>NC_089239.1:17619884-18869884 GCF_963924675.1 Phocoena phocoena | reverse complement strand
CAACTTAAAATATCCTTTTTTCCTGTGAATGCTTTGAATTCTATTTTGTATTATTATGTTTCTACTGTGTTCTTCTTCTTGTCAGAATTTGCCTGGTAGAGCTCTACTTATCCCGTTACTTTCAGTGATCCTATATGAATGTTTTGTCCTTTTAAAAAATATCTAACAGTGGGAATTCCCTGGCGGTCCAGTGGTTAGGACTTGGCACTTTAACTGCTGAGGCCCAGGTTCAATCTCTGGTCAGGGAACTAAGATCCCGCATGGGGCAGGAAAATAATAATAATAATAATCTAACAGTAGTTACCTTTGGGTTGTGAGGGTGGAATGTGTTGTTTTTTCTCAAATTAGGTATGGTTAGATTTTGATTTTGCAGTAACTGATATCTATGACATTGTTCTAGATACTATGGTTTGTGGTTTTACTAGTCATGTTTTTCCCCTTTTCATATGTATAGCTAGATAGTTTTTTTCTTGTATTTGCCTGTAATAATTTTGGAAATATACATCTTACTGCTTTCTTCCATTGATTATTCTTCATTTTAAAACAGCTGTTTATTTATTATGCCACTCTTCCAACATACACAAAACTTTGAAAATTAATGAAATGAACAGCAGGGAGCTGCATACTATGTAAGAACAAACATGGCCAATGCTGTTAAACCTCCTTAATATTCCCTCCAAATCACTTCCTGCTCCAGGGTCACTGACTGCAATTTGGTGTTGTCATTCCTTTCTATTTATAACGTTTCTACGTTTGTAAGTAGCAGCATGTCGTATTTTTTCGTGCGTTTTTTTACACTTTCTGTATGCGGTATCGTGCTGAATGTTGCTTACTGAAACTTGACTTTTCACTCAAGTTGTATTTGTGAGATTCATTTCATTTAACAAACACATGTATAATAGTTACCACATGCCAGGCTATGTTCTAGAAGCTTAAAAAATGTTAGCAGTCCTGTGTGGTAGGTGTTGTTATTATCCCTGCTTTCAAATGGAGAAACTCAGGCAGAGATGGATTAAGTAACTGTCCAAGATGTAAAGAAGTTAGTAACTGTTGAAACTTATAGCTCTTAGTTACTCATTCTTCACTATTGTCTTATACTCCATTTTACAAATATACCATAGTTTAAACTTTTATTTATTCTTTTTCTTTTATTTCTCTCTTTTGTTTTACCATCTCAAATAAAGCCGTTATCTGGCTTATATATGACTCATAGTACATTTTGAGTTTCTACCTAGGAGTAGAATTTCTGAGTTAGAGGGTATGTGGATTTTAGCCTTACTAGATATTGCCAGATTCTTTTTTTTTTTTTTTGACGTGGACCATTTTTAAAGTCTTTATTGAATATGTTACAGTACTGCTTCCGTTGTATGTTTTGGTCCTTTGACCGCGAAGCATGTGGGATCCTAGCTCCCTGACCGGGGATTGAACCTGGACTCCCCACATTGGAAGGCGAAGTCTTAAGCACGGGACTGCCAGGGAAGTCCCATTGTTGCCAGATTCTTTTCCAAAGTGTTTGCATGGACTTACACATCTAAGATATGATTTCTCATTACCCCACAGACTTACCAACAGTTGGTATTTACAGGGTTTGGTGGTATCCCTACTTATTGACCCAACAGTCTTCTGGGAATTTCTTCTAAAGAGTTAGCATAAACGCACAGTGACGTACACAGTTATTTATTGAAGCATTGTTTATCAAAGCATGTATTAGAAGAAACCCAAATTTCTTTAATAGAGGACCAGTTAAATAATTTTGGGTCGATTCGTATAATTAAATTAGTGTGTAGCCATTAAAAACATGTAGAATATTTCCATGTACTGATAAGGAAAGATCGCTGAAGTATATTGTTAGGTTCAAAAAAGCAATGCACAGTATCGTGAATATAGTGTGATACCTTTTATTTTATAAAAGAGGGAGAAAAATAAGACTTGTTCATATGGATGTGTAATTGCCCCAAAGTGATAACCTAGAAAGTAGGTGGGAATGGGATGAATAGAACACAAGGGTGAGGCTGTGCACCTTTTTGTATTGTTTTATTTTTTTTATAACCATGTGAATTTATTAACTAATCAAAACGTTAAATTTGAGAAAATGCCAATTGAATTGGTGTGAAATAGATCTCAGTGTGGTTTTCTTTACATTGCCCTGTTGTCATTTATAGCTGTTGCAAATATCTCCTCTTGGGAGATATTTATGTACTGTGCCTAGAGTATCTTTTAATCCTCAGAAGTTTTGAGTTGTCAATGTTTCCTAGTTTGTTTCATGGTTTTAGCATATTGTTTAAGAAAAAATCCTGGTCTATTCGCTAACCTTTGTCCCAGTTTACACTGTGTAATTTCCATAGTTACGTTTTCACTAATTATGATTATTATAGCTTTATAGTAAATCTTGATATTGTGCAAGTCAGGTCCTTCCACATCCTTCTTCTGGATATATTGAATACAGATTATTTGCGATAGAATGGCCACTTTCATGATACTGAATTTTCTTTGTAATTACCCTTAAATCTAACGATCATAATCTTACACTGTGAGTGGACATTTGGGTCCTTTTTGTCTCAATCATTATAAAGTATCTGGCTAATGTAATAGTTTGTTCCCATGCTAAAGCCAACCTTTGCAGTGAATTTCTAGCCTTGAAATGAAAGGCAGGAAAATCCAAGTTTAGTAAAGAAAATAGGATATCCTTTTACAATTAAAAAAAAATATGACACACCCTTGGGTGGGGAAGAAAATGAGGCTAAGGCACGTCTTGTGGAATAATATTTTCTTGAAAACACAGGTTCTTGTTATTTTTGATGAGGTTTCCTTCTAGAGTCACCACAAACATGACTCACGTTTAGTCACTGAAGTCCTACAGTATAGAGACTGCAAAACTTGACTTACTCAGCATTTTTTTCCCAAAAGTAATACACAGCAAACCCAAACTAACAATCAACAAACTGTGTTGAAACAGAAAAGGTGAAAACCTAGGGGATTTTCTGATTTTACAAATATCATTGAAATAGCGAGAAAGGTGATGAACCCTCATTTATTACCAGTTAAAAATATAATAAAAGTTGGTTCTATCAAACTATTTCTGACTGTTAGTCCGTCGGGAAGATTATGTCATCATCCGTTACTTTTGCTTTTAACCTCATGGTTGAGAAAAACCTCTACTTTTTCCTCCCTTCTTTTGTAAGAGTTCTTTCTTTCTTTTCACAAGTTATTTGATGTAAGTGGGGCTAGTGATGTCATCGGATGGAGAAGAAGCTTTTGTCATTGGTGGAAATAACACCATACATAGCGCACAGAGACTTAGGTTCCAGAACCGGCGCTGCCCTTTTCTCTCCATGTGGTCTTGGGCAGGCTAATTATTATTATCATAATCACCTCTATCAGCATTACTATTATCCCTGTTTATAAGACACTTGCTTCTGGTAATCTAACTCTCTAAGCTAAGATTTCCTTTCTGTACCTAACTCTTAAAATTGTCTTTCTTTAAATAAAATAATTGGCATTCATTACTAGGTTAAATTTTTAATCTATTTCTCTTGGAATAAAATTGAAAGTATAACCCAAACCAGTAATTTTTAAAAATCTTGTTTATTTCAGTTCTCTACAGCTATAGTTCATGTATTATGTATTATTTTATTTTATGTATATACAAATCATTTCATGCTGTTCATACCCCTTTTCTTCTCCCCATTACATCATAAATTCCTTGAAATAAATTTTAGGTCTTAAATGTTGAAGAACACCGTTGTCTTTATAGATATATCTCAGTTCCTGACAACTAACCCTTGTCCTAAAGTGCTCAACTGAGTGACGGGTCCTCAATAAATACAGAGCCTTGGCTGGCCCTCAGATGGATACTATGTTGCAGTGGTAAATACATGTATTGGGAGGTTGTAACCAGGGCAACAGAGATCAAAGATTCCTGGGAATGTGAACTCCTTGAGACCAGTAAATCTTTTGTTATTCATCACTGCTCTAGCACCTAACCTAATGCCTGACACATAATAAGTATTCAGTAAAAATTTGTTGATAGACACCAGTATTCTATGATAATCATCACACTTCTAAGAAACTAGAACTTAATGATTCCAGCTACTAAAAAGAATGGATGATTATGTAACATGATAGAGGTGCTAATTGTCACTACAACGGCAATTGTATTACAATGTACAAATGTATCAAATTAATGTTTTATAATTTAAATTATACAGTGTTATATGTTATGTGTTAAATATATTTCAGTTAAAAAAAAAAAACTTGTTGAATGAATGAAAGAATTACCAAAAAAGGTTCCTCTTGGCCAGGGGAACCAAGACATGCAGGCACTCCCAGCAGGCTTATTTAGCGGAGGACAAAGAAAATCGTTCCCTTATTAATTAAAAAAAATTACGCAGGACTTGTTTTAACTTACTGAACTTACTGAAACTTAGTGAACTTACTGAAAACCTACCAATTTCCTTTTTAAAACTGCTATTTTAAGAAAACGTTGTTAAGTCTGGTGCAATGACTACGTCTCTTGAACTCAGACGCGCAGGTGTGGTCTGTGTAGTAATGTTCTGGCTGCCTGACTCCAGAGAGGTCCTGACAGCAGATTTGCAGGGAAGCAAGTGTAGTGTCTGTGGGCAGTAATTCCAGTAAAATCTCAGGTTCCAAGTAGCTTGGACCATCTGTTCTTGGTCTGGGATTTTTGTCTCAGTGCCAGAGCCCACGTTGACGTCTTTGGTAATCTTGCCTAAAATGCCGTTGGGGAAATACTCTGGGCCTGGGAACTTCACTTCTGTGGCCCATCTGTCTCCTTCTCAATGCGGTGCCCAGGCTGGAAGCAGACAAGGTAGGCAGGAGGGCAGGCGAGGGAGGCGTCGTCACAGAACAACTGATGTGAGCTTTTTGACGGGTTCTCGTTCCCTTCGGTCCCGTGAGTGGTAAGGACGGGCGGGATGGTTAGAGGACGTGCAGACACACATTTCCCCTGCTGCTATACCTGCTTGAGGACTCTTCTTGAAGCGCCCAAGGACGTGCTTGACTTCTAGGAAATAAACAAAGTTCAGGAACTGCCATCTAACCGGTCCTCGTGTTGCAAAAGGATGGATTGGCTGCCATCAAAGCAAAATATGTCGAGCAAGAAGTCGACTACTATTACTGTGGCCACCATTCCCATTTCTGTCAGGATTAATGGTTGATGAAGAGCCTCGTCATGGGTGTCCTTGTATCAGCCCCGGGGGATGTCATTTCTGTTCCGCGTCAGTTTTAGAGAATAGCAAGTACTCAGTAGTTTGACTTCTTGAAGGTCGTGAAGTTGGCAAGTTGGAGCTAGGTTTTAAACCCCTGATTTCTGACAGAATTGCTGGACCATTCCGAGGCGCCAGAGCTTCCACTGGGGGAAATCAGTGCCAGGGATGCGCAGAAAGGGTAAATCATTTCTTACCACTTCTAAAATCGTCACGTAAGAAACAAAAAGTTGTCGTAGTGTGTGTTGAAGGGTGGAAGAGCAGGGGAGAGGAATTGGGTCGGCCCCCCCCGAAGAGTGGGTGGGCTTTGGGAAGATGTCTGGGGAGGGTGTTGGCTTGACCGTCACCTCAGATAGGAGCGCACAGAGGGTGTGCCAGGGACAGGAAGGTGCCCTAGGAGGTCACCACTGGTGCTGACATTTTAGGACATTGTCTCCCAGTGTCAGGCTGTCTTAAACAGGCAGCTGAAGTTTTCCCAGTTGCCAGGATGCAGAATTGCAGTTTGTCCCTTTTCGATGAAAGAAATGCTCGCTTGTCACTGTCTTACCTCCTACCAAGAGCCCTTGGAGAGAAGGGGCAACGCCTGAGGGCAGGATGATGAAGAGTGTCTTGCTTTGCTTCCCTGTGATTTCTTAGAACCAGCACTCCACTTCTCTGAAGTGGCTCTGTAACTTGGTTAAGAACACTTAAATATGCAACCTGTAAGCCCAGTGAAGTGGAATTTCTGGTGGCAGTGTGTAAAGCATGACTAGATTGCCTAAAACATGCCCTTGTGCTTTCCACAACAGGTCTGTGACTCTTACCCTACGGAGCTGTACGTTCCCAGAACGGCCACGGCACACATCATCGTGGGGAGTTCCAAGTTCCGGAGCCGACGGCGATTTCCTGTCCTTTCTTACTACCGTAAAGATAACCATGTAAGTCTCGAGGCATGCTTTTGTTTCATGCTTTGCTTTTCTTCTTATATCATAAACAGGCCTTATCCAGGGAATTCTGCTGTGTGTGTGTGGGTTTGAATTCTTTTTAAAGTATGCGGATATTGCTGTGTGTGTGGTACGACATGACACAACACAACTGTGCTTAAACCCTTATCTTCTGTAGAAGTTGACCTTCCGTGTTTATTTGACAATAAAGGAATGGGAAAGAGTCACAACACACCTGACCTTAATCATCTGAGTGAGCGCCGTCCTCTCTTCTAACTGGTCACCTTGGGAGGCTCTGTACTGAAGAGCCTTTGGAATGCCTATTTTAGAAAAGCCCCTAAAAGCCATGGCACGTTCTTTTTCTTTTTTTTTTAAATGCAACATAAATATGTTTTTTCAGTATCTTCAGTATAAGAAATCTTTCTTTATGGAGAGTGAGTTTCAGTTTTTAAAATAATATTGGTAAAAGCTAGAATTAGGTTTGTCTGCAACTAAGAGAGACCATAAGTAACCGTGGCTTAAATAGGATAGAATTTTATTTTCTCTCACATAAAACTTCCCAGGTAGGCAGTCGGCCTGGTGTCCTGGTTCTGCCCCACTCAACCCTCAGGGACCCGAGCTCCTCGCACCTTTCTGATCTGCCAGCCCTGGGGTGTCGCCCCCATCACGTGGCGTGAGAGGTGACTTTAGTTCCAGCCGTGACCTCCGCGCGGCAGCAGATGGAAGGGGGCGCAGTGGTGCCCTCGCTGCTTTCGGAGGGAGGCTCCCAAAACTGCCATGTGACAGCGCTGCTCCTATCCTGTTGATCAGAACTGCACAGGGCCTGTGGGAAAAGACAGTCCTGTGGGTAACCGTGGAAATCACAGCTAAAAGCTGTGATTCCATTTCTGTGGAGGATGAGAAGACAAATCTGGGGAGACAAGAATGATCTTCGTTACCTGCTTTAGAGGTCATGTGACTTCAGCCGGGTGAAAACGTTTGGTTTTCAAGTGAGATAACATAGTCTCATCTGACTTTAATCCCAAACTATAAACAATCGCAACAGATGTGTGTGAGTGTGTGCCGTGCATGCACCTATAGGCAGGGCGTGGGACAGGATCTGTGTCCGCTCTTAAAAGGAGGCTTCCAGAAATACACTGAGCAGTGCCAGCTTGGCCAGAGTAAAGCATATGCCTTCTGTGGTACCCTACTTTGAAGGGAGATATTCACTCAGCCGTGTAATGTCCGTTAATTGAAAGGATATAAGTGGTCTTATTTTCAGTCACTGCTCTGAAATGGCCTAAAGAAGGCAGGTATTTCATTAATATCCTGTATTATTTGACTCCAAATATATCTCAGCCTACACAGAGCTGGCCTGATGGTGAGAGGCAAAGGAAGATGTGAATCTCTTTTTAAAAAAAAAATGATGGGATGAAAAGGGATGTGGAATTTCATGATGTTGTATTTGAATTTAGGATGCCAGGAACATTTACTTTTGTTTTGTAGCATCCATTGATAAAGAAGTAAGAGAGGAGAGGGAAGGAGAATCTTTGATTGTTAATGTCAGAGGCGGGGATGGACCGGGTATTTAGAAAGTGAGCTTAGGCCTGATCCTACTTCTTTTCCTTCTGTTTTGATTTTCTTGAGAAAAGGAATTTTTTTGTCAGTGTGAGTATTATAAAGGGCAAACATGTAATGTCTGAGGATAGGATAGAATTTTTAGCAGTTAGGCCACAGAGACCAGCTTCTTTGCCTCTTGACGTCAGACCCTCATC
The DNA here is from genome assembly GCF_963924675.1 of Phocoena phocoena. Lineage (NCBI taxonomy): Eukaryota > Metazoa > Chordata > Mammalia > Artiodactyla > Phocoenidae > Phocoena > Phocoena phocoena. The sequence continues at coordinate 18,861,982 of NC_089239.1, read as the reverse complement.
ACCCCATTCCCGCTCTCGTGCTCTGTTCTTTACTTGATCTCCAAGCCCGGAAATGAACTCACACAGCCATCAGTTATGGTTAAAAATAATTGATTTCCTGTACTTAAAATTTTAAAGCAAACAGTACTTTAAGTTTTAGCTCTTCTTACAAGATAGAGAAGGTTTCTAAGCATTGCTAAGAAACCATTCCTGGTTGCCCAGGGAAATACTTCATGTACATGCATGCCCACCCTCCCACACCCACGACCTAAAATCTCTGCTGCAGGTAGAATACGATCAAATTTGTGGTTTTGTAGCAACGCTCAAGTTTTAATATCCAGGTTAATTATGTAAATGCTTCCAAGGTGACCAGGGGTTTTTATAGTGGGAGATATCATTAGCGAAGGTGGATTTCTGTGGTTCGGTGGGAGACACAGGAAATATCAGTGCAGTATTTCATGCTGTTGTTTAGAAAAACCCACACATAAACCAGGCATCTTCCGTGAAAAGTAAACAGCTATAAAGTACCTAAGTTTGCGGACCTTTCTTTCTTCCTTTTTGTGATTTTAGACTTTTTAGACTTGAGTGTGTATTCCTGCCCCAGTAGAACTCAGGCTTGGGAATAAGAATATCACATTTTCTGGTTAAATTCTGTCCCTCACATAGCCCCTTGTTCCCAAGGAGCACTGAAGATTTGGGTGGTGAGATGAGTTGGCCGGTGTTGGGTAGTGGGAATTGGTGATTAGATTAAGAAAAGGCTTGACATGTACCTCATGTCGTGAACAGGAAGCCCCGTTGAGACCCCTTTGATATAAATCCCCCCGCTGATGGTACATAATTACCTTTGGACCGGCTTTTATCATACATGGTGTTGTAATCACTTCCTGTTCACCCGTTGGTGAGGTCAGGATTCCTACCCTAGGGTTTACTGGGCTGACTGAACACATGACATGTGACACTGGACAAATGAGGTTTATTAGTTACATATGCCCACTGCCCAGGGGAGGAAGGCACTGCATGGCAGGCAGGGCTGCAGGAAGGTTGCACTCAGGAATAGAGTGAACCAGCAGAGATGGTGTGAGGCAGGCTTTGTGGTCTCAGGAGGATGAGTGGACCCCTGGTTCCCAGGGGAGCATGCGATTGGCTGGTTTGAGTAATTCCATGGGCTGGCAGGGAACGAAACCCACTACTCTGGGGTGAGAAGGGGCTGCATCTGGTCCTTTGGGAGAAGGGTTGCTTAGCTGGGGACTTTATCCACGGAAGCAGAGTATGGAGGGGAGCTTGCTGCTGACCATTTGAGGCCCTGCTGATTTTACCAGCTGTTCAGGGCAGCACTTAACGTTAATTTCAGGCCTTAAACCACACACGAGTTACATGGAGTCTCCAGAATCCTTTTGGATATCGAACGGTTCAACAGCTTTGTAGATCACAGTTAGAGATGTATCAGTGTCACTTGTGTTTGGAAGCCGCGGTATCCTTTGTTCTTTCTTACTAAATATTTTAATTACTTTTAAGAAAGCAGTTCTGCTTTAAATCATTAATAGCATGGTATCCCCAAATCACAGTACAAATCTTTGGGAAGCCCAAGTCTGAAAGATTTCCAAAGAGGCAATTTTCCTTAAGAAAAATATAGACCTTCTTGCCCTTCTTTTATAAATAATGTTTATTGAAACTTACTATGTGTTAGGCATAGTTCTAGGAGTGTTATATACCTCATCACACTCTGTAGTTTTGGTATTATTATTATCCCTGTATTAAAGATGAGAAAAACCAAGGTTCAGAGATGATAGGTAAATTACCTAAGATTATATAGGAAGTGAGAACACACCTTGGATTAAAAGCCAGATCTTTTTGAATCCTGCCTCTTAATTCTGTCTCATGCTTCTTGACTTATTTACACACATGGGCGCTATATTATGTTGGTTCAGAATCCAGGTTCAGGAAGTATTTTGCCTGGATTCAACTCCTAGCTCTGTGACATTGGACAAGTTCCTTTACCTCTCTGTGCTGTGGTTGTCTCATCGATAAAATGGAACAAATAATAGATCTTACCGTATATGGTAGTTGGGAAGATTAAATAAAAATACGCAGAGTTCTTCTAATAGTGCCTACCACATAGTAAGCATTCAAAAAATATTGGCTTTTTTATACATTATCAGTAGCCTTTATAAATGAGGCTCTCATGACAGTTTACCATTGAGGAGTCTTATCTCTGCTCTCAGGTGGCTGACATCAGTAAGAAATGCTGCCAGGTAATGGTGCAATTCTCTCAACAGTCCTGACTCTCTGAGGTGTGTATAGGGTGGACAGGGCACTTAGAGACTACTCACCGCTCTTTACAAAGCGGACAGCTCTATGCCAGCAATCACTGAGTCAGTGATGAATTCTGTTTGGAGCCTATCTATAGATTATTAAGAAAATGTAACTACAAAATATTAACATTTAATATATCTGGTTTAATTTATCGACTACATTTCATAGTGTAACTCTGTTCTGACTTAACCCTTCACTGAAAACTGCTCTCAGCCTGAAGGTAAGTAGTAATAGTTGTCACTAGTTGGCTTCATTTCATGATTGGACCTGCACTAGTTGAGTTCAGGTGCGCCGTATGCTTCCTTGGACAAATTCTCCCCGTTGAGATATGGTCTCTTCCCCGTCTAGCTCTTCTGATAGGATCTAAGAAATTGCCTGATGGTAGCTGTCCTTAATTAGTATTTCTTTAGCCCAGACAAAGCCAGCTCAGAATTGTTTTCTGCTCCAGTCAGAGCGGCTGACGTGACCCCTCTGCACATCATAGGAGACGGGAGCCTGGACGAGCGCAGTGAGAGCATCTGCGGCGCTTTACTCTCTGTCCATCCACTGCAGCTTGCCTTTTGTCCCCAAGCCCCCTCTGGTCCCTGCCGTCACTTTGCCTTGCTGCTGGCCGTCCCCTCGCTGGCCGGCCTCCCATCCACGGTCAGACCCCCGGGGCCCTTTCTCCTCCACTCTGTGGTTGGACTTCTGCTGCCAACAGCTTGAGAATTCAGCAGCCCTGGAACCCCTCTCTTGCCCCTTTGCTTTGCTTCCCACTCCACAGGCACCGGCCCCCTGAATTCTGGCTGCAGGCACAGAGTTCCTGGAGCGCCTCAGCAATTGCCCCTCTCTGTCACAGAAGGTACTGGAACCCTCGGGCGGTTGCCCGGTTACTGGTCTGCAGTTCTCGGTCCTGCCGGGAGCTTCTCTGCTGGAGGATCATATGGTTAGTGAGAACCATCCCTGCCTTCCCCAGCGAGGAGTGCCAAAGCTCACCAAACCCTGGCTAAGGAGTGCTGGCATGGGCTTTAAGGACAGTTAGGCTGTGCTTGGACTCAGAGCTGGAGTGGCTTCCAGGATGAAGCCCTGCATGCAGGCGCCCTGAACGAGCTGGGCCACGGCTGTTTTCAGGGGAGGTTTCCCTGCTCAGCCTGCCCCGAGCCGGGGGGCTGCCTGCATCCTCTTACACAGGGGGCGCCTGGGCTCAGTTCTTCAGAAGAGTCATTCCTAGATTGTATTTGGTGATTTGAGTTCAATTTAAATGTTATAAATCTAAATCCATAAAAAGTACCTTGCCACAAAAGTGTAAGTTTTACAGCTGTGAGGTTGTGGCTATACTCACCTATTAATAACTCAGGGAAATGTTTGTGCTGTTATGTATATTGTTCATGCTGTTGTGTATATATTATTTATTCATTTATTTATTTAGTTTTGGCTGCGTTGGCTCTTTGTTGCTGCGCGTGGGCTTTCTCTAGTTGCAGCGAGCACGGGCTACTCTTCGTTGTGGTGCGCGGGCTTCATCGCGGTGGCTTCTCTCGTTGCGGAGCATGGGCTCTAGGCGCGCAGGCTTCAGTAGTTGTAGCATGTGGGCTCAGTAGTTGTGGCTCGCAAGCTCTAGAGCACAGGCCCAGTAGCTGTGGCACACGGGCCCAGCTGCTCCGCGGGACCTTGCTGGACCAGGGCTTGAAGCCGCGTCCCCTGCATTGGTAGGCGATTCTCAACCGCTGCGTCACCAGGGCAGTGGTGTAGTGTACTCTTCGAATCGCAGAGTAGAGAAATTAAAGAATAGAATGCAGATCAATTCCCCGGAAAAACCTTGCTTCTAACTTACCTGGTCAGCCCAGGTCCATACCTGCTGTCCTTAGAAGCTAGCAGCAGCCTGGGTTTCATCACTGTGAAAACTCCCCCATTTAGGATTAGAATTGTTTTTTTTTTTTTTTTTTGCGGTACGCGGGCCTCTCACTGTTGTGGCCTCTCCGTTGCGGAGCACAGGTTCCGGACGCGCAGGCCCAGCAGCCATGGCTCACGGGCCCAGCTGCTCTGCGGCATGTGGGATCCTCCCGGACCGGGGCACGAACCTGCGTCCCCTGCACCGGCAGGCGGACTCTCAACCACTGCGCCACCAGGGAAGCCCTAGAATTGGTTTTTGGTATTTGTGTTGTTTCTAAATGGGCTAGTAAATGATGGAAACACTAAAGAAGTCACTTTTATAATTTTTATAAGTTTTACTAGAATAGTTACTTACTGTATATTTCTACTTTGGCAGGAAGATGAAACAGTAGTGGTGAAGAGGAAAGTAGGATATTTAACTGGCTTTACATTTCATAATTTGGGTCCCACCTAAACATCCTTACACATTCCTGATTTCTTACGCAGAGAAACTTTTTGCACTGCTTGCCCATATAGTGGTTTCTTGACTTGAATTAGAAAGAGAGCAACCTCGGTTTCTAGAAGGCATCGATACTTTTACGAGCTAGTGGTGGGCGTCAGCGAACTGGGGGGCCTTGTGAGGGTGGTCTTGAGGGTTCTGGGGAGGTGCCGTCACACTGCTTCCTCATGCTGCCACGTTGCTTCCCCCCAGGTCTCCATCTGCCGGAGCAGCCAGCCCCTGTCTGGCTTCAGTGCCCGGTGCCTGGAGGACGAGCAGATGCTCCAGGCCATCAGGAAGGCCAGTCCGGGAAGCGACTTCATTTACGTTGTGGACACTCGGCCTAAAGTAGGTGTCACCACGCTGGTGTGTGTCTTTGCCGCTGTGAATCATGGAATGGGAGATGAGGCCATGCTCCCTGACCACCCTCACCCGCTCAGGGAGCCCCATCTGCAGAGGCGCTGTTTCCCTTTGCACAGTCGTGCGTGGCTGCCCTGCTCAGCTGTCTCTGTCTCTGGGGCCCCTGAGGTCGGCAGGTACTTCTGATATTTCCCTTGCTCTGAGCATTGTGCTTGGTACATAGTGCACACAATGAAAGTGTGGTTTCGTGTTGGAGATTACTCTCCTAAATATACCACATTATTTTTTTGGTTTGTTTATAAAAGGACCGTTTCATCTCTGACAGTATGAAATTTACTGTGGAATTCCTACAGTTCAGTTTTTGTGAGATATTCGCCTCTTCTATTGCAAATTCCACTTGTAGTGCTCTGTAGCTATGACTTGGAAAGATTTACAAAATGTAATGTTAAGTAAAAAAAGAAAAGTCACAAATTAAAGTGTATACTACTGTGTCTGTGGAAAAAACCAAACTATAGGTAGGTAAAAATTTAAATTAAAATAGAAAAAGATCTGGAAGGATAAACACTAACCTATTAAAATTGCATGGAGAAGGGGGGAGGCTTGAGGGAGGTAGAGAACTTTCTACTTACCTCGTTTGAAAATATTATTTTATAATTATGCAGGTATTCATATATTAATTTTATAATTGAATAGAACAAGCAACAGGAAATAATCTAGTTATCAATGGGTAGACCAAGTCCATCTTAATGCTTACCACCCACTCAGCTTTATATGTTCTTGACACTAGTCAGGGTCAGGTCAAGTATAATTTATAATTTCACTCCTTAGACCCATTTCTTTGTAAACAAGCCAACACATGGAGTCCTCAAAGGTATGTGCCATTGAATACATGGAAACAAAATCACATACAGGGGCATGGAATATATGGGACAAAATGAGGTGACAGAGAGAAATGGCCTTTATTCAACATATTTGGCATAGGAATTTCTTACCAGTTATGAAAATAGACCTGGACCTATGACTGTGAGAGAGAGCTGCGTGTTCTTTCTCCACGTGGGTGGAACAGTGTCCAAGATAGACCGTGAAGCAACAAGAGTGAACTACAGAAAATCTGTAATGCCATGTATGTAATAATAATTAAATTATAAAAATTATACATTGTTCTATAGTTTTTTCATTGAAAAAAGTTTGAAGGTATGTAGAGTAAACTGTTAACAGTGGCTTTTCTTGTGAGGTGAGAGGAGGATTTTAAGAAACCTTTATTTTATAAATTACAGTGTGAGAGAATTTTTAATCATAAAAAGGTTGAAAGAACATAAGGACTTCAAAATGTTACACATAAAAGTTACCATGTGACCCAGTAATTCCACTCCTAATTTAAGAAAAATGAAAACATATGTCCACACAGAAACTTCTAAGTGAATATCATTGTTAATAATAGCCCCAAAGTAGAAACAACCAAGTTCCATCAACTGAGAATGGATTAATAAAATATGGTATATCCATTCCCTGGAATATTTTTTGGCTATTATTACTAAAGGAATGAAGTACTGATAGGTGCTGCAACATGGATGGACCTTGAAAGTGTTAGGCTAAGTGAAGTCAACCACAGAGGATTACATATTGTGTGATTCCATTTACATGAAATGTCTCTGTGACAAATCCGTAGAGACATCAGGCAGGGTGGTGGTTGCCTAGGGCTAGGGGAATGGGAGGCGACACAGAGGGTTTCTTTTTGGGGTGATGAAAATGTTCTAAAAATAGATTGTGGTGACATGGTATATTCACAGTTCTGTGAATATACCAAACACCATTGAACTGTATACTTTACATGGATAGATTGTATGGCATGTGAATTCTATGTCAAAGAAGCTATCAAAAAAAAAAAAAAAAGGACATAGAAACATTAGAACAGGAAGGAGGAAATATGACCAACGGCCCAAGTCACTTCAAAGTCTACACTGATGTTAGGAGTGGGTAATTACAGATAGGGTCTATACTCGTGGCTGATAAGAGAAATCATGGAAACTGGATGCTATCCATTGTGTAGCCACTCAGACTGGCAATCTCGCTGCTTCTCTGAGCCCTATTTCATTAAATATTGTGATTCACGGTCTCGATCACTAAGTTTGATGTCTTCCCAGTGTAAGATCACTCACATACTGCCCTCAGAACAGTCCCTTCCTCTCTAACGGGAGGGTAGCTGTGGGATGGCCGTGGAGGGGTGGGCAGTGAGGATGAGTTACTCTCAGATACCAGATCAGCAGACCAGCCATGCAGCTCAGGGACAAAACATGTTGCAGCTGGATCACATTCTAGTAGATGACACGTAAAGGAGTCCCTTCCTTTTGGACAGATTTTCAAAGCACAGCAGGGAAGAGCTTCAGACTGGGGAAGAAATAGCTTCTCTGCTTGAAGGTTTTCACTCGAAAGATGCCAGGCTCCGACTCTTATTCTCTCTTTCGATTTGTGCTTTCTCTCTCCTTCATCCTTCTCGCATTGACTGTTTCCCTCCTGTCATCGTGCCTTTTGCGTCGGGACAGTGGAGCTGCTCTGAATTTCCTAACAGTCAGAGACAACTGAATGCATGCCTGTCCTAGACACACGTACTGAAGACAAGATAAGAAAAGGACGGGAAGACAGGGCCTTTAAAGTGAATTGGGGTGCCCTTCTCCGATCCCATTTTCCTAGGTTTAAATAAAGGCAGACAGGTTCGCCTGCTGCTTTAAGGGCCAACGACCCAAGCGTGTACTACGCTATGCAGACCTTCCGGGAAATGTGGCAGCTGTTGGGCCAGGCATAGTCCAGACGTAACATAAATTAATCCAGAGGATTTGATTTGAAGGCTATATTTAGCACTGAGTGCGTTTGCTCTTGGCTGTAAGAAGTTGGATGCTAATCCCTTAAAGAAAATTGGTGTCTCATACAAGTCATGCCCTCTACCTATTTCCCAGGCACACACACCTTCGCAGGAGTCTTCACCTGTTTGCTTAGAGCTCTCATTCTTTTAAAGATCTCGTCCGTTGATTTTTATTCCTCGGTAGCCGGGAGACCCGGTCCATGTTTGCTGTGAGTGGTGGACAGACAGATGGGCCCTGGCCAGGTTTGCTCACAGATTTACTGAAAAGGAGAAAGGCTAGAAGTCATTCTTGTCCTTGGAGCAAGGCTCGCCCCGGATGCTGCCTGTTCAGATGAAAGCCTCTGCATTACTTGTTGATGTTAAAATCTCAGGAGGCAAAGGCAGTGAGGCCCTCAGCATGAACCGAGTATCTGTTAAGAAAAATCATACCCTCGAGGTCTATGTTACTGTTAGAATTCGGTGCATTAAGAAGATAGGAGATCATGTTGATGCCATGGTTGTTGGATTTTAAAATGCTATCGAACTCCTTCTATCTCAGCCTCGCTCATGACCTTAACATTACTTTGTTCTAGGACTTTGCTGAGCTTGTAAAAATGCCAGGCACTTTCCCATTCAGTTCTTATTATAATCCTGCAAATTAGGAGCTGTTCTTTTCTGTTTATGGGTAAGGTCTCAGATTGAGAGAGGTTCAGTCATGTGTCCAAGGTCAAGCCATTCAAATCTAGGGTTATCTGACGCCCGAGCCCATGCTACTTCTGTTTGATCACGGTCTGTTGACAGCGATATCCAGGGGAGCCTTGGGTCCACTGTCAGGTTCCACAGGGTTCCCCTTCTGAGCACATTTGCAGGGAGGCTGGAAACTCAGAGCTGAAGGACCAACCACAGGCTCGTACACGCTCAGGCCGGGGCAAGAGGTGTGAGCAGGCCTGTGAGCCAGGCTCTGACGCTGGCGGCCTGGGAGGGGTGCCGGGCCGTGGAGGGAAGGGGTGAGCAGGCCGGCCGGGGGCTCAGCTCACGCCCGGCCCCTTGTCCTGGCTCTTCCTCCAAAGACAGCTTAGTGGTTAAACGGCCTCTGATTTCACCTTGTGAGCGATTCTTTAGCTGTGAGACAGGAGGTCATGTTGGAAGTTTTCCTGTGTCTCTGGAATCAGTAATTAGGTGGTTTCCACTCACTGAATCCTGTGAGGGGGGGATCTGGGAGGATCTGTTGTAGAGATCGGGGTGCGTGACAGAGGGGCAGCTAGGAGGTCACTTTGGCTTGGGATGTGTGGCCGACCTGTTCCACTGCGGCAGTGAGCAGGGGAGGGGGAGCCGCGGGCGTTTAGTGGCAGTGGGGCATCTGCTCTCCCTCTTTGGCAGGACAGGGATGGAGGGAGGACCTGTGGGTCCAGTGGACACTGAGAAAGAAACTTGTATGTGAGCCATCTTGCTGAGGCCCGGCTTCCACCCCCAACTGGAGGTTCCTAGCTGCAGCCGACTGTGGGGTACGTGCTGGGGAGGGAAGCCGGGGGCCTCGGAAGAGGCTCAAGCCAAGGTGGGTCTCATGTCAGCGAGCTGTGTACCTCCTCCTCCCGGGAGCGCATGGACTTGCCCTAGGGTTTGGACACTTAATGCCAGAGAGGGCAGTGCTGGTCAGCCAGTGTTAACCGGAAAAGCAGTGATGACCAATGGAGGGAGAACAGCAGCCTCGTCCAGCTTTACAAAGAGATACTTGCCTCCTCTTTTATCCCCCTCCCCAATATAAAGATAGAGCCTAGAAGAAGGAGGAAAAGGAAAGTATCAGAGCAGACCCCTCACCAGTCCAAACAGCCTATAATAAGAGAAGGAGAAAATTTTGCATCATATATGGGGTTGGGATTTTAAGTTGAGCTGGACGGTGATTTAAAAGTTATTAATTCTTCCTTCGGGGGTAGGAAAGGAGGATTTTGATTAGCACAGTTGTAGACAGTAGTTGCAAGAAATAAAATCATCTCTTATTCTCATGTGTATATCACAAGATAAGATTCTTCATTTCACCAGATACAGATGTAGGGAGAGAAAAGGACCATTAATTGACACCACAGGCTAGAACGTGGTCCAGGCCTCCTTCTGCCAAGACCAACTTCAATTCTCATTTTTCAGCCACGTCAGGTCAGGTCCTGGCATTCAGGTACAGAATGTGCTCTGCTGAAATGCTAGACTCCGGGACTGAGATGCTGACCGGCTGACCTTGAACTTGACATGCAGATTGTGGTCGACTGCGTTTCCATGATTTCGATGTGTCTGATGGATGATTTAAGATTGCGGGGCAAAGAATCTGATTCTGTTCTTGTTTTAACGTTCTTGGCCTGCTCACCTCTCAGCCTCACTCTGTTAACACATTCATTTGGTTGGTCAGCCTGTCAGTAAATCTTCCGCGAGTGCCTGCTCTGTGCCAGCTTGATGCATAGGGTCCTGGCCATAAATGAGACCAGCCGCCTTTCTGTTTAGCTCACGTCCTCTGCCCCACTCCAGTGGATCTTCTCTGTCATGGATACTAAATCTCAAATGTTTCAGTTAATCCTGCTCAGAAGCCTTCAGTGGCTCTCTACTGCCACAGATAATCTCAAGTCCTCCTTCCATCATGAAACGTTACCCCTGAGGCCCGAGGCCACGTGGGGCTGTTCCAGATTCTAACTACTGCCACCGCCTCCACCAGGCTCTCAGCTCCTGCCCAGTCCTGGTGGGTGTTACCTGTCGTTATTTGGTGTTGTGTGCTCGCACTTCCATACTTGATGGTAAGCTTGTGGTGGCTGGGACTACTTCTTATTCACGTTTTTATTCCATTCAGTGCCTGGCACACAGTAGGCGTTCGTTAAGTGTTTGTTGAGATTGAGTGGATTTTTTTGTTTCACTTATGAGTTTTTTTGCACCCAAAGATGCTGAGGTGATCAAATAGCAGAGTGACCTTGGATTAGGAAACAGGGCACTTTTTCCAGTACCACTTTTCAGTTGTCCGTTGTGTTCTTTAAGCATAGGTTGAAACTGGAATGCTGTTACCCCCATTGTTTTATCTGTTTGAGAATTTCTTTTCTAAATTAGACTTTCTATGTTGAAATAATTGTAGATTCACATGCAGTTGTAGGAAATAATACAGAAGGATGCCTTGTACATTTTACCCACTTTCCCCCAGTGGTAACATCTTGCAAAGCTGTGTACAGCATTGCAACCAGGATATTGACATTGATAAAATCCACCAATCTTGTTCCGTTTTTCCCAGTTTTACTGTAGTCGTGTGTGTGTGTGTGTGTGTGTGTTTAGTCTATAAAGTCTTATCACATATGTATGTTTGTATATTCAGTACCACAGTCAAGATAGAGAACAATTACATCACCACAAATAACCACTAATCTGTTCTCCACCTCTATAAGCTTGTCATTTCAAGCACGTTCTGTAATTGAAAACATATAGTATGTGACCTTTTGAGGTTGTTTTTTTTTCACTATTTGAGAACTTTTAGGGGCCGAAATGAACAGCTTTTTCTTTGCCTGTGAAATGGAGTTCTCAGCCTAAGGGACAGGGCACCAAACTAGACTTAGTGTTTTATTTATATAAGAGATACTCTAACTGAATGAATATACCTATAGGTCCAAGATAGCTTGTGAATTTCTTATTAATTATGAAACTGTATTTTCTGCTTTGAAGGGTCAGCTAGTGCCCCATTTTCCTGACAGGGCCTGTAAAATATGTGGAAACCTTGAGAAAGTACACTTCGGATGGTAGATTAAATATTGCCACCTTCTGTTCATCATGAGAAGTACCGTTGACTTTTAAGAGGCCATCTTGTGTGGCTCCTTTGCTTTTAAAGAAGACCATCGATAAATTCTCCTAGGTCATAGGTAATCAACTACTAAAAAATGTGAACATTGGGTCCTAATTATAGATTAAAATAATAATAGTGTTTTGGTTTTTATTCACTGCACTGTTTAAAAAGAGTATGGTATGTGGTGAGAAGGCTTAACTTGAATTATTCAAGATACAGAATAAATACAAGGTTCATGTAACATAAAGATACTTGCACATATCCTATTAACCATTTTATTTATGAAGCTTGTAAAGAATAAGCCAGCAACTTTGGGAAATAATTATACAAACCAGTGATACTTTTATAATAGTATGTTTCAAAAGAACAATGTCTATAGGTAATTTTAGAAAAATTTTCCTCTTAAAATATTTTTAAAATTTAAAGCATGAACATCAGTTGTCTTAAAAATAACACTATTTTTATATTTTTTTCTTTATTGAGACCAAACCCTTTATCCTTCTCATAGCATGCCTGGGAGAAAGGGGATGATCTTTTCGTAAGTGGGAAACAGGGTAGTGGGGCGTGCCCCAGCTGATGTCACGTGAGCTGAATCATGGAGCAGGAAAGTGAGGGGCCTGCCATGTGTTTTTTTCTGTTATTTAAATTACAAACCCACTATATCTGGTTTGTAACAAAGCCTGGAGGAGCATCTGGAGTAGTATTGGCAGCCGCTCCCCACACGTGCTGCCTCTGTCTGTCTGCTGCAGCAGCTGCGAAATTGGTATAGCCTTCCATTCATTTCTGTTCTGCTTACCCCAGCATGCATAAACGTAAATGCATGTCTGTAGGTCGGCTTGTTTTACAAAAAATGGGATAACTGTATGAATATTATTCTGGAGCTTACTCTTTTCACTTCACATGTCATGGCCCAGTATCTCCTCTCTTCTCCCCTCCCTCCCCACCCCTCTTTTATTTCTTTCCCTCCTCCCTCCCTCTCCCCGCAATATCTAGACATTTATATATCTGTCTATCTCTATCTCTGTGTCTCTACTTGAGCCTATTAGAAGTCCAGGGTATGAATATACCATAATTCATCCAATCATGGCCCTATGGAGATATTCATAGGTTTTCCGTTTTTTTACTCTCAACTATTAAAAAAAAAAAAAAGATTGCGGTAAACATCCTTGGACATCTGTCTTTATGTGCTGGTATTTTTATAGTGTCAGATTCTCACACATAGGAAATCTGGGTCAAAAAATACGTATGCTTTTAACTTAACTTGGCTTCTTAAGCTTAGATTTTTAAAAAGTATGAATATCCCCCCGAGTGCTGCATTGTGGTCCTAAAAATGGATATGTTTTTGGTAATGAGTTCTCTGCCTGGGCTAGCCCTTCTGCCCTTTGTGGGCAGAGGAAGAGAATGGTCAGTGCATATTGGTGTCTAGGATGTGATGGCCGGCTTAGCTGAACAGCAAGAATGGAGTATTCACAATAATACATTCATTCTAGAAATCTGTGTATTTCTCAGCTAAGGCAGGACTTGTCCGCTTCTTGATTTTAGTTACACAGGAATAAGGCAGAAGTTTGCATATCATAAATTTCTTCTTCAAAGTCCATCACCATTTAACCCAGTTTGCATTAGGAACCGTGACTTTTTATAGATGAAATTATGATAATGAATGTGATAGAAAAAAATCCTCTCTGGAGATTTAAATAGGGTGGCCAGAGGACATGTCTTGCCCTCTCTCTGTTTTGTTCAGCGTTTCCTGCTCAAAGCTGAACTGGGTACCTGAGGGATTCTTGTAGGCAAATTAGAATGACGTAACTATTCCTATACGTTGATGTGTTTGTTGGCATTCTAATACTGGAAGATATAATACTTTAACTTACAGAGCTTTATGTTGCCAACTGTATCTGCAGATATTCTTCTGCCAACCTAAGGCTGTCATGTTTGGTATTAAATTGGGGCGACTTGGCTCTGTACAGAATCCCACATTGGCTTTGGCATCTCTGACAGGGAACGTCTCCAAAAGGGCTTATCTCTAGGATGCTTCCAGCTCAGAACATGTTGCCCCATCGACAAACTGATGTTGTTGAACGTAAGCTCAGCACGAGTGTCTGTAGCTACCTAGCCCAGCGCGGTGTTCCCGGGGTTTAAAGCATGTTTCTGCACATCATGTTGAATGTTCTAATGGATATTAGCCGTGAAGTGTTGTGATTGTTTCACGAATATCACTGGTGACTGTTCTGTTTTGCTGCCCACTGCAGCTTAATGCGATGGCAAATCGTGCTGCAGGGAAAGGCTATGAGAACGAAGACAATTATTCCAATATCAAGTTTCAGTTTATCGGGATAGAGAACATCCATGTCATGAGGAACAGTCTGCAAAAAATGCTGGAAGGTAAACCATTTCCTTATGCACAGCATTTAAAAAATGCAGTTAAATGATTTAATGCCAAGACGGAATAAGATGGTCTGTTGATGTGAAAACTGTGCTTTACTTCGATGTTGTTTGCAAGGGTGGGATCAGTTGGGAAGAGTATCAAAATGCAGGGACTCTTTAAACACGTAACAGCTTTTCTCTTCGTTTCTGGTGTCATCGTGGAGTGGTTTTGTCACATGGTATTAGCTGCCGGCCTCTCTCCGGTGGTACCTAACACCTGAGATAAAAGTGCACGGGGATATTTTTTCTTTTCTCTCTCATAATTGTAGTTTGACCCATATTCAAGACCATTGGGAGATAAAGCAGTCCGACGTCGAAACCGCCAGTTGTCCATGTGTGGACGTGAGGCTCATAAACTGAACCCGAGCGGCTGAATGGCCTTGAGAAGGATGTTGGGGGGTCCTGGTTCTCCCTTCCATCAGCAGCTACTGCTGCAGTGCGCTCCCTCCACCCACCCCACCCAGCGAGCACCACGAGACGCGTACGCCCAGGCTTCTGTACTCACAGGGAGAGCAGGTCGCAAAGCTGGGTTATGCAACGTAGAGGAGTTATTCATGTGGCCACACCAGCCGTAAACTAATTGCCAGGAATCACATATTCCAGGCAAAACCAGCCTCGTTTACTGCTTATGCTCTCGCGATTGTCAAGGCCCAAGGAGGAGTCTGTTGTTATCTCCACCACTTCTCCCTCTTGTGGGAACTGAAGAGAAAGAGGATGCATAACCCAGGGCTTTGTGCCTCTGGACCAGGGGAGGCTGTAAATGCTGGGCTCGCACTTCTGGGGGGAAGCCCTGGGGAGGCGGCGCTGTGTGCCAGGAAGTGGGCAGTCCGGTCTGAACCGGAAATGCGGGGTCTGTAGTGAAGAGGGACAAAGTGCCGAATTCCCTTTTTCTCGGGGTACACGTTTGCTCTCAGTAACCCATGCAGTTCAGTGCTTAATCAGAGCAGGATGTAGTGAGACGCTAGCGGTGGGGCTGGAGGAACTTGAGTGTCACAGACGAGCCTGATTGCCATTCTCCTTCCTGGATTCCCGGGGTCATCTCAGTCATTATGAGACTTTGAACACGTCATGTACCTTCTTTGGGGCTCTGTTACCTGCTGTAAATGGAGAGGATTGGACTAATAATTTCTGTGGACCTATCCAGCCCTGACAGTCTGTGAGTCCACACTTTGATGCCCCTGATTGCAAATAGTTTAAAATTGAGGGTTTGAATGGTTAGACGAAACCTCTTCCTGCATTTAAAAAAAAAAAATAATAATAACGGCCCCAGAGCTGTCTATCTCCATCTTACCTCCACGTGACATTTGCCATGTCTCAGGGGACAGGAGGATGCCTTCCTTGGGCATTAAACTTCGTAAACTTTGGGAGATTATCATGGGCGGTGTGGCTCTCCCTGCTATAAGCTGTGCTTTTTAGACATTGAAAAACTGGACTAGCTTGGTACTGTAACTGAACGGGTAGTCTAGTTTTAGTGTGAAGAGCGTTCAGTATCAGAATCATTAAAACATTTGCATGCTTTATAGTTTTCATTTGGTAATTTCATAAGCTGACTTTTGAGAATATATATTTTCTTCTATGCGGAAGGCAGCTCCCAGGAGTGCTTGGAACATGGCGATTTGGCTTTTGTTTTAAAATTAGCATTTACTTGGTTTCTTATTAGGAACCATGTCTGCTGCCCTCATACCTTTGGTCTGACTCGCTATTTCTAAAGGACCAGTAAACGGACCGAGTTCCAGAGGGAGGGCAGCCCGTGTTTCATAAGGGATCGTGGTTCTTCTGCATCACTTTTTCAGCTCTGTGTCAGTGCAATAAGCAAGGACAACTTTCTGGATGCCTTTCAGGGGACTTGACCAATGTTTGACTATCTGTTTCTACCAAGTAAATTATAAACTGCTCGTGGAAGCTCAGCTGATGAACTGATGCAATCCGACCCACCTTCTGAGGCTTTTATCCTTCAGACAGCTGTCTTGGCATCAAAGCGATCAGAAGGTTTGTACTGCTGGTCACTTGGTAGGCAGTGGAATAATGCATTCCCTTCACGATTATTATTTTTTTTTTCAAAATTTCTCTTATCAGGGATATTGGTATTATCAGGAGAGATTCTGAATAACAGAAATGAAAAACTGTTCGCATTCTGGCCCGAAATAGCCCTGTCTGTGAGCAACAGCTGCAGGATATTTCATCAGAAACTGAAATCTAGGACCAAGTTCACATCCGGTGTAGGTCCTTTTATGGAGCTGATTGATTGCATGACTTTGGTTTCTAAGTTCTAAACCAAACTATTTTGTGGCATTCACACCTCCCAGTGAGATAATAATGAAGCCTTTCAGTTATGTAGCAATTGTGTGATTTATTAAGTGCTTCCCACAGAGCCTTTCCTCTTGATCATATAAATAATGGTTTTTCCCTCAAATAATAAAAGGATGCCCTATATTTTCTTTCTTTTGTTGTTGTTGAAACAGGCAGTGGAAGAACCTGGAATAGGCTCTTTCCGTGGCTGAGGAAATTGTTATCAGATGTGGAAATAAAAACCTCCTAGGGCATCCTTGATCTGGGGCGAGGAAATCAGTTAGAGGGAGGGAGAGAGGGGCACATGGAATTACCTGACATCCGGGCTTTGAGATTGAGCCGCACTGTCGCGCCTCTTCGTAAATAAATACCTGTTTTCGAGGTAGGCGGGTGTTTATGGGAAAGACATGATGGCAGTGACACCTTCCTGTTTTTCAGTCAGCCTGCTCCACCTTTTGTATGTTGCTCAGAAAATTGACCTTTCTCTCCACCACTAGTTTTGGCGTGTCTGGATTCTACATGAATCTTAGATTAATATTGTATAGTATAGTTCTGTATAACTGACCCCTTATTCATTGATTTGTGCATTTCACTAAAAACAGAGCACCTGCTATGTGCCGGGCTTCCTCAGTATTTTTACTTAAATGATTCACGAATGGGCAGACCTTGAAGATATCACAGGTTCGGTTCCAGACCACCTCAGTAAAATGAATACCGCTATAAAGTGAGTCGCACGGACTTTTTGGTTTCCCAGTGCACGTGAAAGTTAGGTTCACCCTATCCTGTAGTCTATTCAGTGTGCAATAGCATTACGTCTAAAAAAGCACTGTGCGTACCTTAGTTTAAAAATATTTGATTGCTTAAAAGATGTAACCATCATCTGAGCTTTCAGAGAGTTGTAATCTTTTCACTGGTGGAGGGTTTGAAATATTTCGAGAATTACCAAAATGTGGTACAGAGGTATGAATTGAGCAAACACTGTTGGGAAAATGGTGCCGATAGACTTGCTCGATGCAGGGTTGCCACAGACCTTCAACCTATACAACACACAATATCTGTGAAGTACAGTAAAATGAGGTCTGCCTGTATTTGATCTCACAGCAATAGTGTGCTGTGCGTAATATTATCTGCACTTTATAGATGAAGAAAGTGTCTCAGTGAAGTTAGGCAACTCAACCTAATTCTTTAAAGAAAAATAAGTTGAAACAAACATAGAAAAACATTTAAACTTGCTCTGATAATTAAAGAAATGTAGTTAAGGGGCTTCCCTGGTGGCGCAGTGGTTGAGAGTCCGCCTGCCGATGCAGGGGACAAGGGTTCGTGCCCCGGTCCAGGAAGATCCCACATGCCGCGGAGCGGCTGGGCCCGTGAGCCATGGCCGCTGAGCCTGCACGTCCGGAGCCTGTGCTCCGCAACGGGAGAGGCCATAACAGTGAGAGGCCTGCGTACCGCAAAAAAAAAAAAAAGAAAGAAAAATGTAGTTAAAACCTCAAAGTACCATTTTTCACTTAAAAATTTTTTTTAATTTAAATAAAATTAAATTTATTTAAATATTTAAATTCAAATACATTAAAATATTCAATACTGAAAAGAATGTGGTAAAACTAGTACTTTAAATATTTCTAGTATCATTGAAATTGGCAAGAGATACCTAATATATTTTGTTCTGAGATACATGTTTTTACCAGATTAGTTCCCCTTAGGGACTAATCCAAAATATGGTTTAAAAAAAGAAAGACATATAATGCCTGTTTTAATAGTAGTGTTTTATTTATAATAATAGAATTTTGGAAGCCTCAGGAATGTTCAACAAAAGTAGACTGACTAAACACTCTACCTTTTGATACAAAATTTTGCATCCATTAAAAATGATAAATGTGAAAAATGTATTACTAACATGGGAGAACGTGTATAATCTAAGTGAAAATTTCAGGTTGTAAAATTGTATACATACTCTGATTCACTATACAGTAAACCATATTTATGAAGAATTTCCAGAATGATAATTGGATTAGAATGAGAGGATGATGGGTGAATTTTTTCTTTTTCCTTCTTTATTTACAAAATTATCTATGGTTGGTACATTACATGGAACACAAACAATACACACTTATCGGGTCACAGTTTCTTAGGGTCACAAGTCTGGGCATTTCTCATGTGTCAATGGGAAGCCGGGATCCCTCTGCCCAGGATCTTACAAGGCTGCAGTCAAGGTGCTAGCCGGACCGTGTCCTTGTCTGGAAACCTGGATGAGGCAGAATCTGCTTCCAGGCTGATTCAGGTTATTGGTTGCATTCAACTGAGGGCCCTGAGCGCTGTCAGCTGGCGGTCACCCTTAGGTCCTAGAGTTCTCTGCCATGTTGGACCTCCACATAAGCTGTTCACAGCACGACAGGTTATTCTTCAAGACTAGTAGGAGCGCCTCTCTCCAGTTACAAAGTCTGGTGTATTACATTTTTAATTAAAAAGTTTTTAAAGACATACCCTTCTTGGTATCATATAACAAAGGAAGAATTGAGCCTAGTACTTTCCATCATTTTACCATGATCCTCGCTGATTTGTGGTTCTTTTATTAGACAGGCTCACAGATAACCACCCACATGGTAATGATGATATAAAATTTACGGGTGATTATTATGTACTGGACACTTAATTTTTTTAATATACTTATTTATTTTTTGGCTGCGTTGGGTCTTCGTTGCTGTGCGCGGGCTTTCTCTAGTTGCAGCGAGTGGGGGCTACTCTTTGTTGCGGTGCACGGGCTTCTCATTGCAGTGGCTTCTCTTGTTGCGGAGCCCGGCCTCTAGGCACACGGGCTTCAGTAGTTGTGGCATGTGGGCTCAGTAGTTGTGGCTCATGGGCTGTAGAGCGCAGGCTCAGTAGTTGTGGCGCACGGGCTTAGTTGCTCTGTGGCATGTGGGATCTTCCCGGGCCAGGGCTCGAATCCGTGTCCCCTGCATAGGCAGGTGGATTCTTAACCACTGCGCCACCAGGGAAGTCCCAGACACCATGCTCTTAACCACTTTGCTTTACAGTCTCTCTAGGTGGTGGCTTGGGTAGAAAGTACCCTGGCCTAAGTGTCTGAAGATCTGGGTTTGGGTTCTTGCCTTAGTCTCTTAGTAAACATGAACAAACTTCATTTCCTGTATTTGTAAAAAAGCAATATATCATTGCTGTCTAACTCACAGATTTGTTCACAAAGATTCCTTGCAAACTGTAAAGTGCTTTCCCGTATAAGGTGCATTATGCTTTTTCTTGGGAAGCAGTACAGTAGTTTAAAATAAGTACTGCCTAAAATGGATAAGCTAATGGACTGTAGATTAATCCAGGCAGCTAGGCGGGTATTTGATAGGTCCCCTGCTTTCTTATGGGTGACTTTCCTTAATTTTTTTATTCAAGAGACACGGCGTAAGCACAGTTTCAGAGGCATGGAAGTGCTTGCCTCGTGATACGGTCTGTGTCCACCCAGCACAAGTTCACCAAAAATAATTGAATAAACCCCATGCCAGGCCTGGTGGGTGTTTTCTCAGCAAGTTGTCTGACAGAGATACAAACCTCAGCCTGACAGCCGATCAGATGGGAGCAGGTCCAGAGCACAGGAACAAAGGCCCGGTGCTCATTCAGCAGTTTGGACAATACTACAGTGAAGGGCTGTTTGTAAGATTCAACTGGAAAGATTGGAATCTTTTTAGCAGGCCCCAAGAGGTAACCACTTCTATCGTTTCCCCTAGAATTGGGAACAGTGATGATGGTGAAAGTTCTGTGGTAAAGTCAGGAGGCCCCAGAGATATGTGACCTGTGCTCGTGTGTGAAGGTTGTGAGGCCCGATTGTTCAGAACCTTTGTTGGGTGTAGAAGGGACAGGTAAAAGCAGAGAACTTCGAGTGTGTCGTGGGAGGCACCACGGCCATGGGTGCTGTGCTCGTGTGACGACTCCCTGCTCTGGCATCCCTGACCGGTGCTCTCGGGTGCACCAAGGTCTAGAAGGGGACAGTCCCTAACACACCTGGCTCCGAGGTTCCCACGAAGTATTTTTCTCTGCTCAGAGGTAAGGTTGTAACTCTCAGTCCCAGTGTCCTTTTTATTTGATTCTTTCTTCCTCACCTCATTACTTTATGTGGCGATGGCTAAGTAAGCCTGGAAGAAATGGAAGAGTTCAACCCTTTATAGTCACATTTAAGTTTTTCATTTCAAAGTGAGTATTTCCTGTAACATGGCCTACAAGTTTATGCTATGAGGTTCTACCAGCTATGAGCTAATGAAAAGCTATAAAGGTTGATCTTTTTTCAGTTCTCGATCTTCTGACGTTCCCCATTATTAATTTCCTGAGATTACTAACCTATTAGACGAGACAGCCAATAAGACCTGGCTGAAAATCTGGTCACTGTCCCTCAAAATTTAGCACATGGCATGGGTTTCCACACAGAAAACCTACTTTCCCATTAAAGTGGACTGGATAGCTCCACCTAGCGGTAAGATTTTTAAATAAGTGTTCTACTAGAGCAACAGGTCTCTTTGTCAGGCTCCACTAGTTATCAATTCATGGTCACTTGGAAGAAAGAAATGCATCAAGAGTGTGTACCCGGCTCTCTCTTTGTTGTAAGAGGATGTAAAATGTGGCTGGATGGTGTCACCTGATCTAGACTGAGATCTAATGCTCTAAGCACTGAGGCAGAGAGGAAAGAGCGTGAGCTTTGGGGCGTATGTGTTGTGGCCGGGACTCCAGCTCAGTTATTTGCTGGCTGAGTAACCATGGATGACTTAGTAAACTCTTTTTTTTTTTTTTTTTTTTTGGTTCGCGGGCCTCTCACTGTTGTGGCCTCTCCCATTGCGGAGCACAGGCTCCGGACGCAAAGGCTCAGCGGCCATGGCTCACGGGCCCAGCCGCCCCGCGGCACGTGGGATCTTCCCGGACCGGGGCACGAACCCCTGTCCCCTGCATCGTTAGGCGGACTCCCAACCACTGCGCCACCAGGGAAGCCCGACTTAGTAAACTCTTTAAGCCACACTGGCTAATCTGAAAATTGGGAGTAAATACATGCTGCACGGTAGATAATGGATGTAGAGGAAGTCACTGGGAGCTACATAGTTATTTTAGACAGTCATCTGTACATCAGACAGTTCTTGAGAGTTTTCTATACGCTGGGCATTGCATAGAAAAAGGCTTTATTTATTAATACAAAGTGACGTTACTGATCTTGATGTAGGGCAGAAAATCCTGGCGGGAAGAGAAGATGATGCTTTCTCATAAGTGATCTTCCTGAGGGCTGTGCTTGGGTAGATCAGATGGTTGAATGTTTTAATTGGATGTCAAAGCCAAAGACCTCATCTCTGGGTGATTTTAGCAAAGGAGAGGACAAGAGAAAACAAAGATTTAATGGGAGAAGAATGGCTGTTTTTTATTCTAATTGTGCTGTATCTTGATGTTCCTTGGGACAATTCAAAGATCAAAAAATTTCACCCTCAGAATTGTTTTCATTTTATTAATCATGACAGCTAGTGTTTGCATAACTAGGACATTTACAAAAGGAGCACTTATAGAAGAACGTGCCTCCCATAAAACTAAAGATAGCTATGACTCATATTAGCCACAGGGTGAGCAGTTTTCCCATAAGGCTGCAGGTGGGATGGGGCAGTTCAGTATCTGCTTGCCAGTGACAGTGTGGCCTCAGATTCGATGGGTGCATTGGTCCTGCAGCTTTGCTCAGCCGGTGTGATGAGCGTGGAATGCTTTTCCACCAGTTACGTCCCCAGCCACGTGTACTGCTTCTTTCACCACTTCTGTTATTTGCTGCCAACATCTTAATCTCACATGATTCTCGGCCTTCTCTCCAGCATTTGCCACTGATACCTTACGTCCACCCCGATGTCACAGGCTCTCAGCACCCCTTCCTTCTCGCAGACTAGACTTTTCTGTTTTCATCTGCCTTACGTTTCCTATTTAGACTTGCTCATTCCTTAAGCCCTGTCTTTGGTTGAGTTCCTGTTCACTGAGAGAAAATGACCAACTCCCAAGCCTTATATATGGTAAATGTAACATAAATGGGCATATGTATCTTAAAATTTATTTGTGGCAAATTGTGTCTTTAGACACAAAACTCATATGCAAAGCTAATAAATGCTAATACGGCATTCTTTTCTGAACCAGCTGCTTGATTTTCTTTAGGTCAGTGGTAATCAGTATTACTGGAATGTGTGTGTGTATACACGCATTTACACACATACATGTTTATTAGTAGCTCGACACAGACACATACTCACGCCCATGTGTGTTTGCATATAGTTACCTATGCTGCTAATGCAAGCAGTGCTAGCACAGGTGTACAGAATTTAGGCTGGATCGCAACTTACCATTTGATATTAGCATCGAATTCTTTAGAGGACGACAAGGCTATTCAAAAATGGCTTTCATGGCATTGTTAATTGTGTGGAGATTCCAGAAAATAGCATCACAAACAAAGCTGGAATCTTATTGGTGTCCAGTAATATACAGAGAAGCTAATATACAGATCTCTCCAATTAATGTAAAGGCCTCTATAAAGAGGGTCCATGTCAGTTGGCAGGGGTAGTAGGGAGGACAGCGTCACTGACATTCATAGACTGAGTACACTTCACTGCAGAGTTTATTCTGTCACCAGGGTGGGCTCTAAGTAAAAAAGGGAGACTACAGGGCAGGCTTTACCAAACACTTCTGTTGGACAGGCCATAATTAAGTCCTCTTTGAGTGGTATCACCTGCTGGGATGTTCAGTTGAGGGAGATTACCATCATTTTGCTAGTTCTTTGAAGGCCGTTTCACTGGGCTTGGGTTTTTGACTCCAAGATTGGGAAGGAGACAAATCAAACATGAGGAGAGCTCAGGTATGTGTCTGGCTGGCAAGTAAGGGAGGGCCATGTACCTTCCAACCTTAGATCTTAGACACAAGAAAGACCAATCCCACAGGGTTCAGATGGAGACTTTGCACCCTCACTGATCCCCATCCAGTCACTGTGTGGGAAGAAATGAGTTTGGTATAGGAAATAGCTAAGGAGGATCATGGGAGGTTAATTTTCTTCCAAATAAATTTCCTATTTCCTCAGGTGCCGTAATTATCGATCTTTTTTTAAGTGTTGTTTTTTATGTTTGTGGGATATAGTTGCCCTGTTATGTAAAACAAATGTCACTAGACCCAGGCATTAAACTCCAGGTTAGTATAAGTCGTCTGGTTCTCTGTGACCTGTGGCTGACGCCTCTGAGGTCAGCTGAAATGAACTTTGTTCAGCAAAATGGTTTGTAAATATTGGTTCAGCTTTGGCAACAAGGGTGAACCGATCAGTACTTCTGCCTTATCCTGAGTTTATCCAAACAAACCCACCAGTTTTATATTTAAAAATCCAGGTGCTAATTCTTGGAGTCTCAAGTGTACCCCCATCTGTCCATGTGTCTTCATCACCTGTGGGCTGATTGCTCTTAACAATGGCCACTCAGCACGTGAGGGGAAACACTCAGCCGTTACCTTGCGTGAAACCTCGGGAGGCTATTTTATTGAATGTACCCAGTTTTAATGTTCCTGAAAGTAGATGTGTTAAACAAGGAGCCATCCTCCGTGTGGAAGGAAGGGAGCTGACCTGGGAGAGATGCGGCAGCTGGTCCCCTGGGCCGTGAGCCAGCGAAGAGGGTGGCCTGGGCATCCTCTCCACAGCACCTTTTAGGGCCTTGTTCTGTGAGCTGGCCGGTCCCCTCTTGCCACTGGCACAGGCTACCTCCCAGTTTGCTGGAGAGCCTGGCGTCTGTATTTTTAAACTTGCTGTCATTTCCACACCGGGTGAGAAGAGAAGGCAAAAGGGATCATTTGTCCTTGGACTGAGCTTCTGAGCTTGGATGCCAAGATATCCCTGTAGCTCCCTGGACTTTTTGAAATGAAGGAGGATGCCAGCTAGCCCTGAGCCCGATCATGACCACCAGAAATTTGGGCTAGTTCAGTGGGAAAAAAAAAAACCCACAAAAACCTGTGTGCAAGTCAGTATTATCTGCGGAAGATTGAAAGGACTCAGTGGGTCCAGAGACTCTACGTGGTGGAATGTGTGTATTTTAGGATTAAGTTGAACGGTCTGGGTCACGGCCGGGGTTGGACAGAAAGACCAAACAGCAGCGCCCGCAGGAGAGGCCGCAGCACAGAGGGTGCGGGGATTGCGTCATGTGCGCTGCATGGAAGGCCTGGGCAGCACCGCGGCCAGCCCGTCCCCGTCCGCCTCCCCGAGGACAGAGCCACGCCCGGCCCAGTTTCTCACCACGGCTGGCATTTTTCAGTTGCAGCGGATTGTGTCTGTCTTCACACTGAGTACGTACACCCCGAGGTCACGGGAAGAGTTTCCCAGGGGCGCCCTGGCTGGATGGCTTTATGGCACTGACTTCTGCAAGTGCTCCTTCCTAAAACTGCCTCACCTGCCTTAGAGATGCTCCCCCGTCCAGGTGTGAACCAGCCATCCTTTCCCACCTCCCGTAACGAACTGTCCTTTTACCACCTTACAGACGGCGAACCCACCTTCAGTCTTATTATGGTGCGTTATTCCAGGGTGCCTGAGAAGGGTACATAGTTTTGTTTTTCAGTGTTCATAAAGTTTTTTTTTTTTTTTTTAACATCTTTATTGGAGTATAATTGCTTTACAATGGTGTGTTAGTTTCTGCTTTATAACAAAGTGAATCAGTTATACATATACATATTTTCCCATATCTCTTCCCTCTTGCATCTCCCTCCCTCCCACCCTCCCTATCCAGCACCGAGCTGATCTCCCTGTGCTATGGGTACATAGTTTTAAAAATCAGTGGAGGGGCACACGTGCAAAAACGTTTGAAGACTGCAAATCAGGTTGATCTTCCTGGAACAATCTAAATTGCTGCTGGTGGGGAGCCGGTAGCACTGTGACCTCAAAGGGACAGTGTCCTGAACCAGGGCAATGCTGGAGAGAACTCAGTTCTCCAGCTGGGCTTCCAGCTCAGGGCAAGCTTTTGGAAGGAAGAGTTTGGACTCTTGCCTGAACATATTCACAATATGGTTTTTTCTTAAGAAGGGCCTTAAAAGCTGGGAATCTCGGTGTTATTTTCTTCCTCGCTGCTGCCGTCTGTGACTCAGAATTGAACTACTTGTGCTTTTTTTGTGTGGCTCTTACGTTGCGGGAAATACGACTGAATCCTCTGTTATCTGGCATATTTGAGGGAAGGGCATCTGATAAATTAAACATTGTCAACTGTTTTTATGTATTGCAAATGCTCAATGCTTTCATAGACTTAAAGTTGAATCTGGGAGTACAGAGTTGGAAGGGCACTTAGATATAATTTAGTACACCTTCCCTGTTTTAAACGTGAACAAATCAAGGCCCAAACTAACACTTTAAACAAAGAAAATCTATGGAACATTATTTAATTTTCATTGATTAATTTATAAGATTCCTCAAAAGGGATGAACCCCATGAACTTTGGAATGTCATATTTGTGATATGTAGTCAGAACGCTGAGGCCTAAAGTTTTTTCATGCTTAACTAAAAGATACGCTCTCGAGATGAAATTGTTTGTGATAATATTATAGAAGTGTTTACACACCTGCCTTAGTTTTGTAAAATACTGGAATTTTTGGAATCCTGGATTATCTTCATTTGCAACCAAAGGGAAAGCCCCTAACCTGATGCTCTAGAAGCATTCGGAAGTGCAGGGCCTCATGTTTAAGTTCACACGCTTTGCTCCCTTTGGGTAGGATTGTTGGTAGCAGGAGTTCGATCATTTCCATTTAAGACTTCTAGGACAGCTCTGTTTTGTATTTTTACAGCAGTCCGCAACTGCAGTGCTCAGGTGGTGGAGTTCTAGTTGGGAAAGTGCTGGAGTTCGTTACAGGAGTCTTTTCCTCCAGGGCACTCTCACTCAAGTGCTTCTTGGTGGCACATTTTGAATATCTTTGCTGGAAGAATAAATAAATCTTATTTTTACTATGGTAACATTCAATGATGTTCATTTATTGGGGTTTAAACTTTACTAATATAATACTCCTAAACAGATGCAGTGTCCCCTGTGACCAAAGAAGATAGAAAAGCCTTACTTGGAACTGTCCAGTAGAATGAGTAAGCTTGGGCGTCTATCTTGACTCAAGTCTTCCAGAAAATACTACAGTGAAGGAATCATTAACGAACTGCCTGCAAATATGATCACATGTAAAATGAGAGATTTTCTGTATTTTGTTTCTGTAACACGATTTATCTTGCAGTGTGTGAACTTAAATCTCCCTCCATGAGTGATTTTCTTTCGGGACTGGAGAACTCTGGCTGGTTGAGGCATATTAAGGCCATCATGGATGCAGGAATCTTCATTGCAAAGGTATGCGAACGCAGAGAACAGAAATTATGGGGCAGAGCAGCCAGTGTACTCTGACTTCAGAATGGAGATCTTGTTGCCTCGCGTGAGCTCCTCTGTACTAAACTGGGTGATACCAAACAGGGAGCTGGCTTTGCAGACCTCCATGAAGTTTGCCCTCTGAAGATGGGATTTTGTGAGAGGATGGTGTTCAGTTGACAGTGTATCATCAAGGCGATCAAGTGGTAAAATACTTTCAGAATGGTCTCTCTTCAGTTAGGCTTGGTCCTGGGTGGAGGAAAGAATTTTCTATAGGAGGGTACATCCAAATGTGAGTCACCTGAGTGACCGAGGCCCGAAGCTTCCATCTTAGCAAACAGCTCCCCCTTTTCAGTGATGGCAGAAGCAAGTCATGTTCCTGAACCTGGCAGGTAGATTCTGTTCTGCCAGAGGAAGATTTTGCTGCAACTTTCACATAAGTTGCTTTTGAATGCATTGTCTATTTTGTTGTTCAGTGCGTCTTTTAAAAAAAGTAAATTCCCCTCAGATTTATACCTAAAGCCAACCATATCTTTTCTGATGACATGGTATGCTCCCCTTTATTAGATAATTCATTTATTTAACAAATATTTATTCAGTGCTGGGCACTTTCACTTGGCTCTTTTCCTTTTATCTCTAATTTCATAGTTTCACAATTTATAATTTTTGTCTTTTCCGTTTTGAAAATGATTGCAGCCAGCAGCAGCTCCAGAATTTCATTTGGAAAGGCTTAAGGTGGAAACCCGGCGGGGAGGAAGCGGGTTGAAGGTGGGCTAGGAGACGTTCACACAGGAAGCCTGCTTGTATATGGTACAGAAGCCGGGCTCGTGGCTCCTGGATATAAGGGAAGGGAAGTGACGCTTCAGTTACTGGCACCAAACCTCCCCTTGGCTCCGCCCTAACTACACGGGGGCGTGAACACTCAATAAATGAAGGAACAGGTTTTGGTATTGATTTTTTGCCTATAAATCTTTTTTTGATTCTTTCTGCAAGTACAAAGCCAAAGCTAATTCTGATGATGTTTCCTGTTGATAGCCATCCTTTGCCCATCCTGTTTTTCAGGCAGTTTCAGAGGAAGGGGCAAGTGTGCTTGTTCATTGTTCCGATGGCTGGGACAGGACTGCTCAGGTGTGCTCGGTGGCCAGCCTCCTGCTGGACCCTCACTACCGGACTCTGAAGGGCTTCATGGTGAGTGTGGCCGCTTGGCCACTGTGCCATTAACGCAGTGCCTGGACAGAATGGACCTCTCTTCTGACAACTGTTGGCAACTTTTCCCCCTCCTCCTCAACATTATTTTTCTCTTAGTAGATCAGCATGATTAATTAAAGGGGGAAAGGGAAATAGGCTTGGAATAAGAAGGGGAATTTCTGGGATTTTGGAAACAATTCAAATCAATGCTATTAAAGGTGAATTTGGGGGCAAATATAAAATATCTACTTAGTTTGTAAAATAGTTTTATACCTCATTTGTATTTCAAGTTTGATATATATTTCTAGTTTATATATTTGATTTATATATATATTGATATATATATTTCAAGTTTGATATATATTTTCAAGTTTGAGGTAACATGATTATAAAACAGAAAACACTTTCCAGAAAAAACATTTGGAGAAAAACCTTTCTATAGGAAAAAGTGTTTTCACTTACAGCTTTTATATTTTAAATTGTCCTTCACAACTCTGGATATCCAGAGAATACTGAAAACTTGACAGTGTTTTTGCATTCTTTGCTGAAATTATGGGTACATCCTCTCCTAGACTTTGCACCTTTTAGATGTGCATCAAAACTTGACATGTTGCTTCCAACTGCAGAATATCTGTGTTAGTTGCCTGGAAGGGTGAAGCTTTGGCTAAGCCAGAACCAAAATCTTAAAGTGACTGCAGGGACTTGCTAGCGGCTGGGAGGTTACCTGGTTCCTGCCTCTTGAACCATGATTTGGTAGAAAGTGCTTCAGAGGATCCTGAATCCATGCTTGGGATCCTTTATCGAGTATTATCAGCTGACACTGTGGGGACGAGAGAGAAGTGGCAGGCTTCCGCTCTTGGGCTTTCTTTCCTTTTGTTTTGAATGCGTCAGACAACTTCCTATCACCTGTGACAGCACTGAGACTTCAGGGTGACATTCCTGCTTCAGACCCCTCCCCTGGACTGAGGTTAGGGGCTGGAGTCCTTCATTTATGTCTGGAGAGTGGGGAGGCGGAGTCACACACCACCGGGCAGTTTGTCAAGGCCAAACTTCAACCAATCCTTACTTTCTTTAAGGGAAAAGCTCTGGCTGTTTTAGAGCATCGGTGATATTGATGGTACTATCCTACAGTATTTGATTAAAAAGTTTGTTTTTTTAATCCAGACAATTTGAGAGTATAAACTCATGTTACTCCTAACTCCAAAGCAGGGCTGAAACTTCTAATATGTTCCAGACCCTCATCATTCTAGAATTCTTCTAAAGTATACTGAAGATCACTGGAAAACATCCCTAATTGTTTCTTGTAAAACGGTTAATATTTGCTATTATATTGACAAGCAGCATTGCCTGTTGGTTGAGAGTTGGGCTAGATGGGCTGTGGTGGTTTCTGGAGCTCGGTTACAAGGTGGCATCCACCACTTGCCAGTAGCGTGATCTTCGGTGAGTATTTAACCTCTCTTTTAGTTTCCCCCTCTCTAAAATGAGAGTGATAATACCTACCCCACGATGAAATGAGATCATACATGAAGCAATATGAACAGTGCTCACTGAAAGCACTCAGTGGGTGGTGGCATTACATCTTCCTATGTCCGCTCTTGTTTATTTTTCCTATGGAAGGCTTTCAGCTTTGCCCTCTGACATGCATCTCTATAGGGGTGGACAGTGAGTGTTTGTTCATGTGCAGGTTATGGAGGAGAGTGACTTCTGCTCCAAGAACCTCTGAATTCAGAATCCTTCAGAATTATTCGTGCTAGTCTCTTGTTTTCCTTCATTTGCTTCTCTCCATGATATTTATATTCTATCTTGTATAGGTATTAATTGAAAAGGACTGGATTTCCTTTGGTCATAAGTTTAATCACAGGTAAGAAATATTTTAAAACCTGTTGTAGTGAATGTTTAGGATAAAAAAGATAATCTGTTTCTGAAGTTCTCAATTGAGTGGGGGAAAATAGCCTTGTTTTCAGAGTTTCCTTGTGTACCTTATTCAGGAAGTTAAAATTTTGTTGAATATGTGTATCACAGATAAAGAAGTTCTAACTCGAGAACGGTTGATATTTACTGAGCAGAACTAATATTAAGTTCTTCCAGAAGAGACAGAAGCTTGTTCATTCATCGACCTAGAAAGGATGGACTCTCCCTTCCTTCCACACACATTTGATTTACTAAATTGTTCCAGTTTTGAAGTGCAAACATTCATTTTAAGCTGCATGTTGTGAAATGCCCGTGGAGCAGTTTCTCTTTGATCTTCCACAAGGGGAGTTAAATTGGGCTTATCCTGCGGCATTTGTGTCCCAGGCGTCTCTGGAGAGCTAATGTAGGACAGTGGCCCAGGCTTTGAGCCCAACAGATCCAGCCTCAAATCCAGGCTGTGGCATTTACTGTGTGGCCTTGGGCATCTGTCCTCTCTGAGCATTCGCCTCCTGTCTGTTTAACGGGGAGACCCTCCCTAATCCACGGGGTTATAGCAAGGCTTTTAAAACCGTATATGTGAACAGCCCAGCTCCTTGCCTACTAGCCCATCTACTGGGCTTTCAGTAAACAGAAGCTACTGGCCTCATTTGGTTAGTGTGGATGGTAATGTCTGACGGGTGTTCTGGTGTCTCTGATCCCTGAGTGTTACGTGTTGTAGCTGGTATGGTCTCGTCTTTTAGAGGTAAAATTTAAATTTAGGCAGCATGCTGATAATAATTTAGAGATTGTGATATACATTTTTGATTGTCTGAATGTTTTCCTAATATAAATTCTCAATTTATGGAACTGCCCATATTTATTTTTGTAAGTTTTTGCATTTAGCATTAGTTGAGCATTTATTATGTGGTTTTCTGGAATTCTATTTTTATAATTAATAGTCTTCCCCGGAAAGCACAGTGATTCGATTTTACAAATGAGAAAATTAAAGCCCCCAAACAATTAAGTAACCTTACGATCAATTGTTATTTTCAATTTTGGGGGTTCCACCGACTGTCTGATAGGCACTTAGGATCTCTGAGGTAGAGGATCTGTGGCAGAAAGAATATAGAAATGGCTAATGTGTCTTGTGAGGAAAGAACATATTGGGCAGCCCCTTTTTAAAGCGACCAAAGGTGAGTGGAACTAAACCTTTTGAGACGTTTCCAGGCAGTTTCTAATGTTTCCACCCTGGAAAAAACTACTAAACCGATCGTTATTCTGTATTTGATGGCACCCAAATCACCCTTCTGGATTCTTTCTGAAATTCACATAATAGTGTAAAGGACGAGGCAGTCTTCGTTTAAAAATCAGTACAAACATGAGGGAGGAGATTCCTGATGTACTCTTGAGAACAGTGATACGAGAGATATAAAGGTATATGGGAATCTGGTCACGTGGAAATAAATTGACAAGTTTTAACACTGGTCTAGAAATGGAAATATCCCTAGAAACTTGGGCAACCAGTTTTTTTAAAGCTGTCTCTCTTCCTCTTTTCTTCCCAACAAAACCATGCAAAAACGAAAAACTCTGAAGTTGCTTAGGCATTTCTTCCCATTCTCCCCTGGTCACTAATTAAAGTGGAAGATTTATTTCAGAAGTTCTGATGTACTTCGCACGTTTGAATGTAAGGTTGCTCCCTCCATGGAAAGACTCCTTGAATGCACTAACACTTTTCTTTTGTAATTATAACGTCAACATGTCCCTTCTCTGCCCAGACCTTCACTACAAAGTTTCTTTTGACATTAGAATTTAAGAAGTTAAATCCACTTCTTCTGCATTCCAGGTTTATAAGATAAGATGTTTAGGAACTAGGGTTGCTTCTATGATTGTTTTTGCATTTATAGGTTTCGAGTTAAAAAAAACAAACAAAAAAAGAAACCCCAAAAAACCCTGCCGTAACGTCTCTCATGCTTTGTTTTACAGATATGGCAACCTAGATGGTGATCCCAAAGAAATCTCTCCAGTTATTGACCAGTTCATTGAGTGCGTCTGGCAGTTAATGGAACAATTTCCCTGTGCCTTTGAATTTAATGAGAGGTTTTTGATTCATATTCAACACCACATCTATTCCTGCCAGTTTGGAAACTTCCTATGTAACAGCCAGAAGGAGAGACAAGAACTCAAGTAAGTGTTTCAGTGTTTAATTTTTATCGAAAGAGTTTGTGACTGAGAATTTCAATGGCCTTCCACAGTTTTGAAGACTGTTTTACCCACACATCTATACTGACAGAGTAAAGTTATTTTCTTTTTCCTGACGTCACTTTAACAGTTTAATGCCATCAGCTGACAAAGATAGGTACAAGTCCATTTTGCCCAGTTCCTGCCTAGCGTCCACAGACAGGTAGGTAGACTTCACGTACTGATAATGGAAAGGAAGCTTCTTGGAGCCAGAGAAAGCAATTTTTGCACTTAAAAGGAAAGAGTTAGACATCTTTGGCCGATATACTGTCATAAGAATTACAAGTACAGTAGTCCCCCTTATCCATGGTTTCGATTTCCATAATTTCAGTTATCCAAGGTCAACTGTGGTCCGAAAATATTAAATGGAAAATTCCAGAAAAAAACCGATTCATAAGTTTTAAATTGTGAGCCATTCTGAGTAGCACAATGAAATCTTGTGCTGCCCCTCTCCATCCTGCCTGGGACCACCTGTTACTTAGTAGCTGTCTCGGTTATCTGATTAACTGTCGAGGTCTCGGTTATCTGATTGACTATCGAGGTTAACACAGTGCTTGTGTTCAAGTAACCCCTATCTTACTTAATAATGGCCCCAAAGTTCAAGAGTAGTGATGCTGGCATTTTGGATATTCTTATTATGCCTAATTTATAAATGAAACTGTATCATAGGTGTGTATGTATAGGAAAACACAGTATACACAGGGCTCAGTACTGTCCACAGTTTCAGGCATCCACTGGGGGTCTTGGAACATATATCCCATGGATAAAGGTGGACTACTGTATAACTGGGAAAGTAAATTAGAAACTCAGGTCACTCTCTTATTCAGATTAAAACTGGATTGCTTTTATTGAGAGGGAAAAAGTAGATGAAATGTGGACGTTTTATAAAGTCAAAAACGTAACACAAAGTGACTTAAGAGCTGCAAATCAAAGAACATTTTTGAAATTTTTATAAAATAAAATGACTTTAAGTGTGGTATATATAATATCGGATTTAATTTTGGAAATGATCAGTTCAAATAAAAGACTCTACTAGTTTATAGAGGCTGAATGGAAAGAAAATGACTTTTTCCAGTAGGTACTAGTTGATATTTTCTCCAAGGAACTTTAATTCCAATAAATCGTAATGATTTAAAAGTAGCCGAGTACATCCTTTAAGCTCACCTGTTTTCCTAGGTAGTTTTGTGATTTGTTGGGCCAGATTAGCAAAAGGGACAAATGTCATAGGAATTCAGTGAGGATTAAATGAGAGAAAATATGTGAAGCATTTAAATAGTACCTGGCAAATAATAAAAATCCAACGACTATTTGGGGGAAAATTCTTGTGGTTTTATTTTACACTCACTCAGAGGGGTCAAGCATCTTGCTGAGGCCAGTACGGACAGCAGAGGAGTCGAGACTGTTACAGAGCTCTCCTGCTGCACCATGAAGACACAGGTTGCAAATTTCCCTGCTAGAGAACAGGGACACCTGATGTTCAGATAACAGTTTTTGATCCCTTTCCAGCTTTAATATTACATGTCTACTATTTGTAAGAATGAAGATAAGCTATATTCAAGGCTTATTTTCTTTTTAACAGAATTCAAGAAAGAACATACTCTTTATGGGCTCACCTGTGGAAGAATCGGGGTGACTACCTGAACCCTCTATTTAGAGATGATCCCAGTCAGACCCAGGGAACCCTCCATCTCCCCACGACACCATGCAACTTCATGTACAAGTATGTAAACCTCTAGGACTTTAACAAGTATGGCTATGAACTTAGATTCTGGCATTTTTTACCATTTGGAAGTTGAAGTGTATGAGCTTCAAGGCTTTTTTGGATGCAAACACACTGAAGGAAGATGCTTAAATATCTCATCTGGCATTTTTGCCAATGTCTCCTCTCTTTCTCTCTCTTTTCCCCCCTAAATGTGGAATTCTCTTTAGAAGTCAATGTTTTGTAGTAATGATATCCTAAAAATGTAAGTTCCAGTCTGTTTAAAAGTGAAGGAGGGAGGGAGGGAGAGAGGACTTTAGAAGTTAAATGTGGAATCACAGGTTTAGGTAGTGATCATGACACAGCTTACCTTCAGAAATACTGTGGCTTTGGTTCCCGACCACTGCGAGAGAGTGAATACCACAATAACGAGTCACATCAATTTTTTAGTTTCCCAGTGCATATAAAAGTTATGTTTACACTATACGGTAGTCTATTAAGTGTGCAACAGCATTACGTCTAAAAAACAATGTAACCGTGTTATATACCTTAATTTAAAAACACTTTATTGCTAAAAAATGCTAACCATCATCTGAGCCTTCAGTGAGGAGTAGTAGTAACATCAAAGATCACTGATCACCATAGCAAAGAAAATAATACTGAAAAGTCTTGAAATATTCTGAGAATTACCCAGATGTGACACAGAGACACAAAATGAGCAAATGCGGTTAGAGAAATTGTGCTGATAGACTTGCTTGGCACAAGGTTGCCACAAACCTCCAATTTGTAAAAAAACGCCATCTCCACAAAGCACAGTAAAGCAAAGTGCACCTGTATGCTCATTTGCATTCCAGTATGCTTTACTGTGTAGGATAAAAAAGGGAGGATTTACTGTAAATCTAAATTTTTGGTGGTTGTGATTAAAAACAAGCGAAAACCCTCAAATTTAAAAGACTCCCTTTGTGGCTGAAAGATTCTGCATGTTAATACAAACACTCATTTTCCAAGTTGACTTCCAAACTAAGAGCCATTTTCTTAAGCCCAAAAAAGAAAGAAAATGGTAACATGTACTACCTTCAGTCTGTTTTAGAAAAATATGTTATGTGCCTACGAATTCAGTACCATCTGTACAAGTAGACTTCATGAATTTATTCTCCCCGAAAGAAGTCTACTGATTCAAGAAAATGAAAACATCAACATGAAGTTATCACCTTAGTAAAGGGGCTTTTTTGAGCCTGTGCTTTGCATTTGGTTATTATTAGGACGGTGGGACTGTGGGTTGCAAGGTTCCTTAGAAGACTCGAGGATGTGGATATACAGATTGTGACCTGGTGTTTCATGAAGCGCTGCTGTCCTCTCTAGATTTTGGAGTGGAATGTATAACCGCTTTGAAAAGGGACTGCAGCCCCGACAGTCGGTCACAGATTACCTTATGGCTGTGAAGGAGGAAACCCAGCAGCTGGAGGAAGAACTCGAGGCCCTAGAAGAAGTAAGACACACTTGCTCTTGTTAACCGTATTTTGTGATGATCACTGCTCTGGGAAAGCCTCTCATGACTCGGGATGTGTGAAATGTAGCAACAGAGCCATTTCACATTTTTAGCTGGTGGGTAACAGGAAACACAGCCCCCAAAGGTGAGCACTTACCTATAGGCACTTGATACGTTTCAGACATCTGGCTTGGCTCGCTTCCTTGGTTTGCTTCGGGGATGATGAAAATATTAGGGAACTAGATGGTAGTGAATGGTTGTGTACCCTTGTGAATATACTAAAAAACCACTGAACTGTACACTTTAAGAGGGTGAGCTACTTATATCTTAATTTAAAAAACTAGATAATGAACACCTCACTCCTAATTTTAAAAAAATGTATTTTGAGTTCACAGGATGAAAATCATTATGTAAAACCAGATAGATACAGAAAGAAGGATGCCAGGTGCTCTACCTATGCTACGTTTTCTGCATTTTATAGAAAACCTGTGCTAAGGCAGTGCCATCCTTACGTTAGAGATGAAGAAAGCAAGCCTCACAGAATCTAATTATTTTGTCCAAAGTCATGAAGTCTAGTTTTCAACCCATGTCTGTCTAAATCCCATGTTCTTAACATTATACCCAGCTGGAAGGTAATGAATACCTTTAGGCATGCATATAAAAAAAAGATACATGATTTATGATCGTTCCCTGAAATTGTTGTTTCTTTTTTAGAGGCTGGAAAAGATTCAGAAAGTCCAGTTAAATCGCACTCAAGTGAAGAGTAAGCAAAGTGAACCCAGCAGACACTCAGGGTTTTCTACCTCAGACAACAGCACAGCCAACACTCCCCAGGATTACAGCGGGAATATGAAATCATTTCCATCCAGGAGCCCTTCACAGGGCGATGAAGATTCTGCTTTGATTCTAACCCAAGACAATTTGAAAAGCTCAGACCCAGATCTGTCAGCCAACAGTGACCAAGAGTCTGGGGTGGAGGATCTGAGCTGCCGCTCCCCCAGCGGCGGGGAATGTGTGCCGAGTGAGGACAGCGGCAAGGACCGGGATTCGGACGAGGCCGTGTTTCTCACGGCCTGAAGGTCCCCCGTGGGGGGACACACAGAAACACGTTCCAGAAATAAGGGAACAGTGCAATTTCAAATGACAAAGTAGCCCAACAAATGATACAGGTCCTTGAGAATTATAAAATGTAGCAGTGAAAAGAAAAAAGCCCAACTTTTAGTTCCTTCAGGTGTTGAAGAACAGGAAGTAGCCATTTCTTTTATCAAACAAGTATAAGGAAAATGATTCCCCATTTTGAAAATCATTCTAGACTGTGGAAGAAGTTTCATTCACTACAGAGCAATGACCTCTCCCATCACCTGAGGTTATCAATGCAAATCTTCCTTGATAGCCTGCAGCTGGTCAGAAAGTGCCCTGACCTCTTCACACTTATCACTTCAGTCTTTCCCCTTATTTCACTTCCAGATGCATATTCTGTTTCCTGAAATATTTTGTTACCTTCCTTCCTGACTCTGTTATCAGTATTTCTAATAATGGAACACATTATGGCTAATAGACATATTTCTGTAACTGATGAGCTCTGTAACTGCTCTTAAGCTTATCATTCAGGTTTATTGTTCACTTTAACTTTCTCTTAGGTAATATATTTTAAATCGTTATAATAATTTCGTTGCCTTTTCCTGGAATTTCATATTGCTCCTTATTTAAAAAACGCTAAGACTTACAACACACTTTTCTCTAACACCAGTGTACCACCTAATAAAGTAGAAACAACATTTACTCTCTGGTTCTTAAATATGAATTTGGATCATATTAACTTCTTTTTTAATAACAACCTTTTATTACTACTCCAGAGGCCACATCACCAGGACAGGGTGGGTCAACCACCAGCCTGATCCCTGAAGTATGACTGACTGTATAAAGTCACAGGGCACCATTTCAATGAGAGAAGATGTCACGTAAGAACTAGAGAATTTGGTTTTCATGTCTGTTTACCACGTGGAGTAAGTTCTGTCATTTGTTGCCTTAGGAACTGTGTGACTGGTTAGTATTGTTTGATCGAGTTCTGCCTGCAGAGCCCACACAGCTGTCTCAGCCAGCAGCCCCGTTCATCAACAGAGTCCGGTCGGTCGGTGGTGCAGTCTGACCAGAGAACGCAACAAGGCGCCGGTTTGCCTAGCTTGGGCTCCCGAGGGGACGTGCTGCTGGCCCTGGAGTCCAGTCTGCCCACGCCCAGGCAGAAGAGCTGAGCCATGGCGCCTCTGCTGTAGACTGTGGCTCCTGGCCCCTACTGACCAGAAAGCCTGTTCAGGAAGATTTGGGAGCTGCCTGAAATGGGCCTTCTCAGTCCTCCCCCGGCCGGAGACAGAGAGCCCCACCCGATAGGGAGGGGTGGTGAGAACACCTGGAAGCTGCATATCCCAGCAGCGCTTGAGCTGAGAAGCGGGTGGGCAGAGCTGACTGCCCTGAGAGCAAAGCCAGTGGCCCTGTTTGGCCAGGGAACCTGGGGCACAGGTTGACTTGAGACCACGAACAAACAGCGTTAGTGACCTTCGAGCTGCTTCTCCCACGGTGCCTGAGCAGGGAAACTCATCTGT
Organism: Phocoena phocoena; assembly: GCF_963924675.1. Taxonomy (NCBI): domain Eukaryota; kingdom Metazoa; phylum Chordata; class Mammalia; order Artiodactyla; family Phocoenidae; genus Phocoena; species Phocoena phocoena. The sequence continues at coordinate 18,824,167 of NC_089239.1, read as the reverse complement.
AGCCCCACTTATTGCTGAAAACATGCATCAGCCTGCCTGACCAGGGAGCTTTACCAGAACACACGGGAAACTGCATAACCCATCCAACAGCCCCGTTTATAGTGGCAGTTGAACAGAGAGCACAGCCTGTGACTTTCCCTGTCTGCAGAGCAAGACTGGTGGCCTGCACCTTCAGTGCACACTCCTGCCTGATTCAGGTTCCCAGACAATGAGCTGTGCAGGCCTTGTGTCCCATCCTGCTGCACCACCAGGGCAGGGAAGCTAATTTCATAGCCCCACCTAATGCTGAGTATAGTATCCAGTCTCAACTGTCTAGTAACATCACAGAATCCAAGCAACCACGAAGCCCATCCTACAGCCTCACTTGGGTGGGAGGGGAACCAAGCCAGCAGTCCTACCAGGCTATCTCAGCCAATGACCGTTGCCTCCCCCTCAGTGCTCAAACAGATGCCCTGCCCCAAAATAGATCACCTAAGTACATAAAGCAAAAACTGGCAGAGCTAAAAGGAGAAATAAAAGCAATAAAATAATAGTTGGGGACTTTAATACCCCACTCTAGACAATGGGTAGATCATCCAGGGAGAGAATCAATAAGGAAATAGCAAATTCGAACCACACTATATACCAAATGTACTAACAGACCTATACAGAACATTCTGTTCATCAACGGCAGAATACACATTCTTAAATGGACATGAACATTTTCTAGGATACACCATGTTAGGCCACAGAACAAGCCAGTATATTCAAGAAGACTGAAATCATACCAGGTATCTTCTCTGACCACAATGGTATGAAACTAGAAATCAATAACAAGAGGAAAACTGGAAAAGTCACAAACATACGGAATGAAAACTCTCGTGAACAACCAATGGATCAAAGAAGAAATTAAAGGGGATAGAGTATCTTGAGACGAATGAAAATGGAAACACAACAAAACAAAACTTATGGGATGCATCAAAAGCAATTCTAAGAGGGAAGTTCACAGCAATAAATGCCTACATTAAGCAGCAAGAAAGATCCCATATAAACATCCTAACTCTACGCCTTAGGGAACTAGAAAAAGAAGAGCTGAGCCTAAAGTTAGCAGAAGGAAATAGCAAAGATTAGAGCAGAAATAAATAAGAGAATACGAAAACAACAGAAAAGATTAACCAAACTAAGACTTGGTCCTTTGAAAAGGTAAACCAAGGAAAAAAGAAAGGACCCAAATCAACAAAATTGTAAATGAAAAAGGAGACATTACAACTGATAGCACAGAAATAAAGAATTGTAAGAGGCTACTATGAAAAACTATATGCCAACAAACTGGACACCCTAGAAGAAATGCAAAATTCTTAGAAACATACTATCAAGAGTGAATCAGGACAAAATAGAAAGTCTGAATAGACCAATTATAGTAAAGAGATTGAATTAGTAATCAAAAATCTCTCACGGAGGAAAAGCCCAGGACCAGAGGGCGTTAACTGGTGAATTTCACAAAACATCTTAAAAATTAATGCCAATCTTTCCCAAAAAATTGAAGAGGAGGGAACACTCCCAAAACTCATTTTATGAGGCCAGCATCACTGATAGCAAAGCTGGAAAAGAACATTACCAAAAAAGGAAACTACAGACCAATATCCCTGATGAATAGAGATGTAAAAATTTGCAATAAAATACTAGCAAATTGAAATCAGCAGCACATTAAAAGGATCATTCACCATGATCAACTGGGATTTATACCTGGCATGCAAGGATGGTTCAACATACACAAATCAATGTGATAAATCATATTAATCAAATGAAGGAAAAAAATATCTGATTAGATGCAGAAAAAGCATTTGACAAAGTTCAACATTCATTCATGATAAAAACTCTCAACAAATTAGGTATACAAGGAATATACTTCAACATAATAAAGGCCACAAGGGATAAGCCCACAGCTAATATCATACTCACTGTTGAAAAGGCTGAAAGCTTTTCCACTAATTTCAAGAACAAGATAAGGGTGCCCACTCTGACCACTTCTACTCAACAAAGTAGACCACAAAGTAGACCAAAGTAGAAGGAAAAGAAACAAAAGATATCAGAATTGGAAAGGAAGAAGTAAAACTGTCTCTGTATGTAGATGACATGTTTTTATACATAGAAAATTCTAAAGGCTCCACGAAAAAATTCTGTTACATCTAATTAACAAATTCAGTAAAGTTGTAGGATACAAAAGTAACGTAAAAAGTCAATGGCATTTCTATATACTAATAATGAAATTATCTGAAAAAGAAATAAAATGATCCCATTTACAAGAGCATCAAAAACAATAAAATACTTAGGAATAAACCTAACCAAGGAGGTGAAACATCTCTACTCTGAAAACTACAAGACACTGATGAAAGAAATCAAAGACACAAATAAATGGAAAGGCATCCTGTGTTCTTGGATTGGAAGAATATTGTTAAAATGATCATACTACCAAAAGCCATTTATACATTCAGTGCAATTCCCATCAAGATTCCAGTAGCATTTTTTAAAGTAGTAAAAACAATCCTAAAATTTATATGGAACCACAAAAGACACGGAATAACCAAAGCAATACTGAGAAAGGAGAACAAAGCGGGAGGCATCACAATTCCCGATTTCAAGCTATCCTATAAAGCTATAGTAATCAAAACAGTATGGTACTGGTATAAAAACAAATAGATCAATGGAACAAAATTATGAGCCCAGAAATGAACCCAAGCATATATGGTCAACTAATATTTGACAAGGGAACCAAGAATACTCAGTGGAGAAAAGATGGTCTCTTCCATAAATGGTGCTGCAAAAATTGGATAGTCATATGTAAAAGAATGAAACGACCACTATCTTATACCACTCCCCAAAATGAACTCAAAATGATTAAGACCTAAATGTACAACCTGAAACCATGAAACTCCTAGAAGAAAACAGAAAAAAGGCTCACTGGAATGTGTCCCGGCAGTGATTTTTGGATATGACATCTAAAGCACAAGCAACAAAATAAATAAGTAGAACTACATCACACTAAAAAGCTTCTGCACAGCCAAAGAATAATCGACAAAGTGAAAAGACAACATATGGAATGGAAAAACATATTTGCAAACCATATATCTGACAAGGGGATAATATTCAAACTATATAAAAAACTCATACAATTCTACAGCAAAAAAAAAAAAATCCAATTAAAAAATGGGTAAAAGACTTGAGTAGACATTTTTCTCAAAGAAGATATATAAAAGGGTCAAAGGTATATGGAAAGTGCTCAGCATCACTGGTCATTAGGGAAATGCAAATCAAAACCAAACCATAATGAGATATCACCTCACATCTGGTAGGATGGCCAACATCAAAAAGACAAGCAATACGAAATGCTGGTGATAATGTGAATTTAAGAGAACTCTTGTGTACTGTTAATGGGATCATAAACTGGTACAGCTACTATGGAAAACAGTATGGAGGACCCTCAAAAAATTAAAAATAGGACTACCATATGATCCAGAAATTCTACTTGTGGGAATACAAAGGAAATGAAAACACTAATTCGAAAAGGTAACCTGTACCCTTTCATGTTCATAGCAGCATTATTTAAAATAGCCAAGACATGGAAACAACCTAACTGTCCACCAGCAGATGAATGAATAAAGAAGCACACACACCATGGAATAGTATTCAGACATAAAAAATGAGGAAATTCTGCCTTTTGCGACAATGTGAATGGGCCTTGAGGGCATTATGCTAAGTCAAAGAAAAACAAATACTGTATGATTTCACTTATATGTGTAATCTAAAACAAACAAACGAACAAACCAAAGTTAGAGAAAAAGAGATCAGATTTGTGGTTAACCTGAGGTGGAGGTGGGGTTGGGGAATTGGAGAAAGGTGGTCAAAAGGTACAAACTTTCTGTAGCAGGGAATACCTTGTTAATGATACTTAGGATAAGTTGTAATAGCTTTTGCATTTTTATAACATAACTCACTTCATACCACTCTTGTAGTTGATTATTAACTCTTAGAAACTTCTTTGCCTCGTGTTGAGGATGAGACTTTAATTTCTTCCATTTGGCAGTATACATCTACAAAAATAAATAACAAATTAAAAAAAAAACACAGTAACTATACCAAACAGAATTATGCATTTATTTTGAAAAGCAAATACTATAAATCTTTGATATTTTAAAATTTAGTTCTTTAATGTGATGATTTCCACATCAGACACAAAATTTTTTTTCAGCCCCACACCAAATATTTTACAAAACATAATTTAGACTACTTAAAAGTTAACCTAACACTGAAATTTATTTTAAAAAGGTTAGCTTTATTGCTTATTAAAACTTTATTGTGCTGGACAGAGCCTTAAAAGAGCATGGCCAATCCAACAAGGCTAAAATCTCTAACAGTATATTCTCATTTTAAATCAAACATCAAGGAACTGTTTTATTTAGAGCAGTTGGTTTAAACCAATGTAAAACTGACTCAAGACAGATTACTTCCCAACTAGTAATATTTAGAGCTCAAGTGATTTATTATTGATTTTCTGGAAAATTTAATAATATGAAGTAGGTAAGCATTTTGATCATGACTCAGCAGTCAACAAAGGAACTTTTTTAGAATAAAGGAAGGTGAAGAGAAGGGAAAACCTGGCATAGGTTTTTATTCTTTAAGAGCACATGATTACTTTCTTTCCCTAAAAATGAATCTGAGCTGTCCTTCAATTTAAGCACATACGAATTATGATCAGACTTACCTGTCAATCTCTATTTCAATATAAATTTCCTAGTCTAGAATTATTCCTAGAAAATCTTCCAACTTTGAAACATTATGTTTAGCATGTATCGCATTTTAGAAAACTCTTCTATTTTTGAGATGTTAGCCTTTAAATTTCTACCCATAACAAACCCCTACTCTGAATAATAACTCCTAAGCTTTTCTGTACTATTGTGACGTCCATCTAGTCTTCTATTATGTGTTAAAGTAAAATCAGAATCTCTGCTTTGGCAGGCTTTTTTTTCTTCCTCTGGCACTGTTTCTCCAATATAGCCAATTTTAAGAAGAAAATAATATATCCATAAGATTAAAGAAAAGCCACTAAAATTTTTATTGTAGTAACAGAACCAAAATTCATACATATTCAAATGCAGACTATTGTCCATCCTGGATGACTTATATGACCTATTATCTGAACTGATTTGTCGGTTAAATGTAGGTAAAGATGATCAGACTCCTCTTATTAATGACTGGGTTGTAAGGAGGTTATCTAAAAAATTAATTTTAAAAGGAGAAACCAAGGTATGTTAACTGGTACAGAATGAAACTGGGATCGTTCAATTTTAAAGAATAAAAAACATTGAGATGAATTACTTATGCGATTATGTAGAAGAGATCTACTATATAAGAAAATGACTTTTTTTCTTTTTTTGGTGGAGGAAAAGGTAGATAAGTACCTAAACACCTAGACCATGTTTGAGTCATCGTTGTATAGTATTTCCACAGTGCCTCATTCTTGGTAGGGGCTTAATAAAATTAGATCAAATGAATTAATGGCTGTGGTCTGCTGGCCTCTTGTTCTGGGCTCGGCCTGGTTTCTCAGAAAGCTTCCTGATTGTTTGCAGAAGATCGGGACTACCGTGTCCTCCACTGTGGTGACTGCTGGGAAAGCTGAAGCTTCTGTGACCACTACAGTAAGGAAAGGTTCCTGAATACCCAGACGACTGCCACAAATTTGAAACACTTACCTCAGTTATCTCGTCTACACATCCATAATAATAATACCTTCCTCATCTGGTCATTTTGAAGATTAAATGGCATGCCCTTAGCACAGTACCAGGAAGACAGGTGATTAAAAAAAGTTAATTTCTTTACCCAAATTATATCTTTATAGTCCGTGTGAATACTTGCCCTTCCACATACATAGACTAAGTATTATTCAAGTCTAAGAAAATTTTGTTTTTCCTAAAGTGCTATTGCTAAAACATGTATAGAAAGAAGAATAAAGAAAAGAAAAAAACTGTACCATATGCTGGTGTTTGGAATGGCAATCATACTGTGATGAAGTTTAAATTAAAATTGTCATTAGGTTGTTCTGTGATCTGGATACTCTACCAAGCCTCAGATATCTAGTTCAAGATTTTCTACTTAATTAGCTTTCACAGCTACCCATAAAATATATTCATTCTGTAACGTAGTATAAAAGCAAACTGTTTAACACAGTACAAGTTAAAGCGAAAATCCAATTAAATTTATTAAAAACTAGACTGCCTAAAAATTATTAATTTTATTTATTATTAAAGCTTTTCTGTTATGAAAAGCTAACACAGTAAAGGTCAGAAAAATTCACTGACTTTTGTGTGTTTAAATTTACTATTTATTAACAAAAATATTGTTTTAAACTTCAACATGAGGAACTTAGAGAGCATATCCTTATCTAACCACAAACCCAGCAGGTACTTATACTTACAAAGTTAGCATGAGGCAACTCCCTGGTGGTCCAGTGGTTAGGACTCTGCGCTTTCACTGCTGAGGATGTGGGTTCAATCCCTGATTGGGGAACTAAGATCCTGCAAGCCACGTGGTGTGGCCAAAAAAAAAAAAAAAAAAAAGAGTTACTATTAAAGTTTATGTTGGACTATTTTAAATGAAACAGTTTTTTCTATTAGGTAAAATATTTATTTACCTGTATTGCCTCTTAAGTGCAACTTTAATTTTAAAAATAAGACAATAAGTAAAAAACGCTGGTTTACTCTTTTAATTTATTGTATGAATTAAAAGTTACTTCCTTGAGACGGCACATTGGCAGGTTTGGTGTTTCCTGACACTGTGAATATTTAAAAACAAATTATTTCTGAAAGTTTTATCATACAGAAAGAAACAGGAAGAATAACAGTTTTTCTACAGTTGAAATGGTAATTTTTCAAAAAAGGTTGAGGAAAAAATCGAAACCATTCTTGATAAAGCAATGAGGCAGTTTCAAATTAAATTACAAATTTAAATGAAGTAATTTTATAAAATATTGAAACTAGCTAAAATTACATGCATAGGTATTTAATCAATAGTAAGAGAGGAACAGCAGTGGAACTTAAATATGATAGGATTTATCAACAACAAATAAACATTTTTAGTGCAAATAGTGCAGAAAAATTTCTCAAAGCAAAGATCATAGCAATCATTCTAATCTGTACAAAATCAGTCTCAGTTCTGTATACAATCTATATAGTATATCTATGAATTCAGCCACTGTAATGAAATGCCAATTTGCAAATCATAAATATAAATGTGCTTAGTCTTGTGTCCCATTCCTCTCTTGGCAGTTCATGTTTTCAGGAAAATCTGAAAAGAAAAGAAAATCAAAACCTAAGATTTAATTTAAGATGATAAATGAAGATTTACCTATAAGAAGATAATCTATGAGGGAAAAGAGGTAGGGAAAGGATTCTAGCATGCTCATGTCAGTAAGCAATTACTCAGTGCGCATTTACTTCTCAACCTTGAGAAATGCATAGTTGATACTAAAAATCAACCCTTACCCTCAGGGATTAACAGGCTGATTTGTAAAATAAAACAATTCAACGTTGCTACTAATGTTAAGGAGAACTAGATTGAGAAAAGGGGCAGAGAGTTTGAATGGGGGTGAGAAATACCTGTCACTTCCCTCCCTGTAGCCTGATCCCTTTTAAGGGAACCTCCCATGCTCCCTTCTCAAAGTCTACTCCTTTAGCCCAGCAGAGCGGGCAGATGAACACAGGACACCAATCTCTAGGTCAGACTGCTGAGGTCAGGATGCACACTGTCTATGCAGGGCCAGTCTCTTTCCCTGAATTTGTGGTGAGACCCTTGTCAGTCTCCACTGGCTGTTTGGACTGTCATGATATGATCAAGCCTGTGGGTAGCAAAGAAAGCTCTCTGAAGAGCAAGTGAGAAAGCACATGGGAGTGAGAGACAGAAAAGAAGAGAGATGCAAAAATGAAAAACAAGCAGTCGTGGGAAGGGTCTAAGAGGAGCTGCTTTGGTTACTGATGGCCTCATGTCGTGTTTTCACTCCCAGGTGACTGAGGTGTACTTTTCTGCATTTTGGCTCTGTTTCCCTGCGTTATCCAGTAACACAAGCTTTTAAAGTTGTTGAGGTGGGAGCTAGTCTTTGCCACCAGATCATTCCTAAAACAAGACAGATGGAGAGGAAAACAGAAGAGTGTCCTGAGATCAGGTGAGAGCATGAACAAAGATATGGTGGTAGAAAAAACAACATGACATGAGAGAACATAAGGGGAAAATGGAAAATTAAAATGGATGATCTAAAATATAAGCGAGAGAAATTTAGCATTTCTCATCCCTAGGGGTTCACTGCAGGTCCTGGAGCAGAGAACTGTTATCACAGAGTGGTATTTTAGGAAGATCATTCTGTCAGTGCTGAGCAGGAAGGAGAAACCCTAAAGTCAGAGGACTGGTCAGAAAGTTATTGGAATAATCCTGATGTGAGATGGAAAAGAGACAGAGCAGAAATTCATTTTAAAGGAAGAAATGACAAAAGAGACTACTGAGAAATATGTCAACTAATATGGTATACTCCCCACACCAGCTGAGAGAAAGGAACTAATTACAGTTTAAACTCTACATAAGTAGCTATCAAATACTGAAAAAAAATTCATTTAAGCCAATATCATACTGAGAAAATATGCAAACAATTTCTACTGGTTATATGCTTAGGTATAAAACATTATGCTTAATATATTCTACATGTTATATAGCACAATAGCTATAACGACAGTATTATGCTTAAAGCTGGCTGAACAAACACTAGTAAGAACACTTCATTAAAAATAGCCATGCAATAGCCTGAAGACTCAAACCTTCTAGAATACAATTTACCTATAGTGGAGCATGAAATTGGCTGTGCATTGCTATCACTTGTTGAAGTTTTTCTTCCTTGGCTCTTCTACAGTGGCAAATCTAGAAGACAAATTATTTAAAATACCAGTCACTTCTCCAGTAATCTTCCTACTACTAGCTAAATTTGACAGAATTCTAAGTAAGAATCTTTTAATTTGTTGACATTATTTAAACTGTGGATGTCTGAGGTAGAGCAGAATTTAAGAATCAAAAAGAAAAAAATTTTAATTTTGTTTGGAAGATAATCTTTGTAAACTTCCAGAATGTAAAACACACTCTGATCCTTTATACCAGTTCTCTGATTATACAATTTCAAATATCTGTGTTTTAAAAATATGAAAATAAATCCTATTGTTACCCAGGAAGCTTAACAAATAAAAACTTCAGGGCTTCCCTGGTGGCACTGTGGTTAAGAATCCGCCTACCAATGCAGGGGACACGGGTTTGAGCCCTGGTCCGGGAAGATCCCACATGCCGCAGAGCAACTAAGCCCGTGAATCACAACTACTGATCCTGAGCTCTAGAGCCCATGACCCACAACTACTGAAGTCTGCGTGCCTAGAGCCCGTGCTCCGCAACAAAGAGTAGCCCCACTCGCCACAACTAGAGAAAGCCTCCGCACAGCAACGAAGACCCAACGCAGCTAAAAATAAATCAATTAAAACAAAAACAAAAAAAACTTCAAGATACAGTTATACAGTACTGAAGAGAAATGGACCCAAAATCGACACTTCACTAATGCTATAACCATAGTCATTAATATCTCTGTACTTCAAATTTTCTCATGGAAAACAGGGATAATAAAATCTGCCACACTTTCCTTAACAGTTCATATATATATATATATGGCACATCTGTTTTATAACATTTATTAACAAGAGGTTGTTTTTAAACTGATGTTTCAGAGAAATTAGGTAAATATTTAGGACGCTATCAAAGGACAAGATACTGCTAAGCAGACTTAAAATTTCTTTCTTTAAATATAATGGAGGCTCCCCGGCGGCGCAGTGGCTGAGAGTCTGACTGCGGATGCAGGGGACGCGGGTTCGTGCCCCGGTCTGGGAGGATCCCACATGCCGCGGAGCGGCTGGGCCCACGAGCCATGGCTGCTGAGCCTGCGCGTCTGGAGCCTGTGCTCCGCAACGGGAGAGGCCACAACAATGAGAGGCCCGCGGACCGAAAAAAAAAAAAAAAAAAATATATATATATATATATATATATAAAATGGAAATACTAGAACAGAAATTATCCCCAGAATGTTCTCAGTAATATTAAAAAAAAAATTTTTTAAATCTGTATAGGGAATTCCCTGGTGGTGCGGCTGTTAGGACTCGGCACTTTCACAATAGTGGCCTGGGTTCAAACCCTGGTCAGTGAACTAAGATCCTGCAAGCCGTGCGGCACAGCCAAACAAACAAACTAACAAAGACACTATATAGGTTATTCTCTTTTTAAACAATTTGTGAAACAGGTTATTCAGGAGTATATTAGAACTATTAAGACTAGACTTAAGCTAACTTACTAGCTTTACTACAGAACGATACAGATACTATCATTTCTGAAACAGAACCATTATGTGATTTACCTGCTTGTGTACTCACAACAAGCAGGTTTAAAGTGATAGCAGGATGTTGCTATCATTCTCAATAGAGGCTCTTCAGTTTCCTCTCACGGCACTCAAAACTCCAGCTCAGTAATGTGCTAAGGTTTTTTTACTCATGAATATACATAAGTTATTTGATATTACGCTGTCACTTGTCCTCAACTGAAGAGTATTACATACTGTTCTCTTTTCCATGAAGCTACTGAGAAAATCATCTATATCAGTTTTTCCCTCCAAGAAATCTTCTGCAATATTATCAGAGTCTTCCTCAGCTTCATGTGCAGCTACTTTCAATCTTGCCTGTAGGGCACTTGCACTACAGCTCTGAAAAAGAAAATCAAGTATATTAGTTTCTAATGCTCAGAAAAACTCCTTAGAGGGAAGGAAAATGGAGTAGAGGTAGAGGTAGGGAGAAGCAATTCATTATGTGCCTTACAAAGCTGCTTTTTGAGGAAATCTGGTCCCATCTAAGTCCTCACCTTTTGGATATGAGATGGCTACCTAACACAATAGAAACCAATGCATTGCCTAGAAGCTATTGAGTGAGAGAAACTGGGCAGATCACTGTCCTCTCTTGGGAATTTAGGAATCAGATCATTGTGGTAGGCACCCTCTAAGATGATCCCCAATGATTCTCCTCTCCTGGTATTCCTGCTCTTGTATAATCCCCTCCCCTTGAGTGTGGTCTGGACCTAGTGACTTGCTTCTAATGAACAGAATATGGCAAAGGTGATGGAATTAAATTTAACCAAAGTGGTGAAGGACACCGAAAACTACAAAACATTGCTGAAAGAAATTAAAGAAGACATAAATAAGTAGAAAGACACCCTGTGTTCATGGATCAGAAGACTTAATACTGTTAAGACAATACTACCCAAAGTGATCTCCAGAGTCTATGTAATCCCTATCAAAATGTCAACAGCATTTTTTGCAGAAATAGAAAAATCCACCCTAAAATTCAGAGAATCTCAAGAGACCCCCAAATAGTCAAAACGATCTTGAAAAAGAAGAACAAAGTTGGAGGATTCATACTTATTGGCTTCAAAACTTAGTATAAAGCTACAGTAATCAAAACAGTATGGTACTGGCAATCAGAAGAGACATATAGAGCAATGAAATAACAAACACTCATACATATGGCCAAATATTTTCAAAAGTGTGCCAAGACCATTCAATTGGGAAAGGACAGTCTTGGACAACTATTGCTAGGAAAACTGGATATCCATGTTTAGAATTAAGTTGCACCCTTACCTTACCTCATACACAAAATTTAACTCAAAATGGATTAAAGATCTAAATGTAGGAACTAAAACTGTTTTTATTAATAGTCATCCTAGTGGGTGTGAGATGGTATCTCACTGTGATACATCACATACAGGTATATATAGAAATACACCATTTTTAATCACCTTTACCTACACTGGTTATCTATCCTTACAAGTCTCGCTCACACAATGTAATTTTCCTTATTAGTGTAAGGTTAAGCATCTTTTCAAATGTTTCCATTTACTTACTCATTAAATATTTATTGAGTACGTACCATGTGCCAAGCACTGGACCAAGGTATTGGGTATACAGGGGGAAAAAAACAGGACAGGTTCCTGCACTAATGGCACCAACAGTCTAGTGAAGTGGTTTCCATACTTTAGAGTATAGAAGAGTCATCATCTTCAGAGGTTCTGAGTGAGCACATCTATAGAGACAATCCTAGGAATCAAGGATTTTTTTAAACATTTCAAGAAGTCAGAATAATTGCTATATCAGAATGTTTATTGGACCTTCATATTTCTCCTTTTGTGAGTTTCCTGTTCTTCCCTTTGCCTGTATGTAAGGTTTCTTTATGGACCATTGGCATTAATATTTGTTATATCTGCTACAAATATTTGTCCCCTTTACTTCACTTTTGATTTTATGATCTTCAATGTATACAAAGTTTAAATTTATATATAGCTTAAATCATCAGTTTTTTATTTTATGCTTCTGCCTATTGTCATAATGCTTAGAAAGGATTTTCCCATCATAATCCTAAAAAAAAACTCTAGCAGATAGTTGTCTCTCATAATTTTATGGTTTCCACCTAAATACTTACTATATCTAGAGTAGTATTCTGTGTATGCTATAAGGATCTAACTTTTTTCTAAATGGACTGCCTTGATTAAATTCTCATTCTTTTCTAACCAATTACTCATATATATGTCTGTTTCTGAACTGCAGAATCTGTTCCATAGAACTATTTTTTGCTTCCTACAAGGCTACTCTACTGTTTTAAATAAAGAGTTTTTATAGTGTATGTTGATATTGGGAAAGGGTTTCTTTTTGCTCAAGCTCTTCTTGACTAGTTTAACCTGTTTAGTTTTTCAGAAGAACTTTAGAATAAATCTGTTTAAATTAAAAAAAATACTCTTGGGATTTTGATTGGAAGTATAGAAGATTTTTAAGTTATTTTGGGAAGAATGAAATCTTTATAATACTGTATCTTTCAGTCCATGAACATTCTGTTACTCTGTTTCTTCAAGTCTTCTTTTGTGTCATTCAGTAAAGTTTCCTAACTTACTTCATTGGGTTCAGTTCTAAATTTTTTACAGTTTTGTTTATATTGTAAATGAGTTTTTTTCTTCTACTTCATTTTGCACTGGTAGTTGCGAGATATCTAGAAGAAAACCTTCTCAATTTGCTAGGATTTTTACTTGTTTGGTTTTGGTTAACAACCGTTTCATCTTTTCTTTTACATTATACCTCTTTTCCTTTTCTTGTCTTCTTACAGTGGCCAGAACCTCCCAAGCAATGTTATATAGCAGTGATACTGGGGCATCACTGTCTCATTCCTAACATTAAAGGGATCCTGGAAATGTTGAGTCATTAGGTATGATGTTTGCTGTTGGTTTCCTTATTAAATTAAGGAATTAATTTTATCTTAGTTTACTAAGAGTTTGTCTAAGGAATGATGCTGATTATTGTGAATAGCTTCTTCAGCATCTACTAAGCTTTAATAAGCATCTACAGGTATCTTAGTTGACTCTGTCAGATTTTCCAGTTAAGTGAGGGAGGACTGCTTACATGTGACTCCTGACTCTGGTACTTTCTATTTACATGACCTCAGGGATGTTATTGAATATCCATGTGCCTCAGTTTCCTCATCTGCAAAATGGATAAACAGTAACATCTACCTCATAGGGTTTTGGGTGGAATGGGCAATATATGTAAATAGCTTAGTGCAATACAAAAGATACAACAATTGTACAATGTCAGCTACTATTATTTTATTCTAAAGAATGATCATCTGAAATCTATTATAAATTTATATTCTCCTTTACCATTTTTTTTTTTGCTGTTGTCTTATTTCTATTTTATGTTTTACTAAATTGGCTTTACCTTCTAGAATTCCTGATTTTAAAGGAAACAGAATATTATGATTGGGTTACTGACATTTATTTTAATTTTTAAAATGATTTTTGCCCTTTTTATTTTTAAAGATTTGTTTTTTTAGGAACATGGGTTGAATTTTATGAAGTTTTTGATTTTTCACATATTTCTAGCATAAAATCTATTATTTGTGGTGAATTATACTTTTTATATATTATATTATATTTTTCAATTTGCTAACTTTTCATTTAAGATACTTGTATATAGGCTTACAAGTAGTCTAAAATTTAAATTTCTGTTCGTAGCTTTTATTAGAAGAGTTAAACTGCCTTTATAATAACTCTCCCAGAAGAGTTCTTTATGGGGCTTTTTATTTTTCTATTTTGGAACTAAATGCTCTTGCATGAGCACAACTGATTTACAATGGCTTATAACTGACAGCTGTTCATCTGCGTACCTTAGAGCTGTTTATCATGACTTATAAACAGATAAGATAAACTCAGATACCTAATAAGTGCTTTCTGGTAATAATGAATTTAAGAATGTGGCACATGCACATTAAGATGAAAAATTCTTATGGTAAAAGAAAAGAGCTAAACAATCTTACCTCGCTAAGTTCATGCTGCCTTTGCATCTTCTTTTCAAAAGTTGATTTCATTTGTGTAAGTAATTCATACTAAAAGAGAAAATTAAAATGCTATTTAATTCTATTTTAAAATTGTATGGATTTCTTAAAAAATGATAACTAACTCACCTTATCTAAAACAGTTTGCCTTTTGGCTTCCAAGCTGGGCTCCAAAAGGAGATTTTTTCCTGTAAGATAAATTTTTAGTTTATTGCTAGGTAAAGATCACATTTTTCTTAGGAAATTTAATAAGTAAGGAAAGACATACTTGCTAGCTCCTCAATACTTTTCATTAAGTCATCCTTGTCAGTAATAATTTGTTTTAGTTGAGGCAAAGTCAGAAACTGTTCTAGTAATACCTCCTCTTGGTCATTCATATCTGTAAGTTGTGATACACTAGAAACACAACAGAAAAAAATGTTAATGAATATCAGTCATCTAGTTTTTTCCATAATAAATATTCACCATTTTTCAGTTTTATTCAGCTGATAGAGTTCTAAATAATTTTTGACATATATATTTTTATAGACACAGAAGAAGGCAAATTATAACCTTAAAAGCAAATAAAACATCAATCACAATAGAACAAAAAGTACTCTAAATACAGTACAGTGTCAAGTCACTACAGGACTATGAAGACGAGGGTTTATGAACAGCCCTAATAACCTACCAATTTTAACCTCTGAGTCTATTTACCTAATAGGTATGTGGCTGTCACAATAAATGATACATGTATATGTGTCTGTGTACATATAGTCATAAAAATGTTTTTAAAAAGCAATCGTGGAAGGCCAATCCCAGAACAAAAATCATATCCAGAGAGTGAAAGAGGGAACTGGATGGGTGGGATAGGGAGTGAGGGAAACCTTTCTGAACCTATCTTTCAGTTTTGACTACATATAGATCCATATAAATGCATTATATAATTAAAAAACAAAATTAAAAAAGAAAATGCAGTGTCTAAAATTCAAAGCAAATGGAAATAAATGAACCTGGTTTTTTTTCCTAAGTTATATAATCATCCAGAGAAATTTTACTGAAAAGACTTTAAAAAATAGTATTTGGCTGTACATCTCTGGTGTGCTATATCCTAAAGACAAAAGAAGTGTAAAAAACAAAACAAACAAAAACTTATCCTGCTTTCAATAATCACTACTGATATTGTTATTTTATTAGTATTGTTATTTTGAAAAAGAACAAGTGCCTTTCAGAGAAATGGCTGGCTTCAGGTCAGGGAAAAAAAAATGTTCATGTTGAGCCCATGACATCTTTGTTTTGCCAGAGTTTCCTATTGACGAAAGAAAGAACTGTTTAAGCAGCAAAAAGAATAATGTTTGAATGGACTGAAACACAAATTTCTTTTTTAATTTATGAGTTTATAATAACTCAAAAACAACCATAAAAAAACAACAAAAAAAACCTCGCCTATCAGAACTTTTGCAGCTAGCTTATACATCAACTCATTATTCTCAAAATCAATAAATTAAGAGGAAAAAAATCAAGTATATATCTTGTCTTTCTGTATGAAGTATATTTCAATATAACTAAACTTTCCTTTTCTATGAAGGAAAGTCTTCATAGACTTCTGGCTAATTCTGGCAGTAGGAAATCACATTTGCAATCCTTAATGAAATAATGCACAGTCAGTGATTTCAACCTGTTTCAATCCTAATGTCACTAAAAAAAAGGCAACCAGACATCATTGCTGCCGTATGTGATGTAATAGGAAATATGCACTTACTATGATGTAAATATTCTTGCCAAAAGAATTAAACCTAAATTTTCCCCCCAGTTTTCTTGAGACATTGTCTAAGTTTAAGGTGTACAATGTAATAATTTGACAAAAAAAATTGAACCTACATCTAATCAAAATTCTGTATCTAGCCACCAGTAGAAGGAAATATGAGAAACAGAGGAACACCCTCAATGGAACCACAAGGATGCAATCAGGCAACAGGGTATGGGAAATTCTATAGGACAAATAACCAGTTTCTTACATAAATATTTAATAATATGTGTATAATTTACTCTCTATGTGTTTATATGTGTATGTATATATATTTGTATGTATATGTATGCATGCATATGTGTGTATATGTACATACATATTAATAAACGTGGGAGAAATGGTTCATGATTAAAAGAACTATAAAAGATAACAGTATTCAAATGCAATAGGTAGATATTATTTTGAACCCTGATTCAAATAAACTACCAACCAAAAGATTTAATTATTAAGACCCTGGGGAAATAAGATAATATCAAAGAATTAAAGAATGAGCATTCATATTGTGAGGTATGATGATGATGTGGATTGGGATTATGGCAAAGGAAAAGTCTTTACCTGGTGGAGAGATTTAGTGAAGAACTTATAGGTAAAAATAACAGAATATTTGGGATTTGGTTTAAAATAATCCTGACCTATACCCATACTTCCTGAAAAAAGCTGGAAGATGGCAAAGAGGTTCACCTTTTTGTATTTTTGACGTTTTCATAATAATGTTTTTAAAGGGAAGGAAGAAAGGAAAGGAGGAGGAGAATGCTCTATAACACGGCAACAATAACAGCCCCTACTTCACGGGTTGCTGCAAGCATTACTCCGTGTATGACTGCTTTAACGTGTACGTGCTGCGTGTAAACTTCCTTAATTATTAGCAGAGAATAACACATCACCATTTCCTACAAGTGACTGTAAAACACTGGATCAAATAAAGCTAAACCTTTTTAAACTAGGATTTCTCACAGACCAGTAACTCAATAAATATAACCTACAAGACATACGACTGATTCATAGAACTTTCCCACTAAGACAACCACAATATAGGAAGAGTGATGACTTAAAAGATTTTTTTAACTTAATATGGATATGAAAATGATGATGTGGTTTCTATTTACAAATTAAATAGACAACAAACACCAATGTTACTCTCCTAGTTTTTTTACCTTAGTTCTGAGAGTTCTGGAAATACATCAGGGATATCAGGCATCTTGTAACCAAAACCATTTTGGCTTATCTAAAGAGAGTGTGAAATGGTGTTAAATTTCAGCCATCTTTTTGACTGCTCCTATTTGGTTATAAAAGTAATTTTTAATGTACTGCATCCCATAACTGTTTTCATTATCACACTTAATCTTTGCACTTTACATTGTCCTTACCCTCCCCTTCTTTCTTCACTGTTTTTTCAGTGTATCTTTATACATATAGGGTTACTTTTTTTTTTTAATGGGGATCACGTGAGTACCTGTGTTTAGCCCTTGGACAAGTACACGGTTGTAAAATAAATCTCCTAAGTGTATCTGTGACACATGTGGAGAATTATCTCTGGGTTTCATTGATGTATATGAATGTTTGTCTCAAAGTGAAAGGCATTAAGTATAGAAAAATTAGTAAGTTGGCAAAAATCTGAATAGTTACCTAAGTTCCATGAGAGAGTAGGGTAGATAAGGAATAGAGTATACATTGTTTGAATATAGATGACATTTTAAAATCAAGGACCCATGAAAAGTTCTCTTGTAATTTTATTTATACTAATTATAATTTGTTCATAATATTCATTAATACAATGATGAAAGGTTTTGGAAAAATGAAGTCTACTTGGGTCTATATTCTAATGGGTCTATATTCTAAATTATTACAAACACTAAAATTAGTAAAGTTGATTATAATATTTTTTTAATATTTGAGTATTACTATGGGTGATATTCACTAAGGGTTAAAAATGAAGGTTTTAAAATCCCTTTAATATGTTTAATGCACAGTCTGTCCCTCAGTAACATCCCACATGGCAGCAGATACCAGCTTAACCTAAGAACACACAATTTTTTACACCAATGAGACACTGGATTAAAAGTCCTCAGTATGCTAGAGCAGACCCTCCATAAGCTGATACATGCTTCTCCTATACGATCCTTCTCATATCTTTGCCTGTGTCCTATATGACAACCAGACGGCTCTGTAACAGGCAGCTTCACAAATATGCCATCTGGTTTATGCTCCCAAATCTTTGTCAATGCTGTTGTCTCTTCACAGAATTGCCTTATGTGACCCCTTATCATCCTGGCAAATTCATTACCATCTATCAAAATTTGGCCCCAAGTGTAAATCCATTCATTCATCTGTCTCATTTTGAATGAGCACCTACTATATGCATCAGGCATGCTTTGAGGCACCAAGGATAAAGTGGTTTAAGAAAAAGAATTGCATCTTTTATAAAGTTATCTTTCTAGCTCTACAATGGTCCCTGGGAGCACTGACTATTCCCTTAACTTTGTCTTTGCCATAGCTCTAGACTATCTCTTCTACTTACAATTATTTAATTATCTGCTGGTTACCTCTTTGAAATTGTTACTTAAGTTGAAAATGTGATTTAATCTTTTCATCTTTTATCTTTTTATCTTTTGTGCCATGGTGGCTGGCACACTGGAGGGATATAATTAATGTATGTTGACTGAATATTTCAAGGGTACAAACTACTATCTGATACCAACCGGTGCTGAAGTGTCTGTTGTGGGAACAGGCAGTGGCAGATTTGAAAGGACACCAAATGAAGGAGCAGCAGGTTTGGCTGCTGTATGACTTGTCGCTGAAGAAGAAACAGTGTCAGCAACAGATAAAGAACTGACAGTCCTCGTAGCTTCTTGTGGGGGATATGGAGGAAGAAATGGAAAACCCGGAGAAGCACAAGGAGGCGTCCCACCCGCTTTACTGTACAGGCTAAAGAGAAAGAGACGAAAAACATGAGGTTAGATTTTAGCGGTAAGTTTGTAAAAGTATTCCTAAATTGTTCTAAATAACAGTGGTTATGCAGTACAGATGGCAGGTGCCATTAGTCATTATAATTATATAAGTGAATCAGGTATCATATAAATTGATAAAATATGAACACCCCTCAAGAGAAAATTTTCGTTTCTTTCCATGAAAAAGAAAAATGTTTTAGAAAATATACAATTCAACTGGTCACACTGGAAGTGAACAGAATGCTCAAAACTCAAATATGGCCTTTCTGTTGGCATCAATGTGTATCTTCATAGAAGAAATGGAGAACATTTAAGTCCAGGAAATGTATTCAAGTGTAGCTTGAATAAATTCGTAGCTTTCATTATATCTGGCAAAATCTGACTGCAAGTCAAGACTGCTTTTCTGGAAAATTTCAAAGAAAAATTAAATATATAGATGAGCTGCTAAAAATGTTAAAACATAAAAAAGATGCATATAAAAACTATGTATATATTAGAAAAAGCGGCACAGCAGTATGTACTCAAGATATAATCAGAAAATAATTTATTTTTGCAAGGTAATAAATACTGGGTTCTGGATCAAATGGTGACATAGGAAGATCCTGAATTCACCTTCTCCCACAGAAATACTGAATCAACAGCTACACAGGGAACAACTTCCTCTGAAAAAAACCCTAAAAACTAGCTGAGCAGCTCCTACACATTGGGCAAACAAGAAGAAAATGACATCTAAGCTGGTAGGAGAAGCTGAGACACAATCTCACCATAAACCCCACCCTCAGCAGGACAACCCACAAGCTGGAGAAAACTCAAAACCCACAGCTTTTCTCTGGGGAGTTAAGGGTTGAGTTTGAACCTGAGAGACAAGCCCCCAAACATCTAGCTCTGAAGACCAAAAGAGCTCATGTCCCCGAGACGCGAACTAAGAAACAATTCTTACAGGGCTCGTACTCTTGGACTCCCCTGCCTTAGGGCCAAATGCAGAAGAGGACCTGACTTAATGTGAAAGAGGCTCACTTGCCAATCTTAAGCATCAGCTCCAGGCAGCAGGCATCTAACTTAACACACATCTAGGGGTCCACTGAGATACTTTCTGGGGATGGTGGCTGGTGGGCGACATCTTGTTTCCCATCTGCTGTGCTCCAGAGACCCAGTACCACCCAGAGGGAGCTCCTATATGCATCTGGTGCTCTGGTTTCTGCAGCTCCTGCACAGGGAACATCCCTTGATTGCTTGACTCTGGATGCCAGGCAGGCTAATGTTCCTGGGTCTCTCAGGATTGTAACCATCAGAGAGAAGGTTCTTGGTAGACTATGACCCCCAGGACACTGCACAGACAGCAGACAGAAGCAACCCCCAGTCTTTCTGTGAACGAGGCCTATGTGCTTGTCCAGGGGCTTTGACATTGAGGCACCCACGGAGATGCTCTCAGGGAATGGAGGCCAGTGGACGTCATCTCCGCACTCTCCCTCTGCCTCACTCCAGCTCACCAGTATCTTAGAGAAAGGAGCTTATACCCTTGTTTTTGCAGTGGCAACCAGAGGACACCACAACATTGTCTGAATCTGACAGCCAGCTGGGCTCACACTCACAGAAATGGAGAACAAGTTCTTAATCAGCTACCCCCCCAGGGGAACAGCATGAGACAACAGGAGCTCAGTCTTTCTGCTGAAAGAGGCCTATTAGCTTATTATCATAGCTATAGCCTGAGGGGCAGGCTTCTAATTAAACACAACTCTAAGGACTGAATGTAATCCTTCCACAGACTCCAGAGGGCGGGCTCTACTATCTTTGTGCTCTCCCTCTGCACGTTCCGGAATGCCAGCATGTCTTGCAGGGGAGATCTTACGTGTGTTTGGTGTCCCAGTTTTGTATTTGGTGCTCTGGTTTTTGTGGCTGCCAACCAGGGAATGCCCCTTACTTACCTAGCTCTGGTGGCCAGGGGGGCTGACATTCCTGGGTCCCATGAGACTGTAACAGTTGTAGACAGTTCTTGGCAGGCTACCACACCAGGGCACTGCAGATAGCACACTTAAACACACCCACAGTCTTAATGTGAAACAGGCCTATTTGCTTATCCTGAAGCTTCAGTCTGAGGGGTGGGCTTCAGGCTTGGAATCCATGCATGTGAAGGCCTACGGAAGTGCCTTCAGGGAACAGGCCAATGGACACCATGTTTTCATTCTCATCACCTGGCTTAGGTGGCTAGCAGGACTTAATAAGCTTGTGGTCCCACAGAACTGTATATATTTGCATACATTAAAAGCTGCCACCTGAGGGTCTTGCTTCCAATCAGCCTAAATCTAGGTATGGATACCCTCCCCTGTGGGGCAACGACAGGTCTTGACACACCCTTAATTCCTGGGAGCTATTAAAAAAATAATAGGTTGCTTGGACAATCACAAAGGCTTGAGAGACAGTCAAGAGCCAGGGTAGGGTTGAATGATAAGGTTCATCTCCTAGTCCTGTCCTCAAAACTGGGAGAGGTAACTGTTTTATCTTACACAGAGTCAAGCAAAAAGAAGAAACAAAGAAATATGTTCCAAATAAAAGTACAGGATAAAACCTTAGAAAAAAAACCTTAATGAAATGAAATGAAGATACATAATTTACCTGATAAAGAGTTCAGAGTAAAGGTCATAAAAATGCTCCCTGAACATAGAAAGAACCTCAACAAAGAGAAAGAAAATACAAGAAAGAAGCAAAGCTGGAGAATACAACAACTGAACTGAAAAATATACTATAGAGGGATTCAATAGCAGACTGGATGAAGCAGAGTGAGAAATGGAATATTTCCTGCCATATCAGTAAACAAAGGATGTCACACTCATCAGCCAGAAGAAATGATCAGTGAACTCAAGACAGGGCAGTGGAACTCACAAAATCAGAGCAGAGAAAAAAAGGAAAAAAAGTGAAGATAGCTTAAGGAACTTACGGTTTGTATTATAGGGGTACCAGCAGGAGAAGAGACAGAGAAAGGGGCAGAAAACTTATCTGAAGAAATAATGGCTGAAAACTTCTCTAACGTAGGAAAGGAAACTGGCATCCAGATCCAGGAAAGCCAGGAAGTCCCAAACAAGATGAACCAAGACACATTTTTTTTTTTTTTTTTTTTTTTGGCGGGTACGTGGGCCTCTCACTGTTGTGGCCTCTCCCGCTGCGGAGCACAGGCTCCAGACGCGCAGGCTCAGCGGCCATGGCTCACGGGCCCAGCCGCTCCGCGGCATGTGGGATCCTCCCGGACCAGGGCACGAACCTGTGTCCCCTGCATCGGCAGGCGGACTCTTAACCACTGTGCCACCAGGGGAGCCCCAAGACACATTTTAATTAAAATGTCAAAAGTTATAGACAAGGCAAGGATCTTAAAAGCAGCAAGAGAAAAACAACTTGTTAGGTACAAGGGAACCCCCATAAAACTACCAGCAGATTTTTCAGCTGAAACTTTGCAGGCCAGAAGGCAGGGGAATGACATATTTAGAGTACCAAAAGAAAAACACTTTCAAGAATACTCTACATAGCAAAGTTCTCATTCAGAATTGAAGCAGAGGTAGAGTTTTCCAGACAAGCAAAAGCCAAAGGAGTTATCACCACTAAACCAACCTTACAAGAAATGTTAAAGGGACTTCTTTATGCTGATATTACATGCAAATAGAAACCAAAAGAAAGCTGGGGTAGCTATACTTATATCAGACAAAACAGACTTTAAAACAAAGACTGTAATAAGAGACAAAGAAGAGCGTTACATAATGGTAAAGGGGTCAATCCAACGAGAGGATATAACAATTATAAATATTTATGCACCCAAGAGAGGAGCACCTAAATATATAAAGCAAATATAAACAGACCTAAAAGGATAAATAGAGAGCAATAAAATAAGAATAGGGGACTTGGGACTTCCCTGGTGGTGCAGTGGTTAAGAATCTGCCTGACAGTGCAGGGGACACGGGTTCGATCCCTGATCCAGGAAGATCTCACATGCCGAGGAGCAACTAAGCCTGTGCGCCACAACTACTGAGCCTGTGCTCTAGAGCCCACATGCCACAACTACCGAAGCCTGCGTGCCTAGAGCCCGTGCTCCGCAATAGAAGCCACTGCAATGAGAAGCCCACACACTGCAACAAAGACCCAATGTGGCCAGAAATAAATACATACATACATTTATTTAAAAAAAAATAGGGGACTTTAATACCTCACTTATAAAACTAAACAAATGGGACTACATCAAACTAAAAAGCTTCTGCACAGCAAAGGAAACCATCAACAAAATGAAAAGGTAACCTACGGAATGGGAGAAAATATTTGCAAACCATCTATCTGACAAGGGATTAATATCCAAAATATATAAAGAACCCATACAACTCAACAGCAAAAAAACAAATAATATGATTTAAAAATGGGAATCTGAATAGATATTTTTCCAAAGAAGACATACAGATGGCCAACAGGTACAAGAAAAGATGCTAATTCTTTGATAATTAGATTACTATCAAACTTGTTGGAATGACTATTATCAAAAAGATAAGAAATAACAAGCATTGGTGAGACTATGGAGAAAAGTGAATGCTTGTACACTGCTGGTAGAAATGTAAATTGGTATAGCCACTATGGAAAACAGGATGGAGGCTCCTCAAAATAGAACTACCATATGATCCAGCAATTCCACTTCTGGGTATTTATGTGAAGAAAATGAAGATACTAACTGAAAAAGATGTCTGCTCCCCTATGTTCATTGCAGCATTATTTACAATAGACAAGAGATGGAAACAACCTAGTGTCCATCAGTAGATGATTAAAGAAAAGGTGGTGTATATATATACCGAAATATTATTCAGCCATAAAAACAAAGAAAATCTTGCCATTCAAAACAATATGGATGTACCCTGAGGGTATTATACTATGTGAAATACGTCAGACAGAGAAAGGCAGATACCATATGCTCTCATTTATGTGCAGAATTTAAAAATGAAAAACAAAAACAAAAAACACTAAGCTCATAAATACAGAAAAGAGATTGGTGTTTGCCAGAGGCAGGTGATGGGCAGCGGTAGGCAAAATGTGTGAACATGGTCAAAAGGTACAGACTTTCAGTTATAAAATAAATAAGTCATGGGGAGGTAATATACAGCATCATTATGGTTAATAATACTATACTACATATTTGAAAGCTGCTAAGAGTAAATCTTAAACATTCTCATCACAAGAAAAAATTTTGTAACTATGTATGGCGATGGGTGTTAACTAGACTTATCGTGATCATTTTGTAATATAAATTACTATTGAATCATTCTGTTGTACACGTTACATGTCAATTATACCTAAAAAAGATATTTTACATTTAACTTTTTTTTTCTTTTAGAGCAGTTCAAAGAGAACCACACTCTAAAATAATTAGTGTAATTTAGGCCGAAATGCAGATGAGAATTATCTAAATACCAATACTTAAATTAATATAGTTAAGTTTAAATGGGTCAGTCACTCTTGTATAAAAGATTAAAAGACTTTTTAAAAAAATAGAATACTAAATACTTTACTTTGTATTTGTGGTATAATAAGAAACATATTTGTCTTTGACCAGGTTCTAGACAAAGTGCTCCTAAAATCCTGATAAGTTTCTACATGATAGGACCCTTGTTTGTTATTAGTAACATCTGAGTTTATGCTAATGAGGTGACTTAGGCTGAGTCCCTATATAGTCTGAGGACGGGGTTGGTCACCAAAAAGACCAACTGACAGAAAGTTGGAACTTTCAGCCCCACCCATCGATCTCAGGGAAGATGGGGGCTGCTGAATAAGCTCTAAAAAACCCTTGAACAATAAGATTTGACAAGCTTCTTGTTGATGAATGTATCCATATGGTAGGAGGGTGGTGCACCCCAGTTCATGGGGACAAAAGCTCCTGTGCTTGCAGCTCTTGCCCTGCCCTATGTACCTCTTCATCTGGCTATTCATCTATATCCTTTATAATATCCTTTATAATCAACTAGTAAACATAAGTAAATTTATTTTGGAGTTCCATGAGCCACTTAACAAATTACTCAAACCTGAGGTGGAGGTCATGGGAACCTGTGATTTATAGCACAGGTAACTAACTATACATTTTCAATTGGTATGTGAAATGGAGCAGCCTGTGAGACTGAGCCCCTAATCTGTGGGATCTGACGCCATCTCCTGGTGGATAGCATCAGAATTAAGTTAAATTCATAGGAAACAGTCAGTGTCTGGTGAGAACTGGAGAATTACTTGGTGGTGTTGGAAAAAAAAAACGGGTATCAGAGTACTGAAATGTTCCATAATATATCAAGCTTAAACAATTTTTTTGAACGGGAGTGCTATTGTTTCATGACATAATTTAATGTCATATTTCATGACATAATAAGTTAACATAAATTGGAATTGTGTTGGAAGAAAACATTTATCACAGATTTTGAAATTATAATACTAAAGCTAATATGGAAAAATAAATAAGAATATAGAGAAAAGTACCTGAAAAATGAGGGTAAAGAGAGATTAACCCTGCCATATAGCAAAACACATTAGAAAACCTTAATAATTAAAAAAAAACCACAAAACTTTTTAAAAGCATAACACTGGCAATGGATAGGTAGATCAATGGAACTGAATACAAAATCCAGAAAAATCCCAAAGATATATGGCAATTAAGATATAATAAAAAGAATCTCAAATTAGTAAACAAACAAACAAACAAACAAAAAAAAACGGAGACAAGCCCTCATATCTATAATAAAATAAAAACCAAATGTAACAAATTTAAAATGTTTTTTGGATTTTTTTTTTTAAATCTTAAAAGAACTAGAAGAAATCACTGGGAAATTAAAAACTTGGGGTGGTAAAGGACTTTCTGTGATCCCAAATTCAAAAGTCATAAGACAAAATAATGATAAATCCCATGACATAAAAAACAAAACACAACAAAACAACAACAAAAAAACCCTCTACATGACAAAGTCCATTATAAAGACAAATAACAAATTGGGGGAAAACATCTGAAACATGTCATAGGAAAATGGATAATTTCTCTAATATATAAAGAATTTCTCCAAATTAATAAAAGACTAACAACCCAATAGCAAAATGGAGAATAGGACAGAATACACAGGTTCAAGGAAAGGAAAAAAAAATCTCTAAATCATAGGAAAAAACTGTCAACTTCACTGTAAGATAAATACAAATAAAGTTATACTAACACATTTTCCGCTTATAAATTAGCAAAGATCCATTTTGATAATTTACTATGTCAGCAAAGGGAATAAGCATTGCGTACAGGAGTAGAAATTGGTACAAGTTACTCTGTAGGGCAATCCTGCAGTATTAGTCAAAATTATAAACATGTATACCACTTTGAGACTGTATCTAACAAATAAAATTACACTTGGGTAAAATATTACTTTTAATGTTATTCACTGCATCACTGAGGGCAAAGAAGGATGGGCCTTTCAGGAAAGATTGGAAACAACAAAAATGTCCATTAATAGGAGTTTTGTTAACTTATGCTATATCCATAAAACAAGTACTTTGTGGTCGTAAAGAATGAGGAAGTGCTTTAGTAACCAACATGGAAAGCTCTCTGAACCATACCATTTAGTGAGGGGAAAAAAAAAAAAGGGCAAGGGAATAGTTTGCTACCATTTGTGTGAAAAAAGAGGGAATAATACTATGTGTACATACTTCCTTGTATATGCATAAAATATCTCAGGAATTCTATACATATGCACCCAAATGAAAAACTCTGGATACCAATAAGAAGAAAAAGTAAACTGCAAGGGAAAAGGTGGAAGGAGACTTTTCGCCCCATACCCTTTTACAGTTTAAAAATTTTTGAGCCAAGTGAATATATGATTGAAAAAATTAAGTTTAAAAAAGTTCTCTAAAAAGTTTGTTTATTTCAAAGTATGGCTCACCTTTATCTTAAAGCTTTAGTTTTATGTAAAGGTATATTATTAGCAGGTATGTAAATATAACATAAGTTATTTAGAAAGAATATGTTCAATGTGAGGGAATATTTGTACTATCCTTGAAATAGTCTTACTAATTTGGAACCAGTCAGCTTTATTTTAATCTCAGTAGCAGGTACAACCTATAAAATAATCTAAGAAATGTATCAAACTTGCTTTTTAACAATGTGTACTGTATCACAGTTGTTGGCTTATATCTTCAAATAAGGTGAATGAGGTATATTTAACTCTTTCCTGACAGAAGATAGGAAATACAGTTTTTAGATAAAGAATATCAGTGAGGTTTATGACTCTAGGACAAAGACACAGGAGGGCAAAGATGATGGCTGGGGCTGATACACCCAATGAATGGGATAATCTAGCCTAAGCAGATTTCCAGGCAGTGTTAAAGATGTCACCTGACTTCTGAACAAGAAAAAGTTCTTGGAAATTAAGTAGAAGAACTGGGTAATTAAGCCAAGAGATATTACAGGAAAAGGAAGTAAAGATTGTATGAAGTTGTATCATCATGCAATTTCAGAATATCTGATATAAAAAGTTACAAAGGATCAGGGACTTCCCTGTGGCACAGTGGTTAAGAATCTGCCTGCCAATGCAGACAGGGGACACGAGTTCAAGCCCTGGTCCGGGAAGAGCCCACATGCCGTGGAGCAACTAAGCCCATGCGCCACAACTACTGAGCCTGCACTCTAGAGCCTGTGAGCCACAACTGAGCCCACGCACCACAACTACTGAAGCCCGTGTGCCTACAGCCCGTGCTCCGCAACAAGAGAAGCCACTGCAATGAGAAACCCGCGCACTGCAATGAAGAGTAACCCCCTCTCACCGCAACTAGAGAAAGCCTGCGTGCAGCAATGAAGACCCAACGCAGCCAAAAATAAATAAATAAAATAAATAAATTAAAAAAAGAAAAAAACATTACAAAGGATAGAAATCAAAATGGCACTGGACATCTTGGCAACAGAAGCCTATGTATAGACAAAAGAGGAATGCCTTCAAAATTCTCAGTGGAAAACCACTTCAACATAGAATTTGAACTCGACCAACTTTTAAGTGTGAGGTATATTAAAGACATTTGCAGGTAAAAAAAAAAAAAAAAAGTCTCAAAATTATTCTTCCAAGCACCTTGTGGCATACTGTATTTTCCAAATGTGGCCACAGCACTATTTCTGGTCCCATATACTCTTCTAGAACCTTGCCACTCCACCATGAAGAGGAAGAGCCTGTTTTCTTCCCCTTGAATCTGATCAGAACTTCTTGATTGCCTCAACAAACTGAATGAAGCAGAACAAACTGAATGACTTCAGTAGCTATGTCAGAGAAGGCGAATATGACTTTCTCATAACTCATTCAGGATGTTTACCCCAGGAGCCCAGCCATTATGATGTGAGGAAGCCCAGGCTGCATCTAGGTATTCTAGTTGACTTCCCCAGGTAAGGCCTCTGATGAGAGCCCACTGATGACGAGTAGAGCAGACAAGAGCTTTCCCTGATGAACCGTTCCTGAATTAAAGATCAGTGAGCAAAATAAATGTGTTCATTGTTTTAAGCCATGCCAGCTGATGCAGAAGGTGGAGCACAAACAAGCTCTATTAGTCCCTAACCAAATTGCAGATTCACAAGGAAAATAAATGTTGTCATTATTTTAACCACAAGTTTTAGGATAATTTGTTATTCATCCTTAGTAACTGGAACATGCCGTTACTTAGGAAGCTATAGGGAGGCAGTAATGCAAGAAACTAGGAAATAGCCTGAGAAAGAAAAAAACTTAGGATGCAGGAAAAGGAGAATCCAACACAGGAGAGTGGGAAAGGGAAATCCCAGGATGACAGCTTTATAGCAGTTGTAGAGTAACTAATTCAGAATGGAGGGGGAAAATGGAGCAATGTCTGCAAAGAGAAAATACCAGAACCTAGAGATTACCTGACAGGTTTGATAATGTGAAAAAATGATTTGAACGGTATTTTTCAGAGCTGCTAAAAGATGTGGAAAATTAAGAAGATCAAAGAAAATAAAACCAATGGAAAAATGGAGTAATTAATAACTCCAGAGAAAAGTAAAAAGTTATACCATCAGGGAAATATAATCATTATAAAGTACGAGGCTCAGCAGCAAGGAATATTCAGAGTCAATGTAATGAAAGTACCAAACATGAGTTTAAGTAAAAATCAAAAATTTCTCAGAGGATGAGGGAAAAGGAAGGTTTGTGAAATAAAATCCTCATCAATCCATAATAGGAAGTCAATAGATAGTATCTAAAATGAAAGAATCAAGAGATAGCAGTATGTATACATTATTCAGAAAGATGAAGGTAAACATTAGAGAAGCAGCTTAAAAAAGAAAAACACAGTTGCCTCTGAAAAGTATGAATGTATCTGTGTGTGAAGGTGGGGATGTGGAAAACAGAGGACTGCCTTTTAACATTATCTGAATTTTTAAACTATATTTTGATTACTTAGATCAAAAGTAAATAAATGTATATACAAACTCTTTCAATATAAACATACTTACTATGGGAATGCTGTTGAAGCAGGAGCTAAAGCTGGAGGATTCTTCCAAAACTCATCCAACAGACTCTGAATAATTTTCCCAAGATCTGAGTGCATTGTAAACTAAAAGTAACAGTAATACACGGTGATCAAATTCATCTTCAGAAAAAGATTATAAAGTCTCATTAGGATAATTTAACTGTAAAACTCAATCTTAAATCCACTTTTGCAAGTCAAGAATTAAATGAAAAGCAAAGGATATTATGTCAATTGAACATATCAGCAATCCACAACTTACAATATTTTCTTATAGAATCAATACCATAAATGAGGTTAAGTTTATTTAGTCAATAATGGAGCTGAAATATTTCCACATTTCACTATTGACAATAATTTGAAGGTTCAAAGGTAAATACTGAGTACATTTAAATTACCGTCCTTCACATTGATCAATCATATATATATGTATATATATCCTAAGAAATTTAAGGCATATTTGAATTTTATCCCTTCCTAACCACTATAAAAGATCTACTATGAACCAAAGTTCTTAACATCAACAGGTCCTCACCACTGAAAAACAAATAACGTTCAAATCAGGATTATCTATTAAATACAGGGAACATTTTTGAAATAAATTATACCATATACATACATTGTTTACTAATGGAGAGGTAACATACACTCCTTGTTTATCCACTAAGTGATGTCGTATTGGTGGATAAACACTGATCACTGGTTTTTCCTGAGGAAATTGTGGAGGAAGCAATCTGGTAAAGGTAGAACAGATTAAAAAACAAAAACAAAGACAACAAATGTGATATTATACAGTCATAATCCTAAAACAAAATTATTTAAAAGCAAATAAAATTTTCGTACTTTCATTTGGATTACTCAGTAATTAGTGCTCTACTATGGTTGTTGAGTTGATTGAAAGTATACAAAAAGACACACTTTGGCAACAAGACTATAAAGTAATTCAGTATAGTAAAACCCTCTTAATGTGGAATAAGGATACCGTGAATTATAGACTATTCTTCACACCATGCCAATTAATTGCTTTCAAACACAATATACCAAACTATCCAAAATCTCAGCTAAAATTAGACCAGGCATTTTTATCAGGTGAACCCTAATTTAACCCAGTCTGGCTACTTAGTGGACCACAGGTTCTGGCCATATACTTTTCTTATGGCTTTCCTACTTTTGAAATACTGCCAACAATTATTTCATTATATGCTGAATTTTTTAAAGAGTTGAGTGGAAAAAATGGGAAGTGCTAGGATTGGAACAGTGTAGCTATCATCATGCCTTGGTTCTATAGGGCTCTCTTCTAAATGTCTCAATTAACATATCTCTCCCAACTTTGAAGTCAATCACACGGTTTCAAGTATATAACAGTAAATTCTCAATACAAAAAATAAAGAGTAAAAACCTTAACCTTTTTTGAGCTACTACAAATTTAAAATTAGGGAGTAAAGTCTTTAAAAATGAGAGTTTACTGGACATGGAACCGTTTTCCAAATCTCTAAAAACTCAGACCAGTATGTCCCTTTAAATTGCCACTCTGTTCCCCTTCTGGCTCAGAAAACTATGTGTTGGCAACACTGTCAAGAAGAAAACTGGGTCCTTGTTGGCTTCTCCTACTTAGCTCTACCTAAGGCATGTGATTAGAGATAAAACTACTTCATTTATATAGTTGAAGATGTTAAACTAGTTTGGTAAAAAAAGGCAATGTAATGTGTGGCCTTTGGACCCCAACCAATCTGAGTTTCTCTCCCCACTATGCTATTCACTACCTATTTGTTCCAATTTGCAGGGCTGCTGTGATGATTCAGAAACTCCCATATATCAAGATAACACAGCATAATAGTTGTCACTGTTATATAGTCATGCTTTAATCCACTCATTCAACTAGGATTTAACAAGGCCTCCTATGTGCAGGCACCACGCTAGGCAATAAGGATAGGAAGATGAACAAGTATGGTTCCTATCTTCAAGTTGAATGCCTTTTTACCTCACCCAAACACTCACTCTAGTGGCTAGCCACCTGATGCAATCTGAGGTAATAACTTAATTCCTTCATGCTAAAGACTAATAACTGCACTTAAGGCTAAATGAGTACTTCAGCAATCACTTTGTCCAACCTTTCCTCTTTATAACTTAATAACCTCATGATTACATTTTCAACTTTTAATTTTTTTCTTTAAAAATAATTAGCAGATCAAATTCAGTCTTGAACTTTCTGGTTGACGTAGTTTATCTGTTGCCGAAAACTAGAATATTTTCACTTATTTCTGATATAAAAGTGTCTATATCTCTAATGGTTTTCCACATATGATCCCTTTGAGTGTTTGTCATTATCATTCTTACTCTTTCAGTCTACCTCCAGCTTAGACTTTAGTGCAAAACAATAAAAACGATTACGTCTTTTTACTACATTTCCTCTTTTACAGTTTCTTACAGCAGTATCTATTACAATGATGACTTAAAAATTTTTTTATTTCACAAAATTTTAAGTTTAATAAACTATAGTTACTAGAGAGGGAGATAAATACTAGAAAGGGAATAAATTCACTTTTAAACAGTTTACTTCTAATAATAGCTAAGAAAATAATAAAAAGATTTTAAAGTCCTATTACATGAAAAAATAGGATACAATTCTACTCACATATTAATGTTAATTGTCAGGTTGTTTACGGTGAATGGCAACCTGTATTCCACATCTTTCTGTATTTCAGCTATACTGTAGGAGAAAATTTGAGAAAAAAAATTTATCTAAAGTTATAAAAACCATTAATGTTAAAAACAAATGTTAAATATTTTTAGAGTCTACTAAAACTACTTTATTTTAATAATAGAATTTAGATGGCCAATATAACTTGTATCTTGAGGGTAAAATGATCATGTTTATCGAATAAGCAGGCAATACTATTCTGAGATATGGGCGGGGTCGTTGCTGAGAGGGGGAGTTAAATGGTGAGGTAAAGAGACAAAAAAACTCTTATATTAGTGCTAGATCGATTTACTATCACTTTATCTAATTCATCCTCAGGAGAAGCAGTTGTCAGCCCTCTAGTTAGAACAAGTCAGCAAGACATCTGGGTTCTGATTATAATTCTGCTATTGCCCAGCTGTATAGATAGCTGGGGAAGCCTGGGCCTTAAGAGCTTAAACTTAGAAGTCTGGATGAGATGTCTCCTACAGTCTTATGATAGAGACCGCTGGCTGCTTTCCGAAACCAAATATCCCCCTTCTTCCTAAATAAGAGAAGCCTGATTTTATTCTGAGTAGCAATGTTCTAACTTTTCTTGCAGCAAGTTGTTGCTGTAGACTTAAGTTCCAGTCGATAAAACATAGAAAAGTTGTGAGGTGGAATTTCCAGGAAAGCATCTTAAAAGGGAACAAAAAAACTGGTATGAGTCCATTTTCCCTTCCAGCCTGGCCCTGATAGCTGAACTTCTAACAGCCATACTGGACCAGGAGTGACCCTGAGAACGGGAGCCATACACTAGGGAGAGCTCAGCAGGAAGATGTAGCTTGGGTCCTTGATGGCTATGGAATTGTCAAACTGAATTTCTTGTATGTAGAGAAAAAGAAACTTTTATCACATTTAAGTTACTATTTTGGGAGTCTTTGTTACTAGCAGCTGAATATAAATGCCAACTAGTATAAATCCCATATACTTTAACGTTCTACATTCAGAATTTATTTTTAATTGCAGGCATGCAATTATTACAGTTATAATCTACCAACCAAATCTCTTGGGGGATCACTTGGAATGCTAACCAACATTCATAATCTTTCCAAAGGGAAAAATGTTAAGTAGTATTAATGAGTTAACACTGAAAGGAAGCCTAATATCCAAACAGACGTGAAACTTTTTCAAGCATAAATACCTTTGAAAGATCTAGCAATTACGTAATTTACTTTTCTTTTGGTTGCTTCAATTAGTAGCTTTAGAAAACCTCTTATTTTCCTCATTTTCTTTTTTGGACTACGACTTTTTTTTGCCTTCTAATAAAAATCTAGCCTCTCAAATATGTAAATTTTAGGTAGCTTGAAAGGTTCTAAAGTGTTGGGATGGAGTTATGGAGAAATCATAGATATCTCCTCTGACATCCCATGAAATGAGGTTATGACTGAAGAGAAGAAATGGTTGAGAAAAGACTCAAGAAGATATTCAATATTAGGACTAACACAATTTTTATGAAAGTTTCTCTTTGGGGATCACGTTTGGACTAGGATACCAACAGCCTTCTCAGCTGTATAAACATTATGTAATCAATAAAATGACTTAAGTTTTTTATTCCTCTTTGTTATCTTAGGACCCTAAGGTGTCCAATGCTTTAAGGGAATACTGATCACAAAAGCATCCACCAGTTCAAAGCCAAGCGGAGCATCTTAGTGATTAAGAGCACAACCTCTTAATCTATGCTTCCTGGGATCAAATCCTCTACCATTCACTTGTGTGATCATGGACAACTTATTTAACCTGTCTAAGCCTTATCTCTCAAATGGTAAACGCAGATGTTAAAAATACCCATCTACCTAAAAGAACTGTTAGATTAAGTGAGATAATGCATGCAAAGCCCTCCCCACATAATACCATAATAATTGTTCAATATGTTAGCTATTATTAAATAAGCATTTAGAACACACATCTAAATTGGAGCCTGTCGAAATTTGTAATACTAAACTTTTAACTCATTTTTTCAGATACTGTATTTTTATAGAAAACAAAGTGAATTTGATTAAGATGATTTTTACTTAAATCATTGGCTAGAAGTGTTCAATTCACTG
The DNA here is from genome assembly GCF_963924675.1 of Phocoena phocoena. Taxonomy (NCBI): domain Eukaryota; kingdom Metazoa; phylum Chordata; class Mammalia; order Artiodactyla; family Phocoenidae; genus Phocoena; species Phocoena phocoena. The sequence goes on along the minus strand of NC_089239.1, from coordinate 18,789,698 downwards.
TTCCCATAATTATGTTCTTGACATTTATTAAAATTTTTGACAAGTTTCCTCCACAAATGAGGTATCAAAAATAACTAAAGGTAATATTTGTAACATTAATGAGAGCTAAACCGTCATTAACAAATTCCAAAACAACAGGTTAATCATGGCAATTGATGGGGTTCAGGACACGCTACCCCTAAATGTGGCACCTTGGCATCTTGAATATTTTAAGTTGAAGGAGTCTGAGAAAATAGCAGAAACAGGAAGGTTACTCTGACCTTCTCCCCCCTCACCCTTCTTCCCTGAAACAGGTCATAAAACCTCATTGAGAGGTGCCCTCCCCATGCCAAGAGGAAAGGAGCACCCTTATCTCAGAAGACATAGGGACACCAAGAAGAATCCTAACAAACCGGCCTTGCTATGTCATCTTTGTACCTGCAACCACACGCCCCTGCCCCATTTACTACAATTACAAGCATACTTCACTTTATTGTGCTTCATAGATATTGCCTTTTTCTTTTCTTTTCCCTTTTTTTTTTTTTTTTTTTAACAAATTCAAGGATGGTGGCAATCCTGCATAGAGAAAGTCTATTGGTGCCATTCTTCCAATATCATTTGCTCGCTTCATGTTTCTGTGTCACATACTGGTAATTCTTGCAATATTTTAAACCCTCCACCAGCAGAAAGATTGCGACTTGCTGAAAGCTCAGATAACAGCATTTTTTAGCAATAAAGTATTTTTAATTAAAATATATACATTGTTTTTTAGATATAATGCTATTGCACACTTAATAGACTACAGTATAGTGTAAACATAACTTTTATATGCACTGGGAAACCAAAAAATTCATGTGACATGCTTTACTGCAATATTTGCTTTATTGAGGTGGTCTGGCACTGAACCCGCAATATCTCTAAGATGTGCCTCATACCCCTTAACCCATCATATTCCTCCACAACTGTCCACTCTTCATCAAACCCAGCATAAAATACTCAGGTCTGTTTCTTTGGGTCTTCATTTCCTTTTGAAGGCCCCCTGATACGTAAAACTCACATTAATTAAATTTCTATGCTTTTCTCCTGTTAATCTGTCTTTGTCAGTTTAATTTTCAGACCCAGCCAGGGACCCTAAGAGCATCAAGGAAAGCTTTTTCCTCCTCTACACTAGCTGTGTTAGACAGAACGGCAGATATTTGTCCTACTTAATTAAAACAAGAATCATTCCCTGAATTTTTATCACAAATTTATTTTGAAGTTTTTGCTATTTTCAAATAACTTTAAAAAAGTTATTCCAAAAATAATTCATTCTCATTAGAAAAAAAATTATTTTTCCAAATCAGCAAATGTTATTTTACAATATTTTTAAATGGCTGCATAAAGTTCTAGTATATTGTTTAAACTACTCCATACTATTAGATATTGAAACTGAGCAGGACCCTGTGGGGCTCCTGGGCATGGAAGCCTTTCTGTGTCCTCCGTTTCTTGTTTGTAGGGAATACACTGAATACACTCCAGCCTCCATTACCTTCCCTGAATTCTAAAGGGCAGATTCGAACAGCTGCTAATCAGGGAAGGGAGGGGATGCAGAGACAAGGGAGGAGACCACCTGAGGCCAAATTAAAGGAGTTCAGGCCCTGCACACACCCTGATCCTTATTAGCAACTCCGCCCTTGAACCACTGCTATAAAACTCACCAAATCCTTGAACCACTGCTATAAAACTCACCAAATCCTCCCAGGCCGGGATAGTTTCTCAGGGCATGAGCCTGTTGTGTGCCCATTTGCCTGGCAAAGCAATGGAGCTATTCTTTTCTACTTCTTCCGAAACTCTGTCTCCGAGATTTGATTTGGCACTGGTGCACAGAGGCTGAGTTTTTGGCATCAATATTTAGATTGTTGCCAAGTTTTACTACTATAAACCATACTTTGATAAACATTCTTACAGTCATATAGCCATATCTTTATGCTGACAGGTAAGTACTCTTTGGATGTAAACACACACACTTTGAAGTAATACTGTAATCACACCAGAGAAAATTTAAATAGCCTTCCATTAATAATTTTATTTCCTAGGTTCTCTGAGAGCAGTGAATTACTATGGCTTTACTTCAGTGGCTCTGGATCTGTTCGGGACTAAAGAAAGCTGAAACAACAGAAAACTTTGTCAGCATGTGTCACTAACTGGCATCCACATTTCTTTAATAGTCCCTAAAACTGTAAACAAGCAGACCTTGAAATGCAAGAGAGGCACTAGTTATGGTTAAAAGATTCCTTTTATAGAACAATCATTTATCTCCTTACTTAGTATTTTGTGTAAACTTGTATTTTGTAAGTAAGATTAGGTTCAACTGAACAACTACCATATATCCAGCATCTTCCAAGGAAATGGAAATAGTGTGGTCTTTGCTCTGATGGGGCACACAGCACATCAAGTGACTGAAAAAGAGCAATTCAAGATACTGATTTCATGCATCTCTGGCAGTGCTGGGTAGCTCAAGGGAGGGTTTTTAAGTGATCCTTTCCAATAAAGGGTTTAGATGCTTCAAGACAGTAGATGAAGGTTAGACAATTTCCCTTTCCCATCCCATTTTCTCCAGGAAATATCGAAACTGACTTTTAAAAAGCAAATCTGTAACAGTGCTGGAAAGCAAATAGTACCATAAACTGACAAGAAGTTTTGAGGAATCTTAGAAAGATAAAAAAAGATGGGATTAGATTTAAGGAAAAGATCAGCGTTAAAAAAAATAAAGAAAATAAATACAGGAACTAGTGACGACCCAAAACATAAGACCAAAGCAAAGTAGGAGCAGTCTGAAGGTCCTCCAAGCCCTTGAACCGATTCAACGCAAACCAGAGTGTGGAGGGTAGGGCAGGAGCGCCTCTCAGGGTAGACAGTGCGGGGACACGTGGACCAGCAAGAAGCTAGAGCACTCTCCTGGTGCCCCGCTTGTTCCAACCAGAGGACAGCAGTAATATCTGCCCCCTGAACAACACGGGGATGTAGCCTCTAAGGTAGCAGTGCCTTAGGAAGCTACTGACTCCCAGGAAGCCTCCATTTCCAAAAGACAGCTAACAGCTTGGCCCATAACAAAGAGAGTCATTCTTTTTCACCTATCACCTGAGGCAGGGTATGATAAACAGAATTAAATATCTACAAACAAGTCAACCAGGAATCTCAAATACAGAAAAGGTTTGAACAAAACAAAACCACGCAAAGCGTGCACCAAACTCAACAAGCCCCAAACACAAAACTTCAAGGAAACAGAGTTAAATGAGCAAACAGAAGACTATCAATTTGTATAATACCCTCAGAGGAACAAAAGAAAATAGCCCTTGTGTTACCGAGTCCAAGCTTGAGCTCCTCGCTGCACGACAAGCCAATATATTGAGAGACGAGTTGTTGGGGTAAGGAATAGCGACTTCATTTGGAAGACCAGCAGATCAAGAAGATGGTAGACTCGTGCCCCCAAAGAACCATTGTGCCTCAGTCAGAATTCGGGCTTCTTTTATACTAAAAGGGGAGGGAGTAAGGCCAAACATTTCCAGTTTCCAGTCAGCCTCCCAACGGGATGTGTTAATTTCTTCCTCCCTGCAGTCATTCACAGGTGGGCCTGCTCAGGAGCTAAACAAAGGTATTTTAGCTTAATGCTCTTTACCTGGGAGGCAGGGTTCCCAGATATGGGCCATGATGTATAATTGAAGCTAATAGGCAACATCCCTTTAGTAATTAACTTGTAATAGAATACAAAGGTTCTTTCTTATTAACATTTGCATTCTCTCTCTCTCTCTCTCTCTCTCTCTCACACACTCACACACACACACACACACACAGACACACACACACACACACACACACACACACGCTGATATGAAAATGAATAATTAAGAAACTGGAAATTTAAAATAAATAGCTAAATAGCTCCAATAGATGGTTCAGTGCTCTGCTTGGAAGATGCTTCATACTGTATCCTTCTCTTGGAGAATATTGATGCACTTTAGCATATTAAAGGCTTTTAGAAATTCTAGAGTACTCGATTTTGTTTTCTATGTCTGTTTGACATGGACCACTTATTTTACAGTAGTTTTTGAACAGTGTTCTGTAGAAGACATTGGATCATGACAGAGATGTGCACAGAGCTATAGGAACACAGAGGAAACAACCTAAACAGGGATGGATGGGTATTCGGATTAAAAAACAGTATCTGAGCTACATTTAATAGTCAAGTAAGGGGCTTCCCTGGTGGCGCAGTGGTTGAGAGTCCGCCTGCCGATGCAGGGGACATGGGTTCGTGCCCCGGTCTGGGAAGATCCCACATGCCGCGCGGCTAGGCCCGTGAGCCATGGCCGCTGAGCCTGCGCGTCCAGAGCCTGCAATGCGAGAGGCCACAACAGTGAGAGGCCCGCGTACCACACACACAAAAAACAAGTCAAGTAAGAGTTAACCTTAGGAAAGAGAATCGGGGAAATGAAGTGTACATTCTAGACAAGAGGAAACACAACTAGGAAAGCTTCAGTAGGAAATAATAACTCTAAGAGTGTCCATATCCTTTGCCCTAAAGAAACTTTACATTGTGTCTGCTGACATGTTTCCATCAGTCACATCACCACCTTCTGTGACAACCAGGCTTTAAGCTAAGGAGGCTGGCAAGAGTTAGGAAGCTACTGAAAGGAATAACATGGTCAAATTCAAATTTTAAAAAAATGACTCTGGCACCCATGTGGAAGAAAAAAGTAAGGGAAGAACACTGCAGGCAGAGAGAATAGTTACAATCCAGTGGTAGCAGGGATGACCAAGTGAAAACAGGATGACCAGGTTTTTGGCTTAGGTGAGCAGGCAGTAGACGCAGCTTGGAAAGAGTTCAGAGGTAGGAGGGAAGGAGTAGATGTGGTTGGATTCAACTGGCAATGGAGAAATGACGACCTGTGTGGTAACTTTTTAAAAAGCAGGTATGGACTGATACTACTATAGGGAAAATAGCACTTGAGTGTTACCATCTATTTAGGAAAATTTTTAAATGGTAACATGCTTTATTGTGTCATATACTCTGAAATTATAACGTTTAATCACTGGTTATAGACTATATGATTTAATGTATCAAATTAAAATTCACTTAATTATGGGATTGTTTGATATACATAACTTTTAAGTTCACTATAAGAGTTCAAATTTATAGAGTCAAAATATTGACATTTTGTAGGTTTCTGTAGCTTCAATAGGCTAAGGCACAGCAGATTCTTATAGAATTTTTTATTGCAACAAGTCAAGGTGATTTTCTTCCCCAAGAAAATTTTACTCTCAAATACCTTTAAGAGTTAGAAAGGTACATGAAATGAAGGCAGTTGCTTGTAGTACAAAAGGGTGTGATTGCAAACTGGTAAAATGGAGAAGAGCAGCCCAGTAAATAGGACAGCTACTCTTAAGCTCAAAGCAAGCACTGTTATGTGGGAACTGTTGCCAGATCTTTCCATTTTAAAAGAAAAGTTGGAGAGGGCAAAGGCTATATTGGAAATCTCTGTACCTGCTGCTCAACTTTTCTGTAAACCTAAAACTGCTCTAAATAATAAAATCTATTTTTTAAAAGTTGGAAATTTGGATATTTTAATGAAAAATCTCAAATTATGTCGACACCAGATCTATTAAAAAATACAACACTAGACAGGTTAAAACATATACACATATCCTCTCATTACAAACTTTTTGTCTTATCAAGTTTGCATGTGAGTCCTTATGAGCTGACAGTAAAAACTACAGAAAGAAAGGTTTGGAATCTAGGCTTACTAAGAAACCCATGAGTTTTATACCTGAGAACAGGGGTTAAACTTAACAGCTATAGGGTAGAAAATTATACAAGAGCAGGCTCTCCAAAGATGTTATAAGGTTTTTTAAAAGAATCTGGGTAATCAGAAAGAATATCCAAGGACTGGCAACAAAAGAAGATTTCAAAACAATTTTTAAAAACTATGAGGTTGGCACCATTATATTTAAGATACAAAAATAAAATAATTGGCATTTACAGAGTACTTACTGTGTGTCCAATAACATTCTAGTTTCTTTACATGTATTGTCTAAAATCTTTCAAAATGAAATCTTACATGTCATTTGTGAAGAAAAGAACTCTCTGGAATGGACATGCTTTCTGAATGGAAAGTCAGAAGTAGTCCTGCCAGAGGCAAGTGAGCTGTAAGCTTGTGAGCAATTCATAAACAATAAGCTGGCTAGATCCATGTAGGCTAGGAGGCAAAGGTTCCAGGCACACTGATTCTATGCAGTGGAAAGAAGGAATACCATCTGCTGCCTGTTTACTGCGCATCAGATACTCTAATAAATGTTTATATATATTACTTAAATACCAACAATCCTGCAGAATAAAAATCACAATTCCTGATTCTACAGATGGGAATTGGAACTCAGACTTCACCTAAGTCATGTTGCTTTTCCCAATGTCAATAATTTTTGCTTGTTTGCATTTATGTTCCTCAAATTCATTTTGTCTAACATCTCACACCGAGTGAAAAAGAAAGCAAGTCTGATAAAAATAACTCCCAAATTAGATTTTCTGATGAAATGTAAAATAAAAATAGCACCAGAATTACCACATAACTAACTGATTATTAAAACGGAGAAGTCCTTTACTTGAGAGAGCTGATCTCCCTAAGTAAAAGGTAACAAAGAAAGAGTACTATTTGTATAACTTTGAATTTATATAGTTAATTACAGATAACAATTACCATTTACAAACACAGCTCCAGGCTGTTCCTTCAGAGCTAAGGAAATAAAATAATAAATAAGCTAATTAACTGTAGATACTGTGAGAGAGGAAAAACCAGGATAGTAAGGATGGTAAAGTAACTGTTGAGCTACCATCAGATTTTAGTATTTTCTGATTGCAGGGTCAATGCAGGGAGATACTTAACAGCTTCAGTTCGAAGAATCTTTAAATACTGGAATTAGTGAGCATCACTTGGGGCAGTTTCAACTGCAAGTATTAATAATTGAAAAACCAGGCCGGAAGTGTCTTAAACAGTGAGGGGTTATTTGTATGTATAATACAAATGTATATGTATCGTATAATCTTAAACAGCAAGAAGTCCGGAGGAAGGAAGTTTCCAGATCTGGTTAATTCAGCATCATAATATTATCACAGACTTTCCATCTTTCTACTCTACCACATTCAATAGTCAGTCTGCTTCCTTCATGATCCAAGCAGTTCTAGATGTCCCATGTAACACAACGATATCCAAAATACAAAGCATTTCCTCTTAGACACTACTATTACTAAGAAAATGTTTTGAGCAGCTCCCCGGCAGACCTCTTCTCCAACCCACCACTCCACTGACTAAGATGAGGTCAAGTGTCTTGCTTCCACAATAACTAGCAATGGGAATGAGACCATCATCATTGGCGTAAACAATCATTATTTACTATTTACCTAAGCAGGTTGAAAGAGCACAGCCTCCATTAAATAATTGGTCCCACAGACCAGGAACCCATATAAAAATAATGTTCTTCCAAGAAATCAGAAGAAATGGATTTAGATGGGAAATCAACAGTGTCTCTTAGAGTAAGCTTCTTTAGGAAGTAAAAGAAACAACAGAATTAGTTCTACTCCTGCCTGTAAAGTCAGGAATTTTAGTGGTAAATTGAATACTGTGATGACTGTTATTTAGAAGATGGAATAAAATTCTTGAGCCTAGTAATCTACATAACTTTGTTTCCATTTTCATAGCAGACAAATATGTTATTATATTTTGGGTAAACACTTTTTTGGTCATCATTATGACAGTGTCCCATTTGCCCTGCCTTACCAATAAGACTTAGATGAGGAAAAAATACACATAAAATTCAGCTAACCTTTAGGAGAGGCCTGAGGAAGATAAGGAGGTAGGAATTTCTTAAGGTAACTGAAAAGAAGCTTACATTAATTAGAGAAAGGGAATTAAAGAGACTCTTCCCTGAAGTGGGATTTTTTTTTAATTATAAGGAATTGGAAGGTAGATGTGAGAATGGGGGTGGGAAAGGTTATTGAGGAGACGAAAAGAAGTCAGACGCTTTCATGGCCAAGAAAGAGCTACTGACCCTATATTTGGAGAAGGGATAGAGTATTAAACGTGAGGCAGGTGGGCAGCATGCAAGATATTAATACTCGTAACTGAGGAAGTTTTCTATTATTCATTAAAATACTGTTCGAAACATTCTTTGAACTTTTAAAAAGTGCACCTTCAGAGTAACCAATCGCAGTGTCTTTTTATACAAAAATCTTTAAGCATAAGTTGTAGTATTGAATTTGGTTACTCAAGCAACATATTTTCAGATACTGCACACATACATCATTTTTACCAGCTAGTTTTAAAATGTATGTCATGAGTTAAAAGGGAAGACTTAACAAGAATAGGTAGAAGACATTTTTTCTGGGATCGTACCATTCTTTGAAAAACGGAAGTACATGACCTCCTTAACTGTCACCAGAATTATCCAAGTATAGTTTATAAAATATTTCAATAAAAACTTCAAATATTTTTATAAAAGAACTTAAAAGAATCAAGTACTTAAAGTTAGCTGTTCATAAAACATTACAAATATGTAGATAATATCACATGTCTGATTATGTCCATAATTTCTGGCTCAAAAAATAACAAAATAGATCCCTTCTGCATTTGACTCAGAGTATTTACCGATCCTCTTAAGCCAATTGCAGAACTCCTTAGATTAGCAATTCCTGCCTTAGAATCTCACCTTATTTGAAGGCCAAAAAAATATACAATAAATTTCACATCAATCGCTTTCCTTATTTACCAGCTTTAGCAGCAAGGGACTTTGGAATATTTGAAAAATTCAACTCCAACCTCAAAGAATAAAAATTTGCCAGCAGTGAGAATATCTAACAGAATATACTAAAGGATTAAAAGCAATTAATTCCAAAAGTATGGTTCTAAAAAGTATTTTGGCAATAGTAGTACTAGCATAGTATACGGTCTTCCAGATGCCTTCTAAGGAGACAAACTTTCATTGTTTGTTAAAAAGGAGTCACCTTGTTTCATAAGCATATTTTGTAAGAGTAGCTCTTACAGGTTAGTAGAGAATACTATTTGGAGTAAGACTGACTTGTAAGAACTCTATGAACTTAATTTTCCAAAAAGAAAGCCACCATTAAATCAAATACCATGCCATTCTTTCCTGTTTAATACCACAAATTCTCACCTTTCTAAAGTTCTCAACAAGCAGAACAATTGAGACAAAGAACCAAGAAACACCTGAAGTTCAATCAGTAATAGGCCTCATTTTAGCCAAACTCATTTTGCAGTGATTTTTTTCTTTTAACACTATATCTAATTTAAAACTATTCTACACTATAACTTGCTTGGGAAAAAATCCTTAGTGTAACAGATAAAATGGCTCCTAGAAGTTCCTTCCACAGGAATTAATCAATTTTAATACCTCTGAATATATATATTTCAAATGTATGAAAAGTCTATTAAGATGTTGACATCTTTACATTAAAATACGTGCTGACACTCAAGTAAATATATTTGCATAATTCATATAATATAAAGAGGCAGTTCTAATTTTTAAAAACCACTAGAGGTCACAGATTTTTGCAATATAAAGGGCTGCAGCAAACCAGTTTACAATAAAAACAGTTGAATTAATTTGAATTGCAAAATATTTCTAATCTGACCACGCTAGAAATGAACAACTCATACAACGCCAACAGAACAATCAAGATGACTCTAAGGCAATTCCCGAGTGTGGGAACAAGAATAACGAAGTGAGAAGTGAACAGAGACTGATAGTTGCCAGCTGGGGGGAGGTGGTTAGAACGGGGTAAATCTTCTATTAGAGACTTCAGAGGATTGAGTATGTCACTCCCAGAGAAGAACTCACTGGTGAAAACTGTCTTCCCTTCTCTTTAATGTTGAAACAGTTTTGGGTTTTTTTTCAAAAATGGTCCACTATTTGTGAAACTTGGAGATCACTCTTCACGATTCTTTTTACCCAAGTACAGAATTTTAACAATTCTGCCAACGCAGCAAACAGGTGGGCAAAGGGAAAGATCAGTGTGGAAGCCGGGCAAAGCAAGGTATACTGGAGACAGACTATGAGACAGATTACAGTCAGCAGCGCTGTGTCAGGAGGGATGAGCAAATCGGAATTAGAGGAGCTGAGCAGTGGTGGGGCGGGACGGAGGGAAGGAGGGCCCGGAAGAAAATCCTGAACGTGGGTCAGGGATAGGAGAGCAAGCGTGAGAGGCAGGACGAAGGGAGGTAGGTCAAAAGGCGGCAGCTGGCGGGAGTCGGCCTGAGGAGCTGCGAGTGTAGTTAGGACCAGCCCGCCCTCCCGCCCTACTTTTTCTTCCTGTCGGAGAGGCGGCGACCAGTCACCTGGAGTGTGAGTTCCGGAGGGACTCGATCAGCCGCTGCTTCTGCTGTTGGAGGCTGGTGAGACCACCGGGGGACCCAGCCGCGGAGGAGGAGGCGCTCTTGGTCAGGGGAAAGAGCCAGCTCATCCTCCACGGGTCCCCGGGCCCGAGGCCCTAGAAGGCTCTGGCCTGCTTCTCCCAGCTGCTCAGCCCGGCGGTTCCCCAGCGACAGAGGAGGAGCGGGCAGGGACGTCCCAGCCCAAGTGCTGGGGAGCCGCGTCTTCTCTAAGCAAACCCGGCCGGGGGTCCTCGGGGTCAGGGGGGAATGCTCTGTCTGCGGACAGCTGGAGACAGGGAACTCGCCGCCCGGGACCGGCAGTCCTCCCTTCACTGCCCTGACGCCCCAACCAGCCAGTCAGGACGCCTGACCGCGCAGCTCTCCACCACCCCAGCTTCCGTCACCTGCGTGCCCCGCCCTCTCTGCGTGTCGCGTCATCATCTGGCGCCCCCGCCCGGACGTGCGAGAAGCGACGGCGTAGCGCGGTGCGGCGGAGCTCCGGCTCCCCTTTCCCCCTTGCCGGGCGAGAGGTGTCTATGGGGCACCCGCCGCCGCCGCCGTCGTTGCCGCCACCCCCGCCGCCGCTGGGTGCTGTCTCTATGGCGAGGAGGAGGAGGAGAAGTGCGAGCTCAGCGACACAAGTAGATCTTGCCACAGACTTGCGGGGGGAGGGGCGGGTTGGAGAAGTAGAAAGGGGGCGGGAATGACGAACCTAAGCGGGTGCGCGATGGCGCCAGCTGGAGTGCAGCTGGCTAACGAAAGGGCTGGGCGGCGGGTGGAGGGGGAGGGTAACTGGGACTGGGGGGTATGTCAACGGGGTGGCGCAGAGTGATGACGCGAAGGCTTTGTACCTGGTGCTTCAATGCTGTGGGGCGGAAATTGGGAGTGGAGGGCGGTGGCCTAGATCCTTAGCTTCTCGTATTCCTTCACGCAGCGGTGCTTGGGAGTCCATCCGGCTCCGGTCAATGGTTATCAGTACCTTCGCTCTGGCTTTCTGCCAGGGAAGAGAGTTATCTGTGACTTGAGTGTGTCTGTACTGTCTTGGCGTTTCGTTGGGAACCCGCTGTTCGGAGATGTGTGTCTGTACTGTCCTCGCGTTTCGTTGGGAACCAGCTGTTCGGAGATGCTACCTCCAGTAAAGAGAGGGCCTCTGATGCCTCTTCGGCGCTTCTGGAACTGTAGTAGAGAGAGGTGGAGGAAAGCAATGTTCAACTACAGGGTCTTTCCACTGTGTGTGTTTGTGTTTAGTGAAGAGGGTTATAAAGGAAGGGGCCCTGGATCTTTCCTGTGTGTGTGTGTGTGTGTGTGTGTGTGTGTGTGTGTGTGTGTGTGTTTAGCGAAGAGGGTTATAAAGGAAGGAGCCCCTGGATCTTTGGTTTCTGTTCTTAGAGCACTCGAGGTTACATTTGTGACTGCAGAGTTTAGAAGGGGAGGTCATAATTCCCTTTTTTACATTTTCTGTTATGATTTTTTTCAAAGTTGTGTGAAAAATGAAAGCGCATCTGGAATTTCCCTGCTCAAGAATCAATGTTGGTCTGTACTGCTCTCATTATATACCATGAAACCTGTGTTTAGGGACCAGAAACGTGACATGTGTGTTTGGTAACCAGGGAAAATGCTCTGGTTTTTAGGAAATTAGAAAGAAAAAATTAGAAATGCAGACCCTCTGTTGCTTTCTTTCTTTCTCCCATGCACAGTTACAGACATGGAAACAGTTTCTGTGGCTGTTACTTATTGCAAAAAGAACTTTTTTTTTTAATTGGTTTACTTTTGGTCCCTCCAATCTGACTTGAATAAATTCCAGTAGATTTTGTAGTTAAATCAGACTTTGAATGTTCAGTTAATGAGGAATAAAAGCAAATACTATCTTTGCCCTAGTAACATCTGATCTGATCTTTTCACATGTATATCAGCATGTCACTTTTCCTTTTTTTTCTGGAAAGGGATGTCTATAAAGTTTTATTCAGAGAGTGAGTTGAATTTATAGCAATTTTTAAGTAATGAAAAAATTTTAAAAATGATTAGTATGTACACAAAAAACACTGTTTTTACATAACATATTAGAACCAGGAAACCTGTGTTGTAGTCCTTTTTCTCCTACTGATTAGCTGTGTGACTTAAGTCACTTTCTAAACTTTGATTTTCTTATAAAGCAAGGACTGAATAGATAATCTCTTAGGTTTCTGTCAACTCAATTATTCTGTGATTCAGATTCCTCATATAGTTGGTTCTTATTTTGACAGGTACATAAATAAAGGATAAAGTATTTTACGAAACAAATCTTCAATCAAGTATAACATTTTGATGCTTGGCAGCTAGACTCCTTGTGCCCTCACTATGCCAGCAGCGACTGTAGATCATAGCCAAAGAATTTGTGAAGTTTGGGCTTGCAACCTGGATGAAGAGATGAAGAAAATTCGTCAAGTTATCCGAAAATATAATTACGTTGCTATGGTATGCCTATGAGCAAAATCCTTAAAATGCTTTTTATGAAAGAGGAAAGGGGATTTTAAACATCTTGAATTCAGCCCTTCTGGCTGATTTTTTTTAGTGATTAATTTAATTATAAAAAGAATTTTGTCAATGACTAAAGACCACCAAGAACACAGCTGTAATATGACAAGTTGGGTTTCTTACTCATTGCACTGAGGGAAAATGCATTCTTAGAACCATGGGGCATTTGAGTAAGAGAGTGTTAGAAGGGACTTTTAGGATTTGTGCTTGTGGCAGGTGGTTTTAGGAAAGGAGTAAGGAAGCAGGGCTTTGCTCTGAACTGGATGCTGTTAGTAAGCTCAGGTAATTCCATGATAGGGTATCTTATTGAGTCTCAACTAGAATGAGAGAAGACTGGAGTGAGGCTAAAGCCATAAAGAAGCAACAGTCACTCAGCCAAGATAGAAAGATGTTTGGTCATTTTTGTGGTTTGGACAAATGTCTGTGTTTTTGCGTATGTTCAGTCATGATTACAGACTGGCCTTGTCTGATGTTATAGTGTGAAACTGTTTATATTCAGCAGAAGAATGCTAGGACCTAGCTGTGAATGCCAGGTCTGCTCCTAGCAACATTAAGGCCTAATATTAATACCAGATGGAACTCCTAAATGTCTTTCTCAAACAAAAAAATTCACACTTCCCAGTGAAGCACTGTTGATCTGCAGTTTTTTGTTTGTTTTTTAATTACCAGTGGAGTTCCGTGGACACACTGTACTGTTAAGCATTTCTACTTTTGCATGTACTGTTCAATCTGCCTAGCTTGTCTACTCAGTTAATTATTTTACTTCTTTACTATTGTGTTTTGGCTTCTCTACTGTTTTCTAGATTATTAGCTTCGAGAAGTAAGAGATTAGTGTCTTAATCATCCTTTCTTCCCCGACACCTAGCATAACACATAGCGTCCAATAAAGTGGTTGTTGAGTTGGACTGAATTTAGAAAAGTTTTAATTTCTTTACTGCTTCATATGAGTTGGTATTTAGGTTTTGTTCTTAGTTTCCTAATTTGAATTTTAATACTAAACTGATATATTATTAGTATATTTAATACAAATAAATTAATACTCTTTTTTGGGAGGGGCAGGTTGATTGGTTAAAATATGAATATTTGAGTGTACCTAGATAATGTCCTATTTAATAGATGTACTTACAATTAGAATGAAATTATTATTTTTTTCTAGTAGGAATTTATAGTGATCATTTCCTTCTCAGATGATAAGGAATGACAACATTAGAGATGTGTTCAACATTCTACAGGAATGAGTGGTGGCATGCAGTTTTTAAGGATGTGCTTTCTCTGGACTGTAGAGAGAGTACTGTTTTAGCCCAAGAAATTAGGAGGGTTTTGGTATTTAGATAAACCTTACCTCAGAAAAGCAATCGGAAAGTATGGTGCATCTCCCATTCTTTTTAAACAGTTCTTCATTGGTTTTAACATTAGAATACTGTGAGCATAGTTTTACACACCGGTTGAGAAACATGAATTTGTGACTTTTTCCCCCTTCCTTGGGAATAGAGTACTCAGTTGCATTATTATGTGTATCTAATACATAGTAGTTTTTTACTAATATGATATTTAAAGTAAGAAGAAGTTGTTAAGTGTGCAGAGTTTTCTTTTATGGTTCTAAAAAGTAATGCTCTTCCTAGTTAAAAGGTACTTTGCAATTGAACGTGAATTGTGTAGAATATAACCTATAACAGGATTCTTTGACTTGTACCCCAAATTAATTATTTATTCTAGGAATATGTGGATTGTGGTTTCGACCATTTAGTAAATAATGAACCTTAAAACTATTTTACAGGACACCGAGTTTCCAGGTGTGGTTGCAAGACCCATTGGAGAATTCAGGAGCAATGCTGACTATCAGTACCAACTATTGCGGTGTAATGTGGACTTGTTGAAGATAATTCAGCTAGGACTGACATTTATGAATGAGCAAGGAGAATACCCTCCAGGAACTTCAACTTGGCAGTTTAATTTTAAATTTAATTTGACGTAAGTGGGAAATAAATTTAACCCAAACTTCTTTTTTTAGTTTAATTTTAGGAATTAATTTCCCTCAAGTATGACAAATGAAATTATAACTGAATTTGGTGTCATTATCCTGGAAATATTTAAAACCTAAAATTTCAAAAGTTTACGTTTCTTTTTATCATGGGACAAAAAAATTAGGCTAAAGAAGACTTAAATGCAAATACTTTGAGTTTTAGAGATGTTATTTGAAAAGTATGACTGCCACTATTTTGAAATTTGGAAAACTGGGTATTGAAAATACTTCTTGATTGAAAAAATTATCTTACAACATTAATTTTGTTTTCAAACTTTGAGTGCAATTTGAAATATATATGTTTTTGTTGTAATAGTTATCCTTGTGAAGAGATTTTTATTACGGTCATACTCCAGTGTATGAGTAGATTACACATCACAGGTGGTAAGACAGTTCTTGGAAACTTGGGTGCATTTTCCTTTTAAATCAATATTATATAATGTTTATATTCTCAGGTCAGTCCACAAAACCTTTTGTAAGTTATATATGGGAGAAGTAATAGTATCTTTGAGCCTGGTGTTTCTTTTAGAAACAATTCAAAATCTGAATTCTAACTCAAGCCCTGGGTCAAAACCCAGTTTCTTTACTCACAATACTTCTATATCATTGGTACGAGTAGTCTTGATAGCTTAGGGAAGTTTCCAGTGTTTTGGGGTAAGGGCAGATTGTTTACAAACTGACTGTGAGATGGGGAAATGTTTAATACATTTTGAGTATATTACTATACTGCACTATCCTTCTATTTGACAGCCTCTGATTGTTTCATATGATCTAACATCCGATTTGAAAAATTGTAAAAGAAGCTGTAGGACAATTAATGGTAGTGCCACGTAAGAACCTCCATTCTCTGTAATGTGATACTTAGCATATAAGATCTAAAGAAAAGCAGGGCTGATGAATTCAGAGGGTAGTGTTGTCAATGATGCAATAGTATGGCTTCTAATTGCATTATGTTTAGCCTGACTCTTTGTTTTTACTCTGTTGAATTTAATAATATATGCTCCAGAACTTGGTAGAGGGTGAAAGGTACTCATCTCTATTAAAACTGATAATAACCATTTATATGTACTTTAGTTCCAAAAATTCCCTTTTATCCTTTTCCCAAAAGATAACCCTTTTTAAAATCAGTTCTTTACCATTTCATTTGTTCCATGTTACCTTTTTTCCAAGCTGATCATTAGAACATTGGTCTTTACTAAGATACTGCTGTGATCGTATTACGTGAGTAGGTGACCATTAAGTGTCTCAGTTTTGGTAAAGTTGACATTTTTCTTTTCTAGAAACATCCTTGTTCTAATAATAACTGCTTTATTATTACAATCTCTGAAAGACGTTTTTTTCTTATACAGAGAGGGCTACTGTAGTTTTGCCACCATTCATACTAATGTTAATATCTTAATAGATGTTTAAGGATACAGTGAAAAATATTATTTAAGTAGAAAGGGTCAGTTGGAAGGTAAAACCAGTTCTACCTAATGTGGAGAAAGAGCACCATGAATCTTGGATATTTTGAAGAAAGATGAAAATTGACTTTTTTATTGAGTGCCTAGAATGAATGTGTCAGCAGCTGTGCTAGGCCCCAGGGACACAGTGTTGGGGAAAGTTGGTCATAGTCATTATAACTTAGTGTTTCTATAACTCTTCTGTCAGCTTTCTATTGCCAAAGTCCAATGTTTGGGAATTTGCTCTAAACTGAATTTGGAGTTGATATGTACATGAAAATTAAAATATAATTTGATACTTGATCATAAAACACCAGAGGTACTCATCCAGGTCTCTCTCCTGGAGGCTGTGATTCATTAGGTCCAGGTGTGGGACTTGGGAATCCATATTGTTGCTAAGTTCTCTGAGCGATTGTTATCATTGGTCAGGTTTGGGAAATACTGACTTGAATAGTGCAGTACTCCTTGGTGATATAACATTGAACAAAACAGACAAAAATCATTGCCCTCTTCAAGCTTAAATTCTGATTGAGAGAGAGATAATAAACTACAATAAAAGTAAAGTGAACATATGGCCCAGAATAATGTGTGCCTGGAGAAAGAATCTGGTATGCCTTTGGTTGGTTATAATTGCTAAAGCATGTCTCTTAGCATTGGGGCATGATGAGTGAGATTCTACTTGTTTAAGGTACATATTTTAGTATAATAAGGACAGTAATATCTGTTGTGTAATGAAAAAACTTGGATTTATTCAGATACCCTTCTGTAACAAGGGTTTTCCAGGGAAATTTTCCAGGGAATTTTGACTTACAGTGATCATTGTGGTTCCTCTGTTTTTAAATATTTCAGTTGCTAGTTTTGTTATTTTTCAAAGACATTTAATAGTAAATTGATTTCCAGAGAGTAGCCCATAAGGATACTTTTTGGCCTAAGTGTAATGTTCCTTTTGGTTTTGTTTTATTAAAGCTTTTATAGAATTTTTTTTTGCTAAGTGGTAAAAACCAGTATTCTCACAATTTTAAAAGTAAATAAAAGGAAACAACCAGTGGGCAATGCATGAAATACTTTTCATTTATTCTCAGGAACATACTTTCATTTTGATCACTTTTTTGATTTAATATAATGTTTTGGATACCTGTGTGTTTGTGCTTAGAAATTAGAGATGGCTTTCTTTTTGGCTTAAGTAAAATCTTGAAAGATTGGTTTATATTTAGATTTCCTGGCTTGATTTTTGGGAGGTAATCTTCTAGGAGTAAGGTTGTTAGAAGAAGAAATTAATGCTATTCTAGCAGAGCCCTTCATTTTAAACAGTTTACTGCTTATTAGAGCTATTTGAAAGGCTCATCATTAGTGAGAGGAGGCATCTCCTTTTTCTTTAAAATGGAATGTGGTTTAACTCAGCCACAGCAGATGTTTTCTACTCATTCTCTTTCCTGCTGAGAGCCCGGGAGATACACACAGGCCTTCACCCCTGGGGGCTGCAGCTCCATTTGGCAGCATTAAAAGGGCTGCTGAGACTGAAAGCCCCCATAAGAACACGTCTCTTACTTTGTGGTGGTAGCCACTGGTTAGAAGAAGACCCTTTGTTTCAAATCCAGTTAAATTTACTTAACTTGTGAAAGGCTAATGAAATTGATAGTAAAGATGAAAATCTCACCATTGGACTGTTGTGAATGATTATTTACTACATGAACATTTTTCTAAAATACTAAATGACCTTTGTACTTAAGTTGTGTTTTCATTCCATATATGTGAAGCATTGGAATAAATGGACCCAAGCCCATTCTCTCTCTTGATATTTCTGGCGCTGTAGTTGTAGATATAAGTGGGAGAAAAACAGTTTGAAATATGGCACTTTTGAATGTTTTTCTTTTTCTTCTGCCAGGGAGGACATGTATGCCCAAGACTCTATAGAGCTACTAACAACATCTGGTATCCAGTTTAAAAAACATGAGGAGGAAGGAATTGAGACCCAGTACTTTGCAGAACTTCTTATGACATCAGGAGTAGTCCTCTGTGAAGGGGTCAAATGGTTATCATTTCATAGGTAAAAAGATTACATTGAAAATGGCATTTGTGTTATCATTTCCTGGCTGCTTCACACTTCACTTGGGTCACTGTGTCAGCAATTTCAGGCTTAGTTACAAAAAATTGGCTGCCATGTAGCAGTCTCCTAACTCTTGACAGGCTAATGTTGGTTTGCTTAAAGATGAATTTAATGATATGGGATCCATTTTGGACTAAGAGACAGTATTGCATGTGGAAAGAGCACAGGCTGGAAAAATAGACCTTGGTTTGAATCCAGCAGTGCCATTTGGAATCTTTGTTACCTAGGGTTATTTAACATTTCTAAGCCTTAGAATGAAAACATTTATTCCTTTTTCAAAAAAGTTATTTATTATCTACCATATGCCAAGCACTGTGGTAAGATTCTAGGCATTAAGCTACGAACAAAATAGAGTAAAATCATTTCATGGAGTTTACATTCTGGTGGGAGTAGGCAGACAATTTTTTAAAATGATGAGATGTATATTGTGGTTTGTTAGATGGTGATTAAGTGCTATGGAAAAAAAATGGCAAAGAGAAAGCTAGGGGTGGGTCTCTGTGGTGGATTTTAATGTTTTTTTTCTAATAGAGTGTCAGGAAGAAATCACTTAGAAGAATTACCTTACAGAATTGTTTTAATGGTCGATAATAACATATTTAAAGCATCTAGTAAAGTGCTTTACACACAGTAAATTCTCAATAAGTGGTAGTTTTAAATTCTTATCATAAAATAAAATCAGATTGTTGAAGAGAATTTCTGGAAAGGAAATTAATTCCATTTTGTAAATATAGACTTTTAGGTAAGAGAAAGAATTTTCCTATCTAAGTAAACTAAATTAAATTGGCAGCCCAGGGACTAATAGTGACCTTGGGAATTTTATTTGGCCTGTTATCTTTTTAAAAAGCACTGCATTTTGCATATATTAATGTTCTTATACTTGGTCCACTTCACACATTAAAAAAAAATAAGAGTTTCTGCGTGCTTTAGAATTTCCAGCGCTGGCCTGTGTAATGAATGAGAATAGTGAAGGACTGTTCATACTGTCAGCTTCAATGCAGTACTAAGCAGTAATTTTTGAGTTGGAGTATTGAGCATACCAATTCCCACCTATCATTTTTTTTCTCTGTTCTCCATTTGAGCCTATACCTCAGGAGATGAGGCTTAAGTCTCTGGTAATTTCAGGAACGTTTTTTGAGTTCTTTTTTTTTTACTTTCCTGGTCATGAAGATACAAAAAAACTGGAAAGCATAGTCCTGTTTTTTTTATTACTATGTATGACAGGTTCTTTCTTTCAAAAAATACCCTGAGCAAATACCCTATGCTAGGTACTAGGATAAGATGAACAAAAACAGAAAGGGGTCATGTCTTCTTAGAGTTTAGAGTCTGGATTAGACTCTGATATATTTGAGTATTTGTCAAGATATGTTAAGATTTTATTCTACTAAATGTCATTAAATATTTTCTTCATATTCTAATCTATTTCTAGTAGATAAAGACTAGTTGAAGAAATTTATAAATCCTAAACTCTAATATGATCTTCCTTTTACTAGTATTGATGCTAAGCAAACATACTGACATATTTTAGGCAGACAGCAAAGTTAGTTACTTCCTTGTTAGCTACCAGAAATTTAAAGGTTTCTGCTGTTTATTCCTTGATATTCCTTAATGGTCTTCAATGTAAAAACATTTTTTTCTCTTTTTAAAGTAAGAAGTAAAATTCTAAACATTGAATAGAAATTTTATTTGTAATCTCCCCTGAAAGATATGTTAAATAGCATCTCTCATCAAATATTTGAGTCCCAACTATGTGCCATAAGGAAAAAAAATTAAGATGTGACACCTACCCTTTAAACGTGGAGAAAACAATACATGTGCTTTAAAGGGAAGTACAAGAAAACAGCTTGTCTGAGAAATCTGTGGGAGCTGAGCTCTTGAGGGAAGGCATCCTTTGGGAGGTCCTTAAAGGAAAGGTAGACAGGGAAAAGAAGGGGTGTGATTGTGGCACGGGAGTGTAGAGAGGTATTGATATAAAGCTGTGGAAAAGCCAAACAGTAGGGAGAGGAGGTGTTGATTTGAGAGTGTGGGAGTTGGTTTTTTATTTTCTAGATACTAGTTCTCAGCCTTTACTACCTTCGCTTCAAGGTTCAACATTATTACCATTAGTATCTCTTGGGGATTGAGATAGGAACAAAATTTTGAGGGAAGAGAGTAGTATTAATAAAATCACTTAAGGGAAGTGAAGATACTTTGTTAGGGAATTACCCTTTGGGTTTTTGAAGTGTATGACCTTGTTATGTAAATGATGCGAAGATATGCATTATTTTTGCCTTCTGAATGCCAGTTTTCCTGCGTCATTTGACATTTTTGCCAAGTTTCCTTTCATCTTTATTTTTTGAGCTATCTGCTATGGACAGTTTGATACTCTATTTAGAGAGTTCTCTATTCAAGGATTAGCAAAATAGTAGTTTAGTGACTACACGCTTAGGAGGGTAGTAGAGATCTCTGTATATTGGTATCCCTGAATGATGAAATGACACTGTCTGTAAAAGATGGCATTTTTTCCCCATTATAACTGTAAACATATTTATTTTCTCTTTTATTCTGTGTACTTTTTTCTGGTTCATTTTTTTTTTCCGCCTACAGTGTGACTCACTTAAAAGTTGTATCAGAAAAAAATTTATCTTTTCATTTCTGTGGTATTTATGGCCCCTCTTCTTTATTCTTTCACCCTTTTGTAGTGGTTATGACTTTGGCTACTTAATCAAAATCCTGACCAATTCTAACTTGCCTGAAGAAGAACTTGACTTTTTTGAGATCCTTCGATTGTTTTTTCCTGTCATTTATGATGTGAAGTACCTCATGAAGAGCTGCAAAAATCTCAAAGTAAGGCTTCGAATGTCTTTATCTGTAATCAGCACAGTATTCAGAATGGGTGACTGACTGACAAGGTGCTGGGTTGGGATGTTGATTTAAACCCTATTTTTAAGTTTTATGTTAAATGCGGTTACATTATCTGATTTTTTGATTCCTTTTTTGCATAAATAGTTTATAGGAAATCCTTTTTCAGAGCTCCAGTATAGATTGGCAGAATAAATTTTCAACAAGATTTAAACAGAAGATCAGATTTTTGTCATTGCTTGCCAGATTGAACATAAACTAGCACAGAATCTGAGCCTCTCAGGCACAGAAGTCCAAGTTCTCACTCTCTTGCAACACGCACATAGTCTTTCCATGCAAGATAAAGTCTGAAGTGGCCAGCAATGTGCAGATATAGTCAGTTGTGTAGCAAAAAGTGTTTCCCCTTCAGCTTACCTTCATGAGAGATTATTTTCTTGGGTCTAGTCATAGGGTCATGTTACTAGGAGTAAATTACATAGCTAAAAGGGTTTTTTTTCCCCTCCCCTGGCCCATAGATGTCAGCTTGTTAGTAGTGCTAGTGATTGGGTAGGTCCTGTCTAGACAGCAGCTTACATTCTGACACTGCTTACCATGTGTGTAAATGACTTGTTACTTCTGAACATTAATTCTTTCAAAAAGAAAAGAAAGTGTCTTTATGAAGGAAAAGTGCTCCTTTAGTCTTAGAATGAATTCACTACGGGGGTACAGACTCCTAAGGAATACAGTGGTTTTGTTTTTTCTGGTGTGTTTGTGTTTAAGCTGTAATTCAGGAAAAACATTGATGTAAAGTGGTTGCTTCATAGAACTTACATCAAGGGTAATCAAGTTTTCTCCTCACCAGCTTTTTAGAAGTGCAAGGAAGGTTATACTTTTAGGAGATGGTAAAAACTTTAAATAAGAGTTTTACTTTCATGCAAAAAGAAATAATTTAGGAATTGAATAAGGAAACTTTGCTTTTGACAGATGAACTGAAAATCATGAGAGTGGTCTTTTGTCCAAAGTTTGCTTGCCTCATTACAGGATATAGCATATAACCAGGGAAATTTTTAAGAAATATTACTTCACGTTTGTAGCACCAAAGAACAGCAGAATTCTGTGCAATTTGAAGAGACTACTGTGACTCAAGTGAACTTACAGTAGGTTATCCTCATTACTCTAGAAAGGGTACCCCCTGAAAGTATTGTGTGCTGAGAATCCAAGGTGTAAATGTTTTAATCTGGCTGTGGAA
The DNA here is from genome assembly GCF_963924675.1 of Phocoena phocoena. Classification (NCBI taxonomy): domain Eukaryota; kingdom Metazoa; phylum Chordata; class Mammalia; order Artiodactyla; family Phocoenidae; genus Phocoena; species Phocoena phocoena. The sequence goes on along the minus strand of NC_089239.1, from coordinate 18,767,149 downwards.
ATGCTTTTTAAAATTGACATGTCTGTACAATGACAGTTTTGGGGAACAGAGAACCGAATTATTGTTCATTATGTGTATGTTGTTGAAAAATTTCTAAGCATATTAGATATTCTGAATATGCCCCGAGTTACCGGCAGTGTTAAAACTTAGGTTAATGACAAAGGTACTTTTTGACCTATAGTCAGTGGTACTGAATAGCTCTATTCTGTTGCTCTCCTAAGCAGCTGCTAATGATACCTAATCCTTGTGCTATTTTTAGCTCTGAAGCAGCTGCTGTGCAAAGCACTGTTTCAAGCTGTGTTGTAGAGAAGGGCTAGTTTGGTGGTAGAGGCCTTAACAATTCAGAGAAATTTGTGTGTGTCGTTGGTCCTGATGTTTCTTTACTTTCTCTCCTCCCATTTTCCTCCTCTTTATTCTCCTTCCCTCACTCCCTCTCTCCTTCTTTTCTTGTATTCTTTCTCTTCCTTTCTTTCAATCACATTATCTTTTTTTTTTAAATCCTAGCACTATTTACATAGGAGGGTGTTTAGCAGACCCTTCTAAGGAGTTGTATTCTTACAACAACATAACCTTTTTAAACTAACAAAACCATAGTTAAGCACTTAGTGCGTTCTTATGGATTTAATCATAACAGCTTTGTTTTGTGCAAATTATTTAGGTGAAACTATTTAGAGATAGATTGGTGTGAAGCTTAAGAAAATTTGAAGTAACTGCCTACAGTCAGTTTTATAATTGATGGATGATAGCTGGACTGTGGATGTACTTGGTAAATGTTACCCTGTGTACCTGTTACCTTATATATGATCTGCTTCCCCCATATCTTTAGGGAAGTTATTTGCCTGCCACATGCCTTAAAGAGTATGATGAAGATAAATTTTCCCAATTAGGATCTCATTTATTAAATTATAAACATCTCCCCCATTCAACAAATACATCAGTAATTCACATTCTCTGTTTTTTTGCTGATCTTCATAAGGTCCGTCTTTACATACTGAAGTTCATTTCTATTTTGGTCATTGTCTAAGTTATGTAATTTGTGAATTCGAGTGTTGCAATGTTCCTTTCTTTTGACAAGCCATTTTTCTTTCTTGTAGGGTGGTTTACAGGAAGTTGCTGAACAGTTAGAGCTGGAACGGATAGGACCACAGCATCAGGCAGGATCTGACTCATTGCTCACAGGAATGGCCTTTTTCAAAATGAGAGAAGTATGGAGACATCAGTGCATTTTTCTCAGTTGGTTGTTAGGTTGAGAACATTAAAATCTAATGGCAAAAGTTTTGGGGCAATAAGTACATATTAAGTGAAGTATATAATTATAGGTACCATGTAAGTCATACTCACTACACTTGAATGAAAGTAATCAAAAGTCATCATAAGTCATCTTGAAATGTAGTTCAGAAGGCAATGAAAAAAATAAGTTCTTTGTAGAATAGAAAATTTAAACTACCTTAGAAGTCATGTAGGTCCAACCATATTATTTTTTAGGTGAGGAAGCTGAGGCCAGATGCAGGTAGCCTTTATCCAAGGTCATACACATTACTAATGGGAGAACTCCAGAGGACTTTCTGTTGACCACATCAGTGTTGCTTCTGTCAAGTCAAGGAATCCACATGTTAAGTTTTCCCTGGCACTGGCTTCTCTTAGGTATTAAAACTGCTGCTGAAAATACTATTTGCTCTTGCCATTCTTCAGTTCTTTGAGGATTTACAGAGTAGAGCTCATGCTTTTTAGTAGATTCTTACAAAGAGGTTTTGAATTCTAAAGGGGTTAAATCTGAAATAGTTAAATCAAAAACCATGCTGGGCAGACACTCTTTAAGTGGCAAAAGACAGAGATAAGTTCTTCAAATATAAAGTTAGGTATGGAAGAATGAAATTTAATGAACCCAAGTCTACTCTTAGGTTAAGTGACAGGTATACTTCATTGTAGCTAAATGCAGAGAAAAGAAAGCCAGTTGTGGAAAAACAAAACAGAATGGACTTTTTTGCTTACAAAAGAGTTTTCCTTCTTGCAAAATATTCACTGTAGAATTCTTTTGAGTATATCCTCTTAGACATTAAAGAAATGACTGAGACTACTTCTGGGGATTTAAAACTTTTTGTAGAAATGTATTAATAATACACACAATAGAAAGCACATAGCTATTTTGCCAAGTGGTATTGATTCAGAAGTGATTTGGACTGTTCATGACAAGTAAATATTTTGTTTTGTACTTCTTCCCAGTGCTTCATTAGAGAATTAAGACAACCTTTTGAGTTCTCAGTTTTGCATTTAAAAATGCCTTTATGATTCAATTAATGGTGGATTCTCTGCTACTAATTCGTTATCTTTATTTTTCTTGGCTTTATTAAGGATAATAACCTAATCTGAATGTTCAGGGTTTGCTGTCCAGCCATGTTTGGGGTTTGATTGTTTTTAGCCAACTTAGCCTTGCACACAGACTCAAGGCTACTTATAAACCTAAACTTCCCCTCCCCTGCCCATTACTGGCTGTTTTTATTCATTCTCATGATTAAGTATTATTAAATTAATGGAATAAAAATGCCTGCCATTTTTCCGTTACAAATTCTCAAAAATGGTCTGAGTGTTAATAGGAAAGGCGTTGTGTTTATACATTTTTTGGGTAGTCTTTTTCTTTGGTTTCTTTTGAGCTCTGTACTTCTTGAGAAAGTCAGTCTTACACGTTTAATTTAAATGTGTGGCTTCAGAGGAGCACCATAGAAAAGAGCTGTCATTATAGTTAATGAACAGTCAGTACTTACATTGCTGAAATATAAATTACCAGTGGTACCTTTTGGTTAAAATTATCTTTTTTTTCTTCCAAAATTCCTTTTTAGATGTTCTTTGAAGATCATATTGATGATGCCAAATATTGTGGTCATTTGTATGGCCTTGGTTCTGGTTCATCCTATGTACAGAATGGCACAGGGAATGCATATGAAGAGGAAGCCAACAAGCAGTCATGACATGAAATAGTTCTTTTATTTTTATTTTATTTGAGCTACGCACATGCTTGTATATAGGTTTTATCTCTGGTTGAATCCCTTGAACAATAGACATTACTGTTTTTTCTCTCATAGCTCATTTTATTTTCTGCCTTTCAGTACTAAGTATGACCATTCCTATCTCAGATCTTAATAAATAGAAAAGCATTCAGGTTAAATCTGGCCTTAATATACTTGTTAGTAGGCGTGTGTGACAGAGTGGGGAAAGCTATTCAGTACATCATATTGAATACTTTGATCAACATTACTTACTTGAGCTTGGGTTTTTTCCCTTTCCTAAATTAACTAGCACTGACTGTAATTTATTTCCCTGTTTCATGTCTCCCTTCCATTCTGCAGGAGTTTTAGCTATTTGAGATTGTGGACCATCAATTTTGCACTTTAGAGAGTGATTCTGACTCAAATCCTCTGTTTTATCAGCAGTTTTGGCTTTTCTTGCTCTTAGCTGGAAAAATGACCATCTGCCAACTTTATACAGTATTTACTTGCTTTTGACCCACAGAATATAGAACATGCATTGTGCAAATGGTTGATTCAGCAAGACTACAAAAAAAAAAAAGACAAAAAAAACTACTGAGGAGCTTAGTAACTGCTGTTTCTGTACGTAGTACTTAATCTCCCAAGCACATCTCGTGTCTGTCGGTTTCTAATTGGCATGTGTAGGCTGCTCTGTGACGGAAGAACTTTTCAAACCAGCTTTACACCCTTCAGGAAAAATCCTTTGTGATTGGATGTTTAGTGTCTGCCCGGAAACTGGTATCCAAGATGTTGAAGCTGCGGTTATTTTATGATAGCACACTTCCCTTGATCTGCTTCTTTTTATTCTATCGCTATTTACCCTTATTTTTAATTTTAAAAAATTTTATAGCCATACCTAATGATGCTCTTGATTTGTTGATTACACAAATCAATTTCATTAAAATCCAAAGATTGCAAGTCTTTAGGTATATTTTGTACCAGATTAAATTAGAAGACAAAAAATTTGTGCTTTCATAGTTGCTACAAATATAAATAATGGAGAGATTTGGTGCAAAACAACAAAATACAAAAAATATAAATTTATTAGCTATATACAGTGTAGCTAATAAAATTACCTGAGGAGTGTAATGCTTGTTTATTTTTTTGTGTATATCTTTGCAATCTATTTTATATATATTGACAAAAGAGACTGTGAAATATTTAGCCATGCAGAATATGTGACCAGATCAGAGCATGTGTAGGAAGACACTTTGGTAATCATTAACTCTGCCCTGAAATGATGGACTACAAGTTATGATGTGTGTTATCTGCACTTCAATCAGTAGTATTAGCAAATCTCCAAATGTTAGCCACATTGGTTTGTTTCCCTTGTCCATTCTTTATTCATGATACTTCAATGCTGTAACTGGGTGGTCCTTTTTAAACAAAACATTTGTGAAACAGAGGGATTGTTTTTAAAGCTTTTGTAAATAAAGGCTTCAGAAATGTTTTCTTATATATGTTGATGACTAGTAATTTTGTTTCAGAAATATTTGGGGGCTGTTGTGGGTTTTTTTTTTTAATTTGGGCAACTGAACATAACTCAGTAACTTCATTAACTAGATGATTTTTAATCTCTTAATTGAAAAAATCAACCTGAGCCTTCTACATTTCAACAGTGTTGGCTTATTTTTTAATGCATACTTCAACTAGATGTTAAGACTGGACTTCTGTCTCCCCATTTATTCTGAAAGATGTACAAAGTAAATGCATTTGGTATAACTTACTGTGGCTTCTTTTAAAGTCAAACACAAATTAGCTATCTAATTGGTTTCTTTTTCTTTTGATCTTTTATAAAGATTGCCTTTTAAATAGCCATGTAGTTGCTGAATTTCAGTTTGTAGTTGCTGAATTTCAGAGTTTGTATCAATTTTTTGGTTTTGGTTTCTGTCTCCAAGAACTAATATATTTTATAACTTCTAAAAGAGGAACATTATAACCTTTACTAAACCTAGCTTTTGGATAAAAGATATTCGATCATTTTTTCATGTTCCTAAGCCATTAATTCTGGACTTAACCATATTCTGTTAAGTCTACTACAGCAAGAATCAGCAAACTATGGCCTACTGATCAAAACCAGCCTGCTGCCTGTATTTTGTATGGCCAGTTACATGAGAATGGATTTTACAGTTTTTAAATGGTTGGGGGGAAAAAAAGAGCATTTCCTGACATGTGAAAATTATGAAATTCAACATTTAGTGTCCATAAATAAAGTTTTATTGGATTGCAGCCACATCATTTATGTACTGTCTATGGCTATCTTTGCACTACAGTGGGAATTGAGTAGCTGCTACAGAAACTGCCTATGGCATTCTCATCATTTCATGACCTGACAGCAGCTGTGCCATGTATTTCTCTGAACCACCACATTTTATTATTTGTTTATATTACCAATTCATACCCACTATGTCAAAACAAGAAAAGTGCACTTTGGTGTGCTTTTTAAGGCACATTGGAGTGTGAATTATATTATCAAATTTTAATAAACTGTGACACTGTAACTGTCCTAAAAAAAAATACAACGTATGTTGATATAACCAGACTAAGCCCTCATCACAATATTCCCAACTCATGGGAAAGCAACAGGAGAATTAGCAATTTTAAAATGGAGTATCTCATCACAGCATAATTTCTTCATAAAAATAAAAAATGAAAATAAGCCTGCAGCCAAAGTATGTTTACAAGTGGCCCATTTGTTAGCCAAGCAAAGCTGTTTACTGATGGTGAGTTATGTATCATGTCTGAATGCAGTAGCCCAAAGAATGTATCCAGAGAAAACTTAAGCTTTGTGTACAGCTTTCTGATGAGAACAGTTGCTTGAAGAGTGGGGCACATCAGCAGTTAATTATGGAACAAGACAAATGATTGAGTGTTTTTCTTTGGCTCTTAATGAGTCAGATGTTATCAGTACTGCCAGCTGTTCTTTACTTTTGAGAAACCAGTGCTGAGTTTGAGTAAAGAAGAAACAACTACAGGTGAGAATATTTTCAAAGAAGTTGAGAAACCACTAAGTACAACCTGAAGTGGAATCTACAAGGATGTGATGTAACTGATGGTGGTAAAAGTATGCATGGAGCAGGAAAAAGTTTAATTGATCAAATTTTAAAACTTGTGGAAATGTAAGGTGTTTGGTTTGGCGGGGACCCATTTCACTTCTGTCATACACCTTTTGTTTTTTTTCCTAACAAGAATTAACATTGTTTACTGATAGCTGGTGTCTTATACCACTGCAAAGACCATGTAGAAAGAGCATAAACCAAAAAATAAAAACAAAAAAAAACATACCTGAAGTATACATCTGTATACAGACTGTCCTTCTGTTGATTCTAGCCATTACTCCAGGGCTCATCCATATTCTCTACTTCTTGCCTAAGTATATTTTTTTAAAGAACTTCAAAACATGTTTGTATGTTACACTAAGATTAGTGTATAATCAAGGTTGCTTTTCTAAAACATTCAACTTTCACATTATAAATGATGAGGGCATTTAAGATACTTTCAATACTAGGCTTTAGGGGCTATACATACTGACAGAAAAAGAAACAAACCTAAGTTCTGACAATAGTCTTAGTTTCAGCTGAATAAAAAAACAACAGAACTGAAGCTTTCCATGGTAACAGTTCTTTAATTCAGCATCAACAGAACTCTACTTTGGGACGTTATGTTTTTTTCTTAATTTGATTAAGCACCTTTATCTGTCAAACAAGAAACATTAAGTATTAAATTCAGGTCAGGATTGAACTCCTTACATTGTTAAATCTTCCCTGGAAGATGCAACAGAAATCAGTTTGTTTTCATGAATCATAAAATAATATGTCCTTTCTGAGCAGTAAGGAGCTGCTTTAGCATAAACCAGAGCTTAAAGTCACTTATCAAAAGCCCCCCTTTGGTTTAATTGGTACTCAGAAATAAGTCAACACAAAAGAATAACATTAACACATTTTCCCCCCAACTGTAAACTAACAGTACAGAAATACTGAATATTGGCTATATGAACAGGAACATCAAAGATCTACGTTTGGGCGTTGTCACCATTTTGTTTTTGCTGTCACTCTTTTGCAGTGAGAGGGCTTCAAGAGATTTAAAGTTGTCTTTATTGACATTGGCCAGACTTTCATTTGACCTTTTTGTTGGTAAAGAACAATTCAAGGGTGTCAGAGACTGAGCTCCTAATAACCCAGACTGCATTATGGACAAGCATCCTCTTTACTTACATCCTTTTTTTTGGAAGATGGAAAAAACATCCTATTTCAGAACCTCCTGCTATACTGAACATCGTGCTGGGAGATACTTCATAGTTTGTGATCCACAGGAGTTCCTCTGAAACAAGCCTACTTGAACTGATCCCTTCAGTGATGTCCACTTGATACAAATCGGGACACTACTGTAAAAGAATAACAAATCCATCATGGCAAAGACAACAGGAAGGGTGCACGGTTTGGACCATTATAAAGTCTAACACAGTTGCCTGTGTTCTGTAACAAAGTAAGATATTTTGGTAGTAAATTCTAATCTAGTGGAGGAAGAGATCGCTCAGTTTTAAAATCAAGACTTCTCTAATGTTGGAATGTATTTAATGTTTTTAGTAAGTGACATCAAATTGCTAAAGTTTTAATAAAAATTAGAATCTATGAATTTTTACCAAGGTAAAAAAGTTCTGGTGGTGTCTTTGTAAAAGAGTAACAAATCCTTGAGGTGTGTAACACAATTTGCTTCCACAGGTAAGAGGAAATACTTCTAAGTTGGCTAAGTATGTGGAAAAGGAGTGCAGGCTGTTAAAAAACATTTGGGGTTACTTAGAACAGTTTTCCACCGAAGGATCTTACCCAGAGATGTATGTTACTAGCGAAAATCCATTGTTGAAATGCATCACTTCAGACAAAATGTTAGCAGATCAGAATTTGTAGTCTGTGGAAGGGGGATGGTCGTACTGGAGGATACCTTCATCACGGTTTACAGTGTAAGTGGATTTGCGTTTAAGTTTTATGAGGTTTGAATATACGTGGTAGCTTTTCTAAAAAAAATTCATAATAGTATCAGAACTATCACTTTTACAGGTAAATATTTGACAATAAGTGTGCACCACAGTATACAGTAAGAATCAGCCCAGCAGGTTTACATGTACTATTGCAAAATAGGGAAAATTTGCTAGTTTATAATATAAGGGAGTAGCAGCTTTTTCACAGGTTTTCTTGAAGCATGAATCACATTTCTAGCTTAATTTTTTATGAACATGGTTTATAAGACCTTTGTGTATGATTTTCCCAGTGAAGATGGTTTTTTGTCAAACATATGCCATATTTCCAACAGCTATCTACTGATTACAGCACACTCAAATGTCAGTCTTTTTCTAATTGTCCTCAGGCTCCTTTAACTACTAATGAGCAGTCACCTCATCCTGTCATCCACTTCTCCAAAGACCTACGTTATAACCAGGTTGTAGACATGAATCTTGCCTGCAGGAGCTCTGGTAGATGATTAGGAAAAGTATATCTTTAAAGCAATTTAGATTGTTAGTGCAAAGGCAATTTCATATAGACAGCTAACAAAGGTGATCAACCAGACTTTATTATGGTATAACAGGAGGGAATTCATAGATAAGCACTTACTTGAATGTCTCATCATTGTATTCAGATGCAGTTTTTTTCTCTTTGAAAAAAACAAATCTTTCACTGCACAATGGCAAATAGCTAATATGAAGCATTTGTACAACATTTTTAAATGAAAAAAATTCTTAAATATTGATACCTATATGACATAATCTCTAAAAACAGGAAAAAATCAAAATGATCATTTAATGGACTGTCAGGACATACTTCAAGTGTCTTCAAGTTTGAGTTAAGCGATTAAATTTTTTAAAGCAAAGTGTTTAAAGTGTTTTTAAGGTACATTTTATAAATATATACAAAACGTAGGTCTATTTGACGCTCTGTTCACTCAGATAAAATTTATACTGCAAATCTAATGATATGCCATCATCTCCAAAAATTATAACCCCTTAGAGTTAAAAACAAAACTAAACAAAAAACATTTTAAAGATTAGTCACTGTATGAAACCAAAAAGGGAACCATTACAACTTAATGGAAAAAACTTTATTTTGAAAAATGTTTTCATCTGATTCTAATGTATATTGACTTATGGATTTGAATAATTACATGAAAGAGCTAAAGGGAGGGGGGGAAATTAACAGTACTCTAGCAAGGTAAAGAATAAAAATCCCTCTTTTTCCCCTAATTTCTAGTTTGACAGGAGGGGTCACCCAACAGAATCCTGTCCGTAAAAACAGCTCTAGTCCTGTGCTTTGAAAAACATCAGGCTGCATATAATTCTTAATACATTATGTGATGCTCTTGCCCTTAAGACTTCTAACAGGAGCTATAGGTTCCAACCTGGCACTTCAGGTAATGAAAACGATGACCAAACAATGCTTTAGGATAAAAGTAAGAATGTATCATATCTTCCGAGTTTTCTTGAAGTAGATTGTCAGATCAAAATCTTTAGTTTAAAAAAAAAAACCTGAAAAAGACCACCATCCTATTGCTCAAAGAATTGCACTCAAATGATTTATAAAATGGACTGGGCTGACACTGGTTCTTTTATGAAGTCATTTAATATAAAACTTCATATTTTTAGCAAGGATGAGCAACTGCAAAGATCTGTTACTCCATTATCCTCTGGTCTTCTAGTCTACTTTGTGTTGAATTTATCTAATTCAGATTTTGAAAACTTTAATACCATTTTCTCTTTGTTTAAATACCAGTTCCTTAGCTGTGTAGTCTTAAAGGGTAATCTGCTTTAAATTCTCAAAATCAGTACCAAAAAAATGTATACAGTGTATTCTAATTGCTAACATTTACAAAACTTGCACCCCATCAAATTAAAAAAGAATAAGACTCTTTAATAGTGCATAGAAGGCACAAGAGCTTCTTAGTATATTTACTGAAGCCGAACATTTTGGCATCAACAAACACACCACTGTAGTTTATCTTAAACTCAGTTTCCAAACAGCACACCATTCAGTTCATGTGGGACTAAATTTCCAAAAGGATATGACTTTTGTTTGATGATCTGCATAATTTAATCTTAACAGGTATTTGAGGACCTATGTAGTTTAACTGTCATACTTCTGATGAGAGGAAAAAGAAATAATATAGATGTCAATGAAGGATTAATCCATTGGCCCATCAGAGATTCTTAACAAAAATTCAATGTTTGCTATGTTCAATAGAATAACCTAAAAAGAGACTTTTAAAAGCTAAACCAGCAAAAGAATATCATAAACCAATCTTCATAATTGTTATTATAGACTTTCCCCCATTTTCAGATAATTAAAATAAATGAAAAATATATTTCTGATGTAATAGAAATGTATTAATTCTGACAAAGATTTTCCAGCCAGTTGAGCTCAAGCTTCAATGATCACACTTCTTTTCCAGCAGGGAACAAAGGCTAGAATTAAAGTCTGGCAAAAAAAAAAAAAAAAAAAAAAAAAAGGATGGTCATCTTCAACTGCAGGCCACTTGAAATTTGTGATGAATTCATAGTTTTTACAGTTCACGCAGCCTAAGGCTAGATTCACATCAGAGGGAGTAAACAAGTCTCATCTGCTACCTCCACCTTCTCGTAGGTAACAGGTTTTACGAATAAAGCTTATCATTATAACGTTACGTGAAATCTTTTAAATCTCAATATCTTAATAGTCTCAATTTTCTGAATCAGAAAATCAGAGGATCAGTGGGTTTTTTATGTGGTAAGTTGTGCTCCCCAAATATCTGGGTGAAAACTGGCCCATGAATTTATTCCAAGTTTTTATGATAGAAGATATTTTTGTCTTGATTCATAAACCATAACTACTTTTAATGTTTAAGAGGAATTTGTGTTAGTTGAAACAATCTGTATACTGGAGTAAAAATGTGTTATGTTTTAAGCAACAGCTCAGAGAGAAACGGTCAATTCACATTCTGCATATCCAGCCAGAGGGGGTGGGAACAGCTAGTTAGTGGTGCCTTCCTGCGGGAAGCCTCTTCCATCCATCGACAGCACTGATTACCTTGGGATGAAACAGAAAACATGAAACTCTCGTGTTAACTCTAAAAATACAAGCAAACAAAAAATGAACCAACTCATTCATTGTTGCAATAACATCCCTTGTTCAAAATTAAATGTTTTCTATACTAGAAGGCTCATCAGATGAGTTCTTGAATACAGACAGAACTTTACATCAATTCTCAAACTATAATACACACATACAAGAGAAGAGGATCTTGTTAAAATGCAGAAAATACAGATTCTGATTCAGTAAGTCTAGGGTAAGGCCCACAATTCTGCATTTCTGTTAAGCTCCAGGTGATGTCAATACTGCTGGTTTGGGGCCCCAATTTGAGCCACAGGGTTCTATGTTCTTAGTTCTGAATTGGTCTGAGGCCAATAGGAGTTTACAAGTGACAAGTGAGTTGTGAGGGGATTTAGGGAAGTAATTCTGGAATACCATGTGCATAGAATCACAGCATTTTAAAGTTTCTGTTGTGTAAGAGTGAAGGTTGGGCAGGCTAAGTTGAACCTATACTTTAGCACTATTATGGATTTAGGCACATTTTCACTGTGTGGAAACTATACTGAACCAAGAAATATTTTATAAAAAGGTCACAGGTCATTTACTAATGTAGTTGAAAAGGGAGAAGAGATATCATTTAGTAATATAATCAAATTAGGTGTATCAATATCAGATAATATTGTTCAGTATAAATGTGTATTGAATGAATTGCAAGTCTGAGGTACAAAGCAGGAAAAACTTTAAAAAACTATTTTGACTATCAGCTACCTTAGGAAAATTCAATTTTTTAAGGAACTTTTCACTGGTATGTCAACAGAATGAAAAACATTACATCAGAAAACACTTTTTTTTTTCTTTTACGTCAACGCAGTTGATTTTTATGACCACTACTGTCATATATTTAAGTGTAATAACGTCAACTTTCTGTGAGATATTAAACGTCAATGATGTTATTTTATCACCCATTTACCAACTGTTTATTTAGAACCTACTATGTGTCTGGCACTGCAAAGGGTTGAGAATAATGATGAACAAACACAACACTGATCTTGTCAAAATACTGGGAAATCTACCAGATTTACACACAAAGTTACCTTACTATGTAAGCTTATAAAATATTTAACACAGATAACCTCACATACAATGGTAATTATAACTAATTCAACGTACTAAAAAAAATCCTGTGAAACTTTGTATGGTTTGCAGAACTATGTTCTGTAAAATACTTTGCTTGTGGTATTAGCTAATGATTCATATTTATATAATCAGTTATATTTTAAGAATTATTTCCAGAAATTTACACTGTATTCGCTAATTAACCAAATTAAGAACATTAAATTTTCACGATCCCAACCATAGTTACAATCAATCTGATCTACTATACCATCATATAGAGTCATCTAAAACCAAAACACTGGCCAAATGGCACACAGAATTACATGGCTATTCATCAAAACCAAAACCAAGTAAAATAAAAACCAGATATCCATGAACTACTTCGACACAATTTTGTTTTAGGTGCTACTCTCTTGCTAGGTCACAGTTTTATAAGTAGAGAGTTATCTTGATAATTTCCATGTTCAATTCTTCATATATTTTTTTAATTTTTAAAAATTTAATTTAAGTACTGTTGATTTACAATGTTGCATTAATTTCTGCTGTACATCAAAGTGATTCAGTTATACATATATACATATATTCTTTTTCATATTCTTTTCCATTCTGGTTTATCAAGGCTATTGAATATAGTTCCCTGTGCTATACAGCAGGACCTTGTTGTTTATCTATCCTATATATAATAGTTTGCAACTGCTGATCCCAAACTCCCAATCCTTTTCCCTTCCACCACCCTCCCCCTTGACAACCACAAGTCCAATTCTTCATATTGTTTATTGTAACAGTACACATAGTTGTTTGATTTGTTAAGATGTTTATGGCTTTGTTCCAAAGGGGCTCCTTATTGTAGCTTTTTATTGACTGCAGCCTTATAAATAGATTTCACTTTAAGGAAACTAATTTGGAACTACAGGTTTAAAAAAATTACGGGTTAAAGAAAATGACTCGGAACACCTAGTATTTTAAGGATGACACATGCTCTGGGGTCCTACTGTGACCAAAAATAGGGGTGGCAGAGATGTGTGCTAACAAGATATAATTATCTTGTATTTAGACCCAGTGAGATTCAACTAATGGGTGGTCAAGAATAAGACCACTGGATATCCTGAAGGAAAGAAAAAAAAAAATTGCATGATCCTATGAAATGACAAGACAATTGTCATGTAAAATTCGATATTTTAGGATCAATCTTTGCTATTTAATGCATTACTATAAAAATGAATTTTGTTCAACTTATATTTTATCAAGTTAACCTAAGTACTAGCTAACATTCAAGCTAAATGCATGCCCAGAGGTCTCCAGCATGACTGATGTAATCCCAAGGGTCAGCTAAGACATCTTGTATTTGAGTCACTCATAAGTAAATGTTGGGACTTCCCTGGTGGTGCAGTGGTTGAGAACCTGCCTGCCAATGCAGGTGACCTGGGTTCGAGCCCCGGTCCGGGAGGATCCCACATGCTGCGGAGCAACTAGGCCTGTGCGCCACAACTGCTGAGCCTGCGCTCTAGAGCCTGTGCTCTAGAGCCTGTGAGCCACAACTACTGAGCTCGCGTGCCACAACTACTGTAGCCCGTGCCCCTGGAGCCCCTGCTCCACAACGGGGTGGGGGGCCACCACAGTAAGAAGCCCGTGCACCGCAACAAAGAGGGGCCCCCTCTCGCCTCAACTGGAGAAAGTCTGTGCGCAGAAACAAAGACCCAACGCAGCCAAAAATAAATAAATAAATTTATAAATAATAAATAAATGTTTATGGAAACTATTTGCCCTAAGAGAGCTAGAGAACTGTTGAAAATATAAAACATAACAAGAAAGGAAGAGCTTTTCTTACTTCCGTGAAGTATGGGTAAATTTTGTCAGAAGAGTTAATTCTCATTCTCCATGGTAAGTGCAGGATTGCTCATACCTTCAAGAAAGGACGTAAGTTAGCAATTTTTGTTGTTGCTTTTGAACAAATAGGCAGAGACTTGTTTATTCAGTCATGAATCCTGCCAGTGTTTTTCCAAAAGTGACCTGTACGTAGTATGGGTATTTAGAAGATGTTACATAGAACACACACACACATACAGTATAGTTGGCCACAACCGGTGTCACAAAAAAAGCACTTTAAAAACAGTTAAATATATACACCTGAGGAAGTAGGGGTGTGAATAAAATAACGTAAGAAACATTGAGCCTGGCACTTCTCACACTACCTTAAATCACTGTTTTCTAATTCTTCATCTACCTACCTCATTCTTGTCAAACTAATCTTGGAGCCCTTTCTCGTCTCACCGTTTTCGTATTTCTCTTCCTTCTTTTACAGCATCCTTTAAACTTTAAATAACTTCTCAAGTTATCACAGTAACAGAAAATTAATCTATGTCTCCAAACTAACAGCACACAGAAACCAGAAAATCACTTCTACATTAATGTAGAACCATAAAGTGAAATATGAATCTCTTCTGAAAGACAGTTCTTTGTCTTTCTACCCCCCAAATATACATCACTTCTTTGTCTCTAAGGAAACTGAGGGATTCAAAAGGCAAACAGGTGTCATCAATTTTGTTCAGGTAATACCTAGTCCCTCCCATAGACTGAAAAATGGAATGGAATGTTTGAAGGTGAAGAGACAGACCAAATTATGAATGCTCAAATCACGGGGATCTTCAGAGGGCATACGCATTTCTCAAGAACAAGACTCTTTAAAGAAAGAGAGAATGTGACTGATTATATATTAAATAATGACTTAAGAATGTTTACTCAGGACTATCCGTTTGTTTTTCACTAAATCCCAAAGAGATTTCAAATAAACCAGGAAACACTTTAAAGTGCAGTAAGCCAAAGTCAGGCAAGCACTAGGAAAAGGTCTGAAGAAAAGACTAGAAATGAAGGGGAAACATTTGAAAACTTAAATAGGTCAATTTGGAGGTTTTCTGGCTAACAGTGCCTTAATTGATTCGCACTCAGGAGACCACACATATAATATACACACACCCCTGCACGTATGATCACATCTTTTGTTTAATACTTAACAACCCTGAGAAGTAAGTAGTATGTTAAAGATGAAGCTAAGTCTAAAGGAGGTTAAGTAACTTAACAAATACCACACACTGATTAGGTGCCCAAATTGGGCTTTGATATCAGGTCTGTCTGCCTTCAAACACTTCCTTGTTTTTTGCCAATAAACTATATTGACCCATATCATCAGAAGATTCAAATCAACAATATCAAGAGAACTGTGAGTGGGATATGAAGAAATGACAGGTAGCTAAAGTTATAGCAATTCTGTAGTGGCTTTACTTCGACATTTTGAAATGGATAAAACTTTTGAGTAAAAACTACATAATCTGAGATCCCTTTCAGTAGATAGTTTTCAACCTTTTGTCTGAGCTTACTGCACTTTTTCCAATTTTTAAATAAATTATATTTTGAGTTTATCATTTTATTTAATATGCGGTAATAAAGATTTGGTTTTCTAAATTGGAAAAAGGCCATGTAAATCTATTTTTCACAAAATGATTTTCTACAGCTTCCAGACATTAATCAAAGCACTTCACAAGCAGTTCTTTGAAAACAGTTCTATATTTACAATGGTAGTCTGCCTCCAAAACAAGAAAAATTCTACAGCTAATAAGAATGAAAAATTTTTACCACTTTCACCTTTTAAAAATAAAATATATCGAAATAGCCGAACAAGCATACTCTTACCAGCTTTACCTTTTCCCAGGTTTGTGCTGTTCTCTGTCCAAGATTGAGAATCAGTAAGAAGGTGGCTCTGGGACTCTCTCAATGGCTTTGCAGGAAATTGATGGTTTTCAGGACTGAATAACAATAATTATCATCATGATCATTAGGTTAACTCTTGATAGTATTAGGGTGAGTGTTTTGCAAAGGATGGAACTCAACCCACTTGTGGTGCAAGATAATTGCAGGAGTTACACAAGAGAATTTGGGGAAAACAGGAACAAGGCATTAAATCACACTGACTCACAATGAACAAAGCGTTCTCCCTTCAGTTCACTTTTCTTTCTTCTGATTACAATACAATGACAATCTCTGACTTTGGCAAATCTCCATTCTTAATATGGAGAATAGGCCTCAGCCTAAGACTTTAGCAGGTAAGGGAATCTAGTTAGAACTTAACAGTATTTTATTATTGATTTTATTTTTTTTTAAGTTATATTCTATGGCAAATTATACTAATTTCTCATTTATGACAGTGATATAAAGTTTGGTTTAAAAAAATTTTAAGTGGCAATTTAAAGAAAAATATTAATTTTACAAGTGGAAAAAATATGGAAAAAAATACATGAAGATGATGGTAGAAAGATAAGTTTGAGAAAAACTGACCTACTTATTGTTTCTAAAGTGGCCAAACTGGTCTCGACAAACAAAGAATTCTCTATCTTTCTCTATAAAACTGAAACAACAAATTTGAACGTTATCTTGCAGGAATGTTGAAAACATCTGACATTGTCAGGTCTTAAAAATCTGACGTTTAATTTGGTAAATAAAGAGTTTAAAAGAAAGACTTTAGGTTTTAAAATTTAAGTAGACATGCCACATATGACATATTAGATGGTATGAAAAAAATGTACATAAAATAGCATTTCACTTAGATCAAAAAAATTATTGGCACAGAAACTATTAGTGTATTATTTTACAACACACCAAAATAGAAATTATAATAATGTTCAAAAGAAAAACCCACTTAAAGTTCTTCCAAGAGTAATTTCACATATTTTAGTTGACTATAACTATTATATTTTTTAAAGGATATGCCTTTGCTCCTTAACAATTACCTCGTATCTAAAATTTGAGACTATTTCAATTTTGTGCTGCTTTAACAACCCCTTACTAAAATTTTGGGAGGAAAATCTTAAAAAAGAAAAGCTTGTCTCCTATTCATATGAAATATCTCTTTAACTCTAATTCTAATTATTCCTCAGGAAAGGGACCTTAGACTAAGTACAGCTAACTAAGTCCTGGTTTAAGGACTGCTTGGAGATTCATTACTGCCAACAGGAATCTAACAAATGGCAAGGATCCACTCATTCAACAATACTCATTGAGTATCTGTTACATCAGTGAGTAAAGTCTTTGATCTCATGGAAGTTTTGTTGTAACTGAGGAAGAAGTATAATAAATATATAGTAAGTCAGGTGGTAAGGAGAGCTCTGACCACAGTAAAAGACAGTATGAAGGGAATGGAGGGGCAAGTTACGATTATCCAAGGGTTTCCAAAGGCGGCCTCTACTGTAAAGCTACACCTGAGCAGAAAGTAAAGTGAAGGCACAGAGCGTTCAGGTATCCAGAGGAAGAACCTTTAGGAATAGGAACTGGCAAGTACAAAGCCACTAAATAAGGAACATGCTTGGTATATTTGAGGACCAGCAAGATCCGTGTGTCTGAGGATTGTGAGTGTCGGGAAGGTGGTACGGGGTGACATCGAGAGGTGTTGGGGAAGAGGTTAGTCAGCGCAAGGTAAGGACATTCATTAGATTTTATTCTGAGCAAGATGGACAATCAGTGGAGGGTTCTGAGCAGAAGAGTGACACAATATGATTTACCCTTTAAAAGGATCACTCTGACATTTTAATGGAGAATAAACTGGAGGAGGGCAAACATGGAATCAGAAAGGTCAGTAACGAAGGTACTGAAATAATCCATGTGAGAAATGATGGCTTGGACCAGGAAAGCAGCCTTGGAGGTGGTAAGAAAAGTATCCAGGTTATAGATAGATTTGGAGGGGATATCTGACAGGATCTACATCTGTATATACAGGGTCCCTGAAAGAGAGGAATCTAGTATGACTCCCAAGTTTCTGGCCTGAGCATCTGGGAGAATGGAGGTCACTACTACTGATACATGAAAGAATGAAGAAGAATCGAGTTTTGGGTGGGGCAAGGGTATAGATGGCTTGGAATCAAGAGTTCTGCTTTGCACCTGTTCAGCTGGCAATGACTTTTAGATGTTTAGGTGGGACCACTGTGTAGACAATCAAATATACAACTCTGGAGTACACAGGGGAGACCAGCACTAGCCGTAGACAATTCACAGGGGCTAATCGGGGGAAATTATAGAATTTTGTAGAAGAGACTTTAGCTGTCAAAATCCAATCTCAACATTTAAAGGAAAGGGAAGAGAAGCCCGGAGAGGTTACGTGACCTCTTCTAGATCACCTAGCTGGGTAACAGTGCCAGAACTAGGATTTCTCCCAACGCCCATTGTACATTTAGTAGGAGAGATACTATCTCTAAAACCCAGATAGTCTTAAACTGCAAAAACCTCTTAACAAGGATAAAAAACATTATTGAAAACTACTGTTAACTTTTATAAAAGCAGGAAAGCATTCTAAGTAATTTATTAAAACTAGATTTTTCTGCCCTGAGGTATATAAAAAAAAAAAAATTAGCATTTAGCTCTGTGGAATTTTAAAGCCAAAACTCACAGGGCAGGACCCAGTAGGACTCTGGTGCCTTTGAATGTGACACACGTGAGAACGGCCTCCTCATTAACTGGTAGAGTCTGGACTGCACAGAGCTCACTCTAGGGACGGGGGGCAAATAGGTTTCATCTCATGACAATTTAAGATGACTTTGGAATGGCTGCCAGAATCACCACCTTGAGATGGATGCTGGGGTCACATGAGGCTCCAAGGGACAAAGCGCCGTGATCAGTAAGAAACACGAACTAGATGGGGAGACTATAAGCACAGGTGCTATGAACACAGCATTCCAGCAACTAAGAAAACCTTTAAAATGTAACTAATGATATTATGGTCATGCTTTTACTATTGGCTTTCATTTAAAAATCAGAGGTATGGTCACATCAAAAAAAAAAGTCTCTCTTGAACATGTAAAAAAATGTTTCAACTTAAAACTTCACGTAGAGCATTTTGAAACGTTTAGATAGTTTTGCCTTTTGGCAGTTAGTAGCCAAGTCAGAATCCAATTTCAGGTCTTCCTCAAATGCCTGATAGACTGGAACCAAAAGAGACTTAAAGCAGTAACCAAAGTCTCCAGACAATGAATTTCCAAGACTCCCTTCTTTCTCTCTCCACAGAAATGGCTCAGATCATGCTTAGAGGTCTTGGAAGAGTACCAAGGATATGGTGCCCATTGCTAACGGGACTGTCAAGCAGATGTCTGGGATTCCGCTTCATCTCCAAAGGCCTGATCCAGGCAGGGAAGTTTTTTGATCTCTTTATAATGGTTACTGCCGAGAAGAAAGGCCTGGAGGGTCAGAGGGAAAGTTTAACCTGTCTGCTCACCTGATCACTAGGGGGACTAATTTGGACTTACATTATTTTCTTTTAAGCACCACATTTTAAAAAATCAAAATTTATTTCCGTTAACAAAAATGTATAGAGAGTTAACACCTGTTTACTGACCACCCAGATTAATAACAGAATTTTATAATTATGACCGAAGCTCCCTATGTAACCCTCCCCAGTCATACTTTCCTCTCACCCTCATTCCAGGTAGAAACCAGTGTAGTAAATTATCTTAAGTTCTTAAAATTTTTTTTCAAAGGAACATATAATTGAAGGACGCAAGAGGATAAAATATATTCTTTCAAAGTAAAATAGAAAAAAAAAAATGGACTCACTTTTTAGATGATGAATTCAATCCTGCAGGAGTAGATGGCTGTTCAGGATCCTGGTTAACAAGGCAAGTTGGAAAGGAGCAGCCATCACCTAGACTGTAATTAAAATAAAAACTTACAATTATGCAGTAAAAAAGATGATCTCTGTGAGTAGAACATAGCTATATTATGGACAAAACGTGTATATCAGACATTGGCTTGAATGTGGTATGTTTACGGAGATGTGAGTCAACTGATTTCCACATTGACACAACAGTGAGTCATAAAATAATACTGTAAAAAATAGTTTTTATGCAGAATTACAGAGTTCTTTTGTTGGATTACTTCCATTTTCAGTCTAAACCCTGAAAATTTTCACAACAAAGTACCTTGAAAAAATGGGTAGCAACCAGTACTTCTTCTCATCACCAAAAACCTGTCGCATATTTTTACTGAAACCCAAGCTGAATCCATTCTTATCTGTTCCATGTCGAAATACTGGACTTCTAAATGCCTCTAGAAAAGATGGTAGAGCAATCGCATGAGTAAAGGGCACATCATCTAGCAACCCCCATAGTTAGAAATGACTGAATTAAATGCAGAAACTCTGAACACCGATGGCTAGCCTCCTGTGACTGCTTATGTGCCTATCAACAGCCCTGCAATGAAGACTGTCTGTTCTTTTAAAACAAACATAAAATATGATCAGATCTATTTTAGTTTTTAAGTAACCCTTTTATTCTTGCAGCAGCACATCTGCATTGCAGAAAATCAGAAAATGCAAACAAGCAAATAAAACTTTATAGCTTCTAAATCTTTATTAAATGGACGGCTGGATGGATAGAGAAAATAATTACAAATGTACATTTTTTTAACCAAAGTGCGACTAAAGATACATTCTACAACCTTTTTTCAGTTAATAAATTCCATTTTCCAATTTCATTAAAATTTTATCTCATCCAATCATAATTTTTTTTCTAGCTGATCAAAAATGTACTTTAAAGCTCTTTGTCCAAACCAGGGTCCAATGCAGAGCCGTACATCATAGCTGGTTATGCCCACTCTGCATATGGAAGCTGAGGTTCAGAGAGACCGTGCAACTTGCTCAAAATATCACAAAAAATAAATGACAGAAGTGGACCTTGAACAAGGTCATCAAATTTCTGTCTATGATGCTACATTTTCTTCTTAAATAATGCCGAGATGCAAAATCTAACATGTTAGTTTTGGGGTGCAAATAAACATAGAAGTGTAATGATTTCTGCCCATAATTTAAAAAAGGAAAAATATAACTAGCAGAGTCATGGTACGATGAAAAATGTGATTTGCAAGATCCTTAACATTTATCAGCCTAGGTTATATAGCTTTTTATAAAATGCTTTAATAATTATAGGACCATACTGTCCAGAGGAAGTCCTTTCAGTGTTACAAGTTAAATCTAGACGTTTCTAGAAGTTAAAAGCTAGTAGAAAAATTTACGTTTGAAAAATAATTTAATTGCTCTACATATAATTTGAAATAAGGTACTTTGTTTAGAAATTATTATACCAATATTTTCACCTTAATAGTACTTGCTGGGATAAGATTTCACCTGAATCCTAAAAATGAACATTCACTGACTATATACTACAATTAATCTTCACTATTATAATAACGGAATCTCACAGCCAGTATCACACTCTTTTGATTACTATAGATTTGTTGCAAGTTTTATAAACAGGAAGAACTTAACAATTTTTTTTGGTGGATATTGTTTTTGCTATTTGGGGCCTCTTGAAATTCCATATGAATGTGAAGATTAGCTTTTCCATTTATGCATGAAAGGCCATTGAAATCGTAATCGAAATTTCAATAACCTCCTTTGGGATGGTTCACTGATAGTATATAGAAACACAACTGATGTTTTTGCATATTGATCATGCAACTTTGCAGATTTTATTAGCTCTAATAGTTTTTATTGTGGATTCTTTATGGTTTTCTATACGTAAGATCATTTCATCCACAAAAACAATAGTTTTACGTCTTCCTGTGCAATCTGAATACCTTAATTCCTTTTCTTGAGTAATTTCTCTGGCTAGAATTTCCAGTACAGTGCTGAACAGCAATAGTGAAAGACGGAATCCTTGGTTTATTTATTTAGGGCAAAGGTTTATTTTTCATCACGGAGTATCATATTAGCTGAGAATTTCTCATAAAGTCCTTTGTCAGGTTGTAGAAGTTGCCTTCCATTCCAGCTTAAGTGTTTTTATCATCAAAGGGTGT
This sequence comes from Phocoena phocoena, assembly GCF_963924675.1. NCBI lineage: Eukaryota > Metazoa > Chordata > Mammalia > Artiodactyla > Phocoenidae > Phocoena > Phocoena phocoena. Next base: position 18,745,128 of record NC_089239.1, on the reverse strand, counting down.
TGTATTTTGTCAAACACTTTTTCTGTTACAGTTGAGATAAAAATGTGCTATTTTCCCCTTCATTCTGTTAATGTGGTATATTACCATTGATTGATTTTTATACATTGAACCACCCTTGCATTCCTGGGATAAAAGGTTATATACCATGACAAAGTAGGATTTAACGTGCTGCTGGATTTGCAGATATGTTATTGGGAATTTCTCCACCTATATTCCTAAGGAATATTGGTCTATAGCTTTCTTTTCTTGTGATGTCTTTGTCTGACGTTGGTATTAGGGCAATGTTGGCCTCACAGAATGACTTAGGAAATGTTTCCTTCTCTCCTAATTTTGGGCATAGTTTGAGAATAATTCATGTTAATTCTTAAGTGTTTGATAGAATTTGATAGAATCATCAGTGAAGCCAACTGGTCCTGAGCTTTTCTTTGTTGGGAGATTTTAAATTACTGATTCAATCTCCTTACTTATTATAAGTCTATTCAGGTTTTTATTTCTTCTTGAATCACACTGGTAGATTGTGTTTCTAGGAATTTGTCCATTACACCTAGGTTATCTAATTTTTTTTTAATTTATTTTTTGGCTGTGCTGGGTCTTCGTTGCCGTGCACGGGCTTAGTTGCTCCATGGCATGTGGGATCTTCCTGGACCAGGGTTTGAACCCGTGTCCCCTGCATTGGCAGGCAGATTCTGAACCACTGCATCACCAGGGAAGTCCCAAGTTTACCTAATTAAACTTTTTTATTTCTGCAAGGTTGGTAGTCATGTTCCCACTTTCATTTCTGATTTTCATGATTTGAGTCCTCTTTTTTGCTTTCTAGTTATAGGCTTGTCATATTTGTTGATAATTTTCAATAAACTAATTATTGATTTCATTGATCTTCTGTTTTTTAGAATTCTGTTTCCATAATGTCCTGTCTAATCCTTATTATTTCCCACCTTTTTCTGGCTTTGCGTTTACTTTTTGCTCTTCTTTTCATAGTTCCTTAAGGTGTAAAGTTATTGATTTGAGGTATTTCTTTTTTAATGTGAGCATTTATAGCTATACATTTCCTGCTAAGCACTGCTTTTGCTGTATCCCATCTCTGCAGGGCTTCTGAACATACTGTTTTCTCTGCCTGAGATGTTCTGGCTCTGACTTCTTAGTTTAAATATACTTTTTGCTTTTGTGAGCTCTTCCCTGACCACTCCATCTAAATAGTTCCCTTCTACCATCCCCAGACCTTGCTTCATACCTGAACATCCTGTTTGTTTCTTTCAAAGCACTTCGCATTTTGTAATTACGTTTATGTTTGGTTATTGATTTTCTGTGTCCCTCACTAGACTATTTCACCCTTGCTAACCACTGTATATACACAATGCTTTACACACAATGGACAGTCAAAAAATATATGGAATGAGTGAATTTGTATTTGTCCCACAAGACAATGTGGGAAACAAGAATGATTTTACAGCTTCAGGACAGGTTAGCATTTAATCATATGGCAACTTCTGATGACTATTTGGTTTTGTATTTAAAGTTCTGTTAACTACAATAATTGGATACTCACCTAATGTAGATTTATTTTTGCTGACTAGCCAACAATGATAGCCAAACAGAGAAGACAAGCTGACAGAAAACATAGCTGCAGCAAAGAATAAAAACATAATATGGAACTTGGCTTGAGTATCAGGTAGGCCATTCTATAAAGAAAGGAAGAAAATAAAATGTTTTGTCAAAGGGATAAGTATTCCCCTACTTTTATAAGTAAGATTTTTTCCATAAAATTTTTCTTAAATTTAGGTATGGAGAAAGATATATGGCTTTATGTTAAAACTCTGAGGAAAAAAATACATCTTCAGGTTCGAATAAATGTTTACTAGAACATGAATATATACGTATATATATATATATGGAAAATATATTAAAATTTGGGATCTTTATTTTCTTTTGTATAACCAAATTCATAGAAAAATTATGATGTGTGTAAACTATATCAGTAGGGAACAAGATAAAACAAGCTATAAAATATAGCTTTTAATTTACTTCCTGAAAATGTTTTGTTAACATACTCCAGATTTACAAATGCTTAAACAGTTTGATTATAATGCCAGAAAATGGAAGGTTAATTGGCACAATTTAGCTACTCTTCTCATTGATGTTTTACATCACTACAAACAACAGCATCAACTACAAACACACAGAACACATCCACAATAATACTTCAAGCTACTTTAAACAACGTCGTCACAAAAAAGATCAACACTGGTTTATAACACCTGTCTAAAATAAACCTTACAGTACCCATGGGATGAAAAAGCCCAGACTGCTCCTTGTTCGTATGTCCAAGGAGATCTGGAGTCCCTCTAGAATGGCAGGCTTGGGGACACTTAGTGAAGCACCAGAGCTGCCAGGACGTGTCCCCTTCTGATATTCTGTTTCAATATCCTGTAGTACCTGTCAGATTGACCCAGGTCACAAGATCTCACTGATAGCTTTTGACAGCAGAGTCATCACAGTGAAAACCAGTCGTGCCTTTACAAATTTACTTGTGGTTTGGAAATAAAATCATCCACAGGAATGAGGAGCAGTGAGGCCACAGGCTCTCAGACATTCATTAGAGATCATTCTTCCCAGCTGGTCACTGGAAGTATCCTTGAACGCTAGGCCATGTTCATTCACCTGTGGATTCCTAGCACTTAGCAATATAACTGGCACATAACAGGATTCAATTATCTTTAGTATTGAATGTGGTTCAAATCTCACATCAGTGATCTAGCAATTCAGAAACCCTTACCATAAGAAAGGATAATTTAATGAATGTAATAAAGCAACCCTGCAGGGGATAACTGTTATTTTTTACCATTGTTTGGTGTTGTAAGGAATATCTTTGGGTATTTAAAACACATAGTTCTAACTTCATTTTGCTTATGTTTAAAATATACAGTGAAGAAAACAAATGAGCTGCCTAAAGCATATACAATATCTAATAACAATTCAGGACATTATAGGTATAATAGTTTAATAATCGTTTTACACATAAAGAAATACTTCTATTTTTTCAATACTAAGAAAAACATTCTTCTTATATAGTCAATTCTCGTTATTCGCAGTGGTGCTGTTCTATAAAGTTGCCATGAACACCGAATTTGTGAATCCTGAACCATTTCTCCTGGGAAGATACAGCGTTAGGGTCCTGTAAGCCTCTGGTCACAATATTTTTGTCAAATGATCAATACGTAACCTTGTTCTGTGTGTTTCTGCTTATAAAACCTAATTTATACCTTATTTAATGCATATTAAATAACAGAACTCACAGCCACCAGCACCATAACTCAGGTCTGAAGGAAGATTATCTAAACACTAAACACATGTATTTTCTCCGTCAGGCACATCTCAGTCTCTTCCGCTCAAACACTTGACAGCACTTCAGCGCTAGGCTTGAAGACCTTTTAAACAATGAAATCACCAACAAAAAAGCACAAAAAATGCAAAAGACATGGCACTAAATAGAATGAAAAAGCACACTTATTTACAGTATGTGAGTTCCAACAAGAAGGCAGCAGGTCCTCTGGTTTGATCTCAACTAGAAATGTGCACGTGGGTGACTCACATTTTCCCTACTCTGAGCATGTTTGCAAATGACCACAAAAGCTACGTTGAGTATTGACTCTGAGGTTACAGATAAATGTTAGCAAGTACGTGAATTCACAAACACAGAATCTGCGAATAATGAGGACTGACTATATATGTTAGCTCTCTTCTATAAAATTAGTGTCAGGATTAATTCACTACTGAAAATCTATAATATACCAAAAAAGTCACCAAGGTAATGACTTACGGTCCAAAATTTGATAAAATACTGTAAATCTGTAGCAGCAATAAAAAGGCAGTACAGCAGAGAATAAGCCAAGAAAAGGAGGAAAAATTTATAATTTGAAAATCCAACACAATTGTTCACCCTGTTAACGAAACAAAAACAACATTTTCAATGAGTTTTACATTGTCACCCTAGGTATACATATGCTCAACCTTAATACAAGTATTTTGTTTCCTAACATTTAAAATTTATTGGCATTTCTTTAAGCATAACTCAGATATCTTTATACATACAAACACTAAAACATCCACTTCACTAAAAAGGAATTTCTATGTTCAGATTTTTAAAATTTGATGTATATGTAATACTGCTTTAATCAATCATGACCCCTATATTTCCTGTCCAGTTATACAAATAAACACATGCCTTAAGCATAGATACTGTGAGAAATCTACTCATACCAAGCAGATAAAAGGAATTTTCTAAGTTCTTCTCTGCGTTGCCTTTGGGTTTGATTTCTAACTACGATTAAGTAATTTAAAAACCTTTCAAGTTTTCCCAAATTAGATGAAATTTCTTCAGAGACTACTTGCATGCCGTCAGTATAGCACTGAAGCAACCAGATTATCAAAGCATATTAAGTGGTAGGTTTAAGAAAAGAAACAGGACTGGGAACCAGACAGCCAGGTCGTCGTGCACATTTGATGCTAAATAACTATGTGGCCCTGATAAAGTGCTATCGTCTCTAAGAATTTCATTTTCCTTATCTGTCAAACAAGCACTCTGAGATCCTTTATGAGAGCCAGCTCTATATGTAATGATTCCAAAAATGGAGATATATAATTCTCAGTCCTTACTCTGAAATCACTCTATTTGGTAAGAGGGGTGGTAAGAATTCAAACTACTGTACCAATAAACATAAATACAACTCATACTTTACAGTCACACTTTTTCTATCAAAGCTTTTTCCCCCCTTTTCATAGAGACAAGGGAATTCCTAGATAATGTATAAATGTGACACAACACCTAAGTGGAACTGGCTGCTATCTTCACGGGTTCACTTTGTTAATTGGTATAACAAACTCATTGCATAGAACACACAGGTGTTTCCTCTCCTCAAACACCTTTGTTCCTACTCTAATGTTAGTATAAGGTAATCTTGCTCTCTACTGCCTTTGCCAATAAACTGAAACATTTTTCTGTCTCTCTTAAGGTGAAACTATGTTCATATGAAAAATGTTTACTCAGTTACACAAGATGAACAAGTTCTAGATCTGCTGTACAACACTGTACCTTGGTCGGCAAACTGTACTGTGGAGTTAAAAATCTGCTAAGAGGACAGCGCTCATGGTAAGTGTTCGTACAATTAAAAAAATTTTTGTAATTGAAAAAATTCAGAAGTCAAACACTGGGCTTATGAGTAAACAGAAATTTGAAACAAAAATGGAAAATGTGTACATCTACCTTAAAAAATATAAGGCAAAGGGAACAGCATTAGATTTAGTAATTTTGGAACTTAAGGGTGTTGTGTATGACAAATGCATAAAGGAGGCGAAACTGAGGGTGCCCGCTGTATGCACACAGTAACATTTGCAGTTCTAGAGATTCCAGTGTGAGTGCAAACCAGTTACTGAGATTGCCTCTTACGACATCTGAACGAAACAATGGCAAGAAATAATACCGCAAACAGTTCCATACTAGCCTAGCCTAAATGTATTCTGTCACACAAGGATATAGGATATTCCCTGTGCTTCCATGCGTTGGTTTCAAGAGGAGAGAACGGGCAGACAAAGGCTGGGTGCGTTAAGACTGGACATGTGGATGGAGACAACGACTCTTTTGTGGACGAGGGGAAAATGAGATGGGATAGGAAAGACTGTTTCTCTTCCTGCAGGAATGTAAGAAGCAGCTTTTGTGTTAGATGACAAATAGCGTTTTTATAGAAAGGAAAATGATTTTGAACGTAGATTTTACAACATGTAATTTAGCTTACTTTAACTTCTACTTAGGGTCATGGTGTAATTTGCCATGTCAGAGCCAGGAAACAGGAGAAAGTCAGTAAATAAAGACCAGGTAGGTATTTTAGAGTCTGATAGGTACTTTGAACTTGAGGAAATAAGAGTGATAATATTTATTTCTAATAACATCTTAGTCTCATCATGACAGACAGCTTTTGGTTAGACATTTTAACTGCCTACTACTCTGTAGACTCAATTTGAAAAGGAAGTGCATGTTTCTGAGTCTGAATGACTTTATATGGAGAAATAAAACACATTCTAGGTAAATATGCCTTATATGTTGTTTAAATTCAGGGTAAACAGCTCTTGGCTCTGTTTTAGGGAAATTGCTTTCTGAGTCTAAATTGGAAAAAGAACATAATACAAAAAAAAAAGTATGGAAAGAAAGTAGCCTCTGAAGTCCAAAAAACTTGCTATATGACTTTAAGCCCACTCTTTAATTTATCTGAGGCTCAACTTTCCTCTTCTTTAAAATGAAACAAGTAATTTCTAATAATTTCTAATTAAATTCTAATAATAATCCTCTGTTTTAAGGATTACAGATTTTTACAGATATATGGATATATCATCTTTAGACATTACAGGCACTCAATAAACGGAGGCTAAAGTTATTTTATTTAATTAGGGCTACCTAACCACTGGCAAGCATGTCAAGGTATACTGTTAATATAATTAATTGATAAATGAAAATTTTATATTAAAAGAAAAAGCACTTCTTTGATAGGAAACCCAATAAGGCAAATACTGCAGGATCTCTACTTTAGTTAAAAAAGAAGTGTGAGGTTGATCCCCTGCACCCTGATGGGTACTCTTAACTGGCCACAGCAGACATGCTGAAGTGACTGAGAACAGAAGAGGTATGGCTCTATGATCTTTCCAACACTAAAAGTTGACAGATACTGAACTTCAAAATCATACACAAGACCTGGATAAAAAGGTTCCCCACAGTTTGGGAACATACTAAAGGTCTTAGTAAGTGACTGTTACACATTCACATAATGGCTGTAAAGAAGATCTTTTATATACTGATATGAAACAATTTCCAGGATATATTAAGTGAAGGGAAAAAAAGGCAGAGACCCAGTCCATAAGGCAAACACTTGTGTTAAAAGAACGTGTAAAAAATTTTCTTATGTGTATAAAAAATATTAAACACACGCACACGTACAGATTTTTTTTTTTTTTTTTTTTTGCGGTACGCGGGCCTCCCACTGTTGTGGCCTCTCCTGTTGTGGAGCACAGGCTCCGGACGCGCAGGCTCAGCGGCCACGGCTCACGGGCCCAGCCGCTCCGCAGCATGTGGGATCCTCCCAGACCAGGGCACGAACCTGCGTCCCGTGCATCGGCAGGCAGACTCTCAACCACTGCACCACCAGGGAAGCGCACACATACAGATTTATATCTGAAAAGCACACGTGACATTTAGCAACCAACACTGGTTCCCTGTGAGGAGTGGAAGGAGGTGGGGAGGAGGGGCTAAGAAGAACACCTGTACCTTTTTATTTTTGAATTTAGAACTGCGAGCGTGTATTATCTGTACATTTTTTCATTTAGAATTTTAATTTGAAATTTAAAATAAATAAAATGGCTGCTCCATTAGCTGGCACCAGGTGAATATTAGGTCCTCGGCACCAAACCCTTCACAAGTCGACCTGGCTACTGCTTTCTGCAAGGGAGTGCCCGGATCTGGATGGTGGCTGGGGCAAGTGGCTGCAGCACAGGAGGTGACAGTGCAGAGAAGCAGCAACGCAGAAGCTGAAAGGCACTGCAGTGAGTCCATTCAACTTCCTCCACATTGCCACGCAGCGTGAAGGTGACAACAGGTAGTGTATAGACATGTAACCTGAACCCATTTTTAAAAACTCTAGGGTCACATCTGTCCCCCTTATGTAATAGGGTCTGTCAAAATTGAAAAGATTATCCAATTATGCTATGTTTCTTTTAAAGCCAAATTAATTTCAGGTTTAGGAAGACTGCTATCAGGACTTCCCTGGTGGCACAGTGGTTAAGGATCCACCTGCCAATGCAGGGGACACAGGTTTGAGCCCTGGTCCGGGAAGATCCCACATGCTGCAGAGCACCTAAGTCCGTGAGCCACAACTACCGAGCCTGTGCTCTAGAGCCCACGAGCCACAACTACTGAGCCCACGAGCCACAACTACTGAAGCGCGCGTGCCTAGAGCCCGTGCTCCGCAACAAGAAAAGCCACCACAATGAGAAGCCCGTGCTCAGCAGTGAAGACCCAATGCAGACAAAAATAAATTAGTTAAAAAAACAAACAAACAGAAAGACTGCTATCGTAGTAAATCATCATTTCTATATGTGTAATTTTCTGAGGATAGCAAGGGCATGGCAAGCTTTATAGGTGTGCACTAGCTTGGGATTAATCCTGTTTCCAGCTCTCCATTGCTTATTACCACTATCCATTATCACTTTAAGATAGGAAAACGGGAGTGAACTCTATGTCCCTGATTTCTTTACCACTCTGCTCAATCACAGCTAGACCACCCAGCTATCCAGAAAGGAGGAGAAAAGCTGAGAAAGCATGTGTTCCTGGCCAGGCCCTCACTGGGTGAGAATGGCCTCTGGAAGCATTAATGCCCTGGCACTTCTGAATTGCCTGGATTATGAGCTGAACAAACCCCCCAGACATAAGAGAGTCCTCAGCAGAGAAGCAAAGAAAAGGTAGTGCCCAAAGTAGGAACAGTGGGTGGGCTTGGGAAGTGTCCACCACAGGTGCAGAGAATGCACAGGTGGATGGTGGGGATATGGTGGCAGTGGGGAGGGACTGACAGCAGGTGTTACTGGAAGGATCAACAGAGGAGTATAAGGAGGACTAAGAAAACGTATAATTGGAGATGTCAGGGGGAAAGAACTTGCTGAGAAAGAGAACAGAATGAATGGAATGAAGGAAAGAATGAGGAAAGCAAAAGAATGACCTCAAATGAAAATTAATACTCCAAAGAGAGGTTATTTCCTGACAACTTTCTCTGAGAGGAGCATTATTCTCATAGGCATTAACTAGCCTTGACATGTTAAAGCAGAAAATCTAGGTGAAGAAAAGTACGGGGTACCCTGGAGAGAGGTAAATAACATTGCAAACCCGACATTCTTCTATTGTTTCCGGTAGCTAAGATAACCATTTACTATGTATGTTTCCACCTACCCCCGGTGTAGATTTGTGGGCACATCTACCTTTCCCTAGTGCCATCCCTGAAAGAAGATAAGGCTTTTAGAATGATCATGATTAATGTCTAAATCCGACCTGGCTGGCAACTTCAGCGTGGTTGTCACAGGGATGTGCACATTGAGATGAAGAATTATAAGGTAGAAAAATCAACCTTCATTAGTTAAACAGATCTTTCAAATAATCCTCTATTAAGTTATCTAATTTCATGATTCACACTTTTTAAAAAAAAATATTAATGAATTCTAAGTGGAAACCCTTTTTTAAACATATGTGTGTATTTGTATATTTCCTATTCTACTCCTAAGTGTTGTTTTATTTAAAATATTGTTAAAGCTCTAGATGAATTCATTCTTTATTAGAAACTTTGAGTGCACTATCGTGTATAATTTATGTGTACATTTTGGTGTAATTTCTGAGAAGTATTTTAGAATCTCTGTGTTTATGCATGTGCATACAAAGAAAACCGGTTGTTCTGAGCAAATATGAGAAAATAACTTTTACATTGTTAACCTACTGGTGTTAAAATTATTTCACGGAAACTCTCCTGAATAAAGGCTCTTTTGAGCTAACTAAACAAATACTAGAAACTTAATCTGAAAGGTCCTCCTAGGTCAGCTAAGGCAAGATTTCATTTATAAAAAGATTTAAATAGATCTATGATTCAACTTGTTATAACGGACAGAAACTTCTTTAAGTATAGAGCCATACTCACCATGGGCAATGATGATCCATCTTCAAAATACATCTAAAAAAAAAAATCACACATATAAAACTCAACATCCCACAAAGTTTTAATCCCAATACATTTATAAAGAGGAAATACTATTTCAAAAGAGTCATGGTGAGTAAAATATTGCAAAGTTATTTACTTATCTAAAAACTGAATAGTAGCCAAAGGCTTCATCTAAAATAAACACACTACGGCCAATTCTAGACGATCCAATAGTAGAACTTTAAATTCAAAATATACACACTTTAAGATGCAAATAAAACAATTTTCTAAAAACAAGCAGTATGTTAATATACAACTCTTATGCTAAAGATAAAGTGCAAAATGTCAACAGATTTATACGAAGTCTGGATAAAGCTTTTCCGTTAATATCCAACCTTAAGCCAAGTAGTACTGTCCTTGTTGTATAAGTATATAATAACATCTGACTGTCATGAAGCCAATTGAGTTATCTTTATAAAGAGGGAAATGAATCACAGAAGTACTTGTTAACTAGAACCAGCTAAGTATGAGCTGCGAAAAATCATGCATTTCATATCAGCGAAAATCTGGGGGGAGAGGGGCAAACAATCACGGCCCTCAGCCACACTCATATTAATGCAAGGGACCATGCTGGTTATACTTCTTAAATAAAGGTCTGAGAAGCATGAATAAGGAGAAAAGGAAATAATGTGGAAAGCGGCGAGAAAAGAAACATATTAAATAAAAAGACCACCAGCATGTAGACGTTTTAGAAGTAAAAGGTTTTCTTACTTATCACAGACGGAACAGTGATGGCAGCGATCTGGTTTTATAAGTTGGCATCTGTCACAATAGCGGATTGCTATGAAAAAAGAGTTCCACTTAGCCTTAGATTTAACAGTGAATTGAATATACAATTAAATAGCTTTTAATCATCTATCCAAATTTAAATTCTAAAAAGCATAATGAATTTAAATTCGGTAAAAATGACATATCCGACTGCGTAAATACAAAAATGGAATGACTTGCCTATAGCCTCAGTTGTCTGGAGAGGTTTCCCAAGAATAGAAAATCTTTTGGGGAAATTTTTCTAAGGCACGCTCAACTATAAGTATACTATATAATTATAAAGCAGTCACAGTAAGATTCACAAAGGGTGCAACCATGTCCATTTCTATCAAAGTAAACAGAATGTCTCCCTCGACTAAATCAATTCATTTCCAGTACCCTGCCAGGATAACTAGGGGAGGATACAACCACATTCTAGAAGTTTTTTGAGAAACACATTTTAGAAATTTGTGAATAAACTCAATTGGTTGCTTGAATTGGGAAAGCACTCACATCTTTTCTGCTGGGTGAAATACAAGATTAGAAGTGAGTATTGCAAGAGGTATTTCCAATAGAGAATTTTAATTCTTGTGACTGAAGTCCTGATCCTTTCTTCTCTAATACAGATATCAAAGACAATTATGGAGGACTGATCTGGAGATGCTCCTTCAGTACACAGGCATCTGACAGGATGCACTCAGTCTGCCAAAATTACAGGAGATCAGTTAAGTGGGCAGTCCAGTAGAACCAGCAAAACCAATACTAATGAACTTAAAATTTGGAAAAAATACTTGCAACACGGTTACCAAGATTATATTAGCTAATACTATAATCTCTAAAAAACAGAAATGGTTGCTATAAACTAAGAATAAAATGAGGTTTATTTTTAAGACAACAAGGCCTAGATGGAGTTGTTTTCAATATTGAAATAATTCCTTAATCATTCCCTTATAACTTTCTTTTTCAGAAATTCCAGAGATGGATGGCATGGCCTGCTCATCTCCTGAATGAAGAAGCCTCACGGGTACATCCCAAGTGACGGTCTAAGGTATTACTGGCTCATGCGAAGTATCAAAGTGTGAGGCAGTGTTGTCCAGAAGGAATATAATGTGAGCCACATGAGTACTTTTAAATTCTCTAGGAGCTACGTTAAAAGAAGTATAAAGAAACAGGGGAAATTAATTTTAATGATATATATATATATATATATATATATATATATATTTCTTTTTTTTTTTTTTTTTTTTTTTTGCGGTACACGGGCCTCTCACGTTGCAGAGCACAGGCTCCGGACGCGCAGGCTCAGCGGCCATGGCTCACGGGGCCAGCCGCTCCGCAGCATGTGGGATCCTCCCGGACCGGGGCACGGACCCGTGTCCCCTGCATCAACAGGTGGACTCTCAACCACTGCGCCACCAGGGAAGCCCCTTAATGATATATTTTATTTCACCTAATATATCCAAAATATTATTTCAACATAAAATTAATATAAAATATTAGTGACATATTTTACTTTTTTTTATACCAAGCCTTTGAAACCTGTTATGTGTTTTACACTTACGGTCACATTTTAAGTTGTCAGTAATCACAACTTAAAGACTAGTGGTTACCACAATGGACAGCATGGGTCTAAAGTCACAGAATTTCCAGGTGAGTTCTGGTGGGCAATGCTAGATTCTCTCCAAGTGGTGATTATCTCTAAAGTACACTGGGGTAAAAAAACCTTTCAAATTAAAGTGGGTAATAACTCACAAGAAATCAAAACAACGTAGAAAAAGGTTTTGTTTACAGTCTTTCAGAAACAGAAATTTAGTCTTATAATAAAAAAACACTCCACGTGCCATATTATATTCAACTAAAATCATCCCACTGGAATTTTAAATGAGCCATCTAATTATCACTTAAAAAGTCTTAACAGTGGAGGGGGCATTTTATTTTAACTGTCTTGCTCGAATTTTTTGAGAATTTATTCATGTATTATGTGATTTAAAACTTTTTTGGTACATGTTGAAAAGGAAACATTACCAACATCTGTGTGCAAAATGATAAACTGATTACCTCACTTCTTTTTTTTTTTTTTTTTTTTTTTTTTTGCGATACGTGGGCCTCTCACTGTTGTGGCCTCTCCCGTTGCGGAGCACAGGCTCCGGACGCGCAGGCCCAGCGGCCATAGTTCACGGACCCAGCCGCTCCGTGGCACGTGGGATCTTCCCGGACCGGGGCACAAACCCGTGTCCCCTGCATCGGCAGGCGGACTCTCAACCACTGCGCCACCAGGGAAGCCCGATTACCTCACTTCTAATGGTTACCTTCCTTGTCAAAAAATCTACAAATATTTTTTTGTAGGAAAGGGAGAGCTAAGAAAGCAAATAGTCCTCATTAATAAAAATAAAAATAAATAATAATATAACAGAGTTTGGAGAACCCTGTAAGAAGGCAGGAGATGGTTGGATCAGAAGAAAGCACAGGACAAACAAGTGAGATGAGGAGACTTAATACCTGCCTCACTACACCCTACACCCAAGTCTGTATATGGTTGACTTTGTTCTCTGGGTACAGCAGTCAGTATACAGGCAGCTAGTATTTTTCTCTTTTAGGTTTGGAGGAAGGACTGTGGATTGAAAATGAATGGGAAAACCCCAAATTATATTGCCATCTACTTTCTTCAGTTCTCTTAAGACGTATAAAGTGTGTGAACATCAACTGAGCCTTTCAGTTGCTTTAGTCCACGGCCTTTCGCAGGGTGAAGAAGGAAGTTATCCAAACGACCCAAGGGTCTTTGCTGGGGATGGGGTAAGAAGGACCCTGCTCACATTCCTGCCTTGGGGGTACTGTGGCTGCTTCACTGGACGCCCTTTCTGCATCATGATTACCTTTACGTTCCACATGTTCCAGAAGGAGAGCAATCGCACCAGCATTATAATCTATTATACTTTCTGTAATTTGAGTCAGTGACTCTAGTCAGTTAATATTGATTTTAGCATGCATCCAGAATTTTTGCGCTAAAAATAGAAAGACTTTATCAGGAAGTCCAGATTCTGTCCCAGACTGTCACAAATACTGAGAAATGTAAGTTCATCCCAGGAGATAGGCACACAATACAAGAGATGACAGCCTTACCAGTACATAACCCACACAAGAAGATAACTTATAAATCCAAAGGGCAGTTGCTATTAATGAATAGTAATACTCTATCCTGGTATGACTTATACTTCCCTCCTTGGTCTTAATGTGGTGTAGCAAGGGGTCTAGCAGAAAAAGCACTTCACTAGGAATGAGGAGACGAGATTTTTGCAGCTGATACTGTCACTGCCATTAACTAGCTTTGGCAACTTGTGTATTAACTTATTTTTAGGGGGCTTAAATTTCCTCAATATTAGTTTAGGCTTATGCAGAGCAAATATATGTAAACATACATAAGCACATCGCTCTCTTTATGGGACAGAACCAGTGGCATAATATTAAACCAGGGAATGACCACTTGCTCACTGAGAAACAGTAAAAGCAACAGGAAGAAATCAAGTGCGAAGCTTAGCGTTATATTCAATTAGGACTCTAAAGTGAGTCAGAAACAAATATAAATAATATAAAAATATTAACGAGGTATTTTACAGTCCTTTTTTCATACCAAGTCTTGGAAACTAGTTGTGTGTTCTACACTTAAAGCACATCTCAATTTGGACTAGCCACGTTTTAAGTGCTCAACAACCACATGGGGCTAGTGGCCACGGAAAGGGACAGGATACGTCTAAAGTCACAGAGTTTCTTTCTGGGTGAGCCTTTGTGGGCAAGTACCAGCAGTCCATGTGTGTCAGTTTTTAAGACAATTCTTTAATTAGATAGCTGTTAAATTACCTTAAAAATCTTAGTCCAAGTAAATGAGATTTATTGAGTTGCTTTTGTAAAAAAAAAAAAAAAAAAACCATAAATTTTAAAGATAAAGAAATTTTATCAATACCCGAATTAAGTTTTGTATAATTTACATACTAAGTTTAAAATTTATGTAAAATTATCAATGTTATGTTCATAACAGATACTGCTCTTTTGAATTAAATAAGAATAGGAATTAAAACTTTAAAAATGAACGCAACTACAAATCAAGTTTCAGCAGTTCTAACATCTTCACTGAGTCACAGCTACGAAGGCAGAATAGAAGTAAAGTCAGTTCGGACTTGGTTGAGATCTCTGTGCCATAGCATTGCTCATGTTTCCATTCTGTTTTATGGGACTGTACAGGAGAGACTTAATAATAATCCAAGCTGAAGCACAATGTGTTTCAATGAGTGCTTGACAGTTTCGAGTATAGATATGCTTTCTAACCATCACCACAACCCATCCTGCCAAAGCACTCGTTATCCTCTACCTCCAGACATGGTCCTGGTGTAGATGGGAAGGTCTCTGGCTGCTCGCCTAAGAACTTCCTGATGGGCTTCTCCTCTTGGCTCTCTCTCTAGCAATTCTTTTTCTGCATAAGAGAGATGGAACTGTGGAAGAAAGTTAAATTTTAATCAGTGTTCTCAAAGAAATGATAACATATTTATCTACTATACCCACAAAGAGGTATTTATAAAATATTAACAGTATATAGCATATAGATTCAGAGAGGTAATAGATTTAAAATCTGGGCAAGTCTGTTAATCTCATGGATCATTAGTTTATAAATCTAAAAAAAGAGAAGAAGAAGAATACCTACTTCCTCAGATGTTTGTGAAACTCAAGAGAAATAAGGTATGTAAAAGTGCTTTATAAACTGTAGAGTTCTATCCAAATATTAGTTACATTAATAGATGAAATGGCAAAATAAACAAATTTGGTTCAGTGGATGTATTTTTCAATTGGTTATAATTAAAAACAAAAATAGAAACAAATACATCAAGCATGTATTCTCATCTAAGTGAGTTTTAACTTAGGGATAATCATTACATGAATTCTCTAGCACCCAGAACTAGTCATTGATTTTACTTCTTATACTGCCAACTGGACCCAACCAATTTAAAAATATACTTATTTGAGAAAAACGAAAATTTGTTTGGGCTCCAACTTGATAATCACAAAAATATGGTTTAAAAAGTCTATTTGAACTCCTATAAATGTACTCCAGGAGACATGTACAAGGGTATTCACAGCACCATTGTTTAAAATGTAAAAAACTAAACACAACCCAAATGTCCATCAAAAGGGGAATAGATAAATAAACGGGAGTATGATCTATCCAAATAATTGAATCCTATATGGCACTTAACATTTAATGAACTACAGCTGTGTACAACCAAGACTCTCAACCTATTGAACAGATATATAAAATAAACTACTATATATTATTATGGTTAGGGATATGTATATATGATAAAATTATTTAAAAACAAGGAAATGATTAACACAAAACTCGGGATAGCTGTTACTTCTTGAGAAATGCAGGGAAATACAACATAGAAGTACACAGAAGATACTTCAAATATAAATAAAGCTTCTATTTGGTTGGGTGACTGTTCAGGTGTTTTCATTTTATTATTCTTTAAACTGTGCCTTATATATGGTTTTTGAATGTAAGACATATTTTACAATTTTTAAAAAGTTTTAAAAAAGTGATTTAAGTATGTCAATGAAGGAAAGAAAAACAATTTGATGAAAATGAGGTCATGATATTTGAACCTAAATCATTATCTTCAGAGAAATAAAAATTAAAAATCTTTGTTTAGAGGTTGATAATTCTACTGAGGTTATTTTAAAATTAGAAACAAATCTTCAGGGCTTCCCTGATGGCATAGTGGTTAAGAATCCGCCTGCCAATGTAGAGGACACAGGTTTGAGCCCTGGTCCGGGAAGATCCCACATGCCGCAGAGCAACTAAGCCCATGAGCCATAACTATTGAGCCTGTGCTCTAGAGCCCGCAAGCCACAACTACTGAGCCCATGTGCCACAACTACTGAAGCCCGCGTGCCTAGAGCCCGTGCTCCACAACGAGAAGCCACCACAATGAGAAGCCCGTGCACAGCAACGAAGAGTAGCCCCCGCTCACCACAACTAGCGAAAGCCCGCGCGCAGCAACGAAGACCCAACACAGCCAAAAATAAAAACAAATAAATTAAAAACAAAAACAAAACAAATCTTCAGCTTCCAAATGTAAATAATTTTAAGGTACCATAATATTCACAAATGCATGATTTTTAATATAGTTGTAAAATTTCAGACTCATTAAGGTAAAGAAAATAAAAATAAGTTTTCTCTAAGTAGAAATTTACATAATATGAATTATTCCAAATTAGTATATCAAATTTACTTACATTCAATTAGTAGGTATGTTACAGTTAGGCCCCTTAAGAGTTTGTGAAAGATATTTGAAAAAAAGTATTCTCCACATTAAATATTCCTCCTGCAAGATGCTCACAGCATTTGCTTACTATTAACTAATTTCATAGTGTTTCAAATTACACTTTAACCAGTCCTTTTCAAATGAATACGAATAACAAATAAATGAAGGCCACATTTATAAAGCCTTGGTGTATTCGTTCTATCAGACGCTCTTCACTCGTTTGCTACCTTAAATCTCAGTTTATAAAACGAAATATATTTACACAATTTTTCGGATTGCATGACTATATAAATGAGGGCAGTGAGTGGCAGTGAGCAGTGTTGAGTCTCAAACCCAGAAAAATAGGACCTTGCAGCCTGATCCTAGAGGCTGGGGCAGGAGTAGCAGCAGATTAAATACCTTAGAGTCAAAGAAAAGTTTGGGAACCACATTTCCAACAGGTGGAAAACTATCTCCCAATTGGATCGTGGATTCCTAGAATCTATTCCATTGTTTTCAGAGTTACTCTGAAAAAGCAGTTCACTGGGAAGCAGAGTCAATGAGAAAGCTGTCACCATTCAGGTCTCACTAACAGAATTAAAGACCTAACAAAGAAAAATCCAAATTGTTTATTGACCCATCATATGCAATCATACTGGTTTATCAGAGGATTTGCCAGATTTTCTTTCTTACTTAAAAATTCTAGGTTGGGCACCATGCACCTGTTGATGACACTACTTTAAAATTTGAAACATGCTATTATTCATTGTTTTAAAAAAAAGAAAACACTGACAAACAGGTAAGTGTACTGATGGTCTTTATAGAACTGTTTATCTTGTTTGGAAATATTTGAGTGGTATAAAATGTATAACATCAAATGATGCTGTAATTCTGTAGTAGTCGAGAAAAGGTAGGGTTGATCTAGAGAAAGTATCTATGAACTTTGTACATGTTGATTCCTCTGCCTAGAACATTATTCCTTATACTTTCTGGATGGCTCCTTCTCATTTTGCAGGTTTCAGCTTAAATGTCATCTTCTCAAAGAACTTCCACGATTCCCTTACTAGGATAGGGACCCTGATCATTCTGTCCCTTCCCCCTGCCATACTGTCTATCAGGTCCATGTGTGATTGCTTTGTGCTACACACCATAATTTGAAATTATTTTGTTGGTTCATTTGTCCTTTGTCTGTCTCTTCCACAAGCATGTAACCCCACAAGGGGATCAAGCTTAGCACAGAGTAAGCCCTCTGCTAGAACTGTGGAATGGACAAAAGAGAAAGTACCAGGAAGCCTAAGTCAGAGCACTGAAGATCAAAGCAAAAGTTATTTTGTATCCTAGTCTCTAACTTTCCATTGTCAGAACCATCAGTCCCATAATTCAGGCAGATATATCTCCCTTGCCCTTTTCTAAAAGTAATTTAAAACCTAGCATTGAAAGTTAGTTTCGTAAAAGACTTAATACTCAAAAGGAATAAAACCATTGACTTTTTATTACATTTTCTACAGAGTTCTGGATCCTTTTAACTTTAGAGGTAAGTTCTAGTGAGTGATGGAAATGGAAGAGTCCTTAGTATGTTTAATACTTTTATAAATAAACATCACACACTGCAACCATCAGGTCCTAAAAACCAAATACATGTTGGTGGAATTGTTGTTTATGTAAGATGGATGCCAAAATATCTAGTTCTATCTTGGAATGCATCAAATATGCAGTCCCCTCCCCCTCAGAACACTTTTATGTACAAACGCACATCACAGATCTCAGGAAAGATGTAGAGATCTGAAGGAATGAGAGATCTCCTGGGGTGAAAAAGATAATATACCTGACCTCCAATCTTCCAGATTGCAGCAGTCCTTTGGTCAGTAATGCAAGCTGTTTTGTTTTTGTTTAAATAGTTTTATCAATTTTGACTTATAGAAAAATTGAGAAAATGGTACAAGGTTCCCATATATCCTCTCATCAACTTGCTGATATTCCTAACATCATATATTAACATGGTACATTTAGGACAATTAATGTATCAATATGGATACATTGTTATTAACCAAAGTCCACAGTTTATTCAGATTTCCTTAGTTTTCACTGAGGATCTTTTTTTCTGTTCCAAGGTCCCATCTAGGAGACCACAGTACATTTATTTTTCATGTTTCCTTACTCTTGGCTGAGACAATTTTTCAGATTTTCCTTGTTTTTGTTGAGTTTGACAATTCTGAGTAGTACTGATCAGGTATTTTGTAAGATGCTGCTCTATTGGAACTTTTCTGGTGTCTATCTCATGATTAGACTGGGGTTACGGGTTTTGGGGAGGAAGACCACAAAGGCAAAGTGCCCTTCTCACCACGTCATATCAAGGGAACACACTATCAATGTGACTTAGCACTGTTGATGTTGGCTTTAATCACCTGGTTGAGGGAGTTTTCCAGGTTTCTCCGCTGTAAGGTGACTCATTACTTCCCTGTCTTCATCCTGTACTCTTTGGAAGGAAGTCACCACATGCAGCCCACATTTAAGGAGTGGAGATTTATTCTTCCCCTCCTTGAGGGCAGAGTATGTACATAAATTATTCAGAATTTTTCTGTAAAAGAGATTTCTCTTTTCTCCCCATTTATTTATTCATTCAATCATTTCTTTGTATCGGTAGACTCAAAGATATTTATTATACTCTGAGTTTTTATACTTTATTTATACTTTATTTAGTTATACATTATTTATACTCTGAGTTATAAATGAACACTATTTTATTTATTTTCCTGCTGAAATTGTTCCGGCTTTGGTCACTGGGACATTTTCAACTGGATCCTATGTCCCTTTGATATACCACCATCGATATATTTTATTTTATTTTTTGGAGTACCTTTTACTTTCTGGCATAAGACGCTCCAGGCTCATTTTCAAAATACCCTGCCCTAGTTCTAGAATCAGCCATTTCTCCAAGGAGCCCTTCTTCCTTTCCTTAGAGAATGATATTAGAAACCAACATCTGGGACCAAACACAGTTTTCAGATTAAAGGAGAGTATAATTTTAAAAGGGTGCATAAATTAAGAAAAAAACCAGAATCCAATAATAAACAGAAAACTCAAAGAATTGTATTTCCTTTTTTGCTAGTTGTTTTTGACTTAGGACAAAAATTAAAATATAACCTCACTAGTATCTAAAATGTCCAAATTAAAACGTAGAACTTTTTTTTGCCTATTAAATTCACAACAGTGTTCTTAAGAACAGCATGCAGTGCCAAGGTTCTGATAAAAACTGGTGGCTTTGGAAATTGCTGTAATTATTCTGGGAAACAATTTGGCAAGTGACTTAAGTTTCCTTCGTCTAGTAATTCAACTTCTGAGAACTTAATTAAGAAAAATAGGGGGGACCTTGAAGATGGCGGAAGAGTAAGACGCGGAGATCGCCTTCCTCCCCACGGATACACCAGAAATACATCCACACGTGGAACAACTCCTACAGAACTCCTACTGAAGGCTGGCAGAAGACCTCAGACCTCCCAAAAGGCAAGAAACTCCCCACGTAACTGGGTAGGGCAAAAGAAAAAACAGAGACAAAAGAATAAGGACGGCACCTGCACCAGTGGGAGGGAGCTGTGAAGGAGGAAAAGTTTCCACACACTAGGAAGCCCCTCCGCGGGCGGAGACTGCGGGAGGCAGAGGGGGGAGTTTCGGGACCGCAGAGTAGTGCACAGCGACGGGTGCGGAGGGCAAAGCGGGGAGATTCCTGCACAGACGATCGGTGCCGACCGGCACTCACCAACCCGAGAGGCTTGCTGCTCACCCACCGGGGCGGGCGGGGCTGCGAGCTGAGGCTCGGGTTTTGGTTTTGGACGGAGCTCAGGGAGAGGACTGGGGTTGGCGGCTTGAACATAGCCTGAAGGGGTTAGTGCACCACGACTAGCCGGGAGGGAGTTCGGGGAAAAGCCTGCACCGGCCGAAGAGGCAAGAGACTTTTTCTTCCCTCTTTGTTTCCTGGTGCGCGAGGAGAGGGGTTTAAGAGCGCTGCTTAAAGGAACTCCAGAGACGGCCGCGTGCCGCGGCTAAAAGCGCGAACCCCCGAGACGGGCGCGAGCCGCGGCTGAAAGCGCAAACCCCAGAGACGGGCGCGAGCCGCGGCTAAAACCGCGGACCCCAGAGACGGGCGGGAGACGCTAAGGCTGCTGCTGCCGCCACCAAGGGGCCTGTGTGCGAGCACAGGTCACTCTCCACACCCCTCTTCCGCGGAGCCTGTGCAGCCCGCCACTGCCAGGTTCCCGGGATCCAGGGACAACTTCCCCGGGACAGCGCACGGCGGGCCTCAGGCTGGTGCAACGTCACGCCGGCCTCTGCCGCAACGTCACGCTGCCTCTGCCGCCGCAGGCCCGCCCCGCACACAGTGCCCCTCCTTCCCCCATCCCCCAACCCCCGGCCAGAGTGAGCCGGAGGCCCCGAATCAGCGGCTCCTTTAACCCCGTCCTGTCTGAGCGAAAAAACAGACGCCCTCCAGCGACCTACACGCAGAGGCAGGGCCAAATCCAAAGCTGAGCTCCTGTGAGCTGTGAGAACAAAGAAGAGAAAGGGAAATCTCTCCCAGCAGCCACAGAAGCAGCGGATTAAAGCTCCACAATCAACTTGATATACCCTGCATCTGTGGAATACCTGAATAGACAAGGAATGATCCCAAATTGAAGAGGTGGAATTTAGGAGCGAGATCTATGATTTTTTTCCCTTTTCCTCTTTTTGTGAATGTGTACGTGTATGCTTCTGTGTGAGATCTTGTCTGTATACTCTAGCTTCCACCATTTGTCCTAGGGCTCTATCCGTCCATGACTTTTTTTTAAAAAATTCTTTTTCTTAATAATTAAGTTTAATTGTAATAACTTTATTATACTTTACCTTCGTTCTTTCTTTCTTTCCTTCCTTCCCTCCTTTAGACAACGAATCACCCCAAATTGAGGAGGTGGTCTCAGGGAGCAGGATTTATGATTTTTCCCCCTTTACCTCTTTTTGTGAAGGTGTATGTGTATCCTTCTGTGTAAGATTTTCTCTGTATAGCTTTGCTTCCAACATTTGTCCTAAGGTTCTATCCGTGCCTTTTTTTTTTTTTTCTAAATATTTTTTAATTCAATAACTATATTATACTTTATTTTATTTTTACTGTATCATCTTTCTTTCTGTCTTTTTTTCCTTCTTTCCCTCCTTCCTTCTTCCCTCCCTCCCTCCCTCCTTTCTTTCCTTCTTTGCTTCTTTCTTCCTTCCTTCCTTTCCTCCTTTCCTTCTTTCTTTACTCATACTTCTAATTCTCCCTACTTTTTCTCCCTTTTATTCTGAGCTGTGTGGATGAAAGGCTCTTGGTGCTCCAGCCAGGAGTCAGGGCTCTGCCTCTGAGGTAGGAGAGCCAACTTCAGGACACTGGTCAACAAGAGACCTCCCAGCTCCACATAATATTAAACGGTGGAAATATCCCAGAGACCTCCATCTTAACACCAGCACCCAGCTTCACTCAACGACCAGCAAGCCACAGTGCTGGACAACCTATGCCAAACAACTAGCAAAACAGGAACACAACCCCACCCATTAGCAGAGAGGCTGCCTAAAATCATAATAAGGCCACAGACACCCCAAAACACACCACCAGACGTGAACCTGCCCACTAGAGAGACAAGATCCAGCCTCATCCAGCACAACACAGGCACTAGTCCCCTCCACCAGGAAGCCTACACAACCCACTGAAACAACCTTAGCCACTGGAGACAGACATCAAAAACAACGGGAACTACGAACCTGCAGCCTGCAAAAAGGAGACCCCAAACACAGTAAGATAAGCAAAATGAGAAGACAGAAAAACACACAGCAGATGAAGGAGCAAGATAAAAACCCACCAGACCTAACAAATGAAGAGGAAATAGGCAATCTACCTGAAAAAGAATTCAGAATAATGATAGTAAGGATGATCCGAAATCTTGGAAGTAGAATGGACAAAATGCAAGAAACAGTTAACAAGGACCTACAAGAACTAAAGATGAAACAAGCAACGATGAACAATGCAATAAATGAAATTAAAATCACTCTAGATAGGATCAATAGCAGAATAACTGAGGCAGAAGAACGGATAAGTGACCTGGAAGATAAAGTAGTGGAAATAACTACTGCAGAGCAGAATAAAGAAAAAAGAATGAAAAGAACTGAGGACAGTCTCAGAGACCTCTGGGACAACATGAAACACACCAACATTCGAATTATAGGGGTTCCAGAAGAAGAAGAAAGAAAGAAAGGGACTGAGAAAATATTTGAAGAGATTATAGTTGAAAACTTCCCTAATATGGGAAAGGAAATAGTTAATCAAGTCCAGGAAGCACAGAGGGTCCCATACAGGATAAATACAAGAAGAAACACGCCAAGACACATATTAATCAAACTGTCAAAAATTAAATACAAAGAAAGCATATTAAAAGCAGCAAGGGAAAAACAACAAATAACACACAAGGGAATCCCCATAAGGTTAACAGCTGATCTCTCAGCAGAAACCCTACAAGCCAGAAGGGAGTGGCAGGACATACTGAAAGTGATGAAGGAGAATAGCCTGCAACCAAGACTACTCTACCCAGCAAGGATCTCATTCACATTTGATGGAGAAATTAAAACCTTTACAGACAAGCAAAAGCTGAGAGAGTTCAGCACCACCAAACCAGCTTTACAACAAATGCTAAAGGAACTTCTCTAGACACGAAACACAAGAGAAGGAAATGACCTATAGTAGCGAACCCAAAACAATATATAAAATGGAAATAGGAACATACATATCGATAATTACCTTAAATGTAAATGGACTAAATGCTCCCACCAAAAGACACAGATTGGCTGAATGGATACAAAAACAAGACCCTTATATATGCTGTCTACAAGAGACCCACTTCAGAACTAGAGACACATACAGACTGAAAGTAAGGGGATGGAAAAAGATATTCCATGCAAATGGAAACCAAAAGAAAGCTGGAGTAGCAATTCTCATATCAGACAAAATAGACTTTAAAATAAGGACTATTAAAAGGGACAAAGAAGGACACTACATAATGATCAAGGGATCGATCCAAGAAGAAGATATAACAATTGTAAATATTTATGCACCCAACATAGGAGCACCTCAATACATAAGGCAAATACTAACAACCATAAAAGGGGAGATCAACAGTAACACATTCATAGTAGGGGACTTTAACACCCCAATTTCAGCATTGGACAGATCATCCAAAATGAAAATAAATAAGGAAACACGAGCTTTAAATGATACATTAAACAAGATGGACTTAATTGATATTTATAGGACATTCCATCCAAAAACAATAGAATACACATTTTTCTCAAGTGCTCATGGAACATTCTCCAGGATAGATCATATCTTGGGTCACAAATCAAGCCTTGGTAAATTTAAGAAAACTGAAATTGTTTCAAGTATCTTTTCCGACCACAACGCCATGAGACTAGATATCAATTACAGGAAAAGATCTGTAAAAAATACAAACACATGGAGGCTAAACAATACACTACTTAATAATGAAGTGATCACTGAAGAAATCAAAGAGGAAATAAAAAAATACCTAGAAACAAATGACAATGGAGACACAACGACCCAAAACCTATGGGATGCAGCAAAAGCAGTTCTAAGGGGGAAGTTTATAGCAATACAAGCCCACCTTAAGAAGCAGGAAACATCTCGAATAAACAACCTAACCTTGCACCTCAAGCAATTAGAGAAAGAAGAACAAAAAAACCCCAAAGCTAGCAGAAGGAAAGAAATCATAAAAATCAGATCAGAAATAAATGAAATAGAAATGAAGGAAACAATAGCAAAGATCAATAAAACTAAAAGCTGGTTCTTTGAGAAGATAAACAAAATAGATAAACCACTAGCCAGACTCATCAAGAAAAAAAGGGAGAAGACTCAAATCAATAGAATTAGAAATGAAAAAGGAGAAGTAACAACTGACACTGCAGAAATAAAAAAAATCATGAGAGATTACTACAAGCAACTCTATGCCAATAAAATGGACAATCTGGAAGAAATGGACAAATTCTTAGAAATGCACAACCTGCCAAGACTGAATCAGGAAGAAATAGAAAATATGAACAGACCAATCACAAGCACTGAAATTGAAACTGTGATTAAAAACCTTCCAACAAACAAAAGCCCAGGACCAGATGGCTTCACAGGTGAATTCTATCAAACGTTTAGAGAAGAGCTAACACCTATCCTTCTCAAACTCTTCCAAAATATAGCAGAGGGAGGAACACTCCCAAATTCCTTCTACGAAGCCACCATCACCTTGATACCAAAACCAGACAAGGATGTCACAAAGAAAGAAAGCTACAGGCCAATATCACTGATGAACATAGATGCAAAAATCCTCAACAAAACACTAGCAAACAGAATCCAACAGCACATTAAAAGGATCATACACCATGATCAAGTGGGGTTTATTCCAGGAATGCAAGGATTCTTCAATATACGCAAATCTATCAATGTGATAAACCATATTAACAAATTGAAGGAGAAAAACCATATGATCATCTCAATAGATGCAGAGAAAGCTTTCGACAAAATTCAACACCCATTTATGATAAAAACCCTCCAGAAAGTAGGCATAGAGGGAACTTTCCTAAACATAATAAAAGCCATATATGACAAGCCCACAGCAAACATCATCCTCAATGGTGAAAAACTGAAAGCATTTCCACTAAGATCAGGAACAAGACAAGGTTGCCCACTCTCACCACTCTTATTCAACATAGTTTTGGAAGTTTTAGCCACAGCAATCAAAGAAGAAAAGGAAATAAAAGGAATCCAAATCGGAAAAGAAGAAGTAAAGCTGTCACTGTTTGCAGATGACATGATACTATACATAGAGAATCCTAAAGATGCTACCAGAAAACTACTAGAGCTAATCAATGAATTTGGTAAAGTAGCAGGATACAAAATTAATGCACAGAAATCTCTGGCATTCCTATATACTAATGATGAAAAATCTGAAAGTGAAATCAAGAAAACACTCCCATTTACCATTGCAACAAAAAGAATAAAATATCTAGGAATAAACCTACCTAAGGATACGAAAGACCTGTATGCAGAAAATTATAAGACACTGATGAAAGAAATTAAAGATGATACAAATAGATGGAGAGATATACCATGTTCTTGGATGGGAAGAATCAACATTGTGAAAATGACTCTACTACCCAAAGCAATCTACAGATTCAATGGAATCCCTATCAAACTACCACTGGCATTTTTCACAGAACTAGAACAAAAAATTTCGCAATTTGTATGGAAACACAAAAGACCCCGAATAGCCAAAGCAATCTTGAGAACGAAAAAAGGAGCTGGAGGAATAAGGCTCCCTGACTTCAGACTATATTACAAAGCAACAGTAATCAAGACAGTATGGTACTGGCACAAAAACAGAAAGATAGATCAGTGGAACAGGATAGAAAGCCCAGAGATAAACCCACGCACATATGGACACCTTATCTTTGATAAAGGAGGCAGGAATGTACAGTGGAGAAAGGACAGCCTCTTCAATAAATGGTGCTGGGAAAACTGGACAGGTACATGTAAAAGTATGAGATTAGATCACTCCCTAACACCATACACAAAAATAAGCTCAAAATGGATTAAAGACCTAAATGTAAGGCCAGAAACTATCAAACTCTTAGAAGAAAACATAGGAAGAACACTCTATGACATAAATCACAGCAAGATCCTTTCTGACCCACCTCCTAGAGTAATGGAAATAAAAACAAAAATAAACAAATGGGACCTAATGAAACTTCAAAGCTTTTGCACAGCAAAGGAAACCATAACCAAGACCAAAAGACAACCCTCAGAATGGGAGAAAACATTTGCAAATGAAGCAACTGACAAAGGATTAATCTCCAAAATTTACAAGCAGCTCATGCAGCTCAATAACAAAAAAACAAACAACCCCATCCAAAAATGGGCAGAAGACCTAAATAGACATTTCTCCAAAGAAGATATACAGAATGCCAACAAACACATGAAAGAATGCTCAACATCATTAATCATTAGAGAAATGCAAATCAAAACTACAATGAGATATCATCTCACACCAGTCAGAATGGCCATCATCAAAAAATCTAGAAACAATAAATGCTGGAGAGGGTGTGGAGAAAAGGGGACACTCTTGCACTGCTGGTGGGAATGTGAATTGGTTCAGCCACTGTGGAGAACAGTATGGAGGTTCCTTAAAAAACTACAAATAGAATTACCATATGACCCAGCAATCCCACTACTTGGCATATACCCTGAGAAAACCAAAATTCAAAAAGAGTCACGTACCAAAATGTTCATTGCAGCTCTATTTACAATAGCCAGGACATGGAAACAACCTAAGCGCCCATCATCGGATGAATGGATAAAGAAGATGTGGCACATATACACAATGGAATATTACTCAGCCTTAAAAAGAAATGAAATTGAGCTATTTGTAATGAGATGGATAGACCTAGAGTCTGTCATACAGAGTGAAGTAAGTCAGAAAGAAAAAGACAAATACCGTATGCTAACACATATATATGGAATTTAAGGGAAAAAAATGTCATGAAGAACCTAGGGGTAAGATAGGAATAAAGACGCAGACCTACTGGAGAACGGACTTAAGGATATGGGGAGGGGGAAGGGTGAGTTTTGACAGGGCGAGAGAGAGTCATGGACATATACACACTAACAAACGTAGTAAGGTAGATAGCTGGGGGGAAGCAGCCGCAAGGCACAGGGATATTAGCTCGGTGCTTTGTGACAGCCTGGAAGGGTGGGATGGGGAGAGTGGGAGGGAGGGAGACGCAAGAGAGAAGACATATGGGAACATATGTATATGTATAGCTGATTCACTTTGTTGTAAAGCAGAAACTAACACACCATTGTAAAGCAATTATACCCCAATAAAGATGTTTAAAAAAAAAAAAAAAAAAAAGAAAAATAACCCAAAATATGGGTAAAGCTCTATGAACAAACACTTTAACAACGCTGTTTATAACATGAAAAGTTGGGGTCGGACTAAAAATCCAGTGTTTCAGTGAGAATATCATGTTGTTATTAAAAATGACAATAAAACAAGGAAGAACTATTGCATGAAAAACACTGGGATATGTGTGCTCTGAATACCACTAGGAAAAATAACCAGAAAGAAATTCAGAATATAAACTGGCTGAATGAGCGTGGTGGGATTTTTTCTTTTTTCTTTCTGCCTACTCTTCGTTTTCAAAATACAATTTCGTATGGTTATATTACTTTCATATCGGGAGAAAATGTTATGAATTGAAAAATTATATTCTCTGAACAGTGACAAGAAAATATTTACATTATTTTCTTATATTATCTCTTCTCCTACCTTTTTAGTCCCAGTTGAAGTCCAAGACCCTCATTTTACAAGTGAGGGGGTCTCTGACTGCAAATCAGTTAGAAGATTAAACCCAAGATCTTGCATTTTATTAATGGAATAACCCAAGATTCTTAACCAGCAAGCAAGGGCTCTTTCTTTCATGACAACGGTCTCCAAACTCTTTTTTTTTGCGGTACGCGGGCCTCTCACTGTTGTGGCCTCCCCCGCTGTGGAGCACAGGCTCCAGACGCGCAGGCTCAGCGGCCACGGCTCACGGGCCCAGCCGCTCTGCGGCATATGGGATCCTCCCGGACCGGGGCACGAACCCGTGTCCCTTGCATTGGCAGGCGGACCCCCAACCACTGTGCCACCAGGGAAGCCCTGTCCAAACTCTTTTGGTAATGTACCCCTACCAGTAAAAAATGATTTGAGACTGCACTGCCAATATATGCATATTTACTTATTTACAGATGTGCTATTAGCAAATATAGTATGTATCTTATATAAGAAACTTTTAAAATGGAGAAACATAAAAGAACAGCATATAAATAGAAGTTTGGCTATTTTTTTCCTCCATGCACCAACTGATGTCCTGGCACACGTCCCCTCCACAGCCCCCGATGTGGGGTCCACTCTTCATGCTAGAGCATGGTGTAGTGACAAGAGTGCAGCCTCCATGGTCAAAAGGACTTTGCTTTGAATGTTATTAGCTCTGCCACATACTAGCGCTTGATGCCTTAGGATAATTGGCTCATGTTCAAGCCTGCTGCTCCAACTGTAAAATGGTAATAAATAATATCCATCTCCTACAGTAATATGAATCAAATAAGGTATACGTCTTCTGTACAAAAGTCATCCAACAAGGCCTGGTACAAAACTGTAAATTCACTGTTATGAAACTCCACTACTCCCTCAATTCCGCGTTTTTTATCATTTCATTTTTCCTCTCTCTCTAACTGCTATTTCAAACCTTCTCTGCTCTTCCAAACCTCAGTCAATCTACTTCCCCCATTATTCTTAGTTGTCGATCTCACATATAATTTTATGGAGAAATCAGAAGTCACTTCAACTTTCCACCAAAGCTATAAACACAAACCTGCCTCTATACACATAACTTCTCAACTTTCAGTCATTTAACAAATATTTATTGCGTACCTTTTAGGGGTCAGACACTGCTCAGACACCAGGTACTGGTGATGGATTAGTGAATAAAACAGATAAAGTTCATGCTGTTGTAGAGCTTATATTCTAGGGATGGTATAAAAAATGACCATGGGATAAATTACAGAATGATATGCCATGGGGAGAAATACAGCAAGGCAAGGTTTAGAAGGATGCAGGGACAGGGTTTTGCTATTTTGGAGGAAGTGGTCATGGAATGCCTGAAAGGTACTCTTGAGCAGAGACACAGAGATAGCAAGAAAATGAAGGACCTGGCCATGCAGTTATCTGTGAGAAGAGTGTTCCAGATCAAGGGGTAATAGCAGCTCTCAAGGCCCCTGAAGGAGACACATGCTTAGTGTGTTGACAGAACAGCAAGGAAACCAATGTGACTAAAACAGCATTACAGAGGGTCAGAGAAGTGGTGTAAGGCCAGGCCACGTGCAGCCTTTTAGGTTACAGTAGAGAATTAGGTGTTTACTCTCAGTGAGCTCAGATATGACAGCAAAGTTCTGAGCAGAGGAATTATATGAACTGTCTTGTGTTTTGTTTTTATTTATTTATTAATTATTTTTTTGTGTGCGATACGCAGGCCTCTCACTGTTGTGGCCTCTCCAGCTGCAGAGCACAGGCTCCGGACGCGCAGGCCCAGCGGCCATGGCTCACAGGCCCAGCCGCTCCGCGGCATGTGGGATCCTCCCGGACCAGGGCACAAACCCGTGTCCCCTGCATCGGCAGGCGGATTCTCAACCACTGTGCCACCAGGGAAGCCCTGTCTTGTGTTTTGAAAGGATCACTCTGGTACTGTGCTGAAAATATACGGAAGAGGGCAAACACAAAAGCAAGGAAACGTGCTGAGAGGGTGCTGTACATAGACCAGCAGGGATGCTGGTGGCTTGGACCACGGTGGGAGCATGGAGGGGCACGAACTAACACTTGCGTGCTCTAAGGGTATGGCCTACAGAATTGGGTGACTGATTGAGTGTGGCGTCTGAGAGGAAAAGAGTAGCGAAGGGTGACTCCAAGATTTTGATCTGAACAAGTGGAAGGATGGAATTGCCATTATTGAGATGGGAAAAATGTAGGAATAGAAGGATTTGGGGAGCAAGTAAAAAATCAGAAGTTTATTTTCAGGTACTTGGAATTTGAATTTGAAATTCCTATTAGATGCCAAATAAGAAGCAGGAAAGGAGTCTGGAGTTTAGGAGAGAGGATCAGGCTAATGAGTAATTTGAAAGCGATGAGATAGTATATAAAGTCATAATGTAGATAAACAAGAGAAGAGGTCCAGAGATTGAACTCTAGGATAATCCAATGCTTTAGAAGTTCAGGAGATAATGAGGAACCAGCAGAGGAGACCTAGAAGGAGCTGCCACTATAAATAAAAATAAAATTATTTTGATGAGAAAGGAGGTAAGCATATTCTAGAAAGAAAACTATGGCATGGTGTACACAGGAAACCATGTACATAAGAACGACTAGAGTACAAAATGAGGAGTCAGAAATTTGGACAAGGGTCATCGTTGCCAAACTAGGGAGACTGGCCTTCACCCTGTGGGATGGGCAGAGTCACTGAATAGACACAAGCAGCAGAGTGAAGGATGGATTTTTGCAGAATTCTCCGAAGGGAATGCAGGCAAGATTGTCAAGGGTGACACCACAGAGAAGACTGCAATGTCTCAGATGACAGAGGTGACCAAGACTCTGAATTACGGCAGGGATGGAAAATAAAGAGAAAGGGGCTTGAACTGAAAAAGAAAAGTTAGGAAGTGCAAACCTTTCCAGGATTTGGACGCTGGGGGAGGTGCAAGGATGCCAAGCTTCTGGCTCGAATGACAACGTGGTTGGCAGTGGCATTAACCCGTAGAAGAAACAGATGAGTCACGGTTTGGGGAAGGAGAGGGTGGTGGCTTCAGTCTCAGATGTGTTGTGTTTGCGGTGTCAGTGCAGTGATCAAGGAGCTATGTTTGGCAGGGAGATATATAAATTTGAAATTCGTGGGAGAGGTCAGGCTAGAAACAGATCTGGGACATGTCAACACAGAGGTCACAGGCAAACCACCAGAGTGGATGAGATGACCTATGATAAAAGTCAGCATTTTCCTTCAAACCTACAACTAAGGCCAGGATGAGGGTAAGAAAGATGATGGGAAAGAAGAGAACATGGTAGGAGGGAGGAAAAAGAGGTAGGAAAAAAAGTAAGTAGAGAGAAGAAGAAAAAAAGGCTATATATCTAATGCATTCTAGGCCAAGCATGCCATTAATACTGTGCAAATATCTGTGGTTTTGTTTTTAATATCCTTTCCCAGTTCATACAGCATATTTATTGGCCTTTTTGACCACAGCTGCATTTCAAACAGATTACTTCAGGAAACAATTCTAAGTGATGCCTAGACTTCTTTTTTTTTTTAACATTAGCCTACTAAAACTACATTATTATTACTGGAGCAGAGTTTATTTCTATTCAATACCATGTACTAGACTAAGTGCCAAGGGTCCAAAAATGAGTAAAACACAGTCCTCTGCTTCAAGGACATTTAACCAGGATCAAACACCCAGAAACGGGCTTCCCTGGTGGCGCAGTGGTTGAGAGTCCGCCTGCCGATGCAAGGGACACGGGTTCGTGCCCCGGTCCGGGAGGAGCCCACATGCCGCGAAGCTGCTGGGCCTGTGAGCTATGGCCGCTGAGCCTGCGCATCCGGAGCCTGTGCTCCGCAACGGGAGAGGCCACAACAGTGAGAAGCCCGCGTACAGCAAAAAAAAAAAAAAAAAAAAAACCAGGAAACAAAAAGTTCGCCAGAATGATCTTTTCAAAATGCATATTTGAACATATAACTCTATTTAAAACCTTCTGTAGCTGAAACTGCTCGTTGTCCTCCAATATCTACTCCTTCTAACGTGGTTAACATGGCCATTGAGAATAAAGACTAAATTTCCAGTCTTCTGTGCAATTAAATGTGGCCATAAAACTAAGTTCTAAATGTAAGTGGAAATGGCATCAGCAACTTCCAGAAAGTCCTTAAAGAGAAGGACATTTACTTCTACTCTTCTTTTCTACTTTCTCTGGCCTGCTGTCTGGAATGTAGACATGATGGCTGGAAATGAAGCAGCCATTTTCGGCCAAGAGGTAATGTTGGGAACAGAGGCTATACATGTCAGAGCAACAGGATAGGAGCCTGGGTACCTGACAGCTGTAGACTAGCTACACTTTGAAAGTAGAGAAGATCGGGCTTCCCTGGTGACGCAGTGGTTAAGAATCCACCTGCCAATGCAGGGGACACGGGTTCAAGCCCTGGTCCGGGAAGATCCCACATGCCGCGGAGCAACTAAGCCCGTGTGCCACAACTACTGAGCCCGTGTGCCACAACTACTGAAGCCCGCGCACCTAGCGCCTGTGCTCTGCAACAAGAGAAGCCACCACACTGAGACGCCCATGCACGGCCCCCACTCGCCGCAACTAGAGAAAGACCGCACGCAGCAACGAAGACCCAATGCAGCCAAAAATAAAGTAATTAATTAATTTAAAAAAAAATAAAGTAGAGAAGATTAGTTAAGTCGTTGATTTGTTGGTATTGTTTCTGGTGGCTGACAGCCAACTAATGCACCATTAGTATGACAATTATAATAGAAATATGTCTACCTTCAGCTCTATCTTTTTATCTATCTATCCATCCATCCATCCTTCTGCCTCACTCTAAAGTAGAAACGGAACGTATAACGTATTTAATATTGTAAATATAATACTCATCCAGTGCAAAAATAATATTTATCAAGTGAAAATTCAAGTATTTAATTAACACATTAATATAAAAATCACTACACTAAGTTTGCAACATTAATAAAAAGACATAAAACTCATTCTTCAGACATCAGCATTACAGACTTCCATCTTTAGGACATAACTATACTAATATTTTAACTTACTTCTTTTGAAGGATTCATTGGTAATGTAAAGATAGTTTTCCAATACGACCAGACAAACATTGCAAAAAGTAGATGATACGCAATCAGGCACACAACTAAAATGAGAGAAACAAAATTATCACTTTAATATGCAAGTACATGCTAAAATCATGGTATTCACAAAAGATGTGCTTGTTCTAAAATAACCAAATAATTTAATTATTTAATTACTTACTAGCCCATGATTAGAACCCTCCCATCTGTAGACAAGCCCATCTATCGGCAAAATGGCTACGGGGACCTCTCCTGAGTTGTAAAAATAAGGCAGTTATGCCTGCAACTTTAAGTAATAAACAAAGTGTTAAACGAATGTTAAGACATTCAGGCTGTAAGAACTTTGCTTCACTAACAAAGAATAGCAAAAGCAGTTCCTGCTTGAGCGGTTTGCCTATTTTGCTCAGCTGGAGTCAAACCTGGTGGGCCTGTTTCAAGGACAGTAGTTTGAAACAGAGATCTTCTGAACAAAGAGAGATTTCCTCAAGAACAGTTCAAGTTTCTTACTGATCACATGGGACAATTCTTAACAAAAGCATTCTGAATATTTTTTTAAGGTAGTGTACATAAACACACTTTGTGTGGTATTTTAGCCTTGAAGTCTTATGCAAAGCTGAAATATTAATTTTGTACACAGTGATGATGATTAATTCTGGATAATACATTAATATATAACTTACTTGTGTAAGATACAGTTGAATAAAATATGCTAATTTAATTTAAAATATAGCATGTTTGGTATCTTTAAACCTTAACAGCCATTTTAGCTTTTTAAAAGCAGCTGATATTCCTATTATAGAACCATTAAAACATTCAGTTACCTCATAAGGCACTTAAATCGGTGTGAGATGACTAGACCCAATGATATTTTTCATGAATTATCTAGGTGACTCAGGTATGGGGTCAGACTCTGAGTTGAAACAGGAGATTGCTGATATTCCTGTTATCTTGGAGCCATAAGAACCTGGCACAGTGACTGCCATTTCAGGTTTAAGTTCTCTGCCAAGCGTCTGAGAGAATTCAGTCTGGGGACTGAGAGAATGAGACGCCTTTAACCCATCCTGACTCCAACATTCTCCAAGTATGACTTACTCCAACCAAATCAAAATGAATGCTATTTGTTTTTGCCAACGATTTTTAAAATTTTAGACTGAAGGCAGTGATATATCTTACCTTGTTCTCCAATATTTTCCATGGACACTATAGAAATAAATAGAGAAAAGAGACAGGCAATAGGTTATAAGAAGCTTATGGCAAACAGAGGGCCTGACAGAGACAGAAGACACTTGGGTAGGTTAATAATGTGGCTCTGTTTCAAACCAACGTTCTTTAAATATTTGTTCAACGTTGTTTCGAGGAGAGATGAGCACTACGGGAGGCAGGTGGGGAGGGAAGGAGGGTGGCCGCCCTCCACGAGGCCCCCGCTGGTGCTCCAGCCCTGGCTGCCACGCAGAAAACTAACCCTGCCAAGCGTGGCCCTGGCGGGTCTCACTCCTTTATCGATCGGTTTCTCGGGTTTCCTTCCAACTACAGAGCTCGGATGAAAGCTCTCCAGCTCATCACATTGCCAGTGACACTGATTGCTCTTCATAAGTTGGCAACCACCGAGTTAGCTTTCCAGAAGGAAAAAAATGTTGTGTCCACGGCATACACTTCTCTTGCCGTGTTTCTGAAAGGATGAATTCTTACGCCCGATGACTAACTGCGTCCTACTGTACAACAAGGGGCCCAGACCACGTGCCCGAGAAACTGCCATCCCTGAAGGGCTGCTGTAAATATCGCAAGGTGGCAGGTAGATTGAGGACAGGGACCACAGAGCTCAGACAAGCTGGGACAAAAAGCCCCACTCTGGCAGTTTTCTTGCCTTCTGTTTGTCTACTTGTTTTGTTTCGCATGTGGTGGTCATCCTCCATTTGTACTAAAGTCTTCAGGAAGCTCTGGCCTATCTCAGTTGTAGCAAGGGAAGATTTGACTTCATTTACGTAGTTTTGTCCCTCCTTGGCTATTTAAAGGGATACAGTATTCTGGGCCTTTGTCCTGGAGTATACTTTCATTGCCTTAAGCAGCACTGAAATCAGAGGGTAATGTTGTGAGAGATTTTTAAGATTACCTGATCCAACCAACCTCCTTCACAGGAGAGCTACCGTTTAGCCATTTCTAGAGTGAGCAGGAGACACTGTTTTGGAGAGTAACCCACTCCCTTCCTGGATTGCTCTTAATGACTGTACGATCAGAGGGTGCCGAAATGAGCCTCTTGTGGCTTCTACCTATGGAATCTAGGCTTCCAATCTGTAGCAATAAACAGAAAATCTAAATGGCAGACCTTCATGTGTTCTATTTTAACCTAAAAAATAGATGATTTCGGGCTTCCCTGGTGGCGCAGCGGTTGAGAGTCCACCTGCCGATGCAGGGGACGCGGGATCGTGCCCCGGTCTGGGAAGATCCCACGTGCCGCGGAGCGGCTGGGCCCGTGAGCCATGGCCGCTGGCCTGTGCGTCCGGAGCCTGTGCTCCGCAACGGGAGAGGCCACAGCAGTGAGAGGCCCGTGTACCGAAAAATAGATGATTTCCAGATTTCTCACCAACCTTGATGTGGCTCCTTTAAACATTTCCTGGTCTCTCAATTTCCTTTTACCTTTCTGATCCCCATGATGGGACAGGCAGACACAGGTGATCTTTGACTTACAAATGGCCTGTTCCACAAGTGTGCTTGTCCACCAGAGGCGAGAGTCATAGCGCACTTTCTCATAGAATACGTGAAGACGTTAATGTGAGGCCAGAGGAAGGACCAACCTGGCTTTTCTGTCTGACCTCTACCTCTCCCTTCATGCATTTCTCTCCAGGCTCTGACTTCCCTGTCTTCAAAGTGCTCCAAAACTGACTACAGCTCTTCCTTGGATCAACATTTTTCCTCCTTCAGCTAATCTAATGAAATGCAAAAGCACTTTTAATGCATTCGTGCATTTATATAGGAATGACCCTTAATGACCATTTCAGAGGTGCTGGTGTTTTAAAGAAAATGTATTTGCTAACCCATGACTCTAGCTGTCAGAACTGAAACAGTAAAACAAAATGACATTAAGAAAAGAAAAAGTACAATTATTATGAGGTGAGAAGTTTTTTGCCCTGGACCATTATTATATTGACGGGATATGCATTCAAAGACATCTTTTAAAAAGCTATTTCTGCCCCTCACAGTTTGTTTTTCTCTTAATGTACTTCAAAATTCACAGATCTTCTTCTTTTTTTTTTTCATTTAAACAAGTTACTCATGGATGCATGCTTATGGTAAATAATTCTGATAACATTTATAGAGTTAAATGTGAAGGTCCAAAAAGGCTGTATCAATTACACTCCCCCAAATTGTGAACCTATCCAATTTCCTATGAATGTAAAATGTCTTTAATTTTTGTCAACATTTTAGGCCAAAATAAAAAATCACTGTTTTAGTATTCATTTCCCTGATTACTAGTGAACTTTTAAAAATTTTTATTAAAAAGTAAAATGATTGGCTTTTCCGATCTCTTCTGATTAAATTACCACTTTCCCATTGGTCTACTTCTCTTTTACTTATTGAGAGCCTTTTATATAGTACCCTGGGAAGTAATCCCATATTTGTTACATTCCAAATAAAGTTGTGTATAACTACTTTCAAATGACTTAATAGGTTAGGGGCTTCCTTGGCGGTCCAGTGGTTAAGACTCCACACTTCCAACGCAGGGGGCGCAGGTTCGATCCCTGGTTGGGGAACTAAGATCCCACATGCGGCATGCCGCAGCAAAAAAAAGACAATAAATACTAGCAAAATCTTATGGTTTATCCCTGATTAAACAGCAGTATCAAAACTTTCAAACCGACCTATTTCACTAACAGATATATGGACTATACTTGGTTTTGCTTTATGATCTTGAGGAAATTAATGTTCTTTCAACCATGTTTACCTGTTTAGTGGGTCAATGGTTCACCTCGTAATTTTCAATTTAGTGGAAGAGTTGTCAATTTCAGCATTTCCTTTCTCAGACAAAACCACATAGAATACAATGTTATTTTCTATTTTGTTCATAAATGACTGTTGAAGAAAAGGTTATAATTTAGCCACATATGTTATATGTATATAAAGATAATATATGGGAACTACAGACTCATTTTTGGAAAAAATAGATGGTAAGTCAAATGTAATTTGACTATTTACATCAACATGAGAATTAAATAGCAATACTGATCATATTTATGACAGATCTTCCAAAGATCTATTGGGTTTTAATGTGAATTTTGAGTTTTATTCAGTATTATTTAATTTTATTATTTCACAGAATTTCAGTTTGGTCTATTTAAAAATTATGCTTATTCTCCAACTACACACACACAGAAATTTCAAATCTTTTATAACCATCATTAACATATTTTGTAAAAATGACTTTTGAGGTAATTTAATATAGTTATTTCTATTTTTATTAAAAGAAAATGGAGGCAGATGAGCTTTACTCCAAGTCACAATGAGTAGCACATTAGTTAATTCTATCTGAGAAATTCTTTTATTTTCAATTTTAAAGTTTTATGCATGTGACAAAAATATTATGATTTGGGCTCTGCTGGATCTTATTAAAATTAGTTCCTTATTAAAGTACAACAACTGGCATAGAGCATCTGCCCCGTAAATGTTTACTGAATAAAGACAGAAACGGCACAGTGGTTAAGAATCTGCCTACCAGTGCAGAGGATGCGGGTTCGAGCCCTGGTCCAGGAAGATCCCACATGCTGCAGAGCAACTAAGCCTGTGCGCCACAACTACTAAGCCTGTGCTCTAGAGCCCGCGAGCCACAACTACTGAAGCTCGCGCGTAGAGCCCGTGCCACTGCAATGAGAAGGCTGCGCACCACAACGAAGAGTAGCCCGCGCACCACAACGAAGAGTAGCCCCTGCTCTCTGCGACTAGAGAAAAGTCCACGCGTAGCAAAGAAGACCCAGTGCAGCCAAAAATAAATAAAACAAATAAATTTACTTAAAAAAAAAGACAAACAGAAGAAAACACCATTAATTTGAATCATAAAAGTGGAATCCCAAAGCACACCTATGAGAAATGTTAATTCTTTCTTCTGTTGACTTGAAAATTTCAAGAACAAAGTTATTTCTTTTACCTGTCGTCTTAGCACACCGTAGAAACTCAACTAGTAATTTGCAAAACCAAGAGTAATCTTATCTGTACTGCCTGCTAGCATACATCCCCAGAAGTGAAGACAATACCTCATTACACAAAGGAGACAGAGACGACCAAGTGGTTCATGATCCTCTAAAAATTAAAAGCTTGAAGACGACACTGGCTTCAACTTGACTTCAAGCAACTTTAAAAGAAGATAGAAAGGTTTTATACGTTTATAGGGGTTTTCCCTCCTAATTTTGGCTCTTCCTTAGTACTTTACTTTTTAATAGTTCAGTCTGTCAAAGTGAAGAAGAACCTTACTAAGCACAACCAAACTAAAGAGCAAAGGCTCTGGATAAAGACCGGCAAAGCTCCATCCGATTTCTGCCACTTGCTGGTTTACACAGTGATTCTACATATTCCATCATGAAGTGAGGGTAGTAATAACAACAGCAATATCATCAGAGCCGTTGTGGAATTAAAAGAGGTAATACATGTAATGTACCTAACATAGTACCTGGCACACAGTAAGCCCCCCAAATATACAAGCAATTCTAATACATGATATTTAATTTTGCAAATACTAACTGTAATAGATAACATATAGGAAAGGGGACTACAAATTACAAAGAGACAAGTAGTATTTGTACAGACCTCTGAAAGACATCAATGCAAAATTCTGACTAAAAATAGACTTTACAAAGTGAAAAATAAAAGGTGAAAAATAACTTAGATCTCCATATCTTGCCTTTTTATATAGATGTGTCGTTCCAGAAACGTGATAAATAAAAATGGTGGTACTCATCCTTACACAGGGTAATGATGAGACATAAAGACTTCATTCCTGATGTGGCAGTCAGTCCATGTGAGAACTTCACTAAAAGTGAGAAGATCTATTTTGGATGTGACACAATCTGTTCAACTTAATGAATAAGAACAATGACTTTTTTTTTTTAAAGGCCTAAATATTATATTCATTCCAAAAAAGTTAGATGCAATTTACTCTTGAGAATAAGAGCACTGCTGTTGTTACACTAAAATATTTACCCTTCATACATATGGTGACCATCTAAATACATACAATAGTAACACCATGGGTCAAGATTCTAATTTTCATTTCAAAAACTTAACTGCCTAATTTTATCTTGGATTAGCCTAATTTCTTTCCAGTTCCATAGCCTACAATGATAATATGCTGCTTTAGAGATGGCTAACTTTCAATCTACCTGCAGGACTTAACATTCCTCCCAGATTAAGTGCAGTACAATAGGCAACAAGAACTCTGCCTTGTTGAAAGATCCTAAAGAACTGAAGTACTTTCTTGGTCTATTGGAAGGGAGAAAGTGAGAATGATAAATTATTACCAGTGTTTGCAAGAATGTTCCTTTTGCCAAGAGGAAAATGAAGGCCTTTAAGAATTACATCTTGGGGGGGCTTCCCTTCCCTGGTGGCGCTGTGGTTGAGAGTCCGCGTGCCGGTGCAGAGGACGTGGGTTCATGCCCCGGTCTGGGAGGATCCCACATGCCGCGGAGCAGCTGGGCCTGTGAGCCATGGCCGCTGAGCCTGCGTGTCCGGAGCCTGTGCTCCGCGGCGGCAGAGGCCACAGCGGTGAGAGGCCCGCGTACCAGGAAAAAAAAAAAGAATTACATCTTGGAATCTGGAACTGTCAATATAACTGCAAGACTGGTAGGTCGGGGGGCCAGTTGTGTTTTCTGGCCACCCTTTCTGCTAACCCTCCTCCTCCCTCATTAGTCATTTTTCTAAGAAACAGAGGGGGGCATTAGAGAAAAGGCTGATTGGTCAGCCATCAGTTTGGAATTGATGCACGATACTTTTGTTGTAGTATTGATCTTTAAGAAACTCTTGTGTAAAAATAAAACAGATAAAACCAAAGTTGAAAAGTCAGACTGTCAGCCAAAGTAGAAACCCCTAATATACAAAAGGGTGAAAAACTGCTTCTTATTCCAAACCTGACTTGAGTAAACATCCTTAAAAATGCATACAAAAAAAATTAAAGGCATACCTCACTTATCTCTTCCACATGAATTATCAAGCAGTCATTTAATCCAGGGGTCAGTAAACTACAGTCCTCAATCCAAATATAGCCAGCCACCTGCTTCAGTAAATAAAGTTTTTTGGAGCAGAGACACACGCATTCATTTACATGGCTATTTCTGTGCTACAATGGAGAGTTGGGTAGTTGTGACAGGAAGAGTATGGCCTGCAGAGCCAAGAAAATTTACCATCTGGCCTTCTTATAGAGAATGCTTTTCAACCCCTGTATAAATATAGTTCTCCAGAGAAACAGAACCAATAGGGTGTGTGTGTGTGTGTGTAGAGAGAGAGAGAGAGGGAGGCCAGAGGAGGGAGGAGGGAAGGAGAGAGAGAGGGTAGAGCATGAATGAATATGAATTTTAAGGGCTGGCTCACAGGGTTATGGGGGCTGACAAGTCCAAACTCTACAGAGCAGGCTGGCAAGCTGGAGAGCCAGGGAAGGGTTAATGCTGCAGTCTTGGGTCTGAAGGCAGACTAGAGGCAGACTAGAGGCAGAGATGCTTCCTCCTCAGGAGACCTCAGTCTTTGCTCTTAAGGCCTTCAACTGATTGGATGAGGCCCACCTACATTATGAAAAGTAACCTGCTTTACTCACAGTCCACTGATTTAAATGTTAATCACATCTAAAAAAATGCCTTCACAGCAAGAGCTAGACTGGTGTTTAACCAAACAACTGGCCACCACAGTCTAGCCTAGTTGACACATAAAATTAATCATCATTGGGTCTTCCCTGGCGGCGCAGTGGTTGAGAGTCCGCCTGCCGATGCAGGGGACACAAGTTCGTGCCCCGGTCCGGGAAGATCCCACATGCCACGGAGCAGATGGGCCCGTGAGCCATGGCCGCTGAGCCTGCGCGTCCGGAGCCTGTGCTCCACAACAGGAGAGGCCACAACAGTGAGAGGCCTGCGTAACGCAAAAAAAATAAAATTAAATTAAAAAATTAATCATCACACCTTGCATCTAGAATCTAATTTTATTCTAGAAACAGTTTACTAAGAAGACATGTGTTGATCTTCTGTGTAAGTTCTGAAGCCAAGTTCATTATTTACTGTAAATTAATAAATTGGAATTATAGCCAGCAAAGTAACTACATAAACTAACTTTATGTACCTGCTAGAGGGAAAACAATAATGAAATCCTTTGTCATACTCTAAAAGCTTGACTGCAAATAATCCTATTCAAATTAACTTTATATATACACCCATATGATTCCCTAAGGATGCTATCCAACCCTATTTTCTAAAGAGCTCTAAAAATATTAGAGCCGATTTAGTCTAGATTGATTTAAATTCAATCTTGATTAAAAGCAAAGGTTCACCTCAAAGATCCTTCCAGTCCTATATTTTACCAACTGATTTTTAAAAATTTTGCTTCAGTGATTATACAATTGAGAGTTTGCTGTCAAAAATGTTATCTATTGATGAGTAGCAGGCTACCACTGTCAGTCAGTAACTTGAATCTAGTTCAACTTTCAGTCCTAAGTACATCCAAAACTTCAGATACTAAAACAAGCCTTCATAGTAGGTAAAAAAAAAAAAAGTACTTTCCCTCTTAAATTAGCAAAGAACAGTTACATAATTTTTTCCAGAACAATCTGGTTTTGGGGTGTTTTCATCACAAATGTATACTGCTGTGATTTTTTATTTCTTTTCTTAATCTGAATTTTCTTTTTCTTGCCTTCAAATTCAAACTCTGTTTTGGACGAATAATTTACTTTTATTGCATAAACACAGTACCTTCTCTGTATAAATCCACTAGGGTAGTCTGACACAGATATACCTTAGCCCCATATATTCAGTCTGATAATGAAGAACACCAAAAGTAAAGAATTGGTTCTAATGAATGAATCTGAAGGGTAACTTTATAGCCAAGCTCTATTTTTTTCTACTTATCTTTAACTCATTTATTGAAAAACAATCACTGACTCTACCATAGTTACACCACTGAGGACAAAATGGTAAATGAGACTCCATCCCTCTGCTCAAAAAGCTTAGAGTTCATGGGGACATTTTACATAGAAGTTGAAACTAACAGAAAAAACAAGGACATTAAAACAGTAAAACATTTTCAGTTAAGAAACAGAAGCCCCTCAGATTCAGAAAATTAAGATGAAAATAGGAATAGTGCTACAAATATACTTTAATATCTCCTGTCCTAACATCTGTCCTTTGACCTCAAGTCTCTAGCTGCCACCCCATTTTTCTGGCCCTTTCACAGGAAAACTTATTTTAACAATCATCCAAACACACTGCCTCTACCCCCTAATTTCTTTTTTAAATTAATTAATTAATTAGTTTATTTATTTATTTTTGGCTGCGTTGGGTCTTCGTTGCTGCACACGGGCTTCCTCTAGTTGCAGCGAGCGGGGGCTACTCTTTGTTGCGGTGAGCAGGCTTCTCATGGCGGTGGCTTCTCTTGTTGCGGAGCACGGGCTCCAGGCGCGTGGGCTTCAGTAGCTGTGGCTCATGGGCTCAGTAGTTGTGGTTCGCGGGCTCTAGAGCGTCGGCTCAGTAGTTGTGGTGCAGGGGCTTAGTTGCTCGGCAGCATGTGGGATCTTCCCGGACCAGGGCTTGAACCCATGTCCCCTGCATTGGCAGGTAGATTCTTAACCACTGCGCCGCCAGGGAAGTCCCTACCCCCTAATTTCTTGTTACTTACTCGACCACCACCAAGTGGTTCTGCACCCCCAACATTCCACTGCTATCAGTCCTGTCAAGGTCATCAATACCCCCCCTAATTCTTGGTACTCAAGTTACTCTAACAGAATTAATTACTCTCTCTTTGAAATGCTTTGTTGAACTGACAGTGAATTCTTTGGTGAATCCGGCCAGGGAAAACCCCTTGAAGCAGAATCCTTTGTCCTTTCAGCTACTTTCCAAGAAGCACTAGTTCACTTTTAATGTATTAGAGATCAAAACTGGGGCAGTAGAATACATCAAATCATTCCCATGAATACTGGCGACACTACTGCAAGACCATTTTAGTAAGAGAAGCCACCACAATGAGAAGCCCGCGCTCCGCAACGAAGAGTAGCCCCCACCCCCGCTGGCTGCAAGTAGAGAAAGCCCGCAGGCAGCAACGAAGACCCAATGCAGCCAAAAATAAATAAAATAAATAAATTTTTTAAGTAAATAGATGAATAAAAATAAAAACTTGGGGCAAAAGTCATTCTACAAATAGAATCGGTGGGTTTGTAGGAACTGTTTTGTCAAGGACAGGAAAGCAGTTTCAGAACAGAAACAAAGAATAAGGGTAAGGCTTCACATTATCTGGACCCGAAAACACATGGTTTCCAATGTGGGTTCTCACGGTTACATAAAAGCCAGACGTCACAATCCCAACCACAAACACAGGCCAGGCAGTCTACATTCCTTGTCAGATCCCCATACGGCTCCTTAAATACTCATTTTGGGATAAGAAAACCATGGTCTCTTTTAAAATGTCAATTGATGTCATCTCCCTAAAAACCCTTCCGTGGCTTTGCACTGAATTTACACTAAAAGTCCAATCTCCTTACTCAGGCCTCAGTGCACCAACACACTCTGGCCCCTACCCACCTCTCCAAGATCACTTCTCACTCCTCATCCTCTTGCTCACTAAGCTGCAAACAGGCTGACCTTCCAGAACACACTAAACTTTAGTGTCTTTACCCTCTTCACCTGCTGCCACTCCTGGCTCACGCCTGATCGTCCTTCAGCTTGCAAGTGACAGGTCAGTTTCTCATAGAGGTCCTCCTGTCCAGTACCCGGCTACAATCCTTACCACCACACACTGTTTCTTTCTTAGCACTTAGCACAGTCTGTGATTGTTTTTATTTGTTTCTTTTCTATGTCCTTCACTGAGGTATGCCTCCTGGCTCTGTCCAGTTTGATGTTTTATCTCTGCCAAATTACTTATTCTCTCCTCAGTTTTATCTCAATATTTATCTCATTGGGTTGTTTTGAGAATAAACTAGGTAATGTAAGTAAAAACACCTCGAATAGAAGCTGGCATATATGAGGAGCTCAATAAATGTTAGTTGAATATGGAGCATAAATAAATCACCGAACAGTGAAACCTTAAGAGTAGGAGTTCCCCCAACGTTTAGTGTTAACAGTTTTATAAACAACCTGGAGAAAGAAGCACACCATGCATTTTTAGCTTGCTGTAGTGCTACAATTTTCTGGACAGTGAAATGCCAAGGCCTCCACCAAGGCCCGTCCAGGTTCTGATAGGGTCTGGCATGCATCAGCATCTCAATGTGAAGAGTGGAGGAAATTGTGTAATTTGGGGAGAAGTAGGATTTCCCAGGTGGTCTGATGCATCTCCCCTGCCTCTATCCCAGGATTTATATCTAACAAACTATACTGATCTAAACTAGATGTTTTGTGTGCTAGAAATTATCAAACCACCATGGAAAAATGGTCAGGGAGACCTTCTCCAGAAGAATGGCA
This sequence comes from Phocoena phocoena, assembly GCF_963924675.1. NCBI lineage: Eukaryota > Metazoa > Chordata > Mammalia > Artiodactyla > Phocoenidae > Phocoena > Phocoena phocoena. Next base: position 18,700,193 of record NC_089239.1, on the reverse strand, counting down.
CAATGCAACATCAAAGAAAAAAAATGAATGGCAGTAAACCAGTCAATATAAACCAAGACACAGGAAGAAGAGGAACCTTAAGAACAGGTTATGATGTCCGTTGACAGAGGAATGGGTAAAGAAGATGTGGTACATATATACAATGGAATATTATGCAGCCATAAAAAAGAATGAAATAAGGCCATTTGCAGCAGTATGGATGGACCTGGAGATTATCACACTAAGTGAAGTAAGTCAGACAGAGAAAGACCAGTATCGTAGGATATTGCTCATGTGTGGAATCTAAAAAAACGATTCAAATGAACTTATTTACAAAACAGAGTCACAGATGTAGAAAACCAATTTATGGTTACCAGGGGGGAAAGTGGGGGGAGGGATAAATTGGGAGATTGGGATTGACATATACACACTATGATATATAAAACAGATAACTGATAAGGACCTACTGTATAGCACAGGGAACTCTAGTCAATATTCTATAATGGCCTACATGGGAGAAGAATCTAAAAAAAGAATGGATATATGTATAACTGATTCACTTTGCTGTACACCTGAAACTAACACAACACTGTAAATCAACTGTACTTTATTAAAAAAAAAAAAAACAGGTTATGATCCAAAAGGTTATGCAAGTCGTATGTTATCTGGGTGGTCATGCCTCCATATCAGCCATCAAAAGCCTTTCTAACGCTTAATGTACCTGAAACAATATTACAAAACTGTGAATTAACAATATTACGAAAATCAGCTACTCTGTGTCTGGGGAGGCTTTTTGGCTGTCGGATGTTCCAAACTCACCTCCTTCTGCCAGGATAGATAAGAGGCTGCCCTCATTCTCTTCCCCTACCTGCCGGGCTACGAGAGCAGACGTTCCTCCCACCCCAAGTCTTCAGTGATGACTCCTGTATTAGGGGGTCTGGGAAACTACCACAGACTCCGTGGCCTCTTTATCAGACAGCTATTTCCTCACAGCTCTGGAGGATACAAGTCTGAGATCAAGGTGTCGGCAGGACTGGTTTCTTCTGAGGCCTCTCTCTGGCTTGTGGATGAGCATCTTCTCCCCGTATCTTCACATAGTTTTCTCTCTGTATATCTTTAGAACCAAATTTCCTCTTCTTACAAGCACATCAGTCATACTGGATTAGGGTCCACCCTAATGACCTCATTTTAACTTAATTACCTCTTTAAAGTCCTTATCTCCAAATTCGGAAGTCCTGCAGGTTAAGACTTCAACCTATGAACTTGGGGGAAGACACAATTCAGCCCGAAACACTCTCTGAAATAAGCCTGCAGGTCGAGCAGGGTGAAGGCTAGGTCGGGGTGACAGGGCATCACTGGGCTGGTGGGGGCAGTCAGATGACAAGGGGCAAGAATAAACTAAAGGGAGTGTTTTGTTAAATGTTAACTCTATGCCAGGAATTGTGCTAATTTTTTTCAAATGTTTATCTCATTTAAACCTTACAACAATCTGTAAGGAAGGCATTATTATCATAATTTTAAAAGTTGGGAAAACAGTCTCCCAAAAGTAAAATAACTTTCCTAGTGTCATTCAGTCATAACCTGTGGTGCTAGGATCTACATATTAGGTCTGTCTGACTCCAAAGCTCTTTCAAGGATTCCACCTGCCCTCCCAGGATGTGTGACATCTGGTGCCCCCGACTGCATATCCCTTCCAGGCTTCTTTGTCCTGGGCAGCTGTTCCTTCTCTGGTTGCTCCCACACAGTGGCCCCTCTGTGTTTAACACCTGGGCCGCTACCTGTTACTTGTGATGAGGGATGTTCTGGAGATCAAGGTTTAAGACGTCCTCTTTTTGTCACCCTTCCTCCACCAACCAACCTAAACATAACCTGGAAACAGGTCATTTTACAAACTCTGGGCACAAAAAAATTCAAATATTTGGTTATATTTCAGTGCCGAGAGCTCGGCTTTCCTGAGTTCTCAATTCAAGAGCTGGGGAAGGAAGAGAGCTCCAGGTTCCAAGGATAAGAGTGAGATGGTGATGCATGGAAGAAAGTCAGGAGAGGAGACTGGGACTTCTTGACCTGCCTTCTCAGTAGCAGAGGGAAAGATCATTCTTGAGGTCAGTACAGCCCAGGTACACTCCCTTACAGGAAGATCCCTCACTTGTAGAAACTGGCAATGAAGAGTGAAGGAACATACAACTGTCCCGGAAAGGGAATTTGTAATTCCTACCGCTATCGAAATTTTCCAAGTTAGAAGTTCTTCTCTCTCTCTCCCCCTTCTTTAGCAGTTTGACCACATCATTGTTCTCAATACCTAAGCTCTGCTCTGCAGAAACATTTGGTGTAAACTCTGACTTTCCCCACTGAAGGCTGGGAACACACCGAATGTTTGTACTTAATCATTAGGGATGTGTGGTCTTCTGATTCAGTAGTTTTGAAAGGGGAATGAAGATTTTGTCTCACTATTATGGCCCTGAGAAAACTCACTGCCACTTTCCTCTTGGCAAAGAGAAAGACAATTCCTGACTCACTGAGGGTACTAAGCAGTACTGTTAAACAAGGGACTGATCTCAGGGCTGGTCCCTGACTTAGTGCCCTCACTTCTAAGCTTACTCTAATGGAATCCTACAATCCCTCTGTCTCAGTTAAAATAGAGGAGATTCCCAGTGCCAGCAAGTTGTACAGATTTCAAGGCAGGTGAGTTTATTTACCCTGTTAGACAGAATTGTACGGGTCCCCCCCTCTTCCACACGTGGCTACAGCTCAACTCAAGTTCCAACAATGCCTGGGTCTTTTCAACTCCAGTCCCCTTTCTTTCCAGTTCCACATGACCTTCTTTGGGTTGGCCCTGAGAGGCATGACCGACTCCTCTGAATCAGGCAGGATGGTACGGACAATACACCTTCAGCAAAGTTCTCCCCGGTTCCCAAATAATGCTTGTCTACTATTGGGGGAAGGTCAAGCAGAGACTTTAAATCCTGAAAACATCCCCCTCATTAGTCAGAACCCAAATTTTAGAACTGGAAGGGCCTTAATGATTATTTTGCTCAGTGTTAACTACTCATCTTTCTTATATATGTATGTATTTATTTATTCGTAGTAAGCAAAAACCCCACTTGTATTTTGGTTATTTCAGCATTTAAAAATACACATATAAGATCAGATGGAAACAATTTTTGTAGTGTATTTTTTAATGTCATTAGATCAATCCCTTATTACCTGGTATACTCAGAATTATCACAGAGGACAATACTGAGAGAATTTTTTTTTCACTACTGAACATTAGCTTTTCTGATTTTTCTGTAGAAAAGTCAGTGCTTCTTGTGTGCTTCTCCACAGAAACAGATAACCTTCTAAAACTATCTCCCGGGGTTAGCAGCTACATGTTGAGTACCAAATGACCAGGGCACTTACAACAGAGCACATATAACATATTGAAAAATTAAACCAATATTTCTAGGTTCATGTAAATTATCTGACACTTCTATAGTACTCCAGAGAAAGGTACAAAGCTATAATTCCAACCTTTGTGTTTACGATGCTCATCAGAATAGAATTTACAGTGTCACACTTGAAGGGATGAATTAAAAGATTTAAAACAATATCAGCACCAGCAGTAATTACTGCAGTCGAGCAATGAGTCGCAACATCTATTAAAACATGCAAAGGTATTAAACTATTCACTGACTCACCCTTCTGTACTGGGTATTGAAGGGTGAGTCAGTATTTTCTTTTATAACTTCACTGTCATATATTCATGAAGTAAACTTCTCACGCAATCTTTCTTTGATCTCAGCGTGAATTACAGTATGCCTTGTTCCTCTTACTTGCAGCAAATCATACCCTTACTCTGTACTGCATTTACCAACAGCACTAGCACAGCCCGCCGGACAGTAATTGCAGTGATAGTACCTATACTCAGTTGCAGCAAAAGCAAATTTGACATAGTTGTAAACTGGCAGGTCACAGATGAAAGACGGGCCCTACTACTGCTTAAGGCACAGTATAAGAGCACAATAGTATACAAGTACCACCTAATCCTAACTAGATGTATTCATAATGTAAACAGGAAGTTCTACACAATTGTGTACAGAACTAAGACACTCATCAATACTTGGACTGAGTCTCTTTCTCCGCTCAGTGTGTGAGTTGCATCTCATGTTTCCTACTTGTATCTCTCCACCAATTAATGTGCTGAGTTTTGTTTTCTGTTCCTGAAACCACGGTCACTTACTCTAGATCTGCAGGCAAAACAATTGCCCTGATATTCATTCATGAATTGTGTTCACTGCCTGTGCTGTGTATTAAGGACCTAGCTCATAATTAACACCGTGGGATACTGACGCATCCAGAGACACAGGTATGTTTCCTCGACTTCTCCCCACCAGCTCATGCCACCAGCTCATGTTTACCCAGTATATGTACCATTTAAACTCATAACATGTTGCTCTTTAAAAAGATAAAATTTCTACCAGTTATCATTAGTGCTCTGGTTACCCAAAAATTGTTGTTGAATTTTAGACTACGTACAGTAGGCCAGCAGCTCTCAACATTCCTGCCTTGGCCGTACCTGATGGCCGGTGTTCTCATGAGGGACACAGTCCCTAGGAATGAAGAAAGCTACTGCATGGGCAAAATGGAGTTACTCACAGTTCCCTGGCCACCAGCTTTCCTGCTGCACTGTGAAAGGGCAAGGTAGTTAAAAACTACTCCAGTGACATTGAATATGGACCTCACAGACACTTCCAGAGACCTTCAGGTTTAGATATGTTTACAAGGGTATATACAGGCTTCTCTGGAATCACAGTTCCATCAAAATCACCTGCTCCAAGAAAACAGCATGGCGGGCCTCAAAAATTAAACACAAAATTACCATATAATCCAACAATCCCACTTCTGGGTATATACCCAAAGAACTGAAATCAGAGACCTGAACACGTATTTGCAGACGAATATTCACAGCAGCACTATACACAACAGCCAAAAGGTGGAAACAACCAAAATGTTCACCAGCAAATGAACAGATAAACAAAATGTGGTATATAATACAATGGAATATTACAGACGATTAGGAATGAAATTCTGACGCATGCTACAACGTGGATAAACCTTAAAGACATATGCTTAAGTGAAATAAACAGACACAAAAAGACAAATACATGGTTCCACATACATAAGGTACCTAGAATAGTCAAAGTCATAGAAACAGAAAGTAGAACGGTGGGTGCCAGGGGATGGGGGAAAAGGAGCATGGGGAATTATTGCTTAATGGATGCAGAGTGTCATCTGGGGAAGATTAAAAATGGCTGGAGGTGGATGGTGGTGATGGTCGCACAGCAGTGGGAATGTACTCAACGCCACTGAACTACACGCTTAAAATGCGGTCAAAATGGTAAATGCGTACAATGGCAAAATCTTATGCTACGTATATTTTACCACAATCAAAACATTTAAAAATCACCTGCTCCAGAGACTATTCTCAAACCACAAATTAAACTAATATTCACCTGTAGCTCAAGTTTTCTTTCTCATCTCTGGTTATTTCTACAATGAAGGATTTTTGTTGTTTGATCTTTTCAAGAAAGTAAGCTCAGAAGTGGTAAGTAAAGAAAAACAAAGCTTTGCTGAGATGCAGATGTCTAGCTAGGCATTTCCACTGAAGTGGTTCATTCGTGAGCCTTCCCAGATTCTCAGTGTCTGAGATTCAGAAGAACACCTAGGCAAAATTACAAATTCCACACCTCCTGGGCCTTTTTCAGTGAATGAATGCAAAATCCAAAGACTTCAAGGGTCTTGGGTATTTTTGGATATTAACTGCGTACATGTATCCACCTCAGATTGACAGCTTCAAATTAAAGTTAAATTACGTACAGCATACTCTATTTAAGAAGGCTGGGGGCAAGGAAGGGGGAGTTGAATATTTTAGAAAGTCTTTCTTTTTTGTAATCTAAAATGGGTAAAAATTTTAGCATTATAAGGGGAGATTTTAGTTAGCTGAAAACTTTTAAAATGGAATGTAGCATCTCTGGGCAATGCTGGCTAAGTGTGAGCGCTTCCTGCAAATGCATTTCACTCATTTTTTTAGTGATTATTTTATACTTATATATTAGGGCAAATATTTTGCATATTCTAAATTGTTCTTAATCTTTTAACTTTTCAAATGGGTTATAAAATTAATGTTGTCATCTAAATCCTTATTATAGATGATTACATTTCAATATTCAGAAAGAAAAAGAAAGAGGCATTTGATTATTATATCTGTGTATTAGTTCACTAGGGCTGCCATAACAAAGTACCACAGACTGGTGCCTTAAACAACAGAAATTTATCTTCTCACAATTCTGGAGGCCAGAAATCTAAGATCAAGATTTAGCAGGTTTGGTTTCTTCCGAGGCCTCTCTCCTTGGCTGACTTCTTGTGACTTCACATGGTCTTCCCTCTACATGTGTGTGTCCAAATTTCCTCCAATCATCTGGTATTATGACTCATTCTAATGACCTAATTTTAATTTAATTACCTCTTTAAAGGCTCTATCTCCAAATACAGTCATGTTCTGAGGTACTGGGGGTTAGGACTTCAACATATGAAATGGGGGGGAGGGTACAACTTGGCCCATAATAATTTGAAACCATAAAAATATTACAAACTCGTTTATGAACATCTGAGTGATCAAATAATAATAAGGTAAGTCTCTCATAAAAGATTCATGTTCTTTTAAGCTTGAAATGTCTACTGCGATCACAAAAGGCTCAATTAAAACAAGTTCAGTGGGCATCCATTCATTTAAGAAAAGTATGTCTTGAATGCTACTCTGTGTCAGGCATCAGGGTTACTACTGTAACCAGTCATGGTTACTGCTCTCATGAAATTTTCTATAGGTAATCTTCAGATAATAAGAAAGTTAAGCTTGTCTAATAGAATAAGGTCTTTTTAATGTGGATTGAAGGAATCCAGATATCCCAGTGACTCACACACTGGTATATGTGTTTCATTTTGGTAAAACTTTTAAAATTAAATTCGGGGGTCTTCAGAGCATAGTCAGTAATAAATTAAAACAAGAGTTCAGGGCTTCCCTGGTGGCGCAGTGGCTGAGAGTCCGCCTGCTGATGCAGGGGACACGGGTTTGTGCCCCGGTCTGGGAAGATCCCACATGCCGCGGAGCGGCTGGGCCCGTGAGCCATGGCCGCTGAGCCTGCGCGTCCGGAGCCTGTGCTCCGCAACGGGAGAGGCCACAACAGTGAGAGGCCCGCGTACCACAAAAAAAAAAACAAGAGTTCAATCTCACATTGTTAAATTCTCAGTCCTTAACTTACTTAACATATGAGCTTATCTGTCAACATCGATTGCTCCCTCCTCCTTGACACCTTCTCCTCCCCAGGCTTCAGGACCCCACATCCTCTTAGTTTTCCTCCACTTCACTAGTCGTCCCTTCTCAGTCTTCTTTGCTGGTTCCTACTCATCTCCTCAACTCTCAGTGCTGGTCATCTTTGGTCCTCGGTCCTCACCTCTGCTCAATTTACGTTCACTCTCTTGTTGGGACAAATGTAACCGATGTTAAGTCTTTAAATCGATTTAAACGCTGAGGACTCCCAAATTTACTCCTCCCGTCCAGACTCTCTTCCCAATGCCAAACTCATCTACACAACTACTCACTCGGCATCTCTGTTTCCATGTCCACATACCACTGCTGATCTACGGCCACCCCATCCCCACCCAGCTCCACCCTACCTACATCTTGTGCATCTCAGCTCATCTCCATTCGTCCAGTTGTTTAAGCCAAAACATTGGAATCGACTGGCCCCTTCCTTTCTTTCACAACTCCCAAATGTCTGTCAGGAAATCCTGTTGTCTCTAAAAATAAATACAGAAGCTGGCAACCTCTCTCCCTTCCCACTGTCCCCACCATGGTCTGACAGATCATCATTTCTCACCTGGATTGATGAAGTAGATAGCCCAGAGTACGCAGCAGCCAGGAAGATCTTTTTAAACATAAGTCATAGCACGTCACTGTGCTACTCAGCACTCTGCCATGGATCCCTGTTTCACCCCAAGTAAAGCCAAAATCCTCACAATGGCCTATGAGGTCCCATAATCTGTACCTTTTCTGCACCTCTCTGACCTTGTCACCTACGTCCCTTCCCCCTGCTCACACCCCTCCAGCCAAAATGACCTTGTTCTTCCTCTAACATGCTCACACACTCCTGCCTCAGGGCCTCCATACTGACAGTTCCCTCCACCTGAGATGCATTTCTTCCCAGTGCAAGCATGGTTCAATCCCTCAGCATCTTTGAGTCATTGCTTAAATTCCTTGACCATCCCACCACCCACCCACACCCACACACACACACACACACACACACACAGACGCATGGATAAAAAGATGTGGTCTATATATACAATGGAATATAGCTTGGCCATAAATAAGAATGAAATCTTGCCATTTGCAGCAACATGGATGGATCTAGAGTGCATTATGCTAAGTGAAATAAATAAGACAGAGAAAGGCAAATACTATGTGATTTCACTTATATGTAGTATCTAAAAAACAAAACAAATGAACAACACAACTAAACAGCTCTAGATACAGAGAACAAACAGGTGGTTGCTAGAGGGGAGGTTGGTGGGGGGAGGAGAGAAATAGGTGCGGGAGATTAAGAAGTCCAAACTTCCAGTTGCAAAATAAATGAGTCACAAGTACGCAAAGTACAGTGTGGGGAATATAGTCAGTAATTATGTAACATCTTTGAATGGTGACAGATGACAACTAGACTTATTATGGTGATCTAAAAACTAAAAAAGGAAAACTTCCACTGGCATTCCCCATCATTTTTGCTCTGCTGTCATGATACTTAGGAGCCTCTAACACATTACATAAGCTACTGTGTCTCTTGTTCTTCCTATCCTCCAACTAGAATGTAAACTCTAAGAGCCGTTAATTTGTTTTGTTTTTTTTTTTACGATACGTGGGCCTCTCACTGATGTGGCCTCTCCCGTTGCGGAGCACAGGCTCCGGACGCGCAGGCTCAGCGGCCATGGCTCACGGGCCCAGCCACTCCGCGGCATGTGGGATCTTCCCGGACCGGGGCACGAACCCATGTCCCCTGCATCGGCAGGTGGACTCTCAATCACTGAGCCACCAGGGAAGCCCAACAAATATTTCTGAATGAATGAACAAATTAGGGAGGTACTCAATAAATTATGGATGGTTTGAAATGCATTCTATTCTTGGATTTTAAAATTGCTTGCTAAAATGCAAGTTTATGGGGGCCTCCAAATGAATCACTGCTCTCCACCTCCTCCAACCTACATACAGCTCTCAGTTGTGCATATCTTAGTTTTTAGTATGTCCTAGTCCTGAAATAAGCTGCATTTCATTAAAAATATGCTATAATTAAAACCTTGATTAATTCCAGCTGGTCTCTGCCCTGCATCCCTTCACATTAATGGACCTCCCTGGAGGTGTCCTGTATAATCACTAGTCATAGTTAAGCACATAAATCCCTTACTGCCTTTCTTCCTACAACATGTCACATGGAGGTGGCCACCAAGTAAAAACCCTGATCACAAATTAGTCCCTGCAATTCAGAGCAGGTTTGGGACTTACAGTCTGAGGCTCATAACACTGAAATCTTTTTCTCCGGTGGTAAATGGTACCAGGTGTCTCCCATTAGGGCTCAGCATCAGCTGTTTTGGAGCAGGCTGTTTTTCCCACTACCATATTCCCAATGTGAATTATATGGACATTACAGAGACTGTACTTTAAGTTGCACCATCTCTCACATCCCTACCAATCTGGTGAAAAGCCACACTTCAGATTCAGCCACCTACTACCTCTCCTGAGATGACCTTTGGACCCCCAAAACCATCAGGGACACAGTCTGGTCTGGGTTTTCAGTCACCTCATTCTAAACATACTCATTCAAATACAGTGAAAATCCACTTTTTACATAATGCAATAAACAGAGTCAGAAATTTAATTGTATCTCTATATATATGAGAAAATAGATAAGCATTACAAAGCATTCTGGTCTGCCAAATTTCACCTAGTTATAATCAAATAAATCTATAAAGTTCTTGTAAATACATGAGCTGCTTTTTACAAGGACTGTTGCTATTGTAAGATGACCATGAAGATAAACAAATTACCTTGAAACTATTGTACTCTTTGGGTATTTGGTTTTAAAGGATGTAGAGAAAAAGGTGTTTTGATTATTGCTTGGTGTTTATTTTACTGAAGAACTGATCTGGACCATTCTGTTCCTTTAGGGTGGCGGTGCTAGTGAATAAATCCAGAGGTCAAAATACTTTATAGCAGGAAAGCTTAACTGACACTCTACATGCGGAGAAATTTCAGGATACCATGGAGAAATACTGGCAAAGAAATAAAGCTCAGTGATCTGTAAAAGCACTTCTCTTTCATTTGCATTTAAAAATGTAATCAACAACATATCTAAAATGAACTACCATCAGTATGCATTTTTTAGAGTGCAGAGAAGCGCTAAGATGATAAATGCAGCAGATAGTTTTGCTCCAGCGTCTCCCAAATAAAAATGGATTTTTAACATTTCTGGCACAAATATTTAAAATTGAATTTAAAAGTCACAGTCAGATGAAAAGTCAAATTAGGAAAAATGCTACACAAATGTTTCAAATGTGATTTAATTTTGAAAGGAAAAATTTCAGGCAATCATAGCCAGTTACTTTATTGCTAACATATGCTTCTTAAGAAACCAGGTCATCTACTTCCTCCCAGCTGCCCTCACCCCACCCCCTGCCCTGCAAATTCCACCCTTTTCCATTCTCAGCATTTGACTGAGATAACAATTAAGATAACATAAAATTACCCTTAAAAGAATTAGAGAAAAATATTTCAACAATGTTTAATGGACTATTAAAGAAATTAATTCAATTATGTTATGCTTTTATTATTAATTCTCTGGTATATATCTACATGGTAATATAACATCGTAGGCTTCCACATACTATTAAGACTGTCTTTCTGAACAATCTTTGTAAAACTGTTTGCCCAATGGAAAACATTAAGAATCTATGGCAAATCTATCATTTTGCAAGTAAGATGAGATAGTATTTCTCCAGTCATGACAATGTTGGAGTCTCAGGGGACCCACGAACTCACCACTTCCTAGAGGAAAGAAGGCTGAGTGATGTGATACAACAGTCAAAATGCATGAAATCAGCAGTATAAATTACAACATGTAAGTCCTGGTTCCATTTTTCTGAGAAGAAAAACCACAAATTTTCCATCAAGATGAAAAAGAAAAACAAACGAAGCAAACAAAGTCCACTGAGAATCTTCTCACTGAGAACGCTCCATCTATACTAATCTCTGGAATATTTGTCTTCTTGGTTTGTTTGGGTTTTGTCCTCCTGGCACTTCTTCCTACTACGGAGGCCAAAGAGATCAAACACCTGCTCTTGCTAAATAAACCCTGTTGCCTGGGATGTGGGCACAACAACAGCTCGGCCAGCTGATGCTCCCAGAACCATCTTTATGGAGTCACAGGGCGCAGGGATGGCTCCAGGGCTTGGGAGGGCTGGCCACTAGGGCAGCAGCTCTTTCCAAGGGTATGACGTCAGCTCTGCTTCACCCACCTTCTCTTGGTTTCTGCTCATTTTCTAAGCTAGGTTCTCCAGTCTTCCCATGGATTCAATGAGGTGTGTTCAGGAAGCTCTCACATTTACTCACCAAGCCACAGGCCCTAAGCTGAGAGCACAGTAAAAGTTGCCCAAGCATTGGGTAGAAATGAGGCAACTGAAACAACCATGTAGTACGTAGCTGAGGCAAAAATTGCTGGTCATAATCTCGCTCTGAGATATTTATATGTGGTAGACTGATACTATGATTAGACAGTCATCACTAGTGAAATGCTCTCCATCGGCTCTTCTGACCTGCTGTACTGATCGTTCTGATTTAACACTGGTACAGCAACCAACTCACAGGCTCCCAGGAGTGGGGTGTTTCATTTTCCATTTCTCCTTCCTGCCCCTGTGCCATGGGAGCCGCATTTTGAAAGTTACCAACCCTTCTCCTCATGCGCAAGCTGGAGGGAAGGCTTCAGTTTTGTTCTGTTTTGTTTTTCCAGAGGCAATTTTTCCCCTTAGCTGTGAGGAAAAGATGTCTTATTCAGTTCTCCTCTAAATCATCTCTGTGGGGAAAAAGTGCCTAGCACATAACAAAGGTTCAATAAACACTTTTGAATGAACCCTGCTCAAACCCCTCTGAAGCTGGCCTCTTTCTAACCTTGCAGAAATGCACCTTCTCTAGAGACAATTATCTTGACCTAAGAAACCATCCCTTCAGCTTCTGCTTAACTACTGGAAACACTTGAGCAAGTATTTAATTTGATGGCATGGACACGGCATTCTCAGTAAGCATTTCAAAGTAAACTTTTATTCTCCACAACAAACTTTAAATTGAGTTTGGACTTCTAGACCCTCTTCTCTTACCTATTTACTTCATACAATTGTTTCATAAAAATCAAAGACATTAATTCATTCGACTTTTAGTGAGCACCTCTGCATGCTAAGTACCATGGTAACTGCGTTACTTATGTCATGTCATCTCTAATAGGATTTAATAGCAAACAGTAATGCTGCATTGTCCAATATATAAATTAAAAAGTTTTCTGACACACTAAGTGGAACCAAGAAAGCATTAAGCAGAGGCTTTTTTTCTCCTTCCCCACTGACCATTTATATTAAAGTCAAATGGTACACAGGTCAAGAATTTGGAGTATATCACATTTTATACATTTGAATTTTAGATCTGAAGAAATGTTGAGTTATCCCTCTATTTAGACAATTAAAAATCTTGAAAGTATTTGATAATATCAAGAAAAGTTAAAGAACTAATATATTTTAAATCAACTGTCAACAAGAAATAATTTCTAAGTATTTAGGCATTAAACATTTATAGCATGTGTACATCTTCTATGGATGTGCTTTCTGTGTCATTTAAAACTATTTTAATAATTATAGACTTGTAACACTTGTATTCTCAAGATCGTTTGTCAGTAGTTTTTTCTAAAAAAGTTTTAATGTCCTGCATAATTTTAAAAAATGATAGTTTACCAATAACAAAAACACAGTTCTTTCTCTGTGGGGCTCAAACTCATTTCATGATGGAAAACAACTTAGAGCCCCATTCAGTCTCCATCCTTGAACATGCAATGGCCTTGAATTAATGGTAGATCATAAGAGAATCCACGTATGAGGTTTTATATGTTTTATCCTTAAAGATATCCTTAAAAGAAAGAAAATGTAATTTTCTATCTCCTAAGCTGATCCCTAAGTATGTAGACTAATCTTATAATTCTTGAACATCTTCAATAATCACTGTGGAATACAAGAGGTTGCAGTCATTTCTGAGAGGTGTTTATTAATAATAAAGACTGCAAACCCATGAGTAAAACCCCAATATTCTAATGGTCTAACTTCTAACATAATCCAGGGTCAGCAATCTATTGCCCAAGGGCCGTCTGGCCTGCTGGCTATTTTTATAAATAAAGTTTTATTGGAACACAGTCACACCCATTTGTTAAATTATCTAAAGTTGCTTTTGTGCTACAACAGTAGTGTTGAGTGGTTGTAACTATCTGGCCCAAACTATAAACCCTTTGAAAATTCTGAAATCATTATATAAAGGCTGTTTCCCTTACTTTCAGAGCTGTGTTAACTCTTATTAAACAACAACAATAAAGTTTAATGAACTTGCTAAAGGACTTCATTGGGCTAGAGAGATTCGGTGAGGGGTTTGCAAGGAAAGGGAGACATTTTAACATTTGTACCACAGAAGCTGAAGTCACATTGGTTAATTTGGAAAAAGGACATAGAACTGGTAGCAACTCTTGGACATTTAATGTCCGCATCTACAAATGCCAGAGAGTTGGCCTAAATGATCTTTAAGCTTTGCAATCTTCATGATTCTCTGAAATGACTTCAGTAAATCCATAAGCAAACTCAGAACCACATGAGCACACAACTTAATAATAAATGTTTCATGGCACCTGCCTAAGGTGAAGGCAGGGAAGGAATACATTTTAGAAAAGTGGAAACCAAAATTATTAAACAAGGGTATGTGGAGCTTTCTGGTACTATTCTTGAAACTCTTCTGTAACTTTGAAATTATTATCAAATTAAAAGGTATAAAAATAGTTAAAACAATTTTAAATGTTAGCACTTAAAAGGGAAAACTTCAGTCACCGTATTCCACAAAGTTAACACAATGACTGCCATAATGGATCTGGAAAACACATACGCCATGCTTAGTATGTTCCTTGAACCAAGCACGCCTGCAGATTACCGTCATTCCCTCTGTTCTGCATCCTAATTACCCACCTTACAGATTTTACCCTTTGAATTTATCTTACTTTATGGAAAATGAGCTAACTAGTAATTAAAGGGATCCAAAGACAGATAAGACACAAAAGAAGCCGGAGTGGAGAGAGTAGTAGGAGGCAGAAGGAGGGACTAGAAGAGATCAGTTAGTTAATCAATTAACTAGATAAACATGTTCTGAAATGAGCACATAGCAGCAGCTCTATTTTCTCTCTTCTTTGGTAGACGAGGAAGGAAACTAACCCCAAATACTTGACTCTCATACAACATATGTACATCCCGTATATTTTTTATGTACACATAGTCCAAAGAGATATGAGTTTATTTTTTCTAAATACAAACACTAAGCAAACATTATGCTAATTGAAAAAGTGCCTAGAGAGCCACACACATCCACATCGTTAAATATAGAAACTAACTGTAAGGAGAATCATTATCTCCAGTTTCCAAGGATACCAGGGTAAGCACCACTCCTAAACTGCAGTTAATTCAGCAAAGGGCACAAAGTAATTTATATTCAGGGTCATCTCTGCTGACAGCAGATACAGAGGGAAGGCCAGGGTAAACCGCCCTGTTTTTCTATTCTGTTTGTTACTCACTCTAATTCCCAACCCCCAACCCCCATCCCCTGGTCCCAACCCTGGCCAATGTTTTATGGGTAAAATTTGGAAAATCTGATGGTAAACAGCAACTTCCAAGAGCAACAGAATCCACAAAGGGCAGGGCCGTCAGAGATGCGAATAACGCTGGGGGGTTGGGAAGGCTGGCATTCCTCTTTGCTTTGTTTGTGAAAAGGAGAGAAGCCTGCTTTTGTGTGCTTGCCACACCAGTGGCCCCCTTTCCCAGTGCCTGTAAGGGAACTGTACAGTTAATTTCAACTTCCCACCCAACCAAGACTATCCAAGCTTTTAGAGCTTACCCCTCAACTGTCACAGCGTCTAGAATCAAATTCATTTTCAATTTTCTCTGTCTTCTTGACTCTAGGATCTAGACGTTTCATACGATTACTTACAATTTGTTTCTATAGCTTTAATATAAAAACTACTTTCTGACAACTTCAGAGAGATTGCCTCTGAATTATTTTGTTCTTGTTGTTTATTCAAGGCTATTTATTGCTTTCAACATGACACGCACTGTACCAGGTGAGGGAGGCAGTGATGAGAAATGATATGAGACTTCACTTTTGATCTCCAGGGAAAGTATCAAAAACAGGCCATGTCACTTAGGCAGTTTAAAAAGAGGCATTCCCCTCTCAGTCAAATTTTCACTTACTAAAATAGTGATGTGGATTTCATGGATACTTTAGATTTACCTTAAACTTACAGAAATTAAAATATAAATATATAAAATATATAAAAATAATATCCAGATAAAACAGCGATTTTCCATTTAGTTCCTCCCCATCACCTGTCCACTCAATACAGTAAGACATACTATGTAGAACTCAGCTGGGACAGAGATAATTGTAAGGGAAGAAAAGCTCTCCCAGCCTTCATGTGTTTCTTCCTGACAGGCATGAGACTGCATCAGGCTAAGCTTCTTATCTTACTGTGAGGATGTAGGCAAATAAATTGCCTGTTTTGATAACTGAGGTCTTCTTCTGAGACTTTCCTCTTTTGCACCGGTTACAGTAATCGAAACTGCTCACTGCTTCTCTTTAAGAGAAGGAATGAAATACAACAAACGTTTCTAATAGTTATGTAACATTTCAGTATACCTCAATAAGGCAAGTTGTTTTAATATTAACAGTTAATACAAAAAGTACGTTTCTGAAAATTTTTTCCTGTACATTTTTGATAACTTGAATGCTACATACTCAGTTGCACTGTCTTGATTTTGGTACCCAATCCTTTTTTTTTTTAAAAAGCTACTTTTGTACTGAAATATTGTTTCTAAATTCAATAAACAATATAGTAATAATATCAAATTTTAAAACGATATGAAATGGGAAGTTAGTCTCAATTCTGTTAAAAGTTTTGCCAGTAATTATTTTGGTGTATTATTCTGACACCTATTATTTCTCACAAGGGGTAACATTTTGAGGTAAGATGGCTTCAGAGAAGATTCTATGACTGAATCTTGCAGCTTGCAAAACACTTAAATTGAGAAGGTTCAACTAAACAGGCCACCGTTTAACCTTTCTCCTGGCCTCACGGGAAGCTAATGCTCCCGAGGGCGAAAACACAAAACACAAAAAGCGTTCACAAGTCACTGGCAGAAAGGTCATCCTCTGGTTTATCACCTTTTCTGATAACACAGATGAGTTTTCACAAAACCTCTAAGGTAGAAACCGGCTTACATTAAGAAACAGAATTGTATTCCCTAATCGTGCGTAATCAACTTTTTTTCTTCTCATCTTCAGCGCTGCAAATACCCCATCCAACCGATTCTGGAGCCTAAAACTTGGACTGGAGCCACTTGGCTCTCCGGATGAAGAAACATCAGATGGTCGCCTCCTTTCTTCCTTCTATTATTCTAACATGTAAATTACGGTCTTGCGTACTGCATGTATCTTCGAAAATACTTTATAGTAGCTGACCACCCACCCACCTCCACTTCACTAACAAGTGTCCAATTGGCAACGCTCAAAGATCATAAAGGCAGCAAAAACGCCCCTGCGGGCTGTCACAAATTTTTTAAAAGTGGATTAAGGACAACCAGAAACGGGCAGCTCTGACACGCGAGGCCACCGTCCCCCGCGCCGGTCTGGCGCAGCTCAGATCCCGGGCCCAGCTCGGAGCCCTCCAGCCTCCAGCGCAGCCTCTCCGGGCCTCACCCCTCGGCGGAGGCTGGGGCGGCGGACACCGCCGTTGTCCCGAGTGCCGTCCTGCCGAGGGCGGGGGTGGCTGGGCTGCGCGAGCGTCGGGGTGGAGGTGACACCGTAGCCGGAGAGTTGCGAGGGGAAGGCGACGGTAGCGCGAGCGGAAGGAGGCTGCCGCGAGGCTGTTTTCGGCCGCGGCGCCGGCCGAGAAGCAGCCAGTTGGCGGCGCATGGGGCGCGACAGGCTCCGGGGTGGGGAAAGCTGGCGCGCGGCGCCGTGCGCTCGGCGTCCCGGGACTGTCGAGTGGGCGGCGGAGGGGGCGAGGGGCGAGCGCAGAGGCCGCTAAGTGGCCGGGCCGGCCCTCCGGGGGCGGGGGGAGGGCCGAGCGAGGGCGGGCGCGCACTCACCTATGCACAGCTGGATGGCGTAGGCGTAGTAGGACCAGCCGAGCAGGAGGCTGATGAACACCACGGGGATCCAGTACAGGACCCGCCGGCACCGCCGCCTGACGCTGCCCGGGCCCGAGGGCGCCATCTTCCAGCCGCATCCACCTGCCCAGCTCCGCCGCCGCCTCCGCCGCTGCCCGCGGGCCTGGCTCCGGGGCTGGCTGGCCGCGCCCGGCGTCCCCGGCGGGACGGGCCTGGGGGCGGCGGCCGGTTGCGCCGCGGCCACTGCCGCCGCCGTGGCGCTAACTCCCCATCCCGCAGCCCCAAGCCGGCGCCGCGGACTCTCGGCTCCTCCGTCCGGAGGCGGTGGCTGCGAGAGGAGGGCGCGGAGAAGGCGGACGGTGAGGAGGCGGAGGCGGAGGGGGAGGCGGAGGCTAAGGAGGTCCGGGAGGAGGAGGCGGCGGGAGCCTCCGCCCCGCCTCCGCGCGTCCCGCCCGCGCCCCAGCCCCCCCGCGGCCGCCTGCCCGGCGCGGCCCGCTGCGCCCCCCGGCGGCCTCTCGCGGCGCTCCGGGCTGTCCCCGCTGCGCCCCGGGGCCTCGCGCCCTCGTCGCTGGGCACCTCAGGGGCGCCCGAGGCGGGGAGTGAAGGCGCCCACCTTGGCCCTTCCGCCTCCGGCTTGGCCCCTGGGCTGGAGCGAACGCGCCGGGCCGGGGGCGAGGACCCTTGGCGGCGGACGCGGGCCGCGGAGACACACGCGGGGCATGGCCGGGGAGGGGCAGCCCCGGGAGTCGTGTGCACTGGCCGGACTCCTCGCCGGCCCCGCGCGGACGCGGCGAGCCTCCACCCCTGGGGATGCGCCTCGACGACGTCCTTAGGCGCCGGGGCCAACGTCCCTGCCTCCTGCTAGGAAGGGAAGCCTCTACTTGCGGGTCCCGCTAAACAGGCGGGGGTCAGCGAGGGCGGGGCTGGTGCTCCAGTCCCGGAGGCTGGCGCGAGCGGCTGGGGCGCCCCCTTTGCACGGGGCGTTTTGGGGGGACGCGGGAATGCACCACCAACAGGGGCTGCGGGGCCGACGTCCGCCGTGGACTGTGCGTGAGAAGGAACACCTTGGGTTGTGAATCCAGAAACCACCGGAGTTAGAAACACAAATCATGTGCTCTGAGAATTTGAACTCTTTTAAGCCACTTAGGGATTGTAGGAGAAACCATCGCCACCGCCGCCTCCGGAAAGGCCGGGGCTTCTCTTGGTGTACGCTTTTTTCCCAGCCGGTTCTTCACTACAGTGTTTTCTTTTGTGGTGGCAATTCTCAACTTAGCATACAGGTGGTTCTAAAGTGGTTGCTAAAAACCCCGAAAGAATCCTGAAGGTAGTGAGACTGAAGGCCCGGCTTTATGGTTGGTGAAACGGAAAAGAAACGAATGCTTCTGAGATTGTTTTCTTTCTCCTTTCCTCTGATTATGAACGCACCTGACTCCGCATGGAAGTACCCCAGTAAATGGAGTGTCTCTGAATTATGTGCATAATCATTACATATAATGTGCCCGATTTTAACATTAATGAATATGTGTGTGTACACTACACAGCAACCATATTGGATGAAATTACTTCGTATTCATCTGTAGAATGAACAGATAAAAAGTACTGATTTGCGTAAAGAAATTTAAGCTCTTATGTCTTTGCGATTATCTTTCTGAGATCATTTCTATCCCAGTGAATCACTGTATATTGGTATAA
Organism: Phocoena phocoena; assembly: GCF_963924675.1. Classification (NCBI taxonomy): domain Eukaryota; kingdom Metazoa; phylum Chordata; class Mammalia; order Artiodactyla; family Phocoenidae; genus Phocoena; species Phocoena phocoena. Next base: position 18,680,990 of record NC_089239.1, on the reverse strand, counting down.
CGCCTTATATCCTTTATGGATATCCTATAGGGTAGGTTAATATAAGAACATAACTTCCTTGGAATACTCAACTTTTCCCATGGATATCAAATTTATGCTCCCAGTCCGAAGACTCTAAAAACAAGAAACAAAAGTTCGTACCAGGACTGATATACCTCCACAAAATGAGAAAATCAGTGTTGAAGGTCACTGAAAAATTTTAAGGAATGAAAAGTAAGGGATCAATCTTCCCATACTGGAAACAGTGGAAGAAAGCGCAAAGTGTGCCTCTTTAGATATTAGATGCTGTAGCGCCCTGTGCTGCTTCTCTGCAAACAGTCTTACAGGGTCTTGAGATCAGAAATGGAGAACATTTGACAGTTTTCACATCTTTTACCCTTTTGGAAGAATATGCAGGTGTAACATCTTTGAAGGAGGTGACTTTTTTTTTTTAAGATGCTTTTTTAAAAAATTTAATTTTTGGCTGCGTTGGGTCTTCGATGCTGCACGCCGGCTTTTCTCTGGTTGCGGTGAGTGGGGGCTACTCTGTTGCGGTGCTCGGGCTTCTCATTGTGGTGGCTTCTCTTGTTGCGGAGCACGGGCTCTAGGCGCACGGGCTTCAGTAGTTGTGGCATGGGGGCTCAGTAGTTGTGGCTTGCGGGCTCTAGAGTGCAGGCGCAGTAGCTCAGTAGTTGTGGCGCACGGGCTTAGTTGCTCCGCGGCATGTGTGATCTTCCCGGGACAGGGCTTGAACCCATGTCCCCTGCATTGGCAGGCGGATTCTTAACCACTGCGCCACCAGGGAAGCCCCGAGGCTACATTTTTATTATGTATCTAACATGCTATTGTTCATATTTATAATAAATATTTGTGGAATAATCGCAACCTATTTTGAGTCATTTTAAGAGTACTACTATTACTGAGTTCTCCAAGGGTATCACTCTTACCTAAAAAAGAAAGTCTATCTCAGGAATAATTGTCTCTCAAGCCACATGATGATAGGATTTAGCTCTGCCTAGGCTCTAATTAGACAGGCATGAACATGCATGCACAAATGTAAGCTCTTTGGGGAGTAGCCAATCTCTAGATATTAGGCTCTGATGAGAGTGGAAAGGTAACTTTAATTTTTAGGATCAGAGAGCCTTTTTTTTTTGGCTTGATTTAGAGCTGTGCATCAACAAGAAAACAATTTGAAGGTCATCAACCGTTAAGAAGAAACTTCACTGGAGACTTAAGAGAGGAACTTCACTGGAGACTTAAGAGAAAAGTACAGAAGGTTCAACTCACCAGTTTTAGATACCAAGTGAGTCATATTATGAATTCCATGTAATAATTTTGATAAAACTGCTACAGCTATTTATGAAAAAACGAGCCAGCCACTGCAAAGGAGGGAGAGGGTAACACAAAGGCAAAGAAGAAGGGGACGGCCAGGCAAGCATCAGGGCAGGGGAGCATCTGAGAAGAGCGAGTCCCCCTGACCTGGCCCACGCAGTCCCTAAGAACCGTAGCTCCGCCCTTACCAGACCTCTGCCTCCATGCTCCACCCACTCAGCAGTTTTATGGAAGTCATTCACTTTTCAAAACCCCTATCATCATATCCTGACCCCCACATAGGAAACGATCTTTCTCTTCTCCAGTCAAGATCGACTTTGAAATAGTCCCCAGATTCTCCAGTCCCCAAACCTCAAATCTGTCTTGCCATCCTGGCTAATACTCCAAATCTTCCTCCTACTTCCAGATCCAGATTAAAAATGTTTACTTATTGCCTTTCATAGTATGAATCGAGAGTAGCCTGAAGAAAGCCCAGGGAGCCCCTGGGCCCAGCCTGTCCCTGGGGAGCATGGACCTCCATTCATGCTGCCTATTGCAACCTCATCTCATCTTTTCAGCCATACCACCTTAGAGCGGTCCGAAAAAAATACCGATAGATCCTCTTTCATTGTTTTCTTAAACTAAGCTTATCACTCTTTTGGGGAAAAGAAAAATCCCTTTAGAAGTCAGAAATCTATGACATCAAGGACTCCAGTATTAATTTGCATTTTCGTAATAGTGGCCACGATATTCTCTGTGGGACCTTAATAGTATGCCCAATCCACGCATCGTTTCTGGACACAAGTAACATAAAAGCAGTCTTAGTGAACTTGGTTTAGGGAATGTGGTTCAAAGTGCTGCTAAGATACACTTTGGTTCGCAGAGATTTATAGTTTGCAGTCAACCTGGTGTGGAGTGGAATGGAATATAATGGAAGAGAATTTCAAAGTCCTTAGGAGTATCTGGTGGATTGGGTTAAAACGTTAGGAAAACAGTAAAGTGGGAAAAACTCTGGCAAACCTTGCCTTTCAAGCCCTGTGGGATCTCTATGATAGTGTTAATAGCATCTTGCCACTAGAGGGCAGGCGCACACCAAGCGGTGCAGCTCTCCTGACATCTTTCTGTAGAGATTTCGATAGAATCAGCTGCTAGTTTAACCAAGCCAATTATAAATTATGAATTATAACTGCATGACTAATTATATATACTTATAACTAATTATAATTATTTTATATTTATACAATTTTATGCTATAATTTAGTGGCTAATGAAAACCATATTCAGAAAATTGAGAAGAATGCAAATTGCTCTGTTTCTGCTTCCACTTCTTTACAGTTTGCACGAAGGTTAATCTCTTTAGAAATAAAATTGGAACTTTTCATTTAAATGAGTGCTTTTGCCTACACCAGCCCCCCCCTCCCTTGCCCCTACATGGGGAGAAAGCAGAATCTATGAACCCAAAAGGTGAGCAGATATTTCCTCTCCGTGGACTGGCATGATCTTTAAGTGGTGACACAATGGCAAAAGTTCAATTAGAGATGATGAGACGTGGCCACTGTGTGGAGAGTTCAATGGCCAGCAGAGAATGACCAAGGGCAGCAGAATCCTGCAGTGTGGTGGCGAGCGTCCAGCAATGTCAAGGCCAGCAGTGGCATCCTAGGAGACTGTTCTCAGTGGCAGGCCCTTGGCCAGGCATCAGCTTCCTCTGTGTCAGCTCAAGCTTGATTCTCCAGGCTTCTGGTTGATTCTGTGGGGTGTATACATACTCGCAAAGACATTTTTTATGTAAGTCCACTGGCATTGACTTGTGTTTGCAACCAAGAACTTTGACTGGAACAGAATTTTAATTTCATTCAGCATCCCATTTCTTAAAGGGTCATGGAGACCGAGGCATTATGAGAAATAGGGATACAGGAATTTGGGGACAGGGGAGCCAACTTGGTGCCTTCAAATTGCACTCTCCAGACCTGCACTGTCCAGTAAGTACCACTAGCCACGTGTGGCTTTTCAAATTTAAATTAAAATTAATTAAAGTAAAATAAAATAATTCCATTTCCTTAGTTGCAGCAGCCCATTTCAAGTGCTCAGAGCCACACGTGGCTAGTGGCTACCGTACTGGACAGTGAAAATCTAGAACATTTCCGTCATCACAGAAGGTTCCATTGGAAGCGCTGACTCATCTTGTCTGAATATTCATGAGGCAAGCTCTATATTTATAATTGCAAGAAACAAAATAATTGCCTCTAATTAGATCTCTACTGTTTTACAGAAACCAAAAAAAAAAAAAAAAAGAGAGGTAATAGGAAGTTAAAGACACTTTTAGGTTAATAGTATTAGGAGCTTTCTTCCTTTGAAGACAAGAATCTAAAGAGTCAGGAGCCATACTAAAGGGACAAGAGGTCACACTATAGATTCTTCAACCTGAGGTTTATATACAAATAATTACTTTCAAGGGATATGCAGGGAGAAACATATTTCAATACTTCACTCAAATTCCTATCCATAAAGCTAGATCTTGGGTTTAGCTTTTCATCCAATAGTGCTCGATACAGCCTTATTCTGGGATAACTCCAGCCTTTGAGCACAGGATCGTCTGTCTGCATCCAGTGGCCGTCAGGACACTTTCTGTTCTGTTGATTGAGCAGATAATAACTGGGGGACCGGAAGAATAATCGGTTATATTCAGCTCTGTTTCTGTCAAGCTGTAGGCTAGATTAGTCATGCTGGATTTTCTGTATGGCAGATGTGGGAGGGGGTGGAATTAATATGTCTTGCCCAGTGGTTTGTAGAAACTGACACTGGCTCTGGTTCAAGACACTCGTTTGTCCTGAAAAAAAAAAAAAATACATATATATATGTTTAATATTATTAAGTATTTCCAAGTGTTGTCAAAGACTTTAAATGTAACTTAGAGATCAAGCTCACATTGCAATTTGTTACTGTAGAAGGGAAAAAAAAATCTTACCAGGGTTTTCTCAGGCCTTTAAAAAGAGCAGGGAAAATGGAGAATAAATATTTAATGATGACATTTAACAAAAAAGTATGTTGGCTTCAGACTTGTAGTAGAAAAAAATTTTTGATTATCAGGGATTCTTCCATCAGCTAGAATATTTTCAGTGTAAGTTATGTCTTACACCTCAGAGTCTTTGAGTCTACAATTATTTTCAAGTGATACTTGGACATAGGATTCTGAATTTCTTCGGACTGTTTCACTGGTTGCTAAAACCTTTCTCCATTTGCTTATATTTCAGTCTTTTTGATAATGGGTCATGCTATGAAATGCTAGATTGGCAGTGGAATGTCAGTAACCTTTATATCTGGAATATGAGACAACATGGGTTTTTTGTTTTTCAAAAACTCTATATAGTGGTTGAAGGTTCAAAATCCAAATGATTAGAGGTTTTGGATTTTATGCTTTAAACCAAATAATGGGTTTGGGTAATAAATTTTCATTCTTTTAAGCTTTCCCTTGAACTCCATAAAATAGTAACGATAACAGTGGAAGAAGTGGAAAAGACTTGACAGCTTGGAATAGTTACCTTGTGAATTGTTGGAAAGTATGTTAATAATAATGCAGAAATTATGCAGGTTTAAAATATTTTGAATGGATGTAAGAGGTAAATTGGACTTTATACATGATGTGATAATGAAACTTCTACAGTGGTAAAGATAGTTACCTATAGAAATTTATAACTACTCTTTAACTAGCAGGAATATGAATATACATACTTGAATGCAAATTCCAGTGACTTTAACGTTAAGAGCATCAGCGTTCCATTATTTGTTAAATAGAGAGCACTGCAATGACTTATACTGCCTCCAACACTGGAATAAAATATCTAGTTTGGCTAAAAGTACTAATTAATTTTTTCTATAGAAAGGTCAATTATAACTATAATCATTAGAAAACAGCTAAAGTTTCCAATATATTTATAAAATTTAAAAATCATGTATCTATTGAGCCTCCTTGAATATCACTAGGGGCTTTAAAAGATAAAGTCTTTAATAAATCCATTCATTCATCCATTGAACAAATTTTGTTGACTTCCTGTTAACATTTATGATAGGTGATGGTTGCATGGTGAGCAAAAACCCAACCAAATTAAACCCAACCCAATAAGGGGCTTGCCTTGGTGAAATTCATGGTCCAGCTAAAGGAAATGTCCACTTCTACATCTCTTCCTTGAATGGGAATAACTTTATCAGGAGGGTCACTGGTGTATCATTGAAAATGTCCTTCTGGTTTGTGTACATCTGTCTATACTAATATAAAACCTGGTGTAAGATATGTATGAACAGATGCAAGAATCAGTTTGAATTGCCATTGAAATGCGGGCAGTGTGTTTGTGTCTAAAAGTGTAAATGTCCATAACTAGTGTGATATCTGGACATCTTTATGTAAACAGTTTGATGCCAAAATGTATATTCCTCAAACATTGTTGATATACAGTTTTAGTATAAAGGTATAAATTGTATGTAAGAGCTTTGGAATCTTCTCATCAGAGCACCACGCAGCTATTTTAAATAATCCCCATGTGCTAGATATTTCCATTTGCTTTTCCAGATCCATCTTCTACCCTTCTTTGTGTTATGGGAGGCTCACCTTTTATTGGAAGACTCTTTCCACTCTGGATTCTGGTTGGTTCAATCAGTGGGAGGTGGACTTGTGATCTAGAGAGTCAGAGAATAACATAAGGTTGTTTGTTTCACCTCCCTGAGCCTGATCACTGAAGATCACAGTTTCTGTGAGCTACAGATACTCTTTCCCTTTGCCTCTTCAAGCCAAAGCAGGGTGAGTACCTAACTCCCTAGGGTGTTCAACCATACTCTGTCTCCTTTAATTAAATTCTCCCCAATTAATGACCACTTTTGAGTGTGTCACCTCTTCCCTACCACTTCCGTCAGTAATATAACCCCTCACAAGTCTATCTATAAATGAGCACAGTCTATTTTTTGCTACATAGGAAAAAAAATACATAAATGGCTACTGAATCCTTATTTATAAAGTCAGTATTATCTTTAATTACCTCTTTTAAAATAAAAAAATCATAACAGAATTATACATTACAGAACAATTCATAAGAAAAATTTTGGAAACAGCTACATAACAGAAAATTTGAAAACGAAGAAAAATAAACCTCCCATGATTTCACCATTGTTGTTATTTTGGTATGTTTCTATCTGGTCTCTTTTTTGTGCATAATTTTTCAATGTACAATTTTCTGTTCTCATAAAGATTTCATCACAAACGTTTTTCATGTTACTATACAGGTTTCAGAATAATTTTAAATAGTTGTACAATATTCTATTCTGTAGAAGTACTGTAATTCATCAAACCATTCCTCTATTGCTAGATATTTAGTTGTGTTTTTTAATTTTTCATTGGTATAACATAATGTAAATAGCTTGGCTCACATAGCATTCCCTTATATTTTATTGATTTTTTGGATACAGTCCCAGAGATAAAATTAAAGAGTTAAAGTTTGAAAAAAGTTATGCAGCTGTAGTGATTTTTTAAAAACGTCTACAAATTCTCTGATACTCCTCATTTCAAGAAGTGGAGGTTAATTCTCCTCCCCTTGAGTGTGGACCGGACTTAGTGACTTATGTCTAATGAATAGAATAAAGCAGGATTGATGGTGATGACTTCAAAAACTAGGTAAGGGGACTTCCCTGGTGGTGCAGTGGTTAAGAATTCACCTGCCAAGGCAGGGGACATGGGTTCGAGCCCTGGTCCAGGAAGATCCCACATGCTGCAGAGCAACTAAGCCCTTGTGCCACAACTACTGAGCCTGGGCTCTAGAGCCAGCGAGCCACAACTGCTGAGCCCGCGTGCCACAACTACTGAAGCCCATGCGCCTAAAGCCCGTGATCTGCAACGAGAAGCCCACGCACCACAGCAAAGTGTAACCCCTGCTCGCCACAACTAGAGAAAACCTGTGCACAGCAACGAAGACCCAGCGCAGCCCAAAATAAATAAACTTATTTTTTTCAAAAACTAGGTAAAAAAGACACTGTGACTTTCTCCTCTCTCTTTCAGATCACTCGCTCTGCTATGTCACGAGCAGCCCTATGGAAGAGCCCTGTAGCAAGGGACACAAGCCTCCAGTCAACAGCCATGAGAGTGAGTCTTCTTGGAAGTGGATAGTGTACCTCTGGGCAAGTCTTCTGTGTCTCAGCAGATATCCAACATAGAGAAGTTCTGCTCTCAAAGAGATCTGTTAGTGTGGCATTTGTCTAATGGAGAGAATCCCAATACGATACATAGGAGAGCCACAAAGTTTTAAAGAGAATTATCTTCATAGAAATAGAGCCAGCTCGGACTACCAGGGACAGAGAGAGTACATAATAAAAGGAGGCCTTTGGGATTCCAGACTTCTACAAGTGGGAAACCACTAAGGAAATCGCAGAGCTGCAAACACATGCTACCTTTTATGGAAAAGGAAGGATGACTAAGGTGGCAGAACCAAGAGCCCAGAGAATAGACCTAAGAGCCATGGAGAATTATTCCCAGGCAGGAGTAATACTAAATCTTTATCAAGAACTTCCAGCACTTTAACATACTTCCAGAAATGCTATCAACCATTGACTCCTTCACTCCTCCAGTTTCCTGCCTTTTAAAGAAGAATGCCTATAATGGCTATCTATCTCTGTTCCACCATTGTACAATATATTGTATATTGTTTTGTGTGTGTGTGTGTGTGTGTGTGTGTGTATGGCAGGGGGAGCAGGTAACTTGTCTTGTTTGTTCACACATTTTCAGGTTGAAAGGAACTGTACTCAGGGACCTGTACTTAAGGACTAGACCCAAGGAGCTTCATCCATACCAGGAACTGATTTAGATTCTGGAGTTCGAGCTAATGCGTTAGATCTTGTGGACCTTGGGAGTGGTGAGTATATTTTGCAGGTGGGAAGAATGTAAATAATTTGTGGCCAGAGGATGGACTCTGGTGGTTTTAAATGTCTCCTCAAATTCTTTGACATTCCTCCCTTCAAGAGGCAGAGTCTAATTCCTCTTCTTGTGAGTGTGGTTGGATTTAATGACTAATTTTTAAGAAACAGGATATAGCAGAACTGAGAGAGGGAAACTTTAGAAACTAGGTTGTAAAAATGCATTGTGCCTCTCTCCTCTATCTTGGATCATTTGTTCTTGGGGAAGTGAGCTGTCGTGTCATGAGCACCCCTGTGGATTGGCCCAGGTGGCAAGGAACAGAGTCCTCCAACCAAGAGCCATGTGAGTAAGCTTGCTTGGAAGTCGATCCCTCAGTTCCGGCCATGTCTTCAGATGACTGCAGTCCTAGCTGTCAGCTTGATTGGTCATCATGAGGGACCCTGAGCCAGAATCACCCAGCTAAGCTGCTCCTGAATTCCTGACTCTCAGAAATTGTGTGAGATAATAAATGTTTTCTTAGACCACTTCATTTTGGGGTAATTTGTTATGCAGCCATAACTAATATAGTAGCAAAGAAAATGTTGCTTTGTAGCATTTGTCTACATAAGTTCAAATATGAGGGATTTAGTGAGCATACCAATTCCTGATAATCATGGCAAATTATTGCCACTTAAGCTGCATGGAACGAGTTGGTGAGAGACATGGGGAGAACAAAGAGGAAGAGAAAGGAGAGGGGAAAGAAGAGAGGAGAGAAGAAAGAAGGAATAAAAGAGAAAAAGTAAGAGAGGGACATGGGGAAGGTGACTGTTGTCCTAGTTTACCAGGATAGTCCAATTTGTGGTGCTATCCTGGTGTAATTATGCAGGAGCCCTCTTTCACTTTCAAAGTGTCCTGGGAGCTTCCCTCGTGGCTCAGTGGTTGAGAGTCCGCCTGCCGATGCAGGGAACGTGGGTTCGTGCCCCGGTCCGGGAAGATCCCACATGCCGCAGGGCGGTTAGGCCCGTGAGCCATGGCCGCTGAGCCTGCGCGTCCGGAGCCTGTGCTCCGCAAGGAGAGGGCACAACAGTGAGAGGCCCGTGTACCGAAAAAAAAAAAAAAAAAAAAAAAAAAGAAATGCTTAGCCTCGTGTCCAGCATATAAAGAGAAGCTATATGTATAGAGCATATGTATATACCGTACTAAGCATTTAAAATGCATAATATATATGAGGAATATATGTTAGCTACTGTCAGCATTTACTATCATAGAAGGCAAATTCATTTCATTGAGGCTGAAGTACTTTAGTTGTTGGGATGTGTGTTTTACTAGGAAACTCAAGTATGTGAGTGATTGTATTTATTAATTTTAATATTGGAAGGCAGAGACACAGTTTAGGAAATATGTTAAGGAGTAAAGTAATAGTCAGGCAAAGACTGTATTTGCTTTTCAGGCTTGATATGCCTTCCTTTGTTTATTTATTCATTCATTCATAGAGTCACCCACTTGTTCTTTCAACAGACTTGTATTGACCAGATCCCAGGTACTATGCTAAGCACAGGATTGAGCAAGGCTTTTCAACAAGAATAAAGCTTTATTCCCACTTCTTAAAGGAAAATATTACATTAAAAAAATTAAAAAGGGGCTTCCCTGGTGGCGCAGTGGTTGAGAGTCCGCCTGCCGATGCAGGGGACACGGGTTCGTGCCCCGGTCCGGGAGGATCCCACGTGCCGCGGAGTGGCTGGGCCCGTGAGCCATGGCCGCTGAGCCTGCGCGTCCGGAGCCTGTGCTCCACAACGGGAGAGGCCACAGCAGTGAGAGGCCCACGTACCGAAAAAAAAAAAAAAATTAAAAAGATGTTTGTGTGGGAATATGAGTGACAAGTGTTCTGCAGCCAAATTTAAATACATACATATATACATATACATACATATATAGATATATATATATAAATATATATATGTTTTTCGGGTTGTCTGGATTTTATTCTAAATTAGCTTTGAGCAATGGAAGCTATTTTCTGCTATAAAAAGCAATGTATTTTAGTTTTGACTTCTTGTTGTTTTTTTGAAAACCAAGAGTCGGAAAATCCAAATTATGCGAATATATAATTTGGAATGCTGAAATATCAGCAGAAGGAGCTGACAGAGAGAGAGAACTTTTTGTTTTAGCTGTAGGCATTCCTCTTTTCTGTTTCTAGAAACAAGAAAAACTAGTAGACAGAAACAGTCCTAGGTACATGGACTATATATTTCACATGCACGGCATAAAATATTCATTAAATTAAGTAGGTGCCCAGAAACCAAGAAAATGTAATAGATGAAGATGGTGACAACAACTAAAGTAGGAACCATGTACAGGATAGGGCTAAAGGGCTTAGCCATATTTACCAAAAGAGATTTTAAAAAGATATTTTCTTTTCACTATTTTTAGTCCACTTGAATAATAAGTACCACTTTATATTTTTCAATCGTCCATGAATTTTTACCTTTGTGTTCATCTTCAAGGTCAAGTTTATGAACATGATTACAAATAAGCAAATTCTAAATGAATAGGAATATTATCTTAGGAATAATAACTAACATTGATGGTGTGTTTGCTAAAGTCAGTACTCTACAGGCAGTTCCCCCTTTAATTCTCACAACCACCCTAAGACTCAGCTGCTCTGTTACCTCATTTTACATATACAAAGAAGCTGAGGTGTGGAAAGTGTAGTAAGAACCTTGCTTAACTACAAAGGTAGGGAGTGACAGAGCCAGGATCTGAACTCGGGAAGGCTGACTCAAGAGCCCTTGCTTAACCATGCTGTGCTGAATGGATGGGCTAAATGCATTTCACCTGTTTATGCATATTTTCCAATATATCCTTTTTGATATAGTTATGTCATCTTGAATTCTGCTTTTAGTGTTTGCTCATCTTCTCAATTCTATGCAAAGATCATTTAACTTTAAGCAAGTCCACATCTGTCTGAATGATACACTGACTCATTCATTTAGTTGAAAGGGTGAAACCAAATCGATTTTTAAAAATACCATAGGAACCTCATTGAAAAATTTCATGAATCACCTTAATGAGAAAATAGTGCCAGGATATCTAGTACAGAGAACCTCAGACAATTGCTTTTTGAAAAGCGCTAATCAACCACGTATTCATCTTGAATGAAAATGCCTCTCTAGCAAGACACTGTGTGCCAACAGTAATTACCGAAGTACCAGTTGTGGGAACCATTGCTATGGCTTTTAAAGAATTGTTCCTTACCCTTTTCTTCTGTGTTTGGAGATGATGATTTGTCTACTTACTATTAAGGTGACCAGTATTCTTTCCAGCATTGGGTACATTAAAGCAGAAGGTGACTTTATTTGCTAGTTCTTACTTTTTTTTCCCCCAGCTGTCATTCATTTCCTTCCTTTAATTTGTCCCAAGGTTAGGTTATCTTTTGGTTAGGTTATCTATTACAGTCATTTGCCCATAGCCCACAGCGCAAACCCACAGTTAGGGTATGTTCTGTGTGTCCTTTAAAGCCCTGTTTTTATCAAAATACCTTCTGCCTCATGTGAAATTTAAACATGTTATACTATCTTGCTATGATTTATTCTTTATAAATTTACATTCTGCTGGAGTTACAGCTTACCTTTGTACATTTTTAAAAAAGTGAACCTACTTGGAATTTTGTTAAGTAGAGTCCCTAAGTCATATTGTTGATACTCAGGTGGTCAGTTCAGGCAGTTCATCGTAAACTGTTAGCTCTAGACATCAAGTTCTCCTAGGCCTTAATGCTACGCTGTTGCCATAAACCTCCGGTATCATAAGCAGCACACTTACCATCTTAGCATTCTTTTCTCTTCTGTTTTTTCTAACACAAAAACCATTTTCTCCATTATAGTTTTGAGAAAATCAATATCCACTTTCAAGTAGCATAAAATGGTACTCTTTTCTTCCTGTGTTTCTTACCATCCCGTATCTCACCAAACCCACAGACACCCCTGCACACTGGCCCAAATGTCCACATTCCAGGGAGGGACCAGCTACATAATTTTTGGAGCCTCATGCAAAATGAAAATGCAGGGCTCTTTGTTCAACAAAGCAGGAAAAAGTGCTACGTTATTACAATAGAAAACTTTTTCTTTCTTCCATAGTCTCTCTTTCAACACGTCATGATGTTTTTAATTTGCTATTTAATGTCATTTTAAGTAACTAAAACTTAAAAATTTTGTTATTAGCATGACTTTTACCATTCATCTTTATATTGTACAATGTCTGTTTAAAGTGCAAATATCAGAGCATTTACCTTCTATGTGAAATCGCCAAAATTACGTAATTCGTATTTAATGGCACAGCTTCTGAGAATGCTTCTGAGGCATCTTGAGTCAGACTCAGGAAGGCTGGGAGGAGGAAGAGAAGGTCCATCCAGCATGAAGCAAGCCAAGGGCACGCTCCTTCTGCTACGGGGATGCTTCCAAGGTGAGTGTGGACCCTCACAGGTGTCCTGGGTCCCCATCCCGTGACTCAGGATGCACATACACTTGCTCACACCAGCTGCTGGACTGATGCTCTGTGCTTCAGCTGGGGGAGCACCCTGGGGAAGTTCGGGCAGACACTTCTTCTTCCTATAGGCATGATACCCCAACCCACAGTGAATCAGCCACCCCCAGGGTATCGAAACCTCGGAGTTAGAAAGCTCTAAGTACTGGGATTAGGAATATGGGATAGAGGCTCATCTCCACCAACCTGTGGCCTTTGGCTGGCTGCCAGCTGATGCACCGTGGCTAGCACTGCCAGTCCAGAGCAGGATGGTCTCCACCATACTCTGCCCCAAGACTCTGACGGTGTGGGTGCCCTTCCCCATTCCTACACCTAGAGCCCTGGGCAGGGGTGGGGAGGGTGAAGCTGGGCAAAGCAGCGGGTAGCCAAGAACCCATCCTTGGGAGTGGGAAGGAGGCCTGGGTGTGAGCAGAGGCTCCAAGCCCCTGCACAAGCTCCATCGGCCCACTGACTTCGTTTACAAAACAGAAATTCAAAGATAACATTATTAAGAATTTCAAGATGGTAACTGCAAATTATACAGATTTACTTTATGTGAATTATCTCATCTCATCTCATCCCTGTAACAGGGGGCAGATACAATTTTTAGCCCCAATTTAGAGATAAGGAACCTGACACAGGGAAGGCAACTTGTCTAAGACCAGGAAATGAAAAGAATGGTCTACTATGATCAGAGTTTATTACAATAACATGGGATAATTTAAAACTAGGAAGCCTGTAAAGCAGATATATTGCATGTGGAGATCAAATTGGAAAAATGTATAATCACGTCAGTCAAAGCTGAAAAGGCATTTGAGATGATTCAACATTCATTCCTTTTTCCAGACTCTTTCAAATTCAGGAAATAAAGGATAGTTTCTTAACAAGATAAAGTATTTGTCTCAACTCAACAGGAAAATATTATGCTTAACTTGAAACATTAGATATAATCCTATTGAAACAGGAAATCAAAGGATTCCTGCTATCGCTATTAGTATTTTACATTGTTCTGAAAGCTATAATCAACACAAAAATACAGGAAATAGAAATAAGAGCAATAATATAGGAACGGCAAAGACAGTAACCGTCATCTGCATATAGTATGACTGGCCAACAGAAAACTAAGAGACTCAACAGAAAATAATGTCAGAACTACTAGGGGTCAGTTTAATGGCTGAATAAATCAAACTGCTTTTCTATATACCAACAGTAATTGGATAGAGAATCTAATGGGAAAAAATCCTACTCTTAAAAGCAATAGTAAGTATGTAGGATCTAGAGAAGACCTTATGAAGTGTATGACCTAGATAGTGAAAGCCATAGATCTTGAGAATAAATAATTGGAATAACTGTTCCTGGATGGGATGAAAATATTATAAAGATGTTGTAATGGTTAATTTTTATTTTTTTTTTTGGTGTCATCTTGCCTGGGTCATGGAGTACCCAGATATTTGGTCAAACATTCTGGGTGTTTCTGTGAGGGTGTTTTTGGATGAGATTAACATTGAAATCAATAGACTGAATAAAACAGATTAGCTCTCTAAGGTGGTGGGCCTCATCTGATCAGTTGAAGACCTGAATAAAACAAAAGGGCTAACTCTCCCCCAAGTAAGAAAGAATTCCTGCTGCCTGACAACCTTTGAACTGAAACACTGGCTCTCGAGCCTGCCAGCCTTCAGGCTGGAAGTAAACCAACGGCTCTCTTGGTTCTCGGGACTTCAGATGCAGGTTGGAACCATACCATTGGCTCTCTTGGATTTCCAGCTTGCTGACTCACCCTGCAGATCTTGGGACTTGTCAGGCTCCATAATCTTGTGAGCCAATTCCTTATAATAATAAATCTGTTTCTCTGTATATCTACATCCTATTGGTTCTGTTTCTGTGGAGAACCCTAATACAGGTGTCAGTTCTTTCCAAATTTATCATTTCAAAGTGACCCCAATAAAAACACTATTTGGAGGAGATATGATTCTAAACATATCTATATATGTTTATATATGTTCTAAAGTTAATGTGAAAGGATAAACAAGAATAGTTAAGAAATTTTTTGAAGAGAAGAGAAATCTGTGTGTGGCTGTTGAGAGGGGGAGATAGACTAGTTTTAGGAACTATGAAAACATTGTAAATAATTAAAACAATGTGGTTACAAGGATAGCCAGACTCTTAACACAGATTCAGGTATGTAAAAATACTTAAAAATAATTTGCATTATATTAGATGGCAAAAAGGAAGAATTATTCTGTAAATAGTGCTGGATAAATTGGCAGGAAAATCTAGAGTTAGGGCCTCATTTTTTTAAAACCATGTAACAAAATTAATCCCAAGTGGATTTTTTTTTTTAGTTAAATACAAAGAAAATATAAGCCATAAAAATATATGACAGAATATTTATCAAATTGGGAGCTTAAAATTTCTAAGCTTAAAAGCAATGGAGGAAATGGCAAATAAGATCATATTCAAATACATAAAATTTATATATGATATACTAGTCAATTCTCCATTATTCTAGTAATTCTTTATATTACACTTCCCTGTTTAAATCATGTTACTTTGTCTTCTGACCAGATCCCAACTAATACAACTGGTAATTCTCGTTGCCTTGACATGTGTTTTGTCTGATATTAATATAACCACTGCAGTTTCTTAGTGTTTACATTGTATTCTTTTATCTATCACTTTACATGTAGCCTATCCATGTCTTTATATCTAAAGTACATCTTTTCTAGGTAGCAAATGATCTTCATAAAATAATTGAGCTATTAATTGGAATATTTAGTGAACTTACATTTAATTTAATTATTAATTGGTTGAATTTATACAATCATTTTGCTATTTTTAAATTTATCATCCTAGTTTTCTTTGTTTCCCCCTTTACTGCCTTACTTTGGGTTAGTCAGTATCTTTTTATTATTGCATTTTAATTCATCTATGTTTCCATGGGTTAAAATACGCATTGACTGAATGAATATTATATCATTGCACTATACTGTAAGACTCTTAGAACAGGATACTTCCATTTACCCCTTTCTGTGCTTTATGATATTATTGAACATTTTAATGATAAACTCCACACTACATTGCTCTTTTTGCTTTAACCAGTTGATTACTTTTTCATATGTTTAAGATAAAAAATTTTATATTTGCTAGAAATTTACCATTTATGGCAAACTTCATTATTTTGAACAGATCAAAATTTCTGGCTGGTTTCATTTCCCAAGAGCCTGAAGAATTTCTTTTAACTTTTCTTATAGTACAGGTCTGCTGGTTTCAGGCTGTCTGATATTTATCTAAAGTTGTCTTTATTTCACTGTTATTTTTAAAGGGCTATTTTGCTGAATATCGTATTCTAGGTTGCATTTCCTTTTTTTCTTTCCATACTTTAAAGATATTACACCACTATCTTTTGCTCTCCATTGTTACTGATGAGAAGCCAGCAGTTATTCTTATCACTAACCCTGTGTATAATGTATCTTTTGTCTCTGGATCCTTTCAAGATTAAAAAAATTTTTTTTGGCTTTTCAGCAATTTGGCTAGGATATGACCAGGTGTAGGTTTCTTTACTAGGGTTTGCTGGACTTCTTGAAACTATAGTTTATGTATTTCTTCAAATTTGGAAAAATTTTGGCCATTATCTCTTTGAGTATTTTTCTGCTCCTCAGCCCACCCTTCTCCTTCTCCTTCAGGATCTGTAGTTACACTTATGGTTGACTGCTTTGTGTGGTCACTGATGCACTACTGTTTTTTGTTTTGTCTCTACCACGCCCCCCTAGTAACTCTCCCTCTTTGTGCATCAGTTTGGATAATCTGTATTTATCTGCCTTCAAGTTTACTGATCCTTTCTTACTCTGTCTCCAATCTTCTATTAAGTCCATACAATGAATTTTTATTTTAAATAATATATTTTCCAATCCTGGAATTTCCATTTGGTTATTTTTTGTAGTTTTAATTTTTCTGTATATAATTTCCATTTCTTCTCTCATTATGTCCATCTTTTCCTTTAAACTTCTCAATGTATTTATAAGAGCTTTTAAAGTTCGTATCTACTAAGTCAAACATTTGTTTCCGTGGGTTGCGTTTTCCCCTGGTTAAGGGTCACATTTTCTTGCTTAGCATACGTAAAACTTGTCTGCTTTATAGTGGTTGCTGTGGATATTACGTTATCAGAAATAGGATTTTTGTTGTTTTCCTTTAAAGAGTACTGAATTTTGTTTTGGCAGGTAGTCACTATACTGGTAGATCCGCTTGTTCCAATTGAAGATTAATTTTAGGTTTTATTAGGGTCCAGAGTCACCCTTACTCTAGAGTGGTCTTACTCCTAAGGCATGTCTTTAATTCTTGGGTTGTTCAGTGAGGCCTTTACACTCTGGCTGATTTGAACTCCAATGTCTCCCAGCCCCGTGTGACCTTAAGTGGCTGTTTTCTCATCTCATTTCTTCCATCTTCTATTTTCTGTTTGGGCTTCACTTCCCTCTGCTGAAAGTGCTTCCAGGCAGCAAGCCAGAGTGAATGTAGAGGTCACCACATGAGTGTCCTTTCTCTCAAGGACAAAAGCCTTGAAGTGTCTGTTGTGCAATGTTGTAGTTTATGATGGAACAATACCAGTTAGTCACGACTGGACTCAAAACTCTTGATTGAGGTTTTGATTTCAGCAATTAAATTTTCTTAGAAATTCTACCTCATAAGTGTATCTGTGTAATCCCTATAGTTTTTAAAAAAACTCATTGTTGTAATTTCATAGTTTGTTTCATACATAGCTCTTACGCATTCTGTCTTCGGTTTTCGGTTCCAACAACTGCATTCTTTGGGGTCTAAATTTATTAGTTGATTCTCACTAATAGTGGCAGGCCTTATCTGGATTTGGTAGTCTTTGTTTAAGAGGTCAAGCTTGATTGTAATCAAGCATCTCTCTTTGTGTACATACGTGTCTCAGGACGCTTCAGGACCTCCTTCAGGATTTTAGCTTAGAGGAAGGGGTCTCAGATTCAGGTTCTCCACCTCGTTGCTGTTTCAAGGCTGAATATACTCAGATATGGTCAGTACAGAATTCTGACCTCAGGGAAATCCTATCCCTGCACAAAGCCTGCAGGCTCCCTATCATTCTAGTTTCAAGCACCTGTGAACTTTGTTGCTCTGGCCTGAGGTCCTCACCTATGTTCCTGATTATTTCCAGCAAGTCCAATTCAGGCTCCAAGCTACCTTAGTCTACCTGGTTATTTGGGGCTCAGCTCTTGGATTTTAAAAATTTCATTTTTACTCTTTTCTTTGAAGGGAGAAATCCCTAGAAACCTGAAATGCTTCAGTGTATATTGTGTTTGTGCAGGGGTGGGGGGTGTCTAGCTATTGTGGAGGAGAAGTTAACCTCTAAGTTTCTAAAACCTCAAGTATTAGGGAGCAAAAACACATGTATTAACATTATAATCAGAAAAATAACAAAAAGGACAACAGGTATCTGTATCTGAATTATTAATGTACAATTCATGTGGTAAGTAATCACTATGAGAAATTGAGTTATTAGTATAATCTATTCATCATTTTTGTGTTGCTTAATTTATTTCTCAAGTTCAAATACTAGCTAAAGGATACTTTCCATAGACTGAATCTTTGTAAATTTTAGAAAAATATATTTAAGTTGACAAATGAAGGCTGACATTTGGCTATGCTTTAATAGGCTGAACACCAAGCAAATCCTATTCCTTTATTTGTTCATTTGGCAGTAAGTCTTGACATCACCTTCTCCTCTTTCTTAAATTTGCTTACTTAGCAGGGCACAATGCAGTTCTGATGTGCAATCTGATTTCAAAAGAATCTTTGAGACAGCTAATCTTCTGTACACTCACTGTAATTAAATATTACAGCACAAATGGTACATAAGATACTCACCTTCTTGAGAACCTCTTAGCACCAAAGAGCAGTGAAATAAAAAAGTATAGATTTTCAGAGTGGTTTTTGTAGATTTTTCAGCTTGAACTTTTAACTCTTATAGCACCTAGAGCTTACAAGGAATAAAGCATTAAATACCACAGATTACAAATATCTTTATTAGTTGTCTTTCCTTCTGTCCTAAATTCTCATTTTATCACAGTTTAAAATCCGCTAGAAGACAAATCTGCTTACCTTCAAGCTACCTGCTTCATCCCTGAAAATATGCGATAGAAAATGCCATACTTAATTAGGCTAATAATCAAGTTCAGTTCTTGGTCTCTTTGGTAAATGTCACCAAAATATGTCTTGTAGGAGAGTATGTCTGCTATCTTTAACTTTAAAATCCAATAACTGATATTCACTGACGTTCCTTTATCAATTAGTCTCTTCCTCATCTCCACCACCCAAGCTTAAACATGTGGTAGTTCCATAAGTTCAAAATCACCATTATACATTTATTTTTCTTAAAACTATCTCTATCTGCCTCAAGAAGAAGTAACCAAACTCTGGATTTGGTGAATAAATCCATCCAGCACATGACCTTCATGATTTAGTCCCACTTTTCCCAGACTGAGGTCCTAAGTTTTAAAAATGTGCTTTTCTTGAAAAAGTAAACAAAGACATGGTAAAAATACTCAAACAGCTCAATAACAGCTCATTAAATACATGAGCTTATGGCCCCCTTTATTAAATATACCTATGGCTCCATCTTCAAAGGGCCTCTGAACAAAACAGCAGCTAGGCTGTGGACTAACAGGCAGGAGAAATCTGACCAAAGAGAAAAAGACCTAGCAATACTGATAGTCAAAGCCCCTCATATGAAATGGCCCAGCCAGAAGAGCAATGAGTGGAATCCATTGGCCAAAAGCTCACTCCATGCACACGGAGCTTCTAGTTTGTTTTAAAATATGAACATATAACAAAAGATTACCAGATATTTGAGAAAAACTTCTAATATGAGACACCTAAAACACAAACAGAAAAATGGAATGAGGCAATGAAGGGAGAAGAAAACTTCAAAGAAACTGAAATTAAATAATCAGAGACAGAATTAAAAGCTGCTGAATATGCAAAACAAGCACAGGAGACAATAAAAAGGTAAATTCAGAGAAAAAAAATTTTCTTCCTATATATATACATATCTATGACACAGACTAATTTACAAATTAGGTACAGTAACTAATAATAAAATAGAACACTTGTAACAACATACTGTAATAATAGTTATGTGAATGTGGTCTCTCTCTCTCTCTCAAAATATCTTCTTGTATAAATTAAATGTCTTTTCCATCTTAACGGAGCATTTACTACAGTCTGTGGCTGTAACTTTTGCAGTTTGAGGTGTGACAGTATAACTAGCATGAATTTCTTTTTCTTTCTTCACAATTTCAGAAATAGAAGATTCGTTCTTACCATAGGTATTAGCAACCTCAGCATAGTTTTCTTTTCCTTATTAAGTTGAAAACTTTTTTTTTGCGGTACGCCGGCCTCTCACTGCTGTGGCCTCTCCCGTTGCGGAGCACAGGCTCCGGACGCGCAGGCCCAGCGGCCATGGCTCACGGGCCTAGCCCCTCCGCGGCATGTGGGATCCTCCCGGACTGGGGCACAAACCCGCGTCCCCTGCATTGGCAGGCGGACTCTCAACCACTGAGTCACCAGGGAAGCCCAAGTTGAAAACTTTTACCTTCTCACTTAAAGGAAGCACTTTACAGCTTCTCTTTAATATATCCAAATTACTAGCATCACTACTCTTGCACGTTGGGTCCATTATTAAGTAAAATAAGGGTCACCTGAATGTAAACACTGTGATTCCATGACATCCATCTGATAACCAAGACGGCTACTAAGTGACTAAAGGGTGGGATACACTGGGCAAAGGGACGATTCACAACCCAGGAAGGACATAGTGGGATTTCATCATGTTACTCAGAATGGTGAGCAAGTTAAAACTTATGGATTTTTTATTTCTGGAATTTTCCATTTAATATTTTTGGACCCAGGTTGACCACGAGTAACTGAAACCACGGGAAGTGAAGCCATGGATAAGGGGGGACTACTGAAATGTATTTTGAAAATTGGTAAATTTCTAGGAGTTGTCTTAGTAAGATGATACCTACAAAATACCAACATTAGTGAAACGGGCTGCTGCAGTGTTGATTTAATGATTTTAAACCACTTAAACAGTTAGTCTGTAAAGGAAAATTGATATTCCATTCACATGTAAACTTTCTGAAAGTTTTCCAGTACCAATGATAATATTTTATCAATATAATGTATGAATTCCTATTATACACTTTGAGAGGCTTTATGGCTCTATGATGTATTTACTTACAGAAGTGTTGATGAGATTAATTTCTTGGCATGTATTGCTATAGCAGAGGGCATAAAATCAATGGAGGTTTGGTAATCAACAAAGATTGTCAAAGTTTATACGTGACATTTTTCAGAAAGACGTTAGTCCACAGATATACAGAAAAGCAAAGTACTAAATTTCTTGATTCAACAGCAAGTATATTTATTTTAAGATAACATAAGAATGTAAGACAGGTCACTTTACATAAGAACAATAAACTGGAACTTAAATGAAATTCATAATAAGAAATGATTCTGAGAATTACCATAAACCTTTCATCATAAAGTCTTCTGTAAAGAGTATGATACTAAAATTTCATGTATAGCTTCATCTTTCCAAGGAATAGTTTGTAGAAGGAAATACTGAGAATAGCATACATGTATTTAGTACATTACTATTTTCAAAGCACTTAAAATTTTTAAAATTGATGTAAACAACAGTCCAGTAAGATATTTTTACCTCCCATTTTATAGATGATAAAGTTCAAGAGTGATAATATGTGGAGAATCACCATAATTTACTACTCTTTTCCATTTTAATTGATCAGAATATTTTATTTATTTGCATTTTAATATTATGCTGCAGTCTTATAAGCAGATGAGTATCCATTCACTCTGATAAGCAGTAAAGAATAAAGGTTACTATGTAGTATTCCTTGGGAGAATGGCAGAATTATAAAGAATCTTAATGATCTAATTCAGTTTTTAATATCTATTTATAGGACTGTTCTAAATAGCAATTTTTCCATATATGCAAGATAATTTAGTTTATAATTAAAGATAAAAGTAAGTTGCATTTTTTCCATTCTTTTAGATAGCAAATAATATTGAGAACATTCAGTGTAAGGTAAAATAGAGCTGGGGCACGTTAAATGAGAAGGTAGATATTCTCATTTAGTTAATCAACTGAATCAACCTGCAAAGCAGGTGAAATTATACTATATGAAATCCTAAAACTGATGAATCACATATTTCTATATCAATGTAATAAATAATATCAGATAAAGAATGTAAAAAGTCTAAAAATGCATTGTCAATGCTAACAACATATTCTTGGGAATAACATTACTTTCATACATAGGCTGATGCAGAACTATCAATTTCACTTTTAATAACTTAACAAAAACAAAGTCAGTATCTCCTATTTTCATATATAAAAGCAAGATAACAGCTGGAGTGTGTGCAGTTTCTATTTAGTACATCCTAGAAGAGAAATGAACCTATCTCCACAGACAGTATAATTTAAATTCATTGTTCTATTTTTGCATAGTAACTTTTTATAAACTACATTTTTTTAATTGAACAGATTTCCATTAAATCCTATCAAGTTATTTTCTCCAGGAGAAAATCTAATTTTGCTGTTTTTCAATAGAAAGTTTATCTTTTCTCTTTTAAGACATTTTGAAATAATAAATTCTATTTAAAGTATTCATGATTACTGGCTGTTTGGCATTACTTTAACATGTGGTCCTTTCGCAAGAAACAAATATTAACTTCTACCTAATATATATACTTCAGTCTGCTAAACCATTTTATATTAATCTTTTATAATAACTCATTTTGACACCACAGACATAATAACAATATGCGATAAGTTACAGAGCCTCAAGATATTATTTTTACTACTGTTATTAACATGTACCCTCTGCTATCAGGAGCTGCACCATGTTTAAAACAATAATGACAATAACAGTGACTACTGCTACAAAAACTACCACTGTTTCTACCATTAATGTATGAGTTTTTTTGAGAAAAAAAATTTACATTTTAAATTACTGTATACAGAAAATAATATCAGACATTCTGTTGACTTTGGTAAATGAACAAAAACTTAAAAAAAACTTTATATGATTCAAACAATATATGTTAATTAAGCAATTTTAAAAGTTAAAAGTACAGTGTAAACCATCATATTGTATAGTAGCTTAATTTCTATTTGTGTTTCAAAATTACTTCAATGTAATTAAAAGCCTGGAGATCTATTAACAATTCTAAGGGCCCTAAGATAAATCTCAAGGAATATTCATTTTCTGATAATAAGTTCAGCCTAAAACCAAAAATATGTTGCTGTTCATTTTTAAGTGATCTAGATTCCACGAGTCATACATTATTTTGAAATGAGACAAATTTCTAATGAATCTTTTAAAAAATTAAAATACATTTTTATACAGTCACTGGAAGAATCCAAAGGGAATGAAAAAGTGCAGAGTTCAGTAAATCAAGTCAAAAGCTCAACATGATAACACGTAACGTTAGTAGTAAGAAGATGCATGATAACACGTAACATTAGTAATTAGTAAGCAGATGCATCTTATATTCAAAAATTCAGTTAAAGAAAAAATTATAATTAGCATTTCACCTTTTCCTTCATTTACACAAGTTCTGATCTCAGACCTGCTTCCGCCCTCTGAAGTTTTTGCTTCTTGCACTTTCAAGTAGATAATAATCCTTTAAACTTTGCTTTAGAAGTACCTAATTAAAAAAATATATGTAATACATAAAAGTAACATTTTTTAGGATGAAATTTGGAAGTAACAGCATTAATCATTATAATAATGACAGGAAACAGTAAGGCACATGATAAAAACACGCAACAGCAAGTATAAGAATCAAAGACTTAATCATAAACTATTTCCTTAAATTTAAAGGTTCAGTGTTTTGTTTAGTAACTTGTCTAATCCTCAGTCTTCCAAAGTTCTAGAATCTAAGTAGCCATTTTTATCTATGGTTCTATATACTACTACACAGAATCAATAATGTCAATGTGACACTATTACAGGCTGGTTGGAAACACTATCTATATGAACATATAAATGGTATAGTCCTATTTTTTTAAATGTTTAGCTTAACTTCTTATAATAAAGGCAATATAAAGTTCCTCAAAATAGAGATTAGGAAGACCTGACTTCTTCTGTTAGCTCAATCACAACAGTTACCACCTTAGATAAGTAAATAAGCCTACTTACCACTAAACATTTTAGACCAGCAATTCCCTAAATGGGTTCCATAAAATATTAGGCTTCAAAGCTACTTTGCAAAATACCAAATACTGCTGTTTTCTTTTAGAGAGACAAATCAATAGTGGCATATTAAGATCTGTAAGTCCTAAGGAACCTATTTAACCATATCTATTATGATATTTCTCATACTTATTTCTAAACAGCTTTTGGTCTTTTAACTAATATACATTGACATCCTATGTATATGTACCACTTTGGTAATGCCACACTAGACAAATATAAATGTTTTAATCTTGAAAAAATATCAAAAAAATAGGTATTTGCAAGCATGTAAATGAATGAACGTGTCACTGCAGAGACCTAATCAGAACCCACAATCAACCAAAATTTTATAGCTATAGTTGACTTTTAAAAGAAAAACAAAAAGAAAAAAGGAAAAACAGATCTCTCATTTTGGAGGTCAGCAACAAGTCTGAGATACTTATTTGGGTTGATACAAATGAACAAATCTCCTGTATCTTCCTCAACTATTTCATTCCATGGTGATGGTGTAGTAAATAATAACTAAGATGGTTTTGTCATCACACAGAATAAGGCTCAAATTGCTCAAATCCTGGTTTGCATCTTACTAGCAAGTTATCTTGGGTAAATGACTCACCAAGTCTCTATTTTCTCTGCTGTTAAATGGGATATCTATCTGTAAGGATTAAATGAAATACTACATGTAGAAGAACACCTGGTATAGTGCCAGGCACCCAAAATAACTCTAAAAAAATTTAGTTGCTATTATTGTAGCAAATGTTTGGAATCATGATCCTAAAAAATAGTTACAAATATCCCTAAGATGCTAGTAATCCTAGATTATAAAAATGCAATCTGGATTCATTATATTGTATCTGCTCAGATACAAAACTGCAGGTTAAGCAGAAAAATTTTCAGTCACAACATTCATGAGAATTCCAGTCAGATGAGTATTTCTTCCAGTTCATTTTTAGATCACAACTTAATAGTGGCAAACTAATGCTTTGTTATAATAACTATTCTTAAACTGAATTGTATGGTGTAAAATGAAACCATTAAAAGACTAATTCTTAACTTGAATTAGTGACCTAAACATTAAAAATAAATTATAATTCTATTTCTTTCAGCTATTACCTAAATGTTGTAAGAGGAAAATAAATTATGACCCTTCTTTTACTGTTACTGAACACATTTAGACAAACAGAGGTGCTAACATACTTATCTGCTATGAAGTTCCTTCTTCAGACAGGATTTGAAAGTGGGATACTTCTGAACTGTTTTATAACCCTGTGGAACAGAGGATTAAAAGCGTGCAAAGGTAAATAAAATGTTATGGGGTCACAGATATTCAATAAATAAGGTAAAAATAAAAATACATAAAATCTAAGAGAGAAATACAGTGTCAGGGGTTTATAGCATAGTTTTATATTGGGGTGGCCAAAAAGTTTGTTCGTGTCTTTCGTAACATCTTACAAAAAAACCTTAACGAACTTTTTGGCCAACCCAGTATTTTAGTTTGATCTTGCTATTCTAAAATATTTGAGGAAAAAAATGATTTTCAACGCATGCCCTTTTAGGCATTTGTGCCATCACCGCAAATGTTAATAACTAACCACTAGGTGGCAGTTAAGTACACGGTATCTTTACCAAGACAGTTGGGATTTTAAGAATCCATTAAAAATCTTTAAAAACATTGTCTCAGATTAATCTTGATTTTTTTGTACATATATATTTTTTTCTTTTTAAATGTATAATGCTCAGGGGTACTGTTACCAAAGAGGGAAGACTGAATATTCTAGCTGTTAATCATATATTTACTTTCCATTTGTGGCACATCCAAATACATTAAATGTGTAAACATTTATTGATTTATGTTACATTTCATTCTTTAAAACATATTTCTGAGAAAAATCACTGAATTTCTTGTAATTATTTTGCAGTATAAGATGTTAAAAGGAAAGAACAGTTCAACAGACAAAAAAACATTTTTTACCTCATTTTCCATATAAAAAGTACTGAATATGCAGTGACTTAAGAACCTCACGTTGCCTAGTGGAAATCTGCATCATATAAAATGAGAAATAGTGATATTTCTTTGTATACTAGCAAGTCTTAAACAGCCAGTGTGCAGACTGAATCAAAATATTTGGCAACATTTCCCCCCCACAAACTGGGATGAAGACATTAAACTAATTGAATATGAAAATAAGTTATTAAAATTCACACTGATTTTTTTTTTTCACACTGATTTTATATTTTAAAAAGCATCACCTTTTATCTCTTCAAATTGTTTTTGAAAATAGGTAGGGCCTTATGTTTTTCCTTTTCAAATATAACATCTCCTGTTTATATCCTTAAAAACTTAAAGTGTTTCTGAAACTTAGATGGATTTTTTTCTTTCAGTTTTTAAAAAGGATAGCAATAGGCTTGAAATTTATAGGTTTACCCGGAATCCTCTATGGAGTCTGTCTTTCATAATTCCAATGAATTCTTTATAGCTTAATTGATCATCTTTGTCAACATCAAAAATCTTAAAGACTGTGTTCACTAAATGTGGTGAAAGTCTGAGGCCAGTGGCTACATAGACGGCACGTTTAAATTCATCTAGATAAATGACACAGAAAAGGAGTAAACCATTAACATTTTTATAATATGTGTTAATTACTAGCCAGGTTATAAAAGAAGATTTTTTTTCTAAACATGGGTCATGATCTTATGTAACACAGCACTTTTCATTAATCATGCCATCTTTTTAGGGAACATAAAATTTTTTGTGGTTTTAATTAAAAGGGCCTACTATCAACCACAGACACTTTAGAGGTTATTAAGGTGAATAAGTTCTCAAGAAACTTACAGTTCAGATGGGAGATGACACACCTGCCCAAATAATCATTACACAGGACCACACAAAAAGCAGCAACAAAGCGCTATGAGAATTTGGAAATGAGTGGTTACTTGTGGGGTAGCGTGGAGTAGGGAAAGGAGAGAGAAGACAGCGATTAGGGAAGGCTGCCGCTTTGCATCTGAGTTCAGCCCTGAAGGATAAAGGATTTCAGCTTGTAGAGATGAGAGGAAATGGCAGATGATGACATGAAAGAACAAAGGTGGGGCAGGGCTCAGGAGCACAAGGCATGTTCAGAAAATGAGCAGCCTGGACACCCAGGAGCTGGGGAAGCTCTGCACGGGGACTTTGAGGTGAGGAACCTGTACGATCTTCAACAGGCAATTGGGGAACTGAAGAATTTTCCATAGCAGGTGTGTCAGGGTTAATCTGTTTTAGGAAGATTATTCTGTGAGTTGTCCAGGAAACGTCAGAGAGGAGAGTGGATAATGGCAGGAATACCACTGCGGTGGCTACAGCAATAGCTCTTTTTAAGGTGATAACCTGAATTAATGTGCTAGAAGTGGCAACAGAAAAAAAAATAAAAGAGACAGATCTATTCCTAGCACCTGCGAGAGTGATTTTTTTCATTTCGTTTCATTCAGTTCCACAAAGTAAAAGAGCAACTTTCCATTCTGAACCAGCTAAGCAGATACTGACTTTTTCTCTTTTTGAAGTTGATTAGTAGGTTTACCGTGGCAGTAAAACATTGGCCTGTTAAGGCAGGGCTCCCAAAGGTTTTGGTTTTAAAACACTAAAATGTGTTAAGAAGATGCCTTATTTGAATATCTAGAACAGTCAAAGGGTGAAATATGAAAACTTTTCAGTTTTTAGGTTTCCTTTCCTCAACGAGTAAGTGAATGAAGCTATGCGAGGGATTCACTATCTGTGTTTTGGGAAAAGAGAATTATTAGCACTTAGAGGCTCCGGTTTTCCTTGTCCCTAGAACTTGGTAATAAAATAACGAGACTGTCCTCTGAGATTGAACTGGGGGATTAGCACTTATTAGATTATGGCAGACACGGGTAAAGTCACCGTAAAGACATAACCAGAAAGTCCTCATATGGCAAGAATATTTAAAAACAACATGGCCACGAGGGAAGGGAAGGTGGGTCATAGCCACAGAATCCTGGGAAAAGGACTTGACTTGTTAGTCTACCTACAGGGAAAGAATGAGCTGGTCCTGAGGACTACAGCATTCAGAATTCTATGGCAGTTGTATTTTTTTGTAAATCAAGCAAAATTGACTGTCATTTTTATATATCGTTCTTAAAACTTGGCTAATGTAAGTCCATGGCTAAGAGGCGGCTCTGTTGACAAAATTCAGGTTTCTGAGCCAGCAGAGAGTGTGGGTAAAATCAGTAATACAAACAAATAATATGAATATCACCCTGTGATGATGTCTGCGGCATGGCCAGCTGGCTCTTCTATAGGGAGACACATATCCCCTCAAGGTTACCAAGCAGCCATGAGGTTTCTTCCTCTTTAAACCTTTACAAACATCATTAGCTTTTCCCATAATATGCAGTGAGGGGCAATCATAAATTTAATACAAAATAGTAGCATATTTTCCTAAATTTAGCTTAGGGAAAACAAATTTCCTGTTGAAGTATACACCAAACTTTCAGGCAAATGGATGGCTAATATGATATATCTAGTTAATTTGTTGTCAAAGTCACCAGAAGCAATGTAGGAATATGATTTGCTTTTAGTTTTTGAAAGTTTGTTACTTACCTTGCCCTATAGAGCGACTTGCAAAATTATACATATTCAAGGCTATTGCAAAGTCTTCTAGGTTGTTCAAAAACTGGAAAAATGACCTGAATTCATCAAATGTAATGCCCTATATTGGGAAAATATATGTAAATATATTTAGCATTGTCAAATTGATTTAAATAAATATCTACGCTTCCTAGAAATAAGCAGATTGAGCATCAGCAATATATCTCGTAAGTATATATTTCCAGGGCACCTTCTGAAACCTTCTTTCTCCAAATGAAATGTAAAATTCACTCAAATTTTTTCCACTGGGTAATGTTGCTACTATTAGCAATGATAGGTGAAAATATTTTTAAAACACTCTCATATCAGCACAAAGTTAAAGAAAAATGCTACAATAAACATAAATTTAAAAGTTTCCATTTTTGGAAATTCTCACTTCAGGCCTGAATTTCTTAAACTTTAAAAGTAAGTATGATCATTAAGAAAAAAGAAGAAGAAAAAAAAAACCTCTAAAAACAGTTTCTCGGGCTTCCCTGGTGGCGCAGTGGTTGAGAGTCCGCCTGCCGATGCAGGGGACACGGGTTCGTGCCCCGGTCGGGGAAGATCCCACATGCCGCAGAGCAGCTGGGCCCGTGAGCCATGGCCGCTGGGCCTGCGCGTCCGGAGCCTGTGCTCCACAACGGGAGAGGCCACAACAGTGAGAGGCCCATGTACCGCAAAAAAAAACACACAAAAAAAAACAACAAAAAAACCCCCAGTTTCTCCTGTACATGTATTTCTCCTTAAATATATTTCAGCATTAGGTCATTAATGTCTTTATAATGACAATGCAAAATAAATATGTCTAATAAGCCAACAGTCGTGTATTTTTACTTGTTCCTGCCATGATAAGGCTGCCAGAACAACAGGAGGAAGTACAATGACTGTAGCAGAGCTCTGGGAGGCCCAACACAGGGCTTCCGGTAGGGTCATGGAAAGGACTCTGGAATTTCATTTACGTAAATTGAAATTATTGCCACTGCTATAACTTCAATTAAACAGGAAAGTGACTTAAAATAAGTACAATGTTTATTGCCACTGCTATAACTTCAATTAAACAGGAAAGTTACTTGAAATAAGCACAATGTATCTCTGATAATACGAATTTGGATACAAAGGGCTGCATTTACTTGATGTGTTCTCCTCAGCAAGATGAACAAAATTGAGAGACAAAGTAAACAGAGAACAAGCAGAGGGCTGAGAGCTTAGGCTTCACAAATTCTGACCTTACTACTGGGGTAGCAGGGGAAGGGAAGCTAAGGAGGTGGCACTGGAAAGCTGGGCAAAGAACCAGAGAGTTTATTTTCATATAAGTCAGCTACTGATTAAGTGATTTATTATCAAAATAATATTATCAATTTGTTATTGAAATAATAATACCAAATTTTAATACACATTAGTTCCACTTCAATTATAACCCCTCTTTACTTTCAAGGAGAATCATCACTGTCATTTCTCTTCACTTTTTCTTTTTCTCTTTCCTTACATTCATTTATGGCCATTCCAACTCTGGATTCTGCTTTGTGATCTGATCCCCCCTGCCATGTTTTCCTGACAGGACTGTTTGACTCAATTAGGGAGACTGAGCCAGAAGGGGTTTGTCTTGATGTGAAGAGCTTGTTGCCAGGGAAACTGGCCACTGCTCTGGTTCTGTATCAGTTTGTGCTGGATCAGCTGTCCCAGCAACAATCTCTGTGTCAGGGTGACAGGTTAATGCTGGTAAAAGTGAAAAACAAGAGGATGGGATATTTTAAAACAAAGTGTAAACAAAAATGTCAATACTTTTAGGGAGCTTAAAATTAAAAGCAAATCAAAGAATGACAGAATACAATGTTCTCCATCTGAACCTTTGGATTTTTCAAAATGGGGATCTCATGTTTGGAAAGACAGGGCAAATTCAAAACCATACAGTAATTGTTTTGTACAGATTAAACTCTTTGTGTTTGTAAATATGGAATTGAAAATTGAAAAACAGGGCATTCATTTTGATGGCGATTATTTAAAGCAATCCATTCTTAACAGAAGTGAGGGACAGACAGTCTGGGGAAGTGGCAGAGAGACAGGGGTATGGCCATTTTTTCTCCCTCCCCATTCTTATTCCCAGAATCACTTCTGTAATGAACCACTGGGACTTGAATGGAGTGTGTCCTAATCGTTAGAAGTGGAGTAAAAAGAAGTAGCTTACATCGTAACAAAAATAAAGTGATGATAATATCTGATGACTTTAAAGTATCAAAATACATATATACTGAGAGTCCAGAAATAAACCCAAATATCTATGGTCAACTGATTTTCAGTAAGGGTGCCTTGTTCTCAAATTGTCGTGATATGTGATTTGACCTGTCTGGTGATTCCCTGAAGGACCAGCACAGAGGCTGACTTTTGTTTCACCCTTTTCCCCTTGGACTAGAATGGCTTTCCTGGTGACAGTGACATCTATTACAACATTTAAAGACATACACACTCTATGCCAGCCTGGGGCAAGGGACGACAGAGGAGACAAGTGGCAGACAGAATCCAAAAGCCTGGGAAGGAGGAGGCTGAAGAGAATGGTTACTGGGAGAATAGGGGCTCACAGCGCTATCGCATATACTTGGGAAATTGGACATGCCCAGGAACTGACACATGCTTTAACAGACCTGAGGGGACCCTAGGTTACCACCTCTGGCAGATATGTGAGCTCTGTGAGAGCAGGAGGTGAAGGTAAATAAAGGGGCTTAGGTAGCCTGGCGTAGTGCTGAAGGAGTGCTCCAGCTCACAGCTTAACTGCAAAGACTGGGACAGTACTATATTTTTTTCTTCTTGGCTTCAGGCATTTAAGGAAATCTCTGTCAGTTCTCTGGCTAACCCCTAAGATAAAGGAACAGAGTCTTAAGTGACTGCATATGACAAGGAATACAGTCTTTTCTGTTTGTTTAGTGACTTATCCAAGCTATTTTGCAAATGGACAACTGTAGGGGAGAATGTGATTTCCAGAGTTACCATATAATATTCAAAATGGCTAGTTTTTAGCAAAAAATGACAGTGCATACAAAGAATCAGGAAAATATGGCCCATTCACAGGAAGAAAAAAAAAGAATCAACAGAAGCCATCCCTAAAGAAGCCAAAACATTGGACCAAAGAAAAAACGATTTTAAATTAATTGTTGTAAATATGCTTAAAGAGCTAAAGGAAACCATGGACAAAGAACTAAAGGGAATCAGGAAAACCATGTATGAACAAAATGAGAATATCAATAAAGAGACAGAAAGTGTAAAAGGAACCAAATAAAAATTCTGGAGCTTAAAAGTACAATAGCTGAAATGAAAAGCTGACTAGAGAAGTTCAACAATAGATTTGGGCAGACAGAAGAAAGAATCTATGAAATTAAAGAGAGGACAATTGAAATTATTCAGTCTGAGGCACAGAAAGAAACAAGAATGAAGAAAAGTGAACAGGGCTTCCCTGGTGGCGCAGTGGTTGAGAGTCCGCCTGCCGATGCAGGGGACACAGGTTTGTGCCTCGGTCTGGGCAGATCCCATATGCCATGGAGCGGCTGGGCCCGTGAGCCATGGCTGCTGAGCCTGCACGTCTGGAGCCTGTGCTCCGCAATGGGAGAGGCCACGACAGTGAGAGGCTCGTGTACCGCAGGGGAAAAAAAAAAAAAAAGAAAAGTGAACAGAGCCTAAGGGTCCTGGGGACACCATCAAGTTCATACATACATTACGGGACTTCCAGAAGGAAAAGAGAGAAAGAAGTCGAAAGAATATTTAAAGAAATAATGGGTGAAAACACCAAATTTGAGGGAAGACGGGAGTCTACACATCTGAGAAGCTCAATGAAATCCAAGTAGGATAAACTAAAAAACGCCCACACCAAGACACATATTCAAAGTGTCAAAAGCCAAAGCCAGAGATACTTGAAAGCAGCAGAGGAGAAGCAGCTCTTCACATAGAAGGGATCCCCAATAAGATTAGCAGCTGATTTCTCATCAGAACTCACAGAGGCAAGAAGTAAGTGGGATACTTCAAGTGCTGAAAGAAAAAAACCTGTCAACCAAGAATTCTGTATGTGGCAAAAGTATCCTTCAAAAATGAAGAAATTAAGACATTTTCAGATAAACAAAAGCTAAGGGAATTCATTACTAGCAGACCTGTCCTACAAGAAATGCTAAAGGAAGTCCCTCAGGCTGAAAAGACAAGAAACTAGATAGCAACTCAAAGCTATATAAAGAAATAAAGAGTTCTGGTTAAGGTAAGGGTAAAGGTGATTACATAGATAACACTTCATACTCACTAGGATGGCTATAATTTATATATATAGCAATTCCACTCTAGGTATATACCCAAAAGAACTGAAAACTGGTATTCAAACAAAAAAATACATGTACACACATATTCATAGCAGCATTATTCACAATCCCCAAAGGGTGGGAAAAGCTCACATGGCTATGGACAGATGACTGGATAAACAAATAGTGGTATATACCTACAATGGAACGTTATTCAGCCATAACAAGGAATGAAGTACTGATAGATGCTACAATGTGGATGAACCTCAAAAACATTATGAAAGAAGCCAAGCATGAAAAGTCACATATTGCCTGATTCTTTTTATATGAAATAGCCAGAACGGTTAAATCCACTGAGAGAAAAAGCAGACTGATGGTTACCAGAGGCTGGGGGAAAACACTTAATAGGTACAGGGTTTACTTCTGGTGTAATGAAAATGTTTTGGAAATCGACAGAGATAGTGGTTGTACAACATGTGTATATACTAAACGACACTGAATTGTTCAGCTTAAAATGGTTAATTTTATGTTACATGATGTTTACCTCGGTAAAATTTGAAAAAATCAAAAGACTAGAATGAGGAAAAGATTTAACTTGAAAAAGCCAAAGAAATCATCAAGACAAATTATCATCCAAACTAAAACGACCATTTAGAAAACACGCGCTTAAGAGGACCTCAGGAATATAAACTATGTTTATTCTTAACACAAAATTCATACTCATATCATAAATTAAGTGTGCTATTTAGATCAGTAACTGATCTAAATAGCAAATACATAATAACTTTTAGAAATATATAAACAACTTTGAAAGATTGAGGGAAGTGTACCATTGTGAAAAAAGCAGAAAATTCAAACTCTGAAATTTACTGGCTGAATGATCTAATAAGGTAAGTCTCTTAAACCTTTCTGAACATCAGTGTCCTCAAAGCTTAATAACGGTACTTTTATTACTTTCTTGTTAATATTTACATTACGTGGTTATGATGAGAAGCCCTCTTCCCTTCCCTTCTACAGTCTCTATCTACATTCTCTCCTAGATAAGTTCACCTGGTCCCATGGTATTTAACATTTTTTAAAGTTATTTATCTTATATGGCAATATATTCACCTGTTCAAAATTCAAAAGGCACAAAAGAATATACAACACAAAATCTCCCTTTCTCCCACCCTTGTCACCTAGCCATGTAGTTCCTTTCCTTGGAGGAACCAATGTTTTTAGTTCTGTGGGTCCTTCTAGAATTAGCATAGGCCATCTTTTTAAACAAATGGTAGTATACTATATACAATGCTCTAAGTTGTGTTCTTTTTCATTTACTGCATCTTGGAGATCATTCTATATTAGTACATAAAGACCTTTCTTAGTCTTTTTCCAGCTGCACCTTTTCCCATTTTATAGTTACATCATAATTTATTTAACCAGTAACTTACTGCAAGAGGTAGTTTCTGGTATTTAACCAGTATGTTACTGAAAGAGGCAGGTAGTTTCCAATCTTTTGCTACAATGCTATAATAAATAACTTTGTATATATCTACCATTTCATATGAGTGAATATATATGTAGATAAAATTCACAAAAACAGAAAAGCTTTAAGTTCCACATCTTTAAATATTATCTATCAATTCATTTGACAGGGGCTCTAGGTGCTGCGGATATATGAGTGAATAAAAAAGATAAAAACACTAGCCTTTCCGGAGTTTATGTTCTAGTTAGGGGAAACAGACAACAAATAACAAAAATAAGTAAATATCAATACTATTATTTATCCAGATAAACAATGAAAAATAAAAAGTAAATTATATGGTATGTTAGAAGATGATAACGCTATGGAAATAAAAACAGATTAAGGGAAGAAGGAATAGGGAATGCCAAGGGAAAGGGTTATAATTTATCTACTAGATTATTACTTACATAGTAAGTTATATATTATTTATATAATAGGTGAGTCTTCATATATTAGATTGGAAGGGTAGGCCTCATTGAGAAATAACATAGTGAGCGATATACACAGCATATCTAAGAGAAGAGCATTCTGGGCAGAGAAAAGAACACACACAAAACCCCTGAGACAGCAGACTGCCTGGTATTTGAGAAACAGTAAAGTAGCCAGTGTGGCTGGAGCAGAGCGAGGACAGGGGAGAATGGCAGGAAGTGAGGTCTGAGGTAATGAGGGAGCAGACTGTGTAGGCCTTGGAGGCCACTGTAAGGAGAAAAATGGGGAGTTACTATGATAAGATCTGAATCATGGTATAAAGCGCTTCCTTAAATGCTGAATGGGGAGCGGATGGCAGGGAGGCAAAGCTGGAGGCAGAGAGGTGACTTAGGAGGCAACTGACCTGGGTGGTAGCAATGCAGGTGGCAAGGAGTGATCAAATGCTGACAGAAGCAGTGTCAGGAGGATCTGTGATGGATTGTATGTAGAATGAGACGGAGAGGTCCAAAAATTTTGGCTAGAACGACTAGGAAGAATGGAGTTTCCATTAATTCAAGCAGGGAAGATGGTGCGTGGAGCAAGATTTTGGGGGGATGCTCAGGAGTTTAGTTTTGCAACTATTAAGCCTGAGATGTCTATTGGATACTACTGGAGATGCTGAGTAGGCGGTATGAAGTAAAAGACTGAAATTCAGGGGAGCAGTTTAAACTGGAGACACCATTTGGAAGTCTATACACCAAAAGTAGTCCTGATTGCACCCCTGAATGCTAGAGTCACACATCCAACTGCCTGCAGAATTTCTTCAAGTGGATACCTCATAGGAATCTCAAATTTAACTTGTCCAAAATAAAACCATTGATTCTTTCCTAATCCCAAGCTTATAGTCTTGCTTAGCTCAATAAAGGGCACTGTTTCACCATGTGGTTCAGGCCAAAACCTAGGAGTTCTTCATGATTCTTGTTCCATCATATTGCAGTCTAATCCAGCAACATGTTCTATCAGCTCTACTTTTCAAATGATCCAATATCTGACCACTCTTCCCTAGTTTCACCCTGGTCCAAACCATGCTCATCTCTTAGCTATACTCCTATTATAACAACATTCTAACTTGCCACCTTCTTTCAAACCTGGGCCAACTGAAGTCTATTCTGTATACACCAGCCACGATGATCTTTTGAGACGTGAATCAGGTCATATCTGGCTCATGAGTTAGATCAGATTTGAGTGTCATAGTAGACAGCAAATACTCACTGAACGAATACTTGTTGAATGAACAAACATGACACCTATGTTCTAAAACAAGATTGGCAAACGTTTTCTATAAAGGGTCAGAGAATAAATATTTTTATTTTTGCAGGTTATATGGTGCATGTTGCAACTACTCAACTGTACTGTTATAGCTCAAAAGGAGCCAGAGACAATCCATTAAAGAATGAGCGTGGCTATGTTCCAATAAAACTTTATTTACAAAAATAGGAAGTAGGTAGTTTACTTACCACTGCTTTAAAGTTTAAATACTATAGTAGCTTACCATCACTCTTAGAATCACTATTAGAATAAAATCTAAACTTCTTATTTTGGCCTACACGGTCCTCTGAGACCTGACCCCTAATCTATCTCTCCTCGATCTCCTACTATTTCCCCTTCACCGACTTTACCGTTTTGGCAATTTCTCAGATAAAGGAAGCTTTTTCTGTCCCCAGGCCCTTAGTATTTGCTGTTTCCTCTGCCTGGAAGGTTCTTCATCCAGATCTTGGCACAGGTCATTCCTCACAGCCTTTCCTCAAAAGCTACCTTGATTGTCTATCTTCTTTTCTAGTCCTCTTCATAATATTTATCATTATCTGAAAAGATATCATTTACTATTTTTCCTTTACTTGTTTATTGTATCTCTCCACTAAGATGTGTTTCCATGAGAGAAGGATTTTGCTTGTCACTTTATCCACGGTGGCTACAATAAGGCCTAGTAAACAGCAGATGTTTAATATCTGCTAGATAAATGAATGGAAATGAAAGTATTTTAGAAATGTAAAGTGCTATTCAAGTACTACTACTTGTTATTCTTTTGAGAGAAGAGGATGGCAGGTGAAAAGATGGTAAATACAGAAGTAGGGTGTGTTAGGAATATCACTGGCTTAGCGTCTTGGGTTTGAATCCTTGGGCAACTATTTTAAGTACCTGAGAGCCTTAGCTTCCTCTTTTCTAAAAGAAATTTATCAGTATCTGGAAGGTTGTTCTAATGATTGATGAGATAATGCAAAAAAAAAAAAAATCAGTGAGAATCAATGCTGGTTCACTTGCTATATTTTCCTCTTCTTACTGTAATAATTTGTTACATTTAAGATACCTCTATCAATTAGAAGTTTTGAGAAGCTGAATTTAACTTAAAAGAAAATTTTTTATTTTTTGGCTGTGCCACACGGCTTGCATGATCTTAGTTTCCTGACCAGGGATCGAACTCGGGCCATGGCAGTGAAAGCACATAGTCCTAACCACTGGCCTGGCAGGGAATTCCCCTCCCCCAAACTTTTTATTTTGAAATAATTTTAAATGTAAAACATCGGTGCAAAAACAGTACAAAGAGTTCCCTAAACACTTCACCCTGGAATTGACTTTTTTGAATTTCAGATTTTTATAAGTCTCCAGTGGATAAAAGAAAAAAAAGCATATTCTTCAAGGCCCTAAATAATACACTCATAGCTTGACAAAATAGTACAATTTCTGATATTTATTTTTAGGGAAGTGTCTATGAATTGGAAAAAATTTACTTCAACATGTAAAACAGATAAAAGACCCCTAAGTGATTACATAAACTAATAGTCAAATGCATCAAGTCCTTTTTTCCTCATTCCGTAGGGGACCTGCAGAATTGTTAGCACCGTCACAGTGTATCCACTTTAAACAAAGTCAAACTGTTTGCAAGTTTTTCTTGGATAGATTAACTTGATCCTTCTACAAACACAAATAGAAGGCAATATATCCAAAACATCCCATGCTTGAAGGGGTACTTGTAACACCAGTTCTATTTGGTTGCAGTGATGCACTCAAATACCACTAGATAATGCAACTGCTCAGAATTGCTGACAAAACATTTGCTACTAAACAAATAGACAATCAGTTGTCCCAGGTTCTTAACCATTCATGCCATCCAAATTCTTTGAAAAACCTCAGTTCAACTACCGATAAGATCACTCACTCGTCAATAGCCGTCTTCTAATGACCTTTTATTAAGGGTATTATAGAAATGAATAAAGTGTGACTGAAATGATGTCAATATAAACTGTTTTATATGAGGTGATGTTTACATAGTAGTCAAAGCTTATAGCTCAGCAGAATTCCCTTGAAAAGTGATATCCATAATGTGAATAAAACAACTGCTAATAACCTTAAAGGTTTTCAGCATGTCTAAGAAAAATATGGATATCTACCCAGAATTATATTATTTTTTTAATTTTTAAAAAAATTTATTATTTATTTATTTTTGGCTGTGTTGGGTCTTTGTTGCTGTGCATGGGCTTTCTCTAGTTGTGGTGAGTGGGGGCTACTCTTCGTTGCAGTGCGCGGGGGCTTCTCACTGCGGTGGTTTCTCTTGTTGTGGAGCACGGGCTCTAGGCACGCAGGCTTCAGTAGTTGTGGCTCATGGGCTCTAGAGCACAGGCTCAGTAGTTGTGGCGCATGGGCTCAGTTGCTACGCAGCATGTGGAATCCTCCCAGACCAGGGCTTGAACCCATGTCCCCTGCATTGGCAGGCGGATTCTTAACCACTGTGCCACCAGGGAAGTCCCAACCCAGAATTTTAAGTTAAACCATTTTAAAGTTTAGCCAGAGCGCTTAAGACACAGAGGAGAAGGATGGAATATATCCAAAGAATCTATTAATCCACAGAGGAGCAAAAGAACTAACAGAAGGACAATATATTTTACAAACCTATATAATTACAAGATAATAACATATGTAACAAAATAAAAATGGGGATTAGATACCTTTTC
This sequence comes from Phocoena phocoena, assembly GCF_963924675.1. NCBI lineage: Eukaryota > Metazoa > Chordata > Mammalia > Artiodactyla > Phocoenidae > Phocoena > Phocoena phocoena. Next base: position 18,642,221 of record NC_089239.1, on the reverse strand, counting down.
TTCAGGTATACTATAACGCACATTTTCCAAAAATACTGATGTATTTTCCACATTTGTGTATCGTAAAAGAATATGAGCAAAATCTTCTTCACTGATAGTATTCATCCCATTAGAGTAGGAAAGGAATTCTATTTCTAGAACTTCTGTTTGGAGGTTATCCATGAATCTATGACAAAAATACATAAACAATGAATAAGATAAATGAAGAGTGATGGTAACAGATGGTACTTAGCCTCTCAGGACTTTGGCTTCTTCATCTGTAAAATGGACATAACAAGAATATCTTGCAGGGTAGCGATGAGACTTAAAGGAGTTAATGTGCCCGGCCTCGTGTTTACTGCAGCAAACACTATACATGCCTATTATTATTATTACTGCAGCTTATCGAGACTGAGGAATTGGTAATATTCTTTCTTCTGAATATATAGGAAATAATCAATCCAGATATCTGGATATTTTTCATCATTCAGTGACTTCCTGTTACATTTATCAATAGAACTACTGGTACACAAGCACTGACGGGAGTGGATATTTGTTCTAGAGTATCTTTAGTTAAGATGAAAGCAGCAAAGAGGTGAGTGTCACTGCACTAAATGATTCCTAAAGACCTTCCTGACTTTAGCATGTTAACATTTTTCAATACAAATATAAAAATTAAGCTCACCTATAAAAATCTTCAAAGTTGAGCTCAGCTTTTCCTTTCTTTCCAAAAAAGTGTACAAGAAGTGTAGTATCTGTTACTAAGTTTGTAATGTCATCAGCACGCTTTAAAAAAAATCACAATTTAAAGGTTAGCTGCAATAAAACAAAACAGAATACAGATACCCAATATCCCCCAAAGAACACACACACATTAACATTAGAATGAAAAGCAGAAGGATGTATTAATACATGCCATTACAGTTAAAAAGAAGTTCAAAATTCGAAAATAGAAATACAGATGAAATTGATGTTTTTTTTTTTTTTTTTTTTTTTTTTTTTTTTTTTTTATGCGTTACGCGGGCCTCTCACTGTTGTGGCCTCTCCCGTTGCGGAGGACAGGCTCCGGACGCGCAGGCTCAGCGGCCATGGCTCACGGGCCCAGCCGCTCCGCGGCATGTGGGATCTTCCCAGACCGGGGCACGAACCCGTGTCCCCTGCATCGGCAGGCGGACTCTCAACCACTGCGCCACCAGGGAAGCCCGAAATTGATGTTTATCTTCAAAAAACTTAGTTATGATTATATTAAGAAGTCTTCAACCTCAAATTGTGCACATAGGGTATCTATAGTTTAAATGATCTAAAATAGTTAAAAGCCTTTAGTAATCATCAAATATTTTATTTTTATTTAAGTAATTTACTTTGGATTTTCCTGATCAACCTGAAAAATTCATTCATTTAGGATGTCCAAAAGAGGTAAATTCCTCAGATTATTGAACAGATAGGGCTGACAAAAGAATGGCCTCAAGCTTCGTAAAATAGTTTCCTTGAACCATGATTCTTCCCTATTGTATTTTTATCCATGATACTTTAAATAGAAGATACTGTATTTTGAAATAGAAACTACAGTAATATTACCTTGGAATTTATATCATCTACAATTTTTTCCAAAGAAAAGTCTTACATTATTTTTTGAATGGATAAGAAATTAATTCCAGAGGATTTTCCCTTCCCCATTCAACTTGATATACAAGTTCCAACAAATGTATTCTTAAAATAACTTAATTATAGTCCTTATAAAGTTTAATGGCCTGAGAAAATCTTCCCTTTTTAATGTAGCTTTATAGGTTTCCTTTTGCTTCCCTCCTTCCCATCCCATTCCCTTTCCTTCCTTCTTTGTCTTTCCTTCCTTCTTCACTTGGCCATTAACTCATACCTATCTTATAAACTCAGTTACAAAAATAATAAAATTCAAGTGATTATAACCTCTCCCCATGTATTATCCTGGGAAATGTAAGAAAAAGTAAGAGGTTAAATAATATCATTTTCTATATTTAAAAAATAGCTGCAAATGTCCATCTAAAGGTACATATTTGAAACTATTACTTCTTGACCAGAATCATGATACCACTCCATAGAAAACATAATAGAAAATATATACTTCTCTTCAAAGCATCAGTCGTCTTCCATGTTCCCTGATAGTCTCATCTTACCCATCTTCCAAACACTAAATTTGGCAATCTTTTGATTCCTGAGAGCTCCCTTCCCAATCTTTCATGAAGATAGCCATTTTTATCCTTCATAACATTTGTTGGGTCTTTATTTCCCTTCTCCCTAGACCAAATATTCTTCTTCTCTTGTAACGACTAGAATGGAGTTATAGAAGACTACATCTTCTGATAGGCTTTTCCCCCTCCAACATGCCCTCTTTTAATCCATGAAACTATTTTTCTAAAGTGATCTTTCTGCTACATGGATTACTCACGTCTCTCTTAAAGACTCTTTAAAACATGTAGGGTATCTTCTACTTTAAATTAACTAAAATTGTTGAGATTCTTTAGTAATCACCTATGTAGTCTGTATTTGTAATTTAGTTTGGATTTTTCTAAATAATTTCTAGAATGTAACCTCCTAATAATTGGTTTGGACGATCTCTACTACTTCTTATTTGAGTTTGCTGACAAGTTCCAAGTATTCTCAGGAGCTGGAATAACTGAGAAGTTCCCTATAATATAACCAATATATACATGTTCTTATTGGTAGTCATAAGATGCTTTGGACAAAAGCATTAAGACCTTTGTGGGGGGAGAAGGTAGCTTGTTAATTATAGACATTCTTTTGTGATCATGTATAATCAAATCTAATCAGTTTATTATCCAAGGAACAGCTTAATTTGTAGTAGGGAGAGGAAATATTTGAGAAGGCATGCCTAAAGGGACCATAATAGTGGAGGCTCGAGCCAATCAGAGGTCAGCATGAAGAACTGGGGTATCCATCTGGAAGCTAGAGCGATGGAATGTGGAAGAGGGGCAAAGTGACCAAGAAGAGGAGCAGGGATAAGGTTTTAGAACAAGTTGCTGCTTCACAAATAAGCAGTAGCGTGGTGAGCAAATAGGATGATGAACTCAAGAGGGAGATTTCTGGTTTGAATTCTGACTTTTTCCCTCGTTAGTTAGGTGACCTTGGGGAAGTTAATCTCACCGAGGATATAATTATCCTCAGGAACAACGACGGTACTTACCCTAAAGGGTTGTTGTGAGGATTAGATAACTCACGTTAGTCAGCACTATAACTGGCATATTGTAAATGTTCAATAAGTGTTAGCTATTATTATTTATTTCTGACAAACCAGTATATTCCAAGAAGTTGAAAAAGGACAAGACAGAAAATAATGTTGGAGCTTAATGCAAAAAAATATTTTTACATGGTATACTCTTACTTCTTTTGTGTTATTGAAACTATACATATGTTATATAGATCTAAAAAAATGCCTTAAAATGAGAGGATACAGGAACACCAAAAGTTAGAGAACCCTGATAACATAATTATGGAATGTTTTCCTCTAGTGTTGTCATATTCCTTACCTCGAGACATAATACACTGAAATGAGGTGTCTTTGCTTTACACAGGTTTTAAATAATGACCTCATTCAGCCAGTTTTCCTCATGCCCATTGAGCAGAGCAAATCTTCATTTACAGTCTTTCATCATCGAAATCTTATTAGACTTAGGTTGCTCTTATCCAGATAATCCAGACTCACAGAGGCATAAACAACAGTTTGACATTAGAGAGAAAAATTAAGAAAATGGAAATGGTGAAAACCTTTTCCCCCCATTCAGTGAAACAGAGTACTGTTGGGAGTCATTGAAAACTATACCAGTGTCTTTGGTATCCTAACAGTGCTATATAACTTAAATCACAGGAGAGTTGAGACAAAAATAGAGACTTTATCCCTTTGATTCTTGTGCTCATTGTTAAAATAAAATGAATTCAGGTGTTTTCATTAACAAAGCGAGAAAAAGCCACAAAAGAACCCCATGCGAGGCCATTATCTAACTTCGTTTTGATTAAAAATTATTTTAAATGATTTCACCAAAAATGGAATAAAAAAATTAAAAAACTTGCATAAAACAAAAATATATCAAGCTATTAAAGAGTTTTAAGAAATTCTTTCAATATATTTTTATGGATTACTATATGATAATAATCTTATCAAGCTCTACTCATGGGCTGGAGGAAATCGTCAAACTCTTGATTTGTTAGGAAGGTTTTAAATAACCTACTGGAACTTATTAAGGGTTAGTAAAGTTTAAAGCAGATAAGAAAAAAATTTAAATTGCATCTGTAAAGCTGAAAACAGTTTTTGTAATTCTGGTACTCAGACTGTATTCAATAGCTGCATGATAGACATATTGTACTATGAATTTATTATCTATTATTTTGGTTAGAAAGTGGTAGCAGCTGTGGTATTCAAATTTTCATTATAACATGGTTTTACTATCACTGAAAAAAAATTTATGGTTAGAAATAGCTTTGCAATAAGAATATGAGAGGCTAATCTCAAATTTACCTACATTATGTAAAGAGAACTGCTTTATCTCAATATTTACATTTTAAATATAAGAGAAACAAAGAAATACAAATAGATTTCTAAGCTTCCTTTCTGAACGAATTCAAATCCTGAAGTACTGACAGTATAAACAATTCAATGTTTCACTGGCATCAGTAGTAACCTATAAGGAATTATAATGAGTTGTAATTTAACTACAGCTAATTCTCAATTATCTTCTCTAATGTGGGAGGGCAGTAACAGAGATGATCCCCCAATAATTATTTTACTTGGAAACACAATATGTTTTGTTTTCTTCTTTTTCTTTGCACTTCTCTCCATCAAATTTATTTTCACGATGTTTGAGTCAATTCACTAATTGATTTAGCAGCTTATGATTATAGTGTGGATTGATTACAGTTAATGGTGTGCTAGTGAACTGGCTCTCTAGGAAAATAAAAAAGCCTGATTTGTAGTGTTTGCCAATGTCTACGGTAGTAACATGCCTATCATGGTCAATCTGAAGGTACCAACGGAATATCATGGAATGCTGAGTTGGGAAGAGATGTGCAGAACTAGCTCTGGGAAGCTGTAAAAGCCAGCTCCAGCACACATCAGATGGAGCAATAAACATCTTCAAAAGATCTTACGCAAACCTTATATAAGATCTTTGAGTATATGTAAGAGCTGACTGGTCTTGTGATATTACCAAGATTTAAATTAAATTTGACATATAATAAGCAGGTTGTGCCTAACTGTGACAATTTCTAGCAGAGTTGAATGGGATTGAAGATCAGTTGGAGGCTGAGAGGTGGACAGCCTATGGTGGGAAGAGACAGCAGGACACGACTGCTAATTTGAAGCTGGGCACAGCAGGCTTGTAGGGACTCTAAGGACTAGTGTCCCCCATTGCTCTTACTTTTAGGCACTGACTACTATATGCCTACATAAATGATTACAGAATTAAGCACTTCTAAAATATGTGTAAATGGACTATCTACTAGCACTTTATGCCTAACAATAGCTAAAATTTAAAAGGTAATTTTTAAAGATTAATAATTGCGGGTCATAATTACATCATATTTACATATCACAGACAGACTATATGTAGGGCAGAATGCTTTATTTATTTGTTTTAGGACTTTAAAATTGTGCACAAGTGACAAAATTAACATTTACAAGTGTTTGCCCTGCTCTAGAGGTGTCCACTGAGTAACACTGTCTATGTGGGTAACAGAATTCATTCCAGTTTACTTCTCTAGATATTTTTAAGTATAACTTTGAAAAGTCAAACTTTAGAAAAAGAAACGAGAAGCCAACTTTCAAGAGAAAAAGATAATGAAAAAATACATCTCTTGGTATTTACTGAAAAGTCCTTTGTGGTAAGCCAGACAGCCATCTCTAATAAAGTTCTTAAAAATTCTTAATAGGGAACATAGGAAAGTATTTAATCTACAAGACATAGCCCATCTTTTAAAGTGACAAATTCCTATTAACAGTGCCATAATGAGAGTGGGGTGGTGGGAACAGTCCACCTGAGTGCAGCGAAAAGGTATGTGTCTCTATGGAATTCGAAAACAATAGTGCATGATATAATGGTCAGTCTACTTTTAATTTTCCACACACTGGCAATCCTAACCAATGCCAAGGTAAAATGTCCTCCCTTCCCTGACTGCCAGCTGTTAGCACACCTCCCCCATGCCCACCCTTGGTAAGCCACTCGCTATTAATGTTAGGAAATTTGATTTTAAATCTACCATAACTCTAAAGCATTATCTATCTTTTACCAAGTTAGAAGTTACAGCACTTCATGTAACATTGCCAATTATAAGGTTAAAAGATTCAGTGAAACTATGAAATAGTATTTTCAAATTTCCTGAAAGTGACCTTTAAGTGAAAAAGAACAGTATTTCCTTTTAATTAAGTTGGAAAGTCGTGTTTTCTACAAGAAGCGAGTGGATTTACCATGGGCTATTACAGGTGACCTTGCTGCCCCTGCCAGCACAGTCGACATATTCAAATATACCAATTTATATATAGGAATTACTGCTTTACTGGAGAAAAAGAGAAAGTATAAAATATATTTTTGGTTTCATCGCTATGACTCGAAAATGAAATGAGGACTAGATTAACAAAATGGCAAATAGTACAAGGACCTGGTTGAGGTTTAATTATACCTCTGCGAGGTCTGAAAAGAGTGCTTGGCTTGTATTACGTCTCAGTGTATCCCAATAGCTTCTGGAGACAAGTTCCTCAGCATCTGTTTTAAGTACCTGTAGAAGTTTTAAGAAGCACAACTGAAATCTAAAGAACAGTCAGAAACAATGATAATTTATACAGTTTAAATCTCTTCTAGCCAACCTTGAAAAGAAGACACATTAGCTTACCTTTTTTGCTTCCTGCTGCACACAGCAGTATCATATGACATCACTGGTAAACCCAGGGCATTTTCAAAGGTGTAATGGTATATAACCACTGCTTCTAAGTACAATGTGGCTTTGTCAATAAGAATCACATTCTTCACCCCTGCCCCATGCCCTTCTAATGAAACATACATAACTTCTAAGAAAGGGTGAAATAAAAATTTTATTCACACCTTGTGTGAAGTAGATTCATTTGGAGAAGATTTTGGTAGTCTTATAGCAACCTATAAAAATTCAGCTTAATTTAAAAATGAATCATTGTTGGTTAGCATATATTATGTTAGTGCATCAAAGAATCAAAATGACCATATCCATACTTTAGAGAGAGTAAATTTAAGTTAATCGAAAACTTGTCACAAAAAAATTGCAAGTTTAAGGCAAACCACTCAAAGCTGATCAGGGATTTGGTGTCTATTGTAAATAGATCAGGTACTTTCTGATCTATTCCAAGGACAGAGCACTAGCTTCTATCTTGGTACAGGCTAGTCTAAAGCAGGCGATATCAGAATTAAGAAGTGTAGTCTAATCTTTACATGAAATGTAGAACTACAGGCTTAACTTGGGTCTCTATAAACAAAAATAATTAAAGGTGCTTTCTCTCAGGATCTACCAGGGAAGATTTCACAGATTCTCAGGCTTGGTCTTCCTTGGGTTACTGTGAGAAGAAGATGCTGCACGGTGAATTTAGGAGTGAGTGGTTGATGGTGAGAGGATTCTTATTTGTGTGTGCGTGTTAGTTTTCAAAAGACCAGTGCCACTAATAAAATTATAAGCATCTGGGAATTCTCTCAAAGATCTGTGTTTTAATTCATTATTATGAACTAGAAAACACTGCCTACTGCCCATATTTTAATAAACTTAATAAAATGTTAATAATAAAGTATTATTAAGCAGGAATCACTTATATAACATAGATGTATTTATTACCATACGTGTAAATGTAGCAATGTGGCAGAGAATCTACTCGTCACCCCCTTTAGTAACTAAATAAGCTGTAACCAAGTAAAATTAACTGAGTGTAGCACTAACACAGTTCATTTTCTTTTACACAGATATAGCAGAACCTCAATAAATGGTAACTAGGTTAAATACTCTGCGAAGTTATCTAAATATTTTGAATGTGGATATATTTTTAAACTGTAACGTAGAAAGGCAGTATATAGTCAAAAAAAGGACTGCTAAACCAATCTAACTAGAAAATAAGGCTCACTATACTATTATTAGGAGGGTAACAGGAGTGACTCGCTTGGTGAAGCCAGGCCTCTCCCCTACTTCCAAACCCTGGTCACCCTCATCCCTACCCCACCCACACAGACTGTGATGACATTATTCATACTTACAACATATGAAGGGATAAAACTGGTTTGACAAACTATATTGACACGGATCTCTACAGGAAAAAATGTATGTTCTGAGCATAGAAAAAGGAGGGAGGAAGGAAGGAAAAGAGCAAGAGAGGGAGGAAGGAGGGAGCCATAGTGTGAAAAGTTCATATACTGGAATCCTAACCCCCAAGGTGATGGTATTAGGAGGAGGTGGGGCCTTTGGGAGGTGATTAGGTCATGAGGGCAGAGCCTTCATGGATGCGATTAGTGCTCTTACAAAAGGGGTCTGAGAGAGCTCCCTTGCCCCCTTCCACCATGTGAGGACACAGTGGGAAGGTGCCACCTATGAACCAGGAAGCAGGCCCTCATCAGCTGCCACAATGAATCTGCTGGTTTGGTGATCTTGGACTTCCCAGCTCTCAGAACTATGAAAAATGCTTATTCGTTATAAGCCACCCATTTTAAGGTACTTTTGTTATAGCAGCTCAAAGACAGAAGGAAAGAAGTAAGGAAGTAAAATAAGGGAGAAAGGGAAGATGGAAGGAAGGAAGAAAAAGGAAGTTAGGGGGAAAAAGACCGATTTAGAGATGGGACTCCATCACTGTGGTAAGCAGAACAGAGGCTCCCTAAAGTGGTCCATGTACAGACAGGTAAATACCCTATATATAAAGTAAGGATCTGAGAAAGGCTACACTCAGAGGTTAGGCAAACTAGGAAAAAAATCCCAAAATAGTAGCCCATAGAATCAGGTGGTAAACTGTCTTTGCTATTAGTGATATTTAAAAACACAGAAAAATATAAACAAACAAAAGAAAACTACATCTTTATAATCTGTCCCACTATGACAAGTGTGGCCTGAGAAACCATAACCCGAGAATTGTAATTTAAAGTTACATGGGACTGCAGGTACCTGCAATGTATCACAGAAACAAACATAAATACACAAGTCTTCCCAGGAAAAACACACCCTTAACCCAGCCCTTACAGAATCCACACAGATGCATTCCAACAAATACATGCTCATAATAGGAAATTACTAAACGTAAAAGAACATAAGCCACCATAAGTAGGAACCAGCAGAAACAACAAACAATAGAACCAGAGCTGCAGGCTCCAGATATTGAAATTATTAGATATGGAATACAAAATAAGTTTAATAAGTTTAAAGAATATGAACTTGTATTTGATAGGACTTTTTAGGAAAAAGGGACTACCAAAAATTATTAGGCTGATTAGAAAAAAGAACCAAATAAAACTTCTAGAAATGAAAAATGAACCACTGAAATTTAATATCATATTATATATAGCTAGAGAGAAAATCAGTGATCTTGAAGATAATATGAATAAAGTATACAGAATGCAGTGTGAAAAGATAAAAAAATGGCAAATTAAAGAGGAGTTAAGAGACATTAAAACATGAATATCTATCAAAGCTCTAGAAAGTAATATTAGGGAAAATGGGAAAGAGGCAACATTCAGAGACATATTGGCAGTGGATAATCAAGAAATAATGAAAGCAAACAATCCCATATTTAAGAAGCCCAATAAATTTCATGATAGATACAAGCAAAAAGAGAGATAGACTGTAATAAAACTGTAGAATACCAAAGGCAAACAGAATCTTAAAAGCACCCAGAAAGAAAACAGATTGCCTACATAAGAATAATAATTAGACCCAGAGATGACTTTGCATTTCCAGCAATAGAAGCCAGAAGACTGGGATGATACCACAATTTGCTGAGAATAAGTGTCAACCCATAATAATATATATAGTAAAATTCTTTCAAAATAACAGCATGTAAACATATATCGAATCATTATATTATACACCTGAAACTAATATAATGTTATATGCCAATTCTATCTCAATTAAAACAAACAAAGGAATCCACAGAAACAGAAGAGGCTGGTTGGTGGTTGCCAGAGGCAGGTGGGAATGATGGTGGTAGGGAAAGGGGTGAAGGCGGTAAAAAGGTACGAACTACCAGTTATAAGATAGGTAAGTCTTGGGGATGTAATGTAAAGCATGGTGACTACAGTTAATAATACTGTGCTGTATGCTAGGAGTTGCTAAGAAAATAGGTCTTAAAGTTTTCATCACAAGAAAAAAAAATTGTAACTATGTGAGGGGATGGATGTCAACTCAACTTATTGTGGTATTTTGTGATAAGTACATATATCAAATTATGTTGTACACCATAAGCTGATACCATGTTATATGTCAATTATATCTCAATAAACAGGAAAAAAATAAAGGGAAAAAAAGAGATTTCCAGAGAGAGGGTTTTTAAAAAAATTTATTAGAAGATCACTTGAGGATATACTTTGTGAGTATAAGATTATGAGATTTAGGAAGGGGTGAGATTAAAGAGGGAAATACTGAGTAAAGAAGAGCAAATATATAAGTAATTTGAAATAAACATGAATGATACATATTTTATAAGTCTAACTTGTGGGATTAAAAAAAGACAAGGGCAAACATTATTCAACTTTAAGTATCCATGCCAGGAGAGGAAAGAACGGTATTAAAGAACTTTTAAACTCTATTTTTGAGAAAGAGAATAAAGATATGGCCTAATCTAAGACTTTATTATTTTAAGTATTCTTATTAAAATTTCAAAAATAACTACACAAAGAAAAGAAATATAGTGAATGTCTTCTAAACTCAAAATAAACCCAGGTAATGCCAGGGTTACCTCTTTTACCAGGTAACCCAGGTAAAAGAAAGTAAGAAAAGAGAAAAAAAAACAGTATATAGAATGGCTAAAATAAATCCAAATAAGTTAGTAATCACAGTAATGTAAATTGACTGAATTTTCCAATTAAAAAGCATATATTATCAATCCAGATAAAAAGGAACCGATAAAATACACAAAATATACTTTTAAAAAAGACACATCCAAAATATAAGGAAAATGAGAGGTTGTAAATGATAAACCAGGCTTCTAGTAATGACAGACTAGAAAAAACAGTGCCAATCTTCTCACTGAGAATAACTGAAAAATACTGGACAAAACATAATATAGATGTATCTTAAAGCATCTTTAACACATTATTTGCCTTTTGTACTGTGTTGACTGGTACAAAAGCAATGGTGGGTAAAATTGCTGAAGCCTTAGTACAATGACAGCACCAAAGACCAAAGTCATTACATTCTTCAGAAGTTGTCACATTCTTCAGTCATATACTCATATTTTAAAAAAGAGTTTCACTTAAGAATGTACTTGCTGAAGAATAAAACTCATAATTTTGTTAATTTAATCTTTGAGCACACATCTTTTTAACATTCGGTGTGAAGGGAAGCATGCATAAAGCACTTCTGTCTAATGAAGTACTATGGTTGCCTTGAGAAAAAACATCTATGCGGTGGTTTGTGTTGCAAGGTAGACTAGCCACTTTTTTCATGAACCATCACTTTTACTTGAAAGAACAACAGATACACAAACTATGGTTATTTAGACTTTGGTATGTGGCAGGCATCTTTTTGGAAGATGAACCAAGTGAGACTGTTGCTTCAAGGGAAACAACTGATAGTATTTGTTGCCAAAACAATATACTGCAACAGGTTGAATACAGAAGCATCTATGAGAAACCCACGGTCTTCTACTAAGTCAGACATTAAAGAGATTTACAAAGAATGTAAAAAATACCACTTTCCTCACAATATTTTTGACATTATTTTTCATAAAAAATGTTTATGGTAACATGAGAGTTTTAAAAATTATTTTTAAATGTATTAATATTTATAATTTTTTTGGTTTTTATATGGCAAAAATAGATGAATATAACCAACATAAACGAAAGCTCTTTTGGACTCTCAATAATCTTCAACAATGTAAAGGGGTCCTGAGACCAAAACGTTTGAGCACTGCTGCTTATAGCAATAAAAGTGAATGAACTAGGACCAGATACAATAACGCAGATGAAGCTGCCAATCATGATGTTGAGTCAAAGAAGCAACACATAGAAAAACTCATTTAATATGATCCCATTTATATGAAGATCAAAGACGGGCGAAACTAAACTATATTGTTTAGGATACATAAGTAGGTCATAAAACCTCAAAGCAAAGCAAAGAAATAATTGACAAAAAAAGTCTTGATTGTGCTTATCTTTTGAAGGAGAAGAAGGGATTATGATTGGAGACACATGAAGGGGCTTCTTGGGGTACAGCAAAGGCAATGTTTTATTTCTTGATCTATATTATACAGTAGTTAAACTTTTATTGTTTTTATATTTATGTTCTATCAGCAGTATATTTCTGAACTAAAATACATATTTAAAAAATCAGGGAGGGGCTTCCCTGGTGGCGCAGTGGTTGGGAGTCCGCCTGCCAGTGCAGGGGACACAGGTTCGAGCCCTGGTCCGGGAGAATCCCACATGCCGCGGAGCAACTAAGCCCGTGCGCCACAACTACTGAGCCTGCACTCCGGAGCCCGTGAGCCATAGCTGCTGAGCCCACGTGCCACAACTACTGAAGACTGCGCACCTAGGGCCCGTGCTCTGCAACAGGAGAAGCCACCGCAATGGTAAGCCCACACACTGCAACGAGGAGTGGTCCCCACTCGCTGCAACTAGAGAAAGTCCAGGCACAGCAATGAAGACCCAACACAGCCAAAAATAAAAAAAATAAAAAATAAAAAAACCAGGGAAAGCTTCATTATCACTAGAGGTAAAAATAGACAATAAAAATCACAAAATGGAAAATAACATGTTAATAAAAACAAATGTAGTATATTTATTTTGACAATAAAATAGATTTTTAACACAAACACATTTTTAGAGATCTAGGGATAGTATATAATCAAAGATTTAACTTGCTAAGACGATTTAAGTAATCTATATTATACAGGTAATAAGAAGGCATTAAAATATATAAAATAAAACCAGAATTATAAGTAGAAATTAACAAGTCTAGCATTGTAATGTGTAATTTAACACACAATTTGACAGAACAGCAGAAAAAAACATTAGTAATGATAGAGATTTAAAACACATAATTAATATGTTTGGTCATATATATATTACAACCCTGTACCCGAAATTGAAGAATACACATTCTTTTCAAACACAGATCATTTATGAATATTGACATTGTTTTAGTCCATAAAACAAGTTCAACCCATGTCAAAAAATTATATAAAAATTGCTATATTTTTTGACTACAATGAAATTTGGGTAATAATCTTTAAAAAATTTGTAAAATATAAGGTATGTCAAAGTCAAATATACTTGACTTTTGCATTATTTATTCCTTTGAATGTTTTATATTTTTCATTACTGTAGTAAGATAATCAAGAGCTGACTATATGAGAAATATGAAAAGAATCAGGGTTGTTTGGAAGAGAAAAGGCTGTAAGGTAACTATCTTCCAGGATACAAAAAAGTATGTTCAATCTTACACTGCAGCAAGGAATAATTTGACAGAATACAGGCAGAACCTACTGTAAGGTTGATTAACTTTTGGAACAGGTTACCACAGAGGCCACAGAATCTCTGTCTCTATAGTAAAATCCGAGGCCCTGCTTTTCCTGAAGGAACTTCTTCCTAAAGATAGAATCTTAGGTTTATATTCAGCTCCACGAACTACACTCAAATTAGAGCCTTTATCGCTCCAGTTGATCTACAATTCTGGAAACTAGTAGAAAATTGCCCGTTAATTCATAACGTTATACTAATATATTTGTGAAAACATACATCAATGATATTTCATATAAATGTTCAGGCTGTCTGAATTTTTTTTAATTTTAAATAAATCTTCCTTGTTTTCTTGCATTTTTTTTGAAAATAATCATTCCTTTCTAAGCGAAAATTTTCCTATTATAAGAAAAAAAGGCAGTTTATATAGCCAACTAAACTAAGGGAGTTGAAACATCATGTAATACATTTAAGACTGGGGATAAAAAAATGACATCAAGTTATATCACTTTAAAATATGTATTTTACATTCTTAGATGAAAAACAAAGATGCCTTCAGTAAAATAAAATATATATATATATTATCACAGCAAAATGTAAATTACCTTCCTATTACATAAGCAAGCATAATATAAATGAAATATGTAATTTAAATCTGGTTCTCAGTATTATTCTCTTAATGTCTAAGTGACTATAATTTGCATATGTAGCTTAAACTAGAGCTATATTAGTACCTATTTCCTTTTAACAATATTACTCTAAAATGTATTTTTCAAAAAACCATTGGTCACTTGTATGAAATTTATGAGTTTAAAAGAAAAATATAAATTGCCACAGTTGGAAAAATGATTCATGCAATGACATATTAGGTTAGAAAAATAAATTAAAAAGTCATAATTATTATTAACATTTATTAAGTTTCACAGGGCATATGGCATTAGAATCTATGAGATTTTCATCTTACACATTCTTATATATTTTTGAAATAATTAACAGAGAAATCTTTTAAAATTTTTAAGAAAATGGTAGACTTTATTTCATGGAAAACAGTAGTGAATTTTGCAGAAAAAATTTAAAGTATCTCATAAGGGATCAAAACAATTAGTCAGTCATAAGGTTCCCATGGACTTGGCTTGTTTTCCAACCCATTCTAGGTCCATTCCTTGTGACTTAGACAAGATATCTTAGGTTTACCTTATGCTGAATCAGCCTTCAGTGTATACTTAAATCTAGAACAGAATTAGTTTTTATAGTTTGGAATTTTTATTAAATATACAATATAGGAGGCAATACACCTAGAGTTTACACTATAACTGGAACACTTTCAGCAGGACAATTCTGAGTCAGACACCCTGAATTCAAGAGCTTCTCTCAGGTATAATTTGTATAATTTGAGGGATCCTTCTAAGTGACTTAAGGATCCTTGGGGAAATCAAATGGACTGTGCATGTTTACATTCAAAAGGGGCCATGGCCTACTCTTAGTTGTGTAGTAACTGGGCTAACCAACAAGCTCTGACTTTCCAGGAGAAAGGAAAGAAGGAAAGCATAGTGTGAGAAGAGTACAGTTGGAAGATCACTTGCAGGAACTCCCAACTTTTTCAGGAAAAGGTGAGTCTGAAGATCATAATCCTTTTTGAGAAGTAACATGTGATAGAGTGATATATCAAACATATCAAGTGTCGTCTTATACCAGACTTTTGTATAGACCATAGGCAGAAGGCAGGCATCAAAAGTTTTAGAAAAAAATTTGGGAGAAATACGGAAAACTAAGAAAAGTTTATCCATTAATATCTTCTTTATTAGAATTAAGAAAAGACTGTATATCAGATGGACAGATCCAGTTCTTAAAATACCTGTGTCCTGCAAGAGCATAGCCTGAGAATCTGCTCCATAAATTGTATTTAACTCTTCAAATACCACTGAAAAATATAAAATTTCAATTATTCTACCAGAGTTTTCGGTTGTTTCACTCACCTTTCCCTTATTCTAATCTAAAGCTAAAGATATACAATTGTTCTGTTAGGTTTAGTCTCCTCATAAATCTAGGAAGGAAATAAAAATTTTTGGCCTGGTTGCACATTATTATATTCGATAAATTCCTAAACATGCTCAATAACAGATCTGGCTTTATACAGAGAAATAGCATTATCAAGTAAAACAGGTGAGGACTATTTACATAAAGAACATTTAAAGTATTGTACATACACTATTAGGAGGAGAATGGTATCCATAAAGTTGAAGACGCTGACATAGAGCACAAAGGGCCAAATGAAGTGTCACATTTCAGAATGAACCCAAGTATAGCAAAAGAAAAAAAGAAAAAGATGACAAAATAATCAATTAGGAAGGGCAAATCATTATGCTACATTCTATATAGAGCATAAACACAGTACAAGTGGGATAAATGTTAAAGATGAGTAGCAAAGTTTTTTAAATCTCATATAATTAAACATTAAATGAACTTGTGCTCATTTCAACCACTTTCATTTTAACTTTTTGATAGAACTACTGCTTTGAGTAAAACATGTTCCTCCAAAGTATGCAGTTTTACTGAGACATGCTTCAGTGATTCCATGTGGGATAAGGGGGAAATCTAGATGCAGCAGCATGGTGGTGGGAATGGTATGAGACCTACAGTGGCATCTTGTTCTGCTCCTGTTTAGTGCCATGACCTCAGGCAAGTTAACAAACCTTTCTAAGATGGTTTTCTCATCTGTAAAAAGGTATGATACTTACCTCAGAGAAGTGTAATGAGGACTAAATGAGAGTAACATTTATAATGGATATAGTACAGAGCTTAGCACATAATAAGTGTCCCAAGAAATTTTATGCTCATTTCCCTCTTTCTTTCTGAAGCATAGTTAATTTTGGTATGTAAATATTTTACAATTTAGTCTTGCTAAAATTTTGATTTGGGTATGTAATATTCAGTTTAAAGTAGCTGTATCGTTCTACTAATTAAAAGAGAATTTCGTGTTTCACAATTAGCTAATCTTTTTGAGTATTCATTACATTTCATACACTGTTAAGTGGCTACATGTTTTAGCTCATTTAACCCCCATAACAATCACATGTGCTTATTACTCCTATTTTCGTACAAATGAAGAAACTGCGGCACAGAGAAATTTAAGGACCTGGTTCAAGGTCCCCCAGGTAATGAGTGGCAGAGCTAATAGTCAAACCCGGAAAACCTGGCTCCTGAGCCTATGCTACACTGTCTCCCTAATGTAATCTATATATTTTCACTATAAGCTAAATTTCAATTGCTTCAAAACTCAAAAATCTCATCAGTTCAGATATGCATTATTTAAAATGTGACAACTATTAACAATAAGTTACCACTAATTATTGTTATTGTTAAGCACAGTAACAAATATTTGGAGAGAGATGTATTGTCCTAGAGTGTTGTTTAGTTCAGAGGTTGTACTAAAGATTATTTCTGAATTGTTTTAAGAAATAGTTCTGAGAGCTAAATTCTGTAAATGAGATTTCAGGAGTCACTAATTGTAAGCTACGTAAGATAAACACCTCTGAGGTACCCATGGAGATCAGTGCCTTTAGCAAGCATTCCTTTACACATAAATAAGTTATATACTACTTATAAGTTATTTTTATCTGTTCTTTAAATCAAGTCTCCTTCCCCATATATTTGCTACAGAATGCTTCATTGATCTACATATATTCATGTAAACTGATACAATTTAGGGTATGCTGATATAATTTAGATTTCATAATTCAGATAGACTTTCCCTAAGTAATGCAACTTAATGAAGTTCTACTATATCACTATTATTTGCATTAAACCATCAGTATTAAATTTACTTTACCTGGGCTGCAATGATGCTTTTGTGCTGACACTGTAGCTTTTCCCAATGTGGGTTGTCTGCTATTATTACTCCCTTTCCTCTCTCCCTTTGTTACTCGACTTAGGTATTTTAGTAAATGTTAATGATTAGAATAGGATTGTAACTTTACTGGAAGCCATTAAGTCCTCTCTGGAATTAGTATAAATAAACAGTTAAATTTGTATCCATTGAAATACTATCTACTTTATCACTGAGGTTTACCAAAAGATTCATTAACATAATTCAACCTCCTTAATGATATTTTATTAACAACTTGCCTATCCAGTCAATTGGGGGTAATCCATCAAAATTAAAAGAACTGTTTACTCTTTTAGTATATTATCTATAGACAGTGTCTTCTACTGATATAAGTGTCTTCCATAATTAGTCTACTGGGGGTGATTCAACAAATACTGATAAATATATCATAGTCAAATGTCCTAAGAAATAGTATGTATTCATAATCCTGATAATCTGCTTTTAGTAGTATAAATACATACTTCGTAAATCTACTGGGACTGAATATGACACCCATCTGCTTCAGATAACCCATGTTTAAAAAAAACCTAATACATATCCTTATAACTATGAGAATAATAAAAAATGTTGCAGTTCTTTGAAGTTAATTATTTGAATTCCAGATAGACCAATTAAACTATTTCACAGGGCCATGAATTTGCAAATTAAACAATTATCATTTACATGCCAACAAAATTCACCATGTTTCTGCTATCTAAGTACCAGAGGAAGAAATATGATACAGTGGGTAAAAGGGCAAGTTTTGGAGCTGGCCAGCCATGGGTTCAAATCTTAGTTTTGCCATTTAATAGCTATGGAATTTTGGACAAGATACTTAACCTTTCCAATTGTCAGTTCTCTCATCTATAATTACAGATAATAAGGGAACTGTTGGGTAGAGTAAATGAGAAAACGCATGCAAAGCACCTAGTATAGTGTCTGATACTAAGGTCTCAGTATCTGCGTGTTATTTTTATTATGTGAACCTGGGTTGTTGTCAGGCTGAAATACTTGGGACAAGCAAAAAAGAAAACTAGCAGGAAAATGGAGGGAAATGTTGCTTAACTCTACTTTCAGAATAAGATGAAGACATTACTCTTACCAGAAGAAGAATCTATAATATATATTTCTATGAATGCAAAAAAACATATTATTTCCTTGTTTTTGCTTCAACATTCATATTGTTATAGCACCACTAAATTTACTCACAGGTATAATTAAATCTTTGCAATTCACCTTTAAATTTTTACATGCATAATGATCTGTATTAATCTATTATATGATATACCCTTCAAATCTCATGGATAACAACAATACAGATGAAAATGATTTAATGAATGTGATTATGGATACAGATGTTTAATATCAATACTTGATATAAATATTGATATCAAAGCATATAAATACTGAAGCAATTTTTCTACATAAGAACTTTAGAAAGTTTTCAAGAAAGGGACAGGTCCAAAGTTACAGGCTTTAATTATTGTTTCTCAACATGAATAAAATAATTCTTGCCTAGAAAACCCCCCTGAAAATATTATAAATTATTCTTACCAGCATTGCACGCTTTTCTTCATCTCCTTTAGTTTCTCTCTTTTCATTTTTTTTCCTGAATATTTCTTGAAGCTGAAAAAAAAAAATCAAAAATCAAATATCCAACAAGAGTTTCTGGGTACCTACCTAACACCCTGTGCTAGGTATATTCTAAAAAGAAAGAAAATAGTTAGCTTCATATACCAAGATCATTAAAACTAGTATAAATATATTTTCTGATATCAATGTTTTTCCTGAGAAAAAGGCAACCCAGTACCAAAGGATCTATTAAATAGTTTTACTTTATCTCTAAGACAAAGATGTGGAGCCTGTGGCATATACATAAAAAGAGATGAAGCCTACTGAGGGATAAAGGACATTGGACCCGAACTCAGGGGTCTGGGCTTGAGCCCATCTGCTGTCATACACTAATTTTATAATGGGGGACAGGTCGTTCAACCCTCACTGGGCTCCAATTTGCTCCTATATGAAATGCAGATGGGCTAGATGACCTCTAAGGTCTCTTTCAGGTAACTCATCATTGTGGTAGGAACATGGGCTCTCCATGTATAAGCCCTTGAGCAAGTTAGCCTAATTATTTAAGGCTTGTTTTCCATATCAGGAACATGAAGATAATATCTTACAGAATCTCTTAGGGCAGTATTTTTTTCCAGCTTTACTGAGGTATAATCGATAGGTCTTATAAAAATAATGTTGTACAGAGTAAATATTACAAGTAATTACTTACCACATTGCCTGTCACACAGTTAACTTCTCAATAACTGTTAGCTACCATTATACAAGGCATTATTTCCTCTTTAAAATCTTATTTTACAAGTGGAAGCCTAATCCTGTCTCTATATCAGTTTTCTGACAAGGTCATTGCTCTTGTCTGTGTAATTTGAACAGCTATCTCAACTCTTTACTTCACTTTGTATGGCTATAGTTGAAAGTCAAAATGTGTTACCTCCCAAGATATGAAATAACAATTAAAATATACAGTACAAAATGTAAATGATTTTAACACATAAATTTATTTCCACACTTTTTCTTAGTGAAAAGAGTTTTTATTTTTTGCAAGGTTATTAATAATCACTTCATAAATAGGCAGGAGGACCGCAGATTTTAGACCTCTACATATAACTTTGCCCAACTCCACCTCTACTTCCAAACTCTCTGCTGTTTACCAACAAACAAAAAACTATTAGTATACAGCCACTGCAGAGGAGACCACCGCTTTAAAGCAAGGGCAACTTTTGTAAGAGTGTACAGTGGAAATAAATAGAAATTCTGCATGAATGTTTTCACCTCCCATCTCCACAAACAGACAAGATTCCGAAAGACAGGCAACTTCCAATGAACTGAGTTCCAAAAGTTAATCTTTAAGACAGTGGGGTGGAACTTGGCACTGCTGTCATAGAAAGTTTATTGAAAATTATTTAGATTACTAGGCCCATTGTGAAAGTCCTAAAATACAGTTGTACACTGTCATGACAGAACTATAGTAAACTAAGCCTGTCCATTTTAGGGTGTTATGGGCATCTCTCGATCTACTGCAATGAAGCTGAAACCTCTCGCCTCCCCCGTATCCTGAAAAGCACTGCAGTGAGGGACCCTTCGTGGTTCCAGCTCCAGTGACCTGCTCAGGCACTGTCCTCAGGCAAGGGCCACATGGGCATTAGATTAAGCCTTTTGATAGATCACAATATTAGTTAGCTTGCTTCCTTTTTAATGGCTAATTAGCTTTTGATGAGGATTTCTCTCTCTTCTCTTTCCTACCATGGAAAAGAATGACTGCATAGTTTCTCTTCTATGCTCCAGCCTCTGAAGAAAATACTAAGCTATTTAAGAGGTTTTCCAAGGGATTTTTATTGGCTCAATACACAGGAAAAATAGAAAATTAAATGGCTATTTATGTTATTTTTCCCTTCTCTTTTCACTAGGAGAGTAGAGGTAAATATTGAGTTAAACATAAATGCTAAGGGTAGAGGTTGTTACTGGAAGGAGTAAACTAATGTTAATCTCTGTTTTGGAGAAAACCAGAATAGGCATTTGGTCACAGAAGTAGATAAAGGACACAGGGGTAAAAAGCAATGGAAAAATTCTGGAAGGAGGGGGTGGTAAGAAGAGAGAGCAGCTGATGATGCTGCCAGACCAGCACCAACACGGGACCAGTCGGGTGAGAAAGGCTGAAGGACAAATACCAAGAACACTCTTACCCTCCACTGGAGACCAGCCCCTGGTCAAAGACAGGAGAAGGGAGTAGGAAATTGGGCTAAGACTGGAATACAAGGCAGCAATGAGTGGAAGAGAAAAGGAAAAAGAAAAATCGTAAATCCTTTAATGAGAAGGAAGGGGAGTTCCTGTGGCAAAGAGCTGTCTGTGATTGGGTGGCTGATATGATAGAGACTGAGCATGCATAACACCTCAGGATTGCTTGTCACCCACCCAGTGGAAAACACCTGACACATTTCAAACTTCCAGAAGATGTGTAAACAACTATAAGCAGCTTTATACACTGAATATAATTTATTTTTTTATAGTGTAAAAATCATTCAAAATAGGGACTTCCCTGGTGGTCCAGTGGTAAAGAATCTGCCTTGCAATGCAGGCGATGTGGGTTCGATCCCTGGTGGAGGAACTAAGATCCCACATGCCGTGGGGCAACTAAGCCCATGCACCACAACTACTGAGCTCGGAGGCCTCAACTCGAGAGCCTGCGTGCCACAAACTACAGAGCCCACGTGCTCTGGAGCCCGTGACACAATTAGCAAAGAGAAAACCCACACGCCACAACTAGAGAGAAGCCCGCGCGCCACAACGAAATATCCTGCGTGCAGTAACAAAGACCCAACACAGCCAAAAACCAAAATCATTCAAAATAAAGTACCTGAGTATATACTTTATTAAATTAAAGTGAAAGCATAAAATTTTCACTCTTTTTTCTACAACGGTATTCTAAATAATGCAAAACATAAAAATGTAAGTAAGCAATGTTTAATTATTGATAAAATGTAGCTTGTAATATACATACCACCAAAAACTCCTTTTTATCTACCATCTCATTGCCATCGGTGTCAAACATGTTGAAAGCTATTCTAAAACCTGCATGTGGCTCTGCCAGAAAAGAACAGGAAAAGTATTTGTGAAATGAAAAAAATGTTTTTAAAGTAAAAAAATCCACATTAGTTGTAAACAATTATTCACATTCTATACAGAAATACTTTCTTTAACCAAGAAATTAAAAGCAACATGTTATTATTTAAATATAATAAAAGCGCCACGTAAGTATATATATTTCTGCTTCATAAATTAGCACACTTAGTAACACAATTGATAATACACTTTAAATCTACTTGTGTGATACCTGTTGCATAGCACTGACAGTAAAATTTGACTACCTTCCTTCCAAAGATAAATATTTCTTTCTTATCCAAAGTCTGTCAGTTTATTTAAAAGGAAAATATCAGCTCCTCACACCTGAAGTATTTTTAATATGTCAGCTACTTAGAACAGAAGGAAAAATAAGAATATGACACAATGGAGCAGTCTAAAATCTTGGGAAATTTATAATGGAAATAACCTGTGAAAAGATGTCAAGCATGAGAGATTACATATTTGGGTTTGAACTTCTAGAGGCTTCAAATACAGAAATATATAGAGAGCTTGAATACTTAATTCTCCCCAAATACAAGGAACAACTCCTTTCCTGAGAAAATCAGACTTTCACACATTACGAACTGCCTTAATTGTATGAACCCTATAATGAGATTCAATCCTTCTTCTCTTTTCACTTCTAAAGCATAAAGAAGAAAACCTGGACAGAAGAAAACTTGAACGTATCCTTCAAAGAGGAGCTCAGTGTACATGCCTTTTTCAAAACATCTGACCTTCTCTTTTAAGATGACTGGCAAAAAGTTTAAAAAGGACCTCTCACAGATACACTTGCCACTACCTGTTGTGAAACCGTGAACCCGGCAAAAACAAAGCACACAGCCCTACTTTCTTAACGGGTAATAGCTGTCTCCGAAAATAATGGAAATGAAAGCCAGTCTTTTATGGAAGTTCACTGTTTTGCACGTATTTTAGGAATCTAGACTTATTTTCATTATCATTCGCTTGAGAAAGAAATAAAAAGTTACACCATCTCTGATAACCAAGATTTAAGCTTTAAAAATATCTGAAGACACATAGAAGTCCTCACCAGCATTACTTGGAAGGGAATATTAAGTTAAAGTAATAAAAAGTAAAGGGGAGAAAACTATGGACAGGTAACATAGATTATCTAGCCCACTTCCTGCCAGCCCTCTTTTCACATTTTTCTTGTTCTAATCTAAACGACACCCATAACTTTTCAATTCAAACTCTTAGTAGTTTCTAAGATGGGTCCTGAAGTCCAAATGAAGATTCACAGCATCCAAAGATCCTACCCTTTCTGTAGTAAGCAAAAACCACTATCTGTGTTTTTTCCAACATGCTTAAACCAACCCTGTCCCAGCTCAACAAGTGGCTTTCCTCACCAGTTTTGTTTTACTCTGACCCATCACTCTGCTGGTCCAGGCACTTATAACTTCTAATTTTGCATCTAAAGTTGTTCTGCTAACAAGATAACTTTAAAACAAGTCTCTGAGACACTCCTTGGCCCCCACTCCTCTACTTTCCACAGTGGCATTCATCACTGACTGGACTGAAATCATCAGAATGGCTTTCCACTCTGGGACAATGACCTCAGGCTGTCCTATAACTAACTGCACAATACTTGCTTTTCTTCAGCACCAACATTTTAAATGACTTTGAGCCAGGAGGAAAAAAGCAAGAAAAAAATATTCAATTTTTGAAATACATATGTGTGCGAGCACACACACACACACACACACACACACACACACCCAATTTCCTGCAACAGAACTCCAACATAACAGCATCCATTACTAAATTCAGAAATAACACAGTGGCTGTGAATTTTCTAATTACAGAAGTATAGGAATTTTAAGATTGGTTTCTAATGACACAATTTTATTGATGTTCTTGTTTCCACACATCTCCATAAATCTCCACAATTGGAAATTCCACTAGCCACATTCTTTTATTTCACTCCTTTCTTCATTCATTTGCCAATTATTTTCTGAGAGGCTACCATGTGAAAAGATAAAATCTTTGCCATCGTGGACCTTGCATTCAACTGTGGGGAGAGAGACAAAAACATGTAAACCAGTAAACAAACACTTTCGAATAGTTTAAGTACTATGAAGAAAATAAAACATTGTAAAGGGATAAAAGGGGAGAGATGGAAGAGGGAGTTATTTTAGGGAGAATGGTCAAGTAAGCCTTCTCTAAGTCTTCATATTTCAAAGGAAACCTGAATGATTTTTACTATCCTGAGGATCTTTAGTAAAAGCACTGACGGTAGAGGGAGCAGAAAGTACGAATTCCTGAGGTGAGAATTCAGGGAATAAAAAGGTCAGGTGGCTGGAGCACTGTGAACTATAGCATGTAAGTTCCTCCATTAAATGCAACGAAATTTAACTGAACACCTTAGTAAACCCTTCATGTACTTCATAAGAATTGCTGTACATGAGAGGAAGATAATAATAAAGCTGTTGTAGGATATACGATGGGTCTTCTTATAGACTTACTAGTTAAAGGACTCGTTCTTTCAGACTAGTCTTGCAGAAAATGTGATTTGAATGAATGAGTGTAGCAGGAAATTTACAAATCACTACACATCCTGACCTTTAGGCTCCCATGTAGATCCTACCACAGGGATTGATATAGGATATTAAGTGTATAATTTATGAGCATTTTATTTACTACACCGTAAGCCATAATAATATTTATGGTTTTGACCCTTGATAGTACTGTGCTTAGCATTTTCCACTGGCATTTAGACATGAATTTTGCAAAACAGCCTGGATAGACCTAAACTGATTTTCAATGCAGGGGTCACAGGTTTGAGCCCTGGTCCGCGATGATCCCACATGCCTCAGAGCAACTAAGCCCGTGCACCACAACTACTAAGCCTGTGCTCTAGAGCTCGTGCGCCACAACTACTGAAGCCCATGTGCCTACAGCTCGTGCTCCGCAACGAGAGAAGCCACAGCAATAAGCCCGCACACTGCAACAAAGGGTAGCCCCTGCTCGCCACAACTAGAGAAAGCCCGCGTGCAGCAACGAAGACCCAATGCAGCAAAAAATAAATTAATTAATTTTAAAAAAGATTTATTTCCCAAGATTATGCTTGAGAAAGAAAACTGTATCTAGAAATAGATTTAATGAGTATACTTACTTGTTAAAATACATAAAAGAAAAAGATATTCTGTGTAAGAAATCACACCTAGAAGAAAAATAGTATTAGTTATGCTATATATAAAATATTACTTTCTCTTCATATTTATCAGGTAAATCATTATTCTTATAATAGCAGTAATATTTATAAAGAACTTAAGAGTTTTAAAGAAGATGCTAAATATTGTTTTCAATGAGACTAAACTATTACTACAAAATCAGGGTGAAAGAAACAAATAAATTTTACATTGTTTCATATGCTTCTGTAGAAACCCATACAAAAATCACATTAATGCTTCCAGATATACTGGCATAAAAGCAAAATTATCAATAATGTTTACATATAGCTGTAAATTTTAAATGTGTTGCTAGCTTTCAAGGTATGAATCTAACATAAAATAAAAATGTTGGAAATGGTTAACACTGTAAAGGGCTTAATAATTTCTTAGTAACCCTTGAATAAAACATTTAGATATTCTTGCTTAGAGATTTGACTTCTTGTTGCATTCAAAAAACACAACTCTATAGTTATTACTTTTCTCCTTTCAAGTTATCACTCATTATTCTTGATAAGCTTCATGCTTCTATTAAATGTAATCTAAGAAGTTTCAATTTTTACAGAAAGCTTACACTTTCTGTATATTGTATCCTGAGTTCTCTGTAATCTCATAAACTTTAAAAGGAGTTTGTTTGGACTACATAAAAACATACATTCTGTTACTCAAATTCTTGCTTTTGGATTATAACACCCAAAACTAGAATTAATGGCTTAATTGTTTTTCCAAGTGTATCCTGAGAAAATGAAAATCAGAAATAAGCCAATAACACTTATCCAGATACCAGACAGTCCTCATGTTTGGTAAAAGGGCATAAAAATCCTTAAAATAATCAGATCGTGAACTTTAAAACTCCACTTTACCTGATGTTCTTTGAGGCTACCCTCTTTGTTACAGAACAAAGGAAGAGGAGTCACTGTCAGGCAGTTTGTCAGAAGATGTGAAGGGACCGAGCTAGGAGGCCCTGAAAGCATTCCCGTCTTTTGTTTATACTAGAATATTGTGACCTATAGACATAGTTCTGGTTGATTGCCATGAATGTTATGGGAGAAAGATTCTGGAATGGTCAACGTATATAAGATACAATACCTAGATTCCATAGGGATCCCTCAAAAAAAAAGATCTGGAAATGGGCTCTGTATCTCCATAACCCCATCTCACTGACTGTTGTTCTGACTTGGTGGAATGCACAAGAGGTGCTGGTTAGCATAAAGAAGTTTAATATCTGCTCTCCATCTTTTACTTGATAAGATTCCCCTCACTGAAGGATTATAAAACAGCGAGAGTCCTGATGATGATTATCATAGTAGGCACTTTTCTGAAGTACTAAGTGGTTTTTGAGGTGGTATAATCCACAGGGAAGAAAAACAAAGTGAGAAACTCATGATATAATTTAATAAAAATGGTCAGGGACATATATACACAACCAAATATAAAATAGCTAGCTAGTGGGAAGCAGCCGCATGGCACAGGGAGATCAGCTCGGTGCTCTGTGACCACCTAGAGGGGTGGGATAGGGAAGGTGGGAGGGAGGGAGACGCAAGAGGGAGGGGATATGGGGATATATGTATGTGTATAGCTGATTCACTTTGTTATACAGCAGAAACTAACACACTATTGTAAAGCAATCATACTCCAGTAAAGATGTTTAAAAAAAAAAAAAGGTCAGGGAGAAGGGAAAATATTACTAAACATGAACTGTAGATTCATAATGTTTTTAATTACAAAAATGGAAAACCATTAGATTAACCTTTCAATTTATTTTAAGGCCACCCAGGGTCAAAAATAAAATAATAATAAATGCTAAGCATATAGTAATGTTTCGATCCTTAGAAAAAGAGGCCAAGAAAGATGCCAACTAGGTTTCTCTTGAAAATTCAATTTTAAAAAATTCTAAGGGAAGTTCCTTAAAAGCATTACACTGTTTAGTTCCTATATCATGATATATTACAGTTAGCTATTATAACTAAGTCTATGTAATTCATGTTTTCATAAATGCTGTATACCAATTAAATTTTTGTAAAACTGCCTAACATTTTCTTGTTGGGTTATATTTTAAACAGACAAAATTAATTTGTAAATTAGTTTTCAATAGTTCTAAAAACTTAGCTTTACAATTCCTCTTCCACCTAATCTCTTTATAAAAAAGCAAGATTCTCTGTAACTCTCTACTTTACCTAACCCTATGGTTCTAAAACTTCTTGGGTACACGGATTACCTTGATAATCCCATCACTATGACACAGATCTGCACTGTTCTACAGTGTAGCCATTGGCCACACAGGGCTATTTAAATTTAAAATAATTAAAAGTAGATAAAATTAAAAATTCAGTTCCTCAGATACAGTAGCCCCATTTCAGGTAATTAATAGCCACATTTGGCTCGTGGCTACCATACGGACATTCCCATCACTGCAGATAGTTCTACTGGGTAGCACTGAATAGATCATCTCCCCCTGAAAAAAATATGCAAATATGCATACAATTTAAGTAGGATTAGGACCTGCCTAAACCTATGGCTTCCAGATTTAACCCTCCCCCTAACAAAAAAGAATTTCCTTCTTCCATGCATTTATCTTTCTTGGATTATATTTGATCCAATTGCATTTTCCCATGAGAGGTATTAAAGAAATATTTTTTACATTTACCAATTTCCCTCATTATTCCGAGCTTTGAATTGTCCTGATCCTATCATTCCACCCTAAGATTTGAATGGCAATCTTTAAGACAACTTCCAGAAAAAAATTTCTAAGAACTTTAAAGACATCATGGCCCAGATTTCACAAAGATTTAAAAACCCTAGTTATGAAAAGCCTACAGTTAAAGACAAGGTGTCTCCTCCTTCCAGAGTCCATGAGAACCAGGTGTAAGCAATCTGAATTTCTAATTCTACTTAGGCAAAAATATATGGATTATAACTAATCCTTTATAAAGTATTTATCTTCACATTAAAGTAAATATATTATTTTCAAACCAATATTGGTTGAAATTGATGAAAAAAAGGTAAGTTTAGATAATTGCTTTATATTGTTATTTTGTATACTCTTATATTTGAATATGAAAATATATATTTCTAAGAAACATTCCTTTTTAAGATTAAAGAGTTTATTAGTTTCTGCTATAAACATTTATAAAAAGTACAATGTAAAAGAAAATTGCAATAAAAGCTATATAATTTGATTGCAAAGACATGTATGAATTAATGAGTTAACGTATAAATAGATATGGGTAATATGGTAAGTTGAAATAGGTGGATTTTGCAGTGAGTGTTGTTTTTAAAAGAAACATGTTCCAATTGTACAACCAAAAGATATATCCAATAAGCTTTTCATATTGATTAAATTTAAGAAAATCTGCAATTCCCTGGAAGTAAAAGGAAAGAAGAAAAATAGACATTTGGAAATCAGTATTTTTGAAAAATGCTTTCTGTGGGTAAATATAACATATACTTCTCAATATGGTTAAAAAGGTGTTTTTTTTAACTATAAAAGTTCATTTTGCTGTGAAAAGTGTGGAAGATATGAATAGTCTATATAAAAAGTAACATAAAAACCACCCTTAATCCCATTGCCGAGAAACAATCATTATTAATATTTTGGTATTTTTCTTTTCAGTTTTTTTTCCATGTACATAGACACATTAATTATAAAATTATTTAAGCATGAAGAAACTACGTATAAATAGTATAAATAATATAGTATCAATATTAAAATACATAAATACTATAGTTAACTTACCTCTTTCTTTAAGACTTCGAAATAGCTTTGATGATCCTTTCCAAACTGGTGGTGTTTCTGATAACATTTGATTTAATTCCTATGACATAAGGTATCATAATGCTGATTAACTGGTAAACCACTAACTTATAAAATAGACCAAAAATATTTAAATGCCTATGCAAAAACATTCTCTTCTTAGAAGACGTGAGACATGACTGTATTTATACTATTTTATCTGTGGTTCATTCAACCATAAAACCCAATATTTGCCCACAGTCCAAATGTAAAAATAAGTGATGAAGATGCTACATTAAATTCAATTAGAGCTACCGAAAATTTCAGGTAAACTTAATAACTGGAGAAATACATATATATATGATAATCTAATTAAGATAAAACAGTGAATTTAAGTTCTGGAGCCAGTTAGAAAAGGATGGTTCCGTGGAAGTCACAGGAAAAGGTGGACTTCCTAATACAGGTCACACATGATCACTGGGCTTCACATACTGTTTTCTGTAGCCCTCTTGGATTTAGGGGATTTTGTGGTAGATGAAGTAACTGGGCAACAGATTATGCTGGGAAAGAATGAATAGTATTTTAATAGTGACTCAAAGAATGATGACATCAGATGAAGCGGGATGACAGGGTGTTGAGTTATTGTGTCCACTGCTGCAATTTTTTTTTCTAATTTTAACTTAAATATTCAGTAAAGAATACACACTTCAATTGCTGGTTAGCCAGCTTTTTTTCTTTTTTAATCAAGCTGAGGGGGGACTATTTTGGAAAATTTAAACATTTGATTCATTGCTCAGATACTAGAACGATTTTGTATTTATTACACATACTGTGTTAAAAATAAGT
Organism: Phocoena phocoena; assembly: GCF_963924675.1. Classification (NCBI taxonomy): domain Eukaryota; kingdom Metazoa; phylum Chordata; class Mammalia; order Artiodactyla; family Phocoenidae; genus Phocoena; species Phocoena phocoena. Next base: position 18,612,269 of record NC_089239.1, on the reverse strand, counting down.
GAAAATTATTATTAGGTTAACTGTGAAAAAATTATTAAAGGATTTGGTGAGATAACTTGAAAGCATTTGAAATTAAAAAATTAGTGTGCTAAGTAACATACTGAAAAAACAATAGAAATGACTTCTTTTCCAGATCTGACTCTTGTTACTCAAAATTGGTTCCCCAATGGCCCGGGCATCATCACCGGGGAGCTTGTTAGAAATGCAGAATCTCAGATCCCATCCCTGGCCTCCTGAACCAGAATCAATTTTTAACACGATCTCCAGGTGATTTTTATGCACATTCAAGTTTGAGAAGCACTTTAGACAAATCCTTCCTGATGTAGTTGTACCTAAAAAAGCTCTATGACATTTATAAACCATCTTTTTCATTATAGAGCTGGGTTAGCAGGCAAATAAGGAATCTCTGGGATGCCAAAGGCAGGAGAGGTATTTTTAGGGGATTTACAGATGCCCTGAAGCCTATCTGTGAATCCTTGCTCTCATTTCCTTCCTGGTGTTATTTCTGCACTGCAGGTAATAGATGCCACCTGGTGCTCAGTAGTGTCTGACTAGGGTAGCAATTCACATATGAATAATAATGAGAAGCTAGGATGTTTAATGTTTAAACAATAGTAAATTCATAAACATTTTTGTTAGAGCAGGAGATTAAAAAATATTAATATTTTGAGTACATTTTATATACTTTCATTTATACTGTTTCTATTATATAAATACTACCATCTCCATTTTAACTGTTCCCATGTATTCAACTCATTTCTTCTACTTAAACTCAGCTAAAATTTAAGACCAAAAAAATCATAGCTACCTTTTACTGAGTGTCCCCTATATGCTTGGCAATGGGCTAATACATATCTCATTTAATTCTAAAAAATTATCCTCATTATGCATATTTTACTGTGTCTTAAAGACGATAAGTAACTCACCCGGGATTATACAACTAGTAAATGACTGTCCAGATCCTTACTGACTCTAAGCAGTTTATTTTTGTAATAATTTAGTTCCTTGTCTGGTCTAGATCATCCAGTTGACATACTAATCTTGTTTTGTGTCAACTTCAGGGACTTTTTTTTCTTAATTTTTATTTTATATTTACATATAGTTGATTTACAATATTATGTTAGTTGCAGGTATACAGCAAAGTGAGTCAGTTATACATATACATATATCCATTCTTTTTCAGATTCTTTTCCCATATAGGTTATAACAGAGTATTGAGTAGAGTTCACTGCAGTGGAGGCTAGGGACTTTTAAGTTTTATTAAAAACTCTATTTCCACTCAGGCGGGAATCTTTCTCCCCTCTCCCAGTGCCTACCTTAGTCTCTTATAGGTAGTAGTGTTGTATGGTAAAGAATTTGATTGGCCTTTGTCCCTGGTTCCTGGGAGGAAGACTAATATCCTTGCATAACACCAAAGTTTATGCTGAGGAGATGACTCAAGATGGGGGGCTGACCTTCAAAAATAACCCCATGATTCAAGTGTTGGGGCTTTGAACTAGCCCGACCTCTGGGGAGGGGAGAGGAAAGGGACTGGAGATTGAATTCAACCATGTGGCCAATGATTCGATCAATCACACCTATGCAATGAAACCCCCAATAAAAACTCTGGACACCCAACTCAGTGGAGCTTTCAGGTTGGTGAACACATGGGTGTGCCAGGAGGGTGACATACCCTGATCCTTCAGGGAGAGGGCACAGAAGCTGTGTTTGGAACCCTCCTATAACTTGCTGTATGTGTCTCTCCATTTGGCTGGCTTTGATTTGTTCCCTTATAATGATAAACTATAATTCTACATGTAGAACGTTCCTGAGTTCTATGAGTCAGTCTAACAAATTATCAAACTTGAGTGGAGTTGTGGGAACTCTCTGAATTTGTAGCCAGTTGGTAAGCAGTGTGGGTGGTCCGGGACCCCTTGAGTTGCAGCTGACAGCTGAAATGAGGGCCACCTTTTTGGGAAATGGGTCCTTAAATCTGTGGGGTCTGATGCTAACTCTGGGTGGTAAGTGTCAGAAATGTATTGCAGTATTGCAAGTAGGGACTAAATAAATATTGGCTGGATTGAATTCATTTACCTAGAATTATAGATGCCTTTGAAAGGCTTTATACAATTTTTCTGAGGACAATTTTTATAATTATATACGTAATATATATGTTATAGGAAAATTAGTAAGTGCAGAAAATAAAACCGGATTGTAATCCAGGGACAAACCACAATTAAAAATTTTATTTAATCTCCTTTTAATCTAATTCTCTATCTAGGCATATTTATACAGTATTTTTGTCATTCTTGTTGCAAATATTAAATAATTTTCTGCATACTGTTTTGTAAATTACTCTTTGCATTAATATGTCATGAGCGTATTTTCCTGCCAAATATTCTTCATTTTCATTTTAATGGCTACATAGCAACTGTCTATATAAGCAGTTCTGAAATGTAACTCTTTATACTCTTAAAAATTGTTTACCCGAAAGAGGTATTGCTTATGTAGGTTATATCTATCAATATTTAATGCATGTGGAAATCGAAATGATACATTTTTAGAACACAAAAACACACAAGCACATATTCTATTAGTTCTCAGAGTGATGATGTCATCACTCATCATGCAGCCTCTGGAAAACTCCACTGTACACTTGTCACAGAATGAGAGTAATAGAACAAGTATCTTCTCAGTATTATTAAGAAAATAGTCTTGACTTCATGGACCCCCAAAAAGGTCTTTGCACATTAAGAAAGACCGGTTTATATTATTTTGCAACTTGCTGTTTTACTCAAACTCATGTTTTTTAGGTCTATTCATGTTGATACACATATCTCTTGTGTATTTATTCATCTTAGCTCTATATTACTGTATTGTCCTTCATATGCCTAGTTCACATTCTTTTATTAATTCCTCTACTGACTGGCATTTATATTGTTCCTAATTTTTTTAGGACTCCTGGTATAAGCATACAAGTGTTTCTCTTGTAAACATATCTAGCAGTAGAATTTTTGATATGCATTAGATAGTGCCAAATTTCTCTCAAAAGAGACTATACCAATTTACATTCTCACCTGATTCCTCCTTCTTCTTGTCCTTGAATTACTGGTATTGTTAGATTTCTAGAACCTGACAATCTGATGGGTGTGAACTAGCATCAGATCATTGGTTTAATTTGCATATCCCTGATTACTAGTGAGGTTGAGCTCCTTTACATATATTTATTGGCCCTTCTGGCTATGTCTACCCATTATTTTCTTATTATCTTTTGTATATTGATTTACAGGAGTTCTATATGACTACAAGACACTTAGCCTTTTCTGTTAATAATGGGTTGGCCAAAAAGTTCGTTCTGGTTTTTCATATCTTAAGAAAACCCGAACGAACTTTTAGCCAACCCAATATGTTGCAAGCATATTCTCCCATCTGTCATACATCTTTTAACATTGTTGACACTGTCTTTTGGTGTGCCAAAATTTTTAATATTTAATTTAGCAAAATTTGCTAATAATCTCCTTTGAGTTCAGCTTTATATATCTTATATATATGTACATATCAGATTTATATATGTATACATCACATAAATATATATATAAAAAATTGTGTGCGGGACTTCCATGGTGGTCCAGTGGCTAAGGCTCCATGCTCCCAATGCAGGAGCCCAGGGTTTGATCCCTGGTCAGGGAACTTGATCCCACATGCCACAACTAAGACCCAGTGCAGCCAAATAAATAAATAAATTTTTAAAAAATAAATAAATAAAATAAAATCGTGTGCATGCATACATATACCAAGAGCTTTAACCTACCTGCTTGGAAAGTGACTTCCATGTTTTAGCAACTATAATAAACATAAAAAATTAGATAATACTTCATGTAATATATATCAAAATTCAGTAACCATCTACAATCATAACACTGAGTTTTATATCTAAAAGGCAAAGTTTTTTTAATCTCAAGATTTAGATCTATGTATGTTATGCATTATGTATTTGTTTCATGTACTATAAACTACTTAAATAATATCAGTGGAATAGAAAACACATTTTCCATAATCATTATCTTACTTTGGGGATTTCTGGATTTATAAAGTAAGTTAATTACTCCATGTTAAACATCCTATGGGCTTAAAACACAAACAGTGATATTCATTAAACACTGATATTAGAATATAAAATATTAACATAGAGAAATTATAATTTTAAGGTGTCACTCATGATCTCTGCTGTGTTAGTATCTCTGATTATACTTCAAAGGTCAGGTCTCTCTAGAGTGAAGGGGAAGGATAGGGGCAAAGAGAAAAAAAGATCAAGGAGAGAACAGGTAATGTGATAGAGAGACTCTTGGCCTGTTTTCCATTCTTCTCCCCTAAGAATGTCATAGTTGAATAAAATACCTGAGATCACTTTCTTTTTCTGATTTCTCCTCACATCCCTGAAGATCTCAAACACTATAAATCTCATAATATTAAAATAAATACATAGTCAACATTGCTGTTTCCTTGCTCAGATTTGAACACTGTGAATATCTAATGCTTGTCCAAGAATTATCTCCAGGTTTGTACGTAATTAAGTCCTATAACACAGCTGCATTAGGAACTAGTAAATATCAACTATTTCAGCTACATTACAATAATGACAACCAATAATTTTTCTACGTGGCAATGTGGCCATTTCTGTATAGTTAACCATAGCTAACGTAAACAATATATCAAATTCAAGATTATAAGATAGGCATGTTTTGCTTAACTTTCTCTTTTTTAAGCGATGTAATAAGTCATTTTAAGATCAAAAGGGAAAAATTATGTTCTAAAATTTGGCAAACTAATTTTTATGAAGATAGTTTTCTTCTCTATGTAGCAACAACATCCTTTCTTTACCCAAGACAGTTTATATGCAAACATGTAATCAAGTTTAAAATCAAGATTAAAATCACAGGTCTATACAGTAGAATTCAGCATTTAACCTTAATTATAATACTTTACACATTCATTTCATAGACATCCTCCTTTACACAATGAACACAACAATGTAAATAATATTTATTATTCTGTGGCTTTTGAAATATAGCAGTAAGAAAAGAAGAAAAATAAATGGTACAAAAGTACATGCACATGCTCTTATGCAATGTTCAGAAGCTATTTATCAAAAGAGGAAGTTAGACACTCTTGAGTTTTGTAGGGTTTATGAGATTTCCAGGGTAAATTATTCACAAAAGACATATTCATTCTGCCGGATGTCACCATGTTCAGTATTATTGGCTTTTTTTTTTTTAATAAAACTAAAGAGCCATTAAGATTGTTCTTCAAAGGATTTTCTGATTTTCTAAATTCCTTATTTCACATGAAGTTACTGCATATATAAATATAAGGTGAAGAGGGACTTCATTCTTTTGGATATATTTTATTTCTTAAGCTATAGGTTTATGTTTTCATTATATTTTTAATATTTTTATGTATGTCTGAAATTTTTTAACTTAAAATTAAATTAAAATTAAATAATACTTGAAGCTATATGAAAATAATTACTTATTTTAGTTCTAGATGAACAGTTTACCTCTTAGGTTCTATTTAAGTGGGTAAAACAAGAAATTTTCTTGATTTCAAACACAAAGTTACAATCAACAATCAGATATATATCTCAATTGACATTTATTTGAACTATAATTATTAAGCAAATGTTAAATTATAAAATTATATTAAAGATTTTTTAAAATAATGGTTATGAATTCAAGTGATAATGATTATGATGACAATGACAGCTAGCAATGTTTATTAAGTGCTTATTGCATGTCAGGTATTACACTAAACATAACTGATATCATTCAATCCTTAAAAACCTCATAAGGCTGCTATTTTTACTTTTATAAATGAAGAAACAAAAGATTAAATAACTTACTCAGGTTCTCAAAGCTCATAAATGAATGCCAAAGTCTAAACACAAGTCAAATTTCAATATGCTATTTTGATATGTATATGATTTAATATTCAGTCTATGAAGCATATTTTCTTTTTTGAGGTAAATATTTCTTTTTAAAACCCTACAGTTTTAAAAAAGTTTTTACAACTATCTTGATCTTTAGTTACCATTCTTAATTATGTCTTAAAAGTGCTGGTTAGAAATTAACTGATATTAATTTGTGGTTGTTAAATATCCTGTGTTTATACTGGAAACCAGTTTTTCCCCTGCAAGTGATAGTTTTGGAATATCTATCAAAAGAATCACAGCTAAAATTATTTCCAAAAAGCAAAAATCCAACAGTAGGCTTCCAGTGAATACATTATGAAGATAAAAATAAAGAAAATAATGAATTAAAAAATTTCAAACTATGAAATTTTAAACCAGTAAGCATTACTTAAAGGATAACTTCTCAAATATGTTTGACAACAATTACAGAATTTGATGCAAAAGTACCATTTGATATTGTAAGAGATATATTAATAGTTTTATCAAATTTATACCAAAAATAAATATAAAAATCCACACTGTACAAAAACAATTAAACAAAATGTATGGAACACGTATATACCTACATATGTATAAGAGTCTTTTCTATGTACAAAGTCCCTACACTCAGGAAATGTACAATATTATAGGAGGACAAAAAATACAGAAACAACCAATTCCAAGGCAGAATATGTTTATCTGGCACATGGTAAGTACTCAATAAATATTTCTTGAAGGAAGTGGGAGGGAGGGGGTGAGGGAACGGGAACCAAAAAAGCATAGAGAGATACAATTCTTACCACAGACTTCAAATTCTCCAAAAAAAGAGCCCTACTTAAACTCTAGCCTTTTGTATCGCTACTGTCACCTTTATTCTCATACTATGCCACCTTCCTAGGCAATCTCATCCATACACATTGCATTAATTACCAATCATGTACAGATGAATCCCTCTGTATACCACATACCTCTTCCCAGCTTTCCCCCCGATCTCCAATGGAAATAATCCAAAGCATCAAAAATTAATTCATTAAAAGCTAATGTGTGAAGTAACCAATTTGTCAAATTACCGAAGATTGAATTTTTTGAACTTTTATACATTTTTCTTTCACCTCAGTTACCTTTTTTGTTGAGAATGTTTAAGATCTGTTCTCTTAGCAAGTTTTAATTATACAATGCTGTACAATATTATCAACTACAGTAACCATGCTTCCATTAGTCCTGGAGGATTTATTTTAAGCTTGGTTTTGCCATAACTCTATCTCTGAAGAAGAGATGGCTATAATTGTTTTAACCTAACTTAAGGCATTCATTTGACAGTTTCAAGCAGATTATCAAACAACTAATTATTTGGTACAATGATTTTCAGTGAATTGAAATCAATGATCAAGAGCTAGATCCTACTGCCTCCTTGATATCTCCTCTTTTACAAATCTGAGGCATTTAACTACATCATGTCCAAAACTGAAGTTGTGATTTTTCCCTTTAACGCCAGTCCCTACTGCCATCCATCCAGTTAAACCAACCAGAAATCCTTAGTACTCACTACTCCATCATTACCATTGCCACCATTGTTAGAAGCTTCTGATGCTTGGACAATAGTCTCCTCTCTGATCTGCTCATGGCCACTCTGGACCTCTGTAATCTGTCTCCACCCTGAGATCTTTCAAAACACAATATAATCATGGCAGGCACCTGCTGAAAACAAGACAACAGGCCCAAAATGGAGTTGCCTATGCTAAGCCCCATGTCACCCAACTGAGACTTAATTACAGTGTCAGTTATCTCCCACGTGGAATCTTAAATCAGTCATCAGGAATCACCTGATCAGCAGCAGTTAGGTCATCTGTCTGACAGACCCCTACCATCTCCCGAAGGCAAGTGACCTCACAATAATCAACCTGCTTTTTCTGGCCTAATATAACTTACTTGTTCCTGCTTCTTTCTGCCTATAAAAGGCCTTTCATTTTGTACAGCTCCTCAGAGCCCCTTTATATTTGCTAGATTGGATGCTGCTCAATTCATTAATCGTTGAATAAAGCCAATAAGATCTTGAAAATTTACTTAGTTGAATTTGGTTTTTTGGTTTTTTTTTTTTTGCGGTACGCGGGCCTCTCACTGTTGTGGCCTCTCCGTTGCGGAGCACAGGCTCCGGACGCGCAGGCTCAGCGGCCATGGCTCACGGGCCCAGCCACTCCGCGGCACGTGGGATCTTCCCGGACCGGGGCACGAACCCGTGGTCCCTGCATCGGCAGGCAGACTCTCAACCACTGCGCCACCAGGGAAGCCCTGAATTTGGTTTTTTAATACACCAAATTCTCCTGCAGCTTAAACCACTACCACAGTTTTCCATTACTTTTAGGATAAAAACAAAAATGTTTAATATCAGCTTACAGACTCTGAATGATTTGGCCCTACCCATATTCCACATACCATATTCCTCCTTGCTCTTTGCACTTATAGCCACCCAGATCTTTTTTCCACTCCTCAAATGTATCACACTCCTTCTTGTCATGGCACCTCAGCACACGCTGTTTCTTCTGCTGAAATTCTCCACTCCCGATTTCCCATTTACCTAGCTAGCTCTTATGATTTCATATTTCATGGTGATATTTATTTCCCCAAGGAAGATTTCTCTGAGCTACCTGACTAGGTCACTTCTCCAAACTACACTCTCATAGAATCAAGAAACTTTCTTTCATGGCACTGAGTTATAATTTGTTGTTTATATGTAAATTTTGTTGATCAGTGTTGGCTTCCTCCACCAGACTGCAAGCACCATGAGGGTGGAGAACATTTACCTTTCGTTCCCCTCACCACTGTATCTCCAGTGCCTAGTGCAGTGCCTGCCATTTGATAGTTGTCCTTGACTACATGTCATTTAATATTCTGTGAGATGAAATGGGAAGAGGTGCATAAAAGCACTTCTGCTGCCTTCCAAAGTACTATGGTTGTCTTGAGAAAAAATACTCTGATTATTTTTTGAGTTGTGAACTGAACTAGTTCCTTTTTTTCATGGAACCCAATTTTTACTTGAAAGAATAACTGACAGACAAATTATGGTTATTTAGACCTGGGTATTTGGCAGACATTTTTGTACAAATGAACAAAGTTGCTTCTTGCTTAAAGAAAACTGACAGTATTTGTTGTTAATGATAAAATTTGAGATTTCAAGTAAAAATCAGAATATTGGAAAACTTGTATACACACGAATTTGACAGCTTTCCAATAAGTAAAAACTTTTCTGATGCGATTATGACAATATTAGTGAATGTGATTTTTAAAAAATATTGTATAATGAGATATGTCAACATTTGGAAGATCTGCATAATTTAATAAACCAACATTTTCCAGTTGATGTTACAAGATTATATAAGGGAAAAAGATCCATTCAAAGTGCAATGTAGGCCGATGTATTTTAACAAAACAGATAACAAAAAAGTTTCAAAGTCCACATTGCAGCTAAACTTTAAGAAACTACCATTAGCCAAGTATTGATACAGTACCAAAGAAGAATATCTACAATTATCTAAAAGGCTACTGAAATACTCTTCCCTTTCCCTACTTCTATATTTGTGAGGCAGATTTTGTTCAGATACTTCCTGAAAAACAATACATTGCAACAAATTGAACACAAAAGCAGATATGAGAATCCAGATGGCTTCTATTAAAGTCAGACATTAAAGTAACTTTGCAAGAATGTACATAATGCCCCCAAATTTGAGAACCACTGCTCTAACACATGGAAAGGTGAAAAACAATTAACTTATATTTACACTGCAGGAGCCATGACATATTCAGAAGAGATATGGGAAGAATTTTTGTCCAGGTCTAACTGGAGCCAGCCCTCTGAGTTATTCTGTTTAGACTGGATATAAGAACTGACTTGGCAGAGTAAGAACCTATTATAAAGAGTAAGGCAGTGTTTAGTTGGATGTACTGAGAAAGAGGAAACAACAGAAATTTCTGAAAACAGAAAAGATACCAGTAGGAGTTGATAAGAAATATTAGTCTGGTAACATTGTAGAGCATAGTATCTTTTGAAACACCACATTGCTTGCTTAGTTGTTCTAAAACTTATACTGCTCCACATTTTTACAAACTAGAGACAAGAGAAAAATCTTATAAAATTATTGAGATAACTGAAGAAATATACTTACATTTGGGCTCATCTGTTGTAACAGCCAAAATAAAATCATATGGAGTCATGAATAACTGCCCTTCACATTCTACAGAAGCAAACAAACGAAATCGCCTTTCCCGAGATGTTGCATAGAGATCTAGGTCTTCAATGTCTGTTCTGCCAACAGCAACCTAAAGTAAAGAAAGCAAGTAAGTCTGGACTGTGTGAAGTAACACCTCCTTTTAGATGATAAATGTTTTCAATTATGTTGACAGTGAATTAACAGAACAAATGAAAAAGTGTGAAAATATTGTCTTCTGGAGAACTTAATCATATTATAAATAATTACCCACATGAATAAAATGAACTAATGTTCAAAAGATCCCACAATGAATATCATTAAGGTTCTGAAGACTTTACACTGGCACTTTGAAGGACCTGCGATTTATTTCTTCAGTTTCAGTCTCAGAGAACATTAAATTTCTGACCTAGTAGTTTCTTCAGAAGGAACACCAACACTTGCTGAATGCCTACTATGTACTCTCTATATAGGCTTATTTATTTAATCTGAACTCTTTTCATTGTAGTCTATTAATTTTCTAAAAGAAGAAAGGGAAAGTGTGATAGGCTGTTCATGGCGACCACTAAGGAAACCACTTAGTGGTAGAGCTTAGATTCGAACTGAAGTTGCTAAGTCTACATCACTACAGTAGAGTTACCACCAATGTTCACTCTGAATTCTACCTAAGGTTAAGATGAGCAGAATCAAGAGTGTGTGTATATGGGGGGAAGGGGATCTCCTTTTGTCTTACTTAAAGATCTTTCCTTGTAGATAAATAATTTCTCACTATTATTTATTTTTTCTCTGAACTATAACAACTTTTTTAATAAAATGATTTTTTCCTGATTCCAAAAGCGATGCATAGTTACTATATATAATTTAGAAGATAGAATTTAAAATTTTATAGACACATCTGTTTTTGTTTTCTTTTTTGGCAAAAAATGGGGTTTATACTATGCTGTTCAGTAATCTGATCCTTTTTACTTATTAACACATTTTTGACCAGGGACGTATTATGGCTACAAAATCCTCCAGTCAATAATGTGTTAATATATCATGTGTCATTTTTCCATGTCACTAAATAGTCTAGTAGACCATTTTTAGTAACTATATAATATTTAATAGTAAATGTTTGTAGCTTAACACAATTAATGAATTCTAACTGGTTGACTATTTAGTTAATTCATAGTACTTTACTATTATAAAACAATGTTATAATGACCAGCCTTGAAAATATTTAAATATATCTACAAATAGTTCCTTGGGGTAAACTCCTAGGAGTAAACTTGATTGGTCAAACAAAATCATTTCATACATATTATCAAACTGCCTCCAGGGAGTTTATAGCAATTTACATGACTAGCAACAATATAAAAATTATATTTTCACACATTTCATAAAAAATTATATCAGAAAATAATTCTTATTTAGGATGACAGGCTTAATCTCTTTATTGTCTCTTCTATGTCTGCTAAGTCACTATGCAAATTATGTACAAATTGTCAAAATTATTTAAAAATCTAATATTTTGAGAAGTTGTATCAAACAAACCATAAGAAGTTTCAGTAAGGAAACTACATTTTGTATTTCTAAGTTACACCTTACTAAGTGAAAAGCCAGGCAAATGAGTAATCTTTTTCCACTGTTCTGAAGACTAAGACTTTTCAAAAAATTACAGGAGTCAAAAAATTAAAAAGAAAAATTTTAATGCCATTTTTTAGTGGCATGTATAAATAGGGAGAATCTACAATCTCAGTCCTTAAGGAATATACAATCTATATGGAGGGACAAAATACTACTTGGAGGGCTTCCCTGGTGGCGCAGTGGTTGAGAGTCCGCCTGCCGATGCAGGGGACACGGGTTCGTGCCCCGGTGTGGGAGGATCCCACATGCCGCGGAGCGGCTGGGCCCGTGAGCCATGGCCACTGAGCCTGCGCGTCCGGAGCCTGTTGCTCCGCAACGGGAGAGGCCACAACAGTGAGAGGCCCGCGTATGGCAAAAAAAAAAAAAAAAAAAAAAAAATACTACTTGGAGAGACAAAAGGTACAAACATGGAAAAGAGAATAAGTCAAGTTAGAGTAAATAGAAGAAAAGCACAATAGATTGAGGTTAATATGAAGCTTCAGGAAGAAGAAAATATGAATTTTAATGTCAGGAAGAGATATGAGCATTCTAGGTTTACATGGCATATTTGAAGATAGTAATAGTCTTCCTGGAACAGAACATTTGCATTCATGTAAAAGGGTAGGTAAATTGATATCAATTTCTGAAGGCAAGACTAAAGCACCAGGATTTAATCTGACAGAAAGCAAATGGCTTTAGGAGATTCTTAAGTGGAACAACGACACAAAGAAAATGGTGCTTTAGAAAGATAAAGCAACCTGGTACCAGACATAAGCTAGCTCAGCAGTATATTAATAGCAATATCAGGTAATCCATTTGTATTGGGAAGTTATTTTGGCTCTACCATGGGTAAGGAGACACTCAATCACTCAGTGTCAATAACAAGCGATAATCTCCCTGAATACTCCTCCCTGAATATTCCTCAGGGATCAATCTACCATCTTAAGTCTCCTTCTGCATATATATCCCAGCAGTTTCTTCTTCCTCTTTGGGCAGGGAAACCAATACTGTCTGTGACCACAGTTTCCTCTCCTGCTTTCTTCTTGCTAAGCCACTTCCTTGGACCTAGGTGGCCCCAATCAACCATGACTCATCTCCATTGAATTTCCTGGAGGACCACTGAGTGGGGAGCACTCACTGTTTCTGCACCACAATCTGAAGTCATGCTTCAATCTAACATCCAGAACCACGATTTTTGCCTATTTCCTATGACCTAATATGGACTTGATCTGTGACTTCTGCCCTTACCTGGTGCTGCCATTACTGCTCACGAGGTGCCTGTGTTTTCTCATCAAACTTTCCTTCCTTAAGCCCAGTCCCAGCACGCCAAAGCTGTCTGACCACTGCAGCTGGGAATCTGATCCACCTGTGAGCTGATGCTGACAACTCCTCTTTCTCCTTAATGTCTACTAACAATCAATTAATGAAGCCCGTTGTTCTCCTTCTAATGTCTCACATCCACCCACTGTTACTACCTTTGTTTAAGCACTCACTATTTCCCTAAAATTTTACAGTAATGGACTATGGTTTTTGCCTCTAATCCATCCTATATTAAGAGAAAGAAAGAAAAAGAAAAAGGCAGAACTGTGGAACAATTTGTATTCTTTAAACACCCAAGGAACGGTATCAGAAGAAATCTGAGTTCAAGGTTGTCATTAAAACTCCACTGTACGTATGAGTTCTACCTCTTGTTGCCTTAGCAAAAGTACCCATCATTTTTGATAATGGCACTAGGTGCCTACTGGTCTATTTATCACCTTAAAAGAAGGTGTGGGGAGGAGTTTGGGAATAGTTTGTGCCCCAGACAAAAAAATATATATCCTAAAAGGGAAGAATATGATTTACATATAAAAGTGATAACCAAAGCCTTGGTGCTTAAATGGGCTTCCTGCTACTGCAGTTGTGTTGCTTCCTCCATTGCTTCTGATCAATTTAGTGTAATAAATCACATAATGTAATAATACACCCAGGCACTGCTCAAATGAACCATGGACTTGTAGAAAGTAAAAAACAATTTTCTCATGAGATCACAGTAAACCGGCCTGATCCTAGAACAGTCTACTTATCATCAACTGGGAGGACTGAGCTCATCTGGCTGAAGGATGGGATGGGATAGAGAGCAGAACAGGAAATCAATACTTGGGGTTTTTTTTTAATTAATTAATTAATTAATTTTAATTTGTGTCTGCATTGGGTCTTCGTTGCTGCGCTCAGGCTTTCTCTAGTTGAGGTGAGCACACAGGCTTAGCTGCTCCGCAGCATGTGGGATCCTCCTGGACCAGGGATTGAACCTGTGTTCCCTGCATTGGTAGGTGGACTCCCAACCACTGTGCCACCAGGGAAGTCCCTGGGTTGGTTTTTACACTTTCTGTTCTCTTACACTGACTGATTTGCCTGTTCATACTCAAATGCCATACTGCTTTAATTGCTATAGCTTTTGATTATGTTTCTGACATTATGTAAAGCAAGACTCCATCTTACTGTCAATCTTTTCAAAATATTGGTGCTGATTGATATGCAATTTTTTCTTCTAAGTGAACTGTGAAATTAAGATGTCAAATTCTGTTTTAAAAACCCCACTGAGGGACTTCCCTGCAGTCCAGTGGTTAAGACTCCACAATTCCAATGCAGGGGGCATGGTCAGGGAACTAAGATCCCACATGCCATGCAGCATGGCCAAAAAAAAAAAAAAAAAAATCCCACTGATATTTTGTTTGGGAGGACATTGAATTTTGGTGTAATTTAGGATGACTTGATTTTTCCCAACTGGGAACACGGATGTCTATTTATTCAGGTCTTCAACTACATCTTTCAGTAAAGTTTTACAGTTTTCTCATATAAGTTTTTTAAAAATTTTGGTAGATTTACTCATACATTTCATAGTTTCTCTGTAATTGTGAATGGAACCTTTTATTGCTATTATATTTTCAATTGGTTATTTCTGATGAATGGGAAAGCTACTGACTAGTAATTTGCTTTGTATCCAACTAACCTTACTAAATTCCTTCATTAATCTTAATAACTTTTTTCTTGGATTTTCTAGGTAGATAATCATAAGTTCTTTTCAAAATAGTAACAGTTGTAACTTTTACTTCTTAATATTTAAACCTCATCTTCATTGTCTTAATTACTAAAGGTTTAAGTTTCTAAAAATGATGTTGAATAATATCAGGAATATTAAGCATTCTTGTCTTGTTCCATAGTTTGCAGAGAATGCTTTTAATGAATTGCCATTAAATGCAATGTTTACTATTGGTTTTGATAATTATCTTCCACCTTAAATCAGGAATGGGTGTTTACCTAGTCTCCTTTGGTCACTGAAAATAAATGAGTTTAGAATTAGAATGGTCTTCAGAGATCATTTGGTCCTCTTGTTTTTTTACCTTTCTACCAGAATAACAACATAAATATGGTCCCCTACCAAAAATTAAAATGTGTTGGGCAAGTAGAAGCATAAACAGAAATCCCCAAACAAAAACTCAATAGGAATCGGACAAAACTCTATACTATTCACATTAT
Source organism: Phocoena phocoena (assembly GCF_963924675.1). Lineage (NCBI taxonomy): Eukaryota > Metazoa > Chordata > Mammalia > Artiodactyla > Phocoenidae > Phocoena > Phocoena phocoena. Next base: position 18,597,017 of record NC_089239.1, on the reverse strand, counting down.
CTTTTAACTATCTTTGGTTTCCAAGATGAATATTTAATATCAGCTACTGAGCTAACGTGGATTCATTCATTCAGCACTTTGCGTGTGCCTACTACATACAAAAGAATTAATTATAAAATAATTAGTCAATTGGAAGATAACTCTGTCTAAAACTATTTTAGGGACAAATATAAATAAGTAAGCTTGGTTTAATTATGTCTACTTTCAAACCTTTCAGTTGTCTACATGCCTCTTTCTCTGCAGTTTATGAACAGACTATTTTCTTAATGAATGCTCTAAAGGCACAGATGAAGAATAATTTTTCTTTTTTTTTTTTTTTTTACTGTGGTAGAGTTCTAACCAAGTTAAACTTTACAGTGTTTTGGAGGTTGACAAGGAGCAGCAGTCCATGAAGGTCAGCTGAGGACACCTGACCTGACCTACTAGAATCTCTGAGAAAACGGACAGCTTCAGGCCAGTAGACCACCAAAGGTCAGAAGGAATTCAGACCTTTAAAAGATTCAGCTTTGCTTTTGAACTTTCCAAAGTTTAAAAAATCTAAACCTTCTGAAGTTATTTTAACATCACTACTATGAACACTCAGAAGCACGAATCAATAAATAAAGGTAGAAAATGATACTCAAACTGGTTTTCTAATCCTCTTGGCAATGACAACAATCTTGTATCATGTTAATGTTCTGAGCCTTTCAAAAAACAAATACAACCATTTCCCTCGAGCATACTGGCCTGAATCTGTGGGTATGATCCTTATATTACAAGGAGCAGGTTAATTACACCAGTATTCACTGGCCGATCTACTTTAATACCTTTTTTGCTCATCTAAATCCAGTATATCTTGGGAATTCCCTTAGGACTCCGCCCTTCCACCACAGGGGGCCCGGAGGCCTGGGTTCAATCCCTGGTCAGGGAACTAAGATCCCGCATGCTGTGCAGCAAGGCCAAAAATATATATATATATATATCTCAAGTATATCTTTTAAAAGTCAATTTCCAAAACCTAAAATTAATCTAAACATCTTTTATAATATGTACTGTTTCAGTAAATTATACTTTTTACATCATAAATTGCCAATACAGTTAAAAGTCATCAATAAGTATAATGTACCTAAGGCGAGAGGGAAAATTAACCAGAAAGCAAAAAACCTGAATTATATCCATTTAGTTGTTAAGACATTAATTGCTAAAATGTAAATCTTTATTATAAATCCAATATTATGTACCTAAAAAATAAGCCTTTCAAAAGTGGTAAAGTATAACTAGACCATTTGTGAACCACAGGGAAGAGACTGACATGTGTTATACAAGTCATGTTCATTTAAGAAAAATTCTTAATTTCTATAGGTTGACAGTCAAATTAAAAAACAAATATTTGGGGGCTTCCCTGGTGGCGCAGTGGTTGAGAATCTTCCTGCCAATGCAGGGGACACGGGTTCGAGCTCTGGTCTGGGAGGATCCCACATGCCACGGAGCAACTAGGCCTGTGAGCCACAACTACTGAGCCTGCGCATCTGGAGCCTGTGCTCCGCAACAAGAAAGGCCGCGACAGTGAGAGGCCCGTGCACCGCGATGAAGAGTGGCCCCCGCTTGCCACAACTTGAGAAAGCCCTCGCACAGAAACGAACACCCAACACAGCAAAAATTAATTAATTAATAAACTCCTACCCCCAACATCTTAAAAAACACACACACACACAAATATTTGGGAAGCTGAGGAAGTGACAGCCTTTAAATCGTTAAGAAATAGTAAAGAGAAAACCTGTAGGCTTATAACGGCTAGAAGAAGAAATAGTCTCTAAGAAGCTGGAGGGCAGTAGAAGTACAGATGGAGCCGAAGACCAGCTAGTTTAGCTTCTAAGAAGTAATCTCTCCAAAGTAAATACAACACAGTTTCCACGTTCCATTTTTTTCCTGAAGATGCCTCTTTAAAATGGCCTACTTTATAAGGTGAAATCCTTTTTCTGCATGTACTCTTGCCTTCTTTCTTTGTTTTTTGTTTAGTTTTTGTTATTATCAGCAGACCCATTGAGAAACCTCTTAAATGCAGGAAGACTGAAACGTAATTTTTGTCAGGCAATAAGTAGAACATCAAACCACGGAGTTTATTAATTATCGATCTAAAAATTTTGCTCTAATTAAAACTTCTTAAAAGATTGAATTCAGGACTTCCCTGGTTGCGCAGTAGTTAAGAATCCACCTGCCAATGCAGGGGACACAGGTTCGAGCCCTGGTCTGGGAAGATCCCACATGCCGCGGGGCAACTAAGCCTGTGTGCCACAACTACTGAGCCTGTGCTCTAGAACCCGCAAGCCACAACTACTGAAGCCCACGTGCCACAACTACTGAAGCCCATGTGCCTAGAGCCCGTGCTCCACAAGAGAAGCCACCGCAATGAGAAGCCGTGCACTGCAATGAAGAGCAGCCCCCGCTCACGGCAACTAGAGAAAGCCCACGCACAGCAATGAAGACCCAACGCAGCCAAAAAAAAAAAAGACATTGTTAAAAAAAAGAGAGATTGAATTCAATTAATATTATTTGTACCTTGAATTCAAGTTTTCCCTGTTTTTTGTAAGAACCAGAGTCTTTATTGTGAGAACTCTGATACTGAAATAGTGTCCTTGACTCCCTCTTCCTCTCACCATCTGAGGTTGAAGATACTTAAGGACTATTTGTAGTTGCTTCACATCAGTCTCTGGAACCAATCCTGTCTCAAGTTGGAGGTGTCCAAAGATTTTAAGGCCAGAGATTTGGGTGATGGTGTCTGTCTTGTTCTGGGACCAGGAACTGAGCTCCTGATTTGATTCTTATCATCAGAATCCATCCTTTATTTCCCAGTTCCAGTACCTGATTTCCTACCTGTGCCTGAGACCTTCTCCCGATCCTTTAGTAGCTCCCCTGGAACTACAGCGCGTGCTAAGCTCCCCACTCCAGTGCTTGGTATTAAGCTGCTATTTACCAGGTCTCCCTGATGCCTCATTCTAGACTCTCTCTGCTATAGAGATCCACTAGTTATCAATAAATTCAGTGGTTGCCTACTGCTAGAACTTCATGAAACCAACTAAGCTAATCCTAACCAAAGTCTAGTCATAGCCTGTTGATAGAAACAAGAATGAGTCAAACTTCACTCTATGCCTGGAATGAGCTCTGGGAACTGTACTGGTCTCTGAGCAATGGCCAGCTCCAGGAATATTTTAGATCAACTTCCGTTTCCTGTACAGCTTTTCAGTTTCTCTGGAGGTGAGCCCTGATACCTTTGCAGCTACTGCCAAGGAGATGAACCTTTGCTCCATATCAAAAGGTCAATGGGATTCTTTTAGTCAGACTCTTAGGAAAGCGACCTGCAAGAAAACTTCTGCTGCCACACCCTCTCTACTATATAAGATGCTACTCCAAATCAATCCTACTTAATCACATCCTTTGTATTAACATATCTTAGACTTTGACAATATAACTTCCCTGAGAGTTAACCCTGTACCTTGGATAAATCCTAGCTATTTCCTTTATATATCCGACTGTTCTGTCACTTGTACTCTTTCCTCCCCATTCATACTGTGCTGCAGTTACCTGTCTACATATGATTAACATAGAGCCTGGCATATCTAAGGGGCTTGGTAAATGTTTATTGCATGAATGAATGAATGCTTATGGATGAAAAGATAATTGGGAATGGGATAATAAATAGCCAAAGGGATACTGAGTGTGGGTCAGATGGCAGTGAAGGACAACCAGAAGAGAGGCTTCTGATTCCAAGCTGGGAATCTAGACTGAGATAATAAAAGAGAACCTAAAGCTTTAGTGAGAAAGGTACCACATTATAACTTAGGTGTATCCATCTTTTCAAAGTTGTTCAAACATACCATCTTCATAACTAATGTTGGTAATTGTTTAAGTTACCTATTGTAATAAGAAGCCTTATGGGATTTATTTTTAATTTTGACTGTTTTTTATTTTAATAGAGTAAAAATTCCAGTAACATGAATCTCTTCTTAAGTGCAGATTCAGGCAAAAGTATTAATAACTTCTGGCTTAAGTCTTGAAATTTGGAGCACTCAATTCTCAGGCACTCCTGCCAAGTGACTGCAACATATAAAAACTGGGTAATTCAAGTTTTCCTTTTTTTCATATTTAGATTTTAAAACAGTACTTAACTTTTTAAAGTAATTACTGATACTAGGTATATATTACTTCTGTTGCCTTCTTTCAGTTATACATTACCAATTTTCTCCTAAAATAAAGAATAATTTTTGCTTCTATGATATCTTTCCAAAAAGGACAGTAAAATTCACAAATTCTAGCTTCTGACTACAGGAATAACAACAACAACAAAAATGGACAGTATAGGGCTTCCCTGGTGGCGCAGTGGTTGAGGGTCCGCCTGCCGATGCAGGGGACACGGGTTCGTGCCCCGGTCCGGGAGGATTCTGCGTACCGCGGAGCGGCTGGGCCCGTGAGCCATGGCCGCTGAGCCTGCGCGTCTGGGGCCTGTGCTCCGCAATGGGAGAGGCCACAACAAAGAGAGGCCCGCGTACCGAAAAAAAAAAAAAGGACAGTATAACTGATGAGAATTTTATCAGTATATGAATTAGGGAAGGCCAGAAAGAGAAGAATATAGGTTTTCACATTTAACTGAATACTGGGAGTTACAACATAGAAGAAGGTGCTTGGTTATCATTAGAGAAAAAACAAACATAAATATAATTTGAAAGAGATTCAAATTTGGTAGATTACACTTTTTGCTACGTGGAGGACTGACTGCAAGAGAGGGCAGCAGTGGAGGGGCAAGAAGCCAGCACAGGAAAGGTGTAGAAGATGTAGCATACGATTTATTTGGCAAAATCCTGAACCAAGTACAAGACCCAGACTGGGGACCTTAGCCAAGAATATAAGTGATACACAGGGGTTCAAGCAGCAGGCAAATTCGCTTAAGTCCACTATTCAAAATTAGAATTTTAAATTTTAATTTCTAAGAACTTCATTTCTTTCATTAATAAAGAACAATTCATTGTGAAAATAAAGTATCATCAAACTTAAAATAATGAAGCTACAGCATGTGTGATCTTCACAAATATTATTTTTTTAATTTTTAAATTTTAGTTACTTTTTTATACAGCAGGTTCTTCTAAGTTATCAGTTTTATACACATCAGTGTATACATGTCAATCCCAATCTCCCAATTCATCACACCACCACCACCCCCCACTCCCGCGGCTTTCCCCGCTGGTGTCCATACATTTGTTCTCTACATCTGTGTCTCAATTTCTGCCCTGCAAACTGGTTCATCTGTACCATTTTTCTAGGTTCCACATATATGCGTCAATACACGATATTTGTTTTTCTTTTTCTGACTTACTTCACTATATATGACAGTCTCTAGATCCACCCACGTCTCAACAAATGACCCAATTTCGTTCCTTTTTATGGCTGAGTAATATGCCATTTTATACATGTAACACATCTTCTTTATCCATTCATCTGTCGATGGGCATTTAGGTTGCTTCCATGACCTGGCTATTGTAAATAGTGCTGCAATGAACATTGGAGTGCATGTGTCTTTTTGAATTATGGTTTTCTCTGGGTATATGCCCAGTAGTGGGATTGCTGGATCATATGGTAATTCTACTTTTAGTTTTTTAAGGAACCTCCAAACTGTTCTCCATAGTGGCTGTATCAATTTACATTCCCACCAACAGTGCAAGAGGGTTCCCTTTTCTCCACACCCTCTCCAGCATTTGTTGTTTGTAGATTTTCTGATGATGCCCATTCTAGCTGATGTGAGGTGATACCTCATTGTAGGTTTGATTTGCATTTCTCTAATAATTAGTGATGTTGAACAGCTTTTCATGTGCTTCCTGGACATCTGTATGTCTTCTTTGGAGAAATGTCTATTTAGGTCTTCTGCCCATATTTGGATTGGGTTGTTTGTTTTTTTCATATTGAGCTGCATGAGCTGTTTATATATTTTGGAGATTAATCCTTTGTCCGTTGATTCGTTTTCAAATATTTTCTCCCATTCTGAGGGCTGTCTATTCATCTTGTTTATGGTTTCCTTTCCTCTGCAAAAGCTTTTAAGTTTCATTAGGTCCGATTTGTTTATTTTTGTTTTTATTTCCATTACTCTAGGAGGTGGATCAAAAAAGATCTTGCTGTGATTTATGTCAAAGAGTGTTCTTCCTATGTTTTTCTCTAAGAGTTTTATAGTGCCCGGTCTTACATGTAGGTCTGTAATACATTTTGAGTTTATTTTTGTGTATGGTGTTAGGCAGTGTTCTACATTCATTCTTTTACATGTAGTTGTCCAGTTTTCCAGCACCACTTACTGAAGAGACTGTCCTTTCTCCATTGTATATCCTTGCCTCCTTTGTCATAGATTAGTTGACCATAGGTGCGTGGGTTTATCTCTGGGCTTTCTGTCTTGTCCCGTTGATCTATGTTTCTGTTCTTGTGCCAGTACCATATTGTCTTGATTATTGTACCTTTGTAGTATAGTCTGAAGTCAAGGAGTCTGTTTCCTCCAGCTCTGCTTTTTTTCCCTGAAGACTCCTTTGGCTATTCGAGGTCTTTTGTGTCTCCATACAAATTTTAAGATTTTTTTGTTCTATTTCTGTAATTTGCAATTTGATAGGGATTGCATTGAATCTGTAGATTGCTTTGGGTAGTATAGTCATTTTCACAATATTGATTCTTCGAATCCAAGAACATGGTATATCTCCCCATCTGTTGGTATCATCTTTAATTTCGTTCATCAGTTCTTATAGTTTTCTGCATACAGGTCTTTTGTCTCCCTAGGTAGGTTTAATCCTAGGTATTTTATTCTTTTTGTTGCAATGGTAAATGGGAGTGTTTGCTTAATTTCTCTTTCAGATTTTTCATCATTGGTGTATAGGAATGCAAGAGATTTCAGTGCATTAATTTTGTATCCTGCAACTTTACCAAATGCATTGATTAGCTCTAGTAGTTTTCTGGTGACATCTTTAGGATTCTCTATGTATAGTATCATGTCATATGCAAACAGTAACAGTTTTACTTCCTCTCTTCCAATCTGTATTCCTTTTATTTCTTTTTCATCTCTGATTGCCATTGCTAGGACTTCCAAAACTATGTTGAATAACAGTGGTGAGAGTGGACATCCTTGTCTTGTTCCTGATCTTAGAGGAAATGCTTTCAGTTTTTCACCATTGAGAATGATGTTTGCTGTGGGTTTGTCATATATGGCCTTTATTATGTTGAAGTAGGTTCCCTCTATGCCCACTTTCTGGAGAGTTATTATCATAAATGGGTGTTAAATTTTGTCAAAAGCTTTTTCTGCATCTACTAAGATGATCATATGGTTTTTCTTCTTCAATTTGTTAATATGGTGTATCCCATTGATTGATTTGTGTATTTTGAAGAATCCTTGTATCCCTGGGATAAATCCCACTTGACCATGGTATGATCCTTTGAATGTGTTGTTGGATTCTGTTTCCTAGAATTCTGTTGAGGATTTTTGCATCTATATTCATCAGTGATATTGGTCTGTAATTTTCTTTTTTTGTAGTATCTTTGTCTGGTTTTGGTATCAGGGTGATGGTGGCCTCATAGAATGAGTTTGGGAGTGTCCCTTCCTCTGCAAATTTTTGGAAGAGTTTGAGAAGGATGGTGTTAGCTATTCTCTAAATGTTTGACAGAATTCACCTGTGAAGCCATCTGGTCCTGGACTTTTCTTTGTTGGAAGATTTCTAATCACAGTTTCAATTTCAGTGCTTGTGACTGATCTCTTCATATTTTCTATTTCTTCCTGGTTCAGTCTTAGAAGGTTATACCTTTCTAAGAATTTGTCCATTTCTTCCAGGTTGTCCATTTTATTGGCATAGAGTTGCTTGTAGTAGTCTCTTAGGATGCTTTGTATTTCTGCGGTGTCTGTTGTAACTTCTCCTTTTTCATTTCTAATTTTATTGATTTGAGTCCTCTCCCTCTTTTTCTTGATGAGTGGCCAGTGGTTTATCAATTTTTTTTATCTTCTCTAAGAACCAGCTTTTAGTTTTATTAATCTTTGCTATTGTTTTCTTTGTTTGTATTTCATTTATTTCTGCTCTGATCTTTATGATTTCTCTCCTTCTGCTAACTTTGGGTTTTGTTTCTTCTTGCTTCTCTAGTTCCTTTAGGTGTAAGGTTAGATTGTTTGAGATTTTTCTTGTTTCTTGAGGTAGGCTTGTATAGCTATAAACTTCCCTCTTAGAACTGCTTTTGCTGCATCCCATAGGTTTTGGATCGTCGTGTTTTTATTGTCATTTGTCTCTAGGTATTTTTTTATTTCCTCTTAGATTTCTTCAGTGATCTCTTGGTTATTTAGTAGTGTATTGTTTAGCCTCCGTGAGCTTGTGTTTACTACATTATTTTCCCTGTAATTCATTTCAAATCTCATAGCGTTGTGGTCAGAAAATATGCTTGATATGATTTCAATTTTCTTAAATTTACTGAGGCTTGATTTGTGACTCAAGATGTGATCTATCCTGGAGAATGTTCCATGCTCACTTGAGAATAAAGTGTAATCTGCTATTTTTGGGTGGAATGTCCTATATATATCAATTAAATCTATCTGGTCTATTGTGTTACTTAAAGCTTCTGTTTCCTTATTTATTTTCATTTTTGATGATCTGTCCATTGGTGTAAGTGAGGTGTTAAAGTCCCCCACTATTACTGTGTTACTGTCGATTTCCTCTTTTATAGCTGTTAGCAGTTGCCTTATGTATTGAGGTGCTCCTATGTTGGGTGCACACATAATTGTTATATCTTGTCATTATGTAGTGTCCTTCCTTGTCTCTTGTAACATTATTTTAAAGTCTATTTTATCTGATATGAGTATTGCTACTCCAGATTTCTTTTGATTTCTATTTGCATGGAATATCTTTTTCCGCTCACTTTCAGTCTGTATGTGTCCCTATATCTGAAGTGGGTCTCTTGTAGACAGCATATATATGGGTCTTGTTTTTGTATCCATTCAGCAAGCCTGTGTCTTTTGGTTGGAGCATTTAATCCATTCACGTTTAAGGTAATTATCAATATGTATATTCCTATGACCATTTTCTTAATTGTTTTGGGTTTGTTTTTGTAGGTCCTTTTCTTCTCTTGTGTTTCCCACTTAGAGAAGTTCCTTTAGCATTTGTTGTAGAGCTGGTTTGGTGGTGCTGAATTCTCTTCATTTTTGCTTTTCTGTAAAGCTTTTGATTTCTCCATCGAATCTGAATGAGATCCTTGCTGGGTAGAGTAATCTTGGTTGCAGGTTCTTCCCTTTCATCACTTTAAGTATATCATGCCACTCCCTCTGGCTTGTAGAGTTTCTGCTGAGAAATCAGCTGTTAACCTTATGGGAGTTCCCTTGTATGTTATTTGTCATTTTTCCCTTGCTGCATTCAACAATTTTTCTTTGTCTTTAATTTTTGCCAAGTTGATTACCGTGTGTCTCGGCATGTTTCTCCTTGGGTTTATCCTGTATGGGACTCTCTGTGCTTCCTGGACTTGGGTGGCTATTTCCTTTTCCATGTTAGGGAAGTTTTTGACTATAATCTCTTCCAATGTTTTCTCAGGTCCTTTCTCTGTCTCTTCTCCTTCTGGGACTCCTATAATGCAAATGTTGTTGTGTTTAATTTTGCCCCAGAGGTCTCTTAGGCTGTCTTCATTTCTTTTCGTTCTTTTTTCTTTATTCTGTTCCACAGCAGTGAATTCCACCATTCTGTCTTCCAGGTCACTTACCTATTCTTCTGTCTCAGTTATTCTGCTATTGATTCCTTCTAGTGTAGTTTTCATTTCAGTTATTGTATTGTTCATCTCTGTTTGTTTGTTCTTTAATTCTTCTAGGTCTTTGTTAAACATTTCTTGCATCTTCTTTTTTTTTTTTTTCTTGTTTTTTTTTTCTTGCATCTTCTTGACCTCTGCCTCCATTCTATATCCCAGGTCCTGGATCACCTTCACTATCATTATTCTGAATTCTTTTTCTGGAAGGTTGCCTATCTCCACTTCATTTTGTTGTTTTCTGGGGTTTTATCTTGTTCCTTCATCTGGTACATAGCCCTCTGCCTTTTCATCTTGTCTGTCTTTCTGTGAATGTGTTTTTTGTTCCACGGGCTGCAGGACTGTAGTTCTTCTTGCTTCTGCTGTCTGCCCTCTCCAAATATTACTATTAAATATAATACAATTATGATTTCTTGGCTTCTAGTGGGCATATTCTAATTAGATATGTTAAAAATTTTTATAGAACCATTTTTCACAGAACAGGAAAAATACAGACATTGTAAGTTTAAGTTAAGGTATCAGTGCAATATTTTTAGATGTGGCATCTTTTTTTGGGAAAATGGAATTTTTTATATCAAAAAGATGTTGCAAAACTGCTACTGACAACTACCCGGAATGGATCTCAGAGTTGGCACATAAATTATCCTATTTGTCAGCTTAAGGTAACACAACAGAAAAATGAAATCATAGAAATCTAGAGGTAGAAGAGACTTTAAATTTGCCTTTTCATTTTACTGCTTCCAGGAAATTGCAAAGGAAGGAACACTTCCGAACAAATTTTATGAGGGCAGCATCACCCTGATACCAAAACCAGACAAAGATATCACAAAGAAGAAAATTGCAGGCCAATATCATTGATGAACATAGATGCAAAAATCCTCAACAAAATACTAGCAAACTGAATCTAACAATACATTAAAAGGATCACATGTCATGATCAAGTGGGATTTATTCCAGGGATGCAAGGATTTTTCCATACTCACAAATCAATCAATGTGATACACCATATTAACAAATTGAAGAGTAAAAACCATATAATCATCTCAATAGATGCAGAAAATGCTTCTGATAAAATTCAACATCCATTTATGATAAAAACTCTCCAAGGGCTTCCCTGGTGGTGCAGTGGTTGAGGGTCCGCCTGCCGATGCAGGGGACACGGGTTCGTGCCCTGGTCCGGGAGGATCCCACATGCTGCAGAGCGGCTAGGCCCGTGAGCCATGGCTGCTGAGCCTGCGCATCCGGAGCCTGTGCCCCTCAATGGGAGAAGCCACAACAGTGAGAGGCCCGCGTACCAAAAAAAAAAAAAATCTCCAGAAAGTGGGCATAGAGGGAACATACCTCAACATAATAAGGCCTATATATGACAAACCCACAGCTAACATTATACTCAGTGGTGAAAAGCTGAGAGCATTTCCTCTAAGATCAGGATGCCCACTCTTACAACTTTTATTCAACATGGTTTTGGAAGTCCTAGCCACAGCAATCAATGAAGAAAAAGAAATAAAAGGAATCCAAATTAGAAAGGAAGAAGTAAAACTGGCACTGTTTGCAGATGACATGATACTATACATAGAAAATCCTAAAGACACCAGCAGAGAACTACCAGAGCTCATCAATGAATTTGGAAAAGTTGCAGGATACAAAATTAATATACAGAAATCTGTTGCATATCTATACACTAATAATGAAGTATCAGAAACAGAAATTAAGGAAACAATCCCATTTACCATTACATCAAAAAGAATAAAACACCTAGCAATAAACATACCTAAGGAGGCAAAAGACCTCTACTCTGAAAACTATAAGATTCTGATGAAAGAAACTGAAGATAACACAAATAGATGGAAAGATATACCATGTTCTTGGAATGGAAGAATCAATACTGTTAAAATCACTATACTACCCAAGGCGATCTACACATTCAATGCAATCCCTATCAATATACCAATGGCATTTTTCAAAGAACTAGAACAAATAATATTAAAATTTGTATGGAAACACAAAAGAACCTGAACAGCCAAAGCAACCTTGAGAAAAAAGAACAGAGCTGGAGAATTCAGACTTCCTGACATCAGACTACACTACAAAACTACAGTATTCAAAACAGTATGGTACTGGCACAAAAACAGACACACAGATCAATGGAACAGGACAGAGAGCCCAGAAATAAACCCACGCACTTATGGTCAGTTAATCTACGACAAAGGAGGCAAGAATATACAATGGAGAAAAGACAGTCTCTTTAATAATTGGTACTGGGGAAACTTGACAGCTACCATAAAAGAATCAAATTAGAATATTCTCTAACACCATATACAAAAATAAAGTCAAAATGGATTAAAGACCTAAATATAAGACTGGATACTATAAAACTCCTAGAGGAAAACATAGGCAGAACACTCTCTGACATAAATTGCAGCAATATTTTTTGGGTCCCTCTCCTAAAGTAAAGGAAATAAAAGCAAAAATAAACAAATGGCACCTAATTAAACTTAAAGGCTTTTTCACAGCAAAGGAAACCACTGACAAAGTGAAAAGACCACCTACTGAATGGGAGAAAATATTTGCAAATGATATGACCAAAGGGATTAATATCCAACACATATAAATAGCTCATACAACTCAACATCAAAAAATCAAACAACCCAAATAAAAAATGGGCAGAATTGAATAGACAGTTTTCCAAAGAGGAAATGCAGATGGTCAACAGGCACATGAAAAAATGCTCAACATTGCTAAGCATCAGGGAAATGCAAATCAAAACCACAATGAGATATCACTTCACATCTGTCACAATGGCTATCATCAAAAAGAAAACATATAATAAATGTTGGCAAGAACACAGAGGAAAGGGAATCCTCGTACACTGTTGGTAGGAATGTATATTGGTGCAGCCACTGCGGAAAACAGTATGAAAGTTTCTTAAAAAACAAAAAATAGAATTACCATATGACCCAGCAATTCCACTCTTGAGTATATACCAAAAAAAAAAAAAAAAACCAAACAAAAAACCCCCCAAAACCAAAAATACTAATTTGAAAGGATACATGCACCCCAATGCTCACAGCAGCATTATTTACAATTGCCAAGAAATGGAAGCAACCTAAGTGTCCATTGACAAAGGAATGGATAAAGAAGATGTGGTATACACATACACACACACACACACACACACACACACACACACACACAATGGAATACTAGTCAACCATAAAAAAGTATGATGTTTTGCCATTTGCAGCAACATGGATGGACTTGGAGGGCATTATACTAAGTGAAATAAGTCAGACAAAGATAAATACTGTAAGATATCACTTACATGTGGAATCCAAAAAATGCAACAAACTAGTGAATATAACAAAAAAGAAGCAGTCTCACAGATGTAGAGAACAAACTAGTGGTTACCAGTAGGGAGAGCGAGGGGAGGGGCAACACAGAGGTCGGGGAGTGGGAGGTACAAACTATTGGGTGTAAGACAGGCTATGAGGATGTATTATACAGCACAGGGAATAGAGCCAGTATTTTGCAATAACTGTAAATGGAGTGTAACCATTAAAAATTGTATAGAAAATTAAAAAAAGTTTTTTCAGAATTGACTTTTCATTTTACAGCTTCTAGAAAATTGCATTTTACACTTTTTAGGAAATTATTTTATGGGAATTGCTTAACATTCTTTTCAAGTTTGCTAAAAATGTTTAGGGAATTTTCCTTCTAGTTCTAGAAAATGCTGTCTTCTGTTTTACTGAGAAACTGCAAAACATTCTACACTCTAGATCTTTAATCTCAGTTGTGTTACTTACAAAAATTGAACATATACATGTGTGTATACATGGAAATAAAATTTTCAAACACACCTGTAAAATAACATTCATAATTTAGTCATAAAAATAAGTAATGATCATTTTCAGGTAACTGTGGATCCTCTAAGTCATGCTGTCATAAGATAAGCGGCTTAAGAAATGGTACAAATGATAAAACTTACATTTTTAATTACCACATCTTCCGCCCCAAAATAAAAATATTGTCTCAATGCAATTATTTTCTCTGGAATTTCAAAACTCAGACCTTTCCAACTAGTACTTAGATGTTATTTCTTAAGGTAGTAAAACTAGGGCCTTCAGGCAACAGACTATATCATTATCCTTCCCACGAATAACAGAAAGAAAAGGTTCACTGCCAAGGCACAGTCTCATGTTACTTCAGGTTAGCAATTCGAAAATTTACTTTGTGGTAAGGTCTGGTTTTCCCAGGGAGGCAAGATTAAATGCCAGATAAAGGATTCACTACTTGACAATTAGAGAAACTGATGCCTACAAGCTGATAATACCCTAAAGAGGTAACTTGAAACAATTATATCAATTATCTAAACACCATATAATGCATTACCTTTGAGCAGCTGAGAAACAGAGACAGGAGAATAAAGAATGGAAGAAGGAAAAATAAAACCATTTGTATTAAGCAAAAGTATTCTGATTACTCATCCTTAGTTTATTTTAAAAAAATTTTTTTATTAAATCAATACTAATTTTTTAAAGTAAAGAATGACTAAAACATGTATTTAATTTCATGTAGGAGGTTGAGCATTTGGTTATTAGGCCCTACCTGATACTGGCAACTGAACCAACATTTTTATAAAACATTAAAGAGCAAATGACATTTGAATTTAGATCTTTATATTTTCTGGGCAAGAGTCATATGAGATGTGCATGAGATTCTATTCACATCTATTTTTATTCTAGCTAAAAAGATGTTCATGGAAGTATTACACTTGGCTTTCTCATATGGCTTCAGGCTTATTTAAAAGCTTCTAAGAAGATAAAAGGGGTAACATTTTCTTTGCTTTTTGGGTGGTCAAAAGGTTAAACATCAAATTCTCAGTGTGAGAAAACCCCGAAGTCCTCTAGGTGAAATGTTTTGATGCTTAGTAAATGTGTCTATGTGGAAATACACACAGCTGAAGACCAGTCTATAAGCACTTCCCTGGCTGCAATCAAATTGGAAAAAATAAAAAGTGACCACTTACTTTAAAGTCTCCACTTGTATTGTTATGTTAGCTTACATTATAGGGTTCTTTACAAGTTTACAAAGTACTTTCACATATATCATCTCATTATTTGATAGGATGGTAAGTGAAAGTATCTCTAAGGAGGCAGTAATCACAGTGGTTTAATGTGTATATCTCACCTCTTCTGCCTATTCAAGGGCTCTGCTCCTGCAGTAATCTCCCTTGCCCTTCCTACCTCACTACTTTCCCCTCTTCCGCTGAGTCCTTCCCTTCAGAGCATGCACATCTCTCTCCTCCTGGAAAGCTTCCGCTCCCACTTCTCCACTGAGCCACCATCCCCCTCCCCACCACTTCTCTCCAGCTCTTCACAGCAGGGCTACTGGAAAGCTGCCAGCATTTTCTGTCTCTGGTTTCCTCCGCTTCAGCAGGTCTCCCCTCCGCCACTCCACTAACGCTGCTTGTCAAGGTCACTGATGACCTCCGTGTTGCTAAATCCAGAGGTCAATTCTCAGTTTTCATCTTACAAAGTCTGACCCAGTTGATAACTCTCTTTTCCTTGAAATAATTTTTCGTAATGTCCAAGTCCACCCGGTACTCATTTTCCTCCTATTCCCCTGGCAGTTCCTTCCTGGTACTTCTGTTGGTACTGCCTAGGGCCAATCCTCGGACCTCCTCTCTTTTTGAATCTATAATTCCTCCCTTAATCATCTCATCTAGCCTTTACATACTATAAATATACTGACAAATCCAAAATTTCTATCTCCAGCCTTCTGCAATAATATAAATTCCATGAAGGCAGGAATTTTTGTTTAAGTGGTACACTTCTATTTCCCCAGTGCCTAGAAGAGTTTCTGGCTTGTAGCAAGCTCTCAAATACTTGCTAAATAAATTAATGAGTGAATGTGGATGTAAAACTTATTGTAACTGTTAATGATTCCCTTAAAAATTAAAGCATAATATTAAAAAATCAATAATTATCTGGTATTAGCAGTGTAGCTGACCTCAGAAACTGTGGGGTGGGGAAGGCGATACAGTAAAACATGTTCAAGGATGCATCTTTTTAGGAATGGTAAATTTTCTGATACTGATTTATGTCCTCAAGTTTCAGATGTATATATTAATATATATTTTGTTAAAGTTACATGTAACCACTTGAAGATCAGAAATAGGATGTATAACTTTCAAACCACTAGAGGAAGAGAAATGATAAGGAAAAAAGGACCAATCTAATGTCAGGTGATAAAGGGAAAGAGATAACTCACACTCACATAATATAGCAAAAATGAATGCATACAAGTCCATAATTACAATAAATATGATTGGGTTAGACTCCTTCATTAAAAATGAGCAAGCCTCATATTGTGTTTTTTAAAAAGCTATGAATGTTCCTTATAAGAGTCAAACATTACCCAGAATGTTTGAAAATACATGGAATTAAGAACCAAAAGCATTAAATAGGACAAAGAAAAATTCACCAAGACGATATTACACACACAGACAAAAAGCTTAAAATAATAGAATGAAAAAACGGTTAAAAGAATGCAATTTAACTCACAATCATGGCTGAGATATCAACACTTCTCTACTAGAAATGGATAGGTCAAGTGGAAAAACTAAGTAAGAAAAAGTATCTGAGTAACAAAACAAAGAAGGTGCTTATTAACCTTGATTTTAATAAACAGAGAATATATAAACTGACCATTTATTAGTCATCACTAAAACATCAATAAGATTAAAATGTTAAAGTTATAATACAGGTATAATGAAATATTCATATAGTAGAGTATTATTCAGGAGTGAAAATAAATTAACTAGAAGTCATGTGTCAAAATGGATAAATTTCTTTTTTTTTTTATTTAAAAAAAATATGGAGCGCTTCACGAATTTGTGTGTCATCCTTGTGCAGGGACCACGCTAATCTTCTCTGTATCATTCCAATTTCAGTATATGTGCTGCCGAAGCAAGCACCAAAATGGATAAATTTCTTAAACATTATCTTAAAAATACAAATTATAAAAAGATAGGTACTGTTTATGTAAAATTTTTTAAATTGCAAAATAAGTGTATATTATTCAGAGATACATCCATTTGTAATAAAACTATGAAAACTTACATGGGAATGATAAAAATCAAACTTGGAACAGTGGTTACCTCTTTGGGGAAGAGAGGATTATGATGGGGGAAGGTATATATGTTGATAGTTTATTTTTTAAGCTGGTAGTACATACATAGTTATGCATTATAGTATTATTGTCTATTGTCTTTTTAAAAGTTGGATTTTTCCATTTTAAAAAACAAACTCATTCAAGGCTTATTCCCTGCTGCATATGGAAAAATGCTAAAATTTAACAGCAAAAGACTGACAGAAAAAAGGCCACTTTGGAAAATTTAAGATACACCATTAAGTAAACAATTATTGGATTAAAAAAGAAATAAAAACTGGGATTACAAGCCTTTTGAAAATAAATGACACTTAGGAACTTACAAATAGCCACCTGTATAATTTGGTCAAAGTCATTACTGACACAGGAAAATTCATATCCTTACATGTATTTACTAAAGAACAATTAAGAATTTAAAATAAATGAACTATGTATTCAACTCAAGAAGTGAAAAAAGAGGATAAGATAAATTTGACAAAAACAGAAGGAAACAGACAATAAAGATAAACGCAGAAATAAATAACAACCCCCCCAATAAAACAGTAAACACAAAATAGTGGTATTTGAAAAGACTAAATAAAATAGACAAACCTCTATCAAGTCTGATTTTGAAAAAGAACTGAAAATGAAAGAGACAACATTAAACATAAATTATGGCATATCCATAATTTGGAAGAGCATCCAAATATAAGATCAGAATAAAGAAACCTATAATAAATACATTAATATCTCAGATAAATATCAGTATGAAAGGTCGCAGTATGGTCGCATTTGTGTTAAAAAGGAAATGATATATGTGTTTAAGTTTACAGGCCTGTAAAATATATTTTAAAAAGGACTGAGGTGAGAAAAATATTTGTGACCTATAAAATAGGAACAGGATTTAATATTTTGACATATCCTAGAAATCAGTCAATAAAAAAATAAAAGTTGGCAAAGGTATTAATGGGCAATTCCTAGGAAACTATAAACAAACAAAAAATTCTCTACCTCACTAGTAACCATAGAAATGGAAATTATAATAATCATGATAAATCATTTTTCACACTCAAATTGGGAAAACAATTAAACTTAATATTAAGTGAAGGGGAACATTGGAAGCCCATTTCTTATTGCTGGTAAAAGTATATCTTAGTGTAACCATTTTGAAGAACAATTTGACAGTGCCTATTAAAATATAATAGCTATGGACCCAGCAATTTAACATTTGCATCTACAAAGAACCCTGGATATTCACTGCAGCACTGCTTCTAACAGTGAAAAAAATAGAAACAATCAAAATTCCCATCAGCAGGACAATGGTTAAATAAATTATGGCACATCAACGGAGTAGTCTGTGACCATTAAAAAGTTCATTCTTCAAAGAAACATACACATATATATGTGTACATATCAATACATACACATACATACACACATATATACACATATATGCATAGACTGAAAAAGTTGTGGAATGGCGTATTATTTTTTAAAAAAGCAAACAGAACATATATTAACTCATTTTTACAAAAGGGTTAGCTTAGTCTAGAGGCCAGAGAGGACTTCATCAGGACCACACAGACAGCAAATGAGTCTGGGACCAGAACTCAGGTGTTAGGACACCCAACCCAGTGTCCTTCCACGTTACACAACTTGGTACACTGAAATGAAAGTGCGTGGATTTTACAATCCTTCAGGCCTAGGTTCAAATGCCAGCTTCAACACTTCCTAATTAAGTACACTTGGAAAAAGAGACTTCTGAACTTTAGCATTTTCACTGTAAAATGGACAAATAAATACTAACTCCATGAACTGTAAACATTAAATGAAAACTAAATGAGCACACTTCCTTCTCCCCTGGTCAATAGAATCAGTTTATGAAGAGTATCCTCTCTATTAACCTATTATCCTCTCTATTAATCAGTCGTTGGCACCTCAGCTCCACACAGAGAATGTGGCAGCTCAGTACCTCTGTGTCACTATAAACTGGGAGTTCTCTAAATACGTCCATGGTGACAAAACTATTCCAGTTGCCTGGCATTTCCTTGTGGCTCTCATCTGCCTCACACGCTACTCCCTTTCTCTCAATCTTCCTGGCTCAGCTCCAAACTCCCAGATTATACAGTTGGTGGTATTCTATTTATTTCTTGAGAGTGATGGCTGACCCGTAATGACAAAACCTCTAGCTATGCACTGAGCCACTGTCTTCTAGGCCTGGCTACATAATCACTCCAAAATAGTTTTTCTAGATTACAACTGAAAGAAACAAACACAACATACCATTAATAGTTTGGACTATTTTTCCCTAAATGAATCACCGTGAACTTACCTGCTGCTAAAACAAAGTATCATAGACTGGATGGCTTAAGTGACAGAATTAATTTTGTCACTGTTCTGGAAACTAGATGTTCAAGATCAAGGTGCCAGCATGGTCACGGTGTGAGCTCTCTTTCTGGGTTGTAGATTGCCACATTCTTTCTATGTCCCCACATGGCCTTTCCTCAGTGTGTGGGCACAGAAAGAAAGAGAGGGCAAGCTGTCTGGCGTCTCTTCCTGTAAGGACACTAATCCTATCAGATCAGGATCCCACTCTTATGACCTCATTTAACCTTAATTACTTCCTTGGAGGCCCAATTTCCTAATACAGCCACTCTGGGGGGTAGGGCTCCAGCATATGAATTTTGGGGAGACACAAAACATTCATTCCAGAACACCAGCCACAGAGCAACCCATCTGCCCTTTTTCTCTACTCACTTATATAGGCCTTAAAAATGTTCTTGTAGGTCATCCCCGTCAAGTTGGCAATTTACTCTCTGGAAGAACTTGAATATTTGGAGATTTAACCATGTCCCCTCTCTTTTGGATCATTTATAAACAACCAAATAAAAAACATTAAATAAGATCAGTGTCAGTCTCCTTGACCTACCTATACCCCAGTGGGGGGGCTTCCTGCTTGCTAGTCCCAACTTGAGATTCCCCACCCGCCAACTAGCCTTGGCCTGCTGCATCCCAGCTTGGGGGGCGGGGGGCGGGGGCGGTGTCTCCTGCAGGCCAGTTCCGGTCCATGGTTCCCTGTCTGCCAGCACTGGTCCAATGGCACCCCAGCAGGAGGCTTCCAGGTTGCCAGTCCCAGCTTCTGGTTCTCTATCCGCCAGCCTCAGCCCAGCAACTTGGAAAAGCTCTAGAGGTGAACACACCTCTTCCAATGAGGCCTGAATCCCAACCTAGGGAGGCCGCTGCCTTCCAACTTTGTTCCTTCGTTGGGTACTCTCCCTCAGCCCTAGGGTATTCCTTTTAATTTTGATTCCTTCTTAGTAGCTAATCCCCTGTAAATAGTTAATAATTCTTTATATTAAACCTTAACTGCTTCTGTTTCTGACTGGCCCCTGACTGATACAGGAGAGCCTGAAGATGAGTGTCATGGGGCGTCCCAGTGCTGCCTCAGGAACAAGCAGAAGAGAGGCACGCCGGAGCCAGAGCCAGAAGCCTCCTCTGCCTTCAGTGTCCCTGTCACAATCTCCTGGCAAAGAAGAAGTGTTTGCAATTTCCAGCAGCAGCATCACAAGCAGGGCAAGGAAAGGTTGATCTGGAGCTGAGGCGATAATCTGACAAGAGGCACAGTAACTCTGCTGCTATGCATACACAAAGTCCCTATTTAGCACACACACACACACACACACACACACACACACACACACACACACACAAAATAGCTAACACCTACAAGAACTTCCGATGTGCCTGGCCATTTTAACCCCTCTTAATAATCCTATAATGTAGGTACTATTACTATCCCTACTTTACAAATGAGGAAAATGAAGCATGGAAAATTATTTAGTTTTGGCAAGGTTCCTCAGTGAAAGAGCGGAGATTCAAATCTAGGTATTCTGACTCTGCAGACCACACTCTTAACCATAACTCTGCTAACAACTGTTTCTATTGCTAAGATCGCTAAGTTTGAAAAAGTGAAGAGAAACTATTGAAAGCCAATGTTCTTCAACACTGCTATTAAAAAAGACAGCACACTTAGTAAGTTTTAAATCTCTGAAAAAGACTAGAAACAAATATTTCCAAATGGTAACAATTATTAATTCTGAGTGGTATATATGATTCTCTATATCTTTTAATTTTGGCAAAAATAATTCTAAAAAGAGAGTACAATAGAAGCACTAACAAAAGGTATAAAATTTTTAAAGTAATGAATCAATTTTTCACTTGTAGAAATTAATATTGAAAAGGATAAACAAGTTTTAAAAATCATGGAATATTACTGAGTTTCGGCAGTTTATTCCCATCACACTGGCATTAAATTTTCTGGAAGAACTTACATGTCACTTGAACTTAACAGAAATGCAAGCCAAAAAGACATTATCTGGGACAAAGTTTATAAAACTAATGTCTTAATTTATAAAATAGATTTAAAAACTAAGTTTGGAGAGGATTAAGGGATGGGAACAAAATTAAAGCAACTACTAATAATAACTCAATAAAGTATTAGAAAGAGTAAAGTGATTTTGAGATTAAAAAACTATATAGCTGAAGTAGACCTTACAGATTCACATCAGTCATCCCTACTTACGACATTTCATAGAAGAATGATGGCCCTGCAAGGAGAAATGACTTAGTGATCATTATAGAGACAGAAAGTGGCAGAGTCCTAAAACTCAACCCCTGTACACACCATAGCTCATTTGAGAAATATTTTTAGAGGCATAATTAATATGTAGTCTTTAACTTAGCAGTAAGGTTTTTTTAATTAATTAATTAAATTTTTTTTTTTTTTTTTTTTTTTTTGAGGTACACGGGCCTCTCACTGTTGTGGCCTCTCCTGTTGCGGAGCACAGGCTCCGGACGCGCAGGCTCAGCGGCCATGGCTCATGGGCCCAGCCGCTCCGCAGCATGTGGGATCTTCCCGGACCGGGGAACGAACCCGTGTCCCCTGCATCAGCAGGCGGACTCTCAACCACTGCGCCACCAGGGAAGCCCTATTGTCACTATTTTTAATCTTATCAATCTAATTAAGAAACAATGTCTCACTGTAGTTATATTTCTCTATTGTTAGTGATGCTGAGCATCTTTTCACGTGTTTACTGGTCTTTTGAATATCTTTCTCTTGAACTGCCTGTTCAAACCCTTTGTCCATTTTTCTATTGTGGTGTTGTTTTTCTTACTAATCTGTAGATCATTACTGTATATTCTGGATGATTATTCCTTGTGAGTGCTATGTATTCTAAGTATCTTCTTCCATTCCAAGATTTCTTTGTATTTTAGTAGATATTTTTGTTTTAATGAAGTGAAAGGTAGCAGTATTTTCCGTTGTGCTTTTTGCCTTGTTTTGAAAATCCTCCTCCTCCTAGGATCAAAATTTTATTTTCACATATATTCTTCTACATATCATAAAGTTTTACTTATCACATTTAGGACTCTATTCCACCTGGATTATTATGGCATGGGGTAGGCATCTAAGTTTATTTTTGTTTCCCACATAGAACACTTAAACTCCAATCAAGCCCTATTGTCTTGCATATCACTGTTGTCCAATATTTGAGATCCACCTTGGTTTAACTCCTTTCAAAATGATAATAATTATCGTCATAATATGTAGTCAATGTTTAAGACTTACCCCATTTTTACCAATTTCTTTATTCACCATTACTTCTTGAATTTCACCTTTTTTTCATGTTCATTTCTTCCTAATATTCACTCTTTAATAGGTCCTTCAATGATGATCAGAGACTGGTAAACTCTCTCAGTTTTAAGAAATGATTTTATTTTATCCTCATTCCTAAACAATAATTTACCTAGGTAAAATAATCTAAGTTGGTAATTATTTTCTCTTAGCTCTTTGAAGACATTGTCTACTATCTTCTAGCTTCCATCCGTTGTCACAGATTAGTCTTCAACAGTCCAACTGCCATTCCTTTGTAGGAAACTGGCCCTGTTTTCCCTTTATCTTTGATTTTACAGTTTCACTATAATGTGACTAAATATAGATTTATTTTTATTTATCCTGCTCAGGACTGTTTATGCTTCCTGAACCTTAGGATTAATGTTTTTGTTCCTTTCTGAGAACTGCTCAGGTATCTTCTCTTAGAATACTGCCTTTCATTCTCTCTTTTCTCCTAGTCTGTAACCCAATTGATGAATTTTAGACCCTTTCAGTCTATTTTGCATGTCTCTTAGACACTCCTTAGTATTTGCCATTTCTTTAAAAGTGTGTTACATTCTGTGTAGTTCCTCCAAATTATCTTCCAGATTACTAACTGCCTCTTTCAGTTACATTTTATATGCTGCCTAATCTATCCAACCTCAAAGACTATACTTTACATTCTAGAAGTTCTATTTGATTCTTTATTATTAATCTACCTACTCTTTTTCATACTGATTTTTCATTATGTCTTTAATCATTTTGAAAATAATTTATAGACTCAACCAAATTATACTATTATTAAATTGTCAGGAGTCTAATCACTCAGTTTGCTGACTCTCTTTCATAGAACTTAATATACTTTGTACTTTGGATTATGAGCTTACCCTCTTGGAGACCTTCTCTGTAGGATGTCCATGTGGCCAGTGTTCAGGGCATTTCCCTCCAAAGAAGTTTTGCGTTTCTTTCTGCCAGCTACAACAGCTTTTTCTCGGCATGGGTAATAGAAGTTCTAACTCTATACCCATTTGAGGGAGTGTGGGACCATTTTTATACATTCTCAGGAGAGTCCTTTTTTTTTTTTTTTTTTTTTTTTTTGCGGTACGCGGGCCTCTCACTGTTGTGGCCTCTCCCGCTCCGGACGCGCAGGCTCAGCGGCCATGGCTCACGGGCCCAGCTGCTCCGCAGCATGTGGGATCTTCCCGGACCGGGGCACGAACCCGTGTCCCCTGCATCGGCAGGTGGACTCTTAATCACTGCACCACCAGGGAAGCCCAGGAGAGTCCTTTTTTCCACTTAGAACCCATACAGTCATCGTCAGGCCCCCCTGTCATCAACTTGTACTGGCAGGACCAGAGATGGTTTTCTTCTAGCCCGTTCTGTTGATGAGGGCTCTGGCTTTAGGGAGGTGGTGCCTCAGTTCCAACTTCCCAGGGTCTTGTCCCCACATAGGCATTAAAATCCACATCCCTAGCATTCCATGAATAATGACTCATCGCTCCCCACTTAAGCCACAGGTCACACTGTTCTAGTTATTAGTTTCCTCTTTACTCCTGCAGCAGGCAATTTCCTTTAATTTCCTTTAATTACATGGCATGGCATGTAAAAAGATGTTTCAAATATTTTTAGGACAGATTATGCGGCATGCTGTATGGATAAAACCAGAAGTCTAAACCATTTATTTTATTAAATGAGCATCCCATAATTTATTTACGAGCATTTTCATTTCACTTAAAAGCCATTCTCCCAACACAATACACTTCACAACCAACAAAGACCAACATATACCTATTGCTCATTCTCTCGTTTTTCCTTAGAAAGAGAACTGATGTTTAGCTAGGCCCAACAGCACACAGAATAAGGTCACATTCTTCAAGCTTTGCTGCAATTAGATAGGGCCGTTTGACTAAGTTTGGGCCAGTAAATGTAAATAAAAGTGTTTTTTGAGACTTCCTGAAAAGCCAGCTTAAAGGTTGCGTACTCAGCTATACAGGGCACAGGTGAGTAAAGGCAAAGTCATCATTTTGACTTATTTCTCCTGACCCCAAGCCAACTGCTCCTCATTGCACTTTGCTTTTACTTATTTCAGCCTGTGTTATTTCCATAATCACTTTCATCCCTGAGTTTAAAGCTGCTGTAGAGGGCAATCATAAGCCGCAATGGGCAGAGATCACCATAGAGGGAGGACATGAGGGAAAGGCAAGGGAGGAAGATCTGTATTTTCCCACGCAGAAGCTAAACACTGTGTGAAGATCAAATTGCTTTGGACTAGGATGTGGTGCTGTGAGTGAATCAGTAGTCACACCACAGCGTCTCCACCACTTCTTCTAAGTTAGGTAACTGACCCATCTGTTCCCCAGTACCTTGTTTTTCCAAAGGAATTAAACTTCCCAGGGAGCCCCTGTACTCGCCTACAATTAAGAAAGCACAGCGGCAGACACTGGAATTATATAGTACATTTAAGAATGCCACTTTCTCTGTAAGATTCTAAGAGAATCGGAGTAAAGTCCTGAATAAAACATATCACCAAAATATAGAAAAGACATGTTTCTAGAACTTCTCTATCAGCCTTTAATCAAACAATACACGCCTACAACCTAACTTCTGCCCTTATAAACCTGACACTTTGATACCACTCTGGTTCACTTTTCCATATCCTCCCAGTTTTCACTATTCTACTGAAGATCAATGTTCAACCACATCTATGGCTTTAGCCACGTTCCAAATTCTGTTAGATGAGGGGTGTGGGTAGAAGACCAAAGACACCAAGTGCTATTCTCCTATAATTTGCCAGCAAATGGCAGGAATCTTGAGAAGTTTGCCTCCTTGCCTACAGTTTTATAAAAAATTTTAAATAACTACTATAATGATTCAGGGTAAGTTTTAGATTTAATTATTTGGTGATGTATAGGTATAATATTTTTGATAATTAAATACTTAGTTCACAATAGCACTTTTGTACTTTTGAGTAATAAAATTTAGAATATTAGATCAAAGTATGAAATACAGACTTTTAACGTTGCTCCCCAAATAGGATGTCTTGACTTTGATTAAGTCTGTGTTATAAAAGACTTGAATCAACACTCCTACCTGACCTTTTACGGTGATCAGGTAATCGCCGGGGCTGGCAGATCAGAGGAGAGCATGACAGGCATATGTGATAGCACAGCTGCACAGGACTAGACCAAAGGGTTACGAAGACTGTATTCTTTACTAGGAGGACATAAAATCATGATGTGATACATTTATTTGGATAGCAAGCAGTCTGGAGGAAGCCACATGACAACAAAGATCAAAAGCAGAAAGGAGGTAAAGTTCGAGTCACACTGATCTCCTATCACCACAAACCCTAGTCCAAAAGCTTTCCATTACTGTCCTTAGGACTCCATCATTGAGCTTGGTGACAGTAATGTCTCAAAGCTTTCTTAATCTCCTGGGGACAAGAGTGAATGTGCTTGTATGTATATGGAGAATTTCAAACCACATTCCACCTTAGATCAGTAAGAATAAAGTTAAAGTGGTGGGAAGACGTTTAGATGATCCTATCTGAATAGAACCAATTTCAACAGGTTGGAGCTAGCTTAAATTGGACCTAACCTATAAGAGCCCTTCTGACCCGATGTGAGGCTGGTTAGGAAGTGTTCACTCTGAATTGCTGCAAGCAATTTGAACAATCCATTATATTCCTTCCAGGGAAATGGAAAATCCAAATCTCTCACCTAGTCGATACTTAGAGTGTCAACTGGATAGATATCATCCTTATCAGAAAGCAGGAAAAAAAATGGAATTATTTGAAATTCCTTTATATATACTTTCTGTATTCTAAATTCCAGAGATGGAGTTGAGGATTAAAATTGTTAAAAGGCAAACTAGTGAATGGGAAAAAAAAAAACCCAAAAAGTAGACGGAGTCTACTTTTCCAATTTGGAAAAATAATTCTGTAATGAGCAAACACTACGCCAGTCAATTAAATGGTACAGCACTAAAGTTCCATATTTTGCTTAGCTTATATAATCTAGTAATACATCAAAGGATAAAGGAGTAAAGGGTTACTTAAAGAGGAAGGTGAAGAAAACAATATGTCTAGAAAATCCTACTTAGTATACAAATGACTAGGTGTTTTCTTTAATGCTACATAATGCCATAAATAAAACTTGTTCAATTTCTAAAAACACATTTTTCTCCAGCACAGGTGTGTTTACACTACACAGAATAAAGTTGCTCAAATTCTCAGTGTTTGGCACATACTTACAGGAAATCAGAATTAGTATTAGTGCGAATTAGTACTGTCCAGTTTAAACTTGCCCATCAAGTTTAAACAAAAAGAATAAAATTTGGAGTGTACTATAAGTTAGGTGCATTTCCTATGTAAGCTAAACATTACATCGTGGGTAAAAAAGTACTAGTTAAATCATATTACTAGCATTTATACATCTCAAAAAAAGAGATAACATAAACAAGAATTAGAACAGCAAAAGTTGTGACCAGGTAAAAATATTCATCGAAAAACTTCTACATTTCATGAGCAAGTTAAAACCTCATTTTATCATTTAAAAACTCACATTTAAACTTGCAAATACTAAACATGAGCAAATTAAAAGGTTTCATGGTTTTCTAGTTTTTTTTAAGTGGCTATGTCGATCCTCTACTCTCCCCCAAATCTCTGTCATGGCGACTCCACAAATTTCTCCTATCTTGCTCCCAGAAGATGACATCATCTTCTGTTGCATAGAGAAAATAAAAGCCATCAGGCATGAACTCCTTCGACTGCTTCCCACTAAACATGTATGCTCTCTGCCTCCTCCCAGCCCTTGCTCCTGTCACACCGGAAATGGCATCTCCTATTATACAAGATTAAACTCTTCCCTGTGCTTTAACTTTCAGCTCCCATCTCCACCTTGGTCCTTGGCAAGTCAATTATCCTCTATTTCCTTAGGGTTTAGTGTTCCTCTTCTTTCCATCAGCAATTAAATTATATTCAAGGGTCTTTCATTAAGAAAAAAATCAATTCCACAATAGTAGTCCTTTGAGCTACTGCCCTCTTTTTTCTTCATGGCCAAGTTCATGAAAGGGTTGTCAACACTTGCTTCACCTTGTCCACCTCAGCTTTTCTTTACCTTTACTCTCAACTTAGCCAACTATAATGTGCTTTTCACCTTCAAGATCTCACCAAGATCACCCATGACCTCCTTGCTGCTAAAACCGCTGAACACTTCCCATTACTCGTCTTAGCTGACCTCCTCTCGTAGCGTTCACTCTAACTGAATAACTCTTATTTGAAGTGCAGTCTTTTGTTGGCTTCCACAACTCTCCTGGCTTTCTTTATTCTGTCTGGATCTCAGCTTTTTGCAGAGTTCCATTTCTCTGTCAGTCTTTTAAAACGCTGATGCTCACCAGGACACTCTCCTTAAGTGCTTTTCTCTTGTTCTACATATTCTGAACAACATCATCCATTCTTACGACTTTTAACACTTGATGATTCCCAAATCTGTAAGTATAATACAGATTTCTCTCCTGAGCTTCTGACCTATGTATCCAGCTGGAAACTTCCCTTCAGCTGTCCAAAGATACCTTGATCCACTGTGCAAGTTAAAAACTCATCATCCACGTCCACTACCCCTAACCTGTCTGTTTGTTTGTTCCTGAAGACCTGGTCTCAGTGAATTACTGCACAACCCACCCAAGACAAAAACCTGAATATCATCCTAGACTCTTCCATCTCTCTCATCCCTAAAATCCAATCAACTACCAATCCTGTTGATCCTACCTCCAGAATCTCTCTCCAGTCCAGCAACTTCCCAGTGCTTCACTGCCATTTTCCTAGTAAAGCCATAACTATCTCTTGTCTAAAGAAATATTATTGCTAAAAACTGCTTGACGTGGGAATTCCCTGGTGGTTCAGCGGTTAGGACTCCGTGCTCTCACTGCCGAGGGCCTGGGTTCAATCCCTGGTCGGGGAACTAAGATCCCACAAGCCACATGGCGTGGCAAAAAACAAAACAAAAAAACCTGCTTGACATGTATTTTTTTAATTAAAGAATATGGAGAGCCATACTCTCTAACATTCTCACCTAAGAGGCAACAACATCTTACCTGGCTACCCTGTGACAAATAAATCTACCAGATTCTACCAGGAAACCAAAAGAGGGGATCACCTAATTTAGCTTCCTATACAACAAGGTTATTCTACACAGAATTAACCTGTCTCCAATTTCACAACTGTGTGACCCCCCCCTCATAAGACTCTTCTACATTTACACATCTGGCAAATTCTTCAATATTCTGGGAAAGAATGAGCATTACCTCAAGTCTCAAAACGTGATGCCTTAAAAAGAGGTTAGAAAAGGTATACAGTGAAAGAAACAATGCATAATTATTGGCAATTATTATAGAAATATACAAAAGAGATAAAAAGTATTGCTCTCTTTTCCACTTGAGAGTAAAACTAAACTGATTAAAGTCTTAAGATGATCAAACCATAAAATAGATCATGCGTTACATATAATAGGTAAAATACTGGATTAAAGTATGTTAATCAATCTAGTAGCTTTAAAAATTTTTGAACCTGAACCAGAAAGGCAGTTCTAGAACCCAAATTTTTTCTCTAATAAAAATAATGCTTTAAGGTTAAAACTGTAGGGTTCTTAACAGAATCTTGTCAACATCTCTCTATAACATTAATAAAGTTCAAGGCCACATTTACTGAAAAAATTTTGGCAAGCCAAACTTGCACAATTAAAATAAATACAATGTCACATGATTTGGTCTCCTGAAGCGTGGAATTTTGACCTTGACTGATGTCTTCCCATTTCTAATGCTATAAATAACTACTTTAGCTGAACAAAATATGAAACTGTTAACTCTCACAGAATGTGGTTGTGTCTTTTCAATGTGTTATGTCCCATGTAAATATTTAGTATGGGCTTATTCATTTGACAAGTATTTATTGTGTGCCTACCAGGGCTAGGCTCCATAGCAGGCAATGAAGACATAAAGGCGATCAAGACAAACACAATGCCACTCTTTAAAAGACTAAGAAGAGAAGACAATTAACAAATAATTGCAAAAAGTCATCATCTGGGGCTACAGGATAAGCAGGGGTATTTTAACAAATCTATAGAGTCAGGGAAGGCCTTCCGGAGGAAGTTCAGAGGCAATGTCTTTAAAACAAAAATCTTCAAGGCTACGGTAACAGAACTGCATGTCTGTAGGTTACTGCTGTTCATTCCCATCAGTTATATTATTCTCACAACACGTACAGGTTAATTTATATGCTAGGTTTATGTTCAGTATAAAATGCAGCTTAAAAGAGGCTTTATAAATCAAAGCTTCTTAGCTATAGTTTGAAACATCAAAAGGAATCACTTCTACCACTTCAGGGAAATCAAATAAGCATAATAAATGAGGAGGCAACACAGGTTTAAAATATTTCTGACAAATGGCAGATTGACCTCATGAGTTTCTTTGAACCCCTTCCTCCCCTAACCACATTAAAATCCCAGTAAATGAATCTTTCAAAGGGTGTAAACATACGAGAACTAAAAAAGAAAAAAGGAGAGGAGACTAAAACACTCAAGAGAATTCATCAAATTTTTATAAAATTGAAGAGCTGGAGGAGTGATAATTGACCTAGGGGAGCAGACACACTACCTGGGTACTGTGGAGGAGGAGACCAAGTGGAAGTTAGCTGATTTTCAGCACAGACCTCAAAAAAGATAAGACCCAGGGAACACAAGTTACTGTGGAGGGAGAGTAAGTGGTGGGGATGAAAAGAGAGGGTTAGAGAACAATACGTAAGTCCATCACTGGACACTCCCCCAGCATACATGCTCTCCCACATATGTGCACTTGTGCCTGAACCCAGAAGATTACTGTTCCTCCCACCTCACCTATTCTTTAAAGAAGTGCAATGACACCAGAGAGAAAGACTTATAAAATACTGACATTTGGATGCCACTCTAATGAAAAGCCCAAATGAAAAATCATGCCCATGTACGAAGAGCTTCTGAGTGGCTCTCAAATACAGATAGGTAACAACCACAGATAAGTGAGGAAAACCTCCAAATTGAAAGTAATAGCTTAGAAAATCAAACAGGAATTAAAAAACAAAAACAAAAACCTGGAAGAAACCACACAATACATGGGGTAGAAGACAATTTTTAAAAACCCTATAATTAATACGCTTATAATAAAAAGAGAAATTTAGCAGCCATAAAACAAAATACAATGAACACATGAACATCAGAGAACACAAAATTAGTTCTTTGAATTAAAAAATTAGAATAGCTTAAATAAAATATTTAATAGGAAGACTGCAAGATAAAGTCAAGGATATCTCTCATAAAAACAAACAAAAAGATTAAAAAGTTAGAATTTAAGAAAGATTAAAATTTGAATTAAATTAGGATCTGTCAGGAGGTGTAACTTCGCACTAATAGAGATTCCAAAAACAGAAAATAGAGAAGAAACTGTCCAAGAAATAATTCAAGAAAAGTATAGAGAACTTTCAGACGTGAATTTCCATATTGAAAGGACCCTCAAGTATAAGGCACAATAAATGAAAAAATGCCCACACCAAAGCTCCTTATTGTGAAGTTTTCAAACACCAGGGGTAAAAAGAAGATTATAAAAGTTTTGGGGGGGGGAAAGGTAAGATACAAAAAGGAATAATGATCAGGATGTACTACTGGAGACTTGGCAAGGGTAAGACATGATTTCAGTATTATTTGACTTTTAAAACAATATACAGCAATTTTTATAAACACCAAGCAATAATAATGTAAGTAAATAAATAATAGACAATAAACAGGTAAACAAATGAATAAAATAAAAATAAAACCAATTTACTGAATGCTCACTACCTGCTAGGGGTGCCATTCAAACTCCTTTAAATATATTAACTCATTTAACTCTCATAACTCTATGAGGAAGACACTATTAACCTCATTTACAGATGAGGAAACAGGCATTGAGAGATTAAGTAATGATACATCTAGGAAGTGGTAGAGCCAGAGTCCTAGCTTTCTGAGCATGTTTTTTCAAAAACTGCATGATACTGTCTCTCAACTTTAAAAGTAAAATTAATTTTAAAAAAGAAGAAAAGAAAATACCATTTTAACGTTCACTACCATCCTAATCTGTTCCCAAATAACTATGGTTGATTAAAAGTTCTGACTTGGTCAATCAGGACACAAGCTTAATATGTGTGTGTGTGTGTGTGTGTGTGTGTGTGGTTGGGGGATGAAGGTTGAGGGTATTTGCTAGCATTTTAAGTATTCATTGTATAAAAATACTTTATGCTATGTATGTGTGATTTGCTGCTAGAAGGTCGATAAAATAGATTCCCTGCCCTAAATACAACAACAATCTCCAAAAGAACTAATGCACTTACATCAGATCACCATTGCGTATTTGGGCAAAGAATAAAGGGTATATAAATCTCATTAAAGTTAGAAACAGAATAACTACCTCTTTTCCAAAGTACTGTCATCTAAGCCCCTCACACTTTTCTTGTCTTGCAAGAAAAATTTCCCTAGATGACTTCCTAGTCATACATGACTATTAAATATACTGATAAGACAAAACCTTCATGCCCCTTCACTCACTCTTGCCTTACACTCACCTTTACCTTATATTATCAACTACATAATGAGACTTGAACATTGTCATCTGAAGTTCCTCTGCAGGAGTTAGCTTCATTCAGTTCCCTACTTTCCATCGTCTCACTGTCCCTACTTAACATCTGGCTTTAGTGGGGGGGGGGGGGGAAATTAAAGAAATATACTCTTTATGAATAATTTTTTTTCTTTTCCAATCTGGTGACATCTTCATTCATTCTTTCTGACCTATGATAAGGAGGCTACACAGTTTTGGCATTTCCTTTCTTGGGACTAATAAACTTCCATACGATAATGTCGAGGCTTCTGGGACCTCAGACCCTCCTTCGGTACGCTCCTACTGCCCTGGACCTCCTCCATCATTTGCTGTTGCATGGCCCTGCCTGGGAGTCCTTTCTCTCACATATGCGGCCCTCCACTTTCTGCCTGTCATGCCTTCGACTTCTTCTGCGTCGCTTTTTGGTTTTATTTTGTCGTGGGTTTGGGTTTTGGTAGATAGGTGATGACTGCAGCAACCTTTAAGATCCTGATGTGATGCATCAAGACATGTGATGCATCATGTACGTCTTCCCAACACTTGGGTGAACAGACCCGTGCCTGCCTGGCCTATTAGACTTCGGTCGCGCTCACAGGACGTCCCGATCTGTAGCCGCAGAGTCACACTGCGACAACCCCCAGCGTCCGGTCTCACGCGCGCCCTGCACGGCTGTCACACCGTCCCTCCCAGCGCTCAGGTGTAGCACCTGGCGGTCCTAACCCCGAGAGTCACCTGCGGGCCGGCCGGGCGCGCGCAGGTGCTCACGCACATACCGTCTCCTTGGCAGCGGCGACCGGGATGGGAAGCAGCCCCCGGCCGCGGGGCGGTTCCTCCGGCTCTGCGGCCGCGCTCTTGGAGGGGAGCCAGGGGGCCGGCGCCCGCGCGGAGTCGGCCCTGGGGTCCCCATACAGCTGGTAGCACACCAGGCCGACCAGACCCCCGCCGGCCGCAGCCGCTATGCTCAGCTCCCCCCAGCGCCGCCGCCGCCTCCAAGCCGCCTCAGCCACAGCCCCCTCCTCCTCCTCCCGGCAGAAGGGCCGGCCGGGAGGGCCCGGGGCTATGCCCGCAGGCCGCCCGCACGGCCCAGGGAAGGGATGGGGAGGCGAGGGCGGAGGCGGAAGCCGAGGCGGCGGACGCAGCAGCCTCCGCAGCGCAGCCATAGCGGGAGCTGCCCGCACCGGAGCTAGGAGGGGGCGGACGAGGCGGTGGAGCGGGGCCCGAAACCTCGCGAGAAGTTGGTTCGCTGAGGTTCGCTGCTGTCCGAGAGCGACCCCTACGATTGCGCGGCCTGGGGTCCCCTCCGGGCGACCTTCAGCTGAAGAACCGGGGTTCTCTGGCTGGGGAGAGCCTGGGGAGGAGGGGGCGCAACCGGCTGCTCCTCGGCCCCGCGTTCCCAGCCCAACCCCGCGGTCATAAATAACTGCGCCTCCCCCGGACGACGCCTGACTGCGCGAGAACCCAACACCGCAGGCGACAGCCAGGTCGGCGGAGCTGAACCGAGCCCTCTGGGGCGGGGGTGTCGGGCGCCCCTCCGCTAACGTGACCCTTCGCCTCTGCTTTTCAGGGTGGGTCTCGAATCATCGGTAATGCCCCTCTAAGAAAGTCACATCTCCTAACGGTATCCTGATCTTCTGATACGAGATCGGGAATAATTTGGAACGGTATCTTCAGGTGTACAACAAAAATGAGATATAAAAATTTGGCTCGAGTCATAAAAATAGCAAATTAAGTAAAAGGATTTTTTTTGACTACATGACAGCTTCTGGTCTTTTGATGGGGGAAGGCTAATGCTGTTTTTTAGTTACCGTTAATATGTTTAAAAAACATTACCATACCAGCGGCGTGACTTAATTCAATAAAGCAGAGCTGTCTTACTTTTGGGGGGAAGTTGTTGATATAAATAATCGGTACGTGCATTGTGCCATTTTTATTTTTGTTATTCCTATACTTGTTTGTTTGCTACACTTTATGAGAAAGTGTTTATGACATTCATATCAGTTTCCTGCCCCTGAACCCGGTTTTGGTAACTTAGTTACCTAGCTTTGGTCTTTATATTCTGGAATGTTTCCAGGAGCCCTTAAAATATTCTGGGTCTAGGGATGTGCACAACTAAATTTATTAGTCTCAAATGGGCTGCGGTCACAAGGGGATTAGATCCTGGCAAGTCTTGTGAAAACTGAGGGCTTTCAGAGGCAAACAAAATGAGATTTTCTGGCCCAGGTCCTGCTATTGCCACTCCTCACTAACCCCTTGCCTATAAGTAATCTATCAGATACACCTCAGTTACATCTTGTTTTAATATAGGCTAATGGAATTTTCCTTTCTTAAAGCCACTAAAAGTGATAAACAGAAAAAGCCTCTATAACCTGAACAAAATGTGTCTATTTTAAGATGCCATCTCTGTATTTCTTTTACTTTCAGCCTGTTGGTTTTATATAACCAGTGCCTCAAGGAAGACTCAGTGGTGGCTCCTTGTTTTATCACCAAGATTCCTTCAATTTCTGTCTTCTCTGAATTCTGGAAAATTCCCACAGAAGCATTTATTCTCTGGATCTACAACACTGTTCTTCTGGCACTGTTTACTTAGAGCTGAATACAATTTCCGGATTTTCTCATAAATTTCCGACATGGCCTAATAGCAGAATTCTTGGACAGACTGATGAATTTTTATTAGCTGCATATTAAAAGCCAAGTAGCTTAAAAAGAATTAGGGAGGTAATACAATAAGGTATTACAATTAAGGAAAATGACAGAAATTATCCATCTAAGATGATTTCACATATCTATCTGTATAATTTCTCTCCAGTTTAAAAAAAAAATTAATGTAGCTCCTGCAAGCCATTTCTTTGGCTAGAAACCAACTTCTGCCATGAGAGGTGCTGGGTTTAGGTTCACCAAGTACTCAGAAAGCTTTGGATAAAAGGTCTCTCTACATGCAGAAGTTACTCTAACTTTCCTCAGTACCTCTCTTCTAAAAGCTAAATTTCCTTAAGAATAGTTATTATTTTCATCTCACTTCTGATGCTCTGTAACTATAGCTACATGAAAATAACTCGATTCCTTTATTACCTGTATATTTTGAGTTTAATTTTCAAAGGGAAAAATTATTTTTTAAAAAATGATATTAAGAATTTGGAAACATTTTTGAAATTACAGGTAATAATGTTAGATCAATATAGATTTAGCCGAATTTCTTTCATCTTTTATTTCAATTCTATTAATAATATCCAAAAAATGTCCCTAATATACAGTGAGAGCCTACACCTTCAAAAAATATTTGACTTATGTTCACTATGGTCTAAGTAAAAAGAAATGCTCTAAAGCATTTAAAAATATTTACAACAGCAGGAATTAAGCCAGACAGTTTTTCAGGAAAGCATAACTATCAGTGGGGTGATCAAGTAGAAGGCAAATCTGGACTCTTGATTTTGCTACATCTTAACTGCATAACCTATAATGCTTTGGAGTCCACAGTTTCCTACAAAATAATGGAATTGAATAGGTGATCACCTTCTGAACCCAGGATCCTAATTAACCAAAATGCTCCAAGCATATTAGTAAAGCGAATATAGATACTTCCTTCATAGCATTTTTCACATGTCATTTTCCTTCTCAAAACACATAATTGCCCTACAATTGCTTTATTCTTTCCAATTAAAATTCCAACCCATAACCTAATTATTTTAACCTTTTAATACTTTTAAAATTGCAAATAAATGAGTGACTTTTAAATTTTGAAAATGTGAAATTTAAGTGTAATATGTGTCATGCCTAGGCACAAATGTCCTGTTTAACAAAACTTCTATTAAAAAAAATCCTGCTTATCTAGTTGTACTCACTCTGAGCACCAGAATCTTGACTAGTTGGAAGAGGAGAAATTATCTCTGAGGCCCTACATCAGGGCACATGAACCTCCCCACCCGCAGATCTACTCAATTCTGACAGAGGGAGGCTACCGGCCAAAGAGTAAGGCTGCAGCAAGCCACTTCTCTCTTGGGAAAGTTGTTCCCATCTTCAGTGCTGTTTTCCTTGGGGGACAATTGGCAAAATCAAAAGAGAAAGTGATGGGAAAGGTGTGTTCTGTGGGGTTGCAGCCTTTTCTTGGTCTTTTGTCTTCAGAGTGCCAGCCACTAGGAGTCTGGAACTTTATTCCCCAGCATCCAGAGCCATGGAAACCAATTCATCGAAGGCGCTGAGAAAACAGATCGTTTTCTATTTTGACTAGCTCCCACTCCCAGCGACAAGTTGACAATGGTTTGCACTCTGCCCTCTTCCCTTAGTCAAAGCAAATTCTTCTAAGCTTCATGAAGCCAGATCATCTATTTGGCTCAAGTGCTGGCACATAGTAGGACTTCAACAAATGCTTATTAAATGAAGAAGGGAATTTATTATTGTAATGAGGGGGAGGGGGAGAGGCAAGATGGGAATGTGAATCGGGAGTCAGGGAAATAAAGTAGCTTATCTGATGCTAAAGGAGTTGATAAAGTAAGCAACACATCTTAAAAGGCAATTAATGCAAATGGAAGGGCAAAATGAGCAAGCAAGATGTTGGCAAGAAGAAGTTGCTGTCACGGACAAGGGCTGATTCAGAAACAAATTTTGTGATTTGAAGCCATCCTCTTACATAGTAATAAGAGGCATAATCCTGCTACATTTAGAGCCTTAAAACACTACACTTCCATCTGGTTCTTTTTGTGCTCTGACAAATTCCAGCATGCTCCATGGACAAAGGTCAGTGATTTGACCTTGATACCTTCCATTCATTCTTACATATCTCACTGGTGACACCACCAAGCTGCCAGTTGTACACATTTAACTATCTAACTTCAAGACCAGTGATAACCTCGCTCTGACCATTACATCTGTCCAATCTGATTTCTATAATTTCTGATTTTATATAATTTCCAGGGTCTTTGCTGACAGTGTCTCACTGTTCAATTCTTGTTATTGCCTTTACCCTCCATTTGGTAGCCAGGACCTCTTTTCCTATGTATTTGGGAAACAAGGAACAGCAAAGCTGCCTGCCTGAAACATGTGAGCCCTTTCTCAATTGTCATATTCTGTTTTCATGCCTGATAGCGATTAAAGTTTCCATGCCCATCAGAAGCTGTCTTCTGGGGAAGAACAGCCTCAGAGTAATAATATATTGATCATCTATTATGCAAGCATGATATTTGGGTTACAAAACAATATCATCTTTATAAAACTGTTGGCAGTCACTACTAGAGTTTAGCATATGCATGCCCTATGACCCATCAATTTCAATCCTAGATGAAATACTCAACAGAAATGAATACTTATGTACACCAAAAGACATATAGAGAAATATTTTTAACTGGCCAGAAACTAGAAAGTATTCATAAGTTCATCAATAGTGCCCTGGCTTTTTTTAAATTGTGTTATATTTACACAATTGAATGCTATATAGCAATGAAAATTACTGAAATGCAACTACATGCAATCATGCGGATCAAAGAAGGCAGACACAAAAGATTGTATTATTCTATTTATAATGTTCAAAAACTATATATATATATACACATATATACATGTGGTGTCAAAATCATAATAGTGGTTTCTTTGGGTCGAGGGTAGTGACTAGAAGTGGGAAAAGGGGGTTCTAGAGTTCTGTTCATGTTCTGTTTCTTGATATGGGTGCTGGTTAAACAAGTGTATTCACTCTGGAAATTCCTAGAGCTATCCATTTACAATTTGTATATTTTTTTAATGCATGTCATACTTCAATTAAAAGTTTATATAAAATAAAAAATAGATTTTCTTCCTAATGTTCTTATATGATGTGTTATTTACTGTAGTGTTATAACTTGCTCAGTTCTGAACTATGTGACTTAAAAGGAATGTATAGAGCTTGTAAAGAGTTAAGAGCAAAAATTGATTGAAGAGTTGGAAACTAACAGAAAAGGTAGATAATGTTGATACAGCCTAAAGAGATTTAATGAAGGAGCATCTTAAAAAGTCTTCTAGTACCTGAAAATCCTTAAGAAGCTGCTCGTTAGCTATTTTCCTTATTTAGTAAGGAAAGACCAAAAGGAACTTGGTATTTTAAGGAGCAACCTAGTGTTTCATCTTCTTTGACTTGTAGCACTTTCTCCTGTGAAATGTCCATATGGACAGACCCAGTAGGTATCTGGTGGTAAGACCTAGTGCAACCAGTATATACCCTTGTCTCTGGCTCTAACCCCAGACTGTCAGGTGTTGGATGGGAAATTGCTTTAAGGGAAGATAATCAAACAGAAGGGCAGCCTTCAGAACAGATGGAAAGCTCAGCACCAAGAGGGAACCATTAGAGAAATCAAGCATAGCATAAGGTAAGTCCATGTACATATGTGCAGAAACTTAGTGGGATGGCAAACCAGTCTCATTTCTTGCCAACTCCAACTGATTGGCATGTGTTACCCAGAACACTGCACTGAGCAAAATTTTCAGACAAGGTCCAGAATTCCCAGTAAACAACAGCAGAGTGTCTCTAGTTGAAAACAGGAGGGGATCCAGATCCTGTCCACTTAAAGCCTCTCTTTAAACACCCACAGCCAGGCCTGAAGCATCTCTGTAGAATCTTAGGGCTTAAAAATCATGAAAATGTACACATCTTTAATTTTTTCTGATGAGGAAAAGAATTAAAAACTTTTCTCTGGGTTACACAATCAGGGCTTTAGCCTCGATATTCTGCCCTATATCTACGTAGTTTCTATATTGCAATCAGAAACTAAGAATTTAAAAGTTTTTTTAAAAGATATATATATATTTTTAATGAATTTATATATTTATTTTTGGCTGTGTTGGGTCTTCGTTTCTGCATGAGGGCTTTCTCTAGTTGCGGTGAGCAGGGGCCCCTCTTCAACGCGGTGCGCAGGCCTCTCACTGTCGCGGCCTTCTCTCGTTGCGGAGCACAGGCTCCAGACGCGCAGGCTCAGTAGCTGTGGTGCGCGGGCTTAGTTGCTCCGCGGCATGTGGGATTTTCCCAGACCAGGGCTCGAACCCGTGTCCCCTGCATTGTCAGGCAGACTCTCAACCACTGCGCCACCAGGGAAGCCCAAAACAGTTTTTCTTAAAACACATTAATTTGCAAGGAGTAGAATAGAAATTGCATTAGCTCAAATAAAAGTTATTTTATGGATAAAAGCCATATCAAATCCGGGAACAGTGGTACTATGAGATCTAAGAAAGTATGGTAACCAGGTTAGCTCTAGAGACCCACATAGTAAGAGTTCAAGGACATTTATTCTAACATACTGGTGTGAACATGACTTGGCTGCTAATCCCATCAGTCTCTATGAGTCTTAGGTCAGAACCTAAAGATAAAGTATTGGCTTGGTCTAGCCTACAGATGTTTTCTATCTTTGTTAGTTTCTTACTCTAAGACCAATCAGCTGTGCCTGGGATGAAAGGGGTGGAGTCATATGGGAACAGTTTCTGGGAAATACGAAGAATAGCTTCTCTTAGAAGTCTCGGTGGTCAGGCACTGGCGGTGTGCTGGTAAATGTTTAACAGCTGGTTCTAGGGTAGAAGACAGGGGAGTCCTGATTTGTAGCATTTACAGATTTCCATGGTGTATATACTCCCACCACAGCTGATGTCAAGTTACCAACATGACATTACTGACTGCAGAGTTGTGAAAAGATTCACAGTAGCGCATCATTATATAAAATCTGCACGATACACATACAAAAGAGGTGACAGGAATAGTAAAAAAATTGGGGGAGTGATGAGTTTTTGGTACTTATTACCTTTGATTTTAATATAATATATCTAATTGTAAATTTATATAACTTAATTTTTAAAATGTCTCTTACAACTTGGCTCACTAAATGCCTGAAAATTTAACAATCAGCTCTACTGAGCTTGAGCAAGGAGGCTGCACCACAGGACTACTTAAAGATTACCATATTCATTAGAGACTTTGGGAGCTCTTGAAGACCACTGTTTGATTCCAGAAGGAAACAGAATAAGAAGGACATAAAACTAAGCCAAAAAAGATCAGGACCTGCCTTTAGCCACAAATGGCAAAATGAATTTACCCATCCTTTAGTCAAGAAGAGGGTTAACAACCTTCCCTCTCTTCTTGGGGTCGTTAATTATTTTCAATCAACCTGCATGCAGATGTTACTATGGAATTTTTAAATTTTTTTTCTAACTTTCTATTTTATATTGGAGTATAGTTGATCAAAAATGTTGTGATAGTTTCAGGTGTACAGCAAAGTGATTCAGTTATACATATACATGTATCTATTCTTTTTCAAATTATTTTCCCATTTAGGTTGTTATATATTGTTGAGCAGAGTTCCCTGAGCTATACACTTGGTCCTTGTTGATTATCCATTTTAAATACAGCAGTGTGTACATGTGAATCCCAAACTCCCTAACTATCCCTTCCCCCCTACCCTTCTCCCTTTATTTTTATTCTTTCCAATTAATTATATTTGTTTTTCCAAAGACTTGGAGTTAAGGAATCATCTCAGGTCTAGATGGGTGCAACTGACTAACCAGGACCAGGTGGAGACTATTCTAGAGCTGAGCCTGAAGCTACCTAGTTAAAAAGTGTTGCATTAAAAACTGACACCCAATAGGGACCAACTTCATTTGATATCGCCAGGTGATTAGGTCTTGCTTTATGCTAATATTAATTTTTAGGTTTGATTAAAATGTTATTTCAAATTTAAAACATAACAGTATAATACATCTAAACAATACTTGAATTTATTACATTTAAAATTCAGGGGTTTTGTTCACAGGAAGATGTTCATTTTAAGCCAAAGTAATAATAAAGTGGTTTTGGTTACTATGCAATATCTTTTTATGTTAGAATAAATCGGTTTGCCTCAAACACTAGAGACTGATCTAAAAGCAAAAAGTCTGAAAATAGGGGTGTTCATAAATTTCTTGGCAACTGAAGCATATCAAAACTCTTGTGCTTTGAAAATGTTTGCCA
The DNA here is from genome assembly GCF_963924675.1 of Phocoena phocoena. Taxonomy (NCBI): domain Eukaryota; kingdom Metazoa; phylum Chordata; class Mammalia; order Artiodactyla; family Phocoenidae; genus Phocoena; species Phocoena phocoena. The sequence goes on along the minus strand of NC_089239.1, from coordinate 18,555,849 downwards.
TTTTTTCAGGATCATGTCAAATCTTATGTTCAGGAACCTGTAAACCTCAGACCACCACATCAAGGGAAGTAAAGTGAACCTTTCACTTGATGACAAGACTTTATAGAATACCACTAAACGAGTTTCTCTAACATCGTCATGCAGGTGCCGGGGGCTCCTTGAACAAACTATTCAAGAATAAGGAGGTCTGTTCCTTCAATCCTTCCAGTGTTATACAAGGAAACCATGTTTGATTAGAATTTTATTGTGTGTAGCATTTGTTTCAGGGCATATGCTTTGATCAAAATCTATGTAATGGAGGCTTGTGTTCTATGATATCCAGAATTAATCATCGTACTCTTGGCTATGGTTAAATATAATAATTACATTGACTTACTTATTAAACACCTATGTGCCTGTGAAGAGTTCATCCCTAAAATGAATTTTAAATAAAGAGGAACATCAAACAGTGATGAAACCCATATATGAAACTCAAGGTCATTATCCAAACTACATGCTTTCTCAGACTGATAATGAATCAAATAAAGGAGGAAGAGCTAAAAGTTGAACTAACAAAGTAATTCATCATCTTAAGTCTCTTAAAAGTGGAAACAAATGAGAAGTGGATTTCAGGACATGGGATAAATGTTCCTTTCTTTAAAATTTCCATTCTGTAGATTAAAATTAAATTTCCTTCTAATCTTTCTCTGATAATTATGTATGACTGCTATAACATCCAACTGGAAGAGGCCACCGGGCAGTTAGAGATGTGAAACCTGAGAGAGGTCTTAAAGGTGGTAATACCACTCCGCAGCTTTGTTCTGAAATGTAGTTGAATTTTAAATGTGATATTAGTAAAAAATAAGATACTTTGAAAGACAGTTTATGTATACTATAAATGGATTATGTTAGAGTCAAAAATTATAAATTATGTAGCATTTACATAATAATGGGAGCTTGCAGATACATCTAGAGAAATATTGTGCTGTTTGAGAACTTCAGAAGTTGGAACCTCATGTACATAAAATATCTTTATCTACATATTTGTTTTGCTAAAATATCAGTATTTGAGTCTCATAATTAGAACCATCCTTCTTTAAATCTCTAGCTTTAAGGGATGAAGAATTTAAGTAATTTGAAGAAATAGGTTTGTGAAAATCAGTCTATAAAGCAAAGTTACTGAATTCTATTTTCCAATTAAATTTTGACTTGATATTTGAATAGAGAATCGCAAAAATGTTAGGTTGAATGGAGCCATGGAGATAATCTAATCCAAGACCTGTATTTTAGGGGAGGAAACTTACCAGGAGGAATGTCCTAGTCTGAATTCTGTCTGCTTCCCCTCCCTAACAGGACTCTGCTTAGATACAAATTTTCCTAAATGTTTCTCCTGTTCCAAGGATGGTTTAATCTACCCTGCTACCTGCTTTCGACAAAATACCTTGAACTTCCCCATCTTAGCACCACCATTATCACGTTCTCCTCTACTTGTTTGTATCAGCCAATTAGACAGTAAGTGGCAGAAAGATGGAGATGGTGTTTTGCCATTTAACAAACACAGACGGTACTTGTTATATAGTAAGAACTTATATATTTTTTGAATGAAAGGCAAATATTTGTTTTTCTAAAATTACCTAGAATTCATGCAAATTTAACATGAATAGAAATTCTTTGGGATACTAAAGATAGGAATTAAATTGTTCAAAATTCAGAAATCCAAGTCAAGAAACTACTAGGTTAAAATGATTGGCCTGAAAAATACATTTCAATTGTAACAGCTCATTAGAGATACTTACAATTTATTATATTGATAACTTTGAGGAACTCATAGTGGGTCTGCGTTTACTGAAGTCAATCATAAAAGACTGCTGTCTGAACCTTTCACCTCTTATTTTAAAGAATCTACATAAAGGTTATTTACTGTTGCAATTGTGTCTTTTTTGTTGTATATTCTGGTACATGCAGTTTTGTTTTGTTTTGTTTTGTTTTTGCGGTACGCGGGCCTCTCACTGTTGCGGCCTCTCCCATTGCGGAGCACAGGCTCCGGACGCGCAGGCTCAGCGGCCATGGCTCACGGGCCCAGCCCCTCCGCGGCATGTGGGATCTTCCCGGACCGGGGCACGAACCCTTGTCCCCTGCATCGGCAGGCGGACTCTCAACCACTGCGCCACCAGGGAAGCCCTGGTACTTGCAGTTTTATGGGTGATGCAATTCTCAAAGAAGAACTGTTCTTTCTATTGGTTTCGTGTGACAGCACTCTACTCCGAATCCAGTTCCTTGCTGTTTCATCCACTTGACTCAGCTCCTTGTCCTTGAACTCATTTCACAATTTCATTGCCAGCTAGAAACTTATAGCCTTGTTCGCGGGAAAAGCTTCAGTCAAATATATTCAGCATCAGCACTTCCGTGGTGTCCTGACAGCCCCACAGTATCTACTGAGCTGCATTTTATTCCCCATCAAGATTACTCACATTTCCACAACTTTCCCTGGAATTTTTTTTCTTTGCCAAGGACCTCCTCAAAATGGTGCTGTTTTTCTGTTTTCATTTTTGGAGGTGAGCCTCACATGAGGAATTTACCAACAGCATGACTAGAAGTTGGAGAAGTGAAATCTGGCACAATTCCTTCCTCTCTATCAAGGTCCCTTTTGGCCTTATCGAGGGTCTGGCAACAAATGTGCCTACATTGTCCCCTAGTGGCTTAGCCCGAGAGAGACCCACAGCCCCTGTACCCCTGTGGCTGACTGCCCTTTCTCTCAGAGCTTGGCTTTTATGCCCAGGGGTGATTTTTCAAGATGAAAGATATTTGTACTAGTGTGCATGTATTTACTAATAGTCAAATTAGGGAATTCCTTGGCGGTCCAATGGTTAGGACTCTGCTTCCACTGCAGGGCGCACGGGTTCAATCCCTGGTGCGGGAAATAAGATCCTGCATGCCGCACAGCGAGGCCAAAAACAAAAACAAAAACAAAAAAACAGGTCAAATTAAATTTTACATATTTGAATAAACATTCTATGACTTCTAACCATTCTTAGGGGAAACAAAAAGATGAATTGAAACATCAAAGCAAGTACTTCAGGTTTCTGAAAAAGTTTTACAGTGTCTATCAATCAACCAACAGATATTTATCAAGTATAAAAAGTATGCCAGGGCTTCCCTGGTGGCGCAGTGGTTGGGAGTCCGCCTGCCGATGCAGGGGACACGGGTTCGTGTCCCGGTCCGGGAAGATCCCACATGCCGCGGAGGGGCTGGGCCCGTGAGCCATGGCCGCTGAGCCTGCGCGTCCGGAGCCTGTGCTCCGCAATGGGAGAGGCCGCAACAGTGAGAGGCCCGCGTACCGCAAAAAAAAAAAAAAGTATGCCAGGCACTGTCGTAGGCACTTGTTATACGCTCATGAACAAAACAGACAAAGATCCCTGCCGGCATGGAGCATACCGTTCTAGTATGAGGACAGCACTAATGATCGTATTTCTCCTCAGGATAACATTCAAGCCAGGCTATTTGTAAACTTCATGTATTTCAATAACTGTACTAGTATGAACTGTGTTCTTAACATCCAATCATGTAGCTGGTGTCTGTCTTATCTCTCTAACCTGCCTTCAGGGCAAGCTGCAGACGACCGCAACATGTCACTCACATAGCTGGTAGTAGTTCCAGTCACACCTCGCCATACAAATGTGTTAGTCTGCTCCGTATACTATTTTCTCACTCCAGGGTGACTGTTATGGAGAGATAGGTATGTCTTCCTAAACTGTGTGCCAAAGTGTAAGCAGTGCCTTACCAGTCTTCCCTCTGGTCCGGGGGTGAAGACGCATCCCTCTCCCTTCAGCACCACTTGGCGAAAGGCCTCCTGAGCAGGTGTTGCCTGGGGCCAAGCTCCGGTTCGCATCAACAGGCCTAGTTATCTCAGGCCTCTAATTACAGGAGAAAAATGGGTAAAGAAGGCTTTAGTTACTCTTATGACATTACGGTGCTTAAAAGACACGAAATTTCAAGGTAATTTAATAAATTACTTTTTCATTGTCTAACTTTTAAAGGAAATATAATTCATCCATATTATTGATGTTGTGAAAGATTAAACACTTGTATCACTATTCTTGTAATGGTGTGTTTTATTTCTAACTAATTCTAAGGATAGACAATGAACAAATTCATTAAGTGTTTAAATCTATTGACTCCCTAAATTTTATAAATAGATTTTTTTTATATTTGGAAGAGTGTCATTAAAAAAAATCAGATGGCAATTCTATGCCCTCCAAAAATGCAATTTATTTTAATATTGATGATTTAATTTTTAGTTATTGTAATAAAATATGCTTTTAGTGTTTGTGTGGCATTATGTTTCAGTAAGATGAAGCACGTTTAACTTACATACTCTTTCTTTACTTTGAAAATGGAGAAATGAAAAACAAAGAGGTTTAGTGGCATCTGTGGATACATTCATAGTAAGGAGGCAATAAAGCAATGAAAAAAATACCAACCGTTACTTTTTCCAAATCCACTATTCACTTGCTGATTCTGGGAGTAACCAAATAAAATATTGTATATGAGCAATGACGTCAGTTTGAACAACAGTTTTTTTTAAAAGGTATATATTTCAGTTTCTCTAGAGAATCAGCTTTTATTACTATTTGGGTATTGGCAGCATTATTTGGTGGGAACAGCACTGGAAATGGATGTGAAATATTTTAATTAAAATTATGATTTTTCTATCAACTAGGTGACATTTCTCTGAGAGCCATCTTCCTCATTTGTAAAATGAAGATGTTTGGTTGAGGTAACTTGGCAAATTTCTTCCAAGTGATGAAAAATATAAAGTACTTTCACATTATAATTTTATGATACATTCAGATGATGGTAGAAGACCTTATGAAAGACAAATAGATGATGTATAGTCAGCCTGATGCTGTGGCTACTTCCAAAAGTACTTGTTTTAGAAGCATATTTCTTTCAGATCCATCTCAAAGTACTGTTAGTTAAAACTTTCATTGCAGGAAGCATTTTTCTGTGCTCCAAATAAGGCCACGATTAGATTAAATGATGTGTAAATCCCATAAGCCATCTTTCTTTTCTTGCAACTTAGAGCAGAACATGGAATTTTAAGTTGCCCCAAACACAGGGAAAATAGACACTGATTATTGTCATTCAAATAATCACTTAGATGTTGTAGAACTAACGGATTTTCATATGCATTTATCCATATAATTCCTATAATATCAATAGTTCTGCAAGTTACATACAACATTCTTTAACCCAATTTTATAGAGGAAAAACTGAGTTCCAGGGAGGTAATGTAATGTTCCCAGGGTCTCATAACTATCGAGTGGAAATATCTTGCCTGTATCTAGTGACGTGGATAGGAAAGAAAAAAATTACAAGGCAAAAATTAAACTATGTTGTTTATTACTCTTGTTGCTCTCTGTGGGTAAAGTGAGAAGTGGGGCTGGATTACAGTAGTTGACATTCCTGGAACTAAGGAGAAAATAACAAAGATGTTCAATTTGTGTTAAATTTTCATTCTGCCTGAATTTGCCCCCCCCCCCAAATTATGTGACTTCATGGTCAATTAATATTCCTTTTTTCACGTGTGTTTAATACTCTCCACAGAAAATATCCAACCTGTTCTGGTCAAGGTTTGAGATTTTGTACAGACTGAGGCCCTTCTATGCAAATAGTTCAAATTCAGGAATTCTGATTTACCTTGATTACTTTACATAATAGCTATTGAATTTAGATATTCTCTCCTATAAATGAAGTGCTTCTAATATTTAAGTTGTGAACTTTCAAAGTTTACCCTAAAAACTTAAATTCTGATGTAATTTCATTCTTACAGAAAACTTACAAGAATACTACAAAGAACTCCACATACCCTATACTCAGTTTCTTCAGTCAACATTTCACTCCCCTCTTTTATCATCCATTCCTTCCTTTTTCTGTGTATAGTCATATATACATTTTTCCTGAACCATTTGAGAATAATTTTGCAGACATCATGTCTCTTTATCCATAAAGTTTTATTTTGTATTTCCTAATACCTTTCTTTATATATTCACAGTAAAATAGTCAAAATTAGGAAAGTTAACATAGACACAATACTATTAATTAATTCACAATCCATATTAAAATTTCCCCATTGTTTCAATAAAGTCTCTGTTTGTTTGTTTGTTTTTCTGGTTCAGGCTCCATAACAGGATCATCATCACATTTAGGTTTCATGTCTCTTTAGTTTCCTTTAATCTGGAACAGTTCCTCAACCTTTCTTTGTCTTTCCTGATTTTGACATTTTAGAGGCATATAGGCCAGTTGTTTTGTAGACTGCCTCTTATTTGGGGTTTAGCTGATGTCTCTTCATGACTAGATTCAGGATGCATTTTTGAGAGTGACATCAAATAAGTGACATCATATCCTTCCTAGAGTGTCAAGAGGTATATGGTGTTGGTTTGTCCCATTATTGTTGTTTACTTTCATTATGTGGTTAAGATAGTATTTACTAGATTAATCCACTATGAAGTTATTATTTTCTTTTTGTGATCAAGAAACAATTTGTGAGGGGATATTTGAGACTATGTAAATAGCCTCTTCATCAAACTTATAATACACTAGTCTAACCCCACACACTGAGAAAAATAATCTTTGTAACTTAAATTCAGTATCTATGTATATTTTTATCTTTAGACCTTGATTATACAGTAAAAGAACTGTATTTGAAAGTTACTTAGTTTTTAAAAAAAATATTATCATTCCCTTCTGTGTGGTTATGTTATTCACTTGAATTTAGTTAGGTTCATTTGTTCCTGGTTTTATTCCACCCCCCTCCCCCATTCTTATTTATTTGACTTAAAAAGATCTAGAACATTAACATTTCTCTAAAAGTCCAAACTCTATAAAAAGTTCTCAAAGACATGTCATTTCCCATCTCTTCTACTCCATTCACATCCAACTCAGGTAAACAATTAACAGCATAACCAATTTCATTCGTTTCTGATTTATCCATCCCGTGTTTATTTTGGGGGAAAAAAAGCATATATAAAAGTTTCTTATTTTCTTTCTTTCTTACAGAAAAGATAGCATCCTATGTATAAAGCATGCTAAAACTTTGCTCTTTTCAACTAATAGTATTTTCTGGAAATACTCCATGCTAATTTAAAGAGATCTAACTCACTCTCTTTTTCCAGGTATGTAATGCTCCATTGTGTGAGTATACATAATTTATTCATTCAGTTTCCCATGTGTGGAAATTTATGTTGCTGCCAATAATTTGTAATTACAAATAATAGATAATGTTGGGCAAATGTACTTTTATTTTATTGAATGTATAAGTCATGACTTTTAGATCAGCTTTTTTTCTTTTTCTCAAGTTATACACATGTAGAAGTAACCAAAGGCATAAACTCCTTTTCCATGTGCAAAAACAAAGATTCATAACACTATGCTTGCTGAAAATCTATATAGGAATTATATAGCCTGGAAAATTGTAACTACATTTTGTGGAAGTAGAAATTGTACCACATATTTGTATAACAGCAAGGCAAGTGTGGTCTCTAGGAAGTATAGGTAAAGTTGATTAGATTGCAATGTATACTTAAAAGCTGAATAATGCACTCTTGTAAAACACTCTTCAAAATTATTTAACTTCCCATGATATCATCACAGCATGTGCAAAAAAATCTTTAGTGTTATCTTTTCCTGTCACGTGACTAGTGCAAACAAAAGAAATCCTTATCTTTTTGTTTCTATTCTGGCCCTTTATAAAATGGCATTAAGCACCATTCAAAACTTACATAGTAAAGGTTTGGTTTGAGGAAAAAAGATTTATTTTGTATTTCAAACAAATTATACTTGCTAAATTATAAAGCAAAAATTTTCCCACCAACTGAAGGTTTCTAGCATTTTACATGTATAGAATACTTTATAGTTTTAAAACCATTTTCCTAGATATTTTTACATTGAAGTCTCATAGCAACCCTTGGCATAGAGAACTAGGCAGGAGTTATATTGTATTTAATTTACAAAAGAGGAAACAGAGGCATTTAGAGAGTTTGAGAAAATTTCTCTGGGATGTAAGACTCTGGACTAAACATTGAACTAGAATCCAGGACATTTTTTTATTCTTTATAAAGTGGATTGTGCCTATTTTATAGCATTATTGGGGTGATCAAGTAAGGCAATGGACTTGAAAATGTTAAAGTTGTACAGAGATAGTAGTTTTATTATTAAAATTTTGGGGCTTTTGTGACTATGGGTAAAATTTCTCTGTATTTTACTATTTTGTATATATATGGATAAACACACACACACATATATATCTATACATATACATGTGACCCAAGAGACTTAAACGGACTGAGAGATATGAATCACACAGCAGGACTTAAATTGTTCGTGTGGGGAAATATTTTATAGACTGAACTAGTGCCTCTAGGAGCAAGTGACAATGCTATATAACCATTGCGGAATAATTAACAGCATTACATATTGTACGGAAGTTAGACCTTGAAACAAAGCTCATTAAAAGGTACTTGATCTTAGTTTTAAACCTTTAAGTATCTTCTTTAAAAGTGATCAGTGTATGTACTGGCTACTTTAGTTTTCCCGCTATGAGATTCACACAACTTTGATCTAACTTTCTTTGATTTAACACTGCAATTAAGAAGATTTGGTTCAAAGTAAAAGCTCATTGGTTGATGTTTTCCACTGATGTGATAATGTTTACACAGATGTGCTTTGAAATCTTGATTATGGTGGATTTGGGGGTCCTACCACAAGACAGATTGCTGTTATTTGAAAGGTGAAATAATATGACACTTACCTGGTACAACCTTTAAAACAGACTTAGCTGAGTACATTTCTAAAGTGATTTATCTGTTTATTATTTTTAGCCAGTGTTTTTGTTTTATTTCATATCTATCAACAGTAAATCACTTGCTTTAAGGACTCTTTTATAACTTGATTGCACAAGGGTCAGTACTTAGGACCGCAGTGATGAAAAGGTGTAACTTTACCTACTTTAAAGCACCTGCCAATTAATTAGCAAAAATCCCTTCAGAGCAAATAAAATAAAGCAGTCCCATCCATCTGCACTCCCAAGTTTAGGCCTTTGCTAAACAGACCATGAAACAGGACTGAAAAAGTAATCTTTAGTGATTCCCTCAAACTTTTTGCTCAGGGTAAGCACAAAAATCTGCCAAATGATTCTCAACTCTTCTGCCACTGAAAAATTTTAACTTAAAGATCTTAAATTTAACTAGTGGTACAAAACCAAAGTTTTAAGTTTTAAATGGATGTGTATGCAGCTCCTTCACCTCAATGACTTTTGATTTCACAAATATGCACGGGCAGTCCCACATTTTACAAGCGACTTTTTGCGTCTGAAAAACACATCAAGAATCAACACCGTTCTCCATTTAGTTGTTTTTATAATTCAAATGTGAACAACCCCCAAAATCTAGTCTTAAAGAAAATGCAACTAAGAACAGGGAAGTGCTCTTAGATTGGATAATGGCCCCAGAGCCCACTCATCATTTATGACACTATTACAGATACTCATTTTCTATTCGTGGCAAATATAAGAATGTAACCCATCTCTTTTCAGCCTAGTTGGATTTACTCTTAATCCCTAGATTCATAATTATATTACGTTACTATATTAAGTTGATTAGGCATGGACATATATACACTACCAAACGTAAAATAGATAGCTAGTGGGAAGCAGCCGCATAGCACAGGGAGATCAGCTCGGTGCTTTGTGACCACCTAGAGGGGTGGGATAGGGAGGGTGGGAGGGAGGGAGATGCAAGAGGGAAGAGATATGGGAACATATGTATATGTATAACTGATTCACTTTGTTATAAAGCAGAAACTAACACACCATTGTAAAGCAATTATACTCCAATAAAGATGTAAAAAAAAGTTGATTAGAAGTTCACAAACTTAGCACACAACTTTAAATTTCCATATAGATATAAGGCAATCTTGGTTGTATTTTGTGCTACCTGAGTAAAGATAAACATTAAAGAGAACCTGGGAAGGGGGAGGGGGTGTTCCTAACCTAACCTTGATTATGTAAAGAAAATTCCCCATCTAAATGATAAAAGAAAAGAGTAATGCTTGTACATTTTATTAGTGTTTTAAAATTAGTGAGTTAAACTGTCAAAGCTTTGATTTTCCTTTCATGTGTGTCTGGGCAGGTCTAAGCCTCAGGTAACGCCCTTTTTCCTTCTCCCTCTCTTACCTTTCTTTGCACCTGTCCACTGTAGGCTCCCAGCAGCTCCCAAGGAGTCCAATTCTCCTCTTCTCTCCTTTTCCTCCTCCTACACATCCCCTCCTCCCCGCCCCCGCTCCCAGTTCCCTCCCTTCCCCCCTTCCCTTCTTCAATATACCTGCCAAGCTGGGCTCCTTTTAGCAGCGATCTATCACTGCAAAGGAGCTCACATCAAAGGCAATCGCACGGCCGCAGCAGAACAGCATCACGGTTGTTCCAAAGACAACCCCAAAGAGCGGCCTTGACTGCGCCTCCCCGAAGTTGCTGGCCAGCTTTGGCCAAGTGCGGGAATGATTTTTGCGACTGCATGGATAGAGAGCCGTCAAGGGTCCCTTCTGGTCACTTCCGAAGAGCAAAAACGTGAGAGGAGGCCGGTTTAAGATTTCAAACAGAACCTCCCCAGCGAGCATGAAAGGACTTGATTAGCATATGTCAAGAGGACCCGCATATATACTGTGTGTATGTACACAGGACTCTGATCCGTTTGCGGAGTTGGAGCCCCAGGCCCAGCCCCAGTATTGGCAGCGGCAGCTATAGATGTTTCTGCAAAGCCAGCAACCGGCTCCCACCTACCCCAGGAGAGAAGATCGCTCCAAGACAGTGAAAGCCTCCCTGCTCTCAGTGCAAAGTTCATCCAGCGACCTCACGGGACTAACCGGGCCTTAGCTTGTTTGCGCTTGTTTGGCTATAATTTTTCTCCATTCACCTCCCCATCCCTGCTCCATTTTTTTTTATTGGGGGTCTTTTGTTTTCCGGATCCGCCGCCTCTCCCTCCGGCCGCCCCATGGCTCCCTTAGCCGAGGTCGGGGGCTTCCTGGGCGGCCTGGAGGGCTTGGGCCAGCAGGTGGGCTCGCACTTCCTGCTGCCTCCTGCCGGGGAGCGGCCGCCTCTGCTGGGCGAGCGCCGGGGCGCGGCGGAGCTGGGCGCCCGCGGCGGGCCCGGGGCTGCGGAGCTGGCGCACCTGCACGGCATCCTGCGCCGCAGGCAGCTCTACTGCCGCACCGGCTTCCACCTGCAGATCCTGCCCGACGGCAGCGTGCAGGGCACCAGGCAGGACCACAGCCTCTTCGGTACGTACCGGCACCCCGCCTCCCGCGCTCCTCTGCTCCCCCTCTTGCGTCTCCCTCCCCGTTCGCGGATGGAGTCGGGACTACGTGGGGCCGGGAGCCCCCGGAACCCTTCCAGTGTGAGGTGCTGGCCTGGGCTGCTGGGCGGCCAGCGAGGCACCGGAGGACTTTCCCCGCCCGCGGGCCGCCGCGGTTGCCGGCAGGCCTGCTGCTCCAGACGCTGAGGGCAGGAGGAGAAAGGGGGGTGCTCCGCCCGCACCTGGCTGCCCTGCCCTTCCTGCTGCCTGGGACACCGAGCCCTGGACTCGGAGCCACATCTTTCCCGCACTCCTTACCTCGCAGGCAGTTTTTTGTTTTTGTGTTCAAAATCCCTATTATTTTCTCCTACTTCCTCTCATATTTCCCCTTAACAAAAGTTAACAACCGGAAGCTTCTTTAAACCTGCCCTGCAGCTGTGCAGTTGATGAGTCTCCCATGGCTACTGCTCAAAGGATAGCTCTAACGTGGGAGGCGAGCTTTTACGTGTCTACCTAGAGAACCATAAATGTTCACCTGGAAAGGTAACAGATTAACTTTCCGTGGGCACCATCGCTACTGTCAGGCTCACCTGCCTGCAGTTCTCAGCGCTCTTAAAGTTTGGTGAGGGAAAAAAAAAAAAAGCTTATCCGGCTACTGAGCATGCCCAGTCCTTCAGCCAAGATCCTCTTTAGAAATTGTGAAATCTGAAAGCAAAGATCTTGGTATTGACCTTAGGTAAGAGGAAATGGGGAAGCGAAAGAAGATACGGGTGGGAACACAAAGGGACGTATTTCAGAATACCTCCAACAGTGCCTGGGAGCAGAAGGGGTTAAAAGAAAGAAACAAAAACAAAAAAACCCAAATGATTGTTAAGGCAGATTGTTAAGACGCTAGATTGGGAAACCATAAGGTCTCGATTGTTAATTACCCCCTAACTACCTGGGTGACTAGCACGTGCCCTCACCGGTCTAAGCCTTAGTTTTCTTGTCTGTACAATGAGGTTAAATCAGGTGATTCTCTCAAGATGCTCTCCTGTTCTAACAGCCCAGAATCTTTCCTCCACTGTGGAAGTTTTCATCATATTAGGGTTAACTGGCTAGCACTCTCAAAGGATTTTGATCATCAAACTTGGGACTTCATTAGAGAATCCGTGTATTTCATTTTAAAGATACCATTTACCTGTCAGCAGCAATGTAAAAGGGCCTAACATAGTGTCAGTTTTCCTTTTCTTTCCTAAGCACTGGAATTCTTTGAGAATCTCTTCTCTGAAGGGCCCTCTCTTATCCTCACCCCTGTTCTTATTTGGCTTTCTTTTTTTTGACTTGTAGTCCTCATTAAAACTTAGGGGAAGTGTAAATCTCAGTTTGAGGGGCATTTGTAACTCTAGATGTAGAAATGATCATGTGGTGGTCATTTGGTAGCACTTAAAGGCTTAGAAAATTAACTTTTTAAAACCCACATGTTTGCAGCTTCCACTGATCTCTTCCAAATTCCCATTGACTATGAGTCCGGAGTGTCATGACCTAGTGGCCCACCTTGGGGTCACTTTCAGAAAGTAGTTTCTAAATTGAGGAGGCTGAGATTCTGAGTCTAAAGAACTTTGTGACACCAGGTGGCTCAGTTCCCTTGCCTGTAAGAATTACTGCATTAACAGAAAAACCCTCCAGCTACCAGAAAGATTTAGAAATGAATGCAAATGTGATAATGCCTATAAGTAGAGCAGGTACAAGTTAAGCTTAGGTAATATTCAGACATCTCCCCACCCCACCCCCCCGCACTGGGATACATAGTATAAGCTTGGAAATTCTATGTTTAAGACCCTTATAATTCAACCATAATCTCTCCAATGTCAAGAGTTGCTTCTTCCACTTTGTGTCTCTTTATAAGACTGACTCTACGGGAAGAGATTAGTAAATATTTATAGACTTGATAACATTCATTAAACTGGTATTTTATTTCATTCTTTAATAAATGTTGCATATCAGAATGACCATCGTAGTAGAATTTTTTTTTTTTTGGCTAAAATTTTGTATGCTTATTTAGTAATTGGAAAAATATGACTTGGACTGATGTTTGTGCTGGTTTAAGCCACTCTGTGGTGCAAGGGTACCTATCAGAACAAAATATTTACTGTTACACAAAGGAACGATAACCCAGATTAGCATTGTAGCTTAAAGGAGTAACAACCTCTAGGCTGCATTAGAGTGCATCCTAGTGGCCTGTGATAGCTAAAACATCATAATTTATAATGAGAATGCAGGTGAGAAGAAAGTATACGTACAACATGTGTAATATTATAAGCTTCTCTATATATTTGCCTTCTCTTTTTAGTGCTTCAATTATTAACTATGAAATTATTTTTCTCTCTATAAATTCATTTCTGTGTCATCAAAGTAAGAATTTTGAAAATGCTTAAGATGTGCTATTTGAGATGTTAAAGTAACTAACATTTTTGATAATTTATACTAATTTGGCTACGATTCAATAAAAAATTCAGAATACTGTGTTTTAAAATTTCAAAACCACATCAATAGAATATAAACAAAAAGATCCCAGTAAGGTTTAAAAATTTTCCTATCTGAGTTAGCTCTGTATTTATAATAGAGTTTTCCTGCACAGTTGTACAGTAGGAAGATTTTACCTAATACATAAACCTGGAATCATTACTTAAAAAAAAAAAGTTTAGCCTGAGATCAAACATATTCCTTTAAAGACCTTTCTTTTATTCTCCCCTATTCTCCATAGATTTGTCTGATGTGGTTGCATTGTGGGTTGACTCACCTCTTTATTATGATTTTTAAAAAGGCTGGCTTTGAAAATGATACCAAAAAGACAAAGTACCTCCAAGTATTTTTATGGGACACTAGGCATTAGAAAATCTATCTAAAATCTGTGATTACCTCTTAAGGAAAGCTTTTCATGTCTACTCTTTGTTAAAGAATTAGCTTAGTTGCCACCTCATATTATAAATAAGAAAGACTTGTCAAATCTCATTTAAGAATCAAATGATTACAAATTACTGTGTGGTATACTATTTCCTTGTGGAGAAAAAACGATCAGAATTTAAAAGGGTGGCTGAAATCTTTAAGAGGAATATGAAAAGCACATAACTTTTTCCCCATCAGCCCCTGTGAGCCATTGCAAAATTATTTCAACCTTGTTATATGTATATGAGGCTTTGGATGTCGTTTAATGAAGTTGAAGCTATTGAATATAATTATTCTAAGAATATATATAATTTCTTGTCTTTCTACAATTACATATTTTTTGACAACATAACGGCATTATTTTAAGATGAGAATTAAAGTGTAAGTGGTTTGCAATTTAGTTTTGCAAGAAAAATGGATACTTTATAAGATCTGTTTTATAATTGATTTATATGGAAATGAATCTCGTATTGTACTTGAAAACTAGTTCTATTATACAGTCTAATCAGTTAATCAGTTCCTGTTCTTTGAAAGACAAGAGCATCTTAACGTAAATCAGATACTTAAAGAGAATTAAGTTACAAGTGAACTGCAGTACACTTCTCAGTTTGAATGTAACATTCATTACAACTTCAAGTAATTATACATTTGTAAGTATATCTGGATGAAATTCCATTAACGTATCTTCTTCTACCAATCATGTTTTGGGCCTATATTTTTGTTTCTAACAGGAATCACTCACTAATGAGCTTGGCAGTACATTTTATTTTCCTTTACTTCCCACCTCTGTATCAGTCATTATAATGGCTATCCTATGAGGTCTGTATCTTCCTACTATATCTTACCTCCTCTCTGCCTTAGACTCTCATACAGGGACAGTGACTCTTTCAAGCCACTTAACAGGCAATTTAGCAGTACGATATTGTTGCTGTAAGATCCTTGTTAGCTCTAGTGCTTTACATGACCTCCTAATAGTTTGCAAGAGCTCATTTGAGCTCTTCAGAATCTATGTTTAGAGCTTAAGCATCCATGTTTCTGCCAAAGAGTGAATTAGGATCTGGACAGAATCGAGACCTCCATATATGCAAAGAGCCAGATTTTGTACTTTCCTTTGGCCTTGGGAACGTCACGTGTCCAAACAAGAACTTGTATAATAAATCAAGAAATGACTTAGGATCAAGAGCCAGGCTAAATGGTACACATTTATACTGTTTGTAGCACTTAAGAGGGAGTGAAGGGGTGAAGGTAGAAAGCTATTGAGGAAGGCAGTTCCAAGCATAGAAAGTACGTCTATATACTTTTTCACCAAAGAGTCTAAAGAGAAGAACAAGACAAAGACATTAGTCCAAAGGTTAGTGTGTGCAGAGAAAAAGAATGATGCAGAGGGAAGCATTAAGGTTTTTTGTTGTTGTTGTTTTTGTTTAACTATGGTGTATTAAGAGTACTGAGTGGAGAGTTTTCGGTACTAATTTACCTATAGATAAATGAAAATAATTCTGGAAAGTTATTGAAAGCAAAATCTACTTGCATGCTAAATTCTTGGTATTTGTCTATTACATTTCATGAATTATAAAGTCCTTTTACATCTTTGAACCATAAAATTTATTTTTAAGGATCGTGGGACAGGAAATAGCATATTATATAATCTGTAAATTTTGAAACTACTGTCTTGTCCTCAAGAAGCACTGTTTTGAAGTACAAACATTGGATTAGGGCTCAGAAGATGTGAGTTCAAGTATCTGTCCTATTAATTACAAATATCATGTCTTTAAGCAAGCCTCAGTTTCTTTATATGTAAAATGGGATAGTAATATCTTCTATGCTTATCTTAGGAGGTTGTTTTTGAGGACCAGATAGAAAGTACTGATAAAAATAGAAGCCCTTTATAAACTACAAAATACTAATACACCCATATAAGGTATACTGGCTGCTGCTAGAAAAAAATTTACTTGATTCATAGTAAGCAAAAACAAAGCAAAACAATTAATAGAACATGGTTGTAGTTAATAGAATCAAGGAGGAGAATTATGAACACCTCTATTATGTACTAATTTTATGGTAATAATAGCTTCCATTTATTGGGTGCCTAAATGTGTTAGTCTCTACCACTCTCCTGTAAGGAAGCATTTCACCCATTTTGCGTATGAGGAAATTGAAGTTCAAAGAAGACAAATGACTTATGTACACTAATCAGTAAGTTACTGAACTGGATTCAAACCCAGGTCAGTCTGGTTTAAGGTTTTACACCCTTAACATTTTATCATGATGAACAATTTTTGGTTTTTTAGTTTTATTCATCTGTAAAATAGGAAGCTCTTCATAATGACAACTGTACATCACTTTTCAGTTTACAAAGGACTTCCACATACATCATTATATTTAGCAATTTGATCTACTGCTCTTTGGAAGATTTTCATTAGTCGTATGTTCTCTAATAAATGCAAATCATTATTTTGTTTATAAATTCAGGTATCCTGGAATTCATCAGTGTGGCAGTGGGACTGGTCAGTATTAGAGGTGTGGACAGTGGTCTTTACCTTGGAATGAATGACAAAGGAGAACTCTATGGATCAGTACGTATTTTTAAAAAAATTATTGTAATTCATTAAATAATGACTATCCATTTTATAAGTAAAATAGCTACCGATTATGCATATCAGAAGAAATACATAAACAACATACTTAAGTAGAAATTAAAAATCTAGATCCTGATAAATTTCCATATGTCTAGGCAGTAGTATAGCAGCTCACTTTCATTTCTTTTTTTTTTTTGGCTGCGTTGGGTCTTTGTTGCTGCGTGTGGGCTTTCTCTAGTTGCTGTAAGCAGGGGCTACTCTTCCTTGCAGTGCGTGGGCTCGTGGGCTCAATAGTTGTGGCTCGCCGGCTCTAGAGCGCAGGCTCAGTAGCTGTGGCACATGGGCTTAGTTGCTCCATGGCATGTGGGATCTTCCTGGACCAGGGATCGAACCAATGTCCCCTGCATTGGCAGGCGGATTCTTAACTACTGTGCCACCAGGGAAGTCCCCTCACTTTCATTTCTTAAACCCTAAAACTTTATTGCTTTTAGCTCACTAGTTTTTTTCTGCCCATTATCCTGGGACCAGAGACAGAAAAATGAGAGCATTTTCTTCTTGCCGTGTTAGATTCTTTTCATCTTTACATTCATTTAATATAAATTTTCTCTACCTATTATTACCTTCATAGATAAATATACATCACTGACTTGCTGACCTTTGCAATATAGGAAATGAATGAATGAAATCTTAGGATACCTTAAACAATAACAGAAAATGGCAACCACGCTAGTTGGACCATATCTGCAGACTTGATAATTACAGTAGCCATGCTCTTACTCAGAGTTGCATTGGGCAAGTTTTAACTTATCACTGGGGATAAGTGCACACATCTGTAGGTCTACTATAAATGTTTTAAATATGGAACTTACAGTAAACTTTTCAAGTTAATACTTCATCAGTGTAAGGTTTTTTTAATTTTCTTTTCTTTTCTTTCCTTTTTTTTTTAACAACAAAGCAGCAAAAACAACACAAGAATTAGAGCAACAGGATAATATAAAACTCAACCTGCAGTACTATGTAGATCTTTCGCTTTCACTGTATCATTTTTTATTTGTTCGCAGTTGCTATATAATTGTAAGAAAATTGTTAAAGTGTAAATGTGGGCCACTCCCACCCATTCTCTCATGTGAAATCCCTTCTTAAAGTTGAAGTCTCTGTAGCTATTTCCGAAGAGAATTTACTTTTATGATTTAGCAGATGACACTATCTGGTACCTTCTTTTTTCTTAAAATCTCAATTGAGACCACAATATACAGTTAGAATCTCAATATACACTGAGGAAAATCGGTTATCATATTTCAGTAAATGGTACTCCACTTAATATCTGTCCTTCTAAGGGCAACACTTGCCCTTTCCGGGCTTTCTGTCAGCTCAGAAGAAAGAGAAATAATGCATTGTGTAATCTCCTAAGAGTAGAATTACAATTGAAAGAGAAAAACATGCACATAATCTTCCTTCTTCATGTATGTGTCAGATTAAAAAAGCAACTGTAGTCTACCCCTTGGGATAATATACAGTCCATCTTGAAAAGACAAGAAATCACTGGGCTTTTTACCTAATAGTAATATCCAGATATGTTAATTGTGGGGATTATGTCATCAAACAATAAATTCATAAAGGGAAGATATATGACTTGGAGTGATGATCTTGAGTTAGGAATTTGAACGTTAGCAAGGTCTTGAAACGTTTCAAGGTGGTAGTGGAGATTTGCTGTGTAGAACTTTGACATCTAATGATGGAACAAGATAAACTACAGGCCTATTTGGCAGTGATGGTGATGGAAGGGAGGTCAAATGGAGCATGGGCAAGTTTAGAATATTTACTGTTTGAAAATAAAATTGAGAATTGACATTTAACTTAGAGTTCTGTAAACTAAACTGCTGGATGGAGTCACCTGGGAGAAAGAATTCCAGATAACATGAGAACTAAAACAGAACAAAGCAAAAACAATCTACCCTCTCTCCTTCTTTGACAAGGATATAGTTATAGGCAAAGAAATAGAGAGTTGAGTCTTTTCTAAGGAAATTCTCTTAAAGATATCTTTTTCAATGGCAGTTATCTTCTCTCTTTTAGGAGAAACTGACTTCTGAATGCATCTTTAGGGAGCAATTTGAAGAGAACTGGTATAATACCTATTCATCCAACATATATAAACATGGAGACACTGGCCGTAGGTATTTTGTGGCACTTAACAAAGATGGAACTCCAAGAGATGGTGCCAGATCTAAAAGACATCAGAAATTTACACATTTCCTGCCTAGACCAGTGGATCCAGAAAGAGTTCCTGAACTGTACAAGGATCTACTAATGTACAGTTGAAGGGTGATAGTGTCTTTACTGAAGAACCAAACTACAACTATTCTTTCTTATTACAGTTTGCATCATAAAATAATAACACAGGAAGACCTTCAGAATGTTATGGAGTCTATTTTCCACTGGGAGACTGAATTTGGAAAGAATACTGAGAACAAACAAACAAAAAATATCTTGACTTGAAGTAGATCAAGATGTCTCTTTACAAGTGGACTAAGTTCCCTCGGGTACACTGGCTCTGTCCTCACTTGTAGATTGAAGCTGAAAATCTGTTAAACTGTGGGTAATGGGAACCCCACCTAGTTTGCTGCTGGTGCCTCGCCTCTCTGGAGTTTGTTTACTTTAAAAGTTACATTAAAAATAGATACTTCATGTTGAAGAGATGTATTGACATAGTTGGCCAAGATCATTGCTACATAAATTTTGAGAACCTTGTAGGATTTTGCAGGTTATGGCATTTTATGTAAAAAATTTGGGTGAAACATGGACTGTGAAACATGCCACACCAAGACGGAACATTTTTTTTAAAAAGGATGGACCTATTTATACATTTTCAGTCTGCAAATATTTATTATATATATTTATTTATTAAAGAGTTTATTTTTTACTAGTATATGAAGATAATACAATAGAAAAAAACAACAAAAATTTCTTTATCGTGCCATTACTTTGTTGTGATGTCTTGGGCTGTAAAGAAGACATCATTATTGCTACACATTAAACATAGAATAAGATCTTGAATTTCTTTTTAAAAATAAAGTATAGCATAGATTATATTTTTTTGCAGTCAATTGCCTTCTAAATGTAACATTGGTTTCTTTGGCCTAGAAAAATGCTGTATCAATTTGTATTGAATTCAACACACATTCAAAAAGGGAATTAAACATTTTAATTTTTGTGTTTTGGTTTCATTCCTTTTCAGGTGGAGTTATTCTACTTATAGGACATATTTTTAAAGTGACAAAATTCTGAGTTCCTAGAGAAAAGCTTGATATTTAGAGAACTTCTAATGGTGAAAATTATTGGACATTATAAGCCATTTATGCTTACTTATTTTCTTAGTCTGGCAAAGCCCATTTCTTTTCACCCACTATGATCACAGAAAGAATGTGTCTTTGTGGTACCACCATTAATAATAGTAAGGCTTCATCTACCTATCCGAGTGTGCTATCTTTTCCGTTATAGCCGCTATTTTGTCATTATTTCAATAAACAGTCATTAAGCCTACTATGCAGAAGATACTGTTAGGCACTAAGGAAAATACGGTGATCAAGCCAGAGGTGGGTCCTGCTTCGTGGAGCTTAACGTCTAGTAAGGGAAACTAACGAACACCGTAACTGTGAATTGTGACCTGCTCTATGAGAAAAACAAGGTTCAGACACAGAAAAAAGAGAGAATAAATTTAGATAGGGTGAGTCAGAGGCTTCTCTAAAGAGCTGACATTTCTTAAAGGATAAGGCTAAGAGGAGAATAAGAGCCTTAAAGGAAGAGGAAACAGTGAGTCTGGAGTCCCTAAGGTGAGAAAGAGCTTTGTGGCTGGAGCTAAGTGACCAATTGGGAGAGTGGCACATGTAAGTTTACAGAGCCACACAGATACAAATCCTGTAGGTTCTTAAAGACATTTCTGAGGTTTTATTTGCTCCTACCCAGCAGCTGTCAATGTCACCACCCTCACATGTAGCAGTCGTCGTTGGGAATGTGGTTACAATCATGAAAGCAGCTGTCACCAGTTAGAACCTGGAAGTCTTGGTGAAACACATTGCTGGGCTCCCGCCCCACAGTTTCTGATGTGTGGGTCTGGGGTGAGGCCTAAAAATTTACATTTTTAACAGGTTCCCAGGTAATATTGATGCCGTTGGTCTGGAGACCGTACTTTAAGAACCACTAGTCTAGAGCAGTGTTTCTCACATTTTAATATACATGCAAAATCACCTGGGGATCTTGTTAAAGGACAGATATGTTAAACTAGGTCTCAGTTAGGAGGTGAAGAGCTGAACTTTTGCATTTCTAACAATGTTCCAGGTGATGCTTGAGATGGCCAGACCATGCACCACACTTTGAATGAAAGACTAACTGTTGCTTTAATGTTCTCTGGAGTTATTCCTGTTAATTCATCCTCTCATTACTTGAATGAATTAATGGTAATGTGGAGGGTGAGGGTAGGGAGTTCAACAGATACCTTTAATAAAGCTACACGGGAATGTGTGTGTGGCTAGAGGGGTAGTGTGTGTACTTGCCTGTATACAGGGTAAGAGGCAGAGAAATGGTTTAGCTCAAAACCTATTGGTTTAAATATAGAATAGATAGCTAGTGGGAAGCAGCCGCATAGCACAGGGAGATCAGCTCGGTGCTTTGTGACCACCTAGAGGGATGGGATAGGGAGGGTGGGAGGGAGGGAGATGCAAGAGGGAAGAGATATGGGGACATATGAGTATGTATAACGGATTCACTTTGTTATAAAGCAGAAACTAACATACCATTGTAAAGCAATTATACTCCAATGAAGATGTTAAAAAAAACAAAACCTATTCCTTTTATAAATATAAAAAAATAGTAAAAATGGTTTAGCAGTAATACTTTAATAATCTTCAGAATAAAATAATTCCCATTTATTTTTATTTGTCAATAAAAGTGAAAACCTAGTTTTGGTTCAGTGTTTGACACTTATATTTAAAGCATGTGTCCCAAAGCCAGCATTATGCAAGTATTTCAAATCTTTTGCAAAATGTTGCTGGTGTCTAGATTTATAACTGTGGAGGAAGTCATATAAATTTAAACAGATAATACACTGATCAGAGGTGGCCCACAGGGCTTCCCTGGTGGCGCAGTGGTTGGGAGTTCGCCTGCTGATGCAGGCAACACGGGTTCGGGCCCCGGTCCGGGAAGATCCCATATGCCGCGGAGTGGCTGGGTCCGTGAGCCATGGCCGCTGAACCTGCGCATCCGGAGCCTGTGCTCTGCAAGGGGAGAGGCCACAACAGTGAGAGGCCTGCATAGAGCAAAAAAAAAGATGGCCCACAACGAATATTGTTACTCAATCAAAATTTCTTCTTTTTTTTTAGATATAATAAGAAAATAAATTTAACTTTTTTTAAAAAAAATTGGGGTATAGTTGCTTTACAATGTTGTGTTAGTTTCTGCTGTACAATGAAGTGAATCAGCTATATGTGTACATATATGCCCTCCCTCCTGGACCTCCCTCCTCCGCCCCCATCCCACCAATCTAGGTCACCACAGAACACCGAGCTGAGCTCCCTGTGCTATACTGCAGGTTCCCACTAGCTATCTGTTTTACACATGGTAGTGTATATATGTCAATCTCAATCTCCCAGTTCATCCCACACCCCATTCCCCACCCTGTGTCCACATGTCCATTCCCTATGTCTGCGTCTCTATTCCTGCCCTGCAAATAGGTTCATCTGTACCATTTTTCTAGATTCCACATATATGCGTTAATATACATATTTGTTTTTCTCTTTCTGACTTACTTCACTCTGTATGACAGACTCTAGGTCCATCCACGTCTCTACAAATGACCCAATTTCATTTCTTTTTATGGCTGAGTAATATTCCATTTTATATATGTACCACATCTTCCTTATCCATTCATCTGTTGATGGCCATTTAGGTTACTTCCATGCAAAGAAAACCATAAATTAGACGAAAAGACAACCCTCAAAACGGGAGAAAATATTTGCAAATGAAGCAACTGACAAGGGATTAATCTCCAAAATATATAAACAGCTCATGTAGCTCAATATCAAAAAAACAAACAACCCAATCAAAAAATGGGCAGAAGATCTAAGTAGACATTTCTCCAAAGAAGACATACAGATGGCCAAGAGGCACATGAAAACATGCTCAATGTCAATAGTCATTAGAGAAATACAGATCAAAAGTACAATGAGTTATCATCCCCTGACACTGGTCAGAATGGCCATCATCAAAAATATCTACAAACAATAAATGCTGGAGAGGGTGTGGAGAAAAGGGAACCCTCTTGCACTGTTGGTGGGAATGTGAATTGATACAGCCACTATGGAGAACAGTATGGAGGTTCCTTAAAAGACTAAAATAGAACTACCATATGACCCAGAAATCCCACTACTGGGATTTACCCTGAGAAATCCCTACTGGGATTTACTGGGCCTATACCCTGAGAAAACCATAATTCAAAAAGTTTAACTTTTTTATGGTGATAGGTACCTGTAGAAATTTGAGATATGAAATATGATTGAAGTAGTGGCTTTACAAACTTTCAGAAAACTAGAAAGTCACTATATCTTGTATTCTAATTCTATTTATATATTGGCATGTCTTCCTATGTCAGAAAAACAATTTATATCTACTGAATTTATACTACTTGAAGAAATGATCTATTCCATATCTGAATAGATTTCACTTGATACTCCTAAATGGAAGTAGTGTGTGAACATATTAATTAATTCATACATGGAAGGATAAGAATAATTTGGTTTAGTATCAAATCAATATTTTGAAAATAATTTATTTTATCCTCAGGATGCTTGGGGAACATCTCACCCATTAGTCATCTTTCTTCTTTATTTTAAATGTTCTATTAGAAATCATTTATTAACTTACGTTTTCCATTCTTTCTTGCTTGGAATGTTAGCTATCATTTGCAAAACTTCCCTACAGTTTCTGCAATGATAAGAGAATGTATATAAACTTTCACTAGCAACAGTTAGATTTTCTACTTGCTAAAATAGAACAGATTGATCTCTTTCCTGGTTGAGTGTTCTCCACAGGCTCCAGCCATTGCCATGTATAACTGGATATAATTAATACTTTGAGACCAAGGTTCTTCTCTCTATAGAGACCACTCTGGCATGGGAGGCTGCAATGTGTCAAATGGCCAATGACAGTTGGTTAAATGGTTCCATAAATGCTGAAAATAGCCTTGCTTCTCATCAGACTAAGCAACCCCACATTCAGGCCCCCAAAGTGCAGTTGATTGGGACAAGCTTGTACAGTGAAGTTGTACCCTAGTCTTGCATAGGATACTATGTCCATCAACAGAAAAGAAGGATTAGAGAACTAGACTAGAAAAGAAAAAACGAATCAAAGGCCTCTTAGTTTTAAAAGATTTCTGGATTTCAAATTAAAGTTCCCCTGGCCCTGTTTGAAAAAATATTCAATGTTTCCTGGTTCCTCAGCCACTAAAGCTTCCTGTATGATTTGGCTTCTAGGTGGTTCACATGTATCTTGCCACCCATTGGGTCAAAGGGAGTTTGAATATTTATTTTAGCATTTCTGGCACCCAGAAATGAATATCTGTCCTCATTTCATCCACAAGTCCCCCCCACCATGGTTAAAATATAACGTCAGATACAAGTGTTTACTTATATATTTTTGACCAACCCATGTTTTTTCCCCAATGAACCGTATACTCTTTATCCCAATTCAGTAAATAAGTCAGCTCTACTTCTATTTTCTCTCTAGTTTTTTAATGAAGAAGCATTCGGGACCTGTCACTTGTATTGCTCCAGATCTCTTCATGGTGGCGGAATGGCCAGTCGTGTGTGTGGTATTTTTATTTATTTATTGGCCAGACTGTTACCTCACCCTTTGCCATGGGGCTTGAGTTGTGTGGAGGGTGGGACTGTGAAGGGGGCATTATTGTGAAGGGAGAAATTATTGAGAAGATAAATTGTTAAGGTGAAGAAGACTCTACCTCCAATCACACTGAGATTTGGATGGCTACCACATCTTGTGGTATTTGAAAATAATCGTCTTGGAGGTATCAGAGTGAAGAGTGCAGTGGTCAAGCACAGTGTTTCTTAGAAGAAGAAGTGTACCTTGGGCATCAGTCAGGGTGCTCTTGCCAAGGGCTGGCTCATAGCCGTGCAGCATGCTTCTGTGAAGGGCAGTCCTCTATCCTGATTCTACTGCTTCCATTTAACAATGGAGCTCTCATCTGCCCGTCGTCCCTTGAGAGTACTTGTGTATCAAATATAATCAAATTTGTGGTGGTGGCAGAAGGACCTGATGTTCTGTCTTTGGGATGCTCTGTTTTAACGATGGACCAATAAATGGCTGGCAACTGATTTGTACTCAAAAATGAGTACACCATTTGACAACATTTTCATTTCCTTAGGGACATGCCAATGATTCCACGTCAAGGGATCACTGGAGGGTCCACTGGGGAATCTTTCTGGGTTACATGGGCTGAGAGGTTAGAAAGTTGCCTGTGTAATCTTTAAGAAACCTGCCTGTCAGGAGGCCACGTGATCTAATGATGTTACTGCAGCAGAATACCCCATTGTGTCAGTATCCGTACCCGGCACTTACTTTCTTTGCATCCTGTTTAGTGATGAGAGTTTCAAGGCCAAACATTTTGTTCCATTCAGTGCATAATTTATATGTTCAAAATAACAACACTCCCATAAAAGTCATTGTTTGGTGAAGGGCCCTTGAATTTAGTTTTTCTGTTAAATTGTTCTATCATTTTTAGTTGTCAAACTAATAAGGGAAGGCAGAGCCTCAAGTAAAATTATTTCCAACTGCTACCCCAATGTGCCAGCTCTAAAATGAATACATCTTCTACTTGAATCAGATCAAGGGCACCTGTTTAAATGTTACCTTATTAGATTATAATGCAGTGCTAAAGAATTTATCCTATAGTAGGGCCATTCTGGCCAGACAAAGGCACACTATATTGATGACCAAAATTAACAGGTCATAATTAGCATCTAAAAGGATGCATTTGCTACATCAGTGACCACAGATGACCAAAAGGTTGATTCAAGGTCCATCTCTATTTTGGACCAGTCAAACCAGGGTTCAAGGGGTAAGTGGTGTGTGAGGTTAGTCCCAGTTTCTTCAACATCCCTGCTATGAAATTTATTATAGTCCTACTGCACCGTGGTACTATTCCACATTTGCAGCAGTGTGGTTCTAGAGCTTCCCTTTTGGCAGGTCCAGTTGTTGGGGGTTCTACTCTTCGACATTTGAAGGCTCTTTCCATCCCTAGAATTGCAATAAATCCCTTGCAATTACACACTCAGGGAAGGGAAATACCACCCCAGGAAAACTTCTTTGGTCCTCTGTGTCCGGCCACTATCCTAACCCAGGAACCTCAGCTACTTCTCCTCCATATCTTTCAATAGTCAAAAAAATTTCTCTCCTTATGTTCAAGTCTCCCAGAATTAATGTTATCTTTGATCCTGTATCTAAAAGTTCCTGAGATTCTTGAAAATTATCCTTTGTTCAAAAAAAGTCTTGGGGTTTGAGTCTCTCCTGGCCAATCTAACGTTTTACTGGACCCGATGTTAAGGACTTTGGGGCAGATTGTCCTTCCCTTTGAGAGACTGGGTCTGATCTCCAGACTTTAGTGCCAGGGTTCTTAAATTAAGAAAGATCAGAAGAAATCAAAGGAAATGCTTTGGAAGTTGTCCTTTGTTTTCCACGCGCAGGGAGTTTATCCTTAGGATTTACGAAGCCCTTGTCTCAGTGTTCCCTGTCTTGGCTCAGCTCCCAGTGATTTTGAAGTGGCTTGTTGCTATCTGTGTGGAGGGTTTGCCAAGGTTGTTGCCATAGCTGCTGTACCTGCAAGTTTAGCTGATTCTTCTGTCCTATTGATCTCCTCTGAATCTTAGTAAGTTGTCAGCGTTTCTCTTGCGAATGGAGGATGTGATTCCAAATCTAATGACCCTTTGTCTTAGCCCATAGGGAAATTGTTGTGTAGACAGTGAGCCCAATCGAAATTCATATCTTTCCATTAGCCTATTCTCCAGCTATTTCCCATGAAATTCATGCTTCCATAGAAAGCTTTTGGGAGTTAGAAACATAACCCTTTGGGAGAGACTCAAGATGATCGTTTCTTTGCATGTCAGCATAAAGATAATCGTGTGAATTGTCAGGTTCACCTGTCCTGCTGGTCAGGATGGTCCCTATTTGAAGTTCTTTCTTTCTAGTCTCCTTGATCCCTTGCTTATCAGTTTTCCATGATGGGGTTGCTCATCTTGGTTTCCAAGATTTCCCTACCCACAGAATCAAAGCATTAATTTCAAAGGGGTGTCCACTTCTTCCTGTCACATATTCTATTCATTACCTCTCCTTTTTCTAAATTGTGGTAAAATATACATAAATTTACCTTTTTGAAACAATTAAAAACGGACGGTTCTATGGTATTAGGTACATTCATGTTATTGTGCAACCATCCCCACCATTCATCTCCAGAACGTTTTCTTCTTCCCCACCTGCAACTCTGATCCAGTGAACACTAACTTCTCATTCTCCTCTCCTCTCACCCTTTGGCAACTACCGTTCTACTTTCTGCTTCTGTGAATTCAACTGCTTTAAGAACCTCATATAAGTGGAATCACACATTATTTGTCCTTTTGTAACTGGCTTATTTCACTTAGCATAATGTTTTCAAGGCTTGTCTATGTTGTAGCACATGTCAGATTTTTAAGGCTGAATAATGTTTAATTGTACGTATATACCATATTTAGTTTACACATTCTTCTGTTCATGGACACAAGGGTTGTTTCCACCCTTTGTCTATTTTGCAAAACTGCTATGAACATGGGTGTACAAATATTTATTCAAATCCCTACTTTCATTTCCTTTGGTCATACTTTAAACAGGTTTTAAAAATGTTCTTTAAACATTTTTATTGTGGTATAATTTACATAGAATAATTCAAAGATTTTAAGTGTAGCGTTTTATGGCTTTTGACAAATATTGATATATACACCTGTGTAACTCCCACTACACTCACGATATGGAATAAACCCGTCAGGCCAGAATGTTTCTCCTTGCCCATTTGTGGTCATTACTTCCTTCACCCACAGCTCAAGGAAACCACTAATCTGCTTACTGTCTCTGTAGATTAGCTTTTATTTTCTAGAATTTAGCATCGATGGAAACATTCAGTATGAACTCAGCGTTTTTGAGATTTACCCATATTGCGTGTATCAGAGGTATCTTTCTCTTTATTGCTGAGTAGTAGTTCATTGTAAGGCTATAACCCAATTTGTTTATCTATTCAACAGTTGATGGACATCTGGTTGTTTCCAGGGCTATTGTGAATAAAACTGCTATGAACATATATTTTTCATTCTCTGGGATAAATATCTAGAGTGGAATTGCTGAGTTGTATTTATAATACACAGCCAACCAGTGTCCCAAAGTGGTTGTACCATATTACTTTTAAAAGAGCATCATAAGGACTTTCCTGGTGGTGCGGTGGTTAAGAATCCGCCTGCCAATGCAGGGGACATGGGTGGGAAGATCCCACGTGCCGTGGAGCAACTAAGCCCATGTGCCGCAACTACTGAGCCTGCGCTCTAGAGCCTACGAGCCATAACTACTGAGCCTGCGAACCACAACTACTGAAGCCCCTGTGCCTAGAGCCTGTGCCCGGCAACAAGAGAAGCCACCGCAATGAGAAGCCCACGCATCGCAATGAAGAGTAGCCCCCGCTCGCTGCAGCTAGAGAAAGCCTGCGTGCAGCAACGAAGACACAACACAGCCAAAATAAATAAATAAATAAAATTAAAAGTAATAAAAATTAAAAAAAATAAAAGAGCATCATATAAGAGTTCCAGTTGTTTTACTTGCTCATCAACACTTGGTATGAATAGTCTTTCTAGTTTTAGAAATTCTAGTGATAGCTCATGTAGTTCTAGTTTGCATATAATTTACATCTAAATGCATCTATTTAATTAATTAAATTCCATAGTGACTAATGATGTGGAACATGTTTTCATGAGGTTATTTGTCATCTGTATATCTTCTTCAGTAAAGCATTAGTTCAGATTTTTGCCCATATTTCTTGGGTTATTTATCGTATTATTATTGAGTTGTAAGAGTTCTATATATATTCTAGGTATAAGTCCTTTTTGAATATATATTTTGCAATTATTTTCTCTCAGTCTGTGGTTTATCTTTTCTTTCATTAACAGGGTCTTTTGAAGAGCAAAGTTTTAAATTTTGATAAAGTCCAATTTATGAAATTGTTTTCGTTCATGCTGCTTGTTTTGTATCTAGAATTCTTTTGCCAAACCCAAAGTTGCTAAAGATTTCTCCTGTGTGTTCTTCTTGAAATTTTTATAGTTGTAACTCTTACATTTAGATCTATGATCCATTTTGAGATTATTTTTGCCTGTGAAATTTTTAGAATTTTATTTATTTACTTTTTGATGAAAGACTATTTAATTCTTCAAGAATCTGAAAATAGACCAAATGTGTTTCACTGTGAACACTTTGTAGAGGTGAACTGAGGCTGCAGTACTTTAGTGGTTTGTTTTTTTTTAATATTTATTTGACTTTGCTGGGTCTTCGTTACATGCATGCGGGATCTTCAACGTCCCATGTGGGATCTTTAGCTGGGGCACACATGCGGGATCTAGTTCCCTGACCAGGGATCAAACCCGGGCCCCCTGCCTTGGGAGCGCTGAGCCCTAGCCACCGCACCACCGGGGAAGTCCCAGCACTTTAGTTTTGATGCGTTATTCCGCCAGGGTCGCGGGGACCTTCGCTCCATCCTTTTCTGCTTTGGCCTTAGCGGCTGAAACCTGTTTCCTAATGATTTCGGCGTATTCTTTGTCTTTCCCTGTACTGTCCCTCCCTTCCCTGAACATAACAGAAGCATCCACCTCGGCTGGGGAGGAGGTGTTGGGCTCATTAAGCAATGAGATTACACTTAATAGGATAGTCCTGAGATTTTGAGTAGGGTTCCGCCTTTCAGAGGGCGGTTCTCCACTCTGCCGGCCGTCCACAGGCGGAGGAAGAACGGAAACGCATACGTCTCCACGCTCTTAAGTGTTGGGGAGCCACATTTGGGTCAAGAATCTCAAGGTAGGTGGTGAATCCGTGTAATCAATAGGGAATTTAATATGAGCCTTGAAGTAGCCGCCTTCGTAGAGGGTGTTAGGGGTCCGAAGAGGACAACCTCCCCGTTGTAGAGGTCGGATTCATCCACCAGTGTGATGCGGCACCGTCCACCGCTTCCTCCTGCAGGGATTTCGGCGCGAGCAGCAGGGCCTTCTACGAACTGGTCATCTGCTACTGGGCCATCGCATTGGTGGCGGCGCGGGATGGGCCCCCAGTCCTCACAAGTGGTCGGGGTGGGGGGAGGAGGGACCAGGCCCTTCCCCGCCCTTGCCCTGGGTGGGGCCGGGCCCCGGCGTCTTCACACACCCCGCGGCGGTACCAGGCCCCTGACGCCAGTGGGCCGGCCTGGTTCTTCTGCTCACGTTCACGCCGGGTCGGAGGAGGGCTGGAGAGAGTTAAAGAAATTCTGGGTTGTTCCCCGCCCCACCTTAACTGTGGGGAGGGGGGGGGGCGGTGAGAGGAGGTGAAAGTGGAGGAAGGCGTCCGAGGGCCCGGGATCGTAAGGGGACAGTGCCTAGCTTCCTGGCCCTCTCCTAGAATTTTATTTTTTCTTTTCTTTTTAAAATTAATTTTTATTGGAGTATAGTTGATTTACAATCTTGTGTTCATTTCTGCTGAACAGCAAAGTGAATCAGTTATACATATATCTACCCTTTTTTAGATTATTTTCCCATATAGGTCATTACAGAGTATTGAGTAGAGTTCCCTGTGCTATACAAAGGTTCTTATGAGCTATCTATTTTGTATATAGTAGTGTGTCTATGTCAATCCCAATCTCCCAGTTTATCCCTCCCTCTCCCCCTTGGTAACCGTTAGTTTGTTTTCTACATCTGTGACTCTATTTCTGTTTTGTAAATAGGTTCATTTGTACCACTTTTTTTTAAAGATTCCATATATAAGTGATATCATATGATATTTGTCTATCTCTGTCTGACTTACTTCACTCAGTATGACAGTCTCTAGGTCCCATCCATGCAGGTGAAAATGGCACTATTTCGTCCTTTTTTTATGGCTAATATCCCATTGTATATATATATACCACATCTTCTTAATCCAGTCCTCTGTTGACGGGCATTTAGGTTGCTTCCATGTCTTGGCTAGTGTAAATAGTGCTGCAGTGAACGTTGGGGTGCATGTATCTTTTTGAATTATGGTTTTCGCCAGATACATGCCCAGGAGTGTGATCCATGGATCATATGGTAGCTATATTTTTAGCTTTATAAGGAACCTCCATACTGTCCTGCATAGTGGCTGTACCAATTTATATTCCCATCAACAGTGTAGGAGGATTTCCTAAAATAGATATGATGTACATTTTCTGTACATATTGGCTAAAGGTATTTGAGAATTTATTTGCATGCTACTTCAATTATCATAAGGCTGCAAGTATAAACCCAGGAGTAATTAAAAAATATATACTTATGAAAGTGCATTGTATAGATTCATAAAAATGTCCTGAGATATTAGTATGCTCTGGGGCCTCCCACGGCTCACTCTGTGCCCTGAGATTTGTTCAGAAAATGTAATTCAGGTGGGTTCTGTTAGACTCTGAGCTGGAGTTTAGAGAATAGAATATTTATTAGGCATTGCCCTTGGGATAAACAAATGTGGGAAGAAAGGCAAGGAAATAAGATTGGGCAGGAAACGTTGAGCTGTGATGCAGACGTCATGTCAGACGTAGCCATTTTGATTGAGCTAAAATGTTCCTAGCTCACTGGGGTGAGTTGGCTGAAACTTCTCACTCACAGATCAGCTGCTAGATGTGGGTCCCCGCAGGTAGTGGGGCTCCGCAGCTGAGCCAATTTCTGAAAGGTCTGACAACACCTAGGCAGCTGGGACTATAAATCCTTCCTTGCAGAGGCATGTAGATGATGAATCTCCACATCCATCACAGTCTGCCTGTTGCTCAAATCCACGTTTTCATGGAGATGGTATGACTGGTGTACCTCCTTGTCACGGGCCTACTCTGATACCTGCTCTGCTGTGTGTGGGATCCTGGGCAGGTAGAACAAACCCTTGGGTAGTGATGCTGGCTGAGACTCTGTGTGCAGGAAAGGCAATCCATGCCAAAAAAGGTCTCTTCCTATCTGAATCAATCACAGGTCTTTTAAAGGTAGAAGGGACTCAGTGCAGACAAATTGCCATCAAATGGGCAGATTGTCTCCTTAAGGAATGGTGCCATGATATGGACTCAACATTGGTCTCTGTTGCTGGCAGGTTGGACATTTAGAGGCAGCAGTAGCTCGATTCATTATGGAAAGTGGGAGCCTATGCTGCTGGGTTGTTGCCTAACCTCTGTCTCTTTCACCAACGCCACTTTTTAATATGTCCATTGTTCCACTGTTGGACTGGCCAGTGACAGCTTGCTGTCATCAGTTGGCTAAGTCATTCTACCTACTTGGTTGTTTAATGCCACTTCCATAGTGGGAACTCTTGGATTGATGTTAACTTTTCATACAAAGATTTTCACACTTTATATTCACTCCCATTTCTTTCTTTTTTTACCATCTTTATTGGAGTATAATTGCTTTACAATGGTGTGTTAGTTTCTGCTTTATAACAAAGTAAATCAGCTATACATATACATATGTCCCCATCTCTCTTCCCTATTGCGTCTCCCTCCCTCCCCCATTCCCACTTCCCATACACTATATTCCTTTCTGCCAGACCTCTTTGTCCCTGATCTTCCAGTCTTTTTTCTTCTATGACTTTGATCAGCTAGCCAGACTACCCATGAGCCCTTATATGTCCTAATCTCAGGCCACTTCTTTTATCACATGGAGTAGATGACCAGATGCACTGTCCCAGTCTGTGCCTGAATTAGGCTGCAGTGGCTTGCATCCACACACTGAGCTGACTCATCTGTAAACCAAGCGTGGGCATTTTCATCCTCCATCAGCTAGTCCTCAGAGATCCCCCTTGTGGGCCATGGGATTATGCTGAGGAAGAGGTGCTGGTGCAGTCATGGTGTATGACAGGAGTCTGGGCTTTCTGAGTTGATGGGTCAGGGAAGATTTGGCTCATGAGTTCATATGGTGTCCCATAGTCTGACTTTCAGTTTGTACCATGCCAAGAGTTGCATTTCAAAAAACATCTTCTCTCTTGCAAACGGTGTGACCTTGCTCCAGTACCCCAGGGGGCAGTGTTATGATTTTCCCACTGGGACTTCCCCTAAATCGCACGCGGTGTTCTTCCCACCACTGATGCCTCTAGTACAAGAGGGTCTGTTTGCTCAAGTGGCAGGGTGCAGCGTGGACCTAACCATAGGCATTCCTGGTTACTTGCTCAGGGGCATCTTTGATTTGCTTTTATTTTGACTCTTACTTTTTTTAATTCTATTTTATTTTTTGTTTTTGCTTTATAACAAAGTGAATCAGTTATACATATACATATGTTCCATATCTCTTCCCTCTTGCGTCTCCCTCTCTCCCACCCTCCCGATCCCACCCCTCCAGGCGGTCACAAAGCACCGAGCTGATCTCCCTGTGCTATGCGGCTGCTTCCCACTAGCTATCTACCTTACGTTTGGTAGTGTGTATATGTCCATGCCTCTCTCTCGCTTTGTCACAGCTTACCCTTCCCCCTCCCCATATCCTCAAGTCCATTCTCTAGTAGGTCTGTGTCTTTATTCCTGTCTTACCCCTAGGTTCTTCATGACATTTTTTTTCTTAAATTCCATATATATGTGTTAGTATACGGTATTTGTTTTTCTCTTTCTGACTTACTTCACTCTGTATGACAGACTTTAGGTCCATCCACCTCATTACAAATAGCTCGATTTCATTTCTTTTTATGGCTGAGTAATATTCCATTGTATATATGTGCCACATCTTCTTTATCCATTCATCTGATGATGGACACTTAGGTTGCTTCCATCTCCTGGCTATTGTAAATAGAGCTGCAGTGAACATTTTGGTACATGACTCTTTTTGAATTATGGTTTTCTCAGGGTATACGCCCAGTAGTGGGATTGCTGGGTCATATGGTAGTTCTATTTGTAGTTTTTTAAGGAACCTCCATACTGTTCTCCACAGTGGCTGTACCAATTCACCTTACCACCAGCAGTGCAGGAGTGTTCCCTTTTCTCCACACCCTCTCCAGCATTTATTGTTTCCAGATTTTTTGATGATGGCCATTCTGACTGGTGTGAGATGATATCTCATTGTAGTTTTGATTTGCATTTCTCTAATGATTAATGATGTTGAGCATTCTTTCATGTGTTTGTTGGCAGTCTGTATATCTTCTTTGGAGAAATTTGACTCTTACTTTTTAACTGTATTTCGAAGGGCTATGAATAAGGGTCAGAATGAAACGCCTTCATAGTGCAGCATCTCTATCTGAGCCATCAGCGAGGACACCTGAACTGGATTCTAAACAGGGTTGTTTCTACTCTGTAATTCCTGAGGATGCTCTCTGTTGCCCTCAGCAGATTAGAATGGTTATATACATAATGGGCCTCCTGATGGGGTGTGTGTTAGTGTGTGTTTAGGACTGGAGCAGAGATGGGGGATATAAAAGGCAAGAGTGGAGGGGTGGCAGGAAGTCCCCCAAATTAGCTGTTTGTTCAAGCTAAGGAGTGATGATGTTACGCTTTTGTATTTTCACTTCTTAGAGACGTAAGTCTGAGTCCACATCTTCTGGTATATTAACCTCCTCGATACACATTAATAAATATAAAGTAAAACTATAGATGCCTTTCCTTGTAAGAAGAGGAAAATATGTACTATGTGTAGTATAGAGTACTTTATGTTCTATTTATTTAATCTAAGAGAAAAAACATTAGAATTTTTAGAGCTTGAAGATACCTTAGCTTTCATCTAGTTCAACCTCTCCATGTTATAAATGAGGAAAATCTTTTATCTTATTGACTCTTTTCAATGAAGTCATGAAACATTTTGTTGTTCATAAGTTGGTAAGTGTATCCATATACTTCTATAAGTTTCTCTTGTGATTTTGGCCAGCAATGATGAAATCAGTATGTTTTGATCTTTGTGCAAGTTGTTCAGAAGGAACTTAAAAGAAGTATTTAGGAAAATCTAAGTGCTGAAACATTTAAGATATGCTTTATGGTCTCAGTTTTGTGTGATTGTCAGCCAGGAAGCTTTCTGATTAAGACAGCTTGCCAATTTCCTGCCAAATACATTATTTATTACACTAATGGGGATTTCCTATTTGAGGTTTTAAAGACAAAATGTTACTGGTATTATTTCCCTTAAAATAATTGACATAGCTCAATTGATGCAGTCTAGTAAGTTAAAATCAAGAACAAGTCAGAGCTCAATGATAACATATAGGTATTTTACTAGTATATACTTATTGAAATAAACTAGATTTCATTAGATTAGAGATTTTTCATTCATTATTGATAGTGAACTTGAAGCTGGATGTTAATGAATTTGTATTTCCTTTTTTGATCTAATGCTTTGTAAGAATGAAATAACTTTTAGCAAGGACTAAATTCTGTTGGGTTAAAATGGCATTAGGATCCCATAGTTATGTGCACAAATTATAGAATTTCATGCGTTTCTCCCAAAGCTATAAAGAAACTTCTGCCTACTTGCGTGTGTGTGTGTGCGCATGTGTGTTCTTGTAGTAGTAGCTACAAAGGGAGATGGGTTCCAAGCATCTAAAGAATAAATATATGTAGGTAAATTAACAGACTAAAGTATACCTAATTTTAACCAGACAGCAAAAGCATGAAACAAATTTTGATAATGATACATTTTTAATTTGTTTGTAAAATTAAACTACATTTAAAAATTACAGATTGTAACAACCACTATAGAGGAAAAGAACAAGGTGCTCTAAGAAAGACCACGGGGCGTTTTCCTTAGCTGAGACAATCATAAAAAGCCTTTCTGAAGGACAGATAGTTAGGCAGACAAAGAGTCTGTGTGTGGGAGGAAGGATGTGTGTGGATAGCAATCCAGACCATCCATGAAAAAGGCCTTGTGGCTGCGAGTGTGAGATGTTCAAGAAAGAAGGCCAAGATGGTCAGAGTGCAGTGATGACAAGTTAGCATGAGATGAGACTAAGAGGATGGCATGACTGTGGGCCATGCTGACTTGTTTGAATCTTATTTTAGTGCAATAGTGTGGGGGGGAGTGTCATAAAAGGATTTTAAGTAGGAGAGTGACACCATTTCATCTGTATCTTTAAAAGACCCCATTGGTTGCAATATGGGTATTGCATTGGTTTTGGATCGGGGTAAGAGTGGAAGAAGACTGACATTTTTAGGAGACAGTTGCATTAGTCCAGGTGAGAGTTGGAATAGCTTGGACTGGGGTATTGGCAGTGCAAATGGGGAGTAATGGATGGATTCAGGGTGTTTTGAGGGTAGTAGAATCACTGAGGCTCAGTAATATATTGAATATGGAGGTAAGAGAGACATATGGCAAGATGTGCCCAGATTTGGGGCTTAAGCAAATGGGTGTGGGGAGGTGATAGTGTCATTTATTGAAATCACGTAAGTCTGGAGGATAACAATTTTGGGAGAAAATAAAAAACTCAAGTCTGGAATGTCAATTTTGTTATGCCATGGGGACGATCAGTTGACGGGGTCAAGTAAGCATTTAAATATGTAGGTCTCTAAGTGTAGGCTAGAGATGATTCGGGAGTTACTGGCATATAGATGGTAGGGAGAAAAAAATAAAAGCTCTGAGTCACATTAAGTCGAGTGGAAGAGGAAGAGTTATCTAAAGAGAGGGAGGGAGATGCTAGGTAAGAAAATCAGTAAAGTTTTGTATCACATAGACCAAGAAAAAAGCATTTCTAGAAGGAGGAAACAACTGACTGTGTTATGTGTTACTGAGCAGTCAAATAAGACCAGAGCGAAAAAATATTGATTAAATTTGAGGGCATGCGAGTCCATGACCTTCAGGAGGTGACTTCAAGAACAAGAGGGACAGATATCAGACTGGAGTGGATTGAAGAGTGAAAGATGAGGAAGTAGAGAAAAGATGTGAAGACAACTGTGGTAGACACCATCGGTTGACTACCCACCAGCTATTTCCCCAGTGCTAATAGAATCCCAGTTTTTCCAGTGATATCTGAGTGGTCAAATCCCTTGAGAGTGTGAACTGATATTGTCCAAATTAATCATAGTGTCTCATTCACCTTGCCATGGGATTGCATATTCTATACATTCTGGCCAATATCTTCCTCCTAGTCTTTACTTAGGATAACACTAACATTGTAAATAAAATATTATCACAGGTAACAAAATAGCTTTGATTTGGGAGTATTTCAACACTCTAGTATTGATCATGAGCAATTATTCTATTTAACCTAAAAAAATTTACTGTCTAACATAACAGCAATATAATTATTACAATTTATTGCTAGCTTGCTATATGCCAGACATTGTTCAATGTGCTGTATGTATAATATTTCAGCTAAACCCCCAACAAACTTGTCAGGCATAATTACTTTTATTTTTCAGACAAGTTAATCAAGACTCAGAAATGAAGTAAAATACCCAAGGTCACAATCAGGTAAGTGGGAGAAGCAATCAGTGACTTGTTCAACCCATCAGAATTGTTCATTCCCTACAGAATACAGTACATTTTCTCCTGCATCTATTAAAGGGGTGTTTTACCCTTGTGCTCGTCTACACTTGCCTGTTTTCTTCCTTGCTCACACCTGCCTTTTTAATTCCATTGGCTTTCAGCCAACTAT
The DNA here is from genome assembly GCF_963924675.1 of Phocoena phocoena. Classification (NCBI taxonomy): domain Eukaryota; kingdom Metazoa; phylum Chordata; class Mammalia; order Artiodactyla; family Phocoenidae; genus Phocoena; species Phocoena phocoena. Next base: position 18,518,168 of record NC_089239.1, on the reverse strand, counting down.
TACACATGAAGATTAAACATGTTGATTTTACTAAGCTGACCCTACTGGAATGATAAGCTTTCTCTGAAGATACTGGAAAAAGAGGTTGGGTTATTTAAAGGCTGACCATAATGAAAAACATTAATTAAAGATTTTCTTACCATACAACTTTACATTCAACCAAAGGAAAGGAATTCACTGTACATTTATAACATGGAATCAAAGAATAGTCATATGGAATTATAAAGCACTGACAGCCTGACTTTGGTAGAGTATTTAAATTTTCATTTTCAAAATATGCAAATACATAGTGTTTTTGAAGATACAGAGTAGTTAATTAGGGCAAAGCATACTCTGCAAGGAGTCAGATAACACTTTTATTAAAGGCTCTAGTACTCTGACCTGAGCGGGGCTCCTAACTTTTATGAATCTGTTTCCTCATCAGTAAAATGGACATAAAGCTGCATTGTTTTCAACTGAAATTCAAATAAAAGAAAGTAAAACCAAGTTTTATGATCATGGTAAAGTATTCATTCAATAAGTGATAATTTAACATCTATTGTGTTTGAGGTACTGTGGTCACCTATAGTTACTACGGATGGTGGAACATGCTTAGATACATAACTGTTACATAAAAAGATGGTAAAAGCTGTAATAAAAATGTGCAAAATCCTATAGCAGTACAGGAAGGTGGATGTGGTGAGAAGTAAGTTTGGAAGCATAAGTTGGGTAGAAAATATAAAGGGCATTAAGGATATACTAAAGAGTTTAGCTGTTACTCATAGCAGTGTGGTTATTGAAAGTTTCCACGTATAGTATAAGAATGATATGATTATATGTGAATGTACTAAAGATGGTGGTTTTGGATAAATTGGAAGAAGAAATATAGGAGTTAGGGAGATTGGTTATCTTGCTACTTCCAAAATCCAGAAGAGACTTGATGAGCCTCAGGTAGGGCCATCAACACAGAGAGAAAGGGATGATGTTTCTGTTAACTATTGTTGCCTAAGGAGCCACCTCAAACTGAGTGGCTACAACAAAGAACGATGTATTATTTCTTATCAATATATGAGTTGGCTGGATCCTTCTACTGCTTATCTTGCTGGGGCACATTCCTGGGCTTGCAATCAGATTATGGCTGGAAATCCTGCATGGCTCAAGATGAACTCACACATATGTCTGGCTGTTGGTGCTCGTTAAAGGAATCGCTCCTGTCCTCCACGTGGCTCCTCTCTTCCTTCTCGAGGTGAGACTGACTTCTTAACATCATGATGGCCTCAGGACAGAGTTCCAAGAAGAGAAGCCAAAAGATACAAATGCTCGTGAAGCCTCTATTTGTGTCACATTTACTAATGTCCCATAGGCCAAATCAAATTACACGGCCAAATCCAGTGACGATGAGAGGAGTGGTAAATAATTTGTGTCCATTTTTAATCCATCACAAATGGTTTGAGGGATCTTGGAGGCAAAGTTGATGGTATTTGAGGGGAAATGAGATGCAGGAAATAGGAAGAGGGAAGATCAAGGATGATTCAGCTGAGGAGTAAATAGTGTTGCATTAATTGAGGCAATGAATAGTACAGGAAGATTTGCTGGAAAGTGATCAGGGAGATTGGATTTGAGTATTGTGGGGAGATCTTTAAATGGATGCCTGTGGGATATGCCAAGGGACTACATACTAAGAATGTGGAAATAAAGACTGGAACATAGAAGAACTTTCTAGGAAAGGGATAGAGATTTGGGAATAATTGGCTAATAGATCTGTAATACTGTAAGAAAGGGTTAGATTTCCTAGTTATAAAAGGTAAAATAAAGAGAAAAGTGAGCCAAAGTTCACAAAAGTGAACTAAGATTTCCTAGTTATAAAAGGTAAAATAAAGAGAAAAGTGAGCCAAGGGCAGTACTAATATCGAGGTAAGCGACAGAAAACAGCTAGCAAAAGAAGCGGAGGAATTGAGTTCAGAGAATAAGAAACATATTCAGTGAGAGAGAATCATGACAAAGGAATAGAAATATAAAGTAAATTATAAAAAATGCTGCATAATGTGTAATGCTTACTTATTAATAAAGGGATTTACAGTTACAACTAACTGTCCTCAAAATTTCCTTTGTATAAGGAATTTATATTAGCCTGAAGCTTTTTTTTAGTTCAAAGAAAAAACTTAAAGTGGTGGATAAATTTTCAGATATAAATTTATAACTGAGCATTTCATATAGAAATAGAAAGATAAAACTGGTTGGGACACCAGGAAAACTCATGTAAAAGCTAACAGTGACCAGCCTGAGAAGATACAGTGTGTGAATCACACTCTCTGAATTGCATAAAGCCACAGTATAGAACTGCTCCTGAATTTGATTGAACGATGTTAACAGAAAATTCAAAGAGACAGTGGATATCATTGAATAACTGTTGGGTAGCGAGTGAAAAGCTGCTTACATTTTTAAAAAATGCATTTGTTTCTAAATGCCTATCATTTAAATTTTCAATCTTCAAAATTTATCCTTTAAAAAGTATAGATGTTAATGATGTGAGTGAGGTAATGGAACCCACCATATGATGTCCAAGAGTACACTGTGGACTTAAACATGGAGACAACCTTGGCACAAAGGGCTCAAGGAGCTGATTCAGACCTGACTTGAGATAATTAGTTTCTTGAGCCATATTATGTTGTCTACATGAGGGAGGGATTATGGGGTCTGAGGGTTGGTTTAAACCTCCAAGTACTATTATAGTTGAATTGTCTCTTTCTCCCTTCAATTTTGTTGGTTTTTGCTTCATGTATTTTGGGGCTGTGTTATTAGGTGCACGCATATATGTTTATAATTATTACGTCTTGATGAATTGATCATTTTTTCATTATGAAATGTCCTTTTTTGGTCTCTAATAATAATTGTCTTGAAATCTATTATGCCTGATATCGGTATAGCTACTGCAGCTCTCTTTTTTTTTTTGCGGTACACGGGCCTCTCACTGTCGTGGCCTCTCCCGTTGCGGAGCACAGGCTCCGGACGCACAAGCTCAGCAGACATGGCTCACGGGCCCAGCCGCTCCGCGGCATGTGGGATCTTCCCGGACCGGGGCACGAACCCGTGTCCCCTGCATCAGCAGGCAGACTCTCAACCACTGCGCCACCAGGGAAGCCCTGCAGCTCTCTTTTAGTTACTATTTGAATGGTACTCCTTTTTCCATCTTTTAATTTCAATCCATTTGTGTCGAAATCTAAGGTGTGTCTCTAATAGCATGTTGTTGGATAATTTTTAAAAATCGACTCAAGTCTCCAAGTATTATTCTGCCAATATATCCCCTTTGATTGGAGTGTTTTATTCATTTACATTTACTGTAATTACTGATAATATTCATGCCTGCCATTTTCTAGATATCTTAGGTTTTTTTCATTCCTCTATTCCTCCATTATTGCTTTCTTGTTCTAAGTATTTTCTAGTGTATCATGTTAATTCCCTGTTGCTTCTTTTATTATATTTTCTGAGTTATATATCACATTTTAAACTAACATTTAAAAAGTATGATACTACATGAGAATCACCTAAATTGCTTGGCATAAATGAAAAATTGGGGGCCTCATACTAGATGTACTGCATCAAAATCTTATGGGACAGGAAGACCTTCAAGATGGCGGAGAAGTGGGATGCGGAGATCACCGTCCTCCCCACAGATACATCAGAAATAAATCCACACGTGGAACAACTCCTACAGAACACCTACTGAACGCTGGCAGAAGACCTCAGACCTCCCAAAAGGTAAGAAAACCCCCACGTACCTGGCTAGGGAAAAAGAAAAAAGAATAAACAGAGACAAAAGGATAGGGACGGGACGTGCACCAGTGGGAGGGAGCCGTGAATGAGGAAAGCTTTCCACACACTAGGAAGCCCCTTCGTGGGCGGAGACTGCGGGTGGCGGCGGGGGAAAGCTTCGAAGCCGCGGAGAAGAGCACAGCAACGGGTGCGGGAGGCAAAGCGGAGAGATTCCCGCACGGAGGATCGGTGCCGACCGGCACTCACCAGCCCGAGGGGCTTGTCTGCTCACCCGCCGGGGCGGGCGGGGCTGGGAGCTGAGGCTTGGGCTTTGGTGCGAGTGCCAGGAGAGGGCTGGGGTTGGCGGCGTGAACACAGACTGAAGGGGTTAGTGCGCCACGGCTAGCCGGGAAGGAGTCTGGGAAAAGGTCTGGAGCTGCTGAAGAGGTAAGAGACTTTTTCTTCCCTCTTTGTTTCCTGGTGCGCGAGGAGAGGGGATTAAGAGCGCTGCTTAAAGGAGCTCCAGAGACGGGGGCGAGCCGCGGCTAAAAGCGCGGGCCTCAGAGATGGACATGGGACGCTAAGGCTGCTGCTGCTGCCACCAAGAAGCCTGTGTGCGAGCACAGGTCACTCTTGACACCTCCCCTCCCGGGAGCCTGTGCAGCCCGCCACTGCCAGGGTCCCGTGATCCAGGGACAATTCCCCCCGGGAGAACGCACGGCGCGCCTCAGGCTGGTGGAACCTCACGCTGGCCTCTGCCGCCGAAGGCTCGACCGACATACGTACCCCTCCCTCCCCCGCTGCCTGAGTGAGCCAGAACTGCCGAATCAGCTGCTCCTTTAACCCCGTCCTGTCTGAGCGAAAGCAGGCGCCCTCCAGCGACCTACACGCAGAGGTGGGTCCAAATCCAAAGCTGAACCCTGGGAGCTGTGCAAACAAAGAAGAGAAAGGGAAATGCCGCCCAGCAGCCTCAGGAGCAGCGAATTAAATCTCCACAATCAACTTGATGTACCCTGCATCTGGGGAATACATGAATAGACAACGAATCATCCCAAATTGAGGAGGTGGACTGTGGGACCAACGATACATATATATTTTTTCCTTTTTCTCTTTTTGTGAGTGTGTATGCTTCTGTGTGTGATTTTGTCTGTATAGCTTTGCTTTTACCATTTGCCCTAGGGTTCTGTCTGTCCGTTTTTTTTGGTTTGTGTTTTTAGTATAGTTTTAACGCTTGTTAAAATTGGTGGATTTGTTTTTTGGTTTGGTTGCTCTCTTCTTTCTTATTTTTTAATAATTATTTTTTATTTTAATAACTTTATTTTAATTTTTTCTTTCTTTCTTTCTTTCTTTTCTCCCTTTTCTCCTGAGCAGTGTGGCTGACAGGGTCTTGGTGTTCTGGCTGGGTGTCAGGCCTGTGCCTCTGAGGTGGGAGAGCCGAGTTCAGGACATTGGTCCACAAGAGACCTCCCAGCTCCATGTAATATTAAATGGAGAAAGCTCTCCCAGAGATCTGCATCTCAATGCTAAGACCCAGCTCAACTAAACAACCAGCAGGCTACAGTGCAAGACACCCTATGCCAAACAACTAGCAAGACAGGAACACAATCCCACCCATTAGCAGAGAGGCTGCCTAAAATCATAATAAGGTCACAGATACCCCAAAATACACCACTGGACATGGTCCTGCTCACCAGAAAGACAAGATCCAGCCTCATCCTCCAGAACACAGACACTAGTGCCCTCCACCAGGAAGTCTACACAACCCACTGAACCAACCTTAGCCACTGGGGGCAGACACCAAAAACAACAGGAACTATGAACCTACAGCCTGTGAAAAGGAAACCCCAAACACAGTAAGTTAAGCAAAATGAAAAGACAGAGAAACACACAGCAGATGAAGGAGCAAGGTAAAAACCCACCAGACCTAACAAATGAAGAGGAAATAGGCAGTCTACCTGAAAAAGAATTCAGAGTAATGGTAGTAAAGATGATCCAAAATCTTGGAAATAGAATGGAGAAAATACAAGAAACGTTTAACAAGGAACTAGAAGAACTAAAGAGCAAACAAACAATGATGAACAATGCAATAAATGAAATCAAAAATTCTCTAGAAGGAATCAATAGCAGAATAACTGAGGCAGAAGAACGGATAAGTGACCTGGAAGATAAAATAGTGAAAATAACTATTGGAGAGCAGAATAAAGAATGAAAAGAATTGAGGACAGTCTCAGAGGCCTCTGGGACAACATTAAATGCACCAACATTCAAATTATAGGGGTCCCAGAAGAAGAAGAGAAAAAGAAAGGGACTGAGAAAACATTTGAAGAGATTATAGTTGAAAACTTCCCTAATATGGGAAAGGAAATAGTTAATCAAGTCCAGGAAGCACAGACAGTCCCATACAGGATAAATCCAAGGAGAAATACACCAAGACACATATTAACCAAACTGTCAAAAATTAAAAACAAAGAAAAAAGAATTAAAAGCAGCAAGGGAAAAGCAACAAATACCATACAAGGAAATCCCCATAAGGTTAACAGCTGATCCTTCAGCAGACACTCTGCAAGCCAGAAGGGAGTGGCAGGACATATTTAAAGTGATGAAAGGGAAGAACCTACAACCAAGATTACTCAACCCAGCAAGGATCTCATTCAGATTCGATGGAGAAATTTAAACTTTTACAGACAAGCAAAAGGTAAGGGTATTCAGCACCACCAAACCAGCTTTACAACAAATGCTAAAGGAAATTCTCTAGGCAGGAAATACAAGAGAAGGAAAAGATCTACAATAACAAACCCCAAATAATTAAGAAAATGGTAATAGGAACATACATATTGATAATTACCTTAAATGTAAATGGATTAAATGCTCCAACCAAAAGCCATAGACTGGATGAATGGAGACAAAAACAAGACCCATATATATTGCTGTCTACAAGAGATCCACTTCAGACCTAGAGACACATTCAGACTGAAAGGGGATGGAAAAAGATATTCCATGCAAATGGAAACCAAAAGAAAGCTGGAGTAGCAATTCTCATATCAGACAAAATAGACTTTAAAATAAAGGCTATTATAAGAGACAGAGAAGGACACTACATAATGATCAAGGGATCAATCCAAGAAGAAGATATAACAATTGTAAATATTTATACACCCAACATAGAAGCACCTCAATACATAAGGCAAATACTAACAGCCATAAAACGGGAAATTGACAGTAACACATTCATAGTAGGGGATTTTAACACCCCACATTCACCAATGGGCAGATCATCCAAAATGAAAATAAATAAAGAAACACAAGCTTTAAATGATACATTAAACAAGTTGGACTTAATTGATATTTATAGGACACTCCATACCAAAACAACAGAATACCCTTTGTTTTCAAGTGCTCATGGAACATTTTCCAAGATAGATCATATCTTGGGTCACAGATCAAGCCTTGGTAAATTTAAGAAAATTGAAATCACATCAAGTATCTTTCCCGACCACAATGCTATGAGACTAGATATCAATTACAGGGAAAAAGTCTGTAAAAAATGCAAATGCATGGAGGCTAAACAATACACTACTTAATAACCAAGAGATCATTGAAGAAATTAAAGAGGAAATCAAAAAATTCCTAGAAACAAATGACAATGAAAACACGACGACCCAAACCCTATGGGATGTAGCAAAAGCTGTTCTAAGAGGGAAGTTTCTAGCAATGCAATCCTACCTCAAGGAACAAAAAGAATCTCAAATAAACAACCTAACTTTACACCTAAAGCAATTAGAAAAAGAAGAACAAAAAAACCCCCACAGTTAGCAGAAGAAAAGAAATCATAAAGATCAGATCAGAAATAAATGAAAAAGAAATGAAGGAAACAATAGCAAAGATCCATAAAACTAAAAGCTGGTTCTTTGAGAAGATAAACAGAATTGATAAACCATTAGCCAGACTCATCAAGAAAAAAAGGGAGAAGACTCAAATCAGTAGAGTTAGAAATAAAAAGAAGTAACAACTGACACTGCAGAAATACAAAGGATCATGAGAGGTTACTACAAGCAACTATATGCCAAAAAAATGGACAACCTGGAAGAAATGGACACAATCTTGGAAAAGCACAACCGTCCGAGACTGAACCAGGAAGAATTAGAAAATATGAACAGACCAATCACAAGCACTGAAATTGAGACTGTGATTAAAAATCTTCCAACAGACAAAAGCCTAGGACCAGATGGCTTCATAGGCGAATTCTATCAAACATTTAGAGAAGAGCTAACACCTATCCTTCTCAAACTCTTCCAAAACATAGCAGAGGTAGGAACACTCCCAAACATATTCTGCGAGGCCACCATCACCCTGGTACCAAACCCAAAGATGTCACAAAGAAAGAAAACTACAGACCAATATCACTGATGAACATAGATGCAAAAATCCTCAACAAAATACTAGCGAACAGAATCCAACAGCACACTAAAAGGGTCATACACCATGATCAAGTGGAGTTTATCCCAGGAATGCAAGGATTTTTCAATATATGCAAATCAATCAATGTGATATACCATAGTAACAAATTGAAGGATAAAAACCATATGATCATCTCAATAGATGCAGAAAAACCTTTTGACAAAATTCAGAACCCATTTATGATAAAGATCCTCCAGAAAGTAGGCATAGAGGGAACTTACCTCAACATAGTAAAGGCCATATATGACAAACCCACAGCCAACATCGTCCTCAATGGTGAAAAACTGAAACCATTTCCACTAAGACCAGGAACAAGACAAGGTTGCCCACTCTCACCACTATTATTCAACATATTTTTGCAAGTTTTAGCCACAGCAATCAGAGAAGAAAAAGGAATCTAGGCTTCCCTGGTGGCCCAGTGGTTGAGAATCCACCTGCCGATGCAGGGGACATGGGTTCGTGCCCCGGTCCAGGAAGATCCCACATGCCATGGAGCGGCTAGGCCCATGAGCCATGGCCGCTGAGCCTGCGTGTCCGGAGCCTGTGCTCCACAATGGGAGAGGCCACAACAGTGAGAGGCCCGCATACTGCAAAAAAAAAAAAGAAAAGAAAAAGGAATCCATATCGGAAAAGAAGTAAAGCTGTCACTGTTTGCAGATGACATGATACTATACATAGAGAATCCTAAACATGCTACCAGAAAACTACCAGAGCTAATCAATGAATTTGGTAAAGTAGCAGGATACAAAATTAATGCACAGAAATCTCTTGCATTCCTATACACCAATGATGAAAAATCTGAAAGAGAAATTAAGGAAACACTCTCATTTACCATTGCCATGAAAAGAATAAAATACCTAGGAATAAACCTACCTAAGGAGACAAAAGACCTGTATGCAGAAAACTATAAGACACTGATGAAAGAAATTAAACATGATACAAACAGATGGAGAGATATACCCTGTTCCTGGATTGGAAGAGTCAACATTGTGAAAATGACTCTACTACCCAAAGCAATCTACAGATTCAGTGCAATCCCTATCAAACTGCCAACAGCATTTTTCACAGAACTAGAACAAAAAAATTCACAATTTGTATGGAAACACAAAAAACCCCGAATAGCCAAAGCAATCTTGAGAAAGAAAAATGGAGGTGGAGGAATCAGGTTCCCTGACTTCACACTATACTACAAAGCTACAGTAATCAAGACAGTATGGTACTGGCACAAAAACAGACATATAGATCAAGGGAACAGGATAGAAAGCCCAGAGATAAACCCATGCACATATGGTCACCTTATTTTTGATAAGGGAGGCAAGAATATACAATGGAGAAAAGACAGCCTCTTCAATAAGTGGTCCTGGGAAAACTGTACAGCTACATGTAAAAGAATGAAATTTGAACACTCCCTAACACCATACACAAAAATAAACTCAAAATGGATTAAAGACCTAAATGTAAGGCCAGACACTATAAAACTCTTAGAGTAAAACATAGGCAGAACACTCTATGACATAAATCACAGCAAGATTGCTTTTGACCCTCCTCCTAGAGAAATGAAAATAAAAACAAAAATAAATGGGACCCAATGAAACTTCAAAGCCTTTGCACAGCAAAGGAAACCATAAACAAGATGAAAAGACAACCCTCAGAATAGGAGAAAATATCTGAAAATGAAGCAACTGACAAAGGACTAATCTCCAAAATTTACAAGCAGCTCATGCAGGCCAATATCAAAAAAACAAAAAACCCAATCCAAAAATGGGCAGAAGACCTAAACAGACATTTATCCAAAGAAGATATGCACACAGCCAACAAACAAATGAAAGAATGCTCAACATCAGTAATCATTAGAGAAATGCAAATCAAAACTACAGTGAGGTATCACCTCACACCAGTCAGAAATGACATCATCAAAAAATCTACAAACAATAAATGCTGGAGAGGGTGTGGAGAGAAGGGAACCCTCCTGCCCTGTTGGTGGGAATGTAAATTGATACAGCCACTTTGGAGAACAGTATGGAGGTTCCTTAAAACCTAAAATAGAACTACCATATGACCCAGAAATCCCACTCCTGGGCATATACCCTGATAAAACCATAATTCAAGAAGAGACATGTACCACAATATTCACTGCAGCTCTATTTACAATAGCCCGAATCAACCTAAGTGTCCATCAACAGATGAATGGATAAAGAAGATGTGGCACATATATACAATGGAATATTACTCAGCCATTAAAAGAAACAAAATTGAATTATTTGTAGTGAGGTGGATGGACCTAGAGTCTGTCATACAGAGTGAAGTAAGTCAGAAAGAGAACAACAAATACTGTATGCTAGCCCATATATATGGAATCTAAAAAAAAAAGGTTCTGAAGAACCTAGAGGCAGCGCAGGAATAATGACACAGATGTAGAGAATGGACTTGATGACACGGGGAGGTGGATGGGTAAACTGGGACGAAGTGAGAGAGTGGCATGGACATATATACACTACCAAATGTAAAATAGATAGCTAGTGGGAAACAGCCGCATAGCACAGGGAGATCAGCTCGGTGCTTTGTGTCCACCTAGAGGGGTGGCAAAGGGAGGGTGGGAGGGAGATGCAATAGGGAGGAGATATGGGGATATTATGTATAGCTGATTCATTTTGTTATAAAGCAGAAACGAACACACCATTGTAAAGCAATTATACTCAAATAAAGATATTTTTAAAAAAGTCTTATGGGACTTTGCTCAGAAGTTTGTCTTTTTCACAAACTCCTCATGATGTTTACACACCTTAATTTGAGGAAAAATATGTAAAAGGAAACTCTTCTCTTGTCTCAAATATTAGAAGAGAAAAAGAAGACTAAGGTTAATTAAAGTTTCAGTGTACCTGTGTCTCTGCCAGATATTAAAACACATTATTTTGTTTAATCCTCATAACAGCCCTATGGTGTCCATATTATTTTCCTCATCTCTGGTTAATTATCTTGCCCAAGGACATATAGATAATAAGTAGCAGAGTCAAAATTTAAATGCAAGGTTTTCTAGTGAACAAAGCGAAGCAAAATCCCAGACAATATAGGACTAACTTACCAAAAAAAAAAAAAAAAAGTACTTAGAAGGATATTAAAGGAAAGGGAATACATGTGCTTTGTTTTCTCTTTTCTGGTAAGAGATTCTGATGATTGTTTTATGCAAAGAAAATTACATGTGTAGTTTGAGTTCTGGTACTAACCAGCATGAGAAAAATCAGAGTGAGCCTAAGCTTTAAAAATTGTCTGTGCTCTATAAGATTTAAAATATCTGTGGTTTTACTCACATTTCTTTTAAAAGTTGTCCATGAGATGTCTCAGTTTGATTGTGGACAATTAGGGATACAGTTGGGTAATCCAGAAGTCATTGCCTGGTCGTGCTCCAGCCATACAGGCATTCATAAACTCAAGGAGAATGATACGCACCGCATACAAAGGTAACTCCTGTCAGGACACACACCGTTCCTGCTAAAGAGGCCCTGTTAATGAATTCACTCACGGGACTGTTGTATTTGCCCACTCAAGCCAGGGGTCAGTTAGGTTTTCAGTGCGTTTGGGAAGTAAATCTCCTATCCTGAAATAAAAAGTTGTTCTAAATTCTTTTCAAAGATGGGTGCTGCTGGTGAGATCTTTTTGTGTTTGGGGACAGATCTGATATAGATAATCATAAGAACGTGGGGTGCAAATGAACTGTGATTTGCATAGGGATTTGTGTGTAATTGGGCAAGTATGGTTACAATGAGAGAAAGGTAAAAACAAGGCACTGGATGTTCTGGCTGTAAAAGTTGGACTCTGACTTCTAAGGGGGGTTGACTAGTTTATAGTGACATTGGGACTAGAAGAAAAATTTGTCATGGGATTTTTAATATCATAGACTGTTCAGAATTTTTGATGACAAGTCCAGCAGTCTAAGAGGTTACCCCCCCTTAGCAATGGCCTGGGAGATATGGATGATGGTGTTATCTTTCAAGGTCAATGCCAAGTTCAAGGAAAGAAAGAGAAGAAGAAAGGTTATGAAGTCGATTCAGTGTCTTGGGTGGAAGCAGTCTACCTCTATGTCAGCTGTTCCTCTTCCTTGTCAGTTTGATTTGGAGATCTCCAGAATTTGAGCCAAACCAGATGTCAGGTGGCGCTTTCTTCAGCTGTGAGATGTAACCAAGGTACAATGCCTTCTAGTTTTGCAGCAGTGTCAGGGGTCAGGAACACTTGATAAGATCTTTTGCAACAAGATTCAAGGGCTGTCTTCCTCTTGTGACGTTTCCAGAATACCCAGTCAGTAGGTGACCAGTAGGATCCTTTGAACTGGGATCTGGGAAAGCTTCTTTAACCTGTTGATGATAGGCTTTAGCAAGACATTAAAGACTTAAACAGCAGCTGGTCATATTAGTGTGAGATAATAAGGGATCAAAAGAAAGTTGTATACTGATAGACATAGGCTTACCAGTGACTATCTCATGTGGAGTGGGTTTATGTTTCCTGAAGTGGGTACTGTGAACCGTCAGCAAGACCAGAGGCAAAACCTTAAGCCAAGGGTGTCCAGTAATTTCAGCAAGTTGAGAGATCGTGAGTGTGAGGACCCCGTGAGTTCTTTCAGCCTTGCCTAATGAGTGAGGGTGATAGGGACAGTGATAATGCCAAGAAGTTTGTGAGGCTTTTATTAAAGCTTGTATGATTTGCCTAGTGAATTGGGTGCCCCAATCACTGGTGATTGTGGAAGGTATACCCCAAGTGGAAAACACGTTTCTAACAGTTTCTTTGCCACTGTGAAGGCCTCAGTCTTGCGGCAAGGGAAGGCTTCAACCCACCCAGAAAACATACATACAATAACAAGAACATATTGATAACCCGTGTAAGGTGGCAGCTGAATAAAGTCCCGTTGCAGGTGCTCAGAAGTTCCAGAGAAAGGAGGCTTGAGGTTTCTGGAAACAAAAGCTATTTTCCCGGGATTATGGACTTGAGAGGTCAGACATTAATGGTAAACTGTTTTCACAATGTTGTAGAGTCTCTACAGGTATTTATTCATAATGTGAGTTATCTTAACTGCACCATGGTGGGTAAAGGAATGCAAAAACTGAAAGAAGGGGTTTGCCAGGGAGCCAGGAAGAATCAAGCAGCCACCTTGGGTTTGCTGTAGCCCCTACTGTTCATTGAATTTACAGTCTTTGTTTGCCCATTGTGATTTCTCTCAGGAGCAGAATGGTGCCATGTCCCAAGGACATCAGGATGGCAAAAGTTTGGCAACGGGGTCATTTTTTGCAGACGCAGACTGGACTTTTATCTTCATATGTCACATCCTTTATAGATTCTGTTGCTGCAGCCTTTGCATGAAAGTCAGCCAGGGCATTTCCCTGAGGCTCAGGTTTAATGTTTTAAGTGTGAGCCTCAATTTCGGTGGAAGCAATTTCAGAAGGTAAGAGAATAGCAGCAAGGAGATCATTTACTTGCTGTCCATTTTTTTTTTTTTTTTTTTTGCGGTACGCGGGCCTCTCACCGTTGTGGCCTCTCCCGTTGCGGAGCAACAGGCTCCGGACGCGCAGGCTCAGCGGCCATGGCTCACGGGCCCAGCCGCTCCGCGGCACGTGGGACCCTCCCGGACCGGGGCACGAACCCGTGCCCCCTGCATCGGCAGGCGGACTCCCAACCACTGCGCCACCAGGGAAGCCCCTTGCCGTCCATTTTTGATTGGGGTTCCAGTGGACAAAAGACCCTTTGTTTCCATAACAACCCCAAATCATGGATGACCCCAAAGGCATACCAGCTGTCAGTACAAATATTAAAACTTTGTTGATAACTGGCTTGCTCTGGTAAGGGCATGGAGTTCTGCTCACTGGGCTGATTTAGCTTGTGGTAGGTTTCCCCTCTCAAGTACTTGACATTGGGTAGTAACAGCATAGCCAGATTGGAAATTCCCTTTTTCATTTTTACAGTATGACACACTAACAAACAAAATTAGATCAGGATTAGTCAAAGAGGTGTCTCATTAATAAGGATGCAATGTCAGAAAATGGGACGTTATTACCTTGCAGTCACGGGCTTCACCCTGGTCAGGCAGGGATAACAGTGTAGCGTCATTAAGAAGGTTGCAACGTTTAAGATGGAGATTAGATGATGAAAGCAAATGGATTTCAGAGGAGGTTAGTCAGCTTGCAGAGAAACGCTGAGCCGATTCAGAATTAAGACTTTGCACAGCGAGCTTGTGGAGTTTGTAAATAAATATTTCCTGGGGTTCAATCTGCTGAGGCCTCTACTAACTTTGCAGTTACAGCCATAGCCTTAAGGCAGTGGGATGGGCAAGAGCAACTGAATCAAGTGCGCTGTAATAGGCAGTGGGCTTCTGTGTATTGCTGTGTTCTCGTGTGAGCCTCCCCAGAGCTTGGTTATCTCTTTTGTGCACAAGTCAGGGTTTGAAAGGCTTTGAATAGTTGGGCAGCTGTAGGGCAGCAGGTGGTTCTTTTAGTCTAATAAAGACCTGCTCATGTTTATCTTCCCAAGGAAGGGGTTCAGGGACTGAAATTTTAGTAAGTTCATAGAGTAGGGAAGCCGATAGAGAAAGTTAGGAACACAAACTCTACAGTAACCAGCTGGGCCTAGGAATCCACAAAGCTGTTGCTTAGTTGTGGGCCTAGGGAATTCTTGGATTAGTTTAATTATTTTTGGAGATAGCTAGGTTCCTTCATCATTCAGATTATACTCTAGGTCGTGTCTAAAAATACTTGTAATTTTTCCTTAGAGACTTTATGTCCTTTTCCAGCTAACTGTTGCAACGTGGAGTAGATGGAATCCAATAGATGGAATCCTTTATGGATGCCTCTTTGGTAACTGAGGTCGTCTACCTACTGTAGAAGGGTCAGTTTCCTGGGGAACTGGAGGGTACTTACATCTTAGTGGAACACCTGGGCTGAATAAGAAGGGCCCTTGGTGAACCCTTGAGGCATGACTGTCCAGGGATATTGTTGATTGTTCCAAGTAAAGGCAAATAGATATTGGCTGTTGGTGGCTACAGGGATGCTGAAGAAGACTGAACAAAGGTCCACAGCTGTGAACTATTTTGAGTCTGATGGAACTTGTGACAAAAGGTGTTGGGTTTTGAATAACTGGGAGATGGTGAATAGCTACTGTAAGTGCCCTACACACGAACCTTCGAGTTGCAAACTTTCAAAGATGTGAATGAATTACAAACCTATTACAGTACAGTACTATATAGCCGATTGTGTAAGTTGGGTACATAGGCTAACTTTGTTGGACTTACGAACAAATTGGACTTACAAATGCGCTCTCTGAACAGAACTCATTCGTATGTAGGGGACTTACTGTATCTTCTTAATAGTTAAGTCCTGAACAGTTCCTCATTCCTGCCCATTAGATTTCTGGACTGGCAAGATCATTGTGTTGCAGGGGCTGGTACTGGGAATAATTAGACCCTGGGCAATAAGGTCTTATAATATTGGTGTGAGGCCTTCCATGGCCTCAGGCTTTAATGGATATTGAGGAAACTTGGGAAGAGTTATGTTATTTCGATAGTTAGGTCTATCAGAATTTTTATAGGTTCTGCATGCTTTACTCTTCCAGTGTCAGCATTAAAGGTAGCCCACAGATACTTGGGCACCTCAATTAAATTAATAAACTTTTGACAGAATTCTTCCTCTTCTATATCAAGGACAGATTGTAAGAAACATAAAAGATCAGGTTCGGGTTGCTTAGAAAATTCTCAGGTGAAATCTCTACTGAAGGCAAAACGTATTAGCCCTTTTAATTTAGAAAGGAGTTCTCTACCTAATAGATTGACTGCATCTGTATCACAAAGCAAAAAGGAATGTTTTTCAGTTTAGGTCCCAGAGTCATTTGCACTGGTTGAGGCAGAAACTGTCTGAATTTTATTAGATACCCCACTACAGAAACTTCATTTTTACTCTGAGGGATTTGTTGTCCTATGCGAGTGGAGATTAAAGTAGAGAGTGTAGCTCTGGTATCTACTAGAATTTGACAAGGTTTTCCATTAATTTTAATTTTAGTTCATCCTTGGCTGTTTAAGGGAATAACTGGTAACAGTTTACCAAAGAATCTCTTGGCGTCCCATCAACTCTGGGAGGGGCCCATATGGAGGGCCTCCCTTTGGGGTAGACATGGGATTATTCAAGTTGATGTGGAGGGATCTTTTCTCCAGTGTCCCAGTTGACTACAAATAAGACACTGATCGCTGGGCCAGCATTTTGATGATGAACCCTAGGAGGGTGCAGTGCGGGAGGCCCAGGTATAGCTTTACGTTTCTGGCCTTGGAGCTGTTTCAGCTCTTAGGCTGATAACGCGGTGGACTTTTGTTTATGGTCCTGTTCCAAGGTTCTTTAAAAATGCTCAGGTATGGTCATGAGTTCAGTCAGACTGGTGGCTTCCCATCCTATTTTCTGCCTCTTAATCAACCCACTAATCTCAGGAGACAATCCATTTATAAATAGGGCAGCTAGAGTAGGTTGGGTGACATTTATTGCATGGAAGCCAGAATGCCACAGGAACAGAGGTTCCAGATCAACTTTAAAGTCTGCCACAGATTCATATTTCTTTTGTTTGCAGGTTTGAATGATAAGACCAATCAGTGTGGGCAGGGAAGACTCTGGGGATGGCTTTTAAAATATCAGTTGCTATTTTGGGAGCTTTTTCTGGTCCCTGGAGAGACCATGTTGCAGACTAGCGTCTCAAGTACCATCGTAGACTTACACCATTCTACCTTCTGCATCCATTTTTGGGTCTCACCAGGTCTCACCGGCATGTGCACAAGCTGATGAAGACCTGGCAGTCCAGGATCACAGGACTCTAAATTCTTCAGGAACCTTTTGATGATCCTCCTTGGGTTTAGAAAATTTCTTAACTATGGCCCTTAGTTTAGCCTTTGACCAGTGTATGAAAAATACCTGAAGAGGATCACCTGCAGCCTCAGGTGGTCATCCTTTAAAAGTTAGCTGTTTAATTGTCTCTTCAGAGTAGAAAGGCAATTCAGATAGAGAATTAGGAGAATGTTAGTGAGTACTCGGCAAAAGAGGATAGAGTGGAGCAGTAGAGTCACGTCAGTCTTATTGTCTCTTGTTTCAGGTACATTTTGCATCTAATTTTTCACTAGCCTTTTGCCACGAATCTTCCAATGATGCTGTTTTGGAACCTTGAAGCCTGTTGGAAGCTTCTGCAGACCACGTGGAGCAGGTATCCCATTCTTTCTGTTTGATTTGGGAACCTTCCCCCCTCCCTTTTTTTAAAAATACATTTATTTGTTTATTTAAAATAAATTTATTTATTTTATTTTATTTATTTTTGGCTGTGTTGGGTCTTCGTTGCTGTGCGTGGGTTTTTCTCTAGTTGTGGGGATCGGGGGCTACTCTTCGTTGCGGTGCACAGGCTTCTCATTGCGGTGGCTTCTCGTTGCAGAGCACGGACTCTAGGCGCGTGGGCTTCAGTTGCTGTGGCTCACCGGCTCTAGAGCGCAGGCTCAATAGTTGTGGCATGTGGGCTCAGTAGTTGTGGCTCACGGGCTCTAGAGCACAGGCTCAGTAGTTGTGGCGCATGGGCTTAGTTGCTCCGGGGCATGTGGGATCTTCCCGGACCAGGGCTTGAACCCATGTCCGCTGCATTGGCAGGCAGATTCTTAATCACTGCACCACCAGGGAAACGCAAGCCCTCCCTTTTATGTGCACGTTTAAGTGCACATCTTGTCTATTTGGAAATTCCCCATAATGGTCGTTGTAATTCTAGGTTGTCTTAGTAAGATTTTGGCATTTTTGTAGGTATCTGTAGCTTCCAGGACCACAGTTATTAGACATAATGTAAGCGGGCATGCTGGAAGGTGGTGCACTCAACTCTTTGGACCTTAAGAATCCCATTTCTTTAGCTAAGCCTTGGGTCTCTCAGAGGCAAATTAATACCTAAGAGAGATGTGCTGTTGTGTTGGAGATTGTGTAGTGTTTTACCGTGCACCTCATTGTATGGAAATTTTCTTGAGGTTGGTGGTGATCTAGTGTCAGTCTAACCTGTTCCATGACCAACTTATGCTAACACAGGAGTCTTAGAGTTAGGTGTCAAGAGCTCTGACAGCTTTTAAGTGCTCAACCGGTGCCCACCAGTTCTATGTCTTTGGCTTCCAAGGTTTCCATTAGCAATAGCCTTTACCTCATGTGCATATGAACTCCTGAGTGACTGGTTTAAGATTCCATTTCTAGGAGAACTGAAACTGTAATTAAATTAAGTGGTCAGTCTCAGTTTGGTGTTATGAGGTTTAGCATAAGTGACTCCATTTGGGGCTTGTCTTTTTGTTGTTGTTGTTGTTGTTGTTGTTTTTGCGGTATGTGGGCCTCTCACTGTTACGGCCCCTCCCATTGTGGAGCACAGGCTCCGGACACACAGGCTTAGCGGCCATGGCTCACGGGCCCAGCCGCTCCGCGGCATGTGGGATCTTCCCGGACCGGGGCACGAACCCGTGTCCCCTGCGTCGGCAGGCGGACTCTCAACCACTGCGCCACCAGGGAAGCCCTGTTGTTTTGTTTTTAACAGGTGCTATCTATCACTTTTTAGATGTTTGAGATTTATGCTTTAGAATCATCCCTAAAATAAGGATTAATTATAATGACCTCTTAAATAGTAAAAAGTCCAGAATTAATGATGCTCAAATCCATATACCCCTACAAATTTGCAAATAATAATTTCAGTCTTGGTACTGACAATATTCATTTCCAAGAGTAGTGATAAATTTTCTCAAAATTAAAAAATTCTATTCCATGCTTTAGTTTGTTCAAATGGGAATAAATTTGCTTGGTTCATTTATTGTGAAGATTAAGTTAAATAAGGCATGTACATGTATTTTGTACTGGGAGGAGCTATACAAATGCTGTTAACAATTATCTATGATATTGCTGTGCATGGGCTTTCTCTAGTTGCGGTGAGCAGGGGCTACTCTTCGTTGTGAAGCATGGGCTCTAGGCGTGCGGGCTTCAGTAGTTGTAGCACAAGGGCTCAGTAGTTGTGGCATGCAGGCCCTAGAGTGCGTGGGCTTCAGTAGTTGTGGTGCACGGGCTTGGTTGCTCCGTGGCATGTGGGATCTTCCCAGATCAGGGGTCAGACACGTGTCCCCTGCGTTGGCAGGCGGATTCTTAACCACTGCACCACCAGGCAAGTCCCTCATCTTCTTTTTTATTTAATAAACTTAAGTTTTTAAAGAGCAGTCTTAGGTTCACAGCAAAATTGAGCAGAAGACACACAGATTCCCCATATGTTCTCATCCCCACATATGTACACCCTCCCCTGCTATTGACATCCTGCACCACAGCGGTACATTTGTTATGGTCTATGAACCTGCACAGAACATTGTTAGCACCCAAAGTCTGTAGTTCACATCAGGGTCTACTCTTGGTGTTGTGCATTCTATGGATTCTGACAAATGTACAGTGACATGTATCCACCATTGTACATTGTACTATCAGCCAAAATAGTTTCACTGCCCTAAAAAATTCCTCTGTGATCTGCCTGTTTCTCCTTACCCTCTGGAAATCACTGTCTTCATAGTTTTCCTTTTCCAGGATGTCACACAGTTGAAATCATACAGTACATAGCCTTTTCAGATTGCCTTCTTTCACTTAGTAATATGCATTTAAGTTTCCACCATGTCTTTTCACTTCTTTTTAGTGCTGAATAATAGTCCATTGTCTGAATGTATCAGTCTATTTATCCATTCACCTACTGAAGGACATCTTGGTTGTTTCAAGTTTTGGTAATTATGAATAAAGCTGCTATAAATACTCATTTCAGGTTTTTGTGTGAATTTAAGTGTTCATCTCCTCTGGGAAAATACCAATAAGTGCAATTGTTGGATGATATGATCAGATTATGTTTACTTTTGTAAGAAGCCAGCATACTGTCTTCCACAGTGGCTGTGCCTCTTTGCATTCCCCCCAGCAGTGAGTGAGAGTTCCTGGTGCCGCATATACTCACCAGTGTTGAGCGTTGTCAGTGTTCTGGGTTTTGGCCATTCTAATAGGTGTGTAGTGGTATCTCATTGTTTTAGTTTGCAATTCCCTAGTGACATATGGTGTGGAGCATCTTTTCATATGTTTATCTGCCATCTTTATATTCTTTGGTGAGGAATTGAAGGAATGCCAAGGATTGATGGTCACCAGCAGAGGCTTGGAAGAGGCAAGGAAGGACAATCCATTACAGGTTTCAGAGGGAGTTTGGCCCTGCTGACCCCTTGTGTTTGGACTTCTAGCCTTCAGATCTGTAAGAAAATTAACTTCTGTTGTTCTAAGCCACCTAGTTTGGGGTATTTTGTTATGGAGGCCCTTGGAAACTAGTACGTCATCTCATGCATTGTTTTGAGGATTAAATGATCTCATGTCTGTAAATTATCTAGCCCAGAGTCTGGTACATGGTAAGCCTTTAATATAGTGATTGCAATTATTTTAATTGTCATTATACTGAATTATGATTGTCTTTTTACTTCTTTGTCTACTGTGAAAGACTCTAAGTTGTCTATTAATATTTATTCTCCTCTTCTCCCTTATTAAAAGATCCTAAATTTTAGCCAAGAATATTACTCTACTTCCAAGTGAACAGCACTGATTAGTTAGAACTAAACAACAATATTATCCTCTTATCCTTCATTTTGTTTTACTCTGTTTTCCATATTTCCCTTAAGGGATAGGATTATTATAATTGCTTAAATGTTAAATAACAAAAGTAAAGAAAAATTCAAAGCTTCTGCAATAAAATAAATCTTCGAAGAGCTGATAGACAGCAAATGTTTAGTTGTATTTTTAGACATATATCTAAATTGATATTACCACTAAAATACGCTATTCCATTCTCAAAACACATCAGTGATATTCTTCGTACATTCTGGTTCTTGAATCTAAAATTAATGTGGGCTGACATAAAAATTTCATTGTTCTTCATATGACAAAAGTTTTTGAAGAGTCATTTTATACATAAGATTCCAACTTCTTCATATACTTTTCATTAAAAACTCAGGAAACCAAGGAATTCATCCTTGAGAAACCTTGAAACTCAGAACAAGAACATTTTATGTGCGTAGTGCCAGACCCCACAAGCTGTTTTGCTATTTAAGATACCCACTGGAAAAAGAAATTCACCTGAGCACTGCTTTCAAGGAATGTTTTTGAGTAGCGATGAAATCGGGTGATTACAGGTTGAATTATTGCCTGGTCAATTAGGAGACCATTGAAGCACAGAACTGTATTGACCAGCATGTTCCATCACAACATTCTAACAGAGCTCTAAGTCACACTAACAACTTTTGGGTAGATCACCTTCATTGTGTTCAAACGCGCACTTCTCACAGAGTAACTTCTTGCAGGGAGGCTGAGAGAGCACACAGAGAAAACAAAACTGAAAGATGAGAAATTGAAACTAGGGCAGGGGAAGGTAATAAAAGAGAGATGTGTTAACCTTCTAAAGAACCGCTATTGTTCTAACCCTAGAAAGTCATAAATTCAGAGACTCAGCCTGTCGTAGATCCAAAGGGTCATGGAAATCCAAGTCTTCTTTGGGATACCAGATCCTGTGAGGCAACCTGAAATCACCAAGTAACACATAAGTAACTGAAATATTCAGCCAGCCATCCTTCAGCGTTAATAGGATACTTAACGTATCTTGTTGCAGCAATGCAATTGAAAATAGTGGTTCACTCCCTGGAAGAAACATGAAGTTGGTGAGGGGAGGAATCAGCTGGGTACAAACAGCTTCATTCCCATCAAAGGCAAGTTCTCATTCTCGTGTGTGTTCCAAGTAATTCACAGCACGATCCATCTTATACTAAAACATGGCTGAAAACTTTAACAAATAATTCACATCCATGGGATTATTTACTTTCAAAAAAGTAAACTTTTGAAGTTTTAAAATATATCAATCATAAGAAATTATGCACTGAATATTAATGACCTCGTGCTATTAACCAGGGGAAATACTTAAGTAAAAACCTCTGAGATCTCTAAAAAGGGACTAATGTTATATAAGAAAAATAGGAATGAAGGAACAAAAATTCTGCTTTTTAGGTCTGTGTTTTAACAGAAAGGCTATGGATCACCAGTGAAGATACATGTAAAATAACAGGCCTAAATATGGTTTAGATATAACTCAAGGAGGGAAAGTTTTATTAAAAAATCAAGTAGGCCTTTGATTAGTAGGAAGACAGTTTGGTCTATAGGAGATGCCGCATTTATCGTTATATAAGTTTGCAAACATTATAATATCATTTATCTATGAGGCTGCTATTTAAAATGATTGCTAATGATAAAGGGTACAAATGTGGCAAATTGCTTCTTCAATATTTCCTCTTTCAACATAAGGACTCTTTCCATGCAGTATCAAGGTACTTAAGTGTCATGAAAGCTTTGACTGATTGTAAACAATAGTGCATCCTAGTAGTCATGGCTATGGATGTTTTCCCTCAAGGTCACTGTTGGCTTTTGTCTCGTAACAGGACCTTCCACTTCTTACATGTAACAATTCACTGGTCTTCCTATCTTCAATCTCCATTTATTTTCCAGATCATTTCTAGATTGACATTTCTAAGAACAGGTGTGATTATGGCATCATCCAGATGATGCTGATTTGTTGACATAGAATTATCAAACCCTGCCTCAGTCACTCATTCCCTCAGCAACCTGTCTTGATAGCTGTGATTTCTCTATCATCTTAATTCCATGCATCCCATGTGGTGAGCACAATTCCCTTTCTCTCCAGTCCTGTATCCTGTCCCCAGTGGTCTTTTAACCCCACTGGTACCTCCAATCCATTCATCCTACCATCCTTTTAATATCCCTCACATTCCTTACGTCCTCACTCCTCTTTCTACTACACTTAAGTTTCATGGTCAATGATCATGATGACTTCCTTGCCTCCCTCTGGCTTTGTAGATCTTGTACTTACTAGCCAAAATCACAATCTTGGTTAAATCCAGCCCTGCCTATTCTCCACCTACACCTGTGAAGCTAGAGGAAGACACATTATCACTCTGTCTTTCATTTAATTTATTTTATTTTTTTAAATTCAAGTATAGTTGATTTACAATATTATATTAGTTTCAGGTGTACAACATAGTGACTCAATATTTTTATAGATTATATTCCATTTACAGTTATCGTAAAATACTGGGTATATTCCCTGTGCTGTACAATATATCCTTGCAGCTTATTTATTTCATACATAGTAGTTTGTACCTCTTATTTCCTACCCCTGACTTGCCCTTCCTCCTTACCCCTCCCCACTGGTAACCACTAGTTTGTCCTCTGTATCTATGAGTCTGTTTCTGTTTTTTTTTTTTTTTTTTGCGGTACACGGGCCTCTCACTGCCGTGGCCTCTCCCGCTGCGGGGCACAGGCTCCGGACGTGCAGGCTCAGCGGCCATGGCTCACAGGCCCAGCTGCTCCGCGGCATGTGGGATCTTCCCGGACCGGGACACGAACCCGTGTCCCCTGCATCGGCAGGCGGGCTCTCAACCACTGCGCCACCAGGGAAGCCCTGTTTCTGTTTTGTTCTATTCATTCGTTTTATTTTTTGGATTCCACATATAAGTGATAACGTTTAGTATTTATCTGACATTTCACTAAGCATAATACCCTCCAGGTCCATCCTTGTTGTTGCAAGTGGCAAAATTTCCTTCTTTTTTACGGCTGAGTAGTATTCCATTGTATGTATGTACCACATCTTCTTCATCCATTCATGTGACAGTCTCACTGTTAGAAGCATGTCAGTGCTTAAGTGATTCTTAATCCAGCAGCCAGAGCAATGCTTTGAAATTCTAATTCAGGGTGGGTCACTTCTCTGTTCAAAACCTTGCAACTCATCCCCATTTTACTCAGTAAAAGCCAAGGTTTTTACAGGCCCTGTGTTATCTGCTCCCTCTCTCTACATGTTCACTTCTCCGATTTAAATTCTTATTCATCTACTCGTTTTTGCTCTGTTTCAGCAACATCCTAGCCCTTCGTGTCAGCTGTTTCCTCCGCTTGGAACCGTCTTCTTCCAATTGTCAGCATGACAAATCCCCTCCCCTGGCCCTAGTCTTTCCTGAATGTCATTTTCTCAAGGAGACCTACCCTGAAATCCTATTTAACATTACGTTCTCTCCTGCTACTCCAACGCTATGGATTCCCTCCTTACCCTACTCTACGTTATTTTTTGTATAGGCATTCGTTATTTTTTAACACACTAGATAACTTACTAACGTATCATTTCCATTAAATATCTCCCTTTCTCTTTTGGGATGTAAGCTCCAGGCAGACACAGATCTTTGTTATGTTCACACGTGTAACTGAAGTATCTAGGCCAGTCCCTGTCATTTAGTTGGTGATCAATGCAATTTTTTTTTTTTTTTTTTTTGCGGTACACGGGCCTCTCACTGCTGTGGCCTCTCCTGTTGCAGAGCACAGGCTCCGGACGCACAGGCTCAGCGGCCCTGGCTCACGGGCCCAGCCGCTCCGCGGCATGTGGGATCCTCCCGGACCGGGGCACAAACCCGTATCCCCCGCATCGGCAGGCAGACTCTCAACCACTGCACCACCAGGCAAGCCCATCAATACATTTGTTTTTGAATGAACAAATATGAGTGTAATTTTGTATGATGTGAAGTCTGTTTTCAAAAATTATATTTGACTTTAGATGGATGCATTCAAGATATGCTAGAGAAAGTTCATGCAAATACTTATTTTCAGCACATTTAATTCCCTTCTACAACTTGTAAGCGATATCCTACTCAGCAAAATATTAGACTTTGGTTTGGGGTGTTGTGCTGCCATCTAATGAGGCAAATATAAATTACATAAATTTCCTTTTATCCTGCTGTTGCAGTGCCTTTTTCTTCAGGAACGCCCCTTACCTTCCTAGAGTTGCAAAGACTTGAGGGGAATATTAACTAGTAGATTTTGATCCATATCCTTGTATGCACGCAAGTGGAAGCATGCAAGCAGCTCTCTTGAAGTCTGAAAGTGCCGATGTACAAAGCTGATGCACAGTAAAAGATTATATCAATTACAAAGGTATTATCTTTACTTCAGATAACATTTGCCCTGGAAAATGAAACAATTTTATGGGTCACACTTTTATTTACAAAATAAACCTCCGGTTTGACCTTGTACTGACCTGGAACATGGGGAATTTCTTTACCATAAAATGGAGCCCAGAGGGAAAATTTGCAAGAGACTTAGGAAAGTGAAAGAGAAGGACTGCATTTTTTTCTCTATGCCTGAGGCTCAAAAACAGCTTACTGGGGCTGGAATTTTAGAGGTAGTGGACCACAACAGATTTGATTCAGAAGCCAACTTTGCAGGAAATATCTCACAGGACTATAGACATGGTTCAGCTTTAAGTACCTTGTAACAAAGGGAAATACTGAGGCACAGAAGCCTATCTGATGATTGATTATGGAGCAACATTCTGAGAGGACTAAATGAAGACCCCTCACAACTTAAAATATCATAGAAAATTTATTGCAGTGGCTCCAATGTCTATCATTTTATGCATGCTGTGCATGTGTTTCCCAAGGACTAGAAAATTATCCACAGTATATTGGCAATCTAATCCACAGTCTACCTTCATCTCATATATTTTTCCTCTCCCAGGAAGTTGTTTCTCTACCCTGTTCTTTTTTTTTTTTTTTTGCGGTACGCGGGCCTCTCACTGTTGTGGCCTCTCCCGCTACGGAGCACAGGCTCCGGACGCGCAGGCCCAGTGGCCGTGGCTCACGGGCCCAGCCGCTCCGCGGCATGTGGGATCCTCCCAGACCAGGGCACGAACCCGCGTCCCCTGAATCGGGAGGCAGACTCCCAACCACTGCGCCACCAGGGAAGCCCCCTACCCTGTTCTTTTTTGGTCAATATTTAGTTTTGAAGTATAGTTGATTTATAATATGTTAGTTTCAGGTGTACAGCACAGTGATTCAGTAGTTTTGCAGATTATACTCCATTATAGGTTATTACAAAATAATGGCTATAATTCCCTGTGCTATACAGTATATCCTTGTTGGTCATCTATTTTATACACAGTAGTTTCTATTTGTTAATCCCATACCTGTAATTTGTCCCTCCTCCCTTCCCTCTCACCTTTGGTAACCACAAGTTGTTTTCTATATCTGTGACTCTGTTTCTGTTTTGTGCATACATTTGTTTGTATTATATTTTAGATTCTACATATAAGTGATATAATACAGTATTTGTCTTTCTCTGTCTGACTTACTTCACTAGGCATGATATTCATCCACATTGCTGCACGTGGCAGTACTTCGTTCTTTTTAATGAATAATATCCCATCGTATATATATACCACAGCTTCTTAATCCAGTCCTCTCTTGATGGACATTTAGGCTGCTTCCATGTCTTGGCTATTGTAAATAATGCTGCTATGAACATTGGGATGTGTGAATCTTTTCAAATTAGTGTTTTTGTTTTTCCAGATATATACCCAAGAGTGGGATTGCTGGATCATATGGCAGTTCTATTTTTAGCCTTTTGAGGAACCTCCACACTGTTTTCCATAGCGGCTGCAACAATTTACATTCCTACAAACTACGAAGGGTTCCCTTTTCTCCACATCCTCTCCAGCACTTGTTATTTGTAGACTTTATTTTTTATTTTATTTTATATATATTTTTATACCTCCAGTTTTTTTGAAAGACATTGAAGAACTTAAAAAAAGTAAAGACTCTTAGGAAAAGATGTATAAAAGATCACATGAAAGAGGGAACTCTCTCAACTCTAAGTAGATAGTGAATAACAATAGAAGTAGGTACGCTACAATAACTTTTTCTTTCTTTTTTTAATACATCTTTATTGGAGTATAATTGCTTTACAATGGTGTGTTAGTTTCTGCTTTATAACAACGTCAATCAGTTATACATATACATATGTTCCCATATCTCTTCCCTCTTGCGTCTCCCTCCCACCCTCCCTATCCCACCCCTCCAGGCCGTCACAAAGCACCAGCTGATCTCCCTGTGCTATGCGGCTGCTTTATAGACTTTAAATGATAGCCATTCTGACAAATGTGAGGTGATATCTCCCTGTTGCTTTGATTTGCATTTCTCTAACAATTAGTGATGTTGAGCATCTTTTCATATGCCTGCTAGCCATCTGTATGTCTTTCTACCTTGTTCTTTATGATTGCTAAGAGTTTCTTCTATTTAGTTTTTTATTTTTTACTTTTTTTTACTTGAACTGTGTATGTGTGGAACATGCATCTTGAATTTTCCCCTTTTTAAGACTCGAGGTCTTAAAAAGTCATCTTTATTTTATAGACCACAAGGCCATGTTATTATTTTTTATTATGATAATCTGCAATGTTAATGCAGTCTCTTGGCTTGTTTATTCTTAAAAATTAATTTAATATCTCTAATCTCAAGTGCTTGACAGTTTGAATGGCATCAGATCAAAGTAGAAAATTGACATCCTGGCTAAAATTCTATGCAAAATTTATACTAGAATGAGGCCTTAAATGAATTTCAATAAATCCATTCTCTTCCAAATATTTTTTATCAAGTATCTACAAATGAATTTACTAAGAAAAAATCTGTATATGATTCCAAATATTTTGAGATTTTGATTGGTTGACTTTCATAGTAGGACAAACCCTTAAGGAGTCTCTGTATCACTATTTCACCTACAGAACCATGAGGCTAAATTTGTGCTCTGTGTTCCTTCTTCCTCTAGGATTCATTTTGTTTACTTAAATGCTTGAAGCTTGATTCTATTCTCACCCTCTATCACTCAAGAATTATAACTTGCGGTATCGAATGAGTAGGAGGAATATTGCTGAAAATAATTTAAAAGTCTTGACTATGCTTGTAGAAATTGAGTCTCATACTATTATTAATCCTGACTTTTTTTTTTTTTTTTTTTGCGATACGCGGGCCTCTCACTGCTGTGGCCTCTCCCGTTGCGGAGCACAGGCTCTGGACGCGCAGGCTCAGTGGCCACGGCTCACGGGCCCAGCCGCTCCGTGGCATCAGGGATCCTCCCGGGCTGGGGCACGAACGCGCGTCCCCTGCATCGGCAGGTGGACTCCCAACCACTGCGCCACCAGGGAAGCCCCGACTTTGTATTTTAAATGAAGTACTAATTTATTTAAACCATTTTATATAAAAAAAATTCCAGACCACTTAAATTTTCTCTTCTCAGAAGCAATAACAATCTACTGGTAGCTTTTTGGAAGCTCACGGGTTGTTTTTTGTGGTTGGAAAGGTATGAGTCATGTACTAAATTGTTTCCTTAATGTAATTAATGTGCAAGGCAAAGTGGAAACTGATAAGTTATAAATGATTATTATCTTTCATGAACTTTTGCTTTTAGAAACTCCTGTTTTTTTCAAATTATGTGAAATTCACAGTCTATTTTCCGTTTATGTTTCCTCACCAGCATAGTTTTAAAGCATAAGATAGCTCTAAACAAGTAGAAGCCAACACTAGAGGTTGTCAAGTATCCCTTCCCTGTTCAACACTTCTGTTCATTTCTCCCCAGACTGTTCATTTGTTCAGTGTCTAACCTTCCGGATAGTGAGAACCATCTCTGGTCAAGGGTATGAGTGAATGCAAGCTCCCGCCAGCAGCTAGAAAGCAAGGGCTAGGCAGAAAGATCACTGGACCTTTCTCTCATTTCAACAAATAAGTAAAGAGGGTTGAGTATGTGAACCATTTCTCAAACAGAGCATGAAAGAGGAAAAGCTGCGACAGTGAAGAATTTGCTCATCCTTGTGGACCTCAGGGTTGGTTTAATCCTCATCTATGGAATGTGATTTAAAAGGCTAGATGTCAGAGGGAAAATCTAAAGTGAATGAATAACCCATATGTTTAGCAAGGAAGTAGAGCAGTATATAATTGGTCACCAATAACTAGAGTTAGCTTTATGCAGTGCATATTCACAGTGTAGAATAATGGCATTGACTAGTAACCAAGGGGTAGGGAACACTTTATGCCAAATAAAAGACTTCCTTCTTAGTATAGTCCTATAAATGCACAAGTCTTGTAGAAAAATGTCTATTTCCCTTTAGTGCTTGACTTAAAATGTAACTTCCTTCCTAAACCTAATCCCCAGCTCTGTGCATTTCTTTCACGGTATTTAGCATAGTATGGATTTTTTGCATGTGATTATTTGTGTGTGTGTGTCTCCTCCACTAGACTGTAAGTGCCACAGGGCTGGAACAAGGTCTCTTTTGCTCATCATTGCATCTTCATTGCCTATCACAGCACCTGGCACATAGTAGGTATTCAGTAAATAATTGTTGGATGAGTGAAATTGACAATGTATATGTATATCTGTGCCAGATGATGTTTTCATGTAACTAGCCATGTCTGAATTCTAGTGATGAACACAGCTTGGGTTCAAATCTGATCTCTCTCAGTCTGTACGCCCATGTCAGAAGATAATACAGATGTGAAGTAATAAGGGCTTGAACACATTTGAAGTGAACTAATGGGATGCTTCTTTTCTTATAACAATTTAGAACAATAGAGAGAATCCTTCCCATAAGAATATTGCTAATTTGGTCATTACCAGCAGAACTAGCAAGGTTCTGAACTGGCCAGTAGGTGAAGACTAAAGTTGCATCTATGCTATTTAATGGATATAATGACCGACAACAAGTAACTGAGCTTCCACGGGCTTCACTTCCTTCTTATGAAAGCTGAGGGGGTTGGACTAGATGGTGTTCAGGTTCTTCCTTTGTGTGCCACGTACCTTTCCATGACCATGGACGCAGAGATTTGAAGTTTCTTTAGCAGGAATGGAAGACAGCTAGAGATAATGGCTATCCTACAGACCTTGACACTCAGTAAAAATTTTAAAGTTAAGAAACATGAGATCTTAGGAAACTCATGAAAAGAGAATAGATAGAATGAACAGTCTAGACTCCCACTGCCATGAGGATAATCCACTTTGGATACTTCAGCTAGCAATACTGTCAGTGCGTTGCTGAACTTCCCATGCTGTGAACAATGACTTTCCATTTTTAAAATCACTGTTTAAGATGCAAAGTCTGAGGAATAACCAGTCAACCAGGGTCATGTCCCTTGCTCATGCCCTGGCTACCTGGACCATCTGTCTTCCCTTCTCTTTCCATAGAGAGAACCAAGGCCTTGCTTCCTTTCTAGTCTAGCTGATCAGTTTCTGGGGAGGCAAGAATAACAAACCTCTGCTATATTGGACTTGTGACAAAATAACAATCTAGTGAATTCTTTAATCTTATAATTCTGAGGCTGAATGAAATAGCTTCATGGCATGGATCCAGATTTAGAAAATGTCTTAGACAGAACTAGGGGATGAATGGTTTATGTGCCAACCTTTGTTCCTGTGCCTCACAGGACACCCACTGCTTTGAAAGCTGCTCCAGGTTTTCCGGAGGGTCAGAGGAGGCTGTCCTTTTCCAACACCGCCAGCAGCCACCTAGAGACCACAGCCACTGGGGACAGTTATTTGTCTTCTATGCCTGTGCTTCTTCCACTGTCTTACTGCCCTGGAGCTATGAAATTTGACTATTTCTCTGATGATAAAAATGCATCCCATTGAAAGTGTGCCGTGGCTGCTCTTGTTTTAACAAATAGTTTCAAGGAATTCTTCATTAATAAGGGGGATATATAAAGGTTCCATATCAACTTGATCTTACTTAAGGAAATAACCTGACATGATTTCAAGCATCCTTTTCTATGTGATTAACCCCACTCTAATCTGCTAATCTTCTCGGTCCTGATCCCCAGGTTTTCAGTTATATCTTCTACTGTTTTATTTAAACATTGTAATTTCATGTATGTTAATATGAAGTTATTATGAATCCTTTATGGACAATATCTATATAGTAATCTACTCATTCAAAAAAGAACTAAGGACATTCACTGTTTTAAGTGCTGAGTATACAATCGATGAACAAGAGTCAGTTCCTATTCTCAAGTATCATACAACCTTGTGAAGCAAATGTATATGTAAAAAATTATAGTACAGTATTATGAGGCATGGTGTATATGTCTCCACAGAGTGTCCTGGGGGCAGAGTGGATGGCACCCAACCTCTCAGTGGGCAAGGGTAGAAAGGGTTGTCATGGAAAGTTTTTCAGACAAGTTGACAATTGACCTGAAATCAAGAGGAAAGAAAATATTTTTTACATAGGAGAAGCATGATAATGGCATTTTGGAATGTGGAAACAATCTTTGCAAAGTGAGCCTGGCATAATTGGGGAGTGGAAGGTAGTTTGGTTATGACTGGTGTATGTTTAGATTTATTGTTGGTGGGGTAGAATTTTTGGTGTGGAAGGGCAATGATCACATTTGAGCTTGAGGCAGATCACTTTGGTGGCAATCACTGTGGAAGATGATGGAGAGGAAGCGGCACTCAGGCATATGTATGTGCATAGGTGTGTGTGTGCGTGTGTGTATGTGTGTGTCACTGTTTGTGTGTGTCTGTGTGTATGTCCTCAGAGGGGAACGGGGAAGCCAATGACAATGGCAGGGTGGCATAGTACCTTCCCCTTTCTGGCTTTTAAATTCCAGTGCAGAGGTGTGTGTGTGTATGTGTGTGTGTGTATGTGTGTGTGTGTGTGCACGCACATGTGTACATGTAAAGGGAGACACCTAGGAAAAATTTATACCCCAAAGGGAAACTGAATAAGACTGGCTAAATGAGAAAAGGGAATAAATCTGTAAGTGGGCAGTTATACATGAATACTAATTTTGAATTGAATAAAAGACTTATGTGTTTATATAAATTCACATGGCACATACATTTCCTCAGTTGGGGTTCTGTTTGCAAGCTTGAAACATCTAGCATTGGTAATACGTGTATGCATATGCCACTAGGTAGCACATTAGTTGGTTCACACACAAAAATACGGCATGGATCTCAGAGCCATCTGTCATACGCTTGGCTAGATGATGTTAGAAAATGAGCAGATCTTTGAGGCTGTTGATTTGTGAGATACTGAAATAATATAGAATCATATTCTCAAGATTAGGAAGGACTTAGAACTGTTTGGTTCTTCCAGTTAGTGGCCACTATTTATTTTTAAACCTTACTCATTGCTGAGTATGTGATCAAAGACACAATGTAAGGAGAGCAGGCAAATATTCCTTCTGGTTTCCTTTCCTGCTTGTCTCTCCCTTTCTGGCACGTGTTTGCTGTCTGCCAGGCTCTGTGCTCCATGCTGGGGCATCAGGAAGACTCAGACACGGATCCTGACCTCGTGGAACTCAATTTCTCTAAGAGGATGCAGACAGGACAAGAACTAATTATAATGCAATTTAATAAGTACTCTAATAATAGAATGAGACAAGATTTGGGAGAATGGAGAAAAGAACAATTAATTATTGTTGCCCAGCAGAATTGTAGAAGTCTTCACAGAGGAGGTGACACCTGACCTGGCTGTTGAAGGATGGACAAGATTTTGCCTTGTTAGGAGATACGTCAACTGGGAATTGCAGACTTCATACAGAACGCATTTCCTTACCATTCAAAAAGAGCCTCCTGAGCCTGTGTTCAGTGACTCAAGAACTTGAGGACATATGTTAATGTTGAAAAAGCAGACTAATTAAATTCTAAAATTGGATTAAAAACTTGGACCAGAGTCTGGGCGTGACGGTGACATGCGGAAGGAAAAGAGAAACAATATTTGCTGTTTGCTACAATTGATCAAGGGCTTAACATAGTTGATCTCAATCCCCAAATCAGCAAAGTAGGTATTAGTACTTTCTCATTTTTAAAGGTAAGAAAAATGCTCAAGGTCACTCAACAGTAATAGCCAATATTTGGACTTGGATACTTCTGACTGCAAAAGTCAATTTTCACAGCACGCTCTTGCCTTTATGCACCTGTGTTGAGTATACTATATACATATACACACAAATACAGAGCATTGTAAACAAACAAAACTACATACATACAAATAAATAAATAAATCTTACACACACACATATATATCTCACTTGTGCTCTTTTCCATGGTATGCATCTGTGTTGTAGGAAAATTTTTGCCCACTAACATAAGTGATTTGGAAATAAAGTATATTATGCTCTTCAAGATAAACGCTTTATTAGGGAATAACTTTGGAAATTTATGTAAATGGACACTAGCAGGCCTAATCCTGGCTGGAGCTGTGCTCTTTTGTTTTATTTTGGTACGAAATATCAGCGGGACAGCCTGTACCTGTGGCAAGATTCAGCCCATTGCTGAATCTTTTTACTGAGAAGCTTTCAACACAGAGCTTAGTTACTGTTTACTAACACAAGTGTTAAAATCTTTCATGTGAACAGGTTGGGGATCTGGCTGTTGAATCAATGGGGGCATTTTGTTGACTTCATAGGGTTCTTACAAAGGAGATCAAAGGGATGCATTATGTTTCAATACATAACTTTATAGGACAGATGGAATCCACCTTGAAAGACCCATGACACTTAAAGCCAGATTATCAAAAGTTTCAGACGCTAAAACCTATTAGCTTGCTCCAACCTTTTCCTCACACGGTCAGCACTTTTTAGCTTCATTTATAGGTAGAGGACAGTCCAATTTGAATTTTAACTACTGCCAAAGTTCAAGCATGGGTTAGAAGGATGGCCACTGAAATATGGGTTCTTCTAATGATACTGTGGTCTGGTATGTGAACTTGCTGCCTCGAATGGTGATATCACACAAATGGCTAAATCACTCTATTTGAATGAAGAAATTACCCACTCATAAATTTTGGGGAGAATTCTGGAGCTTGGTGTTTGGCTGCGTGGCAGCTTCGCAAGTCTGTCATATCTCTGAAGAGAAAAGGGCATGAAAGTTGTTTGTTCTTTCATCTTCCGGAAACTCCAAAGGGATTCTGCTCTTGCCCACATTTAACGCTGGAAATACACACAACCTTTGAGTTTCCCCCGTCAAGCCTGAAACAAACTGCAGTGTTACAAATGAGGGTAGTGCGCTCGAGTATCCCTATATTTTTAATCTGTGAAAAGACATGATTTCTGTACATCCAGACCATTAACGATTAAAGCTCATCAAAAATCTTATTTTGTAAAAACTATATAGTAATTTAAAATTATTTTATAAATTAAGATGATTAAGAGACATCTTGCTATTTGATGAAATAGGCACTTAACTGTGTTTGAAAATATTTTTAAATGTAACTACGTCCCAATTACTTTAACATATACAACATTCCAGTACTTTACTGTCTTTCACATATACTGCTATTTTAAGTGGTGCTGCAAAATGAAATCTTATGGATTTTCTATAAACTTTCCAAGTTTCACAATTTAAAAAATTCTTATTTTTCTATTACTTTAAGCAGTTGGTTTAATTAAACATTTTCCCAGACAGATGCTTTATTTGTTCATTTCTTAGTGACTCATCTATTTATCAACTTAAGATTTCAAAAAAGTAGATGAAAACAAATGTTTACTATTTTAAAAATAATATGACTATGTATGGCACTAATTTGATTAAGCTTGCAAATGTTTAAAGTCTACAAATTACATGTCTAGTATTTGCGAGATAACTGTCTTTCAAAAAATTTTTTTCAGAAATTCATATATACTATATTTAGACTTGATAAATTTTCTAGTAATAAAATAAAAACTGGCTACCATACATACTATGCAATGTCATAAGTTTACTTTGCTTTAAATAATAATTTATTTTCTTTTGGTGTTTTTAGAAATCTCCCCTCACCCCCCATTTCTGTTAAGAGCAACGAGTAATATTTTTTCTATTCATGTAGTTTCCTTCCAAGCATGTTGCCAGATATATTCTATAATTAAGCATTAAACCTTGTCATATAGAGCACTTTTGTTTGCCCGCTCTTCTGAGCATCACCCTTTGATGAGTGTGCTTTCCCACTCCTGTCTTGCGGGGACCCATCAAGAGCAGCAGAGGTTAAAGGCATCCACCCACCCAGCAGGTGTGGAAGTAGGAGAAGTCTCCGTCTTCCTTTGTTGGCAGCTCTGAAAGCGCAGGTGTTGTACGTCAGCATCATCATTCTGTTTGATAGTCGGGCTTTTGTGTGTGTCAGGTGGGACATTTACACTAAATCTGAAGGAAAAAAAACCTCCCATAACTTTGTTGTGTGAGAAGCATAAAACAGATTTTTTTTTTTTTTTTTTTTACTGGTTTTAAAGCTGCAAAGATTGGAGTGGCTTTACCTGTCAAGACTTCAGGTACGAGTCTTGTTTTAACTTGACCATAAAAACAGATACAGTTTATTCCTTATTAAAAAAAAATAAACATGAAATGGTTCTAAGTAGAGCACTAGATATTTCTAGCATTTAACTGAGAGTTCTTGGGCAAAGTGAATGTTTTGCCCTTATTGGAAGATACCCCACCTTTAAGATACTTCTATTTATTTGGATCCTTTAGGTTTAAATGATAATTGTCCTTTGTTTTCTATCACACTATCTGTCGACTTAAATTCAGATGTATGTAGCACCAGGTCAGAGGCACTGAAGAAAATCTCCCTTTAAAACACAGAAATTATCTCTGGTATCTCTTGGTTGCCCCAGCTCCAATTCAGCTGTCACTTCTGCTCCATGATTCATTCTGATAATGGTAACCAGCTGTTGATTTAAAAAAAAATCTGTCATTGCTAAAGTTCAGTGCAGGCTTATTGGTTCTTTCTGAAATTGCCAAAACAATATAATAATGATTTTTATGTTCTTTATACCCAAATATGTTATTGTCTTTCTGCAATCCAGGTGGAAAAGTACATCTGTCATGCTTTGAATTCCCTTCGCATCTGAGCATGACTCAAATGGAAAAATAATTCTTACATTTGCATCACATGGAAAAGTATCGGAAAGGTTGTCAGGGCTCCATAGTATCAACATGTGACAACACTGATTTTCCTAAATATCTTAGTATCGTGTGTTCACTTTTAAAATAATTATTTAACATTTTTATCACCCAAGAGAAGAGGCTATGTGGCTCAAGAAGTGTCAATAATTCGATAAACTAAAAAGCATTTGTCTCTCCAATTAATTATTATCTTTTAAGTCACAGAAATTGGTAGGAAGGTGAAGCCATTTTATTACAGAATTTTAAAATAGCCTTTACATGTTTTTAATGTTAAGACTTGCTTATGATACAAATTAAATATTGAATATTCTAATAAAAATTTTCGTGCAAAGATTGAATAACCACATACATTCTCATGATGATAAGAGCTACTATTTATTTTGGGCCTACTTTATGTCAAGTAGCCTCTTTAATCTTTTATACCAAGTATTATTCAAAGTGTGAGAAAACTGAGACTAGGAAAAGTTTAAGTAACTTGCAGTCACCCAGCTAATAAGTGACAGCTGAAATTCAAACT
Source organism: Phocoena phocoena (assembly GCF_963924675.1). Classification (NCBI taxonomy): domain Eukaryota; kingdom Metazoa; phylum Chordata; class Mammalia; order Artiodactyla; family Phocoenidae; genus Phocoena; species Phocoena phocoena. Next base: position 18,481,652 of record NC_089239.1, on the reverse strand, counting down.
CACCCCCAGCTGGTTCCCAAATAGCTTCTTTTTTCCAGCCCTTGCTTCTTAGTAAAAAATATATATATATGTACACATGTATATATGAAGAAAGAATTGCATAATATAATGTTAGAATTAATTGCATTTTTAGGTTACAGTACATTCATTAACAAAATCTTCCTTGGGTTTACTGTATTACAAAACAAATTCTAACACACACACACACACACACACACTTGCTTTAAGAGAGTTTAAATAGGAAAACTGAATTGATATTACATAAGCACGTTTCCTGTGTGCTTGACATGAATCATCTCATTTATTTGTCACACCCCTATGGACTAGATACTGTTATTTTGATTCCCATTTTACACAGATAAATACACTGAAGCCTAAAAATTTAACAAGCAAACAGAAAAGCTAGGTTTTGAACTTATGCCTCTCTAATTCTAGGAGCTAGGCTATGTTTCATGCTAGCCTTACTCTGTCGATCAGTTTTTACTGAACAAATTTGAATGTAAAGAATCCACAGGATTTGAGGTTAAACTTATACTGTGCCCAGTCTGTATTGTAAAAGTTGTGTGCATTTGTTTAATTAAATCTAATATGAAATTCTTTTCCTTGTGATTTTCCACTGTCTCCCAAAATTGTACAAAAAAGAAAAGAGCAGTTAATGAAGAATTCTAGTGTAGTTATTGAAGTTTTACTGTATCTTGAGTCTCACTACTAAAAAAAGATTATATTGGAAAAACAAAAGAGGCAGGAAGGTACCTAGGCCACCTGAGCACAGCCCTTGCTCTGGAGTCAGTTGGCTTTGGTGAGAACTCTGTGAACAAATTTGGTCAGAATTTGGTTGGATGAGAAACTGTTGTCCTTTATTCCCTCTGTGGAAATGTTAATGTGTGTTGAACTTTCTTGTGAATTTTGTGGTTATTTTATTTTCACCATTCTTCTAAGTATTTTTACCCTGCCTTCTTAGTGTATCAGAAGAACACAGAGGAAACAAACCTAATTCACAGGTGTACTGAGGAGCTCAAATGAATTAACACAAGTAATTTGGAACTTACCTTATACCCTGAAAGGTTTTCCGTGTTGTTTTTGTATCCTTTACAGTATGGTTATCAACTCTATTATAATAGACCAATGGATTAACATAAATATTACAAAAACAGTAATTCAGTCAAGATTCAGTCAAGAAGTTTGACTTCTAAGTCCAGGTCACCCTGTAAGCATTTCTTTCTCATCCTAAAAATTGCCTTTTGTGGATCCAGCTTATTATAGTTATTTAGCCAGGTTTTAGTCTTTATTATAGAGTTCATATGCAAACTCATATTAATGAATTTAAGTATATCAGTAAAATAATAGTGCTAAGCCTCTAGTGAATTCTATCACTGTAATTGCTAAATTAAGCCTAACGTGTGAGTGTTTATAAGCATGTATGCATGTTGCTCCACTTGAATCTGTAATATTTTACATGATTAGAAATAAATTATAGTTTTTCACATGCGGGTAAACCTTAAAATTATGTGCTCTTAAGTTTTTGGAAGTTAGTTGAATTTTGAGTTTTTGAGATAATTTCTTTTTCTCTCTTAGATTGTTCTTCAGTATTCCTTCTGGAAAGATCATTATTTGTTCTATTCTCAGTTGCTCTAGGATACTTAAAGTAAAGGCAACATTTTAACCCAAAGTATATTGTTTTATATTAAATAAGTTATTTAAGTATAAGGTTATATATAAAACAGAAATACCTTCAGATACTATGCAGCCACTGTTAAAGAGTAAGCTAGATGTACCAAACAGATTATGTATTTTTATATTTATAATTTCTTTATTTGACTTAAGATCCAAATAAATTTAAAACAGTGTGATTAATTGCTATAGCTCTTGTCTCTTTAATCTCCGATTCCTCTTCCATCCTCTGCAATTTATTTCTTTTCAGCGTTTTTAAGATATAATTGACATATAACCTTGTGGAGTTTAAGGTGTACAACGTGTTGATTTGATGCCCTTCTATATTGCAAAATGATTACTATCATAACATTAGCTAACACCTCCATCACATCACTTAATTACCATTTCTTTCTTTGTGGTGAGAACAAGATCTACTCTCTTAGCAACTTCAAGTATATAATTCAGTATTATTAACTGAATTATCATCACCATTCTGTACATTAGGTCCCCAGAACTCATTCATCCTATATCTGGAAGTTTGTAGCTGTTGACTAACATCTCCCTATTTCCATATCATATTAACTGAGCATATTTAAATATGTAGGCATCTTCTTTACTTCTACCAAGAAATCAAGTCTCTCTAAATTTTTTTGATAATGTTTTCATCCAACAGTCACCTTCCCACATTTGAAAAGGAGGTTTAGGTATGAGACAGCATATGTTTTGTTCTTCTAAATCTGTAACATGGGAAAGATAGCGCAAGCACAATGAATGATAATGGCAATGGACACAGTTTCACAATAGCAAGTTCTGAGTGTGGGACTTTATCACACTAGAGAGTGTCTGACCTTGAACATGCAGCGTTAGCTGACTTTCCATCTAAGCATATTTCTGACTGTTATAGGAGAAGCCAGAAATTTGCATTTTTATATGAAAACTTCAAATTTTCAAAGATTGGCAATGAATTAAAAAAAAATTTGAACACATGATACTTGCTAGAATGAATTAAAGCTCAAGGTCCACAGGCCTCCAGTTTATGGCAACTGGCCCTGTTTTTCTCTTCACATAGTTCACCCAGAGAAATAGATTTCCCATCAACCCAAAATGTAATATTTCCCTCCTCTCCAAATGTTTCCATTTCTCAGCATTATTAGTGACATTTTTGCCATTCTTCTTTTAATAGAAATATTAGTGTGCAAGCATCCAGGTTTAGATATTTTGAAGCTTTGCTGGGTCAAAAATTTTAGAAACAATTTAGTCCACTTTCCTCATTTTATTTTATTTATTTTTACATTTTTGGCCACAGCCCACAGCATGTGGGATCTTAGTTCCCCAGCCAGGGATCAAACCCATGCCCCCTGCGTTGGAAGGCAGAGTCTTAACCACTGGACCACCAGGGAAGTCCTTCCTCATTTTGTAAATGAGACATAGGAGCACTTGTCCTTTCCTGCACTTTAATTTTATGATTTGTCCAGTAACATTCTTTCCGGAGGATTTTGTACAAAGTAACTTGCAGGTTAGTTCACTAGACTTGTATTGCAGTATTCTCAGAATATAGTTTCTTAAAAAAATTACCTGGTTTATTTACTGAGGGTTCCTGTTGTAGATACTGTCCACTTTATCCTTTAATATCCCAATTGTGGGAATCCTCAGAGGAGAAAAATTCCATTGGATCTCGATGTAAGGAAAAGTGTTGCTTCTCTGAGGACACCAGGATATCCAGTCTTATGATCAGTTTGGATTCTGAGTCTGACTGTGTTTCCTCAGTGTGTTGGCCACCAGGAAAGTCAGGGCCAAATTAGCAATTGACATTTAGGAACTGACTTGAAGGACCTTAAGGCCTGCCTTTCTTTGCTTAATATTTCTCTTGGTCTTTTTTATCTGTAGAGCTGCTCTCTCTGATTATAGTTATCTGTTTTATTATTTTCCAGTATATAATACGTATTTCTGTAAGCCACACAAAATATTTTGCAAAAATTCCAGGAATATAAATAAATACATATGTGTATATGTATACTTACCTTTATAAATCTGCATATATTTATACATATACACACATATATACATTTATATAAAAACAACTCTTCAGAGTAGGTTGTGTCTTTCACAGTTACCTACTAATTTCAGCAATTATCATTTTAAAATTAATAATCTAAAATAAGCACTTAATCTATCTTTTAATGGATGTGTTTCTCTAACATGTTTATTGAGCAAAGGGGGAATGATTGACCAAGCAAGTTCTCATTATTTAAGGCCAGGATACTATTTTTTTGGGACAGCACATAAAACTCCTGTAGAATGGATATCCACATTGTATCCATGTTCTTTAAAGTTGATCTGCTTTGCCAACCTTGGATTATAGAGTTCCTAAGGCACGGACGATTCTGCTTTAATATGCTTTACACATTATGTAACACTTTCTTACAGATGCTTAATAAAAGCCTTTAGTGATGGGAGTAGTTGGATTATTTTCATTTTATATAGGAGGGTGTTGTTCCTATTTTCTAGAAATGGAAGTAAACAAAAATATTGCTGAGAATCTGGAATGTTCCAGGTACTCTGTCCATGTATTTTCTCACTAAATGTTCAATATTCTCACACAATATGTCGTTATCCTTATTCTGTTTGGTTAGAAAACCAAGCCTTTGACTTTCCTGAGTCATGTATCACCAGTGATGCTCAAGCTGTGATCAAATTCTATCCATCCATGTACCCCCCCCCATTTTTATTGCACTGCTTTTCAGGAAGACTAATTTGGGGGATTCATCTGAATTAGTTTTATGCTCACCTTCCACTAACCTACCCCTGCAAAATAGTATTTTAATCTTCAGATAAAGAAAATATTTGGTAGGTTTGTGGAAGTCAATGTTCATTTAGGTCCAATGGGAGTGTGATTAAATGCCTTTATACACATTTATCTCAACTGAACCCACGTAACAAAATTATTTAATTTAGAATAAGAGTAATTAGAATAATGCTACCTTCTTTTTATAAAGCTAAGGCCCCAGGTTTAGTTAATAGTTTTTAATAGGCAACACTTAAATTCCTTGTTAGTTAAATAAAAGTCAGAAGGGTTGTCTTCACCTTAGTTATGCCCCAACTTATGCTCCTGTCCTTTCTCCCAGGACTTGTGACTTATTAATAGTATTAAGCATTTAATAACCACTCTATATTTTGATTTCTTTGTATACTTATGACAGATGATTCTATTGAAATTGTTATTTATTATTGTTGCTAAATAGTCACTCTTATCTAATTAGCTTAACAACATAAATAATGCGAATATAATTTTAGGACAATTAGATTGATTTTTTAATGGTTTACTCAGTGACAAGTAGCTGACCTTATGGCATGGGCATAACTTTGCATTGTAAATTCCAGAAAGATAGAAAATTTACTGGCTACTCATTTTTCCATTGTGATGAATGCCATGGCAAATAATTTCAGTTTTGACTAAATAATTTAATTAACTAAAAAAATTACTGTAGAAAAACAATTTTAGTTGACATTTACTTTCTTTTTTTATGGTGAATATTTGTTTTTCAATAAGCATGTGTTATTTATGTTATCAGGAAAAACAATGGAGCTATTAGCATTTTAAACAACTAAAAATGAACCAGTGAATCTGTAGGCTATGTTTTTGTGGATCAAGCTGTTGATGAGATGATTCCTGGGAACAAAGCCATTTTTTGTTTGTTTTCATTTATTTTTTTCTTTTGTCAGATTGAAAAGCATTTACAAAAAAAAGCAGCTTGAATACAGAATAAATAACATTTGGCACACTAAGAGCTGGGCTTGTACTAAGATTCAGGTTTTCCTACTTTGCCTTTATAGGCAAACAACAGACTCCAATTCTGTTGATGATATCATTTATGTCGAATGGAGTGAAAAGATTCTTGTGACTTTTGATGATCACCTCTTGAGATTCTATAAATTTAGTTGAGACATAAAGTGCAAGAATATCTTAGATGGCTGTGGAGCAAAGCCTGGACCTAACGCTAATAGATGTGTCTTTAACCTGAGGACTCAATATGAAGTGATTGTATCAGATTGGAATGAGAAAAATTCAGGCTCATAACCACTGGGCTTTACCTAAAAAACAAACAAAAAAACCCAACCCAGTCTTTATTATCAATAGGTTTTAAAAGTATATCTTGATATTTATTAGTTCACCTTTAAAATAGACACAGATGAATCTGTAGAAGAGAAACTCCGTTAAAACAAGTAGGGGCACACAGGGGTTTAAGATGATATCTCTAATGAAATACAGAGCTTCAGCACTGTGAGAAAATTAAGACTTGGGCCAAGAATCAAAGAGGAGCTCAATAGCCTTTCAGAAGGCGTTTTTATAGTCTGGGATCAAGGAGGTTTCACGTCCTGAAGTGTCGAGGACTAGTAATGATCTGTTAATCTATGAGGTGCTTTTATATTGTTTTCTTTGCAATTTCTGAGACTGTTAAAGCTTAAGAGGAAGAGGCCGGCAGGCTGGAAATCAGATGTGCTCTAGATGCGAGGTGTCCCACCTTATGTCAGTGCCATGTAATGTTCAGGAGGGCGTGGGATGCTTTTAGGATTCCCTTAAAGGTCAAAGATGTTAAACACTCTCAGTCACTTCAGTCACGTTCTAGGGACAAAAAAATTGGAGAATGAAAGAGGAAGGCATAGTCAGCTCTTCAGAATTGAGAAGTTTCTGAATTGAGAGTAACAATTGCATGTAATTGTGTGGGTACATGACATTGGATTCTTCCATACTAAATTAACCTAGTGGCCAGTAAAAATTGGGCATATACTACTTGCAAATCATTTGAATATTTATGGAGAAACCTAGGCTTTTCATAATACATATTGATGTTTTAAAACTGGCTTTTGATCTTCTTAATAAGAAAATGGTGAATACAATTTGCTTGTTTCCATTTTGAATGCAGTGGTGCCACATCTTACTGGGGCTGATCTCCCAAGTTAGAACACACAAAAATGAAATGGAGTCAAAATTATGCTTGAAAACTCCTTACGTCCTCCACAAAGCACAGCATACCTGGTTGTATGTAAACAGCTTCTACAAGAATCATGTGCACATTAAAATATAATGTAGATTATGCAAAGTACAATTTTATAGTATATAAAATTTTTAAATTGCATCTTTATCATTTTTTTTTTTGCCAAGCACATTATGCAAGTTAAATATGCATCTGAAGAAACTTTACTCTGAAGAAAAATCAATTAAATATATGATAAAGTGAAAGAAGAAGGTCTTTGATTTTTAAATGTCAGTGTAACAGGAATACCCAGAAGATAAATGTTGCCTTGGCATACTTAATAGGCAGTAAGATTCTGCTGATGAATTAAATCATCGCCATTGGTCCCAACAGAGCAATTCTCAGGGAAGTGCCGAGTGCTTGGGAAAACCATCCCAAATGGCTTTGAAAAGATGATTTCAGCAATTAGACTCATGAAGTGATCTAATGGACCATCCTCAATACTATCATCTCCTTTCTGTTAAAAATTTAGAAAATAGAGCTTCCCTGGTTGCGCAATAGTTGAGAGTCCGCCTGCCGATGCAGGGGACGCGCGTTCGTGCCCTGGTCCGGGAAGATCCCACGTGCCACAGCGCGGCTGTGCCCGTGAGCCGTGGCCGCTGGGCCTGCGTGCGCGTCCGGAGCCTGTGCTCCACAACGGGAGAGGCCACAGCAGTGAGAGGCCCGCGTACAGCAAAAAACAAAAAAAAATTTAGAAAATAGCAAGTAAAATCTGACAATAAATGATCTTCTAAGAATATTTAAAATTCTAGTGAAAAGGAAAGCTTGAAAACTTGCTATACTTTTCCTTTTCCCATCATTGAGTTTTCTATAAAAAAAAAAACCTTCTACTTTAAAAATGATCATCACTACTGAGTCATGAGTTTTATTAGCTAAATAGAAAAAAAAATGTTTCCCCCCCATTTTACCTCTAGAATACTTGAGAGTAGGAGGATAGGTAGGCTAAATTAAGAAAAATACTTAGAAAATTAAGAAAAAATTTTTCATATTTTAGATAGACCCGAGTATGTATTACATACTACTGAGGTAACCCTCTTTCCTCCATGGTTGTTTTTTAGAAATGTAAATGATTTTAACGATTAGTTAAGGAAACGATGTTTAGATTTGACAAGTTATCTCTTTTAAATTAGGCCCAATTAAATTAGGCAGCTGTAGGCTAGGCTCCATACTATGTAAAATGTGCACAACTCTCTGAGAAGTGATTGTAAGGATTAAATGAAAATCTGTGAAATTTTTTGTATACCTTATAGCACTTTAAATTCATGGTTTAGAGGTAGCATTGCATAGTGCAGAATAAAAGCTTTATTGTCAAACAGTTTAACCTTAAAACCCCCAACTCTTCAACAAACTCTCTGGGTTATCTTTCCCAATTCACCCAACCTCCTTAAACCCTAGATTAACAATCAGTAAAATGAACATGATAATAGTATCTACCAAATAAAAATGTGCACATTAAGTGAAATAATGCATGTAAACCTTATGACCCAGTGCTTAGCAAGTGTTTTTTCTTATCCTTAAAGATTTAATGGTTTCCTTTTTTCTTTTTTAATCTTTACTGGAGTATAATTGGTTCACAATACTGTGTTAGTTTCTGCTGTATAACAAAGTGAATCAGCCATATGCATACACATGTCCCCATATCCCCTCCCTCTTGCGTCTCCCTCCCACCCTCCCTATCCCACCCCTCTAGGTCATCGCAAAGCACCGAGCTGGTCTCCCTATGCTATGTGGCTGCTTCCCACTAGCTATCTATTTTACATTCAGTAGTGTATATATGTCGATGCTCCTCTCACTTCGCCCCAGCTTCCCCCTCCCACTCCATGTCCTCAAGTCCATTCTCTATGTCTACCTCTTTATTCCTGCCCTGACACTAGGTTCATCAGTACCATTTTATTTTTTAGATTCCATATATATGCGTTAATACACAATATTTGTTTTTCTCTTTCTGACTTACTTCACTCAGTATGACAGGCTCTAGGTCCATCCACCTCACTACAAATAACTCAATTTCGTTTCTTTTTATGGCAGAGTAATATTCCACTGTATATATGAGCCACATCTTCTTTATCCATTCATCTGTCTATGGACATTTAGGTTGGTTCCACGTCCTGGCTATTATAAATAGTGCTGCAGTGGACATTGTGGTACATTTCTCTTTCTGAATTATGGTTTTCTCAGGGTATATGCCCAGTAGTGGGATTGCTGGGTCATATGGTAGTTCTATTTTTAATTTTTTAAGGAACCTCCACAGTGTTTTCCATAGTGGTTTATCAATGTACATTCCTACCAAGAGTGCAGGAGGGTTCCCTTTTCACCACACCCTTCTCATAATTTATTGTTTTCAGATTTTTTGATAATGGCTATTCTGACTGGAGTGAGGTGATACCTCATTGTAGTTTTGATTTGCATTTCTCTAATGATTAGTGGTGTTGAGCATCTTTTCATGTGCCTCTTGGCCATCTGTACGTCTTCCTTAGTGAAATGTCTGTTTAGGTCTTCCACCCATTTTTTAATTGGATTGTTTGTTTTTTGATATTGAGCTCCATGAGCTGTTTGTATGTTTTGGAGATTAATCCTTTGTCTGTTGTTTCATTTGCAAATATTTTCTCCCATTCTGAGGGTTGTCTTCTGGTCTTGTTTATGGTTTCCTTTGCTGTGCAAAAAGCTTTTAAGTTTAATTAAGTCCCATTTGTTTATTTTTGTTTTTATTTCCATTACTCTAGGAGGTAGATCTAAAAAGATCTTGCTGTGATTTATGTCAAAGAGTGTTTTTCCTATGTTTTCCTCTAAGAGTTTTATAGTGTCTGGTCTTACATCTAGGTCCTTAATCCATTTGGAGTTTATTTTTGTGTATGGTGTTAGGAAGTGTTCTAATTTCATTCTTTTACATGTAGCTGTCTAGTTTTCCCAGCACCACGTATTGAAGAGTCTGTCTTTTCTCCATTGTATGTTCTTGCCTCCTTTGTCGTAAATTAGGTGACCATATGTGCATGAGTTTATCTCTGGGTATTCTATCCTGTACTGTTGATCTATAAATGCAATGAATGTATGTTTTTAAAATTATAATTCTTTAGGATTCTCAGGGACTAAAAAAGTTTCATAGAAAATGCACACATAAACAAAAACATTTTCTTACATAAATCTATAAATTATAACAGTGTTGAATAGTTTTACAAATAGAATATAACACAATTAAAAAGCAATAACCAAATGATATATTGTTCATTAATTATACTCTGTCTTCTTGAATTTTCTACGGCCTTGAGGTTTATTGGTCTCTGAAAGACTCAGCACCTGGCTGAAGGGATCTTTTAGAGTCATCTAATCTCAGCCTCAATCCATTAAGCCAAGAGGATCCTTTTCTGAGAGGAACCAGGAAGGACTTCCTTACTTTGTTAACTTTGTGTGTGTGTGTTTGTGTGTGTGTATAGTAGTAGTAGTAATAGTAGTAGAGAGCTGTGGAAAATAACTAACCAATAGTTCAAATTGTATTGAGGCCAATTGCCAGGAGATTTCTAGCCATGGCTAGCATACTTTTGAAGATAGAGTACAGTCTCCTACAATTAATCAACAAATTCACAAATTGCATTCTATTTGCATGTCTCCTGTGAAAATGATAGTTATAAAATATGAATTCCTATTAAGACATTAAAGCTGTATGAAATCTAAACATACTAATACGATTCAAATATACTGTCATTTGTTAATAAGCCCAATGATTTAATGTGGGTTAAAGAGTTTGGTTCAAATAAACCAATATTTAGATCGAAAATAAAAGGGTAAAGAGGAATATTTCGCTGACCACTTTGTGAACTTTAACAGTTAATCTTTGCTTAATATATACACAGTACACATTTTAATATTCAAGAAAGTTTTGTTATATACTGTAATTCATTTACTTATAAGCATGTACGACTTCCAAAGGTTCTATATGCTAATAAATTTTAATTTTGGATCCTTCTTGGGTTTCTAGAATATATGTACTTGGCCTTACATATGGTACTATATCTCCTATTAAAAATTTGTTTATTGCATCCTATCACCTAATGGGCAACTTTCATGGGGAAAAGTATTAAGTGGATTTTATTGATACCTTAAGTACTTGGTTAATTTTGTTCATTATTTTTGTTTCCTAAATGGCAACTAGGAAAAATAGAGGTCAAGTGTGACTTTTTGAGTTCTTGCTTTTACTTTATTTCATGTTTATTTTATTTTTGTGGTTAGATCTAGGAGTGACATTCAATACATTTAACAGTTAGTATGATGATATAAATTAATATATAGATCAAAACTTTAAAATGCATTACTATTTTCTCTAAATAATCAAAATATAACACTACTTACCAAGTGATATAAGTTGAGGTGCAACTCATCAAAACATTCCAGTAAGTTCTGAATCATTTGAATCCAATTTATTGAAACTATTGAGTCATTTTAGAAACTATTAGCATAATCTTTTCATTTTATGTGGCTGTTACTAGCTATATGGTACCCTTGTCTGGGTCATGATTTGTCGTGGAAACTGCCATGACACAAGGGCAAATAGCCAAGCAGTGTACACCCCCTACCTTGCCTCAAGCACTGGGCTAAATTGGTTTTCCTGGGGCCTTGCATCAGGTCAGTTCCTTTCCTGGGAGGCTGGCCTACAAGAGAACCATCACCATCAGTAACCACATCGCAATCTACAGACTCTTCCCAATTAAATTGATACTCAGTTGACTTATACCTTCCATAAGTAGCAAATTTCACTTAACATCAATGATGTTGTTAAGGGTGCTGATTTGTTTTTCAGCTTCTGCTGAATTTAGTGCAATTGAATTAAAATTATTTTCTAGTTCTTTTAATTCTTTCTGCCACATTTAAATATTAAATATCTCTATCATGTACTAAACAAAAATGATATATTGGAAGGTCATATTTGATTAAGTCAAACCTAATCCTTCAGGTTGGAAATGCTGTATAATTGTGCAATAGTTGAACATTGCCGTTGGGCTGCCTGAGGGTTTATATTACATAACCTCTGCCTCTATTTCCTCACCTGTGACCATCAATTGATGATAATCATAATTATTGGATGTGTTAATACATGTTTAGAAAGATACTTTATGAAGGTAGTTTAATTTTTATTAATAGAATCAAAGCTGTTATGCACACAGGGATGGACATTTAGTGAGGTTTTTGGTGGTAAAAAGTTTAAACTTTATTATAGTGGCAATGGAAAGCAATTGGAGGGTTTTAAAAATAATTTTTCATTGACTTTATGTTTTAGAGCAGTTTTAAGTTCACAGCAAAATTGAGCAGAAGGCACAGAAATTTCCCATATAACCTCTCGCACATTTTTCCAGGCATAGCCTCTCCCACTATCAACATCACCCGTCAGAGTGTTATATTTGTTACAATTGATGAACCTATGTTGACATATTATTATCACCTAAACTCCATCATTTATGTTAGGGTTCACCTTTGGTGGTGTACATTCTGTGGGTTTGGAAAAAAGTAAATGACATGTATCCACCATTATACTATGCAGAGTAGTTTCACTGCTTTAAAAATCCTCTGTGTCTCACTCATTCATCCCTTTTTTCTCCATCCCTGGCACCACTGATCTTTTTTACTGTCTCCATAATTTTGCCTTTTCCAGAATGTCAGGTAGTTGGAATCATACAGTCTGTAGCCTTTTCAGGCTATTTCTTTCACTTAGTGATACGCATTTAAGTTTCCTCCATATCCGTTCATGGCTTGATAGCTTACTTCTTTTTAGTGCTGAATAATATTCCACTGTCTGGATGGACCACAGTTTCCTTTCTCCTACTGAAGGACATCTGGATTGCTTCCAAGTTTTGGCTATTATGAATAAATGTATTATGAATATTGGTGTGCAGGTTTTTGTGTGGACATATGTTTTCAATTACTTTCGGTAAATACTAAGGAGCATGATTGTTGGATCATATAGTAAGAGTATGGTTAGTTTTGTAAGAAATCACAAAACTGTTTTCCAAATTGGCTGTACCATTTTGCATTCCCACCAGCAATGAATGAGAGTTCCTGTTGCTCCACATTCTTGTCAGCATTTGATGTTGTCAGTTTTCTGGATTTTGGTCATTCTAATAGTTATGTAATAGTATCTCATTATTGCCTTAATTTCAATTTTTCCTAATGATATATATTGTTAAACATATTTTCACATGTTTTCTTGACATCCATATATCTCCTTTGGTGAAGTGTCTGTTACAGTCTTTTGCCCATTTTTTAGTCAGGTGGTTTTAAAAAATTTTTTCTAACCATTGCATTTAAAAAATTCTTCATATATTTTGGATAACAGTTCCTTATCTGATGTCTTTTGCAAATATTCTCTCTTTGCCAATAAGTACACATCTAAACTTCTTAAACTGTGTTCAATACCCTTTAAGGTCTGCCCCCCATCTAAATTTATGGTATATATCTCCATATAACTATATAGATATATAACTTTATGGTTATATTTCCACCTTCCTGTGCCAACTTTCAAAATGCTGAAACCATACCATAAAACTTTACTATCTCAGAAAGTACCATGGATATGCCACTATCTGAGCTTTTGCACATCCTGATGTCTTTGCTTGGAATCCTCTTTCCCCTGTTGCCTATACTAATTCCTGGTAATCCTTTCGTCAAGGCTCATGTCAAACGATACCTCTCTGTAAAGCCTTCTCTGCAACTGTCTGGAACAATGAGAGGATCTTTCCTACTCTAGTTATCTGTCCTCCCCAGTGGTCTATGAAATCCTCTACAACCAGGAACGTGTCTTTGCATACCAGTATCTTCCCTTTTCCTCTATCAACCACAATCATTATGCTGTCTGCTGCATAGAAGTAATCCATTAAATATTTACTGAATGAATAAATGATCAAATATCCCCCCATAATAGAAATGAAATAGATAAATAGATTTGCTTGGATAAAGTGAATTTGGATCCAGATCTCTAGGTGAAAAAATGGTGAAAAAATGATGTTTGAAAAATATACTGTGTGTATGTTTTTCTATTCTTTCTGAAAAGATTGAACCCTTTAGAATAATATTATTTAATGTTATAATTTTTATATAATGTTTATTTACCCTTGGAAATTTTCCTTTTTACCAAAGTAATGCACTTTTCTATTCTTCAGTGTATACCTATGGCAAGAGAATAATCCTAACCCAGTAAAACGTCTGCTCACTAAGAGATGTTGCTGCATGTTCACTTCAAAAAGAAATAGTGCCTCTTTAAGAGAGCTCCAATTCTGAACCTCTGCCCAGTCATTAAAACTCAAAGAGAATTCTCCCTTAATCTTAGATTTTAGTCCTTTTTTTTTTTTTTTTGAGCTTTAAATTCAACTGTAATCTCTTGTCTGGAGTACTAATCTTTACCACTTGAAGGGACACTTAGCATTATTATTATTAGACTGTAGAGGTTAGTCCTTAACGGTAGGTTTGTGGTTGGGGGCCTCCTTAGAAAAGCTACATTTTGGCAGGAACTTTAACCACAAATATTTAGGGGTTTTTCTTCTCAGTTCAATGACCATCTATGACCCAAACAGAGTAGATGATATTAAGTACTTGTTTTTTCTTTAGAAGGCAGACTCTTAGAGGGCAAGGCTCTGGATTCCTCAAGGCATTCTGAAATATGTTATGATAATGAATGGATTGGAATGATAATAATTTAAAATTTCATGTTTTGAAAAGTTTTACATTATAAAAACTGGTATCAATGGAAACCCCTTTCATTTCACCTTTGAGCCTGTAAATAAAAAAAACATGTTGGGGGATCGGGAAGATGGCAGAAGAGTAGGACGCGGATATCACCTTCCTTCCCACAGATACATCAGAAATACATATACACGTGGAACAACTCCTACAGAACACCTTCTGAACGCTGGCAGAAGACCTCAGACCTCCCAAAAGGCAAGAAAGTCCCCACGCACCTGGGTAGGGCAAAAGAAAAAAGAATAAACAGAGACAAAAGAACAGGGACGGGACCTGCACCTCTGGGAGGGGGCTGTGAAGGAGGAAAGGTTTCCACACACTAGAAGCCCCTTCGCGGGCGGAGACTGTGGGTGGCGGAGGAGGAAGCTTCGGAGCCGCGGAGGAGAGCACAGCCACAGGGGTGCGGAGGGCAAAGCGGAGAGATTCCCGCACAGAGGATCGGTGCCGACCTGCACTCACCAGCCCGAGAGGCTTGTCTGCTCACCCGCCGGGGAGGGCGGGGCTGGGAGCTGAGGCTCGGGCTTCGGTCGGAGCGCAGGGAGAGGACTGGGGTTGACGGCGTGAACACAGCCTGCAGTTAGTGCACCATGGCTAGCCGGGAGGGAGTCTGGGGGAAAATCTGGACCTGCCGAAGAGGCAAGAGACTTTCTCTTCCCTCTTTGTTTCCTGGTGCGAGAGGAGAGGGGATTAAGAGTGCTGCTTAAAGGAGCTCCAGAGACGGGCGTGAGCCGCGGCTATCAGCGCAGACCCCAGAGACGGGCATGAGACGCTAAGGCTTCTGCTGCTGCCACCAAGAAGCCTGTGTGCGAGCACAGGTCACTCTCCACACCTCCCCTCCCGGGAGCCAGTGTAGCCTGCCACTGCCAGGGTCCCGTGATCCAGGGACAACTTCCCCAGGAGAACTCACGGCGCGCCTCAGGCTGGTGCAACATCACGCCAGCCTCTGCCGCCGCAGGCTCGCCCCGCACTCCGTGCCCCTCCCTCCCCCCGGGCTGAATGAGCCAGAGTCCCCGAATCAGCAGCTCCTTTAACCCCGTCCTGTCTGAGCGAAGAACAGATGCCCTCCGGCGACGTACACGCAGAGGCGGGTCCAAATCCAAAGCTGAACTCCGGGAGCTGTGCGAACAAAGAAGAGAAAGGGAAATGTCTCCCAGCAGTCTCAGAAGCAGCGGATTAAATCTCCACAATCAACTTGATGTACCCTGCATCTGTGGAATACATGAATAGACAACGAATCATCCCAAATTGAGGAGGTGGACTTTGAGAACAAGATTTATGATTTTTTCCACTTTTCCTCTTTTTGTGAGTGTGTATGCTTCTGTGTGAGATTTTGTCTGTATAGTTTTGTTTCCACCATTTGTCCTAGGGTTCTATCCGTCCGTTTCTTTTTTCTTTAAAATAATTTGTTTTTCTTAATAATTATTTTTTATTTTAATAACTATATTTTATTTTATCTTACTTTATTCTATATTGTTTCGTTATTTCCTTCCTTCCCTCCCTTCCTCCCTCCCTCTTTCTTCCTTCCTTCCTTCCTTCCCCCTCCCTCCCTCCCTTTCATTCTTTCGTTCTTTATTTATTTATTTCTACTTTTTCTTCCTTTTATTCTGAGCCCTATGGATGAAAGGCTCTTGTTGCTGCAGCCAGGAGTCAGTGCTGTGCCTCTGAGGTGAGAGAGCCAACTTCAGGACACTGGTCCACAAGAGACCTCCCAGCTCCACATAATATCAAATGGTGAAACTCTCCCAGAGATCTCCATCTCAACTTCAGCACCCAGCTTCACTCAACGGCCAGCAAGCTACAGTGCTGGACACTCGATGCCAAACAACTAGCAAGACAGGAACACAACCCCACCCATTAGCAGAGGGGCTGCCTAAAATCATAATAAGGCCACAGACACCCCAAAACACGCCACCAGACGTGGACCTACCCACCAGAAAGACAAGATCCAGCCTCACCCACCAGAACACAGGCACTAGTCCCCTCCACCAGGAAGCCTACACAACACACTGAACCAACTTTAGCCACTGGGGAGAGACAACAAATACAACGAGAGATGCGAACCTGCAGCCTGTGAAAAGGAGACGCCAAACACAGTAAGATAAGCAAAATGAAAAGCAGAAAAGCACACAGCAGATGAAGGAGCAAGATAAAGACCCACTAGACCTAACAAATGAGGAGGAAATAGGCAGTCTACCTGAAAAAGAATTCAGAATAATGATAGTAAACATGATCCAAAATCTTGGAAATAGAATAGAGAAAATGCAGGAAACATTTAACAAGGACGTAGAAGAATTAAAGATGAAACAAGCAATGATGAACAACACAATAAATGGAATTTAAAATACTCTAGATGGGATCAATAGCAGAAAAAGTGAAGGAGAAGAACGGATAAGTGACCGGGAAGATAAAATAGTAGAAATAACTACTGCAGAGCAGAATAAAGAAAAAAGAATGAAAAGAACTGAGGACAGTCTCAGAGGCCTCTGGGACAACATTAAACACACATTCGAATCATAGGGGTTCCAGAAGAAGAAGAGAAAAAGAAAGGGACTGAGAAAATATTTGAAGAGATTATAGTTGAAAACTTCCCTAATATGGGAAAGGAAATAGTTAATCAAGTCCAGGAAGCACAGAGAGTCCGATACAGGATAAATCCAAGGATAAGTATGCCAAGACACATATTAATCAAACTGTCAAAAATTAAAAACAAAGAAAACATATTAAAAGGAGCAAGAGAAAAACAACAAATAACACACAAGGGAATCCCCATAAGGTTAACAGCTGATCTTTCAGCAGAAGCTCTGCAAGCCAGAAGGGAGTGGCAGGACATATTTAAAGTGATGAAGGAGAAAAGCCTACAACCAAGATTACTATACCCAGCAAGGATCTCATTCAGATTTGATGGAGAAATTAAAACCTTTACAGACAAGCATAAGCTGAGAGAGTTCAGCACCACAAAACCAGCTTTACAACAAATGCTAAAGGAACTTCTCTAGGCAAGAAACACAAGAGAAGGAAAAGACCTACAATAACAAACCCAAAACAATTAAGAAAATGGGAATAGGAACATATAGATGAATAATTACCTTAAATGTAAATGGACTAAATGCTCCCACCAAAAGACCCAGACTGGCTTAGTGGATACAAAAACAAGACCCATATATATGCTGTCCACAAGAGACCCACTTCAGACCTAGGGACACATACAGACTGAAAGTGAGGGGATGGAAAAAGATATTCCATGCAAATGAAAACCAAAAGAAAGCTGGAGTAGCAATTCTCATATCAGACAAAATAGACTTTAAAATAAAGACTATTAGAAGAGACAAAGAAGGACACTACATAATGATCAAGGGATCGATCCAAGAAGAAGATATAACAATTGTAAATATTTATGCACCCAACATAGGAGCACCTCAATACATAAGGCAAATACTAACAGCCATAAAACGGGAAATCGACAGTAACACATTCATAGTAGGGGACTTTAACACCCCAATTTCAGCATTGGACAGATCATCCAAAATGAAAATAAATAAGGAAACATGAGCTTTAAATGATACATTAAACAAGATGGACTTAATTGATATTTATAGGACATTCCATCCAAAAACAATAGAATACACATTCTTCTCAAGTGCTCATGGAATATTCTGCAGGCTCATATCTTGGGTCACAAATCAAGCCCTGGTAAATTTAAGAAAATTGAAATTGTATCAAGTATCTTTTCCAACCACAATGCCGTGAGACTAGATATCAATTACAGGAAAAGATCTGTAAAAAATACAAACACATGGAGACTAAACAATACACTACTTAATAACGAAGTGGTCACTGAAGAAATCAAAGAGGAAATCAGAAAATACCTAGAAACAAATGACAATGGGGACACGATTACCCAAAACCTATGGGATGCAGAAAAAGCAGTTCTAAGAGGGAAGTTTATAGCAATACAAGTCCACCTTAAGAAACAGGAAACGTCTCGACTAAACAACCTAACCTTGCACCAAAAGCAATTAGAGAAAGAAGAACAAAATACCCCGAAGTTAGCAGAAGGAAAGAAATCATAAAAATCAGATCAGAAATAAATGAAAAAGAAATGAAGGAAACAATAGCAAAGATCAATAAAACTAAAAGCTGGTTCTTTGAGAAGATAAACAAAATAGATAAACCATTAGCCAGACTCATCAAGATAAAAAGGGAGAAGACTCAAATCAATAGAATTAGAAATGAAAAAGGAGAAGTAACAACTGACACTGCAGAAATACAAAAGATCATGAGAGATTACTACAAGCAGCTCTATGCCAGTAAAATGGACAACCTGGTAGAAATGGACAAATTCTTAGAAAAGCACAACCTTCTAAGAATGAACCAGGAAGAAATAGAAAATATAAACAGACCAATCACAAGCACTGAAATTAAAACTGTCATTAAAAATCTTCCAACAAACAAAAGCCCAGGACCAGATGGCTTCACAGGCGAATTCTATCAAACATTTAGAGAATAGCTAACACCTATCCTTCTTAAACTCTTCCAAAATATAGCAGAGGGAGGAACACTCCCAAATTCATTCTACGAGGCCACCATCACCTTGATACCGAAACCAGACAAGGATGTCACAAAGAAAGAAAACTACAGACCAATATCACTGATGAACATAGATGCAAAAATCCTCAACAAAATACTAGCAAACAGAATCCAACAGCACATTAAAAGGATCATACACCATGATCAAGTGGGGTTTATTCCAGGAATGCAAGGACTCTTCAATACACGCAAATCAATCAATGTGATAAACCATATTAACAAATTGAAGGAGAAAAACCATATGGTCATCTCAATAGATGCAGAGGAAGCTTTTGACAAAATTCAACACCCATTTATGATAAAAACCCTGCAGAAAGTAGGCATAGAGGGAACTTTCCTCAACATAATAAAGGCCATATATGACAAACCCACAGCCAACATCATCCTCAATGGTGAAAAACTGAAAGCATTTCCACTAAGGTCAGGAACACGACAAGGTTGCCCACTCTCACCACTGTTATTCAACATAGTTTTGGAAGTTTTAGCCACAGCAATCAGAGAAGAAAAGGAAATAAAAGGAATCCAAATCAGAAAAGAAGAAGTAAAGCTGTCACTGCTTGCAGATGACATGATACTATACATAGAGAATCCTAAAGATGCTACCAGAAAACTACTAGAGCTAATCAATGAATTTGGTAAAGTTGCAGGATACAAAATTAATGCACAGAAATCTCTTGCATTCCTATACACTAATGATGAAAAATCTGAAAGTGAAATCAAGAAAACACTCCCATTTACCATTGCAACAAAAAGAATAAAATATCTAGGAATAAACCTACCTAAGGAGACAAAAGACCTGTATGCAGAAAATTATAAGACACTGATGAAAGAAATTAAAGATGATACAAATAGATGGAGAGATATACCATGTTCTTGGATTGGAAGAATCAACATTGTGAAAATGACTCTATGACCCAAAGCAATCTACAGATTCAATGCAATCCCTATCAAACTACCACTGGCATTTTTCACAGAAGTAGAACAAAAAATTTCACTATTCGTATGGAACCAAAAAAGACCCCGAATAGCCAAAGCAATCTTGAGAATGAAAAACGGAGCTGGAGGAATCAGGCTCCCTGACTTCAGACCATACTACAAAGCTATAGTAATCAAGATAGTATGGTACTGGCACAAAAACAGAAAGATAGATCAATGGAACAGGATAGAAAGCCCAGAGATAAACCCACGCACATATGGTCACCTTATCTTTGATAAAGGAGGCAGGAATGTACAGTGGAGAAAGGACAGCCTCTTCAATAAGTGGTTCTGGGAAAACTGGACAGGTACATGTAAAAGTATGAGATTAGATCACTCCCTAACACCATACACAAAAATAAGCTCAAAATGTATTAAAGACCTAAATGTAAGCCCAGAAACTATAAAGCTCTTAGAGGAAAACATAGGCAGAACACTCTATGACATAAAGCACAGCAGGATCCTTTTTGACCCGCCTCCTAGAGAAATGGAAATAAAAACAACAATAAACAAATGGGACCTAATGAAACTTCAAAGCTTTTGCACAGCAAAGGAAACCATAAGCAAGACCAAAAGACAACCCTCAGAATCGGAGAAAATATTTGCAAATGAAGCAACTGACAAAGGATTAATTTCCAAAATTTACAAGCAGCTCATGCAGCTCAATAACAATAAAACAAACAACCCAATCCAAAAGTGGGCAGAAGACCTAAATAGACATTTCTCCAAAGAAGATATACAGACTGCCAACAAACACATGAAAGAATGCACAACATCATTAATCATTAGAGAAATGCAAATCAAAACTACAATGAGATATCATCTCACACCAGTCAGAATGGCCATCATCAAAAAATCTAGGAACAATAAATGCTGGAGAGGGTGTGGGGAAAAGGGAACACTCCTGCACTGCTGGTGGGAATGTGAATTGGTTCAGCCACTATGGAGAACAGTATGGAGGTTCTTTAAAAAACTACAGATAGAACTACCATATGACCCAGCAATCCCACTACTGGGCATATACCCTGAGAAAACCATAATTCAAAAAGAGTCATGTACCAAAATGTTCATTGCAGCTCTATTTACAATATCCCGGAGATGGAAACAACCTAAGTTCCCATCATCGGATGAATGGATAAAGAAGATGTGTCACATATATACAATGGAATATTACTCAGCCATAAAAAGAAATGAAATTGAGCTATTTGTAATGAGGTGGATAGACCTAGAGTCTGTCATACAGAGTGAAGTAAGTCAGAAAGAGAAAGACAAATACCGTATGCTAACACATATATATGGAATTTAAGAAAAAAAATGTCATGAAGAACGTAGGGGTAAGACAGGAATAAAGACACAGATCTACTGGAGAATGGACTTGAGGATATGGGGAGGGGGAAGGGTGAGCTGTGACAAAGCGAGAGAGAGGCATGGACATATATACACTACCAAACATAAGGTAGATAGCTAGTGGGAAGCAGCCGCATAGCACAGGCATATCAGCTCGGTGCTTTGTGACTGCCTGGAGGGGTGGGATAGGGAGGGTGGGAGGGAGGGAGACGAAGAGGGAAGAGATATGGGAACATATGTATATGTATAACTGATTCACTTTGTTATAAAGCAGAAACTAACATACAATTGTAAAGCAATTATACCCCAATAAAGATGTTAAAAAAATTATGTTTTTTAAAAACCTACCAAGGAAAACCAAAGTTTTCTGGGTTTTTTTTTGTTTTTTTTTTTTGTTTTTGTTTTATTGGGTTGTCTTCGCTATGTACTATACTATTCCTTACCCGTGGGACTATTTCTCCCCATAGGTCCAATGCTGATGTTTCTTGGCAGTTGACCCCCGTATCTCATTATTTGCAAGGATGTTACTAAACGACCTCCTCAGGCCTACAGCTCTGTGATATTTTCCCATGAATTGTTCCTAGCCCAGTGCCCAGTGTTAGCAGGTTTTTACTTTGTTTAATTTTGTTGGACTGAGAAAGAATCTTCTCTTTCTGACACCCTGAACATTGTATATGAAAACGTACTCCCGTAAGTATGTGCTGTGACCAGGCCTCTCCCTGACGGTTCCTTCACCTGGAGATTTAACTGTGGATCTATTGCTGTGAGGATGCAGGGTGCCACCCCACCCCGACCCTCGCTGTGCCCCGCTGACCATCTCCCTAGTTGATACATAGACCTGGTATTTTTTGATCTGCAGCATAAGTAGTTGTGGTGGGAGACTTTTGGCTCTTTTCCAGTTAATAGATTTCACTCTTTCTAATGGTATAATGTGCAGAGCCAGTGTTTGAAATTTTGGTCCAGTTTCATCAGTCTGAAGTTAGTGTAAATCTTCTAAGTTTTGGTAATGCCTTGACTTTCATTTCTTGTTTTCAGTATTGTTCTGAAGTTTTGTTTATTCTGTTTCTTCAGAGGTACTTTATTAAGAAGTAAGGAAAAGCTATATCACCGGCTGGTTTAGTTATGTTTTAAACTAGAAGCATTTATTATCTATGATTTTATAATAGGAAAACTCTCTAAATTACTTTTTATTTAATATTATATAGGTGTCAAAAATAATCTGTAAGTATTACCTATGAGGAGTAGACATAAAAAGTTGGCATGAAAAAAAAAGTGTTCATGAGCAGAAAAGTTCCATAAAATGCTTATCACGTTGGTTTAAAAACAAGTGTGGATTAATCTGTCATAAATGCGGTAGAATGCTAGTGGAGAATAAAGTAATACATTGACCAAATCGGGCTGAATTTGAAACAGGAATGCTCCAAATAGGAATTAAAATCTGTGAGTTATTCATATGCTCTCCCTTAAGCTTGAGTTGGAAATAGATTGTCAAGTAACGTGAAAAGTCATGCAACATGTTGTGCCTGATGCATAAGAGTTATCAACAAATGTTATTTTCTCTCCCTTTGTTCCTTCTTCCCATTGGCCTTCTTTCATTCATCCCTTCTTTTCTATTTAAATTGGGACTTATATTGAAGACACAAGCATAGAACCTAACAGCATGTATCCGTGTCTTTGCTAGTGAGAGAGAGCCATGGTGTCATTTCCACTCGAGTGTTTAGTGTCACAGATGAATAATCCTAACTTGTTAAGATCTATCTATCTATGTATCTATCCATCTATCTATCTATCTATCTATCCATCTATCCATCCATCCATCCATCCACCCATCCATCTCTTCTGAGGAGTAAGTCTTTGGTTATTAATTTTTTAAAAAAGTAATAGTGGGAGAGACTTCTTTGCAAATAGCCTCCTATTTCCTAACCATGGCAATTCAGTAGAAGGAAAATGTTAGAAACCATGCCACTAATTTCAAAAGAGTAGAAGAATATAAATTGTAGATGATGTTTCTTTATTAATACGAGTGATGAGTGGAGAAGTATTTTTGCTCTTCCTTTTCCATCTGTATCATTTTTCTTTGTACCTGAACTTTAAACATATAATTATTAAATTCAGCTTTGATATTTGAAAAAGGACTTTGAAAGAAGGTACTTAAAGCTATCTAGTTTGACTACTGGTCTTTTATACACCCTGGGTGGCTAAAGCTTTAAACACCTCAGGTGTCTTGAAGAACAATCAATGGACCATTAAACAGCTCTATCATGCCATAAAGCTATATTCCTAGCAGCAGTTGACCCCTATCATCATGTTCTTCCTTGCCCGTCTTTTAAAATAACAGTCCGACAGCTTTATGTACCCGTGTGTAGCCTGGTAATGGGATCTCAGGCAGGGTGTCAGGATCATGTTCAGCTCAGATATGTTGACCTGTGGTCAAACAATGGATAGTATGTCAGTCACAGGACTCATTTCCAATATGAGACTTTGTTCTAAACTATGACACACTTTGGTATATGTCACTTTTGTGTAAATCTTCAGCTGAGTTCATAATTTTGAGGAAAAGACAAGGGTAAATGTATTTTTGGGTCCTTTCTGTTTTTCTTTTCTTAATGTGTGTGCCCCAGTCAACTGCCAGTCAAATTCATGGAATTCACTTCATGCATATCTTTGGGAATGCTTTGTGGTCATTAGAGTCAAATGGAAAAGATGGCAAACAAAGCACAGGGTAATGACAACTAAGGACAGCGTGGCAGGTGAATGGGGTGATGCACAATTTATTTCTTTGAAAGATGGGTAAGATACAGATAGGTCAGATAGACAGGTTAGGTTATGGTGGGCAAAAGAGTCTAGGCTTGATGTGGAAGAAAAGATTCTCAAGAAGAGTAGACATTTCACACAAAGTAGTATTTTAGGAAGGTGGATAAAGCAATGGGCCACTGAGAGCCTGAAATAGGGTTATGATTAGAGATGAGAGACTATAACTGTATTTATCTACAGGTTATGACATGAGAGCCATAGAGTACAGAAGGAAGGTGGCACCCCAAAGCAAAAGAGGCAGATTCAAGAAAAATTATATGTGAAGAATCATTAAAATTTAGATTGGATGCATAATTGGCTAAATGAAGGGATGGTAGGAGGAATCTAAAAATTATTTGTACCGGAAGGCATATCCCTAAAGTTTTCTCCTTAAGTTATATTTTCATAAAATAGTCAATGATCTTAACTCATATGTTTCCAAATACAGGGCACTAACATCTAGAAGGTTACAGCAAATATGTTAATAATGGAGAGGAAAAAAGAAGTAATTGAGATTGGAAATGGTGAAAAGAGAATGATGGGAAAGCAGGAATAAGATATTTCCCTCCCAAATAGCCTTTAGATATAAAAAGAAAGTGCCAAGTACACTGAGGCTCTGATATTATATCCCTATGTCCAAAGGTTTAAAGAGCCAGGCTGGGGCCAGGTCAGAAGTTTCTGGTAAGTTCTTACCTGGCTTAGAATCATCACCTCAGCCCTGAAGCTCTGTAACCCTGCATTCCTAGAGAGGAGATTGGAGAAATACCATGGCAACGTCTTGCTTTAATAGCACACATTTCTTGTTTCCTCTGTGCCAGGCACTCTTCTAAGACCTTTACGTGTTTTCATTTGGTCATCACAATACTTCTTATGAGGTCAGTATTCTTATTATCCCCCGTTTTGTAGGTGAGGAATCTGAGACCAAGTGAACTTGATTTGTGTTACAAAGCTGATGAATGTTAGATCAGAATTAAAACTCCGACAATTATTCTGAGTTAAATAAGTCAGTGCCGCTCACCCAGAACTTTTTCTACTACATGTATCAAAAATACACTGAATTTCTGGGGCCCCATTAAAATCAGAATGTGGGAGTCGATGTATAATTGTTCGATTTCACATTTGTATTGGATAATATTGGCACTTACACTTGTGTTTACCTCTCAAATCTGTTTTACTTACTTCCCCTGGATCACCTACTTCCATCTATGGACCTCGGGCTCTCTGTGCCCTGGGATTGATTGCCATGTTGGCAAGAAGCAGGGATACAAAACATCCTGGCTGAGGCCTAAGGCATCATTAGCTTACTGTGACTGGAGTTTTTATCTCACAACCTCTGGACTGACTTCCTAATGTTCTGATATCCCCATTTCTGGGTAGACTAAATTCCTGATCCTCAAAGTGTGGAATGTGGACTAGCAGCACTGGCATTACCTGGACACTTGTGAGAAATGCAGAATTTCAGATCCCACCCCAGGACTATTGAATCAGAATCTACATTTTAATAAGGTTCTCAGGCCATAGGTATGCACATTCAAGTTTGAGAGGCACTGATTTAAGTGGTTTTTACTTTCATTGCTAACAACTCAGTGTGGTATCTGATTTCAAATGTGATTTCTGATCTACTGTGTAGACTGTTTCTGGTACCTGGGATCTATTGGTTTATAGATATCTATCTAGTTTCTCAAATACATTCCTGTCCAGACTTCTAAAGTCTGCATATTTTTCAAATTTTCCATTCCTAGTTTCTTGTTCTGTCTCCCCTATGATCTGCTCCTACTCATATCCTTAGAACTAAAGGAATGATAATCATTATACTACTTAATTATTTCCTTATCAAAAATATAGCAAAATGAAGATATGTAACCAAAGGAATAAGTAACCTATGGAGAAATCCATATTAATTATTCAGACCTAATATTTTAGCTGTTTTTGATCATGGTGATGCAGTAAATCAACAGGGCATCTCCCCACCTCCATTCTTGCCAAATCTATGATTTGTGGCATTATACACAAAAAGGAACTTAATAGTAGTTCTTGTTTTCTCATTAGGTTAAGCAAAAAAGACAAATAATCATTCATCACTGTTCAGTGGGTAATGATTAATGAGTGCCTTTGGTTCCCTTTCTCAGAAGTGTGGAAAAGGTCAATTGGCTGTTTTCCTCCATTGTTGCTTCTGGGATTCCCATGGTGTGTGGGATATTTATTCAATTTAAATATTAGTCATCTGTGGGATTTTCTGTGTAGTAACTTTTACAAGTATAATTTTAAAGAAGAGCACAGAGATGTGTTTATAGACATTTACCTACACCCCTTTCCCTGCAGAGTGTGTTTTGCAAGTGTGCTTTGCAAGTGCTACCCATGTGCCTTCTTTGAAGATCCAACATCAGGCCAGGTCTAAAAAAAGAAAATTTTTTTCTTGGTAGAGTTACAAAAAGTTTTACCTACTAAGTTTAGAAAACTGCATGAGGCTAGATAGAAAGTCAAAATGCACAGTGATTTTAAAATTATGATTGAATAATAAGATAGGAGCATGAGAAACAAGGAATTATTCATTTACGCTGTATGACATTTGTGTTATTGTTGCTATTTTATTCCCTTGGTTATTTGTCGTAGGCGTGCATAGATTATGTAATCCGTGGCCCAGTTGTGACCAAGATCTTTGTGTTGCTGTTAATGCTCTTTACAGCCTTTAATGCTGAATTACTTGGCACTTAGATGAATACTACTTTGCATTATTTGCCAATTTTAAAATGTGCTTTTATCTTCTCTTCCAAACTAGAAGCTCCTTGAAGGTGGGAATATGGTCTCCCATGATATCTGCACCAAGATCAGCACACTAGTTACCACATAGCACAATTAATAGTATCTGCAATAAAGTGAAGTCCTGTATATTATTTAGCAATTGCCACAACAAGGCTGTGTAGCAAAAGTCTCCCAAAACTTGGTGGTTTATGACAACAATTATTTATTATTACTTCCTCATATGTGGGTTGGTTGCAGATTGGCTGATTTAGATTGGGCTTGGCTGGCTCTGCTGCAAGCTGTGGGTCCAGTTGGCCTTGGTGTCTGTCCATAGGGCTCAGGTCTACTCCAGGTGTAATAATACTATGGTCCAGGCTGAATAGGAACCACACAAGGGAAGCTCATCATGTGTGATGGCTGAGGTGCAAGAGGGCGAGTTCTGTGGCTCTTATACATTTCTAACCACATTTTGCATCACTTCTGCTAAGATCCCAGTAGCCAAAGCAAGCCATACACCTAAGGCCAAAGTGAAAAGTTCTTTTGATCCACCGTGAGGTTAAGCAAGTCCCATGAGTGGGGGAAATAATGGAATAACTAAATGCTGAATAACAGTCTCCCACAATCATGATCTTAGACGTTGAGGGCATTCTTGCTGTTGCTAAGACTCTCTCCACCCTGAACAGATTCTTAAGAAAGAATAGAGTTGAAACATCACACTCTTCCTTGGTGAGCTCTCATGCACTCCTGCTGTCTTGAATTGCTGTCCTAAGTGGTTTAGACAATGTCTCCTTTCCTTGTTTATATTGATTTCCTGAAGTCTTGAAGTCAAAGGTCTTTTGGTTGCAAGTAATCAAAATCCATATGGAACTAACAACACCAGAAAGAGATTTACTAGTAGAGTGACTGAATTAGTTTGATAGGACTGCTGTAAGAAAGTACCACAAACTGGGTGGTTCAAACAACATAAATTTATTCTCTCACACTTCTGGAGGCTAGAAGTCCAAAATCAAGGTATTGGCAGCCTTCTGAGGGATGTGAGGAAGAGACTGTTCTAGTTCTTCCTCCTTGTCTTATCAATGGCTCTCTTCATGTTTACATGGTGCTCTCCCTGTATGTGTGTCTGTTTCCAAATTTGCCCTTTTATAAGGACACCAGTCATATTGGATTAGGGCCCACCCTAATGACCTCATTTTAACTTGATTGCCTCTGTGAAGACTGTATCTTCAAATAAGGTTATGTTCTGAGATACTGTGTTAGAACTTTAACACATGAATTTGGGGGTGGGTTTGGGTGGGTGGGTGCAGGACATAATTCAGCTCATAACAGCAGCCATAGGTTGATTTGCCCAGGACTGTCCCGGTTGATACTTATTTCCCTGAAGTCATTACTAAAGTGCCCCTTTCTCAATAATGTACCACTTTGAGTGATAAACTACATGATCCCTTTAACTAGGAGAATATAGGGGACCTCATTAAATGCAGAGGCCTCAGGGGGTGATTTTGACCAGAACCTGGAAACAATCTGGTAATACAGTGTTTACTTTCTGCTCTATAGTCATGTTAACTTATCCATATAAAAATACTTTTAACTAGGGACTTCCCTGGTGGCACAGTGGTTAAGAATCCAATTGCCAATGCAGGGGACACAGGTTGGGACCCTGGTCCGGGAAGATCCCACATGCCATGGAGCAGCTAAGCCCATGTGCCACAACTACTGTGCCTGTGCTCTAGAGCCTGCAAGCCACAACTACTGAAGCCCGCGAGCCTAGAGCCCATGCTCCACAACAAAGAGAAGCCACCTCAATGAGACCCCTGTGCACTGCAATGAAGAGTAGCCCCCCACTCAATGCAACCAGAGAAAGCCCACACACGGCAATGAAGATCCAATGCAGCCAAAAATAAATAAATAAATAAAAACAACTTTTAACTAGATTGCACATTTTTATAAGAATTGGTGATTTCTACCCATATACGTGAGTGGGTACTTCATAGTTTTGAGTTTAAGAGCAATAGGTTCTCAAATTTAAAAAAAAGGGATATATGCATATACAATACATATATTACACAGACACTTATATGTAATATATATACATTAGTAAATACATTACAGTAAGCCCCCTACATACGAATGAGTTCCATTCTGAGAATGTGTTCGTAAGTCCAACTTGTTCATAAATCCAACAAAGTTAGCCCAGGTACCCAGCTAACAGAAGTGACTAAATTGCTCTGCTGTAATAGGTTTATAATACTTTTCACACAAATAATACATAAAAAACAAACACAAAAAAGAAAACATTTTTAATCTTACAGTACAGTACCTTGAAAAGTACAGTAGTACAGCACAGCAGCTGGCATACAGGCGCTGGCATCAAGTGAACAGGCAAGAAGAGTTACCGACAGGGGGAGGGAGAGGAGGAGGGAGATGGTAGAGCTGAAGGATTGTCAGCGATAGGAGATGGAGGACAAGCTGCAGTTTCACTCATGCCTGATATTGATGGCACAGGTTCTGGTTCCTTGCTCGATTCAATTCTTTCTACCCTCTTGAAAGAATGATCCAGTGATGTTTGGTTAGTAGCTCTTTTTTTCTCATCACAGGTGACATGGTAGCACTGGATTGCATTCTGAATGGCCACTGCAACCTTCGTGTACTGTTATACGTTCAGGTCCTGTGCCTCAAAGACTAACAGTACCTCCTCAAATAAAGAAAATCCCCTTGTCATTTCCTGCATCATGAATCTCTTCAGTTTTTCACTTACTTCTTCTTCCTCTTGTCTCTCTTTGTCCTTTCTCTGGACACATTTGCATTTTTGAAAGTTCGCACCTTGAAAGTTCATATGTAGGGGACTTACTATACAGTATTTCCCTTTAAGGAGTTACTCTTTTGTGTCCATCAATTCCCATAACATCTCTCAGCAGTAATGGAAGTGAAATTCATAAGCACTGTGGTAATTTTTGACAGATGATTAGGACAAGATGACATGGCTGTGCTCTTTATGTGATCGAAGGAGAGGATACAAATGCCTTCTGTTTTAACCACATGTTCTTAGTTATACAGATTTGTAGGAACAAGTAAGTCAGCTCTTTGAGCAAACCTAGATCCTCTTAGTCCTCACTCTGTCCAAAGGAAATTATGGGAGTTTCAACAAACAAAGAAATAAAAAGCAGATAAGGGGATTTTGGTTAATTTAAAAAACAAATGAAGTGATGAGGCTTTTAGGAGAGATAACCTGCCACTGTCGGGGAGGTGACCTAGTGAACAATAAAAGAGAGTGTGATGGGACCCTGTGGCCTTGATGCACAGAGGAAGTGCCTCCCTGAAAACAAGTGCTGAAGATGAGAAAATGCATGTCATTTCAGGCAGAAGACAGCAAGAGAGTCTTTAAATTTAAGCTCTTTCCTGGCTTCTGTTCTTAGAGGTGAGAAATGTTGAGTTTGCGAAGGCAGACAACAGAAGCAAGAAGAACTACAGTTCTGCAGCCTGTGGAAGGAAAACCACATTCATAGAAAGATAGACAAAATGAAAAGGCAGAGGACTTTGTACCAGATGAAGGAACAAGATAAAACCCAGGCAACCATCCAGAAAAAGAATTCAGAGAAGATGCAAGAAATGTTTAACAAAGACCTAGAAAAATTAAAGAACAAATGCCTAGAAGAATTAAAGAACAGATGAACAGAGATGAACAATACAATAACTGAGATGAAAAATACACTAGAAGGAATCAATAGTGGAATAACTGAGGCAGAAGAACGGATAAGTGACCTGGAAGACAGAATGGTGGAATTCACTGCTGCGGAACAGAATAAAGAAAAAAGAATGAAAAGAAATGAAGACAGCCTAAGAGACCTCTGGGACAACATTAAACACAACAACATTCACATTATGAGGGTCCCAGAAGGAGAAGAGAGAGAGAAAGGACCTGAGAAAATATTTGAAGAGATTATAGTCGAAAACTTTCCTAACATGGGAAAGGAAATAGCCACCCAAGTTCGGGAAGCTCAGAGAGTCCCAGGCAGGATAAACCTGAGGAGAAACATGCCGAGACACAAAGTATAGGAAAAATCACACTTCAGTGTTGACATATTCAATGTTCACTAACTGGATTCAATGTTCAATAAAAATTGACCATTATAGAAGACTTCCCTGGTGGCACAGTGGTTAAGAATCTTCCTGCCAATGCAGGGGACACAGGTTGGTCCGGGAAGATCCCACATGCCGCAGAGCAGCTAAGCCCGTGCACCACAACTACTGAGCCTGCACTATAGAGCCCGTGTGCCACAACTACTGGAGACTGCACGCCTAGAGCCTGTGCTCTGCAACAAGAGAAGCCACCGCAATGAGAAGCCCGTGAACCACAATGAAGAGTAGCCCCTGCTCGCCACAACCAGAGGAAGCCCACAGGCAGCAATGAAGACCCAACACAACCAAAAAAAAAAAAAAAAAATTGACCACTAGAAAGTAAAGCTCTCATGGCATTGCAATTTATCAAGACTATTTTCTTAGTACTGCTGAAAATATATTCATTTGATGAAGTGTAAGACTGTATTTTCTGGACTGCAATTTTGGTGGCATCTTTAGGGTTACTTCTGGCTTTTAAGGTCAGAACTAGCAAAACTCAATATTACTAGAAGATCCCTCATTAATTTCTCTTATAAATGCTTTAACTTGCAATATAACATCCACAGTTTCATGGTAAGCCAGAAATACCAATTACATTTGACTTAAAAAATTTATGAAAGACCTTTTAAAAGATGCCGAGTTCATATTATGGTGATTAAATGGAAAATGCAAAAATCTATAATGCCTCCATGATCAATATCCCATAGATTAAGGATTTAGTTATTCCTGGATAACTCAAAGCAATATAAGTATAATTTTGTGTCTGTTTCTAAGACCATGGTAGGCTGCTGAGCTGGTGGGTATCAACATTATTATTTTAAGTTCATTCTTAGATGCCTGGTTCTTTTTTTTTTTTTTTTTTTTTTATGCGTTACGCGGGCCTCTCACTGTTGTGGCCTCTCCCGTTGCGGAGCACAGGCTCCGGACGCGCAGGCTCAGCGGCCATGGCTCACGGGCCCAGCCGCTCCGCGGCATGTGGGATCTTCCCAGACCGGGGCACGAACCCGTGTCCCCTGCATCGGCAGGCGGACTCTCAACCACTGCGCCACCAGGGAAGCCCCGAGATGCCTGGTTCTTTAGCTAGTCTATTCTCTGCCCTTCAAAACATAATAAACTTTCTCTTTTTAGCTGTTCTAGTAATAGCTATCATTTCAACTCTGCAGAGGTGACTTAATTTCAGTAAAATCCGATGATCCTGTAATCCATGGGTTTAATGCCCACCTGAGAACTATCTGTAAGTATCACCTGCTGATAGTGGTACTGGCAGCTACTTTATGTCTGATTGCATAGATAGTGTGAATTGCTAACAAAATTCTCATATTTCTGGGTTTTAGGGCATTAATTCCTGATAAGAAAATTTTATTCAATGCAGGATTTTCCTTAAGCCTCATGCTCCCTTTTAGCACTTGGTTTATGATAATGACAGAATTGTCAAGGACATTTCCACAAAGTTCAGGAACCCCATGAGTTAAGGAGGAAATGAATTGCATTATTACTTCATCCCATTTGCATTTTCCTGCTCATTCCCTAGTGTACTGTCATGACTGTTGTAACAGTTAAGACCTTGGATTTCAGGGCCTGAAGGCATTTTTACCTATGAGATCAACATTAGCTTTTGGCTTATTTTCATTACATACAACATGGAGATTGAGAGTGTTTTCTGGCCCAAGGCTTGTGGTTTCCTTTTAATTCCAAGTGTTTCTTCCCATTTGGCAAAAGAGCTTCTGAATTTTATCAACAAGTATACATAGAACGATAGAGTGATTCATGTTTTTGTGTGTGAGTAAAGGCTTTTAAAAATACATACACTGGGATGAAATAAATGCCCGGCCCTTCAATAACAAGCAAAACAACAAAAAAAAGCACAATCTGGATAATTGCAAAAATGACTCAGGAGAATAAATCGACACTGATACCAGCCTTGCTTTGTCATGCTGTGAAATGAGATGACTATTATCTTTCAAAGAACAAAGGTAGGGCTACCTAGTAACTTCTAGAGGACCTTGTCACAACCATTAAAAAGGGATGTTCTAAATCGGAGAGGGAAATTAATTCATAAAGTGTCACAGATGAACTGCAAGCTGAATCTCAGATATTAGGCTCTGATATTAATAACTAAACCCACTGACTTTTCTCGATGGTCTCTTCCTTGCCTTCCTTCCTTCTTCTTGCCTTCCTTCCCACCTTCTTTTCTTAAAAAATTTCTCCTCTTATAGGCCTTTTGGTCTGTTTCTTTTTTCTTCTATCCCTGTTGAAATATATATTTTATGGTTGCTGGGTTTAGAGTTGTGTGCTCTTTTTTAGTTTGAAAAGTGAATGAAACCATTAATATTTCTCTTTCTGAAAGAAAAAGAACCTTCACATTGAATTTAATTTTTTTTCAGTAGAAAGAATACATGAAGGGATCGACAATGTTTAAAATATAAAGAGACAAAGAGAAATGAAAAAAGAAGGAACAATACAGAGGAAAATGAAGGAGGCTGGATGAAAGAACAGAAATGAAAAGGGTATGAAACAGGCAGGAGCAGAAGGATGGGAGAGAAAGTTTAGGTGGTGATGGGATGATGTGAAAAGATGGATTAATAAGATTAGAGGAGGTTCAGGTTCAAATTTGGTATATTTAGCTTAATAGTGATGCCGAAAGCTTGGCCTCTTACCCTGGTGCTGAATCGAATCTCGCAGACAGAATTTTGGGTGAAGTAGAAAAGAAGAGCTTTATTGCTTTGTCAGGCAAAGGGGGACACAGCAGGCTCATACCCCTCAAAGCTGTGTGTCCCAACCTAGGAGGATTTGGTGTTGAGTTTTATAGCAATGGTTCAAGGGCAAGGTTGCTGATAAGGATTAGGGTGTGTGCAGGGCCTGTACTCCTTTAATCTGGTCTCAGGTAGTCTCTTGATGAGCTTCTCTAGTTCCTTTAATCTGGCCTCAGGTGGTCTTCTCCAGAATGAAGAATGCTAACATCTTCCACTTGTTGGGGATTTTAGTTCTGTAAAGAGCTCAAAGATATTGTTATGTGTATCCCTTGAGGCAGAACCAGGACCCTGCCCCAAGGCTGCACCATTGTTTCTTGGCTGCTCCTCCCTTGACTCTGTGTCCCCTCCCTTCCCTGATTAGCAATTGTCTGAAAGGCTTCCATGCTCAGGAGCCCCACATGATCCTTTTTGGTTTCAATAATGTAAGTCCAATTTTTAATTCTTTCTAATTTAACACTTTTTACATTATCTCAAATTATTTAAAATGAGTGTTAGATAAAAAGAAGCACCTTGAAATCAAGTCTCTTAATTACTGACACCTTTGGTGATTTAAACCATTAATATTGAGAAGTGTTAGGATGTAAAGTAAAATTTTTCTCCCAGTATAATTAATGCATGCTTAAGTCATTGTACAGAAAATAGAGCTCTGGGGCTTAATAGCCAAATGAAGTTTCTATGGTACAAGTGTTATTTTTATTACCTTCTTTTTTTTAAAACCCTCTTCTTTTAATAAGAAGTAGCAACATTTTTAATAGTATGCCTACTTTTCGCAAAATCTCTATTTTTAAACAACTTTAGTGAAGTGTAATCGGCCTATAAAAGCACATATATTTAAAGTATATAATGTAACGTTTGATATAAAAATGCCCATACAATCCTCACTCACATTCAAGTTAATGAACATATCCATCACTGGCAACAGTTTCCTTGACCCCTTGGTAATCCCTCCCTCTCACTTTTTTCCTGCTCTTTTATGCCCCTACATTAATTTGCCTTTCCTAGAAGTTCATATACACAGAAGCAAACAATATGTGCTCTTTTAAAATCTGACTTCTTTCACTCAGCTTTATTATTTTGAGAGACATCCATGTGGTAGAGTGTTTCAATAGCTCATCCCTTTTTATGGCTAAGTAGTATTCCATTGTAAGGACATATATCATAATTTTTTAATCTATTTACCTGTTGATGGGCATTTGGATTGTTTCTAGTTTTGGCTATTGCAAATGGAACTTCTATGAACACTGTGTAGAAGTTTTTGTATGAATATATGTTTTTATTTCTCTTGGGTAAATATTTAGGAATAAAATGCCTGGACCACATGGGAGATTTCTTTTTAAAGAAACTTTCAACAGTTTTGCAAACTGGTCAGTCATTTATGTTCTCAACAGCAGTGTACTGGAAGTCTTTCATTTGCTTTGATATTTTGATCTCCTATTTCAAGCCATAGTAATTCTAGGAACTTTTGGTCCAGCAAAGCCTGAAACCATTTTGCAATATTCAGTCAGATTTGTTCAAGTAACTATTGCTCATTTTCTCAAGTCTCTATAATTCGGGAAGCCTGAAAAAATTTATACCAAGCTAGAAGGCCATTACAATTTCAGAAAGTAAATTATACACTTAGAAAATATTAAGGAACCTTTGTTTAAAGAAAGACCAGGGAATACTTGTCAATATCTGATGAATAGGAAACATGATACTGTTTAGGTTTGGACCACACATTTTATCAGTTATGGCAAAAGCCAACAGTTGTGCTATTTAGGGACCAGGATTGTAGTCCTTCTGTTCATTTATATTTTGTGTTATTTGGCCTAAATGTATCAGTTTTTGTTTGGTCAGATAATAATACTTAGGAATGGCTATTTCCAAAGGAATCTCTCCTCTCCTCTACTTCTGACCACTTGAGTTATCCCAAATTAAAAATACTGTCTTTCTCTAGTTCAGCCATAAGATATATGAGTCATACAGGCTCCATGATAATCTTAAATATATTGGGGAGAATGTATTAGATTAGAATTGGATTTAGAGAGGACATACCCAATATTCTTAGCAGTAGGATCAGCATCGTTTCATTTAATTAATCACGAAACCCATTCGTATTTGATGAAACTTTTGTTTTCCTCTCTTTCCTCCTCTCCTATTCAATGATTAGTATTGATACTAAGTCAGGGTTTGCATTAATTCCATCCCTGGCCTATATCAGTACTGTTTTACTAAGGATTTTTGGATATTCCTTGAGTCATTTTCCTCTTCAATAGTTAGGTTTTTAGGCAGAAAGTCCCTTCTAAGGAAAACAATATATCTAGCACTTTTGGATGTGAGGGCATTAAAGTGACTGACAATAATACAGAATGATTGTTCTAGAGGAATTCTAAAAGGACAGTCTTATTTAGAGTGTGAGCCATTTAATTGATCCAGCTCTTCTTAAAAACAGAAGTTTCTATATTTCCACCTTGGTAGTTCTTTTTGTTTTTTTGTGGGGTTTTTTTTTGGAGTATGGAAATACCTAGACTAAATAGTGTAGAGCTTATGGAAGTGTGAAGACTTGGCATTTACTAAAGATTAAAATAGTCTCCTCGTTTAATTTATTGCTTGGACGTGAGTAGGTCCAAAGACAGGCTTTGGGATATTTAAATAGTGCTTCTAGTTAGCTTTCCCTTCTTCATTTAAAACTTCGGCACCTGTATCACAGGCTTTCTTTCCATCTCAGTCTTTGCCGTCATCCTGCCTGGCTTTAGTAGACACATGGAAGGAGCAGCTAAGAGTGTGGCTTCTCGGTTTAGGGCCCTCTTCATCTCCATTCACCATCTCTTCCTTTGTACCTGAGCCACTGGCTCCCATGAATAGGAGAATAAAGAACTTGACCTATAGGCTCATCAATGTAAATGTACTACTCTGTCTCACAATCTCTTCTTTCCCTAGTGAAGTTATTCGCTACCTCTGATC
Source organism: Phocoena phocoena (assembly GCF_963924675.1). NCBI lineage: Eukaryota > Metazoa > Chordata > Mammalia > Artiodactyla > Phocoenidae > Phocoena > Phocoena phocoena. Next base: position 18,444,985 of record NC_089239.1, on the reverse strand, counting down.
ATTCTTTGACCTCATCTGCATCTTCAGTCCATGGATTGTCTATTTTTTTTTTCCAATCCACCAGTCTTTGCATTTCCTCTTTAATCCATAAGCCCTTGTCTTTTTTCTCTCTGCCACATTCCATACATTAAATTTCCCTCCGCATCTAACATTTTGTTTCAACTGTCTGGCAAAACCCAACCAAAGATGAACCTTGTACCCATGTCTTCTGCATCTATATCTGAACAGTACAGCTCTCTGGGAGAATGTCATACAACAGGCTTGTTGGTTCCCCAATCTACTTTTGACAATGACTTCAAATGGACTCTCAACATTGCAGCTGTATTTCTCAGGTCAACAGGCTCTTCCAGGACACTGGTGGAGGGATTGATCTTTAGAAGAAGAAACAGCTTCCTTGTTATAACAGGAAGCATAGTGCTAGGATGGGTGAAGCTATAAATGTGTTTGTAAATTGACAGAGTGAAGATGAAATAAAAATGATATCTTATTTTTCTAGGAGGATAACCATCCTATGTATAAGGGATAAACATTGGCAAAAAATGGATTATTTTTATGTCAGATTTGTCTTTCCTGTGAAGAAAGATTATTAACATTATTTTCTATCTTTCTGTTATAAATTGTTCTCCATAATGGGTGAATTGAGAAATTTTTGTTCAAGTTTCTAGCAAAAAAAATTTGCTGCAGCACGGCTTCAATTCACAAAGCAGTATTTTGACAAATGGGAAATAGCACCAGCAGGTAAACTCAGCTGGAAAGTTAAGTCTTGGGCTCCAGACAATTTTCTTTCCACTTCATCTTTCAACAGATTATCCTAAAACATCATTTTGATCATTGCACTTCTCTTCTGTAAACCTACCATGGGTCCCATTTCCTGCTCTATCATGTCTCAAAACAACAAAACATGGTTTTCAAAGCCATCCATAATTTGATCTCACTCAGTGTATTCAACATTATATATTACCACATGTAGCCTTATTTTGAATCCTTCTCATCCAGTCCATTTCCTGTCTCCTACTTCTGTCTCCCCATGTCTTTGTTTATGAATCTATGCCAGCCAGTTTGACTTGGGCACTGAGCAATGACAAACTGGTAGGTAGAAAGGGAATTTTCCCATTCAGAACCAGCTAACCCACAGTCATGAGGCAGAATCAGACCCTGACCTTAGATATGAAATCTGGAGAGAGGAGTGTGGATCAGGTAAAGGAGAGAAGATGGGTATGTGAAGAAGGAGTTTCCAGAGCTGAATTCCAAGGAGGTCATCAAGATTGGGCACAAAAATAATTCAAGTTGTTAATCATCATAAATTTTCCTATATTTCCTTTGTAACAGTCATTTTCCACTGATTAAATTGTCATGACTAACTTGGATTAGCAGTAAGATACACACACACACACACACACACACGCGCGCGCGCACCACACTTTTACATATTGACAATCATAACAATTGTAATTGGTTTATATTATCCAGACCAAGTTGTGGATCTCCTTATCTGGAAAAATAGCTTAAGAATTTGGGACATAGTTGAAACTTGAAATAATAGGAAAATGATCTGATAAAATCCTTCTCAACTCCTTTAGGTTTCTCATGAGGTGGGATGAGGTTGAAAAGAAATAGCCGATTTGTTGCTTTGCCACAGAAATACCTTTGTTTACTCTGTTGTTTTTTTTTGTTTGTTTACTTCTTAGACTTTTTCTTCTATTATACCTACTACAGGGAAGGGAAACCACAGAAGAAATATAGAGAGGAAGAAGATTTGAGCTTCCAAGGGCAAGGTCCTTGCAACAGCGATAAGACTGAAAGAGTATTATAATAGCCTGGAGGTAAAACTCTGGGCAGAGCAAACCAGAGAAAACTCAGAGAGGGACAAGGTTGTTGTCTCTGAATTGAGGCCCTGTGCTCTATTTTTGCAGGGCTGAAACCTTGGTGGGGAAAGGGATAGAACCCAGCTGGGCATGGGGCTTCTAGGGTAGAGGAGACTTGGGTCTTGTTTCCCAGGCAGAAACCATGAAAGTGATAAGGTCCCAGAGTTATTTCCTACCCTGTTGAGGTACAGTGACAGTAGAGGAGAAATGACAGACAGGCTTGTCTAGGTAGAGTGAGGCTGAATAGGCAGCAAGTTTCCTGTGGTCCCAGAGTGGCATGGAGCTTTTCCCCGTACTTTTGCAAAAGGTGTGTGTGTTAGATGATGGAGAGAGAGTTGTGGCATTGAAAGGGGCTTATTATATAAAATGATGGTAACAGAAGACGACAGCCAGAAGTGAATGGGCTGAATGACTGACACCACAGAGGTATAGTGGCATCTCAATGGAGGCCAGGATAGAAGAATGAAAACTGTTAGGGTGATCCCAACTGCTTGATGGCCAAATATCTCCTCCAATTTTGGGTTAAGCCCCTAAGTAGTGATCATAAAAATATATACTATATCAGGGCGAAAGACTGGGCAGGAAAATTTCTGAACTATGTTTAACAAGAGATGGCTGAATTTAGCCAGAACTGGCTAAGTCTGTTTTCTACCACACAGAAAAATGAGCACATGAAAGTCAAATTGTGAGACTGAAAAAAAAACATTACTTTTGTAAAAATGAATATGTGACTTCAAAAATGTGAATAGAATATATATTGTAAGCAACCGGTGAAGAGCAATGTAAAAATAACTTACCTTTGGGAACAGTCCAGAAGCATAATGTGCATTGAACTCAGTCGATCCACAGTTAGGGTTTGATTTGTGAAAAACACACTTATTCAGAAGATCAAAAGATGTCTTTATTTTGAAAACCTAAAAATTCTTAAAGTACTTGAATGGTCCATTAGATCTTGAAAGGGCAGAAAGGGTTTCTGTTGAATTCCAGCCTTTCTGCCATTGGTGGTGGAGCATAGTTGGCACGTGACATGGTTATGATGGAACAGAAAGAAATCCTGGCTGGAGGTGGAAGGAAATTAAAGGGGCTTGGAGTCGACTTTAGGTTCAGGATTCACGTACTAGACCTAGCTTCACCAGTAACGTATAACTGTAGGGAAGTTCCTGTTTCCTCACCTATAAGATTAAAGGAGTTGCTCCATGATGTTTCTGTGATTTTAGGTGATTAGGAGTGATAGGAGGCAATGTGTGTGGCAGCAGACCACGAAAGTATAACCTTTACTTTTCAATAAATAAAAATCATGAATGGGACTGGTCTTATTTCCTGTTTTCCCTTTGGGGCTCCAAGCAGACAAAAATAGAAAAAGTCTGACATCTGGCATGCCTTTCTCCCTGACCTCTGGTCCAACAAACACCTAAAATTTAGAATAATTAGAAACCCCCCTCAAATTGGAACGAATCCTTAGTTTATTTCAGTGCCTACTCCATGTGATTTCTCTAGGATGAGGAAACAGTGGTAGCATAGTGCTGACTGTTGGTTTCTAGTTTCAGACAATCTGGAGGAAGGAAGTTTAGCACACAGTGTTCATTAAACAGGTCATTCCTTCATTATGTGGAAAACTTTTCCCCTCTTATCTGGATCCTCAATACTCTGTACCTTTCTAACTTCCTCACATAAGTGATATGATAATGGGCTTAGTTCTACATGGAAGTTTTCTAACAATGTAGATGGTAAACTATACAGAGTAAACTCAGGGGCCTATTGACTTTGATAGCAGAGTTCAAAAAAGGAGACCCTTCCTGGTGCTTTACAGGCACCTACCTGTGTAAACAGACCCACTCAGGTGAAGAGCACACCCAACAGAGGCCACAAAATGGGCTAAACAACCTATTGACTGGAGAAAAGAGGAACAAACGAACTCAAAGGTGAAAAAAATCTTGGAAATAAAAGACTGAAGGCAGCCAGGATGATAATGTTGTATATAATTTCACCATGGGGAGAATGTCACTTCTGTGGGAATGATTTTTCTACCAACCTGTTTTGAATACCAATGTATAGGGGGTTAGAAGAACATTTTGAAATTCATCCTGCTGTCATCATTTACAAAATCATTCATTATTGTGATACATTATAAAAAGAGAGGGCATATAATGCCAAATGTTGCAAATGTATCTAGTCTGTAGGAATACTGGATATGCTCTTCCTTCCCTCCCCACAGCCCCCAGGTTAGGTGATCATAAGTACTTATAATAAGCAAATGTTGCAACTTAAAAATTCTTCAAATAATTCAACTGAGATTTATACTGGATTATTTTAAAGGTCAGTAGATACAGATGGTTCACAAATTTAAAATATGAAATCTTGTGCTATTTTCTTCTGAGAGTTTTTAACAATTTGAAATTGAGTGGAAATAGGAAAAATCACAAGGTCTTGGCAAAAGTCAAAACAAGAGGATCTCAAACTCAGTTTTCAGCCATCAAGAAACAGTGCGTTGGAACTTTTCATTAGTGCTGAGAAAGTCTCCATTGGTTTGGAGAAGATTCATCCTTGGAAACCTTTCAGCTCCTCCTATAGGCAGAAGCTCCCCTCTGCTCACTCCCGTGGGATTTGCTCTTCAGGGTTTGCTCGGGGGGCATCTTCCCTTTGGAATTCTTCTTTAGTGGTTAGAAGCTCTTTCCTTGAATGGCCTGATCTACACTGGAAGAGGCAGAGTATCCAGGCTGCTCTTATTTACCTCTACGGTGGTCCAGATAGAATCTCGTTTGCTTGTCACATTGCTTCACAATGAAATCCAGTACAATGTGACATCCATCTCCCAACAGTGGCTAATGGGGGTCTTGTTAGTTGTTCAGAAAAACTGTCAGAAATTATGTGGCTTTTCCCGGTGTGCCCTTGTTGAACAGCCTGGCTCACCTTTTTCTGAGGTTAAAAGCATGATGAAATGCCGTGTCCGTATTACTGTCGTTTCATGATTCTGTTTCCTACATGCTGGTTTCAATAAAAAAGAAAATAAGTTTTTTTCCATCTGTCACTAGAATGGAAAGAGGTGACAATGGTGGCACCAAGTTTTAGGGCATATTTCTCCCCCCAAATGTGAAAATTTCTCATTGCAATTTTAATGTAGGGCGTGTTAGAGATCTTTTATAGGCTAACATATTGGCCCACATTTTTGCTGCAGCTGTTGCTACAGCAACCAGCAGTGTGCACCTGTAGCTTGAGGGCTCCTGGCTTCAGCAGCATTGCTTATCTTTTGCTTTCTGCTCCTGTTTGCTTCCCCAATCCGCCCCTACAAACTTTAACGGATGGAGATGGGAGCCATGTGCTAAATATTCTTCTCTGTAACATCTTTGGGCTGATTATCTGAGATACGTTATACATAGTTCCTCAGGCAGTTCCCAGCTATGGTTGCCAGACAAAATATAGGATTCCCAGTTAAATCTGAATATCAGAATGAACAACAGATACTTTTTTCAAGTAGAAATATGTCCCAGATATTGCACTGGATTTGGTTCGCTAGTATTTTTTGAAGAATTTCTGCATTTATATTCATCAGGCGTATTAACCTGCAGTTTTCTTTTCTTGTAGTGTCCTTATCATGCTTTGATATCAGGATAATGCTGGCCTCGTAAAATGAGCTTGAAGTGTTCTTTCCTCTTAAGTTTTTTTTATAAGATTTTGTAAAGGATTTGTGGGTTGTATGCTTCTAGAAATTCATCCACTTCTTTTAGGTTATCCAATTTGTTGGTATATAATTGTTCATAGTAATCTCTTGTGATTCTTTGTATCTCTGTGCTATCAGTTGTAATGTCTCCTCTTTCATTTATAATTTTATTTATTTGAGCTCTCTCTCTTTTTCTTGGTTAGCCTAGCTAAAGGTTTACATATTTTTTTTATCTTTTAAAAAACTCAACTCTTAGTTCCACTGATCTATACTATTGTCTTCTAGTTTCTATTTTAGTTATTTATACTCTAATCCTTATTATTTTCTTATGCTAATTTAGGGCTTAGATTTTTCCTTTTCTTTCTAGTTCTTTCAGGTGTAAAGTTAGGTTTTTTTTTTTTTTTTTTTTTTTTTTTGCGGTACGCGGGCCTCTCACTGCTGTGGCCTCTCCCGTTGCGGAGCACAGGCTCCGGACGCGCAGCCTCAGCGGCCATGGTTCACGGGCCCAGCCGCTCCGCGGCATGTGGGATCTTCCCGGACCGGGGCACGAACCCGCGTCCCCTGCATCGGCAGGCGGACTCTCAACCACTGTGCCACCAGGGAAGCCCAGGTTATTTTTTTGAGATTTTTTTTTTTTAACATCTTTATTGGAGTATAATTGCTTTACAGTGTTGTGTTAGTTTCTGCTTTATAACAAAGTGAATCACTTATACATATACATATGTTCCCATATCTCTTCCCTCTTGTGTCTCCCTCCCTCCCACCCTCCCTATCCTACCCCTTTAGGTGGTCACAAAGCACCGAGCTGATCTCCCTGTGCTTTGCAGCTGCTTCCCACTAGCTATCTGTTTTACTTTTGGTAGTGTATATATGTCCATGCCACTCTTTCACTTTGTCACAGCTTACCCTTCCCCCTCTCCATATCCTCAAGTCCATTCTCTAGTAGCTCTGTGACTTTATTCCCCTCTTGCCCTTAGGTTCTTCATGACTTTTTTTTTCCCCTTAGATTCCATATATATGTGTTAGCATACGGTATTTCTTTTTCTCTTTCTGACTTACTTCACTCTGTATGACAGACTCTAGGTCCATCCACCTCACTACAAATAACTCAATTTCGTTTCTTTACATGGCTGAGTAGTATTCCATTGTATATATGTGCCACAACTTCTTTATCCATTCATCTGTTGATGGACACTTAGGTTGCTTCCATGTCCTGACTATTGTAAATAGAGCTGCAATGAACATTTTGGTACATGACTCTTTTTGAATTATGGTTTTCTCAGGGTATATGCCCAGTAGTGGGATTGCTGGGTCGTATGGTAGTTCTATTTTTAGTTTCTAAAGGAACCACCATACTGTTCTCCATAGTGGCTGTATCAATTTACATTCCCACCAACAGTGCAAGAGGGTTTCCTTTTCTCCACACCCTCTCCAGCATTTATTGTTCCTAGATTTTTTGATGATGGCCATTCTGACCAGTGTGAGATGATATCTCATTGTAGTTTTGATTGGCATTTCTCTAATGATTAATGATGTTGTGCATTCTTTCATGTGTTTGTTGGCAGTCTGTATATCTTCTTTGGAGAAATGTCTATTTAGGTCTTCTGCCCATTTTTGGATTGGGTTGTTTGTTTTTTTGTTATTGAGCTGCATGAGCTGCTTGTAAATTTTGGAGATTAATCCTTTGTCAGTTGCTTCATTTGCAAATATTTTCTCCAATTCTGAGGGTTGTTGTTTATGGTTTCCTTTGCTGTACAAAAGCTTTGAAGTTTCATTAGGTCCCATTTGTTTATTTTTGTTTTTATTTCCATTTCTCTACGAGGTGGGTCAAAAAGGATCTTGCTCTGATTTATGTCATAGAGTGTTCTGCCTATGTTTTCCTTTAAGAGTTTAATAGTGTCTGGCCTTACATTTAGGTCTTTAATCCATGCTAAGTTTATTTTTGTGTATGGTGTTAGGGAGTGATCTAATCTCATACTTTTACATGTACCTGTCCAGTTTTCCCAGCACCACTTATTGAAGGTGCTGTCTTTTCTACAATGTATATTCTTGCCTCCTTTATCAAAAATAAGGTGACCATATGTGTGTGGGTTTGTCTCTGGGCTTTCTATCCTGTTCCATTGATATATCTTTCTGTTTTTGTGCCAGTACCATACTGTCTTGATTACTCTAGGTTTGTAGTATAGTCTAAAGTCAGGGAGCCTGATTCCTCCAGCTCAATTTTTCGTTCTCAAGATTGCTTTGGCTCTTCGGGGTCTTTTGTGTTTCCATACAAATTGTGAAATTTTTTGTTCTAGTTCTGTGAAAAATACCAGTGGTAGTTTGATAGGGATTCCATTGAATCAGTAGATTGTTTTGGGGAGTAGAGTAATTTTCACAATGTTGATTCTTCCAATCCAAGAACATGGTATATCTCTCCATCTATTTGTATCATCTTTAATTTCTTTCATCAGTGTCTTATAATTTTCTGCATACAGGTCTTTTGTCTCCTTCAGTAGGTTTATTCCTAGATATTTTATTTTTTTGTTGCAGTGGTAAATAGGAGTGTTTTCTTAATTTCACTTTCAGATTTTTCATCATTAGTGTATAGGAATGCCAGAAGTTTCTGTGCATTAATTTTGTATCCTGCTACTTTACCAAATTCATTGATTAGCTCTAGTAGTTTTCTGGTAGCATCTTTAGGATTCTCTATGTATAGTATCATGCCATCTTCAAACAGTGACAGGTTTACTTCTTCTTTTCCAATTTGGATTCCTTTTATTTCTTTTTCCTCTCTGACTGCTGTGGCTAAAAATTCCAAAACTATGTTGAATAATAGTGGTGAGAGTGGGCAACCTTGTCTTGTTCCTGATCTTAGTGGAAATGGTTTCAATTTTTCACCATTGAGGATGATGTGGGCTGTGGGTGTGTCATATATGGCCTTTATTATGTTGAGGAAAGTTTCCTCTATGCCTACTTTCTGCAGGGTTTTTATCATAAATGGGTGTTGAATTTTGTCAAAAGCTTTCTCTGCATTGATTGAGATGATTATGTGGTTTTTCTCCTTCAATTTGTTAATATGGTTTATCACATTGATTGATTTGCGTATATTGAAGAATCCTTGCATTCCTGGAATAAACCCCACTTGATCATGGTGTATGATCCTTTTAATGTGCTGTTGGATTCTGTTTGCTAGTATTTTGTTGAGGATTTTTGCATCTATGTTCATCAGTGATATTGGCCTGTAGTTTTCTTTCTTTGTGACATCCTTGTCTGGTTTTGTATCAAGGTGATGGTGGCCTTGCAGAATGAGTTTGGAAGTGTTCCTCCCTCTGCTATATTTTGGAAGAGTTTGAGAAGGATAGGTGTTAGCTATTCTCTAAATGTTTGATAGAATTCACCTGTGAAGCCATCTGGTCCTGGGCTTTTGTTTGTTGGAAGATTTTTAATCACAGTTTTAATTTCAGTGCTTGTGATTGGTCTGTTCATGTTTTCTATTTCTTCCTGATTCAGTCTTGGCAGGTTGTGCATTTCTAAGAATTTGTCCATTTCTTCCAGGTTGTCCATTTTATTGGCATAGAGTTGCTTGTAGTGATCTCTCATGATCTTTTGTATTTCTGCAGTGTCAGTTGTTACTTCTCCTTTTTCATTTCTAATTCTATTGAGTCTTCTCCCTTTTTTTCTTGATGAGCCTGGCTAATGGTTTATCAATTTTGTTTATCTTCTCAAAGAACCAGCTTTTAGTTTTATTCATCTTTGCTATCGTTTCCTTCATTTCTTTTTCATTTCTTTCTGATCTGATTTTTATGATTTCTTTCCTTCTGCTAACTTTGGAGTTTTTTTGTTCTTCTTTCTCTAATTGCTTTATGTGCAAGGTTAGGTTGTTTATTTGAATAGTTTCCTGTTTCTTAAGGTAGGATTGTAGTGCTATAAACTTCCCTGTTAGTACTGCTTTTGCTGCATCCCATAGGTTTTGGGTCGTCGTGTCTCCATTTTCATTTGTTTCTAGGTATTTTTTGATTTCCTCTTTGATTTCTTCAGTGATCACTTGGTTAGTAATTAGTGTATTGTTTAGCCTCCATGTGTTTGTATTTTTTATCCTGTAATTGATATCTAGTCTCATAGCATTGTGGTCAGAAAAGATACTTGATACAATTTCAATTTTCTTAAATTTACCAAGGCTTGATTTGTGACCCAGGATATGATCTATCCTGCAGAATGTTCCATGAGCACTTGAGAAGAATGTGTATTCTGTTTTTGGATGGAATGTCCTATAAATATCAATTAAGTCCATCTTGTTTAATGTATCATTTATAGCTTGTGTTTCCTTATTTATTTTCATTTTGGATGATCTGTCTATTGGTGAAAGTGGAGTGTTAAAGTCCCCTACTATGAATGTGTTACTGTCGATTTCCCTTTTATGGCTGTTAGTATTTGCCTTATGTATTGAGGTGCTCCTATGTTGGGTGCATAAATATTTACAATTGTTATATCTTCTTCTTGGATCGATCCCTTGATCATTATGTAGTGTCCTTCTTTGTCTCTTCTAATAGTCTTTATTTTAAAGTCTATTTTGTCTGATATGAGAATTGCTACTCCAGCTTTCTTTTGGTTTTCATTTGCATGGAATATCTTTTTCCATCCCCTCACTTTCAGTCTGTATGTGTCCCTAGGTCTGAAGTGAGTCTCTTGTAGACAGCATATATACAGGTCTTGTTTTTGTATCCATTCAGCCAGTCTGGGTCTTTTGGTGGGAGCATTTAATCCATTTACATTTAAGGTAATTATCGATATGTATGTTCCTATTCCCATTTTCTTAATTGTTTTGGATTGTTATTGTAGGTCTTTTCCTTGTCTTGTGTTTCTTGCCTAGAGAAGTTCCTTTAGCATTTGTTGTAAAGCTGGTTTTGTGGTGCTGAACTCTCTCAGCTTATGCTTGTCTGTAAAGGTTTTAATTTCTCCATCAAATCTGAATGAGATCCTTGCTGGGTAGAGTAATCTTGGTTGTAGGTTTTTCTCCTTCATCACTTTAAATATGTCCTGCCACTCCCTTCTGGCTTGCTGAGTTTCTGCTGAAAGATCAGATGTTAATCTTATGGGGATTCCCTTGTGTGTTATTATTTCCTTGCTGCTTTTAATATGTTTTCTTTGTATTTAATTTTTGGTAGTTTGATTAATATGTGTCTTGGTGTGTTTCTACTTGGATTTATGCTGTATGGGACTCTCTGTGCTTCCTGGACTTGCTTAACTATTTCCTTTCCCATTCTCTTCAAATATTTGAATATTCTCTTCAAATATTTTCTCAGTCCCTTTCTTTTTCTCTTCTTCTTCTGGGACCCCTATAATTCGAATGTTGCTGCGTTTAATGTTGTCCCAGAGGTCTCTGAGACTGTCCTCAATTCTTTTCATTCTTTTTTCTTTATTGTGCTCTGCAGTAGTTATTTCCTCTATTTTATCTTCCAGGTCACTTATCCATTCTTCTGCCTCAGTTATTCTGCTATTGATCCCTTCTAGAGAATTTTAAATTTCATTTATTGTGTTGTTCATCAGTGTTTGTTTGCTCTTTAGTTCTTCTAGGTCCTTGTTAAACGTTTTTTGGATTTTGTCTGTTCTATTTCCAAGATTTTGGATCATCTTTACTATTATTACTCTGAATTATTTTTCAGGTAGACTGCCTATTTCCTCTTCATTTATTAGATCTGGTGGGTTTTTACCTTGCTCCTTCATCTGCTGTGTATTTTTCTGTCTTCTCATTTTGCTTAACTTACTGTGTTTGGGGTCTCCCTTTCACAGGCTGCAGGTTCGCATTTCTCGTTGTTTTTGGTGTCTGTCCCCAGTGGCTCAGGTTGTTTCAGTGGGTTGTGTAGGCTTCCTGGTGGAGGGGACTAGTGCCTGTGTTCTGGTGGGTGAGGCTAGATCTTGTCTTCCTGATGTGCAGGTCCACGTCTGGTGGTGTGTTTTGGGGTGTCTTTGGTCTTATTATGATTTTAGGCAGCCTCTCTGCTAATGGGTGGGGATGTGTTCCTGTCTTGCTAGTTGTTTGGTATAGGGTGTCCAGCGCTGTAGCTTGCTGGTCGTTGAGTGAAGCTGGGTACATTAGGTTGATTGTGGTGATTTAATCCGCGGCTCCTGAGGCTGCTGGGAGGGATTTCCCTTTCTCTTCTTTGTTCACAGAGCTCCCGGGGCTCAGTTTTGGATTTGGCCCCGCCTCTGCATGTTGGTTGCCTGAGGGCGTGTGTTCTTCGCTGCTCAGACAGGACAGGGTTAAAGAAGCAGCTATTTGAGGGGCTCTGGCTCACTCAGCCCGAGGGGAGGGAGGGGCACAGCGTGCAGCGGCAGAGGCCAGCTTGACATTGCACCAGCCTGAAGCGCGCGCCGTTCTCCTACGGAAGTTGTCCCTGGATCCCGGAACCTGGTAGTGGCGGGCTGCACAGGCTCCCGGGTGGGGAGGTGTGGAGAGTGACCTGTGCTCGCACACAGGCTTCTTGCTGGCGGCAGCAGAAGTCTTAGCGTCTCATGCCTGTCTCTGGGGTCCGCGCTGATAGCCGTGGCTCGCCCCCGTCTCTGGAGCTCCTTTAAGCAGTGCTCTGAATCCCCTTTCCTCGCGCACCAGGAAACAAAGAGGGAAGAAAAAGTCTCTTGCCTCTTCGGCAGCTCCAGACTTTTCCCCGGTGTCCCTCCCGGCTAGCCGTGGCGCACTAACCCCCTTCAGGCTGTGTTCACGCCGCCAACCCCAGTCCTCTCCCTGCGCTCCGACCGAAGCCCGAGCCTCAGCTCCCAGCCCCGCCCGCCCTGGCGGGTGAGCAGACAAGCCTCTCGGGCTGGTGAGTGCTGGTCGGCACCGATCGTCTGTGCGGGAATCTCTCTGCTTTGCCCTCTGCAACCCTGTTGCTGCGCTCTCCTCCGTGGCTCCGAAGCTTCCCCCCTCCGCCACCAGCAGTCTCCACCTGCGAAGGGGCTTCCTAGTGTGTAGAAACTTTTCCTCCTTCACAGCTTCCTGCCACTGGTGCGGGTCCTCTCCCTATTCTTTTGTCTCTGTTTATTCTTTGTTCTTTTGTCCTACCCAGGTATGTGGAGAGTTTCTTGCCTTTTGGGAGGTCTGAGGTCTTCTGCCAGCGTTCAGTAGGTGTTCTGTAGGAGTTGTTCCACATGTAAACGTATTTCTGATGCATCTGTGAGGAGGAATGTGATCTCTGCGTCTTACTCTTCCGCCATCTTGAAGCTCCCTCTCCGAGATCTTTCTTTTAATGTACACATTCACCTCTATAAACTTATCTTTTAAGACTGTGTTTGCTGCATCTCATAAGTTTTGGTATGTTGTGTTTCCATTTTTGTTTGTATCAGAATATTTTGGACTTTCTTTTTGATTCTTCTTTGACCTACTGTTTGCTCAGGAGAATGTTGTCTAATTTCCACATATTTGTGCAGTTTCCAGTAGTCTTCTTACAACTGATTTTTAGTTTTATAACATTGTGGTCAGAATATATATTCATGGTATCAGTCTTTAAAAATTTGTTAACATTTGCTTTGTGCCTCATTATATGATCTATCCTGGAGAATGTTTCATGTTTTTGAGAAGAATGTGTACCCTGGTGCTGTTGAATGGAATGTCCTGATTATGTCTGTTAGGTCTATTTGGTGTATAGCATTATTCCGATCCATTTTTCCTTATTGATTTCCTGTCTGGATGAGCTATCCATGGTTGAAAGTGTGTTATTGAATTCTCCTACTATTATTGTATTGTCTATTTCTCTCTTCAGTTCTGTTAATATCGGCTTTAAATATTTAGATGCTCCAATTTTGCGTGAATGTATATTTAGAATTGTTACAGCCTCTCAATGAATTGACTCCTTTATCACTGTATAGTGACCTCCTTTGTCTCTTGTGACCTGTTTTGACTGAAAGTCTATTTTATCTGATAAAAGTATGGGCACTCCTGCTCTCTTTCAGTTGCCACTTGCATGAATATGTTTTTCTATCCCTTCAGTCTGTGCATGTTCCTAAAACTAAAGAGAGTCTCTTGTAGGCAGCATATTGTTGGATCTTGGTTTCTTATCTGTTCAGCCACTCTGTGTTCTTTGAGTGGAGAATTTAATCTATTTACATTTAAAGTGATTGTTGGTAAGGACTAACTATTGCCATTTTGTTCCTTTCTTCCTGTCTTCCTTTGTGATTTATCTTTTTTAGTGGTATGGTTTCATTTCTTTCTCTTTCTTTTTTTTGTATCTACTAGAGGTTTTTTTCTTCCTGGTTAACATTTTATTGAACAATTCTTAATAATAAACCTATTTAAGTGATTTGACTAGACTTATTTAAAGCAAAGATATTGGAAACTGCAGACAATCTGATATAAGGGTAAACTATCTCTAAAATCATGCCTATGGGAACTTATTTATTGCATCAAGGTAAGTAATAAAATCAATAAAAGTTAACATTATATGATAATATTTAGTACCTTAATATATGTCAGACATTATGCTAAATGATTTACCTGCCTTCTGCCACAATACTCTTATGCAAAAGGCACTATCATTGCTTATGTTTTAACCTTAAGTTAAGTATTTGATCTATGGTTCTACAGGTAGTAAGTATAAGAAACAGAAATCAAATCTAGGTACATTTGAATTCGGAGTCCAAATGCCAGATTATTTGAGAAATAGGGACATGGCTGAACCAAGTGGGGGAGAGAGAGAGAGAAAATTCCCACCCCAAAACAAACCTAGCAGAACAAAGGCAAGTTAGGAGAAACATTATACATTAGAAAAAGTCTTTCCATATTATTCCTGAGATAAAGATAAAATAACTCTTTGGCATTGTCCTAATATAGGAGTTGTTTTCTTTATGGTCTTTGAACTCTAACTTCTTAAATATCTTTAATGTTTGTAGGCAAGAGATAATGTTCATAGGTAAGAAACACACAGCAGCATTCTGTTTCTGACTTCTATTATATTGGCTCCTTACCCCCAAGAGAGAAAACTGAAGCTTTATTTTAGAACGATTCTCTGATACCTGTTCATCCACTATGGAGATGACCAACTTTGTATCCAGTATAAGACTATTTTTAATTCTGTATCACCTCTTGGAGTTATTGTTTTCTTTAGCAAATTATACCTCCTATCAGCTTATTTCATTAGCATTAAATTTTTGTTTGTATGAATTCAGTTTTTCATATATTTTTGAAGAGAAAAGTTACTAAGGTTGGTGCATACATTTATTTTTAGATCTATAGTTTTATTTCATTTACTAAAATCAGCTTCCAGTTATGAGAGCAGCTCATATTGTTATTGTTGATTCTGTCTGGTGCTGGCAGTAGATATTTTGACTTGTTCTTTGTTGGTAGCATATTGCAAAAGATTGGACTGAACAACTGCAACCAAGAATCAATAATAACACCAGGAATTGAAAAACTCTGCTCAACTGTTAGGAATGAAGTTTGGAGTGACACAGATCTTGTTTGGAGAGCTTACTGTGTGGTGCTGGAGAATTAATCTTTGACTGTAAACCTTCTTCTCTTTCCTTAATCAGATAAACTGTCTGGCCTAGAACACAGGTCTTTTCTTTTCACAGACAGCTCTATTTTCTCCCCATAAGAGATTTTGTACAGCATAAGGACATGTTTCAGTCTAAGTGGAAAGCATCTTAGACTTGTATAATTTCATTCATCTTATAACAGTTGTGGGAAGAAGAAAATTTCTATACAGTGGTCATATTGGTTTTTAATTATTTGGGGGAAATCTGAGGTGAGAAAAGAATTTGCATCTTCCTGCTTTGGTCAAGTATAACTAGACTATTTTTTTTTAAACGGGATTTTCTTCACCAATTTTTCAATAGGGAATACAAGCAAAACTATTAACAAAATCACAAAATTCCCCTTTACTACATCACTGAGTGTAAGTGAAGCTTAGTTATAATGATACAGACATAGCTGTTAGTTTACAACATGATGGTATATGTTGTATTTTGTTTTTTACTTGGTATTTAAATTTTGTGCCTTTTCCACATCTCTCTATATAGCTAAATATTTCTCATGTAAAGAGGTATTTTACTGTAATGACACAATTTTTATTCTTTTAAACCAGTTGTTCACCAAGTGTTTGGCAATTAGATCACTTATTTTCTCCCCTGTTCCCTCTCTCCTTTCCTTCCTTCCTTTCTTCTTTAATATTTTTAAACTGCCTTGAAGACTAGCTGTATAAATAAGTATATTTTTAATTATCACATCATAGGACACAGTTTTATTACTTTTCTTATATTTTTCCTAATTGCTCTCTTAAGAGATTAGCCACTTTATTATATTTACTTTCAAACAATTTTTTTATATATTAAATATATGTTTATAATAAGATCTATAAAAATGGAGACATATAAGAAAGGAAATGAGGTATCCACTGATGTGTAGACAGCTTCTGACATGACCTTCGATGATCCCCAGCTCTAGACAGTCCTAATTTTGTGAATTTCTTCCCCTTGAGTAACTTGCTTCTAACTAGTAGAATACAGTAACATTGAGGAGATGTCAATTTTGTGATTAAGTAACAAAAGATTGTGATCTCTGACTTGCTAGCAGACACTCTCCATTGTTGGTTTTGATGAAGTAAGCTGCCATATTGGAGAGGCCAACATAGCAAGGGACTGAGGGTGGCTTCTGTCAATAGCCAGCAAGGAACCCTCAGTCCAACACTTCTTGGGGAAGTGAGTGCTGACAACAACCATATAAGTGAGCTTGAAAGTGGATTCTTCCTTAATCCAGCCTTCAGGGCTGATTGGTAACATGATTAAAACTTTTTGAGACACTGAAGCAGAGGTCCCAGCTAAGCTGTGCCTGGATTCCTGACTTGTAGAAATGGTGAAATAATAAATGCATGTTGTTTTAAGCTGCTAAATTTGGGAGTAATTTGTTACACAGCAATAGATAACTGATACAATTGGTAATAATTCACTGTTTCCTCTTCAAGTCTTTTTTCCAAGAAATAAATATATATATATTAAATTTGGGATAATGTAAGCAAAATTTTGCTTCCTGAATTTCCCCACACTTTTCCATGATACTAATGCTTTGAAACCAGATTTTTTTTTTTTTTTTTTTTTTTTTTTTTTTTTTTTTGGCGATACGCGGGCCTCTCACTGTTGTGGCCTCTCCCGTTGCAGAGCACAGGCTCCGGACGCACAGGCTCAGCGGCCATGGCTCACGGGCCCAGCCGCTCTGCGGCACGTGGGATCTTCCCGGACTGGGTCACAAACCCGTGTCTCCTGCATCGGCAGGCGGACTCTCAACCACTGCGCCACCAGGGAAGCCCTGAAACCAGATTTTTAATCGTAATATGTGATTGTATACATTCATTGTAATTAATGAACTACTCCATTATTATCAGTTTTTATGGTGGTAAGTAATTCTGTGAAAACAATTCTACACAGATATCTTGCTTGTCCATGATAACTTATTTAGCATATTAATCTGAAAGTGAATGACTTGGATAAAAAATATTTTAAAGGCTCATGCTTATTCTCACCAGATACGTATAAAAGAGTCATCTCCGTGTTATATGTTGGCCAACACTGGGATTATAATTATTTTTCTTACTTAACAATTTGAGAGAGAAATTTTCTTATTTATTTATTTATATATATATTTTTTACCACGCCTTTTTATTATTATTTAACATCTTTATTGGAGTATAATTGCTTTACAATGGTGTGTTAGTTTCTGCTGTATAACAAAGTGAATCAGCTATACATATACCTGTGTCCCCATATCTCCTCCCTCTTTTGTCTCCCTCCCACCCTTCCTATCCCACCCCTTTAGGTGGTCACAAAGTACTGAGCTGATCTCCCTGTGCTATGCGGCTGCTTCCCACTAGCTATCTGTTTTACATTTAGTAGTGTATATATGTCCATGCCACTCTCTCACTTCGTCCCAGCCCCACCCTGTATCCTCAAGTCCAAAATTTTCTTATATTAATTTGCATTTTGATTTCTAACAAATTGGAACAAATATTCACAGTTTAATTAGCCATTTGGGTATTCTGTTTTAGTCAAATTCTGGCTCATATTTTGGTCATTTTTATAGTGCTATTTATCCTTTACTGATTTTAAGAGCCATTTTATTTTAATGGTATGACTTTATTAAGTGCTTTATTAGAGAGTATGCAAATAGCTTTTTCTCAATAATGTATTATACTTTTAAAATCATTCCATTTAAAAACTACATTTATCTTGACCTTGATTCTAGAGCAAAAGGGATCACACATATTCACTTTTCTAGCAGCATTTCTCTCTCTCTCTCTCTCTCTCTCACACACACACACACACACACACACACATACACTCCACATTCATTGTTGATGTTTCACCTAATAAAAATATTAAGATCAGTCTTTTAAAAATCTGTGTCATATGTAAAGCCCCTTTTATTTATTTAAGCACTGAAATACATACTATCCCATTTGATATTCATAACAACCTGTCTAGGTAGGTATAGGAGGTCTTACTATCCTGATTTTATTAATAGTTTAAATGTAGCTCAGAAAAGTTACTTAACTGACTCAGGGTTACAGAGTTTAGTAGTTGGTAGAGTTGGACACAAACCATTTTCTGCCTTCAGATCCAATACTTTTTCCTTCTCTGAACTCCACATCCAGCATTATTTAGGTAGTGATGCCTGTAGACAAAAGATGTTTACAGTGTGCCAGATAGTTTTACATGCAATAACTCATTTGATCCTTACAACAGTCTTCTAGGTAATGATTTCCTTATTTTCCAGAGAAGGAATAGAAGTCTCACAGATTTACTTGCCCAAGTTATAAAACTAATAGAGGATATTATCCATCTGTTAGGCAGATTGTGTTCAAGGCCTGGGATTGCTCTTCTAGAATGTTAAAGTGGTTTAGTGTAAGCAATGAGAGGAATTTATTATAGAGCTATTTTCTTGTCATACTTCTCATTTCCTATGGTATTTGCCATTCTCTTCTCTGGACTCTTATGGGTAAATGAGGTTTCATTAGGGCCATATTTTTTACCTGGTTGACACTTTGGTTAAGGCTTGTGTCAGGCTTTGCCTCCTCCAAGAAACTGATCCTGAACTCTTTTTGTCCTTATTCGGACACTTTGTATATCTCCAGCCTGGCACTCATCTCGTTGTGCTCTAGTTATCTGTTTGGGTATCTAACCTAAAGTGCGTAACCACTTTAAACTGTGTTTCTAGACATCTTGAGGGACTGCTCATGGTTCATTTTGAATTCTCCTTGCTAGCACAGTGCCTAGCTCAGAGTGCGTGTTCCTTAAATGCTAAATGAATGAGTGAGGAAAAGGATGAAGCACAGGGGACGCTCAGGACCAGAGTGGGATACAGCTGGATCATCAGTACTTCCATAAAGCACAGGAATCTTAGGTGCTTGGGGTGTGCATAGTCTCAATATCTGTTTGTAGGGAATGCCCATAAGAAAAGTTCAGAAGAAAATTTTGTTTTAGTCTCTTTTCCCTTTCGCCATGGGGTATCTATTTGAAGCTTCTTTTTAAAATATAAATTTATTTATTTAGTTTTGGCTGTGTTGGGTCTTTGTTGCTGTGCGCAGGCTTTCTCTAGTTGTGGCGAGCGGGGGCTATTCTTCATTGCGGTGTGCAGGCTTCCTATTGCGGTGGCTTCTCTTGTTGCGGAGCACGGCCTGTAGGTGCACGCGGGCTTCAGTAGTTGCAGCATGTGGGCTCATTAGTTGTGGCTCGCGGGCTATAGAGTGCAGGCTCAGTAGTTGTGGCACATGGGCTTAGTTGCTCCGTGGCGTGTGGGGTGTTCCCAGACCAGGGCTCGAACCCGTGTCTCTTGCATTGGCAGGCTGATTCTTAACCACTGCACCACCAGGGAAGTCCCACGAAGCTTTTAAAACAAGTCAACAAGACTAAGATAAAACAGCAACTTAAAGATGACATTTTAGATTAAACAGCACTTCTGGGGATTCCGCTGGATTCTAAAAAACAAAGTTGGAAAGTCTGTAATACAAATGATACACATTTTAATTTTACTGTTCTTCTTAGGTAAATCTGATGTAGTCATGTACTCTGTGAGTACTGATATGTGTATTTATTCATATAATAGTTACTATACAGATTACTTATAGGCTAGAGATGTTCAAAAACTGAATACAAAACGTAATTCTATGATCCTTCCCTGGTTTCTGCAAGTAGAAATTGGAGACAGTGATAATTATCTATGTCACATTCTGTAAGTGAGAACTTAAAAACCTTTTTCTGAAAAAATAAAAATACTAAAGTAAAATAAATTTTTTTCCTGAAAAAATAAGAATATTAAAAATAAAAATGTCAAATACTAATTCTAAATACAACAAACAAACAACTAAAATCTGTTCATTTCTTTTGTTTAGTAGTTTGCCTGTGACTCATTTTTAAATTCCTGTAGATGAGCTGAGGTGAGAGTCGCATAAGGTAATCTCCTTTTCAGTGGGCTTGCTGATGAAAGTGGCCTATCTTTAAACTTCAAAGTACCTGATTAAATTAAATCAATAATTAAAACTGAATAATGACATGTTACAAAAAGTCAGCCGAAGCATAGTTAGTACTGGGCTAAATGGGTGCAATGGAAAGGAGGTAAACTATGCACTTGCATTTGCCACATTTGAAATTGTATAATTTGGAAGGAGGGAAATCTTTCTGGAGAAATCAGCTGGGGTGCCTCCCAGTTGTGATCAAAGAGAAGCTTCTGGCAGAAGGCTATAAATCCCAAAGATCCTTGGGATTTTTAAAGTTGTTATCTCTACTGAAGAATTTCACAAATACATGGAACATGTTGCTACTATTAATTAATGAGCAAGACTTAAAAAAAATTTCAAAATGATGAAAATCCTGAATGTGAATATTGAAGGTCCTACTTCAGGCTCAAAGAACGTATATAATACATATTCATGGATGTCTCCTTCCTTTCAAAGATGCAAAATATCACTCTCAGAAGAGTTAGATTCTTAAAAGTTCTAATTATGGTATTTGCTTTAATTTCTAACAGAGTCCCATATCCTAAAAAATGTGAAACATCTGTTTGACTAGTACTTTCCATTCAGTAACGGTACT
Organism: Phocoena phocoena; assembly: GCF_963924675.1. Taxonomy (NCBI): domain Eukaryota; kingdom Metazoa; phylum Chordata; class Mammalia; order Artiodactyla; family Phocoenidae; genus Phocoena; species Phocoena phocoena. The sequence continues at coordinate 18,424,408 of NC_089239.1, read as the reverse complement.
GTACCAATTAGCCACGCACGTGCTCTAGCGCCATCTAGCTAGAGTCCAAGGTAATTCATTTCAACTCAGTTCTGCTTCGGGTCTGTAATTATTTCAACTTTTCATCTTTTAATTATACTGTATTATTTAGATGCTTTTGTTTTCCCTTCTCTTTAAACGTAGCCCCCAGGGATTTTTAAAATCTCAATTTAAATGGTCTAATGTGGTAAGTGGAGTCCCACTCCTATGAAGGTTTATGCATTAGTGATAAATCTCTTGACACATTATAAAAGCATTTGGTTTTATAACAGACAAGAGACTCTGATTAGGTTTGCGTTTTCAGAAGGTTGTTCCATGAAGTTACTAAAAATCCAAGGTTGGTTGCCTCTACTCACACTTGAATTATTATTATTTTTTGATAGTCAAGACGAGGTTAAGGTGAGACACTGTCTTCAGGTGATATACGTTTCTCCAACAGATCCCCGTTGGTAGGCCTAGAGTGCCAAGGTGAGGAGGTAAGAAGAGAACGCAGTGATAGAATGGGAGGTGAGTGGGGGAGTACCGGTGACAAAGGCGGAGTTGAGAGGCAGAGGATGGCTTCAAAGAGGAGAGTCTTAGACAAAAACCCAAGCAACTTGAAAAGGAGAGTAGAAAGAGGAGATGGGAGACACTAAATCGAGAAATCAGACCAAGAGACAGACAGGGGTCAACCTGGGGTAAAGAAAGAATAAGAATAAAGGAAAGCCAACAAAGAATAAAAAAATAAAAGAAGAATAAAAGCAGAAAGCCGAGAATAGGGATTTGTTTTCACCTTCACAGTTAACATTCTTATGTGATACTACCTGTTTGAAAACCAGGGTCTGTAAACTGGAGCCCAATCAACATTGTTGATAGTTAACTAACCTACTAACATTCACTTTCTTGATCTTAACTTGATAGTTAGAAATTTAATGAGTTGACAATACATTTTGAAATAAGAAGTTAGGATCTTTTTTTTTCAATCTTCAGAGTCAGTTTACATCCATGAAAGGGAAAATTACTTAAAGAAAATCGAGATTTACTTTGATAAATACTTTACATATTACTAATCTTTTCTCAGAGCCAGGGATGCTGAAATGTTCTTGGGTGGCCAAAAGATGTTGAAAGACAGAGCTTGCTCCATGGGAACAGATTGCTTTACTAATAAAATCACATTTCAAATGGTTTTTCTTATAATGAGTCATAGTGGACACGTAAGCAAGGATTTTTGACAGTTCCTTAATGTAAAAGAATATAAACAGGAGGATCTTTACAGGTCTACTTAAAAGGGAAATGTTATTTTAGAAACAGTATTTAACCTAAATTTTTAGTGTTTTTAGGTTTGTATAATAATGGTTTTGCAAAAAATATTTACCATTTCTGGTTTAAAGAATGTGTCATATAATTCTGCAGGACTTTCTCTTTAATTCTTAGCAACCTCTCTTTTGCAAGTGCAAGTCAACAGCACTTTAATCTCAGTTTTATAACACGTTCAAAATGTGGGGAAGGCAGTTTGTCAATGACACTCTGCTACTCCTCAGTAATCCTTTGGTATCTTTGATTCCCAACTTGCCATGTAGCTTGCCCCACTCTCCAGTTTCTGTTCAGGAAATACTCTATTGTAAATGCCATTTGTACTTTTTAGTGGCTTTTTACTAATCACTACTTGGTTATAAACATTTTTTGGAAGGAGACCTCTCAAGTATCTATCTATCAATCTATGCATCCATCTACCTGGAACTAAGACTAGTTATTTCTACTTCTTTTAGATCTTCAAAGTCACCTTCACCTTTAAGCTATTTTTTGTCACAGTCTTAAGATGGTAGCAGCAGATTCAGATCAATACTGCTCTGAGGAAGAAGGAGGACTCTTTCTTGTTTTTTTTTTTTTTTGTGGTACGCGGGCCTCTCACTGTTGTGGCCTCTCCCGTTGCGGAGCACAGGCTCCGGACGCGCAGGCTCAGCGGCCATGGCACACAGGCCTAGACGCTCCGCGGCATGTGGGATCTTCCCAGACTGGGGCATGAACCCGTGTCCCCTGCATCGGCAGGCGGACTCTCAACCACTGCGCCAGGGAAGCCCTCTTGTATTCTTATTTATTTATTTTATTTATTTATTTTTGGCCGTGCCGTGTGGCTTGTGGGATCTTAGTTCCTCAACCATGGATCGGACCAGCGTCCCCTGCAGTGGAAGAGCAGAGTCTTAACTACTGGACTGCCAGGAAGTCCCTTTATTTACTTTTTTTTTTTTTTTTTTTGCAGTACGCGGGCCTCTCACTGTTGTGACCTCTCCCGTTGCGGAGCACAGGCTCCGGACGCGCAGGCTCAGCGGCCATGGCTCACGGGCCCAGCCGCTCTGCGGCATGTGGGATCCTCTCGGACCGGGGCACAAAGCCGTGTCCCCTGCATCGGCAGGCGGACTCTCAACCACTGCGCCACCAGGGAAGCCCTATTTACTTTTGTAAAAGAGGTGAAGAAAGCTTTCCCAGCAGCCCTCCAAGAGACTTCTTCTCATGCCTTGGTAAGGATTGGGTCCCATGCTGATTCCTAAATCAATCACAGAAAGGCGAGATTACAGTGATGGGTTTAGATCATCTCAACCTTGTCTGCATTTTGAAAGCTGAGAAAAATACTGATCCCTGAGTCTCACCCTCAGAGATCCTGGGATGCAGCCTGGGGCACTGAGAGTTTTAATGCAAAGGCCTCTTGATAAAGATCTTTAAAGGAAAGAAACCTTCAAGACCCAAAGGAATTAATAAGGTACAATAGGTGGTAGAATACATATTTCTAAATGAAGCTTCCCTCATCAGGTGTCTACTGGTAAGGCAGGCCTAGTCATACCCTTTGCAGAGTCTCTGGAAATGTTAGCATCACCACTTTCAAGGCTTCACAGGGATTTGTCAGCAGGGCCTGTGCCATGTGGCCCAGAGACCTGCATAAACATGAAAGTCTGGCCCCTTTGGTGATCTGGCCGCGTACTGACTCCCATGTACCATCTGACTACATCTGTGAAGCTGCACGGTCTCCTGAGCATGTTGAGCAGGTGCGTGTGGGCTGAAGTCCAGGTCCTCTATGCTGCCAAGTCCTTCACTCTGGCTCCAGGCTGCATCCCTTTGAGGTGATGTGTGGGATGATGAGGCTTTTGTGGAGAGTGACAAATATGAACCTTTTAATCGCCTCAACTTTCTATCTAGAATGATGGTTTGGGGCTTATTTATAACAACTGAAAGAAGAAATTAAAAATAAAATTTAAAACACGTGGCACTCTGTATAGTCCTTTATTTAGATTCTCTTCTCGTGATACCATTATGTCTACTGTTTAATTTGTAGTTCAAAATATGGAAAATTTTCTAATGTTTTATTTCAAAGACTCACAATAATGTAATAGGGAATATCTCAGTGTTTTCACATAGTAAAAAATACTAGGTCAGGAGGTATTCTGGAGGACTCTTTCCTGAATACCTAATCAAAATCCTTAGATGTCCAGTTCTAGGTACTCATGATTTCTGAAGTTTTAGAGTAATGAGCCCTTAATTTTAAAAAATCCATAGTTCTGACTTGCTTCAATTAGACTTCCAAGGACAGAGAGCCTCCCAAGAAAAAAAGCAGAAATAACCAGATAACAGTTTTCTTGCTAATCCGGAGCTTCCTGATAACCAATTGTTTTTTCTTGGATATCAGGAAAGACAACCATTATAATCTGCTTCATTGGTACAGATCACATTGTACAGGTACCTCCTTTGAATTCTTCCATCATATCTCTGAGCAGGCATTGTGTCACATATTTTACATGCAATATCTCATTATTCTGCACAATGGTCCAACCAAGTTAGTCACCATTCTGTCCTTCTTGGAGATGAAGAAATAGTAAAGCAACTCGCCCAGGGTCACACAGCTAGTGGTGGGAGAACCAGGATTTGAATTCAAGTAGGTTTAACTTGGAAACTCTACTCAAATGGGTCTAACTTGGACACCACCACTTCATTAGGTGGTGTGTGTATAAAAATAATAATAATAAGATAAAGTAAATGTGTAAATTGTTGAAATGCTGCCAATATTGGCCTACTTAATATTTGAATTATAGTTTAAGAATATTGTTTAAAACTTAACGAATTTTAAAATACATTGGGATTATGAAGGGATGTAATTATTGCTGGCTAATAACAATAATAATAATACCAGAAACTAAAATTAATTGTGTACTTACTATGAGCAAGGTATTATGCTAAGTACCTTGCATAATGATGATAATTATAATAAATAATATAATAAAAATAATAAATAATAATAAAAGCAAGAACTGTAAGACTATTACTACTGCTAGTAAGGGCAAATAATAATTAAAACGCTGTGTCCCAGCTACTTTTCTAGGTACTTCACATGGAGCATCTGGATCCTCACAACAACCATATAAGGTAGGTTTTCATTATCACCACCGTTGTATTTATTTATTTTTTAAAGAGTTTTTTGATGTAGACCATTTTTTAAAAGTCTTTATTGAATTTGTTACAGCATGGCTTCTGTTTTATGTTTTGGTTTTTTGGCTGCGAGGCATGTGGGATCTTAACTCCCTAACCAGGGATCGAACCCACACCCCCTGCTCTGGAAGGTGAAGTCCTAACCAGGTCAAGAACTTTCCTCAAGATCACCCAGTTAGTAGGAAGCAAAGCTGAAATTTGGACCTCAGCCATTTGATTCTAAAGTCATGGATTTTACTACCAGATGTGGTCATTTAAACAAAATAATGTTTCTTTAGAATCACCTCTGATCTCGTTCAGTGAATTGGATTTAAGAATAGGCATTGTTGTGGCAGTAACACCCTAGGTTCAATATTATATAGCATATATGTATAAAGTTAAAGAGGCAAATTGCCTAAGTTAGATTCTTAAAAGTCTCTTCTAAATTGAGTACCTTGTTTTCAATGTTCTGTCTCTTTTGGACAGGTTCACATGAAGTCATTAGGTGGATTCTGCCTTTTGACCTTTTGGAGAATCTTTTTTCAGATTTAATGAAGTTTTAAAAATACAATAAACTTTCTAGAGCAGAAAACTGAAGTCTTTCTTTAGAATCAATTGACAAAATCTAGAATAACACCTTTTATTATTATGTGAGACTGCAGTTCTTCAATTTTTAAATTTGAGTGTTTCATTAAGTGAGTTTTAGATTTTATGGACTTATAGATTTGGAGTGTCCCTAGAGTTTATAAATGTGTGTACCATGTTTCTGGCATTCTCATAATTTACTGCCACAGATGGGAATGTGTGAGATTGTAGGGTTTCTTTTATATCTACCAGCCTCCTACAGATTTGCAGGATGGACCTAAATGCCCATCATGAAGACAGCCAGCCTCTCTACTTTAGGAAAAGGCTACTCAGGTGCTTCTATTTGTTGGCAATGGTGAGTCAACTAAGTTCAACGTGGAACCTTTGCGTTCATCGTGTTAAACTGTATCGGTGATGCAAGGGTGGGGCTTGGATCCTACTCTCAAGCGACTCACTCCACTGATTAGGTGGAAACATACATGACCGGCACTAACACAAGACAGGCGACTATCCATATTGTTAATGGCCAAGCAAACCAAAGCGCTATGTGGATACGTGGTTGGAAGAGTTCACTTCTGATTGAGAGGGATTCTGAGATGTTTTAAAAGAATTTGAACTGTTTTTTTTTTTTTTTTCCTTTCTGGCCATGCTTTGAGGCTTGTGGGATCTCAGTTCCCCGACCAGGTATCGAACTTGTGCCTTGTGTGGTGGAAATGCAGAGTTCTAACCACTGGACTGCCAGGGAATTCCCTGAACTGAGTTTTAAAAGATATGCAGGATCTTAAGATTGGCGTATAGGAGGAAAAATCATTGTGTAGCAAGAGTACAAGCTTTGGAATCAGATAGGCCAGGCTGAGAATAGTGGCCCAAGCTCTTGACTCTGTTAACACTGGGAAAGTTACATCACCTTTCCTACCTCAGTTTTCTCACCTGCAAAAAGAAGATAATAATATCTGCTTCAGAGAGTTTGTCTGAGGATTAAGTAAGAACCTGAAAGAAACCCCTATCATAGCACCTGAGATGTTACACGTACTGGGTGAACTGTGCATGAATGCATGTTCACACACATACTCAAGAAATAATATTCTCATGTGAATATAAGTTGTCACATTTTCAGTATTTTATTATAAAATTGCTAATCGATCGTCAGAAATTGAATGAATTTTGTTCAGTTATTAGCTACTTCTCCTTGCCCCTTAGGTAATTCTTATGCAGTTTGCCAATCTTGCTTTGCTATCCATATAAGAGATCCTACATTTTTCTACAAATTATGGTTTTTAAGAAAAAGAGGGAGTTCTGAGCTGAATACGGCAGAAAGGTCAACAACAGGCACAGCACTTTTACACATTTTGGGGCCTATTTCCTATGTAATGAAAAGCAGAAGGTAAACTCTACTTTGTTGAATGACTTTTTTTTTTAAATGAACCAAACTATTATTGTAAATCATTATAATGAGTTTTTGTGAATGACCCTTGTTATCATAGATCTTTTATTTAAATTATTTATTTATTTTTGGCTGTGTTGGGTCTTTGCTTCTGTGTGAAGGCTTTCTCTAGTTGTGGCAAGCGGGGGCCACTCTTCATCGCGGTGCACGGGCCTCTCACTGTCGCGGCCTCTCTTGTTGCGGAGCACAAGCTCCAAATGCGCAGGCTCAGTAGTTGTGGCTCACGGGCCTAGTTGCTCCGCGGCATGTGGGATCTTCCCAGACCAGGGCTCGAACCCGAGTCCCCTGCATTGGCAGGCAGATTCTCAACCACTGCGTCACTAGGGAAGCCCTGCTGAATGACCTTTTATGTGGGAGACAGATACTGTTCTTACTGAGAAGAGGAAGCAGGCGCTGACCTGTGAATTAGGATGGTCACCTAATGGTACGCAGAGTGGGGGGGTGAGTCCACCAGGAAGCAGCCCCAGGTGGAGTAAATGATGACAGGGAACGCGGATGCTCTCTTCTCCGAGCCCTCATTCGCAGGCTGAAGGAACCTTGCCTTTTACATTAAACCAGGACATTAACCAGGAGGTCTGCCTGAAGAGGAATAGTTTCCGTCTCTGTCTCTGTGCAGATCTTTCCAGAGTAAGGCCCCAGGAGCCCTGACTCATCTACTCGAGTGAGTGGAAACGTGGCACAGTGCCCAGAAATTGGGGCAGAGCCTTTGGATGTGGACGTGGGTTTTTCAGTATATTTTTTTCTCCTGGCATCATAGCCTGATTTATGGAAAACAAATAGGAAGTTGCCCCTGAATTTAGATTTTCCAGTTGAGGAATCAATTCCGAGAGAAATATACATATTTATTTTGTCTTAATGAAGAATTTACTTTGAATAATATTGGGTGACATGTAGGTTACTAGTATTCCATTCAATTATCTGTTTAAAAAGCACTACTAATTTATCACTGTTAGATTTTATATATATGTATGTATATATATATATATATATATATATATAAAAAACTTGAGCACTGCTAAAGAATTGTTTTGACAAGATGGAAATTAGGAACAGTTATATTAAATAATCTATACTGAAAATGTTCTATTAAGAATTCTTTAATCATAATCATATTAATTAATCTTAATTTAATTATTAATATTAATTGTTAACATTATTAAATATTGTTAAACATTATTTAATATTTATTTAATGTTAATATTCATTAGTAACATTAAATAAATATTGATATTTGATTAATATTAATAACTTCTTATTTAATCATAATTATATCAATGTTAATGATCCCTCTGATCAGAAAGTGATTCAATATTTTAAGTGACATACATTTAAAAGTATTTCACTTGTAGATGTTCAGATACCAACTATGATGTGTAACGGAGAAATTTTTAAACATGCAATTTGTAAATTAGAAAGTATCTGTATTCTAAAAGTAATTACACTAAATAAGGATTTCTCTTCAATAGTTAACATCGTGGGATTTTAAATTTATTATTATTGAGGGCTTTACGTGAATCATTTATTTAGTAGAAACAAAAATTTTTTAAATGTTAACATTAAAAAAAAAGGAATTAGAACAGCCTTGGTGGAAATTCTTAACAACAGTTTGCTCTCAGATGTAAATCTTGATGTTATGACATTATTGTGCCCCATTTTATTAAAAAGATCATATTTTGGAGTCCACAAAAAGTGCTCAAAAAGGTTTTAAAATTTATTTAAGATGAAAAATAAGGCTCTGTCATAAAATCTGTGGTCCTGGGGTCAGTGAAGACATTTTTATTGTTTATAGAATCATAGGGTTTCTTTTTTAAATGATGCCATGGATAGTATTTATATACTGTTGTTTTTTTAGTGAACCTGTTGTTAAACTGTTTGCCAATTTCTCCACAAAATAGAAGCTATCATTTACTGTTTCCTAATTCAAACATGGAAATTTTAGTGAATACTGTTAAAGTTAACTACCTATTCCCTATGAGACATACCAAGTTATTTAAAAAATATTGTAAATGTAAATATTGTAAAGTTAAAAAATGCCTACTTTTGTGGGGCTTACATTTAAATTGGGAGAAATGGATAGTAAACAACATAAAAGGCACATAAATTCTGTAGTAAGGGAGAAGGCACCAAGAGCTGTGAAAGAAGGATAAAAGGAAAAATAGGGCCGAGTACAGGGGATTGGGAGTAAGATTTTCCAGAAAAACAATTTTCAAAAAATTTAAGAAAATTTGCTTGTTTGATACAATAAATAGGATAAAGCAGCTCAAAATGTAGTGGTAGAACTGGTGCTGGTGTATAAGGCAGAAGGGGATAAATAATGCAAAAGAGAAACAATCTTGAAGTTGCTTTTTATGATTCTATGATTTTAAGCTATTCATGAACATTAAATCATTCCTTTATTGGATACTTTCTCTATTCCAGGCCCTGTAAGGGAACAGGGTAAGTGGTTATAGGCTGCTTCCAAAAGAGGATATCAGATTATTCATAATTCCTGCTGTGTACATTTTAGAGGTAAATGTGAGATAAATTTCATATGTATTGATACATAAAGACTGTAGATGTAGAGATATTCATTGCATCAGTGTTTGCAATGGTGAAAACTGGAAACAGACTAGAAGTCTATCAATGGAGGAAGGAATAGGTAAATTATAGCTGCATTTGGAACTTATGCAGCAGTTAGAATATTGAGGTAGGATTATATGTATTGTCATGGAAAACTCTTCAAAACATTGCTAAGTTTTGAAGAAAAGGAGTTTCAAGGCGATATATCTAGAAAGCTGGTTTTGAATTCAAACAATTCAAACACATCAAAACTATATGTTTTGGTATGTATATATGTATGTATGTATGGTAGGGTAGATCACTTTATTTTTCCCGACTCTTCCCTCCATCTCTGTAGTAGAATTGAATGTCAACATCTTTCTATATGAAATGCTGACATGTCATATACTAAATTCCTATAGTTAATTGTGCCTGTATATCTCTGCCCAATGTCTTGCATGGCCATATAATTTGTCTTGATTAATGGAATGTTAGGGATCATGATGTAAGCAGAAGCTTTAAATGTGCTTGTGGGGTTTTGCCCGATCTCTTGCATGTTTGCTCTCTGCCATGAGAAAAATCAAGTCTTGATAGCTGATAGTCCCAGAGGAAAAACCCTTAGAATGAACCTAAACTGATCTAAGGCCTGAAACAGAGTTGCCCTAGCTGCCTCATAATCCCTCCACCAATAAAAATAAATGTTCTAAGTCACTTGATTTTTGAGATTGGTTGTTATGCACTATTATTGCATCAGTGGCTAACTAACACAATATGTGAGTGCTTAGAAAAAGATCAGGAACAATAGTCATCAGACTATAATCTTTATTTCTGAGAATTAGAATTGGATGTAAGGAGGAAATTATAATTATTTTCTTATATTGTTGACTTTATTTTAATTTTTAAAATTTAATTTAATTTTTGAGCAGGTAATACATTTTTTGTTTCAAACATCAAAACACTATTAAAAGTATACACTAAGAAGATCAGCTCCCACTTTCTTTTTCATCCATCCCATTTCTGCAAACTATAGGCAATAAATCAGTATATTGTTTTTCTCATAAGAATGCTTAATGACAAATTGAGCAAAAACAAATTTATGTTATTTTCCCCATTTATTACCTATGTTTTGTTCTTGACTTTGCTTTTATTTTGCATTAGTATGTCACAGAGATCTTGTCATTTCAGTACATATACATTTTTCCTTTTTTAACAACTGCATAATATTCCACAGTGTTCCTTAGTTTATTTAACCAGTCCAATATTTGCTGGGCACTTGGATTATTTCTAGGCCTTTTTGTCTACAGACAGCCAACAATGAATACTCTTGTACATATTCTAAAAGTGTAGAATTACCTGCAATATCATTTTATCTTTTCCTTTCCAACTTCTAAGCATCAGCTATCTTTCTCTTATATAAATATATAGCTGAACACCTTTAATACAAGGTTAAATAGTAGTGTTGATAGTGGCTATATTTTTCTTATTCATCCAGAACATTTCTTAATTAGGAAAGATGCTGGTGTTTGGGCTGGGCTTACCTAGAAGCATGTCGTATCAGCTGGAATCTTTGCAGTAAACAGTTAAAGGAAAATTATTTCTCTAAGCATAACATTTCTGACACCAGACTGTGTTTTCCACACTAAGCAATTCTGCAATTCTCTGCAGACACCAACTAGCTATCCTACAATTTAATTCAATTCTGACACTAACTACCTGGAATTAGCACAGATCCCCAGGTTAAGGGCTCAGTCCCACAAGACTGCCCTCAACTTCAGATGCCACTTGTAAGTAATGAGCCCCAGGTTACCCGCACTTCTATCCAACCTGACTACAAATTAGGGGTTTCCACCACCCCCTCCTCAGGTCTGAGGAAGAAGCCAGTCGTTTAGTTGTGCCTGTGCAGAATGATGATTGCCTCACCTTTTTCTTATCTCCAGTTAGCTTTCCCCACGCTCGCAATAGGCTCAGCTTTGTCCCAAGTCCCGTACCTTCAGGGAAAGTGGAAAGTGGATTTGAGATTTGTTCTCCCTTCTTCTTGCTTGGCCGCCTTGTGAATAAATCCTTTTTTGCAAATCTTTTCGCTGCAAATTTCGCCATCTCAGCGTTTGGCTTGCGGCGTTGGGCGAATGAACCTGATTCAGTAACAGAAGATGGTATTTAAGGTGAGGATTTCAGCTATTTTGGTGCGTTACTCATTTTTCCTAGGTCTCTTCCATGTATCCACATTATTAAATTTTTGTTTATCTTCTGTTACTTTGTCTCATGTCAATTTAGTGCTTAGACCAGACAGAAGAACCTAGACGGGCAGAGGAAAATTTCCTCCTCCCTGACAGTATTATAAAGGATACAAATAAACAGTCAAATGAAGAGGATGAAGAGGTACATAACAAGATGAGGTCTGGAAGGGCGTCACTTGTGGGAGCTTCTGTCCTTATGGAATCCGGAGTGCATCACCCTCCTGGCACATGAATGCATTCACCAACTTGGAAACTCTCCAAACCCTGTTATTTAGGGTTTTTATGGAAGTCCCACTACGTAGGCACAGTTGATTAAATCACTGGCCAGGGGTGGTTAACTTGATCCTCCGCCCCTCGCTCCACCCTGGGGATGGGCGAAAGTCAGTCCTCTAATTACACGGTTGGTTCTTTTGGCAACCAGCCCCCATCCTCCAAGAATCACCTCCTTGGCTTAAACTCAGGTTTAATTAAAAGGGGCTTATTATGCATAACAAAAGATGCTCCTCTCATCCCTCCACTCAAGAAATTCCTAGGGCTTTAGAAGCCCTAGTGCCTGGAACTGGAGACAAAGAATAAATATATTTCTCATTATACTACAATATCCCAACAATTACAATCAAACTAAGTAATTACTAAGAGCTTAATGAAGAGAAACCTTTTATTAAAAAGTGGCAGGACTGCGCTTCCCTGGTGGTGCAGTGGTTGAGAGTCCGCCTGCCGATGCAGGGGACACGGGTTTGTGCCCCAGTCCGGGAAGATCCCACATGCCGTGGAGCGGCTGGGCCCATGAGCCATGGCCGCGGAGCCTGCACGTCCGGAACCTGTGCTCCGCGACGGGAGAGGTCACAACAGTGAGAGGTCCGCGTATTGCAAAAAAAAAAAAAAAAGTGGCAGGACTAAGGAAGCCAAAAAGGGATGGTGATGTTTATGGGACTAACCATGGTGAGGCGGCATTGCCCTTCTTAGGACTGAAGGGGAACTAGGGATCCGAGGCTCTGGGAACAGAAAGCTGCAGGCAAGAGCCTCCTGATAGAAACTGTAGACTTCAGAAAAGAATCACTTTATATACACTCTTTTTAGATTTTTTTTTCCATATAGGCCATTACAAAGTATTGAGTAGAGTTGCCTGTGCTATGCCTAATATGCCTGTGCCTTATTAGTTATCTGTTTTATATATAGTAGTGTGTGTATATGTCAGTCCCAATCTCCCAATTTATCCCTCTCTCACCTTACCTCCTGGGAACCATAAGTTTTTTTTCTACATCTGTGACTCTATTTCTGTTTGTAGGTAAGTTCATTTGTACTCTTTTTTAGATTCCACATCTAAGTGATATCATTTGATATTTGTCTTTCTCTGTCTGACTTACTTCACTCAGTATGACAATCTCTCAGTCCATCCATGTAGCTGCAAATGGCATTATTTCATTCTTTTTTATGGCTGAGTAGTATTCCATTGTATATATGTACCACACCTCCTCTATCCATTCCTCTGTTGATGGACATTTAGGTTGCTTCTGTGTCCTGGCTATTGTAAATAGTGCTGCAGTGAACATTGGGGTGCATGTATCTTTTCAAATTATGGTTTCCTCTGGATATATGCCCAGGAGTGGGATTGCTGGATCATATGGTAGCTCTAGTTTTAGTTTTTTAGGGAACCCCCGTACTGTTCTCCATAGTGGCTGTACCAATTTACATTTCCACCAACAGTGTAGGAAGGTTCCCTTTTCTCCACACCCTCTCCAGCATTTATTGTTTGTAGATTTTTTGATGATGGCCATTCAGTCCTGTGTGAGGTGATACCTCATTGTAGTTTTGATTTGAATTTCTCTAATAATTAGTGATGTAGAGCATCTTTTCAAGTGCTTTTTAGGCATCTGTATGTCTTCTTTGGAGAAATGTCTATTTAGATCTTCTGCCCATTTTTTGATTGAGTTGTTTGTTTTTTTGATATTGAGCTGCATGAGCTGTTTGTATATTTTGGAGATTAATCCCTTGTCAGTTGTTTCATTTGCAAATATTTTCTACCATTCTGAGGGTTGTCTTTCGTTTTGTTTATGGTTTCCTTTGCTGTGCAAACGCTTTTAAGTTTAATTAGGTCCCATTTATTTATTTTTATTTTCATTACTCTAGGAGGTGGATCAAAAAAGAACTTGCTGAGATTTATGTCAGAGAGGGTTCTGCCTATGTTTTCCTCTGTTTTATAGTATCTGGCTTTACATTCACTTTGCTGTACACCTGAAACTAACACAACATTGTAAATCAATTATACTCCAATAAAAATTAAAAACAAAATAAAACAAGCAACAAAACCTGACAACAACAAAAAAGAAAAAAATACAACTGTATTAAAAAAAAAAAAGAAGAATTTTAACCTTGCAATCTCCTCTAATTGGCTTACCCCAAATAGAAACTTGTGGTTTGCAATGACTCAGACCGTATGAGCGAGCCTGCCAGGACACGAAGGAAAAGTGAATCTAGAGGGGCCAAACAGAGACCATCAGCACACATATTAAGGAAGTGACCACTGAATCCCTTTTTATTAAATGTTTTTAAGTTTAAGAATGAAGTTCAGTTAAGTATCTTTTCACTATCCATGGAGATGATCATAGGATTTCCTTTGTAGACCATAAATAAAATAAGTTCTATGAAGATAATTTATTAGTTTTAATATTGAGCAATCTTTCCATGCCTAAATTAACAGTATGTCTAAAGTTTTATCTCACGTCTTTTTAAACTTCACAAAAATAGAATAATAAAATATGTACTCTAATTTGTGTGGCTTCTTTTGCTCAACATTTTGGGATTCATCCATGTGTATATGTATACACACATACGTATTTTACTTTGTGACTATTCATTACTGATTCTACTGTTGAATATTTGGGTTATTCTATTTTTGCTATTAAAAATATTGCTGCTGTGAGCATGCTTATATACATTTCTTGATATACATATGTACACATTTCTATTTACCTAGGAATAGAATGGCTGGGTTATTAGGTATGCTTATTTTAAGCTTTACAAGATACTGCTAAACAGTCTTCCAAAGTAATTGTACCACTTTACACTTCCATCAGCAATGTAGATTTCCAATTGCTCCATATTCTTGATAACTCTTTAGTTTTAGCCATTCTAGTGGATGTTTAATGGTATCTCAGTGTGGTTTTATTTTAATTTACTTCTGTCTAATGAGGACAAATATATGTGTATTGGACTTATGGAAATCTTCTTTTCTGCAGTGACCAAGTTATTGGCTAATTTTTTCTTGGAATTTTTTTCTAATTTAATTTTATGATTTCTTTATATATTCTGGATATGAGTCCTCTGTCAGGTACATGTGTTTTAATTATATTTTCTTACACTATAGCTTGTCTCTTTGCATTCTTAATAATGCCTTTTGACGAATAAAATTCTTAATTTTTATGTGGGCTAGTTAAGCAGTGTTTTCCAATATGGCTACTTCTTTTTGTTTCCTACAGATTTTGCTTATCCAGAGTTCCTGAAGATAAGAATTATTCTGTTTTCTTTTAGAATTTCACTCCAATATTATATGTCCAATAGTTCTATGTAGTGACTAGCTACATATAGCTAAATTTAAACTTGAATTAATTAAATTTAGATTACATTAAATTAAAAACTCAGTCTATCCATTGCACTAGACACATCTCAAATGCTCAGTAGCCACAGGTAGCTTAGTAGCTACCTTGTTGGACACAGCAAATACAGACTATTTTCATGATCACAGACATGTCTATAGGACTATGCTGTTCTAGAAGCTTT
The DNA here is from genome assembly GCF_963924675.1 of Phocoena phocoena. Classification (NCBI taxonomy): domain Eukaryota; kingdom Metazoa; phylum Chordata; class Mammalia; order Artiodactyla; family Phocoenidae; genus Phocoena; species Phocoena phocoena. The sequence continues at coordinate 18,409,372 of NC_089239.1, read as the reverse complement.
AGTGATTTATTGTTTACTTTTAGATCTATAATCCATCCGGAATAAATATTTTTATCAAGGTATAACTGATATATATCATATTAGTTTCAAGCATACAACACAATGATTCAGTATTTGTATATATTACAAACTGATCACCATGATAAATCTAGTTAGTATCTGTCACCACTTATAGTTACAAATTTTTTTCTTATGAGGAGAACTTTTAATATCTCTTGGCAACTTTCAGATATGCAATACAGTGTCATTAATTGTAGTCACCATGCTCTACATTATTCCCCCATGCCTTATTTATTTTTTAAACTATAGTGATTAGCTTTTGCTATGTAACGAACCATCCCAAAACATAGTAGCTTAAAACAGTAACCATTTCATTTAGCTCACACTTAATACTATTTGGCATCTGTGGTTGTTTCTGTCTCCTCATCTATAAAAATGTAGCTTAAAGATATCTGAATACATATTTTTATGTTCATGTGTATGTTATTTAGGCAGAAAAAATGGAAAGATGAAGCATTAAGCTCCTGTCATATTCCTATAGGAACTAGAACTCCATGTATTTGATTTTTAACAGTGAGAATTAATCATATATTATTTATACAATTAAGAAAAGGAGACTACAAACCGCAACTTAGGAGCCCGCCTGCCGCAACTAAGACCTAGCGCAACCAGATAAATAAATAAATATTAAAAAAAAAAAAAAAAGGAAAAGGAAAGGAGAAAAAATAAATTGCTTTATTTCTTAAGCTTTTGTTTCGAAAAGAAGCAGGCATACTTATAGGTATGCTGTGATCTGGCACTTAGCCAAATCTTTAAAACAGCATTTATGTTAAAAACTGATAGGAACATAAATAAACAGTATTGATTGACCATAATACAGACTGTCCCCAATATAGACTCCTGTTGCCAAGTAGTCGTGTTTACGAAAAACTCCCAACCATTCTGATTACTTTGGAGACTTTTAAAGATTGTTTCACTTTAAGAATCTTCTTAATTTAAAACTCTTAGTTTTCTCTTTAACATATTTTCTCTTTGTTTTATCTTTAGTGCATTTCAATTTTTTTCCCCTAAAGTGTAACTAATACCTTTTCTTTTATAGTAACATTTATGGTTGTCTAGAGCATTATGGTATGATTTTGAGGCAAAAGTTTACATTTTCCTTGGTTCACTTTCAAATTGATAAAACTTATAAGTTGGTTTCAGTGTGGAACCCAGATAGAAATCCAGTGATTAATCCCTGCCTTCTACTTGATGAACTCCTGTAGAGAGCAAAGGATAACTTGTTAGTCACTTAGAAATACATCAGACTAGTTAAAGCCCATGCAGTCCCGAACTGTTCAGAATTTCCAAAGTTACCCATCAGACTTCGAATAAGAGAAAAAGTGACAAGTTGAAGGGGCTAAACAAAATTTACCTTCCTAAAACAACTATTCATAGATAGCCTGTATGTGGTTATTTTACCCAAGATATAACAATGCAGGTTTCATGATGGCTTTGCAGCATATATATATTTTGGTAACTTGATTTCCCTAAAAACGAAACAGTCTGTATTTTCTCAAATAAAAACAGATGAATATTGAAATCTGATAATTTCTCTATATTACATGCCTCCAGAGCATCATGTATTCTCTTCCACTACTTTGCACAGTTTAAATGATTTAATTATTTTGAAATAGTTTGTTTAATCTGTCTTTCCAGCTATACCATTAGGTACACAGGAAAGGTTGGTGTCTGTTTTGTCTAAAACTATCCCCACTTCTTAGGACAGTGTCTAGCACTCAGTGGTTATTTATTGGCTAACAAGCATTGAGCTAAGTGTGTTGAAATCTTTTCAGCATCTGTGGGTTAAGTACGTGGTGGAAAGCTTAGAGTTTAAAATTAAACTTTAATGTTTGTAGGTTTACTGGACTCTTGTTTAAAGGGTTTCAAAAGCTTTCTCTTTCAAAAGCTTCCACAATAGGATTTCCATGTAACTGCTAATAAATAGTATTTATTATAAAGATACCTTCTTCTACAGTAAACTTCTCTCTATTAGCTTTTTCTCTCCAAGTCTTTCACTGACATTACTTTGTCTTTTCCACTATACTTTGTGCATCTTTAGCGCCAGGACTTGGTATTCCCAGTAAGGACTCAAGAAATACTTATTGATTGACTGCTTGATTGAATGAATAAAAAATGATCATTTATTATTGATATAAATGTTCTTACTGAGTAGTCTTCTACATAGAAGAGAATTCTTAAGCAAAGTTTATATTTTGATTTGAATATATTTCCTCTAGTTTTCTTGGTGGGGAGAGAGAAATTATGAAATATTTAATACATTATAAAAACATGACTTGTTTATAAATAAAACTAGCCAGAACTCAATATTTAAATAAGTGCTGTCACCATCTAAACACTTCCTTTGAAAGTAAACTATTCTTAAATTTAAGCCTAAGTATACCTATTGGGAATGCCTCAAATTTTGAGAATTAATGTTGATGGTAAACCCACCAGAGATTTGGTAAAGCCATCTTGTTGTTATGATCTAGCAAAATTAATATTCTCATGAGGATCATAATCAGACTCATGAAAAAAAGACTTCTAAAATGCATTTTTCAGTAATGATAGTTCATTGAAATAAGTGCAAAATATTTCTATATGAATACTTGAAGAAAACTTGACTGATAGATTCTATCATATCTACTAATAAAGTCTCATTATAGTATGAGTATAAAGTATTTGTATAATACCTCAGAATTTATAAAGTATGTTTTCATGTTGCATCTCATGTAGTCCTCAAAACCATGAGTGATTTGGTATCTTCTTTATTTTACAGACTAGGAAACTGAAATACAGAGGCATTAAGTGGTTACTTATGACCTGCCAGTTTGTCAGTCTACAGACTTTGCAGCTGTTTCTTAGGAAAAGTAGGATGCTGTTCTTCATATTTGTATAGGTGTCTTTCCCACATGAGCAATACAGGTTAGGATGGTTCAGTTTCCTACATATATGGATAGAAAAACTAAGCAACACAAAACAGTGTTTCTATGATCCCAAGATGATGGATTCAAAAATAAATAGAACAGAAGGAATAGAATCTGGCTCAAGCTGGTGGTTAAGTTCTCACAGATGTTTGAAAATGCCTCTTTCAGCTTCTTTGTTTTGTAGTGTGAGGTTTTTAGCCACTGAATTATGGAATTTTAATGGTGTGTATAATTGTAGGAGTGTAAGGGAAAACAATGACATAGTAAAAGTTGACTGAAGAAAAACTCTACTGTTTTCCTCTTTTCCTTAATCAGACTCTCTCTCTCTCTCTCTCTGTGTATTTATATATGTATATACATATGCATGTTCTCACAATAGCATTTTCTTTCTTATCTACCCATTACTAAGATGTTAATATTGAGTCCCATATTTATTGGGAGCTTGCTGTGATGTTCAGAAAGGAGTGTTTTTATTTCAAAAGATGAACTTCACATATGATCTTCAATATAGATTTTGGATTTTACCTTGTTACAGCAGGATTTTATCATATAATACACTTTCTTTTACCAAGTGTATGACTTGAGACAAAGATTTGAAAGAGGTGGTGCATCCAGGTTCACTTAAGAGCTTCCAAATGACCCAGGAGGGCAGCTGTGGCCTTCAGATTTTACCAAAAGAAATAAACTTGTCTAAGAAAATCCCAACTTGTTATCTAAATTTAAGACATTGACAAGCATTTGACCTTGATGGTCCTAGTAAAACGTGATAGTAAACATATGAAGAACTATTGCTTTTGTTTCTCTTCTTTCTCTATTGCCCAAACTTAAGGCAACATGCAGTAAGATTAGAACTTTTTGGTTTTTGACATTTTTAATGCTACAAAAAGTGAATAAAGGGAAGTAGTCATCTCATGTGTTGATGCACTAATATGTTCATTATTTAAATTTTGTAAGCTCTAATAGAAGTGTTGAACGTTTTAGAATTCTAATTCCTTTAATTTTCTAGGTCTCTAGAAGGATGAATTCCAGAAAATGATGCCAAAAATATAACCTACCCGTGATACGCTAATTTATTGTAGAACTTGGAATCAAATGCAAACAAAGAAATATTTAACTTATTTTGGTTAATATTTAGAATAAAATAATAAAAAGAATCAATGCTAATATTCAAGATTTAACTAAGTAGAAATTATAGAACCTTCTACATAATTTTAAGATTTGTATCTACCATCTCCTTGCCAATTAATTAATTAAGCAAATATTTATGATACACTGTTTGCCAGGCTTTGTTCTAGGCTCTTGAGATTTATAGGTTAATAAATACAAATTCTGCCCACGAGGCACTTATATATGAAATGTATAAACATTTTATACACATTTATGCTGTGTGTAAGATATATGTATGCATGTAATAGATTTTATAACATAGTAGACAGTGCTAGTGGTACATCTAAAGGCTAAAGAAGCATTGTAAACCCATCATATTTAGACACATATTGGAGAGCCTTTTATTCATTATGCAAAAAAAAAAAAATTTGCAAATGTACCCAACATGGAAATGCTATATGAAAAACACTGACCTTGAGCTTACTGATCCTAATAATTATGAACTTATAAATCATAAAAATGTAATAACCTGATATGGAAGATAAAGGAGAAAAACGGAGTCACATCTAAGCAACACTAACCCGTGTAATTGTGATAATCATCAATAATGCAGTGTTCTTTTTTTTTTCTTGATGAAATTGACTTGTGGTGCCATAGAGGACCAGTGTGGCTTATAGTAGCTCAGATTTGCACACTCTTTTTGGGTCAAACAAGGTGTCTTTTTGGGGCATCTTCATCTATTGATAGGAGAGTGGAAAAGAAGGTGATTCCCCCACCCCCAGGGCTTTTCACATTGTGGTTTTGTTACTGAACCTGGTCTGCTCGCCCGTGTGCGGCAAAGACAATTATTGACACTGGGTTGTGATGAAGGAAAGTACAGGGTTTACTGCAGGGCACCAAGCAAGGAGAATGGGCAGCTTAAGCTCAAAAGACTTGAACTGTCTGATGGCTTTCAGGGAGGTATTTTTAAAAGTAACATTTTGGGTGAAGACTGCAAGGTGCAGGACTTTCTTCTGATTGGTTGGTCATGAGATAACGGAGTGATGTTTCGGGAATCTTAATCATCAGCCTTCTGGTTCCAACCAGTCTGAGGTCTACGTACTTGTGGTCAGCATGGGCAGGGGTCTTAGTTTCTGCATAATAACTCAAAGATACACATCAGATTGATAAGAACTAGGACTCTGAACTATCATTCAATCTATCTTGCTTAACTGCTTTTCCTTTGTTTCTGCATTCCATCACTTTTCTATATTAGTAACTGCTTGAGTCTGCTCTTTAGAACTGAGGGAAGGTCTAAGAGACTAAAGTCTTTTTCCTACAAACAAAAAACGGGGGGGCTTCCCTGGTGGCGTAGTGGGTGAGAGTCCGCCTGCTGATGCAGGGGACACGGGTTCGTGCCCCGGTCTGGGAAGATCCCACATGCCACGGAGCGGCTGGGGTCGTGAGCCGTGGCCTCTGGGCCTGCGCGTCCGGAGCCTGTGCTCTGCAACGGGAGAGGCCACAACAGTGGTGTACCGCAAAAAACAAACAAACAACAACAACAACAACAACAAAAAAAACAGGAGACACAGAGAGGTCTTGTCATTGGGGAAGACCTCACAGCATCCTGCTTGGTTTCCCTTTGACAATATCTCTAGAAAAATACTAATATTTTCTTTAAATGTAAGACAAGATTTCATTAAACAAATTATATATCATACACTGATTTTAAAAGTATTCTTGTAAGTTTTAATTTATTCACTATAATTTATATATTCTAATTCATATTTATGAAATTACATTTATTTATGTTATACACTTTTTTTCCATTTAGAAATGTTGAGTAAAGATAAAACATTTTAGGTGAATTTAAGAACATATAGAAAAGGTTTAAAAATCATCTTTCTACATTGATAACTAAATAGAATCAATGGTTATTTAAATGATTCTAATTGTTTAGACACATTGAGACAATTTATCTTAGATAATCACTCCAGCAATCCCCTTCAAAAAGCCAGCAATTTACCCAACTTAAGCATTTTAGTAAGAAAGACCTTCTGTTCCTGTTGCTTTTGTCCCAGAATGAAGGAGGGGGGCGAGGGAGGAGCAAACTATAGAGCAAGCTTTTAAAAACAGACAGAATGATATTTTTCTTTAGAATGGGCAAGGAAAGTTTCATTGAAAGAAACACATCTCAGGTAAAGCTGGTTTTCCTTTTATGCGTCTTAAAACTGGCTGGAGAGAGGCTCATTGTGTGCTCTACACTTTTTGTTCTGGGCACCTGAGCGGTGCACAATGTATCACTTATCAGTAGAACAAAAGATTCCTTCATCAGTCAAGCGCTGAGGAAGATGACAGCTGCAGACTCACAGCCGCTCTAGGCAGCTACTCTGCTGAGACGGAACAGGAAATAGACTATTCATTCGAACTTTCATGTCTAACCCTATTTAATTTGACTCAAGTAAGATTAGCCTCTTTCAAAACATATCCATGTTTAATGGTAATCCTAGATGTTTGTTTCTTATGAGAGACTTGGTTCAGAAAATTTAGAAAATAAATTGTATGATGTGAGTTTCACAGTAGAAGCAATAACTAGTTTTATTTAGCCAGAGAGTACTGGTGTATATTTTGAACACCTTACATTTTGGAATAATATCTTCTCATTACAAATTATAATATAAAAATAATATTACAATATTAAATTATAATATAATAATAATATAAAGACCAAGAAAATTATGAAGTTTTGTGCTACTGATAGTGTAAAGGAATATTAGAAGAAAAATTTCATTGCCTGCAAAAATACAGTTTTAATTGTACTTTAATTCTAAATATTGATCTTGTTATTGAGTATATTCTTTTCTCTTTTATGTAAATATATCCTTTTAGGATTCTATGATTATACTTATATTCCCACTAAACTAAAAAAAATTCTGTTTGGAAGGTCCCTAAAATGTAGAACCCCAAATTCTTGAACAATGATGAAAGAGAACTGTTTCCTTAATAGCGCAAAGATTTCTTAATTGCTGTGTAGGTCACCCCATGTGAGAATAATTTAATACAGAATATTTCATGCATAAGAAGTCAGCACTGATCACATTTTATTTCATTCTGTTTTGTGTGTCCCTGATACAAATTTTTGAGTAATCATAAATTAGGATAATTAGATATAATTATATTTATGCCACCATAGATCCTGTGCCAAGACCGAAAACAGGATAACGTTATTTATTTGCAGTATGATTAAGTATAGAACCTTATTAATTTGGGATGCTCTCAAGGAAGGAAAGAAAATTTATAATAAAAAAATAAAATTTAGAAAAAAAATTTACAAACCACTTAAATTTATAGCCTGACTCTTAATGACTCAGTAAAATATGGCATATAGAAGTTCTTGTTTCAATAAATAGTTAAGAATTGCTTCTATCAGTTTTTGCCAGTAGTTGCTTCTATATGTTTGAAAATAATTTCCTTCTTTCCCACAGTTTGGCACCGGTTTAGATACTGAGAATAGCCATAAATAAAACAGTGATTTATTTTAAGTAGCTTGATTGTAAGTGCCGTGGAATATTTGTATTAGCATTTAAATCATGGAATGATTGAAATTTTAGGATAGTATAATTACAAACTTAACCTTTTGTACAGATCTGATCTTCCATTTAATGTTTTCTCATCTGCATCAGGTCAGAAAGTTGGTGCAACATTCAATAAGTAGTACTTAAAATTTGGTATGTTGGTTCTGTTACAATTTGGCACCTAATTTGTATGTGTATCTATCATCTATTTACCTGGATATATAGATTGTATATTTCTGTCTATCTAAATATAGATTGTACACACACACACACACACACACCCTGGTCTCTATACCATGGGCCTAATAAAAATGATATTACAGAACTCCAAGAAGAACAATATACCTTGCCTGTATTAAACTATTCTCTTTTTCTTTACTTTTCATAAGAATCTTATTAAATTAAAATAAAAATGTTGAAGCTGTCGGAAAGGAGTTTAAATTGAAAATTGAATTCTAAAGCTTTTTTTTAATTAAAATTTTTTTTTTAGTTAAGGACTTACTTATTGCCCATGGTTTTGGTAATGTTATTCGCGTATTATTATGTTATGTTCCCTCCGTGATTTGCCGGCCTTTGGTCCTCATCACCTTCTGTTTTAAAAGCAGCCAACTAACTCATCTGTCTCCCAGAGCAGTTGTTTTCCCTTACCTACAGCTGGATGTAGGATTTAACCAGGAATAATTTTTCAGAATAGTCCAAATTCCTTTTGTTCTACTCCATTCTCAAATTGTCCAACCATATATGCCTCAGTCATGGTACGGTTGGAAGCAACATCTTTTCTTAGTTTACTATTTAAAAATCATTGATTAAAATGAGAAATTTCTGGGCTTTAGTAGTGTTCCTTATTCTCTTCACAAACCTCTTTCTTAATCTCATTACCGCTCCTGGAGGTGTCAGCAAAGTAGTTCTCTTTTTGTGATGAAATATAAATGACTCCTGTTAGGTGTAAGAGTATGTATTGATACCTTGAATGTTTGAGTCATTCCATAAGTCCCTATAAGGTTTTTTTTTTTTTTTGGTTACCAGAGGCTCACTTGTTTTCAGTATTATTCTTCCAAGGAAAACAATTTTTGTAAATTATATTAAAAGTGGAAATTATTAGTGCATTAGTAAAATAAGCTATAAGAAAATTAGAAAATGTAAAAGAAATCATTCTTAACTGAGAGTTAGCTCAGAATGACTGCTTTATTCATGGATGTTTATCACAGCTCTGTGGGAAACTATTAAGAATTATCACTCTTAAAATAATGAATTCTGTGCCCTAAATTGTCAAATCATGATAGTATTTGGATTTCAGCTTTAACTAAAATAATTTTGTGATGTACATTTTTTTTTTTACATTTGTTTCTTCATGGGCAAGACAGTCTAAGGAGATGTACTCACAGAAGGTACAGTGGGGGCCATCACGGAGACAGGTGGTCCCCAGGAGAGGCAGGGGCAGCTGTGGTGTCCCAGAGTCCATAAAGGCAGCCACAAGAGCAGCAGACGGGCCCCTCCATGAGAAAGCCGCCAAGGGCCCCAGGAGATACCTGCAAGGAGGTGGGATGACTCCTGCAAGGTGTTTATAAAACAATGTGTCATGCATTTCATGAGACAGGAAACCACAGAGAAGATGCTGATAGAAACTGTACAAGAGAAACTGTGTACCTGATAACAACTATAGGACTTGTATTTCTTAAAGTTTCCCAAAGCAACTGAACTGATGTTGCAATGAGTTCTTATTCAAAATGCCATCTGAACCCTATTGCAAACCTCTTCCTCCCTAATCTCCAGAACCTCTGCCCTGGAATTTTGGATCTTGTGGAGAGGGGTCTTTGAGTCCACTTTCCTCACTGTGCAGGGAGGAAAAGTGAGAATGAGGGAAGTTAAATGGCTCGAAAATGATTTCTCCTCTTCTAGCTCCTTGAGACTGTTGGGGATTGTGGGCAGCTGGGACGTGGAACAGCGATGAGTATTCCTCATCAGGACACTGCTGCCTTCATGCTTCCTCTGGTTTAAGCACTTCCTCTCTTGGCTTTCTTACCATCGTTCAGTGCTGCACCTCCTCCCTTTTCTTTGCAGCTTCTTCTAAGCCTCCTTTATTAGCTCCTCTTCCCTCTCCTTTCCTGGAGTTGTTGGTCTTCTGTAGGATTCCACTTTGATCCTCCTTCTTCTCTGTTTTGCTGCAGGAGTCCATCCTCTCCTTTAATTTGTGCATTAGCTGGTGCAGCGATGCTCTGAATCTGCATGTCTCAGCTGGGATATTGTCAAATTTCACTGTGTTAGTGCGCATCGGGTGTATGGAATATGCTTCAACAAATACACCTCGGATGAAAGTCGTGGCCTCTGCCCCTCTCCGCCCTACTCAGGTTGGTTGAAAAATCACAGTTTATATTCTCTACACTGTGCAATTTTATCTGCTCCCAAGTCTTTAACCTGTACACCCAAGGATCCCAAAGCTCTTACTTATTCTTAGATATTTACCTTTCATTTCCAATTTCCCCATTCACATCTAAATCATCTTTCACTTTGTTTAGTCTTTCTCTTGTATTGTATATGTGTGCGTGTGCAGACGTGTTACCATGCTTCTAAGAGGAACATTAACATCCTTTATTCTTTTCTTCATGCTTCTTATCTGTTTGATCACTTATTCTTACTCAGACTATTTCTACAATCATCATTCCCGTTTCCTCTTCTTTCCTGTCCGCAGTAATTTATTTGCTCCCCAATGCCTCTTCCAACTGGCATTTCTATCACTTCCCAGTTATCCTACTTCACTGTGCTATTAGAATTATTTCTTGGTAATTGAACTTCTATTTTTACAAGTAAGTTGTCAGCATAAACAAACAAACAAACCTTAACATGGCAAATAAAACCTGTGATAAACTGGCCCAGATCTGTCTCGACAGCCTCACCTCTGTCTGCTCACCACCACCGTATTACTCCCCCCAAAGCTAATAATAGCACAGAGCCCAGCACATAGTAGACACTCTCTAAATGATTGTTGGTGAGAAAATACTGTTTGGGTACATTAATCAGTAGACAAATAGAAATGTGTGAATTCTGTAGTGATGTAATGGTCCAATTCATTGGCTTTCTGACTTTAGCAATAATATTACCCACTGGGCTTGTCAAAACCTGGATTGCTGGGGCACACCCTCAAGTTTCTTATTCAGTAGGTCTGGGATGAGGCCCAAGACAAGGTCCTATGATGGTGATGCTTTTGGTCTGGGGACCACACTTTAAGATCTACTGGTCTAATTAATACCACTTAAGTTGTTAAGTAAACTGAGTCATTTATTTTTCATTGTTGTTGTTTGTTGCTCTCTATACATTTAATTAAAGAACCTACTTTAGTTTATGACACCTGTATGCCATCTACGTATTTTCTGCTTATATCATCAGGTCTTCCAGGCTCCCTGTGATGGTTAGTTTTATTTGTCAACCTAGGTAGGCAATGGTCAACCCAGATATTTGGTCAAACAGCAGTCTGGATGGCTCTGTGAGTGTCTTTTAAAGATGAGGTGAACATTTAAATCAGTAGAATTTGAAAATGTATGTAGGCCTCATCTGATCAGTTAGAGGCCTTAAAAGAAAAAGATTGAGTTTTCCAGAGTAAGAGGGACTTCAGCTGGCAGATAGCTTGTGGACTTGAGCTGAAATATCAACTCTGCCAGGGTCTCCAGCCTGCTGGTCTGCTCTGCAAATTTCAGACTTGCCAGCTTTTACAATTGTGTGAATCAATTCCTCAAAATAAATCTATATCTATATAATCTATATCAATATCTAATCTCCTATTGATTCTCTATCTCCAGAAATCCTTGACTAATACACCCTCTATGTTCTTAATCATTTACTCTCAATCACAGAGTTGAGAATCAGCTGGCATCTTTTCTCAGAATTTTGCAAGGCCCATATGAAGTGGATTGATACCTTAAGGGCTATAAATTCTTTAGTATTTTAGATAGACATGATATAAGTATTACGTGTAAATTATATCATTTATAGGTCCTAAAAATTTTAATCTTTGTTTAGATTAACCAGTCCTATGGATTTTTCTATAATTTAGCTTTTTGGATTTTTAGACTAATCAATGAAATCTAAGAGAATATAACAGCAATGTGCTTTTTCTTTCTTTTTTTTTTTCCATTCAAGAGTTAAAATTTTTTATTGGCAGGTCAAAGTCAATTAGGAAAAGAGTCAAAAATTAATGGTCACTACAACTATTAATAAAATAGGGACAGTAATTTTGAATTTAGGAGTATCGCTTTAGTTCCTAGTGTCTTTAAAGGAATGCAGCTGTGTCTTTGTATTGGTTTTATAGATAGCCACTATTTCCAGTAGAAATTGAGTCCCAGAGAAATAAAGTGGGAAAACAATTAGAACATGTCTCTATCTCAAGCTTCCTGGTTCATCGCAAGAAAATTATTTTCTCATTTTCCCTTAGTTGTAGGTACTTCAGCGACATAATTACATTTTAGAGGAAAGAAGGGATCACAACGAGACAGCATTTCATCCAGTTTCCCACTAAGGAACATGATCATTTTATATATATTTATATATTTTCTTTTCTTTAGCTTATACCAATAGGAATGTAAGGATTACACAAAATAATTGCATAAATGGCTACTTCCTGCCGATATAAAATGTCACTGAACATAATGGTAGGGCCTTTCTCCAAATCGCTGCTGACTTTTTGTTCTGACCTATGAAGGTAAATCACATAAGCTACTTAAGGTTGTAATAATAATCTTTGGAGATTAAAATGATGAAAGCTTTAAAGCTGGCCTTATGTCAAATTTTGATTTCCTGTTGCGCCTTGGGGCACAGTGTGGTGAATTTTGGGAAATTGTTCTCTTGGTTGGTGTTCAGATACTTTTTTGCAATTAATTCCAATTTAGCCACTGTTATATTTTAATAGTTAGCCAGTTTGGGGTCAGGTAATAAGTTCTAAGAAACATGACACGTCAGGATCGTTTTTCCATTTATTAGTAATGGGACTGTGTAGAGTAGTGGCTAAGAGTGCAGATTTTGGACAAAGAGAAGGGTTTAAATTCCAGCTTCTGCTTTTCTTAGTTTAGTGATCTGGGGCAAGTTAATTAGCATCTGGGTAAAAATTATGAATAAACTTGTTGTGAGAATCATCTCGAATTAGATGATACATATAAAGTGCCTAGTATGGTACTGGTCACGGTTGTATCACTTAGGAGAGTAAATGCATTTCCATTTCAATGTTTTCTAAGCATCTCCAATTTACCACGTTCAGTACTGGACTCCTGATCTCCACCTGCTGCAAATTTCCCCATCTCAGTTAATGAAAACCCCATCTTTCCAATTGCTCAGGCTTCATTTTTTTCATACCCCACATAAATCCTTGTGGGAAGCCTTTGGATCTACTTTCAAAATATTTCAAGAATATAACCACTTCTTTCCACTTCCTACTTCCTACCACTTTGTTCTAAGCTATCATCGTCTTTCACGTGGGTGACTGCAGTAGCCTCCTAACTTGTCTCCCTGCTTTCCACCTTGACTCACTGGAGTTTATTTTCAATAGAGTTGCCATAGTGATCTTTTAAAAAAGTATGATAGATCATATCACACCTGCTCACACACCTCCAGTGGTGCTGCATTTCCCTCAGAGTAAATGCCCAAGAGCTTGAGTGGCTCATATGGTTCTCTGGGTTATCTCCCACATTAGTGCTCTGTGACCTTATATCCATCTTCTCTCCCCTCACACTTTCTCTGCAGGCTCATTCCCTCTCTCCTTTAACCTGTGCCGCCATGTCACCTTCTCAGGGAGGCCTGCCTTGACCATGGCACTCTCAATTCCTCTGACTTTTCTTTACTTCTCCATAGTATTTACCACCTTCTAACACATCTGGAAATGTATTGTTTACCGTGTGTGTTATTTATTGTGTTTATCATGTTTATTGTTTCTCTTTCCACTAAAATATAAAGCCCACTATGGTAGGGATTTTTGTCTCTTTTCATGGATGTATATACCCAGTATCTAGAACAGTGCCTGCCACATAGTAAGCTGATGCATTATCATTTATATACATATATAATCACTATCATGATGGTTTACAATCAATTTAAAGATTTCACAGAACTCTTTTATTTATATTATTTCATTTTGGATTAGACCTTGTCTAGTTCAAGAAATATAGTGGGTAAGTTCCATAGTCAGGATTTGAATTCAGGTTTTCTGATGCCATTCCTCTTCTTCTCCCCTCCATTTACCGCATTTCCCTTGGAAAAGCAATGGGAAGTCGTATCTGAATTTGGATTAAAGAGTAATATGATTTAATCTGTGCTTTAGGATGAGCCCCATGGGGAAAAGGTGTAAAGATACTGAGGACAAAAGAGGCTTTACAAACATTCAGGAGACCTGAGCTAAGTTTCTGATGTTGGTGATTACAAAGAAATGGATTGTGTGAAAGACTTTTTGGGCTAGAATCTACAGGACTTAGAAACTGGGCTTTAGGGGCTAACAAGAAAGAGAATTAAAAGATGACTCCAAAAATTTAAGCCTGAATAATTGGACAACGGAGCTACCAAAAAATTATTCATTTTCAAAAGGAACAAGGGAACAGGTTCAGTCAATAGAACTAAGTCATGTCGTTGCTTAGAAGTTAGACTTAATAGTGCGTTATAAAAACCTCTGCTCAGTTTGGACTATAATAACCCCTTTTCAAGCTTCCTACCATTGTAGCAGAATTAATCATTGAAATACTCCTGTTAATTAAGATATGCTGCAGTGTACTTGGGGAAAACACGATGATAATCATTTTAGAAACAAAAATATTGTGTTCAGTGTAGAAATAGAAATTGCTGTAGCTAAATACACATGCTATTTTCTAATACATGATATCATTTGGGGGATCACTTTGTTAAAATTTTTCCTATTTTGATTTATATCAAGCCTTTATTGTTTGGTCTTTATTTTGTCCTTATAACTGATAGTTCAAACTATGATGGTTGGTAATTAATATGCTATAACTATACCTTAAACTATTATGAAAGTTAAGAAATAGTACAATGAACCCCATATATTCACAACTTGGTTTCAACAATTATCAACACTTTGCCAATCTTGTTTAATCTATTCCTCATCCACTCCTTCATCTCTCCTCAACTGGGTAATTTTGAATTATATTCCATTTTGTCTGTAAATATCCAGCATATATTCATTAAAGATAAGGTCTTTTTTTTTTAAAGAACCACAATGCCTTTAAACATATTAAAAATTTACCTGAGAAAACCATAATTCAAAAAGAGTCATGTACCACAATGTTCACTGCAGCTCTATTTACAATAGCCAGGACATGGAAGCAACCTAAATGTCCATCAACAGATGAATGGATAAAGAAGATGTGGCACATATATACAATGGAATATCACTCAGCCATAAAAAGAAACGAAATTGATTTATTTGTAGTGAGGTGGATGGACCTAGAGGCTGTCATACAGAGTGAAGTAAGTCAGAAAGAGACAAACAAATACTGTATGCTAACACATATATATGGAATCTAAAAAAAAAAAAAAAAAGTTCTGAGGAACCTAGGGGCAGGACAGGAATAAAGACACAGATGTAGAGAATCGATTTGAGGACATGGGGAGGGGGAAGGGTAAGCTGGGATGAAGTGAGAGAGTGGCATGGACATATATAGACTACCAAATGTAAAATAGATAGGTAGTGGAAAGCAGCCACATAACACAGGGAGATCAGCTCGCTGCTTTGTGACCATCTAGAGGGGTGGGATAGGGAGGGTGGGAGGGAGATGCAAGAGGGAGGAGCTATGGGGATATATGTTTATGTATAGCTGATTCACTTTGTTATACAGCAGAAACTAATACACCATTGTAAAGCAATTATACTCCAATGAAGATGTAAAAAAAAAAAGAGAATAATTTCTTAATATCAGTAAATATCCAGTTTTCTCATTATCCTAATAAGCATTTATTTATTCAGATATTACTGAGTGCCTCCATTTAAGGATAACATTTAGCCTGTTATTCCATGTTTTATTTTGGCAATACCTATAGGGTAGTTTTCAAAATAAATTGTTTTCTAAATAACCAGTACTCCCCAAAATAATAAATGACATGTTGAAAAAAGAGATTTTTTTGTATGTTTTGTTCACTAGCATACCACCAGCTCTCAGAACATTGCTGGGACATAGCTCACAATAATTATTGACTGACTAGTGAATAATCTCCCTTCATCATTTGTATATTTTGTCTTTTTATCTCATTAATTCTCATATATACTAGGTTTTTCTGTGATCATTTTCTTCCATTGCTTTAATTCTTTTGACTTTAGCATTTGTTTTAGTTATTGTATTTTTATAATAGTCTAACTTTGGTTAACTTCCTAACTTATTTCTCTTCTTTAAAAAAAAAACTTCAAAATCTTTCATATATGTATTTAGCATGAGCTTCATTGATATTCTGTGTTGTTAGCATGTGGTAAAATGGTAAATTCATTTTTGAAGGAATAATATTTTTCATTAATCATTCTTTCCAAATTAGTATTCCTCTCAATTTATTTAATTCTTCTTCTATACCCATCAATATAATTTTGTAGTTTTCTTCATCTGTTTTAAGATTTATCAAGTATATATATTCATGATAACTGTATATATGTTTGTTATGAATAGGAACCCCTTTTCCATTGTATATTGCCTGAAAATTTTAAAAAGCAATTGATTTTTGTGTATTTATAACAAAAATTATGAAATACTTTGGTCAGGATATTTTAAATGTAAAAGTAAAATTATTCTAACACTTGTTAAAATGACAAACGGGACTTTATTCAAGACTTTTGCAACAAGGAAGAGAATATTACAACAGGGGAGAGGCTGAACTCAACTCTCAATACAAGGATGAGTGGGGACTTATAGCCAATGAGCAGAGTGAGAGGGTTAGTGGATGGAAAATTACTGAGGAGAGACATCGAGGGCAGAGGGATTTTTGCTAAGGTGGCCCAATAGTATTCATGCTAGTAAAGTTAGGCCAAGGACTTAGATGTCATGGGTGGGGAGTAAGGAATTTGATCATGTATCAAGGGTGGAGGCATTTTCACTAAACTGACTTCACAGGCTTCTTGCTACAGACTGGCCAAGGCTGAGGCCTAACTGAGAAGAGGGCTTAGAGGAGCCTGATGAAAGTTAGGTCAAGGAGGAAATCTTCATCATTAGCTGCTGTTCTCTGTCTCTGTCTCTCTCTCTTTCTTTCTGTTTCTCTAAAGTTTATTGGAATTTGATGTTCCCTCTCAGTTTTCAACTATAAGTCTTTATCTTGAGAATTTTCTCTTCCTTTCTTAATACTACACTTCTTTTTTTGTGATGGGTTGTCATCATAAAGACCTTCAGTAGATCACACCTTCCAGTGCACACTCCCTTGTGGAGTCCCTCCTGCACTGACTATGGCTTTGTCATGTGACTTGCTCTGGGCAAGTGCCATGAAAGCAGAGACTTGATGAGCAGTTATGAGCTGGAGCTGACCCTATTGGAAGTTTGCTGCCATCTGGCAAGGAAGCTTGGTCTGCCATCCTTGAGGATAAAAGATCACAAGGAGAGAAAGACAAAGGCCAGTGTACTCTCCATCTAAATGCAACAAATGAATGAACCCTGGTGAAACCAGCAGAACTGCTCAACTAACTGATAAAACCATGAGAAATAATAAATCATTGTTGCTTTAAGCCATTAAGTTTTGAGGTGTTTTGTTAGGTATCAATAGATAATTCAATTTGAATACATTTGTAATGATTCACCATTTATTAAGATAGTAATATTATTAAGGAATTTTATTATTAAAAATCAGGAATGTAGCAAATTCTTCTGACTCCTATCAGGATAACTTCTACATTGGTCTGTTTCTGTAATTTTTAAAATCTATATTCATATGTGTTTTTTTGTGTTAACTTTTTTGTTACCTTTGGAAAAAATCAAGTAGCATTTTTTTGTTATATTTGTGTAAGTCAGATAATCTTATGGATTACAGTACTTTTGATTAGTCCTGTCCAATAGAACATTCTGCAATGATGGACATATTCAATATGGTAGCCACTAGCCATATGTAGCTACTGAGTACTTGAACTGTGGCTAATGTGACCAAAGAACTGAATTTCTAGTTAAATTTTATTTCAGTTATTTCGATTGAAATTTAAATAGCCACATATGGCCAGGGGCTAACATATTGGAAAGTGCCATTCTAGATTCTTGTTATTCAATGTGATCCATATACCAGCAGCATCAACACCGTGTGGGACCTTGTTATAAATGCCAAGATTAGCAGGCTCCATTCTAGACTTACTGAATCAGAACCTGCATTTTAACATGATTTTACATTCAGATTTGAGATGCACATTTAAGTTTGCAAAACACTACTATATAAGGTATGCCTTCTATACTAATTAATAATATTCATTATTTTAACAGGCATGATGAATTTCATCATGACCATTTTATTTAAGGGAGCTGGGGAAGATGGGTACTTGGGTTCTCGTTGGATGTTAGTTTTCATATGTTGCTAAATTTGAGCTAGAGTTTAGTTTTTCCCGCACAAGTTGCTCTCTCCTTGAGAGAAGAAAAAGTAACAGGTGTATATACAATAGGACTTGACAAATGAAACGTGAGAGTTATAAATAACCAGAGAAGTTGCATATAATTCTGAACTATTTGACTTAGGCAATTGTATGAATGTGGTGTAATTAAGTGAGATTTTACAGAAGAGCGAATTGAAGCAGGCCTTCAAAATGAGGCAGTTTTAACCTATTTAATGAGCCTTTCTAAATTCTTGATTACAGGAGTACAGTGGTAAGAATTTCATGATAAGAGTATCTGAAAATCATAAAGTAGATCTGGAAGGGACTTTGGATAATTTCTAGTTCAATTTCTGTATTTAATCAATGAAGTAGTTAATATCAGAATAAGATCTTCTGATTTCTAGGATTAATTGTGGTTTTCTGTAACTGTCGTTTAATCAGACTCAACTTTTCATGATTGCATGTTACTAGGACTTGACAGTTTAACAACTCTCAGTTCTTATCTTCTTTAAAGTGCTTTTTCTCCTTTCTGTTCTCCTCTGAAATCTTGCTGTTTTACTCCATCAAACTGTGTCTATTTATCGAAGTCTTCTTAGACAGCTGTACATTGCTCTCTTCACTCTAAAGTTCCATTTTTCCCGTTACATTAATTTCCAGTTCCAGAGAGCTCTATTAACTGTCTCTGTATGTTTTTGTGCTTCTGCTATTTACTTGCTGAGAATTTTAAAAAGCTAACATTTATCAAGCACTTACTATGTGCAAAGCTTTTTTATTTTTTACGCTAGTCTCTTCCTTAATCCTCACAATGGCATTTGAGGGTAGTGCTCTCATTCTACAATTGGGAAAATAGAGGCAGGAAGAGATTAGGTGTGTTTATCAAATAAGAAAACTCCGCCTGGAGGGCCCTCTGCATGCATGTTACTTTGATTAGAATTATTTATTCTTTTATCTCTTCTATTAGATTTGAAATGACTTTAGGGTAAGGCTGTGCCTTTTTTCACTTTGCAGTCTCCCACAGTCCCTGCCCCTGTGTTCCCAGGATTATCCATACTTAGTTTTGAGTGACCAGATGATTATCTTTGCCTATAAGAGCAATGGTTTCCTGAGTTCAGGTCACACAATAGCAGATCTGACATTTGCTAGTAAGTGGGAGCCACAGTGCAAGCCAAACACACTGGTCATCAAGGTTGAGCAGAGCTCTGGTCACTGACGCGCTGGCTGTTCTGGGAATGATTTACTCGCCACTTTGCTGCCCCTACCAGGAACTTAGCCCAGGTATTCTCGTCTGTCCTGTAGCTCGCTCTTTACCATAGATCATTTACCAGAAGGCAACCTATCTTACAATGGTCATCTTTCAAGTGACTTCGAGAAAGACTTGAGACAGCAATTATTCAACTTTATAGCCTCACGGACTAGAGCATTTTTCGCTTTAATGGGCTGCCAAGCTGTATAGAGAGAGTGCTCATGGCACGACCAGAAAGAGGACGCACTGAGAGTCAGAAAAGCAAACTCCACTCCCTGGGGCTTCAGCAAAAGAGCTGCCTTTTAGATTTCTGTGTTTCATGTAACTCTTTGATATTGGCAGCTGTGAAGAGCTATTTGACCCCCTTTATCACCTGTTCATGTTAACACAGAGGTTCACAGTGTCGTTCCTTGTCAAAAGGACTCCGCTAGATAGAGGAGCCTAATTGCGTATTTTGTCAGGCTGATATTAACGACCCAGGGGGTGGAGAGCACCGACACAAACCCTGCAGGGAGAGTACTTTACAAAGGTGGCAGCCCATGGCACAGAGTGCCCTTGGCCGCAACCAGCCAGATCTCAGATTTATTTGTTACCCTATGTTTATGCTTTCTGTGGACAACAGGTGCCTGAGGTGTCATTTGAATAGGGACAAATTGCTCTTTTTTTTTTTTTTTAAATAATTCAGGGTTGCTGTTATCAACAGATACAAGTGTATTAAGTGCACCTTAAAAGAACACTCCAAGTGAGTAAGAGAATTGTTATGTGATCCTTAAGGAAGACTTTTATCTCACTCTCTATTACTCTGACAATGTATTATATTGCATTAGGCCACTTTGACTTACAATATTCTGGAATACAACAGCATTTCAAATTGTTCCAGGAAATTTGGTCTGCCTTACATGATTTTGTACTTAGCTGTGGAGGCTATAATGTGAGATTTAAGGCAGTTGAAAACAAAGGACCTAGCAGGTGATTTCCAGGCTCCAGGTTCCATTTAAGTTGAGGGTGAAATGAAAGAAATAAATTCCTGTGAGATATCTGTATGAGATTCAGTGATAATTATAACCTCGACACAAGAGGTCAGGAATTAGAATTGAGAGGATTAATGTTGCAGCTCTGAGTTTTCTTTCACAACCAATAGCAGAGATGTGACATATTTTGCCAAAGGTTGTGATGCTCAGAAGCTGATGTGCTTGAACCAACTTAACAAAAGAAAAATGAACATTACTTACTGTATAAAAATTTTATTGTATAAAGAAGTTGGAAGCAGAGAGATTTAGTACTAGGATTTTTAAGGGTCTATATATTCTTTTCTTGGATCATCCTAAAGTTAGATTATTATACATGCTTTACATGCCTTGTATAATCATAAAAATTATCCCAAGAATTACTGCAGAGTTAACACATGAATGTTGTAACTTATTTTCTTACATTTTTTTTAAACAACAAACTTTTCTTAGGTTTCTAACGTTATATTTGACTAAGCAATACACTATTTGATTAAAAAATAAAATAAGAATTTAGTATAGTATATGATTTTTGTATAAAAGAAGATTTATAGCCAGGTGCATTATATGATGGCTTCTGTAGTTCAACCGAAGGGTATAGGCAAGAAATCCCTTGCCCACCCTCCCCCAAAATCCTTTTAAAACTCACATTAAGCATAAGATTAATACATAACCTATGTAAGATCTGATATGGTAGTATTATCATAAAATAAGGGCACTGCTGATGGGAGGTCTAAAAAAGAAGTCAAAAGAACATCAGATGACAAATAGGAATGTTTGTATAACATTCTCTGTTGAGAAAATTGTGAGGCTGTATGTAGGTTTGGTGGGAGAAGAGTTCAGTGATGGATTAGTGCTGTCGTTCATGGGCCACAGAATAAGGGGTGGGAGATTTGTCTTTTATTTGCTGAAGTTGTAAGTTAAATGGTGTCTTGATTCTAATCTAAAACGTAGAGAATGCCAATTCATCAGGCTGATATAGGTTGATGGAAGTATTATGAGTGGCTGTGTTATTTTATATTCCTACTAGTGTGAGGGTTCCTTCCAATTTCCCCAAATTCTTGCCAGCACTCAGCATTGTCTGCCTTTTGTCACTGCCATCCTAGTTGGTGTGAAGTGAGATCTCATTGTGGTTTTAATATGCATCTCCCTAGTGACTAATGATGTTGAGGATCTCTTCATGTGTGTATTAATCACTCCTGTGTCTTCTTTGGTGAAATAGCTATTCAGTTATTTTGACTACTTTTTTTATTGGGTTGCTTATCTATTTAATTATTGAGTTGCAAGAGTTCTTTATTCTAGATACAAGTCCCTTATTGGATATGTGAGTTCAAGCTTTTTTTTTTTTCTAGTCTGAGGCTTGTCTTTTTACTTCCTTGATGGCCTATTTTGAAGTCCAAAGGTTTTGAATTTTGATGAAGTCCAGTCTGTTCATGTTTTCTTTTCCTCATGTGTTTGAGGTATTAAAATCTAAAATCACCAAAATTTACTCTTATGTTTTCTTCTAGGAGTTTTATAGTTTTGGTTCTTATATGTAGATCTATGACACATTTCAAGTTACTTTTTTGGTATGGTGTGAGATAAGGATTCAGATTCATCCTTCTGCATGAGGATGTTCAATTGTCCCAGCATCATTTGTGGAAAAGGCTATTCTTTCCCCACTGAATTATCTTGGGACATTTGTGTCCTAGGAGTTTCTTATTGGATGTAATTCTCATTGAAAATTAATGTGCATATACTGGCTGCTACATGCTGTAGTCAGTATCCTCATTATGCTCATAATGCAATGTAGAGGTAGATGCTAAACCTATAAATTTCTGATATACAAGGCATTATACTATTTTGCTAAATCTTTGCTATTGTGGAGGGCACATTTAAATGCAGGAGAGTGGCTCTAGAGAGACATTAATCACATAATGATATAATGTACATACAGTTATGAACTGTGATGTGCTAAAATGATTTTTATTACTAAAAGCCGTAGTTCAATAATAAAGTAACCATCAATTGTACCTTCCTTACAGTTCTAGAATAATAATTTTTACATTGATTTTATAATTTTTAAATTTGGAAAATATTATCATTTTCATATTAACAACTTTAGTTGTGTTGGTTGTAAAAAGAAGCTGCATAACAAAAGTCTTTTGTTATGGTCTGAATGTTGGTGTCTTCCTAAAATTCATATATTGAAACCTAACCCTTAAGGTGATGGTGTTAGGAGATGGGGTCTATGGGAGGTAATTAGGTCATGAGGGTGGAGCCCTCACAGATGGAATTAGTGCCCTTATGAAAGAAGCCTGAGAGAGCTTCCTTGCCCCTCCTGCCATGTGAGGATATAATGAGAAGTCTGCAACCCAGGTTAGGGACCTCTCCCCACCGCGCTGGTACCTGATCTCAGATTTCCAGCCTCCAGTACTGTGAGAAATATATTTCTGTTGTTTATTAGCTAACCAGTCTGTGGTATATTGTTGCAGCAGCCCAAATGAACTAAGACATCCTCTAATAGTACAATGAAGATGAATTTATTCACTGGATTTTATTGAGTGCTGAGCTAAGCATTGAAGATCTAGTCTAATCTTCTCTAAATGTTTGCATTTTAATTTTCCTTTGAAAAAGCCAAAGTGGACTTCATTCTTAAGACTCTGAGCAAGACATTTAACTCTTTCTGCCCTAGTTTTCTTTTTTCTTAAACGGTGATACTAATTATATCAATCTCATAAGGTTGTTGTAAGGATTAAATCAGTTAATTTATATTAAATACTAAAAATAGTACTTGACTCAGTAGGAATTAACTGCTATTGCTCACTCAAACGTAAGCTTTTTTTTGTGTGTGTGGTACGCGGGCCTCTCACCGTTGTGGCCTCTCCCGTTGCAGAGCACAGGCTCCAGATGCGCAGGCTCAGCAGCCATGGCTCCACGGCATGTGGGATCCTCCTGGACCGGGGCACGAACCTGTGTCCCCTGCATCGGCAGGCGGACTCTCAACCACTGCGCCACCAGGGAAGCCCTGAACGTAAGCTCTTTGAGGACAGTGATTTTTGTTGCTTTAATTCATAGATATATTCTCATTTCCTAGAAACATTCCTGGTGTTTGGTGCTTATACATTTGTAGGATGGATAGTATAAGACATAAAAATGCTGGTTTTCAGTAGGGCAAATTGTAGGAATTTGTTGGACTAATGGCTCATGCCATTGAAGATCTTTCCCACATCATTCACCTGTTATGATTTACAAGAGCGTATGACACATCAAGAGGATGAACAGTTGTCACAGTTACCTTGACAAACTGTAGGTTTGGAACAGTGTTACAGATGTGAATGGGGAAGTTTTACAGGGACACGTGAACCAAACTGAGATAAGTGTGGAGAAAGCCACAAACAAAATAGGAAAAAAACTCATTCTTACAGAACAACCACTTAAAAAAATGTAAAACATTTTCAGGAAAAGTCTTCTCAGAACTTTCAGAGGGTAGTTGGGATTGTGAAGAGAAAGTGTGGTAGAAAAAAGAAGAGTTGGAATGGGAATCCTCCTTGGTTTCAGCAAAGTTCCCTACACATTTATTGAATTTCCAATAGCATTTAGGATGATTTGAGAGAGGAAGAATCAGTTTCTAGAAATAAATTTAAATTTGAATACCACAGTAAAAGACCCCTTGGAAACTCTCAGTGCTTGCCACTCTGAGCTAAATATCCAGTCAAGTCTAGATTCTATCAAATGAAGATTCTCACTTTAAAAGGAAAGGGAAATTTGATCACTGCTGGGAGTAGGCAAGTCAATTGCTGAAATGAATAAGAAAAGAACACAGTTTCAAAAAGAAAGTGAGAGTATCTACGTTGGCTCCTTCAATATGCTTCTTGACAGATGTGCCATCTCTGAGCTTCTTTTCTTGCGGAAGTTAAGGAAGCCAGTCTCTAACAAAGGAAAGCTCTCCTGTGCCTCTCTGTAAGGAAGGGAGCATCTCTAATTGCATTTGGTTAGTTTTAAAAGCTATAGTTCTTGCGGTTTGAGCTGTTGTGGTTTTCAGGAAAAAGTTTGAGGAAAGCTAATATATTTATTTTTATATATTAGAGCCCAGAGAGGCAGATTTCATTAAAATGTGTCCAGTACATCTTTTATTAAAATTGAAATATCATGCTAAGTGTCTCTGGAGAGTCATTTAATAACTTGAGGTATTTCATTGCAATCTAGATTAATATTAATTTATCATACTCTTTTCCCCATTATCTCAATGGATTTATTTAAATTTGAACATCATTGATTATAATACAGTTATATAATCAATGATTATGTAATTAATATTATGTGTCATATAATTATATAAGTTATATAATTAAATATATATGCAACTATAGCCTCAGGAAGTGAATGAGAAATATAGCTGAGATTTTCTTAAGGAGTTCAGTATTTGCCACTCTGGGTATTGAATGGGAAGAGGTGAGGATGCTGGATTTTTTTCTCATGAAACGAAACAAAAAAGCAAAGGAATAAGGTAAAGCAGAAAAGTTTTCAAGGAAACAAAAGTTAGAATCATTGTTTCCACTGGAAACAAGAAAACCTGTGGATTTCACACAATAATGATAAACATAATGTCATATCTGCATAAGTACTTTAAATTGCAGAAGTATTTTCACGTACATTATTAGATCTGATCCTCATGGCACTGTTCTGACGATGGCAGGCCAGGGTAGGCTTTTATTAACCCCATTTTGTAAGTGGTGAAACAGAGTATTAGTTGCCTAGGGCTGCCGTAAACAAAAGGACCATCAACTCTGTGGCTTAAAATGACTGAAATTTATTCTCTCACCATTCTGGAAGCTAGAAGGCTGAAATTAAGGAATCAGTGGGGCTTCACTCCTTCTGGAGGCTCCAGGGAACAATCCATTTCTTGTCCCTTCCAGCTCCTGATGGCTGTCAGCATCCTTTGGCTTGTGACCACATCCCTCCCATCTCTGCCTCTGTGGTCACATTTCCTCCTCCTCTTCTGTCTGTGTCCTCTATTCTGTGTCTCAAATATCCTCTTACCTTTCTCTTATAAGGACCATTGTCATTGGACTTAGGGCCCATCCAGATAATCCAGGTGATCTTTACATCTCAAGGTCCTTAACTCAGTTATATCTGCAAAGACCTACTATTCTTATGTGTAAAAAGTAAGCACCTGTAACACTGCTTGATGTTCCATGTACATTAAAAAGAAATGAAATGTCTCATTTCAGGAAAATTAAGACCTTGAAGTGAAGGGTACACAGATGAACTAACAAAAACGAGTAAGTGAATGTGGAACTTAAGGGTCAAGTACTCTTCTATATTTGAGACTCATAGGGTTAAACAAAATAAAACAGACTTCTTAATTGCAGGTCTTTCTCTCAAAGTCTTTAATAGTTCAGTTTCAGTGCATTCTGAATTTCCAAGGCAAGTGCAGTGTTTTCCAAGATTATTTGAAGAAGAGAATTCCTTTTGGCTGACCTTCAGGGAATAGTGGGCTTCAGAATTTAGTTTGGGGAGCAGTGCACTCAGCAAAGAGCAATCTAGCTCCGTTGCTGTGAATAACCTGGGAGAATAGTAATGTGAACAACTACTCACTGTGAGTTAAATACTGTGGTAAGTGCTTCAGATGCATTAACTCATCTTCCCAACACACTTATGAGGTAGGTTCTATTATAATTACTTTATAACTGAGGAAATTGAGGCAAAAAGCAGTTCAGCCACCAGTACAGATTTACACAGTTCATAAGTATTAGAGCCTGGTCTCTAATCAAGCCCGTCTACCTAACCAAGCTGCTGTCACAATCACCATGTTATACCAGTATTAAAAGATGCTAACAGAGCAGTTCTGGTACAACCAAATAGTTAAATATATATGCAAATCAAGCCTCAGGACTCTGGAAAGCAGCAGCCTGGGTGACTGTGCTCTCTGTTTGGCATCAGGGGAGCAAGGCTTGCTGTCCAGTCTGTCCATCATCGTTTCTGTCACTCAGGGCTCTGACATGAAACAAGGCTAGTGTTCTGAAGTAGTCAAAGAAATACCTCAAGACTTACATCAGAAATGCTTCAGTCCTCAGGTAATTTACTAGGCTTGGTCCTACTCTCATTTACTTCAAAGCTTCAGAAAAAATGAAGGAGTTGCAAAATGGTATTTAGTTTTGCAGAGAGACATCTGGGTTCTTCTCCTGGATCTAGCCTTGCTGACAGGAAACATTCTCTGTCAATCTCATGGTTGTGCTGAGGTGGAAGATACGTTTTTTTTCTTTTCATCTGAAATAAAATTCTATATGGTTTTCTGGAATATTCCCCATCAAATCTTCTAGGGTGCACTTAAAACTTTTCCCCACAGTGAACAACTACTGTCATCGCTCAGCATTTATTTTAGGAATGGAGGCTGAATTATTTAAGAACGAAGAAGAGATTATTAAGTAGAGCAAGACCACAGGCCATATTTCAAGGGGTGGCATCAAGGTCATAGGATTAAATCAGTTACTGCTTATCAAGTGCTTTGGACAGTGCCTGCTGCGTCTAAGTGCTTGTCACCTAAATAAAAATACAACTCTGGGAGAGCCTGCCTTCCGTGGGCGCGGTCCTGGGGCTTCTGAGAAGATCTAAAAGGAGTCAGCCATTCCAGTAAGAGCAGGTCTTTAGAGGTGAGCTGAGCTCAACGTGCAACATGTAATGATTTCTAACTTTTTAAGCCTTGGAAATATGGCACAGTGACAAATCCTCCTGAAAGATGTCTGGCTTCCAGACATGGAAAAGGGCCATGGTATTTCCAAGGAGCCTCAGGAAATTTAGCGAGATATTATTAGCATCGTTTTTCACACAAGGAAATTGAGTCTCAAAGAGATTAAGTTTTCTGCCCAAGGCCAGGCAGAGTGAGGATTCAAACCCATGCCTGTCCTCCTCCCCTATCAAGGCAGACAGGCATCGCTGATAAATAGTCTCATTAAAACAAGTATTTGTTTATTTATTTATTTCTCCTTTTTTTTTTTTATCTTATGGAATTCCGTTCCCCAGGAGACCGTAATTCTTGCTACAAGATCTAAATGGACAGAGTTTCCGTTGCTTGAACTAGTGCTTTTTGTGGTGGGCTCAGAGAGGTGGCAGAGTGCTTATTGAGAACTAGAAGTTGTCATTGTGCTTTGGGAGGATGGGAATTTATACCTTCTTCTTTTTTAAAAACAATTGATGGAAACAGTGAGATAATTAAAAAATTTGGATGTATCTGATCTGGGCTCATTCATTCAGCAAGCATTTTTTGAAAGCAGACTTTTATAAGAATGCCTGTGCTGGGCTTAGGGAGTATAAAAACCAGGAAGATACGTATCTTGAAATAAGCTTACAACCGAGTGTATACACAGTCTAGTAGTGCAAGTCAGTTAGTGCTCAGGGTCACTAAATACTGTAAAAGAAAGCAGAAACTATGTATTATTCAACTACTAAGCTAACGTGTTTAACCAGCAATCTTGTATGGCAAAAAGTTACATGTACGTATATAAATAGATATAAATAAATGTATGTATATGCATTTTAACCATTTTTTCTCTTACCTTATATTATTAAGTTTGGGCGTAACGAGAAAGAAAAGATTAAGGCAATTTATATTAGATGTGAGATCAAAATGCTAACGAAAACATTGAAAAAATAAACCCAATCAGACCAAATTGTCCTTACACATTACATGATCGTGACTACTAGCTAAAATTTGTGGAACAACTGTCTGCGTCAGATGCCATATGTTTTCAAACAGTTTCTCATTTGTTTACTTGTTGAGGGTATTTTCCACTTAATTAACAACACTTATATCTTTCACTTGGTATCTGTGACTAACTAATGCGTTAACACAGGTATCAGCTTCTGTTACATGGCAGTCTTCACTAAACAGTTCTTACGAAACACTTACCCAGAACAAGCATCTTACTCTACCCCTTCTCTCTTCATCCCTTGACAGTACGTACTGGACGTTTGTCATTAACTATGGCATGTGTCTCCTAATATTTTCTTAAGACTTAAATTTCAGGGAACCAGAAATAAAACACTGTAAAAGGCCACATTCTGCTTCTTGTCTAAAACAACCTCCAGATTGTCAGAGCATGGCACGTGCATTCCAATTTTATAGTTGGTATGAAAAAGTATTTGGTAATTAATTTAAAAACTGGACATACTATGAGATTATTCCTAGAGACCTTATACCTAAATGTGCTTTAGCATAACCTAGTAAATAAAGAGGATTACAGTAACACAATTCAAACAATCATGAATTTTTATCTTCCACAAGTGTTGTTTACTTTCCCCACTACATCCTAAAACAGATTTTTTTTCCCCCTATTCAGTTCTCTGAATCCATTTTTGCTTTAGCATAATGGATAATTTTTATTTTTAGCAACCTCCAGAGTCTATACCTTATTTTTCAAGATAAGTGGATAAGCGGTGAGGGCCTTTGGTCTGCTTTTTTAGAAAAAACGTTCAGTATGAATTTGTAGAAGAGCCTGTGTCTTTTGTGTCTGTTATTTCTCACTGAGGGCAAATGGATCTACCTCACCCTTGGACCCCTGTCCGGCAAGTTTGCCTTTCCTTTTCCCATCCCCAAGACAAATTAAGAATGCTGAAACCTTTCACTCATAACAAAACACTGATAAAGCAGGTAACAAGACCTCACATTAATCAGCTCTTTCAAAGAAGAGGCCCCAACCTGTAGCCTTTGTCTAGCCTGCTGGTAGGTGGGTTTTTTTCAGGCTTTTTTTAGGGTCCTCACATTCTTTAGTCAGCAGCACATTCGCCTTGGAAATGTTTCACTTTTCAGACAGCCTCTGTGTTGATCAAAAACCCCAAAGAGCCACTACAGAAATCTGAACTTCTAATGATCTTCTTTTATATTTTCTTACAATGGACAATGGTCCTCTCAATACTAATGGCATGGGTACACAAAGAGAGGCAACAATGCAAAGAGATGGAGGGTGGAGAAAGAGGAGCCACTATCACAGGATGGGCTGTATCATCTCAGTGGAAAAAAATCCTGTTTTCTGTAGCCAAATTGTTGCTGTCCCTTGTTGAAAACATTTGAGGCCCCTGCAAACCAATGCTGAGATGAGAAAAGATAAGAGTAGATGAACAATTTTCTTCCCAGGAAGAAATATTACCGTCAGCTAAATGGCAATAAACGAATCTTCTTGTGCTTTTCTAATCCCTTTCACCACCAACACAACAATAAAAAACTAACTAATAATTCTTCCCTTAAGTTTCCTGAGTGCAGTGCTAAGACCTTTTTCCAGGCTAAATGAAGCAGGCAGCTTTCGTGTGTATTATATGTTGAATCAAGTGTGCCCTCTACTGATCAATCGAAATGTTACCAAACTGGTTCAAAGATTCACCAGATTCCTGAAATCAGAAATACATTTTGGGCAGTTTTATTTGCAAGAGTGTTTTTCTAAATTATATAGGAAAATTGCAAAAATATGTGTATTATATTTCATAGAAACTAAGTTAAATTTAAATCAATTTTTATGATTTAACTTTCTACTTGAACGTTGCTATCACTTTTTCCAAACATTTTGGAACTTTTCGTTTTGATTAGTTTCAAGACTGAACTGACAAACTTCACTAAAAATAATGAAAACTTAGAACTGGCAGGGTCCTCAGAAGTCATTTAGTACAATTCTTTCATTTATGGAGAAGAAGACTAAAGTCCAGAGTAATTCCTGAATGCTACTCTATCACCCATATTATCACTGAAACAGCTTTAAAGGATTTTTGGCTATTTTGGTAAGATATTGTATGAAATAATGCTTTGAAACTTGAAAGAATCAAACATTATTGTTATTAATATGTTAGGAGAAGAAAATGAAAGACATTTGTGTTTTCTCTCCCTTTGAATACCAGCTCTCCATAAATGATAAAACCACAACAAATCAATAACATCTCCCTCAACTGGAACCACCACAAGTATATGATCTCACATAGATATTTTATGTAAATAGCACTATTTCATAGATTTTAGAATTCCTATTGGCAATTGCATATAGAGGTGACTATAATTTATCTTGGTATTTGAGCAAAATTGTGCGTTACATGTGCTGATGCATGAAAACCAAAAATAGATGTGTTTTCACTATTTCATTATTTTCACTATTTCATTATCTTTAGCAAAACATGTTGTTATGTGAAGACAGAACCTTTTTGGCACTGCATATACATAAAATTTCATTGAACTTGATCCATTGCTACATATTCTGACCAAAAAGTGAATTTCGGATGTCTTTCAAATAAAAGCCAACAATGAAGACTTCAATGAATAATTGCTGAATTGATTTATTTCATTCAACATTCATTCAAAATAGTGAGAGGCACTGTGTTAAGTGGTAGTGATAGAGTTCTGATTTTTTTTTAAAAAGCCTACCTGGTCCTTGCTCTCAATGAGCTTTCAGACTGTGGAAGAATTATTATTGGCAAGGCCTTGAGCTCTGACTTTGAGAACACAAAAATGAACATGGCTCCAAGTTTGCACTCAAGAATTTTATATGGGGAGTAGAAAGAAAATAAATGAGAATAAAAATACAGTAATTATAAGATGAGAATAATAATTAGTTGGCACTAAAAAGTCATATAAGGAGGAGATTATTTCCTTTTGGAGTTGGAGGAATGCTTTGTAGTAGAGTGACTGTTTGATCCAGGCCTCGAAGTCTGAATAGAATTGAGCAAGTAGCAGTGAAGCCAGAGAGGAAAGAATGAATGGACTTTCTTGACAGAAGTAGCCACATCATTAAAGACATAAAATAGGGTTTGTTTGATAACAGTAAGTAGATTGTTGAGTTTGGACCGTGTGTGCTTTTGTGAGCAGAAGACTATGACATAGAGGTTGTCTGGACCCCGATCATGGGGGATATTGAAAATAATGAAAGGAGGTTGGAGAGCCAGCAAAGGTTTTTCAACCTGGTAGTGACATGGTCAGAACTGTGTTTTTTTACAGTAACCTTAAATGGATCAAGTTCAAGGAAATATTTATAATCGTGAGAAGTCTGGCTGTTGTAATAACTTGGGAGAAAAGTAATAAAGGTCTGAACTTCCCAGTGGTGTGTGTGAATAAACAGAAAGAAACACAATTTGGTTCAAAAGGTGGAGGAAAATCTACAAAACTGGATGACTGATTAACTGAGGAACTGTTGATAAAGAGAAAGAAATAAGATGACTTTTAGAATCTGTCACATATATGTCTGATAGATTGGTAATGGCACTAATAGATGAGGAAACAGGAAAAAAAAACCTATTTGATGGAGAGAATATGAAGTTTTCTTTTGGCCTTAGTAAGTTTGAAGTGGGAGCAAAAAGATAAATTGTGGGAATCTGCCAACCAGTTTCTGATTCTTAAAAGAGATTTAAATTTAGAAGTCATTTGCATAAAGTGATAATCGAAACAGTGGAAAGTGATGTTTTCCCTCATGGCTTTAAAGTTTTAATTTTAATAGGACTAAACTTTTCATTTTAGTCAAATTGGAGCTATAATTCTTTGGAAACTTATGTCATACATTCATATGCACTGTATATTTGATAGGAATCTCTTTGGTGGTTAAATTGAAAGGAAATCCTTTAGAATGTTGTGACTTCGGACTCAGCAACTTTTTTTTTTTTTCCTAAATGGGTAGGAGGAGGGCTATTGCTTTGGAAGGAGTGCTTAAGATCATGGTATACTGGACATGTTGCCTATTTGTCAATAGGTTGGAATAAAAAGAAACAGAGTTCCTTTGAGGTTCTCTGCAGTCATTAGTAAGGAATGACAACATTAAAATCATTTTCAGAAAGTTGAGCTTATGAGCAGGTTAGAGATAGAAGGGATGTACAGCAGTTTCCAATTTTCCGGCTTGTGTTTTCATTCTGAGATCATTTCTAACTAAGTTTATTAATTTAATCCCTCATAATATTTTATTATAGTATTTATGGCACAGGGAAAGACTAATGGCTAGTATGAAAGCCTCCCATTTGAACTTAGGATCTTAGTATTCAGCAAAAAGAGGATGAATAAATCTAACAAGAAAAGGTAATATTTTGTGGAGTGAAGGCTCAGCACTCACTCTGAATGAGGGAAATAAGTTAACATTTGACTGGACAAAATAAAATACAGAACGGGATTTTACAGAATTAATAGGAAAATAGAGAAGGGATCATCAATCTCAAAAGCCCACAGCAGTGTTTCCTCCCTCTCCTCACTTCTTATTCCCAAGGAAAAGAAGAGCACAGCGAACCACTTTATTAATGCCCAGTCTCCTCACTGGTGCTCTGAAGGTCAGATGCACTTAGGTCTTAGATATGATGGGAAGGGATTCAAGGAGAGTTCCCATATGGGAAAAAGAAAAGCTGTCTGTCTAATGTGCATGAAATGAGAAGAAATAGGATAACATCTATGAGAAATTACTACGGTTATTTTAAAAAACGAAATAAATGAATTTCCCATGCAGAGCACTCTGAATACATACCTCAGAAAACAAAAGAAAAATATTCACAAGTAATGCTTTGCATTTTTAAAAAAATTAGAGAGGCTATAGAATACATGAAACCATAAGTCAGAGGTGAAGAGAATAGACAAGAGGATAATTTGGGAGAGATAGAGAAATAAATTGAATAGAAAAGGCGGTTTTGGAACTAATTAAAAATGTTGAAGTAGTGTAATACTCATTCCAGAGTTTTAAAAAAGCAGAAAAACATTCTAAGATATAATTTTATAAACAAACTTCCAAAAATGAAGAAATTAATAAGTCACAACATCTAAAAGTTGAAAGGCACACTATGTTCCAGGA
Organism: Phocoena phocoena; assembly: GCF_963924675.1. NCBI lineage: Eukaryota > Metazoa > Chordata > Mammalia > Artiodactyla > Phocoenidae > Phocoena > Phocoena phocoena. The sequence continues at coordinate 18,376,188 of NC_089239.1, read as the reverse complement.
CAATAAACACCAGTCTATATCAAGGTGAAATTACTGCTCCTCAAGGAAAATTAATTATTTAGTGTCCAAGGAAAAAAAGTCACTTAAAAACCAGACTGGTTTCACAAATTTTTTCACACTAGCTTGCTGCCAGAAGACAGTGGAAATTCAAGAAAGGAAAATAATTTGAACAAAAATATTTATACTTGGCATGTTTCAGTTAAGGTATGAAGGTTACAGATGAATAGTTTCAAATATGCAAGGGCCCAGGGAATATAGCACCCACGAATTCTTCTTGGACAAGGTATATAATGAAGAAATCCAGTAAATCAAGAGATGAATCAATATAGAGAACTCAGGGTTGGATTTAGAATTGAATTTAACTAGGATTGATGTTCTGTTAGCTGAGTTTAAGGAGGGGAGAGGATCAAGGAATTGAGGGTATATGAGTTGGTGATCATGATAGGTCATGGAATCTAAGCTGGGTAAGGAGGGAAGTGAAGGCATGAGATGTGTGATAGAGCAGAAAATGGTGGTCAGGTCAGCAGGTTGGAAGTTGTAGCGGGTCCTTGGAGTAAGGATTATTGGAGTGCCAGCTCTAGAGGAGCACGCTCAAACAATAGAGGGTAACGACCAGAGAATGAGATGATTGAAACCCAGATATTGGAGATGATGTACTTATTAGTGGAAGAGGTAAGATGAAGGACACAATTATTAGAGGCAGAGTGGGTGGCCAAAGTGTTGGATTTACAGACATAGCGAGTCATCCAAATTGATATGGTTAGTGGTTGAAAGACATACATAAGCTAGGTGATAAAATTCTCACTAAATGAAGGGTATCAGATTCTGATGGCATGTGCTCTGAATTATCAAGGGAGTTTTACGAAATAGGGGTAAGCTGTTTGGACATAGCGAGGAGGAACAAGTTTGCTACCTCAGCAGACTCTAGGTTTGGTGGAATGTGTGGTGTGGGAGAGAAATCACTGTGCTTAAGGGAGCTGAAGAACTCATTCTCAGAGCTTCTCTTGGTGGTACGAGTCATAGCATCTCATTGAGGAGTTTTGCTTACCTGGCTGGCTGTTCTTTCAGGGATGGGCCTTTGAAGAGGATTCGTTCAGCCTGGTAAATATCTAGAACATCCAGTTTACTCCCAGAAAACTTGTGCATAGATTTTTACATTTGCTCTTCTCAGACTTGAGTCAGACACAGCTCTTTTGCCTCTCAAACAATTGGGAGGAAACTTCTGGCTCTACCAGTGGTCTTCTCAGATCTCCCCTTTCTAGATATGTGGCAAGGGGAGGTGGGTGAGAAAATATCACAGCTCTCCAACTTTTATTACTTCAGCCTCTTCAACTGGAAACAGTTTTTTACCCTTGACTGATTGTGTGTCCTCCCCTTCTGCAAATTTTGTACCTTTTATTTTGTTTCTGGGCCTTCTGTAACCGCAGCAAAAGTTGGGGCAAAAAGGTTTCCCTTTTAACGTGCTGTGATACTGTTAGTCCTCCAAAGACTAGATATTTCCTTAGCAAAGGTCTTTTCCTCTCTCTGCCATGCTCTTATTCTTAACTTATGAGGCTTAAATGGGATTATAAAATATGCAAACAATTAAAAGTATTGATTTCATTTTATTTGAATGTGACAGAAGTCAGCATAGTGAAGTAGTTATGAGTTGGCCTTTGGTACCAGATGGCCAAAAGTCTAATTCTGGCTCCATGACTTATAAACTGTGACCCTTGGACAAGTAAATTATCATTCTGTAAAATGGTGATAATATTGGCCTGCCTTACATTTGTTTTCAAAAAGATTGAGTTAAAATATATTATGTGTTAATCATATCAAAGAAATGATGCCAATTTTATACAACCTCTTCCAGAAAATTATTCCCAACTTATTTCAAGACTACCCTGATGCCAAAACTGGAGAAAGAAATTACAAGAAACTACAGACCAATGGCCTTCAAATCCAATAATATTTATAAGGATAATACATCATGATCAAGTGGGGTTAATACAGGAGTGCAAGACTGGTTTAATATTTGAAAATCTGTGATCCACCATATTAACAGATTATAAAAGAAAAATATATGATTGTCTTACTAGATGCAGAAAAAGTTTTGAAAAAAATCCAACATCCATTTCTGATAAAAATTCTTATTGAGAAGTGAGCTTCCTAAACCTGATAAAGGCATCTATGAAAAACCTATTGTTAACATCAAACTTAATGGTGAAAGACTGAATGCTTTCCCTCTAAGAAATTTCAAACTATATTACAAAGCTATAGTAATCAAAACATTATGGTGCTGGAATAAAAACAGACACATAGACTAATGGAACAAAACTGAGAGGCCAGAAATAAACCCATGCATATATGGTTAACTAATATTTGACTAGGTAGCCAAAAATATTCAATAGGGAAAGGATAGTCTCTTCAAAACATGGTGTTGGAAAACGATGTCCACATGCAAAAGAATGAAATTGCACCCCTATCATACACCATTCACAATGAACCTGAAATGGATTAAGTACTTAAACATAAGACCGGAAACTGCAAAACTCCTGGAAGAAAACAGTCAAAAAGCTCCTTGACATCAGTATTGGCAATGACTTCTTGTATACAATGCCAAAGGCACAAACAAGAAAAGCAAAAATTAACAAGTGGGACTATGTCAAACTAAAAAAACATCTGCACAATGAAGGAAACAATCAACAAAATGAAAAGGTAACCTAGAGAATGGGAGAAAATGTTTACAAACCATGTATCTGATAAGGAGTTGATATCCAAAATATATGAATAACCCAATAGAAAAAATATGATTGGAAAATGGGCAGAGGAACTGAATAGGCAGTTTTCTTTTCCAAAGAAGATATACAAGTGGCCAACAGATACATGAAAATATGTCCAATATTACTAATCATCAGGGTAGTGCAATCAAAATCACAATGAGATATCACCTCACACCTATTAGAATGGCTGTCATCAAGAAGACAAGAGCTAATAAGTGTTGGCGAGGATGTAGAGAAAAGGGAACCCTTGTGCACTGTTGGTGGGAATGTAAATTGGTGCAGCCACTATGGAAAACAATATGGAGAGTCCTTTAAAAATTAAGACTACCATATGATTCATCAATCCCACTTATGGGTATAAACCCAAAAGAAATAAAATCAGGATCTGGGAGGGAGATCTTTACTCTCATGTTCATTGCAACATTACTCAGAATGGTGAAGATATGGAAACTGCCTAAGTGTCCATGACAGATGAATGGGTAAAAAAAATGTGGTATATATATATATATATATCCAGTGGAGTATTAGCTAGCTATAAAAAGAAGGAAATCCTGCCATTTGTGACAACATGGTTGGAGCTTGAAGGCATTATGTTAAGTGCAATAAGTCAGACAGGGAAAGACAAATACTATATGATCTCATTTATATGTGGAATACATGGAAACAGAGTAAAATGGTGGTTGCCAGGGGCTGAGGGGTTGGGGAAATGGAAAGGTGTTAGTTAAAGGGTACAGTTTTTAGTTGTAAGATGAATAAGTTATGGCGGTCTGTATACAGCATGGTGACTATAGTTAACAGCACTGTATTTTATTTTATTTTTTGCTATGCTGCTGCTACACGTAGATCAAGTCCCCCTCTACCCCAAGTGTGGGGCAGTGACCTGCTGCTGTCACTGCTTTGTATTAGGTTGCTTTTTTTTTTTTTACATCTTTATTGGAGTATAATTGCTTTACAATGGTGTGTTAGTTTCTGCTTTATAACAAAGTAAATCAGTTATACATACACATATGTTCCCATATCTCCTCCCTCTTGCGTCTCCCTCCCTCCCACCCTCCCTATCCCACCCGTCCAGGTGGTCACAAAGCACCGAGCTGATCTCCCTGAACAGCAATGTATTTTATACTTGAAAGTTGCTGTGAGAGGAGAACTTTAGTATTCTCACCATAACAACTACAAGATGGTGTTAATATGAGGTGAAGGATGTGTTACATAACCTCATTGTGGAAACATTTCACAATACATACATGTATCAAATCACCACATGGTATACTTTAAACTTACACAATGTTATATGTCAGTTATATTTCAGTAAATCTGTAAAAACAAAAGTGTGATATTGGTGTAAAGATAGACAAATAGATTAGTGGGATTCAATGAGGAATTTAATTCAAGGGGGAGCAAGGACACTTTTTTCAACGAATGGTACAGAACCATTTCATAGCCACATGCAAAAACTAAAGCTTCTCTTACCTCACAACATAGACACAAAGTACATTGAAATGGTTCACAAACTTAGAAATTCCAGAAGATAACATAGGAGACAACTTTAGTGATGTTGTCCTTGGAAAAGTTTTCTTAAATACAACACCAAAATCACAATTCATAACAAAAGAAATCAGTAAAGTAGACGTTATCAAAACTGAAAACTTTTACTCTGTTAAGCAAACAAAACTGGGATCAAATATTGCAAAACATACATCTGATAAAGGACTTGTTTTTAGAACATAAAAATGTCCTACTACTTAATAAAAGGAAAACAGTCTAATAGAAAATGAGCAAGATCTTTTTTTTTTTTTTTTTTTTTGCGGTACGCGGGCCTCTCACTGTTGCAGCCTCTCCTGTTGCGGAGCACAGGCTCCGGACTCGCAGGCTCAGCAGCCATGGCTCATGGGCCCAGCCCTCCACGGCACATGGGATCTTCCCGGACCGGGGCACGAACCCGTGTCCCCTGCATCGGCAGGCGGACTCTCAACCACTGTGCCACCAGGGAAGCCCGAGCAAGATCTTTGAACAGATATTTTTTTCAAAGATGTTATACAGATTGTAAATAAACACATAACAAGATGCCCAAGATCATTAGTCACTATGGAAAAGTAAATTAAACCACAGTGAGATACCTCTACTTACTCATTTGGATAACTGACATTGAAAAAGCCTGATTATATAAAATGTTGGGAAACGTGAACTTTCCATACATTCTTGGTGGGAATGTAAAATGATAAAATCACTTTGGAAAAAAGTTTGGCATTTTCTTAAAAAGATGTATGTACACCTACCATATGATCCCACCATACCACTTCTAGGTGTTTACTCAAGAATTCTCAAGGATATAGAAGTACATGTTCACAAAAAGGCTTGAACATGAGTATTCACGGTGGCTCTATTTGTGATAGTTAAAAACTGTAAACAACCAAAAATTCTGTTAGCTATTGAACGGATAGAAATTAGAAGTGTAACCATACAATAAAAGGAGTGAATTATTGATATGTAACAATCTGGATGAATCTCAAAGTGATTATGTTAAGAGAATGAAAGAAAGCAAATAGAGTACATAGTGTATAATCCACTTATATAAAACGCAGACCAGGCTATCATGATAGAAAGCATTGTCTGGGGATGGGGATGCAGAGCTCAAAAACGTTAACTGTTGTTATTATTATTGTTGTGATTAGCTTCTCAACCCCACAAATGATGAAGGAATGAAGGAGAGGAAGTATACTGAGTTTACATTTAAAAATGCTGAGAAAACCTTGGTTTTTTGTTTTGAACGATTAGATCAATTTTCTGTTGTTATGGGGAATAGGGTGTTGAAATTAAGGTTGAACTATAGAAAAATAAGGAACGCATTTTATTTATTTTGCAACCCAGAGTGTCTTTGAACTATACTAACCCTTATACCCACAAGCGTTATCCCCACACCCTATAAGCCTTATTTTGCTTATCCCTGTGTCTGATCAGTTACCATTTCATGCAGAGGATCAAAAATCATAGTGCCATTTTTCAAATGCTAGTTTCTAAATCTGCCAAAAGTCAGCAGTGAGACCAAAAAGCAAGATGACTACAAGAACCACTACCACACATTTCAAGTGCCCTCCTTGGCTTTGGATGTCTTCCTCACTGGGTGCAGTGAACCCCCCAAAGCAACCATCTATGCTGTTGAGTGGTTGTCTCAAAGTGCATATGGTTTGTTGACCTTAATGATAATCTCTTTGTATTTGACAAACTTTGGGCAAAGTAATACACAAAGATTCCACGGCCTGAAGGATCTTTGCCATGGTTTTCCCCAGGAGGTTGTACCATTTCCCATAGGAGTGACTTTTGGGATGTGTGGGGCTCTACTAGCATTTTAAAGATGGGGGTCAACGATGTTAACTGTCTTGCAATCATGAGATAATCCTGCACAACCAAGAGCTGCCTTGCCAAAGGCTAACAGCTCTACCACATAGAAACACTGAATCCTAGTCGATGTTACTATACAGCAAAGGAAACGGAGGCTGCAGGGATGCAGTACCAAATGATCCTCATGCTCTGTCAACTGCATTTCTCTCATAACTGAAGGTCTGGATTCATATTTTATGTTTGGTTATGACTGTCTTTCAGTGGGTGTGGGAACATTTATGCACTTCAGTGGTGACCCTACTAATCCCATCGACTTCAGTATAACACCTTATGGCTTCAATACCAGGAACACTAGGAAAAGAGGCAGGTCATTTCACTACAAAGGTTAAATGAATGGTCTAAGGTCAAAAGGGAAGTGAAAGGCAGAAACAAAGCGCCTAGGACTTCTGGTTGTCACTTCAGTGCTTGTTCTAAAACTGAATTGAGATGTTAGCAATTTCTTTAAAATTACCAAAGAAATAATATAAATTAGAAAAGGATATACACTTCTCCTTAAACACATTGAGAAATATACAGTCACTTTGTATTTTACTGACTTTGTTTCTGTTTCCATTCAGAGTTAAAGGATGTGATCTCTGGAGTTGGACTTCTTGGCTCAGATTCCAGTTCTACCACTTCTGTGCCAGTTTCTTCATCTGTAAAAGGCAGAAGTTTAGGACTGTTTTGGGGATTATGTAAAATAATTTATACGAAGTCTTCACCAGTGCCTATAACATGGTGAATCCTCAAAAATTAGCATAATTTTTGTTTAATCTCTGCACAGGTGCTGAGGTTTTAATAAATACAGAACAATTATAATCCTCAAATCTGTTGTTCTCTAGAATTTTAATTAAACTCATAATAAAAGCCATACAATTTGGACACTGCTATATATGGTTATAAAAATCCTATTATAGCCCCAAATGACCTGACTGAGAAGCACGTTTTTTTGTCTTCTGACTCTGGAAAATCTGGTCAATCCACAGGGCTGCTGAGGGAAATACCCCAGACTCTGATGGCCTGGGCACCATGGCAATTCATACGGTGCTGAGGATTACGATACAGAGTCACTGTTGCTTTGAGATGAATATATTTTTGATCACCTAGCTAAATGTTCTCCATACTTCTAAAAGTTTGCCTTCTTTCACTATCTACATTTACTTTTAAATGTATCATTGGTGACTGTGAACTTTCCTGGTCTCCTTGAAAGATTAGGGAATCCTTTTCAAGTTTTGATGGGCTTCACGTAAGAACTAATTATTGGCATTTCTATTTTATAACTCATTCTATGTATCAATTACGATATTTTACTTTGTAAATCCCAAATTAGACTGTGGAAACCAAATTCTTAAATTATCCACTAGGGGGAGGCCTTATTCTTCCATTAAACGTGGATTTTCTTTTTTTTTTAAGTGAAATTTACATTTTTCTTCTCCCTGTGAAAAGTTGACTGCTTCAGTCCTGGTATTAAGATCTCTGCTGAAAGTCATGGTTGTAGCTTGGCTCTCTTGAGGTTGACAATGGAGAAGTCATTCAAGGAGAAAAGATATGTGTTGATCTGTGAACAGTGTTTCGTTTCCTTTTTTATTTTTCATGGGCTTCTCAAGCAACAGTCTCACAAAATATTGTTTTTCACAGAAATGTCACACCACTCTAAAGACTAAATCTAAGGACTCTCCTCTGTCTCTTTATGGAGATGACTTACTGAGGGATCTTCCCGAATCACACGACGATGCTTCTTACTCGTCGTCAACCCTTCACCACTTTGATGGAACTCTTCACAGTAAAAGTAACAGTGATATGAATGTTTCTGACATTTTCAAGCTGCTTTACAAAAAAGACGGATAACTTTTCAAAGCCCATTTGTATTCAGATTTCTTAATGGTTCCAAGTAACCAGTATTTAATTTCATCAAATTATATCACTTGAGTAATACATAGAGTAGAAAATGATAGAATGATAGAAGTACATTAACTGGTAAGAGCTGGGAGAGGTTTAGAGTCCACTTGGGTTAGGAAAGCAAGGTTTGTTCAAAGCACAGTGATATTTATCTGGTGCTCAGGAAATTTACAGTTAGGTGGAATGATGCTGCAGCCACTTTGCAAAGTAGTTTGGTAGTTTCTAGAAATGTTAAACATAAATATATGACCCAGCAATTTCACTCCCAGTTATCTACCTAAGAGAAATGAAATCATATATCCACACAAAGACTTGTATGTAAATGTTCATTAGCAGCATTTTTCACATTAGCCCCCCAAAGGAAACAGTCCAAATGTCCATCAACTGGTGAACAGGTAAACAAAAACGGGGGTATCCATACAACAGAATACTCTTGAACAATGAAAAGGAATGGAGTAGTGATGCATACTACAGCATGGATGACCTTTAAAACCATTATGTTAAGTGGAAGAAGCCAGACACAGAAGATCACATATTGTAGAATTTCATTAAAAGAAAAGTCCAGAAAATGTAAATTTATAGTGACAGATGATAGCAGATTAATTTCCTGGGGAGTTGGAGTGCGGGTAAGGCGTGACTGCAAACAGCATGAAGTTTCATTTTAGGGTGATAGTGTTTTAAATTTGGATTGTGGTGATGGTTACACAGCTCTGTACATTTACTAGAAACCATTGAATTGTACATTAAAAATTTATGGTATGGGGCTTCCCTGGTGGCGCACTCGTTGAGAGTCCGCCTGCCGATGCAGGGGACACGGGTTCGTGCCCCGGTCCGGGAGGATCCCACGTGCCGCGGAGCGGCTGGGCCCCGTGAGCCATGGCCGCTGAGCCTGCGCGTCTGGAGCCTGTGCTCCGCAACGGGAGAGGCCACAGCAGTGAGGGGCCCGCGTACCGCAAAAAAAAAAAAAAAAAAAAAAAAGCTTGAAATTTGTTTTACAAAACCCATTCAAATTTTCAGATATAAAAAGAGATGATGATATGTTTACTTACACAGTACATTTGTGTTTTTCATCTTGGAAGGTAGACACCCTTTCTTGCATGTCTTTGGAAAACTTTCCTTGATGATATTACCTTGTAAATGTTTTTGGATCTCACCTCTTTTCCTTCCTTCTTTTGGCCAGGTTTTCACTGGCTTTAGGAAGAGAAAATGTCAATGCTTACAGTGATGACCAGCAGAAGAACTCTGCTTCTGTCTCTCAGTAACTTTTCTCAACATCTAGAATATCTTTGATGGGGGAATCAACAGCTAACTCTTCAATGACGGTATCAAGCTTGATTCTTCCCTTCTTCAGTGCAGGGAGGATCAAAGTCACAATTTTAGTTAACGAAGAGCAGAGAAGGTATCTTTTCCATCTTGAACATACTCAAGCTCTTTGGAAGAAATTTTTATTTGTCCCCCACCCCCCAACCAAAAGAAGTTCTGCATAAGGAATACGGGTGAGTTTTACAAAAGCTATTATTATTTCCTAGGTTCTACAAATTATTTTCATGGTTGAGTAGAACATTTCAACTTTTTGTTGATGGGCTCCTAACAATTATGTTTTTTAAGCTGGCTTGGTCCTGACTGTCCCTTCCATGGTGACATTTGTTACTATGGTGAGTGTTACTATCTATGTAGGTTAAAAGCCTTTTGCTTGCCCATTCTATCCACCTACAGTCAGTGTTGCTTGATGAAATCCTTTCCATATTTTTTGCTGTTATTGTTTAGCTGAATGCCTTTTTTTAAATTAATTTTTATTGGAATATAGTTGCTTTACAATGTTGTGTTAGTTTCTACTGTATAGCAAAGTGAATCAGCTATACATATACATATATCCCCTCTGTTTTGGGTTTTCTTCCCATTTAGGTCACCAAAGAGCACTGAGTAGAGTTCCCTGTGCTATACAGTAGGTTTTCATTAGCTATATAATTTATACATAGTATCAATAGTGTATATATGCCAATCCCAATCTCCCAGTTCATCCCACACACACCCCCTTCCCCTTTGGTATCCATATGTTTGTTCTCTACATCTGTGTCTCTATTTCTGCTTTGTAAGTAAGATCGTCTATATCAATTTTTTCAGATTCCACATATACACGTTAATATATGATATTTGTTTTTCTCCTTCTGACTTACTTCACTCTGTATGACAGTCTCTAGGTCCATCCACATCTCTGCAAATAAATGGCACTATTTCATTCCTTTCTATGGCTGAGTAGTATTCCATTGTATATACGTACCACATCTTCTCTATCCATTCCTCTGTCGATGGACCTTTAGGTTGCTTCCATGTCCTGGCTATTGTATATAATGCTTCAGTGAACATTGGGGTACATGCATCCTTTCGAATTATGGTTTTCTCCAGACATATGCCTGGGAGTGGGATTGCTGGGTCATATGGTAGCTCTATTTTTAGTTTCTTAAGGACCCTCTGTACTGTTCTCCATAATGGCTGTACCAATTTACATTTCCATCAACAGTTCAGGAAAGTTCCCTTTTCTCCACACCCTCTCTAGCATTTACTGTTTGCAGATTTTTTGATGATGGCCATTTGACTGGTGTGAGGTGATACCTCATTGTAGTTTTGATTTGCATATCTCTAGTAATTAGTGATGTTGAGCATCTTTTCATGTGTTTGTTGGCCATCTGTATGTCTTCTTCGGAGAAATGTCTATGTAGGTCTTCCACCCATTTTTTGATTGGATTGTTTGTTTTTTTGACATTGAGTTACATGAGCTGTTTGTATATTTTGGTGATTAGTCCCTTGTCAGTTGCTTTGTTTGCAAATATTTTCTCCTGTTCTGAGGGTTGTCTTTTCCTTTTGCTTATGGTTTCTTCTGCTATTGAATGCTTTTTTCACAATTCTGTTTCTGATTCCCTTGGTGAAAGACTTTCTCCTCCAGACCCCTCTAGCCCTTCATTACTCTCCCATAATCTTTTTTTTTAAAAAAAAAACAACCAATATTGGGCAACATAGTTATATTAAGAAGCATTTTTTTTCAGAACAATTACTTTGAGAAGAAAATTCTTGTAAAGATTTTTAAATGAAATACCTTTTAGTTGTACATTATATGCATTGTCATTGAAAATAACAAAATCACAGAACATCCAAACTGTTGCATAAAATCCAAAATTTATTGGTACCATAATTCCTGAAGCTATTTTATTCTATTTGATTTGTATTTATTTGCATACTCATCTTACCTCCTCTCTAGGGTTGGAGGGTAAAGTCCCAGAGTGCAGGAAAAATGCTGACACAAATTTGTAACTTCTGTGAAACACCCAGAAGAGTAACTGACACAAAGTAAGAGGTAACAAAAGATTTGTCTTTCTTCCTTTTGGTTTTTCAACTTAAAGTGGCAACACTGAATTTCACTTTTGAGACACAGTGATGGTGAATATCACATGGCTACCAGGGATTCTGTTTCTTTGCACTTGGCTTCATAATGCTTTTGTTCTCAAATGCATTAACCAATACATAATTTCTGTGGGTATAGTTGATAATAATAAACTACATGAAGCCCGAGTTACTCTGTGGAGCTTATCATTCTGTTTGAGGACCTTTCACTTCTCCACTTGGTTTTGCTCTTCCTAACACTTCCCCAGCTAAATCCTCCTCCTCCTAACCACAGCACCTGCCCGCTGTCTGTGGAATACCACAGGATCCTCCTGGGGATCTGACTTCACCCTGGAAGCCACTCCATCCTCCAGTCCAATCTTTCTTCCATTCACTCAATAACTATTGATGGTTATTATGTGCTGGGCTTTGTGCTGGGCCTGGCGTTGGTGTTACAGCAGCCAACCTGCTACCATTCCTGCCTTCACAACCCATTTTTAAAAATGATATTCAGAAAGGAATCAATAGATGATCCATTGAGGTATAGAAAAATTGAGAGCCAGTATTTTGCCTTTTTAGAAAAATTTTAATTTCTGTTTCTGAGAATGTTTAGATGGGACATCACGTATTAGTATACTAGAACGTGTGCTTAATTTATAAATTATAAAATCCAAATACTAAGAGTGCATGCTCATACTATTTATTGATAGAGGTTTTAGTCAAAAATGCTTTCAGGGCTTCCCTGGTGGCGCAGTGGTTGAGAGTCCACCTGCCGATGCAGGGGACGTGGGTTCGTGCCCCGGTCCGGGAGGATCCCACATGCCGCGGAGCGGCTGGGCCCGTGAGCCATGGCCACTGAGCCTGCGCGTCCAGAGCCCGTGCTCCGCAACGGGAGAGGCCACAACAGTGAGAGGCCCACGTAATGCAAAAAAAAAAATGCTTTCAGACCTCTGGTTTTGTGCATTAGTGGTACTAACATGTAGTTTATGAGAACTTTTAAGCCCTCTACCCCTATAGTATTTGTTATCCCCTCTAAATATATACCAATAAACAGTAGGTATAAGTAAAAATAGAATGTTTACTAATTAAATTTAGCTAGCCATCTCTAACCTCAAATTACTTTTCTGTTCCCTTTCCACCCTAACCTTAAATCACTTTTATGCTTTTAAGTGCCTTATATACAGGAAATTTCTGGCACTAGTATAATCTCATGGCCAACAAAGATAAGAAACTAAGCAATTGCAGTGCCACATGGATAGGGGTAAGCATTGTGTTGGTGTCACACTGGCACACCAGTCCGTTCTCAGGGTTGGGAGAAACTTTCTATGGATGTAGCATCTAGCCTGAAACCTGAAGAAATCTGGTAGCAGAGAAGTAGACAAAGACTTTTGGTAAGACACAAGAGCACAAGAACATTCTAGGATCAAGAGAGAGTATATAAATTTGGGGGAATTTAACGTGTGGCAGAAGAATGGTGAGATAAAGGGGTGAGAGATGAGGCATGAGAGCCAAGTGGGGAGCATGCCGAGCCTTGTTGGGAAGTCTGACCATCTTTCAGAAGGCAATGAGGGAGCCATGGATACCTTTTAAGCAAACACGTGACATGGTGAGGGATGTGCTTTTGAAGGATGTCTCTCTAACTGCAGCCTGATAGTATGATCACATGTCCTGATTTTCTGGAACAGATCCAATTTTTTTTTTTTTTCCTCTCCCGTTGCAGAGCACAGGCTCCGGATGCGCAGGCCCAGTGGCCATGGCTCACGGGCCCAGCTGCTCCGCGGCATGTGGGATCTTCCCTGACCAGGGCACGAACCCGTGTCCCCTGCATCGGCAGGCGGACTCTCAACCACTGTGCCACCAGGGAAGCCCAAACAGATCCAATTTTTGCTTATAGTTCTACTGTCAATATGAATAGTGTCCCTTTTCTATCATAAACTTTGATTTTGATGATAAATTATATGGTTTTGCCAAGAGTGGGCAAAGAAGACCGTGTAGCATGAAGATCTTTGTTGCAATTGGTTGCAGCATTCTGGAGGAGAGAGGATGTCTTGCATTAAGATAGTGATAGTGAGGGCAGAGAACAGTAGAAGATAGATAGTAGTGGTAGTAATATTTAAGAGGTAGAACACACAGCAGATGGTGGCTGATTGGATCTGGGGAATGAGGAAGAATGACGAGGGCTATAACACCCCAGGTTTCTCCCTTGGCAGCTGGGTAGATGGTGGACCATTTATTGAGAACACCAGAAGATGAACATATTTTGGGGTTAGAGAATAACAATTGAATTTTGGGAATTGTGGAATTTAAGACATTTGTAGAATGTCTAACAGATCTGGGAGACATTTTAATCTATGGATCTGAAACTCTGGATAGACTTCTGAGATGAAGGTAGAAATTTTAAGGTTGTCCATGTAAGTATAGTAACTAAAACTACATGAGTGGATGAGATGACCCAGACTTAATATAGAGAGAAGAGTAAAGGCCTGGGACAGAGCCCAGAGGAACTTCGACACATGATGGAGAGTAAAAGAGGAGTAGTTCACAGAGGAAACTGAGAGGGAGGGGCAGAGAAATAAGAAACAAGGAGAATGTGATGTTCTGGTACCAAAAAAAGAGGGTCTTTCAAGTGGAGGAAGCTGTCAATGGTGTCGACTGCTGGAGAGAATAAGATGAGGACTGAAAAAAAAAACAGTGGATTTAACAACAAGGTCACCTTGGCAAGAGGGTTTTAGTGAAAGGATGAGGGGACATCTAAGACGTGAAAAAGTAGAGTGGGAAGAAACTCTTTCCAGAAATCTTTACACTTAGATGTGTGTCTCTGTTAATTGAAAAGGGATGGTAGTAGATGAATTAATTCCTTCTTTTTATTAGTTAATATGTTCCATTTCCTAGAAAGCACATCGGTTGACCCGTTTAAGATACAAGTGTCGTTTAAAAAGTCCCTAAGGAGGTTAAGGCTTAATGTCTGGCTCTAGAAAAGACTGGTGAGAAAGATCTTTAATACCAGTGTAAAGGAAGATTTTAGGTCTCTTTAAATGTCATTACATAGTCAACAGTCTGCTTTTCCTATAGGGAAGCCTAGAACTTGCTGTGAATTTTGCTTTTCCTTTTTCTTAGAGCCTGAAAGCAATCAATTACCTGCTGTCATCTTCCCTGCACTATTTTTAGTACCTGCTTTTTTATAATTATCAGTATATGTCAAATGCCCTTACCATTAACTGATAGGAAGCCAGATGGAAGAAACACAAACTACCGGGGTGTGATCTCAGAGGAGGCCTAAGAGCTTGGGTCCTGATATCGAATAGACCTGATTCAGCACCAAGCCTCAGTTTTTCTGTCTGTAAAATGTGGATATCAATAGTAACCTCCTCACATTGTCTTAAGGATTAAATGACACAAGATGTAGATAAATCACTTAGTTGCCTGGCACACAGTAAACACCCAAATAAAAGTTCATCACTAGATAGATTATTGTTTCACTTTTTTTTCTGGTACAGTGTCATTTCAAAAAGGTTTTGTGTATGGAGAAGCCTTTTCAAGGTCAGGATTAAAGTCAGTATCAGTGTTGTAAGAATAAAATTGATAGTGCATTTATCTGCCATATTCATTTGCCTGCTATATTGAAAAACTAGGGATAGTTTTCTTAGTGTCAGTCGTGTCAGTCAACCATCTTCTGCTTCTGCCTTACATTAGCAAAAACTCAACTGTCTTTTCCTGTTTCATGTTGTTAATTTACAATTGTTGGTATCCCCACTTCCTGCAGAAGAATTGTGGCCTTTTGGGGTATCACTTAAATATTATCAGGTTTAGCTGAGTCTGCCAAAGAGATCTCAAGTCACTGAGCACAAGAGTTCCTAGTTGTATGATAGTGTTTGTAGCATCCTTAGCCAGAGTTGTCAGAGGCTGAGGGTATATCCCCTACGCGTAACCATGTTGGAAGATCAGCTCACCATGCTTTGAAGATTCTTAGATACAATTTGCTTCAAGACTATTAGCTTTATAACTTTATCAGCCACCAGCAAATGAACAAAGTCACCAGAACTCAAGAAGAGAAGGGAACATACTTTTCTCAGCTGCCAGCCAAAGAGAGCAGTGAGAGAAAGTAAAAATGCATGTAGTATATTTTCAGTGTGCAAAAACATGCAAATTTCTGGATTGGCTGAAATGTACTCCACACAGGGACTATGAAAGGATTTGACAAAAATGAGACATTCACGCTTTAAGTAGTCACTAGCCTGATTCTAGGACCTCTCGTTAATTTATGAATGATTAGAAACTTAGGTGGAAAGAAGAGCAATGACTCAAGGGATTTGGGAATATGGGAATATTGACAAAGTATGAACAAAGTGATGGGTGATAGAATCCAGATAATTAGTATAGAAAATGAAGGCAGGATGGCTATGAAAAGTTTCCAAGAAAGGGCAGGAGACAGTGGACCTAGGAAGTAAAAGATGTGGTAGAGTGGGAATTAAATATATCAATGTCAGACCAGTTCTAGGTCATCAGAGACAAGTCTTGAGCCCTTGGTCTTGTCCATTTGTCCCATCTTTGCTCATCTGCAGTGTTGCTCTCATAACTGCTGCTTTTGGAGATAATTTGGACTAGAAGTAAGTTAACTTTATAGCATTTGAAAAATGTAGCAGGATGCTAGCTCACCTTTGGGGGAATGAGTCATTTTCCCTTTTATAGTGAAGAGATACCAATCTGTCTTCCTACATAAATTTTCATACTCATTTAACTGTTTTCTGATGTGCTTTGGGATCACTTGGATTCAGAGAATAGCATACATGAGTCAGTATTTTACGATAATATTTTCTAATTTAGAGGTTTTACTTTTTCGAGTGTAGTTTCCAGAATTGCCTAAAAAAGAGTGGCTCAGAACCATGCTCTACAAAACTCATGTATTCAAAAAAAATTTCATTCCACGCTCAACTGCATAGTAATTCCTGGAATTTTTAGTGGCAGGAGTTTGTGAGCTACCAACTGAAAAATTGATCAAAGTGCTATTAGAATTCACCTTCCTTCTATTAACAGTCATCATAATGGCCCCCAGCCCTGGGTGCTTCTCTTGTTCAACTTCAGTCATCCTGAACCCATCACCGAGCTTTCCATGGATTGGCTTATTAAAGTTTCACTGATGAATGTTTCCCCCTATTTGGCACCTGCCTTTGGAAAGATAGCTGCAAGCAAGGAATACTCAGTAACTCAGTCATACGTGGGGAAAGCGCTAAAGAAAGGCAAACGTTTCTTACTGATGTGAAGTGACTTTGGGAACTATTAAACCTCTAGAGGAGAAAATGCTTTTTCAGTGCATATTCCTGCCTTGTAAAACCTGTCACAAACACAGCCCCTGACTTTTAAAGATGCTACTTAAAAAAACTCAGCTGGTGGGCATAATATCTAAATATTTCCCCAGTATGATTCCCAGCAGCTGTTACTGAAAAACAGGTGAAGTGCGTCATAGTCAAAGTTCGAGCAGTTTCTGGGGGAGGTGTTCAGAGAGAGTGAACTGAGCCTTTTCTCCCTGCTGGGAAGCCACGGCAACAGGAGGGAGAGGGCAGGAAGAAATGTGAGCAGATAGATTCTTCTGTGTAGGTGAGTGGATGAGATAATGAAGTTAGCTAATTTGGGCTCTGCTGACTTATTTATCTGTTCCTGGAACTTTTCTTTGTACAAACACAGGAAGCCACCTCCTTGGTGAGGTTTTTAATGAAACAATTTACTTGAAATAATAATTAAAAAAGAGCTTCCCATGCTGCTTGCGTTTTAGTGAGAGTACTTCCTCTACAGCTAGGTCTGTGTTATTGATTGGAAACCCTGGCATGAAAATATCCCAACTATCTCTGGGAAAGCCGGACTAATTTACGTGTGGTTTACCAAGTGATTTGGATTGTTTTACGCCTTCACTTAAAATGCGACTCTGACAGGCTTTCAGAAGGTTAATGTATGTATTCTATTTACAAAAGAAAAAAGGAATTTAAAAAAACAATACAGGGAAAAATATTAGTCTTATAAAGCTGTGACCAATATTCTTCCCCAAAGGTGTTATAATTCCACTTTAAAACTGACTTATAGGGGATTCCCTGGTGGCGCAGTGGTTGAGAGTCCGCCTGCCAATGCAGGGGACACGGGTTCATGCCCCGGTGTGGGAAAATCCCACATGCCGCGGAGCGGCTGGGCCCGTGAGCCATGGCCACTGAGCCTGCGTGTCCGGGGCCTGTGCTCTGCAACGGGAGAGGCCACAACAGTGAGAGGCCCGCGTAACGCAAAAAAAAAAAATGGATTTGTGATTCAAACCTTAAAATGGCTTAGGTAATTCGTGAGTACAAGTGTTAACTAATGTTGACTCCAGAGGGACTTATTTGTAGGGTTGTATTTTTGAATACTGAGTTTATTTTAAACACCATTTTGGAATGTTAAAATAAGCTTGATTTAAAAAAAAAATTTGGATTGAAACATACATCTTTTTGTGTTTAAACCTCCAGAAGTATTCTTCATTTTTCCAATAACTTGTACCACCCTCTGAAAATCTCCAGTGTTAGGAAACCCTTTGTTATATTTAAATAATTATAGAATCACAGGAAGCCTCTTTAAGAAGTTATTTCTTTGTGCCCAGGTAGCCCTTTGAGAGGCCACTACAACATTTAAAAACCTAAAATTCTTTGGTTGCAACACTGTAGATTTCCTTTAGATTACATTCCAGGGTCAAATAACTTTTACAGCTGAGAACTTTTTCCTGCCAAACCTAAACTCCTCCCCTTAAATTTTAAGCCTATATATCAAAATCCAGAAGCAGGCCCTGTCTACCCACCTTGTACAAAGATATCATTCTCTTTTTCTCCCGGAACGATAGAATTGAAAAAAAGCTGTTTGGTTTCACATAAGGGGCCAATTTTTCCCCTTGAAAAACTCATGAGATTATAGTATTTACTGACATAGTTCCATGACCAATCTTTGAGTCATCTGTTTGGAGATTTTACCACTTTTGACTGTAAGGGGAAGAGAAAGTTATGTGGAGCTATTGCTCCAAGAGCATCAAATACTTCGAGAACAAAATCTGGGGGATAATAATTTCACCCAGCAGGCTCTAGGATACTAACAGATTTCTAGGTGATTAAAATTTGAAAGGACACAGATAGCCATTTAAATGTAATGGGATTGTAGATGAAAGTGCACAGGGTGTTTGGTTAATTCCTTTAGATCTAGTCAGACTTGTTACAGCTAATGTCCAATAATGGGACAATGCCCTTTGTTAGCCTAAAGCTTTTTCTCAGTTTCCATTTTCAATGCAAATCTAATTATCACAAACATATTAAATTATTTGGGAGGAGTAGAGCAAACAGGAGGGCATAATTGTTGCATCTTAACCCTTGCTTTTGGTTATATAGACAGTGCCCTGTTGGAGATCAAAAGATATGTAAGAGGGCTTCCCTGGTGGCACAGTGGTTGAGAGTCTGCCTGCCGACGCAGGGGACACGGGTTCGTGCCCCGCTCCGGGAAGATCCCACATGCCGCGGAGCGGCTGGGCCTGTGAGCCATGGCCGCTGAGCCTGAGCGTCCAGAGCCTGTGATCCGCAATGGGAGAGGCCACAACAGTGAGAGGCCCGCGTACCGCAAAAAAAAAAAAAAAAAGATATGTAAGAAAGTGTTCTTACCTTTAAAGAATGAATGCTCTAGAAGGGACAAAAGGAAAGTACAAAAGTATGTTTTGCACAATGTGAGAGAATAAGAAATGCAGAAATAGAAGAAAAACAGCAATTATTGGGGAAAGACTAGTAAATCCAGTCACAGATATTGAACAAAGTGTTGAGCAGTGGGGATGGGGAGGGAGAATGTGGAATTGAAGAAGAAAAGATATTATTCATATTAGAGATTGGACATTTCACAAAGCAGCAGGAGCTGAGCAGATAACTCTTCAAGTAGTGACATGAATGAGGAGACAGAGCCAGATTTTTATAAAAAAATATTCCAAGTCTTTCCTTGAATTTATTTGACTAGTTTTATTGCTTCAAATTTAGGACTATTGCCATATTGAATAAAATGAGAACAAAAACTTCTCAGTATTTCCAGAAAATTGCCTGGAAGGAGAAAAAGAAGCAATAAGTGAAGATGACAAATAAATGGGTCATGGTGGTAATAGGATTTTATCCCATTATTTTAAAGTTAAGGCTGGTTTACCTCTTTTGAATTGCCTGGTTGTCTTAAGAATAAATTATTTAATTTACTCTTCAACTAAAGAAGAAATGAAAATCAAAATGTATATTTTCATAGTATGTCTCTTCAAAACTTTTAATTTTCATAATCACAGTGAGATGAAAGGCAGTTAAAGCATGGACATAGGAGGGAAGAGCAGTGACTTCTTGTTGGGAGACCTGTTTGAAGTCCTGTCTCATTAACACCCTGAGGCTGTTTCCTCATCTATAACATTTATGCTGTTAGTTTCAGTAGAGGAATATATAGCACAGGGGTCCTGGTTGATGAGGAATAGCTCTGATACAAAGGACAATCTAGGCACATGTGCCTGTTATTTCTCCCTGGGGACTCTGTCATATTGTATTCTGGGGGCCTCTTTAATTTCCTTACTTTCGGCTCCTGTGTTCTTACCTCTCTGATGGCAAGAGAAAAACCATAAAGATGATTGCAAGAGGGACTTCCCTTGCGTTCCAGTGGTTAAGACTCTGTGCTTCCACTGCAGGGGGCACTGGTTTGATCCCTGGTCAGGGAACTAAGATCCCTTATGTGGTGTTGCATGGCCAAAAATTTTTTTTAAAAATTAAAAAAAAAATGTGAGGTAAAAAGAACATTTCTTTCTTCAGCTATTAGAGAAGAGTTAGCTTAAGCCATCCAAATCACAGTTCTTTTTTTCTTGGACTCTACCACAGTCCTACTAGGTCTCCCGTGGGCTTCTAACCTCTTCAAAAAGGAGATAGTCCATGTTACAGGGGAAGAAAGGGAGGGAAAGAAAAGTGGCACACATACATGTACACACAAACTACAACAGATAATTGTGTTGCCCATGTAATGTGAAGTAAAGAGAGAGAATAATTGAAGAAAGGTAATCCAGACAGGTCATTTCAGGTAGACGGTTGGTTGGCTGATTTGGTTGGTTGATTCATGTATTCATCCAAATCTTACAGAGGTATCTTCCATGATTCAGACACTTCTTAGGGACCAGACAGACAAGGACTCTTCATTCTCTTACATTTTAGGGAGATGAGAGAAACAATAAACAAGTAAAAGCATAGCTGAATAACCTATTTCTCATTATGGTAAGAATTATGGAGAAAATCAAATATGGTGCTGTGATAGTAAATGGAGGGGGGCCGAGTTTAGTCAGACTGAATCTGCAGGGAAGGCTTTACTATTCAATGAATATTGATTTGGTGTCTATGGGGTGCTGGACATTGGCACCCATTTATCACTGCCTGTTTGACAAAAAGCCCTTCCCGGCTGACTTCCATTTCTGTGACGCTACCTGAGGGGCTGTCTTTCCTTATCCCCCACCTCCAGGCTAAAGCATGTGACTGCTGGGTCAGGTGAGATCGTACGAGATCATACACAGGAAACTCTTCTATAAACTCTATATAACAAATATTTAATGTATGCCTTCTATATGTCAGTCATATATCAGTGAATAACACATACACACACATACACACACATGATGCACACACACGTACAGAGCCCTTGTAGAGTTTACAATCTATTTAAAGATATATTCTCTTCGTCTTTCTCTTTCTTACAAAAAGGCAAATTTAAGGCCAGAATTATTGTAATGAAACCATTTTCCTTTGTGCTTTATTAGACTGAGATTTCAAATATTTGCAAAGCAAATAGTCATTTATTTAGAGGCATTTTCACCCAACATTCCTATACCTTTCATATTTGCTTTATTCTTAATCAGGTTTGGTTACTAAGTGAAGTAAGGCCCCTCTTTCAACTTGATCGTTCAGTGTGTTATATTTCAAGCCTTTGGGTTTATTTCAAGATTTTATTTATAAAGAATTTGTCTATTTTTGAACTTATTTATTATACTATAAGTGGGCATGAAGTTATCTCTTCCACATGCCTTATAGTTCAATCCACTACCTCAAAACAGCAAGGTGGGACTATTTATCTTTTAAAATATTTCAGCAGACTAAGGAATATTGGTTGAAGATGCAGGAACATACACCTTATGAGAAAATGGGTCAGCTTAACATCTTCTACTTTGAGATGGGCACGCTGCCCAAAACATTAACAGCAATAAAATTATTCCATAACTTACAATGATTAATGAAGGAAAGGTGCCTCTTTACCTCAGCTAAATTCTTCAAATGACAGAACAAATAGAAGAGAAGAAATAAAAGTTGTTCATGTTTTTTTCATGACTCCCGTAGAGGTTAGAGTAACCAGAAACTGATGGGCCGTAGAATGTCCACTTTCTATGTGAAGGTGAAAGA
Source organism: Phocoena phocoena (assembly GCF_963924675.1). Classification (NCBI taxonomy): domain Eukaryota; kingdom Metazoa; phylum Chordata; class Mammalia; order Artiodactyla; family Phocoenidae; genus Phocoena; species Phocoena phocoena. The sequence goes on along the minus strand of NC_089239.1, from coordinate 18,354,329 downwards.
CCTTCATGCCATTACCAGCTTGGAAACTGCCTCTGGGTATAGGAACAGCACTCAAGCTTGTCCAGGAAAATGATATCCAGGGGGGAAATGTATTCCAGTTTTTAGCATTTACCTCATGATCTTTGCGGTGGAAATGTCTTAAGGGATGTAAAATGAACACTGTGCTTTAAGATTACCTTGAAGAGTGTTTTGCTCACTGAAGCATAAGAAAACATAGTGTTTCAAATTAGAAAAAGGAAACAGAATAGGAACTAAAAAATGGATGCAATAGCTAAAACCAAAAAAGAAAAATATTTTAAAAATGAGAAGAAAATCATTTTATCTTGCACTGTTTGAAATCCCCTCTATTTTTTCCAATTAGAACAAAACTATACAATATTGTGAGTCTCCCTAATGCACATTTTTTTCTTTTCTTTTTTTAGAATTCTTTTCCATTATAGTTTATTACAGGGTATTGAATATAGATCCCTGTGCTATACAGTAGGACCTTGTTTATTTTGTATACAGTAGCTTGCATCTGCCAGTCCCAAACTGCTGATGTACTTCCTCCTCCCCCCAGTTTTCATTTTGGTAATCGTAAGTTTGTTTTCTATGTCTGTGAGTCTGTTTCTGTTTTGTAAATATGTTCATTTGTATCAAAGTTTAGATTCCAAATATAAGTGATACCACATGGTAGCTGTCTTTCTCTGTCTGACTTCAGTTAGTATGATAATCCCTGGGTCTATTCATGTTGCTGCAAATGGCATTATTTCACTATTTTTTATGGCTGAGTTGTATTCCATTGTATATATCAATATATACCACATCTTCTTTGTCCATTCATCTGTTGATGGACATTTAGGTTGCTTCCATGTCCTGGCTATTGTAAATAGAGCTGCAGTGAACATTGTGGCACATGCATCCTTTCTAATTATGGTTTTCTGCAGATATATGCCCGGGAGTGGGATTGCTGGATCATATGGTAACTCTATTTTTAGTTTTTAAAGGAATCTCCATTCTGCTTTCCATAGTGGCTGCACCAGTTTGTATTCCCACCAACAGTATAGAAGGGTTCCCTTTTCTCCACACCCTCTCTAGCATTTATTTCTAGACTTTTTAGTGATGGCCATTCTGACTGGTGTGAGGTGATACCTAGTTGTGGTTTTGCTTTGCATTTCTCTAATATTTAGCAAAGTGCAGCATCTTTTCATGTGTTTATTGGCCATCTGTATGTCTTCTTTGGAGAAATGTCTACTTGGATCTTCTGCCCATTTTTTGATTGGGTTGTTGGGTTGTTGTTGTTGTTATTGATTTGTATGAGCTATTTGTATCCTAAGCTGTATTTTTAAAATGGGTGACACATTCATGGTAATTTGAGATTGGGAGAGAAGATGCTTTCTGGAGGCCATGGTGATCAGGCACTTTCAGATTCTGGATGTGAAGCAGCATGGCCTATAGATTAGAGCAATAGCTACCTGACAAAAGAGTATCAGTGGTAAGGATTGGAGTAGTAGTGACATAACATAGAAAACGGATGAACTAAAAATAGAATTCAGACAGGCATCTTTTATTCCAGACAATGGTACCTTTTTTGTAGTGTATTTTTTGGAAATGTTGTTTTCTAATCCTGTGTCAAGATAGGCTGCTCTGTGTTGTTTCTGCCTCCTGAGCTTATCTAGAACAATCAGGCAGGTGCATGCAAGAATTTTTTTCCTTTTTTTGCCATCTAATCTATTTTCTATTATCCACAGATTTTTTGACCAGACAATGAACCTCTGATGGGCAGATATATGATTACCAAACATTATGTTGTAGCTCCCATAACATTGGTTTTGTTGATATTTTTCCTGCTGGGATAATCACTGTATTGAAAGGGTACAGATTATGGCCAAGGACAGAGTTGTTGAATGAGTTCGAAATTAGTCAGTCCGAGGTTCTGCAAATTTTAATTCAGAAACTGCTGGATTTAAGTTTGAATTTTGATTTTTTTTTTCTTGCAGGGGTATTGAGTGCATTTTTCATACTCAAGGACAATAATTAGTCCTTGCCAGGCAAAGATGGAAAATTCTACTTCATTAGTAAGCCCAAGAGAGGAGGCTCTCTGAACGTACTTTAACATCCCGCTGGAGAGAGTCAGGATTCAGTACAGAAACATCTGGGCTGCTAAGGGATTGGGGAGTACTAGGCGAGGGTTCCTCCTAGGGACTAAAATACTGCTTTGCTCTAAAGGTATCTGTTCTACCAGGGTCAAGAATAATAGAAAAATAAGGGTAAGGAGTCAATTCTGGGCAGAGTCTTGTTTATTCTACTGGCACAGGCAGTGCTTGGGAATTACTATGTGAAGCGTGACTTAATAAGTGTTTTCTCCATTGCGCCCCATTATAATTATATATGAAAGGAAGAATTGCATATTCCTTCAAGGATATCGGGTTCCAGATTAAGATCCGACTATTCAAAAGATGCTGCTAAGCCCAAATCACTTCCATGAGAAAGTAGTAATGGATTAACACAACGGGCAGTTTCCATCTTCTTCTCTTCCCTCCATTTTCTGGCTTGCTAGTGTAATGGGGCCAGAGCATTTTAGTCAATGCTATCTGATAGAACTTTCTCTGATAATGGAAATGTTCCATATCTGCACTCTTCAATATGATAGCCACTCACCATATTCTGGGTGTTAGGAACTTGAAATGTGGCTAATGTTACTGGTAAATGAATTGGAAATTTTATTTAATTTTAGCTAACTTAAATTTAAATAGCTACGTGTTGCTAATGGCTACCACATTGACAGGGTGATCTAAGAAATGGAATAAAACCATAAGTAACGCATTCATTTATCTTCACTGACCAGAATTCTTAGATGCTACAATTAGAATTATTAAAATGTCACATAGTGTTGTCACTTCACAAAAATGAATTTACTTTGCCTTTTACTTTTTAAACCAAGGGAGGAACATACATTTTTCAGACAGGGTAATCAGTTCAGTGAATATGCTTTCATAAATAATATTGCTTCTTTTATTTTGTGTAAGAAACTGATCTCCGAATCATATAAAGGGAAGTGTCTGCGCCTTGAGAAGACACATCATGACACAGTAGTGATGGAACGTGAATTGTCTGTATGCTGCAGTATCTCAGCTTTGTTCAGGATTCATTTTGCTTTCTTCAACAGGCCAGGAGAACTCTCAAGGTGAAGGGTATCAGGTACAGTTTTCAGGTGTGGTCAGTTTCTTTCATTACAGTTGTATTTGTGTCAGAAGTCAAATAACAGACCTTTAATATTTTTTCACTGATTTTTTATTATTCCAGTGGGTTCTGTTACGTGATCTTTTGTGTTCATGTGTTAACTATTGATATATTATGGCAAACCATACTAGAGCCATACAAACTAATCCCTTTAGGAGTTTATGGTGGAATTTAACAACACATAGAAACAAATATGCCACCTTTCCAATATTAAAATTTAGGTGAAGTTCATTATATCATATGTGAGGCTAAGTGCTCCTTTCTGACTATTAGGCATAATTCACTACTGCCTATAATTTTAGTCTCAATTCTGGTTCCATGTTTTTCTACCATTGCACTTTCCCTCATTTCCAGAGACTGCAATGTCTTCCTGACTCAGGAAATGAAGAGAAGGTGAAAGTGGGAAAACCTGAGGGAGTCTAGAAAAGTTAATGGATAGATTGTGAATATCTATGAAATTTTCACCCTCTCTGTCCCATTGTCTTCTTGTCAATTTCCTCTACAAACGTTTTACTAAGTATAGAGGCCAGTCAACTTCAATTTACAAAATATGTATGACATTGTCAGCATGTAGAATTGTCCTCTAATAACATGAATTTTAGAGATGTGTTCATAAAAGGGAAATTGTACTCAAGATGTCTGAGTGAATTGTTACAGCAACACATTTGACTGAAGTAACTTTTACTCAGTTTTTTCCTTCTCCTTTCCTTATTTTGAACTTTGTACCACAGTTCTCCTTCTCTTAATTAAATAAAAAAATTAAAACATATTTTCCAGGATATTTGGAAAGTATCAGATAAAGTTACTTACCTTACCTGAATTCCTGAATGTATTTCAGAGCGATCTTTCTCCCATGCTGATCACAGAGAATCTTCCTAATACACTTCAAGACTTTCTGTCATGACTTCTACAGCAGTGGACAGTCATCTAGGTCAACAGGTTTTGGGGGTGAGAGTCTTCAGGGAGGTACATTGCCACATTTTGAAAGCTGATTGTTTTATTAGAGAGACTAGGAATGTTGGCAGCAGTGAAACAAATTCTTTTTGGAAGCTTATTTATTTTTTGGCAACAAAAATTCTGCTTCAGGTGAAGATCAGCACATGGCAAAATAATAATCCTGTAATTCTGATTCCCTCATGTGGGTAAGCAGGGTTGGAGATAAATAAGAGTTCAACTTCCCCTTCTCAAGTAGACATTCACACATTTTGTAAAGCAATCCACCTTTCAGAGAAGATGGCGACAGAAATGAACTGTCCTACCTCAAGTAAAAGCCAAACAGTAACAAGTTACCCTGCAGTGCTTTGTTTCAGAGCCTGTCTTAAGAGACGAAAGGAAAGGCAGAGCGAAAGAGAAAGAGAGAGAGAGAGAGAGAGATGAAAGAAAGAAAGAAAGAAAAGAGAGAAAGAGAAAGGGAAAAATATTTTGACTCTGACAACTTACAAGATTTAAAACAAAACTGGAGATGCTCCTAGCGGAAAAACCCAACAGATGCATACTTACAGAACACTTCATTGTGTTCAGTTTGATTCTAGACAGGCTGACTTAGGAAGGGTTAAATGAATGCTAATTTTTCACACAACCACACTTCTAACTGTAGCATCTAAATGGCAGAGTCAAAACTGCTGTGCTTGGAACCTAGCTCCTCTTGGACTAAGTTCTTAAGTTCTATAGGCCTTAGTTTCTTTGCCTATATAATTTGGATAACCATCATACTTATTTTATAGGTTTTTTATTATTATTATTATTAATAACTTTTGTTTTTATCTCCAAGTCATTCAACTTACTTGTGTCTGTTGCCATCATCCTAACCCATCTGCCTATCATCTCTCGCTTGGAGCACTGCCTTAATTGCCTATTGGTCTTCTTTGCCCTTCTTGATTTTTTCCGTTTCCTGTCTTATCACATAGAAACCAAAGTGATTAACAAAAAAACAGAACCAAAGAACAACTGGATCAGATTGTGTTACCCTCTCTCAAAATCCTTCAACATTTTCCTTTTGCTCTTAGAATAAAATCTCAACTCCTTTTCATGACCAGCAAGGATTTAACAGATCTGGTTCCTCTTCTGCTTCATCTTCTCTGGGCTTTTACACTTACCGTCCCTTCCGCCCGAGTCGTTTTGCCCAGTTGGTGGTAGAGGTGGCTCATAGTCATTCTTTCGGTCCATCTTAAATGATCCCTCTACTTATAGCCCTTCCTTCCCTCCTTCATCTCAGTTGTCCTTCCCTAGCTATTGTCAATACAATCATCATGTTTATTTTCTTAATCACAATATAAAGGTATCTTGTTCACCCCCATGTCGCCAGGGCCCAGTGATCACGTGACATATAGTGGTCACGCACGGTAACAGGTACTTATTAAAAAAAAATTTTATTGAAGTATAGTTGATTTACACTGTTGTGTTAATTTCTGCTGTACAGCAAAGTGACTCAGTTATACATATATATGTTCTTTTTCATATTCTTTTCCATTATGATTTATTACAGGATATTGAATATAGTTTCCTGTGTTATACAGTAGGACCTTGTTGTTATCCATCCTATATATAAGAGTTTGCATCTGCTAATCCCAAACTCCCACTCCATCCCTCCCCCACCCCCCTCCCCCTCCAGCTACTTTTATTGAGAGCTGTGATAGGCACTCGTTCAAGCGCTTTGCACGCACACACTTATATTCCTCACAACCTGTGAGACAGGTGTTATTTTTATCTCATTTTAGATGAGAATTTAAATATTCTGCCCCAAGGTCATCTAGCTAAAAGTGGTCGACTTGAGACCACAACCAAGGAAGACTAGCTGCAGAGTCTAACTCTGTAATCATTTTTCAAATCCTGATGAATATTTGAATAAATGAATATGCATAGTACCTGCCTAGCATCTAGCATGTGTTAAAAATAAAGCTATTAATATTGTTATTATTCACATGGGAACAATTTTATTCTCTTCCTGGCTTGTTTCCTCAGAGTCGTAGTGGCCAGAGCATGGGTTAAAGCTGTTAGAAAGTTGAACGGGTAGCTGACTGGTCTGTAAAACTTCTATGGAGTTAGCTGTCTGCCTATAATAGTTCCGTGACAGACATGCCTTGAGTCAGATCAGCTGATTTGGCTTCAGGGTCTCTCAAACAGCCTCGTGGAATACGAATCTTCATTTTAAATTTGAAGATCTAATGCTACTCGGTGTTCCACAGATCTTACGTGCAATCAGTGTTACGCTTCTATGGAAGCTATAAAATATATTTCAGTGACTGGAAGCCGTTCAAAAGATTATCTGGAGATTTACTACTTTTAAATTGGAAGCAGAATAAGTGCAGCGGCTAAGCAACAGAGGGGAAATCCGGGGCCGAGGCTTCATCTAATCCTCGTTGCTATCTTCTGTTGGTCTTTCCTCATTTCAATCAAATTTGACCTTTAATAAAAGATTTACAGTAATAAAAGGAGATGAATACTCATTTAAATTTAATGGTTGTACTGATCTGTACTAACAACACATCCCCCCCGAAGCCTAGGTATTACGCTAGGAAATTTGAAGCATATCTGGACAGAATTCTGTTCATGAAGTAGTGGGTTCCACACCTTAACCCTATGGCTAGATGGCGAGTCCCCTTGATCTTAACTCACAGGATTATGGTGAAGATTTGAAAATAATGATGCATGTGAAACACTCGTGCAGTGGCAAACACATTGCAAATACTATTATTTTTCCTAATCTAATTATTAATTTAAAATAATCTTGAGGGCTTTCGTTAATATTTTGTTCAAGACTCCTGGAGGCCTGAAGGAATGTGTTAAGAATGACTGAACCTCTTTTTTTTTTTTTTTTTTTTTTTTTTTTTTACGGTACGCGGGCCTCTCACTGCTGTGGCCTCTCCCGTTGCGGAGCACAGGCTCCGGACGCACAGGCTCGGTGGCCATGGCTCACGGGCCCAGCCGCTCCGTGGCATGTGGGATCTTCCCAGACCGGGGCACGAACCCGTGTCCCCTGCATCGGCAGGCGGACTCTCAACCACTGCGCCACCAGGGAAGCCCTGAACCTCTTTTTAAAAAGAGAACAGTGACTTCCCTGGAGGTCCAGTGGTTAACAGTCGGAGCTTCCACTTCTGGGAGCACGGGTTCGATCCCTGGTTGGGAAGCTAAGAGCCTGCATGCCACGTGGTGCTGCCAGATAAACAAACAAACACGAAGAGAACCATGTACAGATTACCATATGATTACGTATATGTAGCAATATATGAAGGCTATGTGTAGAGAGGAGGCGTTACTTTCTTGTTAAAAATCTGTAAGGAACTGGTAATGCCTTTAGCCTCTGTGGACAAGGGAAGAGCTGAAAAAAACAAAACGGAGAGTGGTCTGAATTCTCTCTTTTGTTACTATGTGGTCTGGCCTTGACCAAAAGAACTGTTTATTGCATTAATTCCTCTCTTACTGAACACGGGTTGTTCTGATTCTTACTGTTTAATCTGTCAGTGATGTCTGGCTAACCTGAGTCCTTGATATCTGCAGGTTTGCCTGATGGTTTTGTTTTGTGTTTCATGTTATGACAATTACAACTTGGAGGCGGGTATTTTGTTGAGATAAAGCTTTCATCTCTTCTTGGAGTTTATACCCTGCTTTTTTCCTTACTGTGATGCTTCCTTTTTAAAAATATTAAGTATAATACTCATATTAGCAATAAATAGAAGTTCAGAATTCTCAGGAGGAAACATTTTGGAAATAATTACAAAATTTCTTTTTCGTCAGTATTCATTGAAGTAGTTAGTCTACTCAGTATTCAGTGCAGTAGGAAGGAAAGCCACGTAAAAAGGAGTCTTTCAGGAATTAGTTTCTGAAAACTAAATCCATTAAGGAATTTAGACTGGGTGGAACTGAGGGAAACATCAAAAGTGAGGATAAATAAATTCTGGAGACCTAATGTACAACACGGTGACTACAGTTAATAATAATGTATTGTAGACTTGGAATTTGCTGAGTGTAGGTCTTAAGTGTTCTTACCACAGGCACCAAAAGATAACTATGTGAAGTGATTGATGTGTTAATTAGCTTGATAGTGGTAGTCATTTCACAATGTAAATGTATATGAAAATGTCCCGTTGTGTACCTTAAATAAATACAATTTTTATTTGTCAATCATACTTCAACAAAGCTGTTAAAAAATAAAGTAAGAAAATACCTCTGAGAGGAAGATCAGGTGTGACAGAGTCCCCTGAGGGATGGTAATCAGGGAAGAGGGAGAGGTAGATATCCAGGGTATAAAACTATTCTCTTGGGTTGTGGGCAGGAGAGACAATAAAAGAAAAAGTTTCAGCTCTCTAAAGAGAAAGGGACCCTGATTCTACTTCTTGGCCACTTGCTAGGGAGGCAGTGTGACCCAAGGAAAGAGCAAATACTGCTGTGCTAAAGAAATGTAAGAAAATGCGGGAAATTTCAGCCTGAGACTTCATAAGTGATGGAGAAATGGTACAAAGAAGCCCATTGTGAAGCGTCATTTGGGTCGGGGCTGCTGTCAGGCTTGGAGGCCTTCGGCATTCTGTCATACGTCATCTGAGAGGAATCAGTGCAGGGTGGCCGAGCACAGAGGGAGATTTCCAGCCCAGTCCTTGTGCTTCGGCTCTTTGCTCAGCTTTGCAATGTATTCCATAAGGATCCCTGGGTGGTCATCCCTCCAGGATCCATCAGTTTGAATTTTCTTACACTTGTACGTACTACCAAATAAGCTTTGTTACACAACATTGTCTCCTGTGCTTTGAATGACTGAATTTGAACTGTCTCAGGTTGAGGGGACTGGGTACAAAAGTAGCCTAGTGAGAGTTGTTAGGCTCTCCTGTTGCTCTTTACATTAAGCTCTGAAGCAGGACTGGGACTTGTGGAAAGAAGCCTGTTGGAGTCCTATTAAAAGCCTATGATAGCGGGAATATCTGAAGACTAGAGACAGGGCTCCCCTTCCACAGTGAACTGAACGATGGACACCCAAATGTATCGTGTCCTAATCCCTGGAGACTGTGAAGAGTACCTTATCTGGACAAAGGGTCTTTGCTGCCGTGATTAAGTTAAGGATTTTTCGATGAGATTATTCTGGCCTATCTAGGTGGGCCCTAAATGCTGTCCTTATAAGAGATGTAGAGAGAGAGAGATGAGACAAACACACAGAAAAGAAGGAGGTGTTGGGAGGCTTTGTCTTCTGAGGGAAGTCTGTTTTTCTCAAGGTGATAACTGATAATAGGACTTTCTAAACCTGGAAGCTAATGCCACGGCTTTGCTTTTAGCTTTCGGCTGTTCCTCTGGGCTGGAATAACTTCCCAACTGCAGCCAAATCTGGAAAGATGAAAGGCGAGCTTCCATTAAATACCTCATGTTTCACGCATACACGTTTACATTGACACATATATATTTTACGTTTAGTTCTTTATACATATGTAATTATAGATGCAATTTAAATCATCCTATTTTAACTTATTATATTATCAGTATTGGTCTATTTGAAGCTACTCTTTGAAAACTTTTTTTTAATAATAATATAATAATAGTTTTTCATATAATGGTAAAAATTCAACCTATTACTGTTTGATACCATGTTGTTTCCCAAATATTTAATAATATAACCTATGCTTTGGGGAATATCCCACACACAGTTCTTTGCAAATCTACCTTAATGAATATATTCATAAAAGGGGAATTTCTGAGTAGAATTGTGTTAACTTTGGAAGTCTTTTTGTACATATTATCAAAATGTTTTCCAAAAACCTTGCAATCATTTACACTCCTGCCTGCAGTGGTTGAGAGTGGCCACTGCACTGTGTGACAGGTAATCAATCACGTAATGATTACTGCCATTAAACCAACCCATCCACCAACCAACCAACAAACCCTTGCCAGGCTGAGCACTACCACACAGGGCTGATTCGTCAATGCAGATCATGTAGGTCTTACCCAACATTGCCTTAGTAATGACTCAAAGGACACAAGCGCAGAGCAGGTGTAAGCTTGTCAGTGCTCTCTGGAGAGGCTCGGATCCAACAGAGGCAAGCTTCTCATTGCCCCTTTTCCCACACTGGGCTGGGTTTTGGTTTTAAAGAAGCACTAATAATGTGTGAAGAATATAATCGTTCAGAGGAAGTCACTTACATTTGGGGCTTGTGTGAGTTTTCTATTGTCATAGCAAATGGCCACAAACTTAATAACCTAAAACAACACAATGTATGCTCTCATAGTTCTGTGGGTCATTAGTCCAGCTCACTCAGCTGATTTCTCTGCTCTGGGAGCCACAAGGAAGGCTCTGGGGTGAGCGGGTGGAATCTGCTTCCAGGGTCATTGAGAACATTGACAGAACTCAGTTCCATGTGGTTGTAGGACTGAAGTGTATTTCCTTGCTGGCTGTCGGCGAAGGGTCGTTCTCAGCTTCTAAAGATCACCTGCATTCTGTGTCTTCAAAGCCAGCAACAGTGAGTCAAGTCCTTCTCAGGCCTCATTTCTCCTGCCTTCTCTTCTGCTGTCTCACCACTCCCCCCCCTCCCCGCCCACAGCTCCCAACTCCTCTCACTCCCTGCAGCTGGCAAAGGTTCTCAGCTTTGAGTTCACGTGATTAGACAGGGTCTGCCTGGATAATCCAGGATAGCCTCCTCATCTCATCTTCAGCACGTCTGCAAAGTCCTTTTTGCCCTGTAAGGAAATATATGTACAGGTTCTAGCGTTTAGGAGGTGAACATCTTTGGGGGAACCATTATTCTGCCTATTGCAGAGCTTCTTTATTTTTGTACACGGTTAGTTCTGTGGGGATAAAGAGATTATAGGGCTCACTTCCGTTCTCCAGCCAACTGCAGTGCACACATTCTTCAGTTAGAGCCTGATTTACAGTAAGCTGTCTAGACCAAGGTTTCTGAACCTCAGCATTATTGACATTTTGGGCTAGATAGTTCTTTACTGTGTAGCTCTTTCCTGTGCCTTACTGGATGTTGAATAGCTTCCCTGGTCTCCACCACTAGATGCCAGTAGTACCTCTTCCAGTGTGACAACCAAAAATGGCCCCAGACACTATTACATAGCCTTTTTATCTATCTATCTATCTATCTATCTATGTCTATTTATTTATTTATTTATATCTCTCTGTGTTGGGTCTTCATTGCCTCGTGCAGGCTCTCTCTAGCTATGGAGAGCGGGGCTACTCTTCGTTGTGGTGTGCAGGCTTCTCATTGTGGTGGCTTCTCATGTTGCGGAGCACAGGATCTAGGTGCGTGGGCTTCAGTAGTGTGGCACACGGGCTCTAGAGTGCAGGCTCAGTAGTTGTGGCACACGGGCTTAGTTGCTCCCCGGCATGTGGGATCTTTCCAGACCAGGGCTTGAACCCATGTCCCCTGCATTGGCAGGTGGACTCTCAACCACTGCGCCACCAGGGAAGCCCCCTTCCTAGTTTTATAGCCAAGAGCTTTAAGTTGTTTTCTTTGAATTTCTTTATTTGTAAGTTTATTACTATTTTTATAAGGCAACTGGAATTCTTTCATGTGTTATCTATTCATATCTTTTGCACATTTTCCTATTCCAATGTCTGTCTTTTGGTTATTAGTTTAATAGTTCTCTATATATTTAATATATTAACTTAGTCTGTAATACATGCTGTGAATATTTTTCCAGATATTTTTGTATTATTGGTGTGTTATGATGATGAATCTGTCAGAACAGAAAATGAAGATAGAACCTATAAATTAGAGATATTTGGAATGAAGATACCAAGATAAGAATAATATAAGCAACAATATAAGATAAAAGGAAAAACAAAAATCTAAGTTAAGCAAAACGCCATTATAGTATTAAGAATTTGTTGCTTTAACAGTTACTAACTATAGAGCTTCTCTCTGTCCCAGGCACTGTTCTAGGTGCTTGGGATACAACAGTGAACCTATCAGACAATGCTTTCTGCCTCTGAGGAGCTTACATACTAGTGCGTGGGGAGAGCTAATCGAGATAATGTTATGGTGGAAGGTGGAAAGTACCATGGAAAAATAATAAGACAAAGTAGAGCAAGATAGGCAATCAGAAATTCTGGAGGTGGAGTGGAGGTTGCACACTGCGGTACCAAATAGCATGGTCAGGTATCATTGTGAAGATGAGATTAGACACAAGATTTGAAGGAGATGAGGGAATTAGCCACGTGGGTATCTTGGGGAAGTACATTCCAGGTAGGAGAAATACCAGTGAAACCCTCTAAGACGGGAGCATGCCTGGTTTAAGGAACAGCAGAGAAGACAGTGTGGCTGGAGCAGAGAAAATAATGAGTAATGAACTCATCTAGTTATTATGTCTGAGGGAAATGGGAAGCCACTGCAGGGCTTTGGATAAAGGAACAGCATGACATGATTTATTACATTTTTCTCAAATGTTTTATTTTGAAATAACTTCAGTCTTACAAAAAAATAGTACAGAGAGTCCCTGTATATCCTTCACCCAGCTTCCCTCAATGTTAACAAATTATATAACCATGGTACAATGATTGAAACCAGGAAATTAATATTTACACAATGCTATAATCTACAGACATTATTAAAAATTTCCCGGTATTCAAACTAATGTCCTTTTTCTACGTCTTTTTCTACATTTTCATATTGTACTGGCAAATTATTTTGTAGAATGTCCCTTCATTTTTGTTTCTTTGATATTTTATTAGATTGACATCATGCAGTTTTTGGCAGGACCACCAAGGAAGCGCTGTGTCCTTTTCAGTGAGCCATGCCAGGGAGTACAGAATGCTGCTATGTCTCACTACTGGTGATGCTAACTGTGATCACTTGATTAAGGTGGTGTCTGCCACATTTCTGCACTATAAAGTTACAATTGTCCCTTTTATTTATTTATTTTTTAACATCATTATTAGAGTATAATTGGTTTACAATGGTGTGCTTGTTTCAGCTGTATAACAAAATGAATCAGCTATACGTATACATATATCCCCATATCCCCTCCCTGATCTCCCTGTGCTATGCGGCTGCTTCCTACTAGCTATCTGTTTTACATTTGGGAGTGGATATATGTCCATGCCACTCTCTCACTTTGTCACAGCTTACCCTTCCCCCTCCCCGTGTCCACAAGTCCATTTTCTATGTCTGTGTCTTTATTCTTGCCCTGCCCCTAGGTTCTTCAGAACCATTTTTTTTTTTAGATTCCATATGTATCCGTTAGCATAGGGTATTTGTTTTTCTCTTTATGACTTACTTCACTCACTATGACACACTCTAGGTCCATCCACCTCACTACAAATAACTCAATTTCATTTCTTTTTATGGCTGAGTAATATTCCATTGTATATATGTGCCACATCTTCTTTATCCATTCATCTGTCGATGGACACTTAGGTTGCTTCCATGTCCTGGCTATGGTAAATAGATCTGAATGAACATTGTGGTACATGACTCTTTTTGAATTACGGTTTTCTCTGGGTATAAGCCCAGTAGTGGGATTTCTGGGTCATATAGTAGTTCTATTTTTAGTTTTTTAAGGAACCTCTATACTGTTCTCCATAGTGGCTGTATCAATTTACATTCCCACTGACAGTGCAAGAGAGTTCACTTTTCTCCACACCTCTCCAACATTTATTGTTTGTAGACGTTTTCATGATGGCCATTCTGACCAGTGTGAGGTGATACTTCATTGTAGTTTTGATTTGCATTTCTCTAATGATCAGTGATGTTGAACATCCTTTCATGTATTTGTTGGCAATCTGTATATCTTCTTTGAAAAAATGTCTACTTAGGTCTTCTGCCCATTTGTTGGGTGGTTTGGTTTTTTCATATTGAGCTGCATAAGCTGCTTGTATATTTTGGAGATTAATCCTTTGTCAGTTGCTTCGTTTGCAAATATTTTCTCCAGTTCTGAGGGTTGTCTTTCCGTCTTGTTTATGGTTTCCTTTGCTGTGCAAAAGCTTCATTAGGTCTCATTTGTTTATTTTTGTTTTTATTTCCATTTCTCTAGGAGGTGGGTCAAAAAGGATCTTGCTGTGATTTATGTCATAGAGTGTTCTGCCTATGTTTTCCTCTAAGAGTTTTATAAGAGTCTGGCCTTACATTTAGGTCTTTAATCCATTTTGAGTTTATTTCTGTCTGTGGTGTTAGGGTGTGTTCTAATGTCATTCTTTTACATGTAGCTGTCCAATATTCCCAGCACCACTTCTTGAAGAGGCTGTCTTTTCTCCATTGTATATTCTTGCCTCCTTGATAAAACATAAGGTGACCATATGTGTGTGGGTTTGTCTCTGGGCTTTCTATCCTGTTCCATTGATCTATATTTCTGTTTTTGTACCAGAACCACACTGTCTTGATTACTGTAGCTTTGTGGTATAGTCTGAAGTCTGGGAGCCTGATTCCTCCAGCTCCATTTTCCTTTCTCAAGATTGCTTGGGCTATTCAGGGTCTTTTGTGTTTCCATGCAAATTGTGAAATTTTTTGTTCTAGTTCTGTGAAAAATGCCATTGGTAGTTTGATAGGGATTGCATTGAATCTGTAGATTGCTTTGGATAGTAGAGTCATTTGCACAATATTGCTTGTTCTAATCCAAGAACATGGTATATCTCTCCAACTGTTTGTATCATCTTTAATTTCTTTCATCAGTTTCTTATAATGTTCTGCATACAGGTCTTTTGTCTCCTTAGGTAGGTTTATTCCTAGGTATGTTATTCTTTTTGTTGCAATGGTAAATGGGAGTGTTTCCTTAATTTCTCTTTCAGATTTTTCATAATTAGTGTTTAGGAATGCAAGAGATTTCTGTGCATTAGTGTTGTATCCTGGTACTTTACCAAATTCATTGATTAGCTCTAGTAGCTTTTCATAGCTTCTTTAGGATTCTCTATGTGTAGTATCATGTCATCTGCAAACAGTGACAGTTTTACTTCTTTTCCAATTTGGATTCCTTTTATTTCTTTTTCTTCTCTGATTGCTGTGGCTAAAACTTCCAAAACTATGTTGAATAATAGTGGTGAGAGTGGGCAACCTTGTCTTGTTCCTGATCTTAGTGGAAATGGTTTCAGTTTTTCACCATTGAGGATGATGTTGGCTGTGGGTTTGTCATATATAACCTTTATTATGTTGAGGTAAGTTCCCTCTATGCCCACTTTCTGGAGGATTTTATCATAAATGTGTGTTGAATTTTGTCAAAAGCTTTTTTTGCATCTATTGAGATGATCATATCATTTTTATACTTCAGTTTGTTACTATGGTATATCACATTGATTGATTTGCATATATTGAAGAATCCTTGCATTCCTAGAATAAACCCCAATTGATCAGGGTGTATGATCCTTTTAATGTGCTGTTGGATTCTGTTTGCTAGTATTTTGTTGAGGATTTTTGCATCATGTTCATCAGTGATATTGGCCTGTAGGTTTCTTCCTTTGTGACATCTTTGTCTGGTATTGGTATCAGGGTGATTGTGGCCTCGTAGAATGAATTTGGGAGTGTTTCTCCCTCTGCTATATTTTGGAAGAGTTTGAGAAGGATAGGTGTTAGCTCTTCTCTAAATGTTTGATAGAATTCACCTGTGAAGCCATCTGGTCCTGGGCTTTTGTTTGTTGGAAGAGTTTTAATCACAGTTTTAATTTCAGTGCTTGTGATTGGTCAGTTTATATTTTCTATTTCTTCCTGGTTCATTCTCAGAAGGTTGTGCTTTTCTAAGAATTTGTCCATTTCTTCCAGGTTGTCCATTTTATTGGCATAGAGTTGCTTGTAGTAATCTCTCATGATCTTTTGTATTTCTGCAGTGTCAGTTGTTACTTCTCCTTTTTTATTTCTAATTCTATTGATTTGAGTCTTCTCCCTTTTTTACTTGATGAGTCTGGCTAATGGTTTATCAATTTTGTTTATCTTCTCAAAGAACCCACTTTTAGTTTTATTGATCTTTGCTATCGTTTTCTTCATTTCTTTTTCATTTATTTCTGATCTGATCTTTATGATTTTTTTCCTTCTGCTAACCTTGGTTTTTTTTTTGTTCTTCTTTCTCTAATTGCTTTAGGTGTAAGGTTAGGTTGTTTATTTGAGATGTTTCTTGTTTCTTGAGGTAGGATTGTATTGCTATAAACTTCCCTCTTAGAACTGCTTTTGCTGCATCCCATAGGGTTTGGGTCATTGTGTTTTCATTGTCATTTGTTTCTAGGTATTTTTTGATTTCCTCTTTGAATTCTTTAGTTATATCTTGGTTATTTAGTAGTGTATTGTTTAGCCTCCATATGTTTGTATTTTTTACAGATTTTTTCCTGTAATTGATATCTTGTCTCATAGCATTGTAGTCAGAAAAGATACTTTATATGGTTTCAGTGTTCTTTAATTTGCCAAGGCCTGATTTGTGACCCAAGATATGATCTATCCTGGAGAGTGTTCAGTGAGCACTTGAGGAGAACGTGTAATCTGCTGTTTTGGGATGGAATGTCATATAAATATCAGTTAAGTCCATTTTGTTTAATGTAACATTTAAAGTTTGTCTTTCCTTATTTGTTTTCATTTTGTGTGATCTGTCCATTGGTGAAAGTGGGGTGTTAAAGTCCCCTACTGTGATTGTGTTACTGTCAATTTCCCCTTTTATGGCTGTTAGTATTTGCCTTATGTAGTGAGGTGCTCCTATGTTGGGTGCATAAATATTTACAATTGTTATATCTTCTTCTTGGATCAATCCCTTGATCATTATGTAGTGTCCTTCTTTGTCTCTTCTAATAGTCGTTGTTTTAAAGTCTATTTTGTCTGATATGAGAATGGGTACTCCAGCTTTCTTTTGATTTACATTTGCATGGAATATGTTTTTCCATCCCCTCACTTTCAGTGTATGTGTCCCAAGGTCTGAAGTGGGTCTCTTGTAGATAGCATATATACAGGTGTTGTTTTTGTATCCATTCAGCCAGTCTATGTCTTTTGGTTGGAGCATTTAGTCCATTTACATTTAAGGTAATTATAGATATGTATGTTCCTATTACCATTTTCTTAATTGTTTTGGGTTTGGTATTGTGGTATTTTCCTTCTCCTGTGTTCCCTGCCTAGTGTAGATCCTTTAGCATTTGTTGTAAAGCTGGTTTGGTGATGCTGAATTCTCTTAGCTTTTGCTTGACTGTAAAGGTTTTAATTTCTCCACTGATCCTGAATGAGATCCTTGTTGTGTAGAGTACTCTTGGTTGTAGGTTTTTCTGTTTCATCACTTTAAATATGTCCTGCCTCTGCCTTCTGGCTTCCAGAGTTTTGCTGAAAGATCAGCTGTTATCCTTATGGGGATTTCCTTGTATGTTATTTGGGTTTTTTCCCTTGCTTCTTTTAATATTTTTTTCTTTGTATTTAAAATTTGATAGTTTGATTAATATGTTTCTTGGCATGTATCTCCTTGAATTTACCCTGTATGGGACTCTCTGCACTTCTTGGACTTCATCGACTATTTCTTTTCCCATATTAATGAAGTTTTTATCTGTAGTCTCTTGAAATATTTTTTCAGTCCCTTTCTTTTTCTTTTCTTCTTCTTGGACCCCCATAATTCGAATGTTGGTGTGTTTGATGTTGTCCCAGAGGTTTCTGAGACTGTCCTCAGTTCTTTTCATTCTTTTTTCTTTATTCTGCTCTGCAGTAGTTATTTTCACTATTTTGTCCTCCAGGTCACTTATCCGTTCTTCTGCCTCAGTTATTCTGCTATTGATTCCTTCTAGAGAATGTTTAATTTCATTTATGGTGTTGTTCATTATTGTTTGTTTGCTCTTTAGTTCTTCTAGGTCCTTGTTAAACATTTCTTGTATTTTCTCCATTCTATTTCTAAGATTTTGAATCATCTTTACTATCATTACTCTGAATTCTTTCTCAGGTAGACTGCCTGTTTCTTCTTCATTTGTTTGTTTGGTGGGTGTTTACCTTGCTCCTTCATCTGTTGTGTGTTTCTCTGTCTTCTCATTTTGCTTAACTTACTGTGTTTGGGGTCTCCTTTTCACAGGCTGCATGTTCGTAGTTCCCATTGTTTTTGGTGTCTGCCCCCAGTGGGTAAGGTTGGTTCAGTGGGTTGTGTAGGCTTCCTGGTGGAGGGGACTGGTGCCTGTGTTCTGGTAGATGAGGCTGGATCTTGTCTTTCTGGTGGGCAGAACCACATCAGGTGGTGTGTTTTGGAGTGTCTGTGACCTTATGATTTTAGGAAGCCTCTCTGCTAATGGGTGGGGATGTGTTCCTGTCTTGCTAGTTGTTTGGCATAGGATGTCCAGCACTGTAGCTTGCTGGTCGTTGAGTAGAGCTGTGTGTTAAGGTTGTGATGGAAATCTCTGGGAGAGCTTTTGCTGTTTGACATTACGTGGACCTGGGATGTCTCTGGAGGACCAGTGTCTTGAACTTGCCTCTCCCAACTCAGAGGCACAGGCCTGAAACCTGCCCGTAGCACCAGGACCCTGTCAGCCACACAGCTCAGAAGAAAAGTTAGGGAAAAAAATGAAAGAAAAAAAAGAATATTAAAATAAAATAATTGAAAAATACTATTAAAAATAAAAACATTAAAAAATCATTAAAAATTAAAGAAAGAAACAAAGAAGAGAGCAACCAAACCAATAAACAAATCCACCAATGATAACAAGTGCTAAAAAGTATACTACAAAAAAACCCAAAACACCGGACAGACAGAACCCAGGACAAATTGTAAAAGCAAAGCTATACAGACAAAATTACACAAAGAAGCATACACATACACACTCACAAAAAGAGAAAAAGGAAAAATATATATATAAACAAAAAGCAAATCAGTAAACAAATCTACCAATGACAATAAACTCTAAATACTAAACTAAGATAAACATAAAACCAGAAACGAATTAGATGCAGAAAGCAAACCCCAAGTGTACAGTTGCTAACCAGTCCACCAACTTAATTTTGGGACGATTCATTGTCTATTCAGGTATTCCACAGATGCAGGGTACATAAAGTTGATTTTGGGGATTTAATCCTCTGCTCCTGAGGCTGCTGGGGGAGATTTCCCTTTCTCTTCTTTGTTCGCACAGCTCCCGGGGCTCAGCTTTGGATTTGGACCTGCCTCTGCGTGTAGGTCACCTGAGGGCATCTCTTGCCTGCTCAGACAGGACAGGGTTAAAGGAGCAGCTGATTTGGGGGCTCTGGCTCACTCAGGCCTGGGGGAGGGAGGGGAATGGACGCGGGGTGAGCCTGCAGCAGCAGAGGCCGGTGTGACGTTGCACCAGTCTGAGGCACGCTGTTTGTTCTCCTGGGGAAGTTGTCCCTGGATTACGGGACCCTGGTGGTGGCGGGCCGCACAGGCTCCCGGGAGGGGAGGTGTGGATAGTGACCTGTGCTTGCACACAGGCTTCTTGGTTGCTGCAACAGCAGCCTTAGCTAAGTCTCATGCCTGTCTCTGGGGTCCACACTGATAGCCGCGGCTCGCGCCCGTCTTGAGCTCATTTAGGCGGTGCTCTGAATCCCCTCTCCTCGCACACCCCGAAACAATAGTGTCTTCCCTCTTAGGCAGGTTCAGACTCTTTCCCGGATCCCTACCCGCTAGCTGTGGTGCACTAGCCCGTTCAGGCTTTGCTCACGCCGCCAACCCCAGTCCTCTCCCTGGGGTCCGACCTCCGAAGCCCAAGCCTCAGCTCCCAGCCGCCACTCGCCCCAGCGGGTGAGCAGACAAGCCTCTTGGGCTGGTGAGTGCTGGTCGGCACTGATCCTCTGTGCGGGAATCTCTCCACTTTGCCCTCCGCACCCCTGTTGCTGCGCTCTCCTCTGTGGCTCCGAAGCTTCCCTCCACCCTACCACCCGCAGTCTCCGCCCGCAAAAGGACTTCCTACCTTTCCTCCTTCACAGCTCCCTCCCAGTGGTCCAGGTCCCATCCCTATTCTTCTGTCTCTGTTTTTCTTTTGTCCTTCCCACATACGTGGAGATTTTCTTGCCTTTTGGGAGGTCTGAGGTCTTCTGCCAGCGTTCAGTAGGTGTTCTGTAGGAGTTGTTCCCCATGTAGATGTACTTCTCATATATTTGTGGAGCGGAAGGTGATCTCCATGTCTTACTCCTACGCCATCTTGAAGGTCTCTTAATCTTAACTAACTTTGACATATATATATTTTTTTTTCCCCAAAAGTTTTGAAATATGTCATCACTGTGTAGATCCCTGTCCATTGGGAAAGTACTCAATTCACAGACATTTTCCGTCTGGTTTCTAGGCGGTTTTCCTAGCAGTAACGCAGTACCTCCATGAATACAAAATGATTTACAGATAAACTGGAAATGCAGCTTTCCTATTATTCTACTGACCTTTGAGAGTCAGATGCAGAATCCAATATCACAGATGACAGATTTTTATAGGATCAAGACGTGACCTGGAATTACTTTCAGTGCACTTAAGTAGGTGCACTCTGATCTAGAAAGTTAAAGTTTGCTCAGATCAATGGGTTTCCATTATTTCTTGCTTGATATTTCTCTTTAGTTCTATTTTCAGTGCATCTTATTTGTTAGAAAGGTGTTGATTTTCAGTGTGTGTGGATGATGTTTAATATCTTTTCATGTCACTGAAATATGTTTAATTATATTATTCAAACCAGAGAACTGTGTCTAAGATAAAATTGGATTCAGTTGTGCCCAATCTCTTGTTGACAGCATTCCATTAAAAAAATGTATGTATATATGTATATGTCTATCTACTTATACTCTTCTGAATCTATAAATCTACAGAACTTTGAAAACTATCTTAACCCCAGCAAACCATATTACAGAAGAACAATTGAAACAGCATATGGCAGTATACACTAAACTTGTCATGGAAACTTCTTTCCCTTCTTCTTGCCCTAAATCCTCTAACAGTGCTTATTTACCACTTAGGTTTAGACAGCCTTCTCCATCACTTAACTGTACTTCCAAATATAATACCTTGCTTCCTGAGGCTTTCAGGGGAAGTTCTGGGCCCATGATTTTAACTCCCTGTTTGGTCCCCAGCTCCAGGGTTAGCCAGGTTAAGTTTGGCAACAGTGCTCCACAGGTATAAGTTGTAGAGCATTTATGTTCAATTATGCCATCATTTGATATGTGAGGCTGAATATAAATGAGGAATGAGAAATCCAGGTAAGTCAAGTGATGCAGGAATTCAATAGAGAATTAGGATCTGGCAAGATTGTTTCTTTGCTTTCGTTAGTTTTGAGAGGATATTTAATTTTCAGGGTCTTCTCAAATTCTAAGGATCAGAGGGTAGAAAGTCTTTATACTTGGAAACTTTTAATGTGCTTCCTTGATCACAGTTGTCATGCCTTTGCAACTTTGGATCAAATTTCTGGTTTTGGTCTCAAAAAGTAGATGGATAGGAAAGGGCAGAATAGGTTAAAGAAAAATTTTAACATTGTTTTTTCTTTTGAGAAGGATTAGTGTTAGCTGCCTACATGATGTGATTTCAGACTTGTATCTCTGAAATACTTTCTTCACTAACCCCTTGTTATCTGATATTTTCCCATTAAATTTTTTTTCGAAGCTTTTTAAAAAAAATTTTATTGAAGTATAGTTGATTTACAATTTTTTAATTTAATTTTTTAAATTGTAGTTCATTTACAATACTGTGCCAATCTCTGCTATGCAGCACAGTGACTCAGTTATACACATAGAGACATTCTTTTTCTTATATTCTTTTCCTTCATGGTTTATCACAGGATATTGAACATAGTTCCCTGTGCTATATTGTAGGACCTTGTTGTTTATCCATCCTGTATATAATAGTTTACATCTGCTAATCCCACACTCCCAGTCCTTCCCTACCACCCCCCCGCCACAACCCTTGGCAACCACAAGTCTGTTCTCTATGTCCGTGAGTCTGTTGCTATTTTGTAGATAGGTTCATTTTGCCGTATTTTAGATTCCACATACAAGTGATATATGGTATTTGTCATTCTCTTTCTTACTTCACTTAGTCTGATAGTCTTTAGTTTCATCCATGTTGCTACAACCCATTAACTTTCTTTTTTAATGATTTAAAGCTTTATTCACAGTTAAAATACAAATGCCTATATTTCACCTAACTAAACTTGGGCAAATGTGATAAGCTTTACAACTCCCTGCCCTCAGGCCAGGTTTTGAAAGAGTGGTAGTAGAGAGGGTGACAATAGTGGAAACCACTCACTCTCATGTTCTGACAATCAAACTTTCTCCTTAGCTGTACTAGCCATATTCCTGCCTTGTTTACTACTCCTCCACCTCTACACACCCTGCCCCCGCCTTTTTTCATCCCTCCCATCTTCCTCTGTTCCTTTCTTTCCTCTCTCCTTCCTTCCTTTTTCCCTTTTGCTTTTCCAGAAAAATTTTCAGTGTATGTCTCAGTTTTGATGCTTCTGTTTAATATTTATTTTTATTTCCCAAACGCTGTAGGCTTCTTTGATCAGCAGATCCATTTTTTTTCTTGCATCTCATGGACATTTTCTTTAATATATAAATGAACTGTTTTCCCTTCTTCCATTTATAGCATAGAATACAAGATTTCCCTAAAATGAAGAACAATTGATTTTCTTCTGCTGGATCATCATTTTCTGTCTGATATACCTATTAACTCTCTCCTAAGAGCTTCGTAATCTCTTTGTCTTTGTTCTCTGTGCTCATTTGGCCTCTATTTCTGTATTTGGCCCTATATGTTCTGTTTATGCTGTTTCAAATTTATTTATTATTTTTGTAATAGTGATGTTTTGATCTCCAATTTGTCTTTTTCTCTTTGCAATCTCATTTTTCACTTTATTCTGTTGTCTTATCCTTTCATCTTGGGTGTCTTGTTTCATTGATTTCATGTTGTCCGTGAGTTCTTCTAAAGAACAAACGACTCGTGGAGATTTTTTCCCCTGTTTTTTGGGTAGTGTTTAAGTCCATAATTGATTCTTCCTTTTTGTCCTTTGTCTCTTTTTTTTTTTTTTTGCGGTACGTGGGCCTCTCACTGTTGTGGCCTCTCCCGCTGCGGAGCACAGGCTCCGGACGCGCAGGCTCAGCGGCCATAGCTCACGGGCCCAGCCGCTACGCGGCATGTGGGATCCTCCCAGACTGGGGCATTAACCCATGTCTCCTGCATCGGCAGGCGGACGCTCAACCACTGCGCCACCAGGGAAGCCCCTTTTTTTTCAATTTCACTGGACTTTCCCTGATTTTGTTTGGAATTTAAATTAAGAAAAGAATTACATGTTTCTTGTAATTAGTAAACAATATGGAGGTGTATAAAGAAAATTTTTTTCTTTGCTACACTCCTCCCACCTCCCACTCCCCTGAGGCTATTATTGCTAATGGTCTTATGTGTATATGTTCATATTTTTCTTTCTGCTAATAGTATTTATTAATATATATGTACACACACATATGCAACATATATGGCCTTCTATTTCTTTCAAAAATAAGATGTAACTTCATATACATTTTGAAATTTGCTTTCTACAAATTTGCTTTTTTAAAATTTAATAATCTACAATAAATCTCCTTCCAAACCACTGATCTAACCATTTTTAAAAGTAGCTGCCTAATACTCTATTTTATGGATGTGCTAAATTTTATTTAACTATATCGCTATTCAGAATTTTTTTTGTTACTGTAAACTATACTTCAGTAGATACTAAAGTGCTATATTCTTGTATACTAATGCTTTTATACTGTTGAATTGATTTCAAAAGGGGAATTTTGAGTCAGAGGATATGTGCATTTAGTTATTGATAGACACTGTTGGATTACTTTCCCAAGTGCTCATAACAGTTCAGACTTGCATCAGTATTGCATGTGAGTGAATATTTACCCATTTGCTGTCCAGTTCTGGATGTAATCGAAATTTTAATTTTTGCTAATATTATGGATGAAAATGGTACCTCATAGCTAGTTTGATTTGCATTTCTTGGGCTATAAATGAAAAGGAGCAACTTTTCAAGTGTTTTTTCAAGTGGCATTTGCTCTTCCATGAGTTGCCTCATAGTCTTTGCTCATTTTTTCTATTGAGTTGCTTGCATTTATATATAAAATGATTTTTGTTCTTTGTGTATAAATTCTTTGTCCTACATGTTGCACATATGTTTCTTCCAGTCTCTTGTATGTTTAGACTTTACGTAGTGCTTCACCTTAGTGAAAATTTCAAAAGCATAATAATTAGAAACTCCAGAGAAAAATTAACAAAATAAAAAACTATGTAAGAGACAACATGCATTTAAGGCACAGTATTTCATTCTGCAGAGAACAAGATCCATGAAGTTATAATAGTGCAAACAAAAATAAAATTAAATGAACCGTTTTCCTTTCTAGAATCTCCTCTTTTTGCATTCCTCTTTGGGCTGATTTATTTCACCCTGGGAAACCCTGTTTATCTTTTTTTTTTTTTTTTGCTTCGCTTAGACTTCACTGTTTCTGATCCTACTGTTCCTGATGCTGTTTGGTTTACTCCTCATTTTGCAGGATGGTATCCTCAATTAAGGTGTGTGGAATGTAAAATTTAAGTGTCCTTGTATGCCTGAAAATGAAACTTTATTTTGCCTGCATAGTTAATAATTTAAGCTGGTGAGAGAATTTCAGGTTGAAAATGGTTGTTCATCTCCATTGTCTTATAACACCCAGTGATGCTTATTATAAGTTTAATGCAAGTATAATTCTTGTTTCTTTGTAGGCACCTTGTTTTTTCTCTCTGCTTAATGCCTTATGGATGAGCGTATTCTCTTTATCCTGTTCTTAAATTTCACTACAAGGTGTGAAACTTAAAATTAACTTCCTAGTATTCACTAAATTCTTTCAATTTTAAGATTTATGTTTTGTTTAGCTTTTGAAAAATTTCTTGTATGGATTAAAAAATTATTTACTTTCTGTTATGGACTGAATTATGTCTCCCACTTTCCCACAAATTTATGTGTTGAAGCCCTAATCTCCAATGTGAGGATAGGGCCTTTAAAGAGATAATTAAGGTTAAGTGAGGTCATGAAGGTGGGATTTTAACCTGATAAGTCTGGTGTTCTTATAAGGAGAGGAAGAGACACCAGAGATCTCTCTATTTGCCCACAGAGGAAGGCCACGTGGGAACACAACAAGAAGGCAGTCATCTGTAAGCCAGGAAGAGATGTCTCATGAGAAACCCACACTCCCAGTTCCTTGATCTTGGACTTTGGACCTCCAGAACAGTGAGAAAATACATTTCTGTTGTTTAAGCCACTACCCAGTCTATGATATTCTATTATGCCAGCCTGAGCTGCCTAGTAAGCTTCTCTCCTCTCCATTTTCCCTGCTTCTCTTTTTGGAATTCCCAATGGTTGGATACTATACCACCTGGAGAAATCTTCTGGGTCTTTTATATTTTCCATATTATGTTTTTTAATACCACATTTGAGAGATTCCTTTATTTTCCAATCCTTCTACTAAACTAATATTTTAGAAATAATCTTTCTCATGTCTACCAACTCTTGTTTTCTAATTGTTCCATATCATTCTCAAATTAATCTGAGTTAATAATTAAAATACTTTATAAGTTTTTTTTTTCTCTTTTCTGGAGTTGGTATTATTTTGGTTGATATTGGGCTTTTTCTTTCATTTCCAGACAGTTTTGATCAATTATTTAGCAAAGACTTCTGAGCACATATTGTGACTCAGGCACTGTTCTAGGCACTATGGATATGGTAGTAAATAAAACTGACCACTGTGTTCCATGGAGCTTTCATCTTAGAGTGGAAAGAATATGACTAGACAAAAATTAAATATAATAAATTGACATAGCAGTAATATGGAGAAAATTCTAACTGTGGGAACTTATCCACGTGTGAGAGAGTGACTAGGAGGTCAGAGAAGGCCTGTCTAAAGAAGCTGAGATCTGAAAGAAAAAATGCTGGCTCTCTGTGTGAAGATCCAGCGGAAGGTATGTCAGGCAGAGGGAACAACAATTATAAATGTCCTGAGGTTGGGGCAGTCTTCAGAAATCACTAATGAATTCAAGAAAAGAGTGTTTACAGCAGAATGAGGAAAAGGGAGAGAGTATACATGAGATAAAGTGAGGGACGCTGGCAGGGCCAAGTCACCTGGGGTCCTCCAGCCTTGGTGATGGGTTTGGATTTTATTCTGAGTGAGAAAGGAGTCCTTTGGGTGGATTCTAGGAGGGACATAACAAGTTGTGATTTACATTTTTAAGAGCTCACTCTGGCTTCTCAATGGAGAATGCATGGCAGGAAATCGGAACAAAAGCCAAGAGTGGAGGTAGGGAGATTAAAAGGCTATTGTGGGAGTATCTGGGTAGAAGATGAGATTGGCTTGGACTTCGGTGGTATCTGTGAAGCAAGTAAAAGGGGACTGACTGGTTTAGGATAACGGCTGGGGTCAAACTCGGCAGAACTTGCTTAGGGACAGAGGAAATGGGAAGTATCAGCAAAGACTCAGCTTCTGGCTTGAGCAACTGAGTGGTTGGGTGATGTTCCATTTACTAAGATGAAATAGAGCAGGAAGGAGGTTTGAGGGATGATGGAGTAAGAGTTGTTTGCTTTTCAGGAATTGAAAATATCATAAAACAGGTATTGCGATATAGATTTGAGAGATACCAGCCTATCAGTGGTACTTGAAACAATAGGATTAATTTTTGTCCAAATCAAAGGGTAACTTAATAGAAAGCCTGACAGAGAGTTCTGGGTATATGGGCAGGGCTAGTAGTAGGATGTAAGACTTTTTTTTAAGGAGGGCAGAAGGGGAGCCAGTCTTAATTCTGGATCCCAAACGCCAGAATGCAGAGGACCTTACTCTGAGCTTAACTTTTATTAGCTGTGCTAGTTCTCTAGCAGACAACTCATTCTAGTATTATATTATTACTAGCAAAGACCTTTTATTTTGCTCTAGACTGTACATGTTTGGCTGTTGGCAACCTGTGTACGATAGATAGACGTGGGTATGGGTTGAAAATCCCACGTAGAGACCTTTAACCCATCTCCTCATGCTCAGATTCTTACTGCCATGCTCTGTCAGACCACACAGTGTGAAGGTGGTTCTGAGACTCCTGATGAGCAGGACACTCATCAGGAATCTCAGGACCCCTTGCTTCCTTCTTCCTCCCACATGGTATGCTTTCATTATTATGGAACGTTTTGGATAGACCCCATTCACTGCTGGTTCCCACCTTTTCTCTTTGTTGTTGATGGATTGTAACTTTGTTATGCTCTTATTGTTATTTTAACAAGTCCTCTAAAGGAAGAGAGCAACATAAGTCTGCCATTCTGAAACGGAAAGTTCTAATTTTATGTAGATAAAAATGTTTGTCCTCTACAGAGTTGACCCTTCATCTTTTTTTTAAAAAAACATACTATATTTACCTTTATTTTTTGGGAGTATTTTTGCAGTTAGTTTCCATCTCATTTTATTTCATTGGCATTTAATGTGGCTGGCACTTTTTAGGACTCCTATGTAATGTGTTTCAATTCTGTTAGACTCTTTCCCCATCTTACCTGAGACATGTTAGTCTTACTCTCTTGAATGATGTACTTGGTTTTTGTCCCTCTTTTTTCACAAACTAAAAGTTTTGTGGCCCTGCAAAGTTTTACTTCATTTAGAGGTTAGGATCACCAGGTATAAAGTTCTGAAGGTAGAGTTCATTTTTTTTTTTAAGGAATCCATCTCTGCATCCCTAAAGGATCTGCCCCTGAGCTTTAAGTGTAGAGATTCAAGAAGCCTTAATGAAATGAATAGCTGAAAGGAAACGTTTCTCTCACTCACTTCTACTGACTTGTTTACTCATTCATTCCGCAAACATTTACTGAAGAGCCAATTGAAGAACCATTGCTATACACAGGGGATCCAGAGCCAAACAAGGCTGCCGTGCCTTCTAGAAATTCAGAAATGTAGCACGCATCATTTATCTTGTGTTGTGCTCTGTTAAATTTGTGAAAGTATTTTGTCTCTGATAGAAAGGTGGTTGAGGGTGAAAGCTGTTTCATATATTTCTTTGGAACTCATTCCCCTTGCACTCCAAAAAAATACCTGGGCACCGCATTATAAGTCCACAGTCACCTCTGGTCTGTGTTCTGCTGCCATCGAGGACCTGATGATGCTTCCTCTGAGAGGGCATATTCTTCCCATGGCGCTTTCTTAAAACCACATTATGGCTCTTATTTATATGCTTCTTCAAAGCTTTAAAAGTAGTAAGTATACAAAAATATTAACCGTTTAAATATTATGGTAGGGATGGTACCAACTGTAGTAGGTAGTGTCTGGAAAGGGTTGAAATTTGTTTTCACTTGGGCAGTGTTGAGATGGAATAAGACAAGTTCAGGGTTCAAGAAGATGATATCCAGGGATGGCAGGAATGAAGATTTGGGTTTGGGAGTGACCAGTCAGCATTTCTGAGTAGCTCTTTCCATTTTCTTAAGTCAAAGCACAGAAGACCAAGACAAGAGAACACAGAGTGGGTGATAGAAAGTGCATGGTTTCTGTTGCCAGTTGAGTTGTCTTCTCTTTGTTGGCATTTGGCTGCATGCTAGATTTTTGTCTTTTTTCTCTAGTAGGGCTCACAGAAAATCTATTTATTAGCTTGCTGGTTTTTGGTCTTTTTCTCATTGCTGAGAATTTGAGTATATCATTATGTCTTTAGTTTTTGTTTTTTTTCAGTAGTTGTGGTTTGCAGGCCCTAGAGCACAGGCTCAGTAGTTGTGGCGCATGGGCTCAGTAGTTGTGGCTAGCAGGCTCTAGAACACAGGCTCAGTAGTTGTGGCGCATAGGCTTAGTTGCTCCGCGTTATGTGGAATCTTCCCGGACCAGGGTTTGAACCCGTGTCCCCTGCATTGGCAGGCAGATTCTTAACCACTGCACCACCAGGGAAGTCCTATGTCTTTAGTTTTTATGTATTTTTTTCTTAATGTAAAACATATGTAGTAGTAAGTGTGGGAGAAGGACTTGAGATAATTGCTGTATGGATTACTTCACTGTAGTATGTATGTCAGATGTACACATATAGTATACAGTATAATACAGCATAGTATGGAATAGCACAACAATGCACAAAATCCCTTCTACCTAGGTGGAGCTCAGATTTAATTCTGCCACAGAGTCTTCCTTGAACAACTATCTAGAGGTCATCTCACCCACTTATCTAGAGTATGTATTTAGCACTTAGCTAATATTACAAGTCAGTTTATGAGATATCTGTTTAAATATTAGGAGTAATGCAAATAATAAAAGGTAGCACGCATTGAGTGTTCACTATATGCTAGGCTCAGTGGTAGGCAAACTCAGATATAAACTCCCAATAAGCGAGAACAATGTGTTTGAGGTCAGGTCATTATATCTCCATTATATCATGATGGCTGCATAAAAAGAACATTGAAAAAAATAATCAAATTATTCGTTGATTTTGTACATAATTTTAAGTATCCCATCTTTAAAACAAGAATTTTAGAAATATTGCATCGGTAGTTCTCTGTAGAATTTGAAAATACCTGTAACATTAGATTTCATTTATTAGATATTCAGAACTTCAGTGTGATTAGGATTTGTACATTTTTGTAATAGAATAATAGTAATTGATAATGTGTATTGATTACTTATTATGTGCCAGACCTTGTTGTAATCATTTTAAAGGATTAGATCTTTTAGTCTTTGTAATAACTATCCTTATTATCCCCAATTTCAGAGGAAGAAATTGAGGACCTCCCCCCAATGCTGTTCTGCCTGTCAATAAAAATACAGCATTTGGATTTTGTGTTTATGTAATTTAATTCTTCTTCAGCATATAGTATTTGCTGTCCTATTTCAATCGTGTAATTTATGGAAGCCTATACTTTTATAAGAAACTAAAGGAAAAATATGTTCGAGAAGATACATTCTCCATATTATATGGCCTGTTTAAAAGGACAACCATTGATTAAAAAGCTGCATCAGTATAACCACTGATGGGGTGGCTACGTTGAAAGAAAAGAAGGATGCTGAGAGAAGGTTATAGAGATACATGAAGTTGATTTGCTGCCTCGTTCAAGCTTAAGTGACTACAGCCAAAAAGTTGATACCAGAAAAATCACAAAGTAGTGCAAATATTAGCATGGTAAATTTTATAAAAATAAAAGAATTGTTAAATCTGATAAAAGAATGAAAGAAAGCTTACCCATGGATAAGATAAAATAATCTTTTTTATGTTAAGTTCCAGTAGGGATTTGTTGATCTGAAAATTAACATGTGGTTCTGCTTATTGAAAACCTTCTTCCTCAAATTATTTCCTCCTCTTATTTGCAGGGTAATTGGGCCTGAGGAAGTCATGACAGCTAGGATTTTAAGGAGTTTATTTGAATAAACTGAGAACTCTAAGCATATCTTTGTTTCTTCTTAGCTTCAAAATAATTTATCAGTTAACCATCACAGCATCCTAGAGAGTTGGGATCAAAATATTATTCTCACTTTGCAGGTGGCTTTAGGCAGAGACCAGATAAGTGCCTTATCTGAGATCACTGGTAAGCCAGGGGCAGAGCGGGAATTAGAATGTCACACTCTGGATGCTTCATCTTGGGTTTAGTTGAGGAATTCTCACCAACTTCTGTGCAGACCCCATGGCAAATGGGGAAACAAAGGTGAGGCGGAGAATCAGTGCTACCTGGGTCTGCTTGAGGCTCTCCCTGTGAATTTCTGTGTGTCTGGGGGGAGTTAAGAACCCAGGAGCCCATAAACTAACCTCCAGATAATAACATCAACAATCCGTGTTTTCAAATTTATGTGTTTCTTTGAACTGACAGCCTCATCTCCCTAGTTTACTGCCAAAGGCTAATACTGTGCTAAGCTTTACCATGAAAATCTTTCTCACTCTAGAAAATAGCTGAAAGAAAATGAAATGACATTTTCCTCTTCAATTAAACCTATAGCTTTGTTTACTATAGAAAAGTGCAATGCTTACTAAATAAAGATCTAGGATTCTACTATATGTTCTTTAAATACCAACCTATATTAAGTATGTAAAAGTATCAATCAGCTAAGTGAAATTTAGCAAAAATGGAAAGACAGAGTGATAGGATAAATGGAAAAGCTGGAGGCAAACTTATAGTTCCAAAATATTTATGGCTTCCTACTGAAAACAAAAAGTACTGCTGAATAGGTCTGCGTATTGAAAACATATGCTCAGATTCTGGAGTTTCACAGTTTTTAAAGCAAGTTATTAGAACATATATTGCCGAGTATTTTCTCATCATAGGCAAAATGACAAATTTGATTTATGAATTGTCAGTTGCAATAAAACAGATCAGAACATAGTCATTTTACCTAATAAGTGATATGATGTTATTAATTCTTATCTCAACTCCAAACATTACTGAAAGTGATAGAAGCTTCCAAAGCCACAAGGAAGACACTAGAACTAAACTGCTATAAATTCACCCCAAAGCAAGAAAGGGACAGGTGATTAAAAATATGATTTGTTTTTCATTTATTAGAGAAAATACACAAAAAATTCAAGAAGAAAAATCTGCATATCTTAAACCAGAGTAAGAATTTTGTTCTACTTTTAATATTTTTCTAACCAGCTGCACATATTATTGAAACAATTATTTTCATTCTGCACATACATTTCGTAATTATTGCATTTATCAATATGTTGCAATGATTGCTCATATTTTTCACTATTTTTTGAGTATGTTGTTTTAAAAGGCTGCGTCTTAGTCTGTCATTTGTGGTACTATAATCCATTTAACCAATTTTGCATATCTGGCCATGCGGATGTTTCCATTTTTTACCTATTATAAATAATACTGTGATGAACATGTATATACTGAAAATTTTCTGCATATATTTGGTATTTTATTATTTTCTTAGGATAGGTATTTTTAGTGTCTTCATTATGGAGTCCTTCACTTTTGATTAATCCTCCGGGTGGTTAAAATTTGAAGTTTAAATTTTTCATATTCAAAAATATAATTGACATACATTTGAATTCTTGTATATCTGATAATATATTTCTTTGATCTTCACATACAAGAAATATTTTATGTAGGGATATATTGGGTTATAATTTTTACCACCTAGACCTCTATAAGTTTTACCACCTAGGGATATATTGGGTTATAATTGTTACCACCTAGAACTCTACAGATGTTGGCTCATTGCTTCCTGCTATTTTTTGATGGGGAGGAGTCTGATTTTTTTTTCTTTTGTAGATAACTTTTCTGCTAAGTTAAGAAATAATGTATTTTCTTTAGCCTTGAAATCATGAAGTTCAACAGTATCAATTCAGGTTTTCATTTTTATTAATATTGCTTGTTAATCACTGAGACTTTTTCATTTTTAGACTCAAGCCATTCTTTTGTATAGGAATATATTGTACTGTTATACTAAATATGTATAATTATATTATAATATGTAGTCCTATTATAATTCAGATTTATTAAGTTTTTGTTCAAATGACTTCTTCTTCAAGAACAAAAGTGATGTGGCACATAATTTTCCCATTAACTACATCTACTTTTTCTTCTCTCATGATTTTAATCTGTTAGTTTCTTATATATTGGAGACAGCTGTTCAAATTTGTTCTACACACTATTCAATTTTCACCAGTGTTGGCTTTGTTCTTCAGTGAATCTAATCTTGAGTGATTCTAATCTCATGAAGATATTACTTTTGCCATTTTACTTTTAATTTATGTCCTTTTCATTTCAACTCATCTCCTAGCCAAATTCCTCTTTCATATCAGTACTTTGTCTTACCCTCTCATCTCTCAGCACTTATTTCAAAGGTCTATACTTTGAATTGTATTGTGAAAAGAGACAGTGTTTCTAAAAATCACATTTCCTGAAGCATCTTTTAAAGGAATCCATTCTTAAAGCTATGTTCTTTTACGTTAAAGAAAAATTTTCTGGTCCTCACACCTTCTTTGCATTTATTATTCATTCTTTAAACAGGAAGTGAATTCAGCCTACTTATTGTTTGTAAGCAGGGATGTTATGTCAGTTAGAACTGCTTTAGGCTGAGGTAAGAAAACACCACAATGGCCAAACCAGATAGAGCCTTTCATTCTCATGTGACCAGAAGTCTAGAGCTAAGCAGTCCGGAGCCAACATAGCTGGTCAAGGAAGTGACTGGGGACCAAGGCTGCTTCTAGTTTCTCAACCTCCAACCCTAGGGTGACTTTTATTCTTATGGTCACAGAGTGGCTGTACCAACTCTGGGCATCATTTCTCTCTCTCTGATGGGTATATAATATATAATGGGTATATAATGTATATTATGTATGTAATGGGCATGTAACTTAAAGAGGGGAAGTACAAGGAGAAGAAAGTGGGTGTCCACTTTTTTTTTGATTAGAAAAATAGTCTATTTGTGAAAGCTCCTCTCAGCACATTTCTGTTTCTGTTTCATTGCTAAGAACTATGTCACATGGTCACCTATAGCTGCAGTGGAGTTAGGACATATGTATTTTTAGCTGGTACAGTCATTTTTTTAAAACTATGGTTGAAGACAAAAATTACAGGTGCAAAGACCTTTAACATTTTGAATTTCTGGCAATACATGTAAAAAGAGAGCTACAAATGCAGGAATATCTCTGGCCAGCTGGGAAAGCAGCTTTCAGTGAAGAGCAGCAAACTCAGCTCCTCTTTTCTGAAATAGAGGACAAGCATTGCCTAGGATGGTGATTCTTTCCTAAGTGCTAGGAAACATTCAAAGGTGATATCTATTGATACTGCCTTGTCTATTATCAAGTAAGGCAGGAATATAAATAATTCTAGATTATAAAATCTTTGAGGGTATTGTATATGCTCTGGTTATATTTTTTCCAAACTTGTATATTGCCTCATTAATAGTGGTAAATAGTCAATAAAATTATGCTAAACTAGCAATATTAAATTGAATGCTATAGATAAATTCGATTATAAAGATACATATACTGTGCTCCGGGGCACAGAGTGGAGACAGATTTCAGACCAGCCAATTTGTGGATGTGGTGGTCCTTGCGCCAGGCCTTAAAGGGAAGTAGGACTTAGGAAGGAGGAGATGCTGAATGACAGGGAAGCACCCAGGACCAGGGACTAGCATGAACAGGAAGGAGGTAGTCAATGAAGGAAGCATTGAGTGATGGAGAAGGAAGACCTGGTCAGCATTATAGGAGCTCTTGACCTGGTTGTTATTCTGTGGATGATACATGTGAAGCTTTTGAAGTTCTGAGAGAATGTATCAGAGTTATGTAGGTTGAAATGGAGAAGAAAACCCTGGGGATAGGA
Organism: Phocoena phocoena; assembly: GCF_963924675.1. Taxonomy (NCBI): domain Eukaryota; kingdom Metazoa; phylum Chordata; class Mammalia; order Artiodactyla; family Phocoenidae; genus Phocoena; species Phocoena phocoena. Next base: position 18,320,002 of record NC_089239.1, on the reverse strand, counting down.
AGATTACTCTGGATCTTCTACCTGTTCTCCCTGACTCCAATAGTGAGGATTTAAATAGGGTGATAAGTTTACATATTATTTTAAGAAGCTTTAAGTGCTCAGAATTGGGAATATTATAGCCCTTATTACATGACACTCTCTCTTCATTTTCTAGGTATGGCTTGCTTTCACTCATTCATATATTTATTTATTTTTATGTAAAATAATGTAATAAGCACTATGAACACCAAACCTAAACTAAACAAATGGTCCCTACTTCTTTCCCATTTCTTTGGTAACTCTTTCTTTCTTTCCTTTTTATATGGTTTCATTGCATTTATATGTATCCCTTCAAAAGCATGTTTCTTTGTTGTTGTTTCTGTTTTTGGTTTTTGTTTTTAACTTTCTAGAAAGGTATTATGCTGTATGTAATATTTTGGGACAATGTCTCTCACTTAATATCATTTTCTAAGATCTATGCTGTATTTTAAAAATGCAATTTCTTTTTGCACTTTTAATTATTCTTCTTCTAGTTGTGATGAATTTAATTAAATCAGTTAATTTATTTGCCTAGTTTAATTTGTTGTCACTGGGACAAATTTATGAAGGGACTGGGTCTAAACCTAGTTTTATTTGTCATGGCCATGAAATAGTGAAATTCAATCTTAAATTCAATTTTAACTTAATTGAAATATCTTTGCTACCATCTACTAAATATCAGTAATAAAATATAAACATAGCCTTTTTGGCTATGCACGGTGCTATGCACGGTAGGACATTTCCTCAGTTGGACCATCGTGAGACAATTTTGGCCAAACATCAATAATGTCATGAATTTCTGGAACACATCCTCCAATCAGAATGTACATTAAATATGTGTTAAAGTAGTAAATATTGGATATGTCAGTTACAGCTGCATGTAAAGATAATTTTGGGTGATGCTTTATCTCTCAGATCTAGCAAAGCTAAGCAGAGGAATTTTGTCATATTTGACCATTCAAACTCTTTTTTAAAGTTATTCTCCAGCTGTAGGGAAAATTTGGGCCTGATTAAGCAGAAGAAATTATAATTGCCCAATTTCACAAGAAAGTATATAATTCCATATACATCTTTCTAGCATTTAATCACATAAGGATCTTTTCTGAGATATTTGTGTCTTTCCTGGACAGTGGCTTTCTTTGGTACCTGATACTCTTTCAGAATTAGGGGGACCAACTTACCTCAGTTTCCCTGTGCCTTCTCCAGTTTTAACACTGTAGTGATGTGTCCCAGTTGGGGCCATGCCTATAAATTCTTTCTTAAGCGCCTAGAATTGTTTATAGTTAGGTCATGTCAAGTATCAATAATATATGCTCTTCTGGTGATGAGTATCAGATATATTAGATACTCATTTACATTTTAATGTAACATTTGTACTACTTAAAATTCATATTTTATAGTATATATGAAAAATCTAAAGTATGAATATTTAAAATCCATCTTTTTATCTAATCTGAATTATATAATATTTATAAAGTCATTTTATTTCTTTTAAGTATACATAGTAATTTGGAGTAGAAAGACGTTCTCTTAATGCTTTAATGAAGAAATAAGAATGATTTATGATTAATATTTCAGTTGTTTGTATGCCATGCATGAAAATAATTTGTTCTAGCAATACTTAGATTTAAAGAGCTTCATCTATTAATTTTAATTCTCTAAAAGGGCTTAGAAAAACTTACTCTCTTAAAGAGGGCATAGAGTTTGAAGCATGTCTTCTGGAATCAAAACTCATGGGTACAAAGCACAGCTCTTTCACATACTAACTGTGTGATCTTGGGCAAGCTGCTTAATCACACGAAGATACGGTTTCTTAATCTGTCAAATGGTATAATAATTAGCTCCTTCCTCATAGGTTATTATAAAGAGTCAATGAAGTAATGTAAGGTAGTCAATGTGTTATAGTGCCTGATAGTTTTCAGGTGCCTGATAGTGCCTGGAGTTTTCAATATTTGAGCTACAAGTGGCTACAAGATAAGCCGAACCCAGACTCTTGCTGGAGTAGCATCTGCTTTATTTATTTGCTTTCTGTAGTGGGAATCAAGATTTTAAATTAGCCTGTGTGTATGTGTGTGTTGGCTTTATCATTGGGGAATTCCAATGCATATTTGAGAAAGGAATTCTAACATCTCTGGCCAATTTCATTTGAGAGCTCAGGTGGAAACAGATAGCTAAACTGAGATAAATTATTTCTTCTATTAATACATTGTACTATGTCACATTTTTCTCAGGAGATGGGGCAATAAATGGACTGAATTTCCCCATGTTTGCTCTCTTATTGTAGATATGTTTTACTCAGAGTAAATGTTGAGTTTTTAATTGGCTTCAGAATGATTTAATCAGACAGTGTTTATGTTCTGGTCATAAAGAACACACTGATAGCTTGCCATCTGTTCAAGATAGAAATGAAGTCTTGAGGAAGTGGGCAGTTGACGGAAAGATGTTCATGAATGTTTAATGTTTTTCGTATCTATGTGTGGGACTTACCCTGACAGTAACATAAATGGTATACAAGACCTAAGGGCTCAATCTTAGTCTTTCAGTTTTTATTAAGTCTCTGTTGGAGAGTTATATTTTGAGTTTCTGAAGTTGTATACTGACATGACAAAGGGTGGCTTTCGTCCCACCTGGTAATGTTTGCTCCAGTTAAGTTCTGTTTGAGTCTCTGGTCACTGCTGCCTGGTTCCTGCCATCCAGCACAATGAGTCTGTTGGTTGCAAAGTGGTTTTCTCCTTCAGGAACCAATCTTCCTTTCAATATTGTTTTTTTAAAATCATGCTTTGTGGATTTTAGGCAACACTTTTTCATCTATTTGGAATCCAAAGTGTGTTATCCCACGACTTTAATATACAGTAGTTTCCTCACTGAAATACATTCTGACAATATTTATTTCATGTTTGAATAACCTTGCTTCTCCTTCCTGATGTTTGTCTCCAAAACGTGGGCCCATTATAGTATCCTGCACGTCTTCTGTGACCATTGTTGTCTCTTCAAATTGAAGTACACAGTCTTAGCAAACTCAGGAAGAGGTCCAGCCAGGGAACAATTTTCTAATTTAAGATTGTTACTGCATATCGTTTAATTTCCCCTTGGATTTCTGATTGAGGTTGTTACAAGGGTATTATAAAAGAAAAAGGAAGAGGGAAGCTTTTCTCTGAATATGATATAAACTTGACCTAATGTGAAAAGTTAGTGTATTTTCTTCAATATAAAATGCTATCTGGTGCAGTATATGTTTCCCAGTGTCCTGTTGCTATAGGATAGTTGCCTATTTGTCAGAAGCTATTTGTCAGTTTCCTCAGTATCCGTAGGTGGTAAGCATGCTTCAGAATTCAGAGAAGGAAAATTGTGTGCTCACAGGGATTCATGCAAGTGCTCGACAAAAATACGACCTTTTTTCTGAATATTTATGCAAACTGAATGTGCGTAATCAGAACGTTGGCTAGATTTCTTGCTGTCAGGGACAGTTTAATCCATCTTAATCAGTGGTGGTGATCACCATTGCAATTTAGACATCAAAAATTTTCCAGACATATATTTTATCTTCTAATTATTATATTTTCATTTAAATCAATATAATTTACATATGAAAGAAACCGAAAAGAATCGGGTATCTATGAGGAGAAATTCTATTAATGTAAAGGTTAAGGTACAGTAGATGCGCATATTTAGGACAATGGCCTTGCAGGTTGGAAAGCAAATCAAGTAAGGTCTGTAAATGAAGGTACTTTGGACTGCAAGTGATAGAAGAGCGTATTAAATGCCATTTTGGTAGTAGATCCTTATAATTTCACATAAAAAGAAGTCCGGAGACAGGTACTTCCAGGGCTGATTTAATACTCAGTGGTGTCAGGGCTCTGCATCTTTCTTTTCTCCAGGCGAGAAATTTTGTACCAGAAGGTCCCAGCAGACTTCATCTCACTGCTCAGAAGTGGATAGCATGCCTGTGTGTAAACCACTCTCTGACAAGCATCTGGGGAGGGGAGGTAGAACCATGCAGGGCTGGGAGCAATCATGATTCATTCCCTGGAGCTGTACCCCTGCCCTGAGAATGTTGCCATCTCAACAAAATTGGAGTTGGGTTAACAAGGAAGCGTGGGATGGGATGGAGATGGTTGCTAGACATAACAGATAGTTTTGCTACCTAAGCCAGTCAGGAATGTGGATGGGAACTGCAGGAGTCTGTGACCGTGAACTACATACGCCGGTCACAGAGCATGGACAGAGACAGCAAATGGCCATCTCTGAGTATTGCACATTTTCTGTGCAAATCCAAGGTCACGTTTAATTAACAAACATCATGCTCGTAAATTGGATAGAAGTGACTTTAAATAATTATTTTTTTCTGTATTTGTGATAAAAGTATGGAACATTTCCTGGTTTGAAGCACTAACTTCAGATATCGCTATTTGGTACCATCAGGTGAAATGCGTCTTCTTGGGTAAAATTGTTTTGCAGATGCCCGATATGCATACCAGTTGTGTGATATGAATACAAATAAGGCTCAGAGGACTTTTTGGTAGCACTTGCTTAATTGTGTAAGCTGAAAGTGGTTTCTCTTTGATGCATTATCTCATGTTGACGGGAATTAAGAGAATTCTCAAATTCTTTAACAGGGCCAGGCTGCCGAATAAGCTCTCAGAACATTTTCACTTGCAGAACACTCAATAAAATTTTCTATTTGAGTCGTAAGACTTTCAAAAACCCATGGCATGGATGGTCAGAAACATGCATTACTTACCTTTTGTAAAGAGGGTGTATTAAACCTTGGGTGATATTGCATATTTTATTTTAAAAATAAAATCTCAGAGTGGCAACATTGCATAGTCACTAAGAGCACAGAGTTTGGAGCCAGACTGTCTGGGTTTGAATCCTAGCTCAGCCACTTAACCGATTATGAGACTTTGTTGTGCCTCTGCTTTCTCATCCATAAAATGGACATGAGGTTATTATGAGGATTACACTGTCATTTTTATGTTCTTCAAATAGCATCTGGTACACAGTACCTAATATTTAAGTGTCAAAAATACAAAATAGACATTGAGTCATGGGTATATGCTTTTCTTAAATTAAATATATTTTAAATTAAATATATAAATTAAAAACATTTTTCAGTAAAAAGTCACTCATTCTCTAAATATAACATTCCTGTGACCTGTAACATGTTTTGTAATTTTTTCACTCATGCCTGCATACACGGAAGCAATTATTCAACAAAATTTTAACGAGCATCTATATTGTAGTATTCTTTCTAGAAGTAAGCTTATTGAGAGCAGCAATAATTTAACAGTCTGGCAGCTAATGTACCACTGTGTGTTGCTGATGGTATGAAGTCATCACTAATGTTCTATTATCTGTGTGGAGGACTCTATATTGGCAAATTTATTGTCAGCATCAACATGTGTAGACAAATGAAAACTGTAGTTGGCAAAATTAGTGACTAAAGGAACAAACTTTAACATGTATACATTTCTACTGGGGTATGATTTATATATACTGCATTGTAAGAATTAAAAATGAGGTTCTTGTGATGGTCATTCTGGTATGGACATGAAATAACGCCATGGAGAGGTGGAGAGACATAGGGAAGTGAGAGAGATGTATTGTACGCACAGGTCCTAAATTGGGAGGCAAGACATACCACACAAAAGACCATATGGGAGAAGCTCCAAAGGGTAAACTCAACCAAGGGCAGGTGGGGAGCTGAGGGAGAGGGAGGGCCCGTGGAAGGTGCCTTTATTGGGGGTCAGGGTGCAGTACTATAGATGCATTTGAATGTCACTAGGTCACAGTGGGGGGATGGGGAGGGAAAGAAGGGGAACTTGCGGCGGGAGGCCACACTCATCATACTGGGACACCTAGTACCCTGAGGGGGTGCTGCACACAACCTGTCTGTGGGGATGTTGAGGCATCAGGAAAATAAAGTTTTAAGAATTTATAATACATACTCCAATACAGTCACTAACTGTCCCTTATCACTTTACCATAATAGACAAGCTTTTAAAGATTAAAGATGGTAAGCTTTGTCTTCCAAGGCCATAGGTCTTCTGGCAAAAGTAAACAACAAAAATGATCATAAACTAAATAAAACTAAAGGAAATAAATTTTCCATGGAGTTGAGTCAGGTCCTGAAGGTCAAATTTGGATGAGTGGGATGCAGTGGGGGCCAGGCAAGGAGGACATTCCCTGGGAGTGAGGGGACCCTAGCCATGGTACTTGGGGGCTTGTCACTGTCCTGATGGTTGCTGACAAGGGCATTGTTACTAAAGGTACAGGACTGGTTAAAGTTGGATTTTCCTGTCAATGCTAATGGGCCAGTGGGAAGTAAGTTTGAATATGTTTGTTGGGAGTAAATCCTTGGAGGCTCTGAAAGCCAGGGGGAGTGTTTTAGTAATCATAGGTGTTTCCAGATAAAAATGATGCTTGAGAATGTTGTCTGAAAATGAATTAAAGAGGAGGAAACCCTGAAGTGTGCAAGGAGAGAGAGGAAGCTTTGTAGCAAGACTGTATGACGTGGTAGGGACTTGAACGGCAGGGAGCAGTGACAGTCAAGCAGAATGGAAAGAATAGGTATGAAACATACTGGAGGATGTGTTACGATTCATCAGTATGTGTCTGAATGGATTTATGTGCGTATATTATTCACTGTGTTCCCCTTCATTAACACAGAAAATGAAAGGCTCTTGATTTGGGTCCACGATTCGTATTTCAATCTTGAGATGTCTGACTACTTTAATCATATTTATTCATGGCTTTAAAACAGATAACTACTCAAAAATAAAATGATGGCTTCTATTTCATGCAGAAAGTGAAGTATCAGTGGATTCGAGTGAGAACATAGGGCCTCTGGTTTTAGAGACTGAGCACATAGTTCAGGTTTTAAGTTTTTCCCCATTATATATCATTGTACTCTAATGTAAGAGGAGTATTCAGTAAGTCCCATAAACTAACCTGTGTCCTCTTGTTCTTGTTCCTCAGAGTAGTATCCTAAAAAAAAATACAGTAGAAGGAAATTTGTCCAGGTTGGGGTGGCCATGACGTTCTCCTCAAAGTTGTGAATTGCAGTTTGTCCCAGAACATCTAATAAAGTAACAAAAGTCCTCTTGGGTTAGATTCCCCTGTGTCTGCTGCCCTTCAAGGTGAGGAAATGGTGATGGTTAAGTTTACTTACGTTGTATGTTATAATAAGTTATAATGTTAAAAAGTTGTGTATTAAAAATGTATAATAAGAATCATTAGGGAAATGCTTTAGCCTTTTTATTCTTTTATTCTGTAAAGACTCAGAACTCTTATAACCTTGAGAGGAGAGAGGCAAAATACTTTTAATAGTGAGTCATAGATTTATGTTCACAGATAAAGAGAGAGGAGTGTTTAGTTACTGAATTTATCCTGATGTTTTTGCCAGTTTTAAGGGTATTTATCAACAGCAATTAGGTTATTCTGATCAGAACTGCACTATTAATGACCCTAACAAAGAAGGTATATAGCGAAGCATTAGAAGATAATAGAATAGCCTCTCCCATTATGGAGCACAGGGTCCAGACGCGCAGGCTCAGCGGCCATGGCTCACGGACCCAGCCGCTCCGCGGCATGTGGGATCTTCCTGGAGCGGGGCACGAACCCGTGTCCCCTGCATCGGCAGGCGGACTCCCAACCACTGCGCCACCAGGGAAGCCCCCAATAGAATTTCCTGATGCATTAGATGCCAAGTGGGAGAGAAAGAGGGGAGTCAGAGATAATTCCAGGGCTTTGACCTGAACAACTGGACGGATCAAGTTGCCAACAATTGAAGTGAGGAAGGCTACAGGTGGAGCATGTTTAGGGAGGAAAATCCTGAGTTTGGTTTTAGAAATACATTTTGAATTTGATATGCTATTAGATATCCAAGGGGAGATTTTGATCAGTCAGTTGGATATATGTCTTGAATTTGGAAGAGTGGTCTAGGCTAGAAACACCCATTTGGAACTGCCAACATATTGATGGTACTTAAAGCTATAAGACTGGATGTGAGTCCAAGAAAGGGAGAGTAGACAAAGAAGAGACCAAAGGCTAAGCATTCCAAAATTATGATCTCAGGAACGAGAGGGGAGCCTGGGAATTCACAATTAGTATGGTAGGAAGAAACTCAGGGAAGTGTGGTACTCAGAAGGCAAGGGTATATTCAACTATTGATCAAAGAGTCAAACAAGAAAGAGTTATGTAGAACCAGCCCTCACTGTCTGTGACATTGTCTTGGAAGATATTTTCTTTTGTATTGCTTAATGAACTTTGTGTATAAAACCACAAGGCAGGGCTTCCCTGGTGGTGCAGTGGTTGAGAATCCGCCTGCCGATGCAAGGGACGCGGGTTCGTGCCCCGGTCCGGGAAGATCCCACATGCCGCGGAGCGGCTAGGCCCGTGAGCCATGGCCGCTGAGCCTGAGCGTCTGGAGCCTGTGCTCCGCAACGGGAGAGGCCACAACAATGAGAGGCCCGCGCACCGCAAAAAAAACCCACAAAAAAACAAAACCACAAGTCGTTCCGTTGAAAGTAGGAACAGGAATCTTTTAAAGAATTATAATGATTTCCTTTAAAATATAATAAGAATCCCAATGTACTATTTATTTATGTTGCACTTTGTTCCATACATTTTTTAAAAAGAGATAATTTGGGTCGACTTTCAGGCAGGCATGAGGTATGAGGGAAGAAGTAATGAGATAATAATGTAGAGCTAAATGAAAGATTAGGGGACAAAAGCATAACAGAAAGTCATTTTCACTTGTAAGAGGGGTTTAAAAACTTTGGCTTGGACTTTCCAGTAGCTAGAACAAACAGAGAAACATAAGGGCTGAATCATTGTTCCTGTAAGATAAAAATAAGAATTTTCTCTGGTACTAAAATCATAGAGGAATTTTTCTCATGGGTACTCTTAAAAGGCCTCTGTGTGTTTTAATGGATGGTGTAATAACGTCCTGATGTTAGCCACCATATCATATTCTCATATTCATTGCCTCATTTCTCATTATTCTCCTTTTGAGATCATAATAGCATAGAGAAATTTCTTGAACTCATTCTGCGAGGAAAAAAATCAGTCTGGATTGATCCAAGGATAACATTAAATCGCTGAATTATAGTCTCAATCTTTCCTATTTCTTCCCCTTTGATTCAATTTATATGTGTTTCTAAAACTTGGTTATGTCTAGCTGCATATTTATAGAACTTGGGGATGATGTGAATTTAATGAAGATAGCTCTTTGCAATTTTGTTTATCTTTCCTTTTGGAGGAAAAGAAAAGATGGCAATGTCAAGACAAAACATTCCTAGGAAGGGAAATGGTGGTTTCATGTACGTGTAATACGTTTACATCACATGCTTCCTTCTAGACTTGACAAACCTGTTAAACTCCTCAAGCTAGATTTCCCCCGCAACTGCTAGAGCTGATGCCACTGGGAGTAGCAGCAATTCTTGTGCCATGCGGAAGGAGGGAGATTAAATTCTTTTAGCCACTCAGCCATTAAATTATATTCTAATGTTCAGCGATGCTTTAAAAGTGAGCCTTATTATTGTAGTATTAGTGCATTTGAATTTGATATTGTACCTTGTCTCTGAACTAGTCCTACTACTAGAATAAAGTAAGAATCTTAGAAGGATTTTCTATAGCTTGCTTTTTTTTTGAGGGAAACAATGTTATTGAGTGTTAAAAATCAACTTGCTAAAGTACCTGCTACTTTTTTCATCTCTTCTTAATTAGAGAGTGGCTTGAGCTTAGATGACTTGGAGAATTATCAGGAATATAAGGAAAGGAATTACATTTAATTATTACAACTGTGTGAGGTTCATTGCATTTAGAGAAAACATAAAACACTCATAGGTGATCACAGGAAACTAAGTTGCCAGGTAGATTTTAGTAGAATCATGATATAATTATTGTAAAATACACATTTTAATAATAATAACAGTATTTTAAATCAGTACACAAACAGATAAAATGTAAAAAATAATGGATTTTCTCTCTTATCTCTCAAATACACACCAAACACAGAATATACCTTCAGATGTATTCTTCAGAAGGTTGGAGAATTATTTTTTGGGGAAGTGGCGTATGACTCTGGAGATGGAGAAGGAGTTATATGCGATTTTAAAAATGCCATGAATAACACATGTGCTGAAATGCACATTATAGAAGTCAAACTTTCTAAAAAGAAATAAAATACATTTGATACCATTTCACCCACAATCATGGTACACTGTTGAAATGTGTCATTAGGACCTACTTGTATGTTAACCAGTTAGCATTTCATGTTATCCTGGGCAGTTATGCAAACAATAACAATGCATATACTTGCAATGATAAATCTAATCCAGGCAGTGAGAGAGAAGATAAATGTAGATGCCCATTTAGTTATTTGTGACTTATGGATACACGTACTTAGTTCATTGATTTGATATTGGTCTCCAGTTGTAAGCATATGATGTTCCCACAGAAAATGGAGAGCATTTCATCTGTATTTGATTGAAGAGTATTTTATTGCTTTTTGTTCAGGTCTGCCTTTTCACCTCATTGACTCTACATTTTCTACTTGCCCTCTCATTCTCTCTCCTCTTTGGATATCCCTAGTGGAGCACTTTATCTCACTCTTAAGTAGCTCCAATTGTTCCAGCACATACTTCAGTGAGTCAAGTTGATCAAGCATTAACATTGTAAAACATGGTTAGTGATTTAAAAAAAAAAAAGTAGTATTTAGATGAGAAATATTCCTGAATAGACGTTGAGAAATATGAGATTACAGCAGAACTGTAATTTCATGTGACCTTATCAGCCCAGCTAAAACTGGATTTAATTTTAAGTTGTCCCATCTCAATATTGATCCCACTGAGTTTGCAGTTAAATCTCCAACTTATTATTTTTTTTCCAAGTAAATTTTGCCTATGTTTCATATCTTCCCCTTCTGTACTTATGCAATGAATTTTTTGAATATAAATACAAGGCTTTGAATTCATCTTTCGAGTTTGAGATCCAACCCCTCCTAGCGAATGATATTTAATCTAGCTTTTATTATAGTACTTTGCTTTCCAGCTCTGTGAAATCTGCATATTTGATGAGAATAAATTTTATATTTTAATTATAGCTAAAATAATTATGTTAATTGATAAGCTTAAGTATACTAAGTATATAAAGTCTTGATATATTACTTAATTTTCATAGTACCAGTAATGGGCAAAGTCAAAGCAGCTACTACAGGGAAGAAGATAACTTTGAAACGTAAACATTGGTTTATCTAAAGACAACTAAATATCTACAAAGTATAAAATGGCAGGGCAAAACAAGTTGGACTGAAAAAGAATTTGAGGAATACCTGGCAAAGGGCACAAAAGCAAACTGTAGGTGATTCTTAAACAGTCAAGAAAGGAAGCTAGCTAGAGAATCAGTGGGACTACTTGTTCAGAGTCAATTTGGGGTTCATCAATGAAAAGGAGTAGATAAATAGATAGATTAACTGATATTTTTTTTGTTCTATGTCTGTATTGAAAGATGTGAGGAAGGGAATATTACTTCTAAAATGTCCCTGAAAATGTTTATATTAGAAACTGTCCATTACGTTTTAGACATTAGCTACTTCACACAATAGTACTTATTTTTACAGCTACGATGAGTATGACCTATTAATCTGAAACATCACCCAATAATCATTAATGTATGTAGTAAAGTCACAAAGTGATTTCTGAAATGCCTTCTGGCTTAAAGTCATTTTCTTTATCTCTGAGGAAATTATTGTCTAAGATTACATGACGTATTTCCTCAGAGCCAGTAAGGAGCAAGAAGAAACATAAAATGCTAATTTTCACTATATGGATCTATGTATTTATTTATTCTTTCATTCCACAAACATTTACTTAGTATCTTCTCTGTTGGGGACACATGGTACCATCCTCAAGCATCTCAGCATCTGGTAGCGTTCAAATCTCTTCTGCAGCTAGAGCTGTATGTGATTCCTTGTTTTGACCTGGCCTCATCTCCCCAGTGAATGTGTCTGTTACTCCAGTGGTCTAATTGGAAACACAATCTTGATGTATATTGTGAAAAAAGGCTGTACTGGATGCTGTGATATTCCCAAAGCCCCATCAATATGCAAATAATGGGGCAATGAAATTATTGGGTAAACCTAGTATCAACTTTCAAACGATAGTTCCTTCAACTTACCACCACTGAGGAATTACATCATAGGAATTATACCATTTTGGTCAATCTATATTTCATTAAAACATTTCAATGACTATTAAGCTTCTTGGCGTAGAGTGCAATGTATGGAGGGAAAGATTGTTTAAAATTGAGGGACAAAGTTGAATATATTATTTTGGGAAATTGCTTCTTTACTAGAAAGTATGCTTTTTATTTATTTTCTTTTTTTAATTTTTGGCGTTCCACAATTAGAATTTAAGCATCATAAAAATAAGGATTTTGTTTGTTGTGTTCATTGCTCTATCCCCAGGACCTGCTCAAAAAATTTTTTTCCCAGTGATTGAAATGTAAATTAAAATTCTCTTTAGCAGGAATTAAAGCAAATCAAAACAACTTCTCACACATACGTAAAATGATTGATTTAGAAGTCACATAAAGATGAGGAAGGGCAAGGTACTGCAGCGAACCCTGGGGCATCAAAAGGCATTCTGCATTTCAATTTTGTGAAGGATAGAGACCTTTGGAGGGCAGACAGGGTATCCTGTCTTCCGCTGCTAATTTCAGAGTTGTTGGATGCAAAAATGAGGTCCAAGTATAGGAGTCGAATCTTGTTGTCATAACATTATCCCCAAAATTAAGGTCATGCTTTCAAAAAACTTAAGCATTGTCACGTATGCCTGAGAAGCCAACATTTGTTTGTTGAACTTACACTGTCTCTTAAAGGCGAGCCTAAAACAGGAATTTGGGTGCCTGTAATTTATGGAGGAAATGCATTTTGGGGAGAGCCTTTAAGGAAGGATGTGAAGCAGGAAAAGGGGAAGAGGCAGGAAGGGAGGGAGAAAGAACCCAGTAGCATAAAATCTGGCCTTGGGCTAATATTGGATTGGCCCAAAAGTTCGTTCGGGTTTTAAGAGCGTCCGGAAAACCCGAACGAACTTTTTGGCCAACCAAGACACGGGGGCAGGGTGTGTGGGTCGGGGCTCGGGGAGTGGGGCTCTGGAGTATCAACTGCGCAAAAGGTGAGGTGCTTGTCCTTCTGAACCCCAGAATCATTCCGTCAGTAACTGGGGGCTGTGGCTGAGGAGAAGGGGGAGGATAAGGCAGTTCCTTCCAGTTGAGGGCAATTTCTGGAAAAGGGGGCGACAGTGAGCTCTTAACACAATGGGATTCTACCCTCAGGCCCAGGGTAGGGTCAAGACAAGGTACTCTGAATTAGTAACGCTCTTTTCAAATCTCAGGACCGAAAGTTTGCTAAAGCACTGTTGAGAAAATAGACATTATAGGAATTCTAGCAGCAGATTCTGACTTCGCCTTTCTTTTGACACAGGCTGTATTTCCTGTAAGACAATAAAGTTATAAATGATTTAACTGGATAGAGAAGGGATTTCTCTATTGATTTATATCAAAACTCATGGCACTTCATACTTTATCCCCAGTTGCTTTACCTCTGATTATAGCTCCTGTCAGGCCACAGCTCATCATGTGCCTGGGGTTGGAATGCTGGGAAGTGACAGTTCTGTGATGAGAAATTACTCCACATCCAAAGCAGGGTCAAGTTCAACTTCTCTGACAATGAGCTCTTGAAATACTCTGAAGAATAATAGTTGCAGGAGATAAGGTTCTTTGGCCTTGTGGATTTTCCTCCCGGCAAGGAACACCAAATTTTCATAAAAGTCTCTGTGGGTTTTTACTGCATCTGAAAGAAATTTTTCCTTGGTTGCTTTAGTGGGAATATAACGAGTCTCTGCATGACTCTGCCATTCTTGATTAGAGGTAAAATTTGGTTCAGTTGCATGAGTATTTGTCACGTGTAAAATGCTGATAATGCCAACGGTCAATCAGTCAATGGTTACTACTCCGCTTTCTTAAAGGGTGAGACCAGAAAGAATGTTCACTTGGAAATTACCTCCATTTTAAGTCTCCAGTTTTCAAAATTATTTTTCAATGCACCAAATTTTAAAAAATAATTGTAATATGCATTTAATACGATTCATTGGTCATCCTATAATCTGTTTAACGGCTTGAAAGTGTGACAATATTTGACACATAAATCACAAAGGTCACTTGTCTATATTTTTTGCACAATGATTGGATACAAATTATGTTTAAAATACTTTAAAATGATTTTAAAATAGAACTATATTATAGATGGTTTAAACATTAGGAAAAAAACAGTCATTTATAATCTTACTGTCCATATCATTTTGTTGCTTTTTTTCCTTCCAAACTCATTTGTTCCTCATAGTTGTAAGTAGAATTTATACCACTTTATAACCTGCTTCAGCACTTAGATCATGAATATGGCCCATGTTATATATAATCTACAACAACCATTTTTGAAAACTATCACTTTTTTTCTGAATAGAAGCGTCACATGTGCTCATTGCTGAAAATGAGACAGAATAAAAAGTTAATTCTAGTCCCATTGGTCATCCATTCCCCCAGTCTCCCTCCCCTGACCCCCCAGTTCACAGTCTGGCACTTCTCCTTGAGTGAGGCTGGCAAACGTTGTTGTCCTGTCTTGGGCCCTGGTTAAGCTGGAGTCAAGTCTTAGGTACTTCTTATGGGGAAATCATTGGGTTCACTTTCCTAAGAGTGTCTGAAGACATATACCTCCAGCCTCCTTATGTTGGGGACTTTACCTTGGCTCTTGTTAGAGCAGGTTAATTTTTTTTAACTGGTGTATTTCTACCACGTCTGTGATATCAGACACTGTGTTTTCAGATTATTTCCTTAGAATTACCAGGTGAAGAAGTGGATGGTCTAATTGGCTCAACTGTTTTTACCAAGTGAAATATTCTTCTGTCCCAATATTCTTGATAAGTACACGTTCACTAATTCATGATATATTTGAAAATAAGATACCCTCAGTATGTAAACTAAGCATAATCATTTGGACTCTTACCTCTCTTTCCATAAAAGGAGAAAAAAAAATTACAAATGTTCTGTTGAAAATTCCCAATATACAGGTGATATTTTGTTCTTTTCTTATACTCCAAGTTGAGATGATAATATCAGAATTTTAGAAATCTCTTAAACAAATGGTCATGTGGCTTTTTTCTTTGGAGATTTGCTTTTTAATGTGGGTTTTTTTTCATTTTTAACTGTAGTGTTTATTATTGAGGTATAATTGACATATGACCTTGTGTACATTTATGGTATACAACAGGATATAGCATGATGCTTTGATACATGTACATATCGTGAAATGGTTACCACATAAGGTTAGTTAATACCTCCATCACCTCACGTCATTATTATCTCTCTGTGTGTGTGGTAAGAATATTTAAGATTTACTCTCTTAACAACTTTCAATTATATAGTACAGTGTTGTTAACTCTAGTCACCATTGCATAGATCTGCTGTAATTAGATCCCCAGAACTTACTCATCTTATAAATGGAAGTTTGTATCCCTTGACCAACCCCATTTCCCTCACCTGCTAGCCCCCTGGCAACCATCATTTTACTCTCTATTTCTATGAGTTTAGCTTTTTTAGTTTCCATATGTAAATGGTATCATAGAGTACTTGTCTTTCTCTGTCTTATTTCACTTAGCGTAATGCCCTCAAAGTTAATCCATGTTGTCACAAATGGCAGGATTGCCTTCTTTCTATGGCCGTATAATATTCCATTGTGTGTGTGTGTGTGTGTGTCTATATATCTATATATATCTCACATTTTAAAAATTCATTAATTCATTGATGGTCACTTAGTTTGTTTCCCTGTCTTGGCTATTGTGAACAATGCTGTGATATCTCTTCGATTTCATTTCCTTTGTGTTTTTTAAAACTTTATTTTATTTTATTTATTTATTTTATTTATTTTTTGGCTGCATTGGGTCTTTGTTGCTGTGCATGGGTTTTTCTCTAGTGGCAGCGAGGGGGTGCTACTCTTTATTGCGGTGCATGAGCTTCTCATTGCAGTGGCTTCTCTTGCTGCAGAGCACGGGCTCTAGGCACGTGGGCTTCAGTAGTTGTGGCACACAGACTCAGTAGTTGTGGCTCACGGGCCCTAGAACACAGGCTCAGTAGTTGTGGTACATGGGCTTAGTTGCTCTGCGGCATGTGGGATCTTCCCAGACCAGGGCTCAAACCCATGTCCCCTACATTGGCAGGTGGAATCTTAACCACTGCACCACCAGGGAAGCCCCTAATTTCCTTTGGATATAGACCCAGAAGTGGGATTGGCAGGTCATATGGTAGTTCTATTTTTAATTTTTTTGAAGAACTTCTATACTGTTTTCCATATTGGCTGTACCAATTTACATTCCCACCAAGGGTGCACAAGGGCTCCCTTTTCTCCACATGCTTACCGACTCTTGTTATAATAGCCATTCTAACAGGTATGAGGTGATAATTCATTGTGGTTTTGATTTGTGTTTACCCAGTGATTGGTGATGTTGGGCATCTTTTCATATACCCGTTGGCCCTAACTGTAAGGTTCACATTTAATTTATAGGAGAAATTTACAAATAAAATATCATCTTCATCATGCACATTGTGAAATAGTCCCAGATTATTAAATAATATTTTTACAGAAGTATTTTACCTTTCCATAACTACTTATAAAACTTGCATTCTTTTTTTTTCCTTTTTTGTAATGACATTTATGACAACAGTCGAGGCTTAGTTGTATGTTGAAATGGTTTCACCAGCACGCCACTTTCCTCCATTTCAGTTTCTCTACTCCTGAGTTCTTTATTCCAATACCTCTAATGACTACCTAGAATACGTCTCTAAGTACTTTTATTTAAAAATATATGTTTACTTCATGAGAGTGTCTGAGATTGTCCCCTTGCCTTCATATGTGAAACATTCACTTTTGTTGGGTTGTTTAGTAGCTAGCTTATAACATTTTCAGTCCTCAATAAGGTATAGACTTTATTCACAGTGTTTTTTTCAAATAATAAGGCAGAGCAGTCTGAGGCTGTTTGAATGCATTTTTCTTTTGTTTTTCTATGTGGATGCTTGCATGATTCTTTTTCAGATTTAATGCTCAATTTTTTATTTTTTCATGAGAGTACATTAGGTTTTTATCTATATTCATTAATTTTGTTTGTGGAAAGTTGTAAGTCTGTTTAGATGTGAATATTATAGCCTTCATCTAAGGAATATCTATATATCTATATATAGATATTTAACATCTATTTGTTGCTTCTATTCCATTTGTATGGTCTCTTTTTCAGTGATATCAAATAACCATTTTTGTCCTCTACACTTTTCATATTTTCTCTTATAGTTTTCATCTTTCTCCATTTCAGTGCATTCTGATAGTTCTAGTAAATTGATTGATTTCATATTTTGGATTAAATGTTCTGATGTGTTTCTGCTTCTATAATGATGTTCTTATCTATGGCATTTCAGTTTTTTTACTTTTATTCTTTGCTTTATTCAGCTTCATTTTACTCATGTTTTGTCATTTAATCTTTTTGTCTCATATTTTGGATATTTGTTTCATAAAATTTTATTGAGAAAATAACGTCATCATTTACCTCAATTTTTCTTTTACATCTTTATTGGAATATAATTGCTTTACAATGGTGTGTTAGTTTCTGCTTTATAACAAAGTGAATCAGCTATACATATACATATCCCCATATCTCCTCCCTCTTGCGTTTCCCTCCGACCCTCCCTTCCCCACCCCTCTAGGTGGACACAAAGCACCAAGCTGATCTCCCTGTGCTATGTGGCTGCTTCCCACTAGCTATCTATTTTACATTTTGTAGTGTATATACATACATGCCACTCTCTCACTTCATCCCAGCTTACCCGTCCCCCTCCCCATGTCCTCAAGTCCATTCTATACATCTGTGTCCTTATTCCTGTCCTGCCCCTAGGTTATTCAGAACTTTTTTTATTTTTAGATTCCATATATATGTATTGGCATACAATATTTGTTTTTCTCTTTCTGACTTACTTCACTCTCTGTGACAGTCTCTAGGTCCATCCACCTCACTATAAATAAATCAATTTCATTTCCTTTTATGACTAAGTAATATTCCATTGTATATATGTGCCACCTCTTCTTTATCCATTCATCTGTCGATGGACACTTAGGACACTTAGGACACAAATGCTTCCATTTGCTGGCTATTGTAAATAGACCTGCAATGAATATTGTGGTACATGACTCTCTTTGAATTATGGTTTTCTCAGGGTATATGCCCAGTAGCGGGAATGCTGGGTTGTATGGTAGTTCTAATTTTAGTTTTTTAAGGAACCTCCATACTGTTCTCCATAGTGGCTGTACCAATTTACATTCCCACCGACAGTGCAAGAGGGTTTTCTTTTCTCCACACCCTCTCCAGCATTTATTCTTTGTAGACATTTTGATGATGGCCATTCTGACCAGTGTGCGGTGATACCTCATTGTAGTTTTGATTTGCATTTCTGTAATTATTAGTGATGTTGAGCATCCTTTCATGTGTTTGTTGGCATATCTTCTTTGGAGAAATGTCTATTTAGGTCTTCCGCCAATTGTTGGATTGGGTGGTTTGTTTTTTTGATATTGATCTGCATGAGCTGCTTGTAAATATTGGAGATTAATCCTTTGTCAGTTGCTTTGTTTGCAAATATTTTCTCCAATTCTGAGGGTTGTCTTTTTGTCTTGTCTATGGTTTCTTCTCCTGTGCAAAAGCTTTTAAGTTTCATTAGGTCCCATTTGTTTATTTTTGTTTTTATTTTCATTTCTCTAGGAGGTGGGTCAAAAGAATCTTGCTGTGATTTCTGTTAGAGAGTGTTCTACCTGCATTTTCCTCTAAGAGTTTTATAGTGTCTGGCCTTACATTTAGGTCTTTAATCAATTTTGAGTTTATTTTTGTGTACGGTGTTCGGGAGTGTTCTAATTTCATTCTTTTATATGTAGCTGTCCAGTTTTCCCAGCACCACTTATTGAAGAGGCTGTCTTTTCTCCATTGTATGTTCTTGCCTCCTTTATCAAAGATAAGGTGACCATATATGCGTGGGTTTATCTCTGGGTTTTCTATCCTGTTCCATTGATCTATATTTCTGTTTTTGTGCCAGTACCTTAATGTCTTCATTACTGTAGCTTTGTAGTATAGTCTTAAGTCAGGGAGCCTGAATCCTCCAGCTCCATTTTTCTTTCTCAAGGTTGCTTTGGCTATTCGGGGTCTTTTGTGTTTCCATACAAATTGAAATTTTTTGTTCTAGTTCTGTGAAAAATGCCAGTGGTAGTTTGATAGGGATTGCATTGAATCTGTAGATTGCTTTGGGTGGTATAGTCATTTGTAAAATGTTGATTCTTCCAAGCCGAGAACATGGTATATCTCTCCATCTCTTTGTATCATCTTTAATTTCTTTCATCAGAGTCTTATACTTTTGTGCATACAGGTCTTTTGTCTCCTTAGGTAGGTTTATTCCTAGAATATTTTATTCTTTTAGTTGCAATGGTAAATGGGAGTGTTTCCTTAATTTCTCTTTAAGATTTTTCATCATTGGTGTATAGGAATGCAAGAGATTTCTGTGCATTAACTTTGTATCCAGCTACTTTACCAAATTCATTGATTAGCTCTAGTAGTCTTCTGGTAGCATCTTTAGGATTCTCTATGTATAGTATCATGTAATGTACAAACAGTGGCAGTTTTACTTCCTCTTTTCCAATTTGGATTCCTTTTATTTCTTTTTCTTCTCTGATTGCTGTGGCTAAAACTTCCAAAACTATGTTGAATAATACTGGTGAGAGTGGGGCACATTGTCTTGTTCCTGATCTTAGTGGAAATGGTTTCAGTTTTTCACCGTTTAAAATGATGTTGGCTGTGGTTTTGTCATATATGGCCTTTATTATGTTGAGGTAAGTTCCCTTTCTGCCTACTTTCTGGAAGGTTTTTTATCATAAATTGGTGATAAATTTTGTCAAAAGCTTTTTCTGCATCTATTAAGATGATCACATGGTTTTTCTCCTTCACTCTGTTAATATGGTATATCACATGGATTGATTTGTGTATATTGAAGAATCCTTGCATTCCTGGGATAAACCCCACTTGATCAATTTGCATATATTGAAGAATCCTTGCATTCCTGTGATAACCCCCACTTGATCATGGAGTATGATCCTTTTTTTTTAAATTCAAACAGAAGTCACAAATATTATAATCACCCTCATCAGTTCACTCAGTCCCGTCTAATTAATTTTTTTCATCTTGATCTTTTGTTCGCACTTTTATGAGTTCATCAGTTTTCCATTAGAGTTCTGAAAATGCTTATTCATTCAGTTCAGCAGTATAGTCAGTTACCAGAACCCTGTACTTGTCAGAGTCTTTTCCATGAATTTCTTGAAGATGAAACCCTTTTATAGGAACATATTTGCAAAAGCATCAGAGTATAACTAGAACTGTCTCTAAATGACAAAAGACTTAAAAATGACCATGTTTAAATATTTGATAAAAGTTCATAATAATAATGCAATTGACAAGGAAATTTAGTTATTTCTGAGATATACATTTTAAACTAATAACTAGAATTGTGAATTATAACATTGTACCAGAACATATAAGATTTTTAGAAATTTCATGTAATGTCTGAAATATTTATATTAACATATTTCCATACAAATAACCCAAGGAAAGTTTAGTACTAGTTGTTTTTTTTGTTTTTTTTTTATACTGCATGTTCTTATTAGTTATCAATTTTATACACATCAGTGTATACATGTCAATCCCAATCACCCAATTCAGCACACCACCATCCCCACCCCACCGCGGTTTTCCCCCCTTGGTGTACACACGTTTGTTCTCTACATCTGTGTTTCAACTTCAGCGCTGGAAACCAGCTCATCTGTACCACTTTTCTAGGTTCCACATACATGCATTAATATACGATATTTGTTTTTCTCTTTCTGACTTACTTCACTCTGTATGACAGTCTCTAGATCTGTCCGTGTCTCAACAAGTGACTCAATTGCGTTCCTTTTTATGGCTGAGTAATATTCCATTGTATATATGTACCACATCTTCTTTATCCATTCCTCTGTTGATGGACATTTAGATTGCTTCCATGACCTGGCTGTTGTACTAGTGCTGCAGTGAACATTGGGGTGCATGTGTCTTTTTGGATTATGGTTTTCTCTAGGTATATGCCCAGTAGTGGGATTGCTGGATCATATGGTAACTTTATTTTTAGTTTTTTAAGGAACCTCCATGCTGTTCTCCATAGTGGCTGTATCAATTTACATTCCCACCAACAGTGCAAGAGGGTTCCCTTTTCTCCACACCCTCTTCAGCATTTGTTGTTTGTACATTTTCTGGTGGTGCCCATTCTAACTGCTGTGAGGTGATACCTCATTGTACTTTTTTTTTTTTTTTTTTTTTTTGCGGTACACAGGCCTCTCACTGTTGTGGCCTCTCCCATTGCGGAGCACAGGCTCCGAATGCACAGGCTTAGCGGCCATGGCTCACGGGCCTAGCCGCTCTATGGTATGTGGGATCTTCCTGGACTGGGGCATGAACCCATGTCCCCTGCATCGGCAGGCGGACTCTCAACCACTGCCCCACCAGGGAAGCCCCATCATTGTAGTTTTGATTTGCATTTATCTAATAATTAGTGATGTTGAGCAGCTTGTCATGTGCTTGGCCATCTGTATGTCTTCTTTGGAGAAATGTTTATTTAGGTCTTTGGCCCATTTTTGGATTGGGTTGTTTGTTTCTTTAATATTGAGTTGCATGAGCTGTTTATATATTTTGGAGATTAATCCTTTGTCCGTTGATTCATTTGCAAATATTTTCTCCCATTCTGAGTGTTGTCTTTTTGTCTTGTTTATGGTTTCCTTTGCTGTGCAAAAGCTTTAAAGTTTCATCAGGTCCCATTTGTTTACTTTTTTTTTAATTTCCATTACTCTAGGAGGTGGATCAAGAAAGATCTCGCTGTGATTTATGTCAAAGAGTGTTTTTCCTATGTTTTCCTCTAAGAGTTTTATAGTGTCTCATCTTACATTTAGGTCTCAAATCCATTTTGAGTTTATTTTTGTGTATGGTGTTAGGGAGTGTTCTAATTTCATTCTTTTACATGTAGCTGTCCAGTTTTCCCAGCACCACTTATTTAAGAGACTGTCTCTTCTTCATTGTATATCTTTGCCTTGTTTGTCATAGATTAGTTGACCATAGGTGCATGGGTTTATCTCTGGGCTTTCTATCTTGTTCCATTGATCTATGTTTCTGTTTTTGTGCCAGTACCATAATGTCTTTATTACTGTAGCTTTGTAGTATAGTCTGAAGTCAGGGAGCCTGATTCCTCCAGCTCCATTTTTTTCCCTCAAGACTGCTTTGGCTATTCGGGGTCTTTTCTGTCTCCATACAAGTTTTAAGATGATTTGTTCTAGTTCTGTAAAAAATGCCATTGGTAATTTGATAGAGATTGCATTGAATCTGTAGATTGCTTTGGGTAATATAATTACTTTCATAGTATTGATTTTTCCAATCCAAGAACGTGGTATATCTCTCCATCTATTTGTATCATCTTTAATTTCTTTCATCAGTGTCTTACAGTTTTCTGCATACAGGTCTTTTTCTCCCTAGGTAGGTTTATTCCTAGGTATTTTATTCTTTTTGTTGCAATGGTAAATGGGAGTGTTTCCTTAATTTCTCTTTCAGATTTTTCATCATTGGTATATAGGAATGCAAGAGATTTCTGTGCATTAATTTTTTATCCTGCAACTTTACCAAATTCATTGATTAGCTCTAGTAGTTTTCTGGTGGCATTTTTAGGATTCTCTATGTATAGTATCACGTCTTCTGCAAACAGGGAGAGTTTTACTTCTTCTTTTCCAATTTGTATTCCTTTTATTTCTTTTTCTTCTCTGATTGATGTGGCTAGGCCTTCCAGAACTATGTTTTTGAATAATAGTGGTGAGAGTGGACATCCTTGTCTTGTTCCTGATCTTAGAGGAAATGCTTTCAGTTTTTCACTATTGAGAATGATGTTTGCTGTGGGTTGGTATGGCCTTTATTATGTTGAGGTAGGTTCCCTCTATGCCCACTTTCTGGAGAGTTTTTATCATAAATGGGTGTTGAATTTTGTCAAAAGCTTTTTCTGCATCTATTTAGATGATCATATGTTTTTTTTCTTCAATTTGTTAATATGGTATATCACATTGATTGATTTGCATTTATTGAAGAATCCTTGCATTCCTGGGATAAACCACATTTGATCAGGGTGTATGATCCTTTTAATGTGCTGTTGGATTCTGTTTGCTAGTATTTTGCTGAAGATTTTTGCATCTATGTTCATCAGTGATATTGGCCCATAATTTTCTTCCTTTGTGACATCTTTGTCTGGTTTTGGTATCAGGGTGATGGTGGCCTCATAGAATGAATTTGGGAGTGTTCGTCCCTCTGCTATATTTTTGAAGAGTTAGAGAAGGTTGTGTTAGCTCGTCTGTAAATGTTTGATAGAATTCACCTGTGAAGCCACCTGTGAAGCCTGTATGATTCTGTTTATATGTAGTTCAAAAAACAGGTGAAACTAATTGATTCTGTTAGAACTTGAAGCTAGTGGTTACCATTGGGGCTTTCTGTCTGGAAGGGGCTGCTGAAGCTTCTGGGGTTCTGGGTATGCTCTGTTTTTAGGTGCTTAATTCATGATGAATTCACTTTTTAAACACCTGGAACGTTTCGTACTGTTGTTTCTGAGTGTGTTCCTATTACCTCAGCTCTCTCACAAAGTATTTCATGTCATACGTTTTGTGTATATAAAAGGGAGAAGTTTTTTTTTCAATATATTCCCAGATTATCCTTGTAATGACACAAATCTGCAATAAAAGGAGCAAAGCCATCAGTGCTTTTGGATTTAAAAAAAAATTGAGCTGAACTTTGTTTTTTGTGCTTTTTTTCATGCGTTGTATTTCCACAAAATGTTTTACATTAAGAAAAAGGCTGGTGATGAAGAGCTAGGGAAGAAGTGCCTGGTCTCAACGTCATCTTTGCTGACATGTGAAGTATTGTTATTTTAACAAATTTTTTTAATTAAATGAAATAGATATCTCCTCCAATTCAGGCGCCATAAGATTGACTTGCTTTCTGTTTTTGACAGCTTCTTAAGAGGGAAGTTGAGTTAGGCTCAAGTGGTGTAAAGGGAAGAAATAAGGCTAATTATTTTAGGAGCCCATCTGTGATTAGAAATAGGACAATAGTAAGAAACTACTAATCTAGGTTAATACTAGCTTATCATCCCACATTTCTTGAATAACTTTATGGTTTTTTATTATCTACCTGTAGATAAATTGTCTTTTTTGAATATAATTTCACATGTTTTAATTGTTGGTTTGTTAGAAAGAAGAAAGAATCTGCATGGATAAAGAATATCAGTATTCTCTTTGCAAATGACCAAGGTCATTTATTCATAGCAAATGTCTTATTGAACATGTGTGAATGGGTTTTATGCCTCCCCTTGCTTTTTTATCCAAGTGGAGTCATTTAAGGAATTTTACAGTGGACTTTATTCTTTAGAGCAGTTTTAGATTTACCAAAAATTGAGAAGCTTGTACAGAGGATTCTCATATATTCCACACCCAGTTTTTCCTGTTATTAACATCCTACAATAACATCAGCATTTGTTACAGTTAATGAACCAGTATTTGTACATTATTATTAAGTAATATCCATAGTTTATTCAGATTTCTTTAGTTTTTACTGAAAACTTTAGTTTTTTCTCTTCCAGGATCCCATTTTGGAACATATTACATTTAGTTGTCATGTCTCTTTAGGCTCCTCTTGGCTGTGACAGATACTCAGATTTCCTTGTATTTCATGAACTTTTTAAAAAATTTAACCATTTTTAATTGAAGTATAGTTAATTTACAATGTTGTGTTAGTTTCAGGTGTACAGCAAAGTGATTCAGTTATAAATATAAATTTTATTTTTCAGATTCCTTTCCATTATAGTTTATTAAAAGATATTGAACATAGTTCCCTGTGCTATACAGTACGTCCTTGTTGTTTATCTATTTTAAATACAGTAGTTTGTATCTGTTAATCCCAAACTCCTAATTTATCTCCCCCACTCCCCCGAGTCTCCTTTGGTAACCGTAAGTTTGTTTTCTATGTCTGTGAGACTAGTTCTGTTTTGTAAATAAGTTCATTTGTATCATTTTTTTGATGACCTTGTTTTGAGGAGTACTAGTCAGATATTCTGTAGAATGCCCATTATTATAGTTTGATGTTTTTCTCATGATAAGATTGGGGTTCTGGATTATTAGAAGAATAATCACTGACATGCCATTTTCATCACATCACATCAAGGGTATATATTATCAATATGACTATTGTTGCTGACCTCGATCAAATGGCAGTGGTGTGTTTGTCAAGTTTGAACATTGTGAAGTTACTCTGTTTCCTCCCCTCCCCCCTTGCTCTTAATGGAAGTAAACTACAAAATACTTTACCCTGTATAACAATGAGTTCATATTGCACAGATATTTCTTGCTTTTAAGAAGATAGTAATGATTGGGGTATAAATGACATGATTATAAAGGTCTCTAACATAACGTTCATGTTTCTTGTGCCATTTCTGCATGGTCTTACTGCTTTTTTTTTATTACTATGGGAAATGATTAGAGGAGAAGGTAGTAGCTTTCAATTAACTGACATCTTGAGAATGTTTTCGGGAAATTCCCTGGTTGTGCAGTGGTTAGGGCTCCACATTTCCACTGCGCGGGGCTTGGATTCAATCCCTGGTCAGGGAGCTAAGATCCCGCAAGCTGCTCTGTGCAGCCAAAAAAAAAAAAAATCATTATTATTTTTGCATCTTTATTGGAGTAGACTTGCTTTACAATGTGTTAGTTTCTGCTTTATAACAAAGTAAAGCAGTTATACATATACATATTTTCCCATATCTCTTCTCTCTTGCATCTCCCTCCCTCCCACCCTCCCTACCCCACCCCTTCAAGCAGTCACAAAGCACCGAGCTGATCTCCCTGTGCTCTGCGGCTGCTTCTTACTAGCTATCTACCTTACGTTTGGTAGTGTATATATGTCCATGCTTCTCTCGCTTTGTCACACCTTACCCTTCCCCCTCCCCATATCCTCAAGTCCATTCTCTACTAGGTCTGTGTCTTTATTCCTGTCTTACCCCTAGGTTCTTCATGACATTTTTTTCCTTAAATTCCATATATATGTGTTAGCATATGGTATTTGTCTTTCTCTTTCTGACTTACTTCGCTCTGTGTGACAGACTCTAGGTCCATCCACCTCATGACAAATAGTTCAATTTCGTTTCTTTTTATGGCTGAGTAATATTCCATTGTATATATGTGCCACATCTTCTTTATCCATTCATCTGATGATGGACACTTAGGTTGTTTCCATCTTCGGGCTATTGTAAATAGAGCTGCAGTTAACATTTTGGTACATGACTCTTTTTGAATTATGGTTTTCTCAGGGTATATGCCCAGTAGTGGGATTGCTGGGTCATATGGTAGTTGTATTTGTAGTTTTTTAAGGAACCTCCATACTGTTCTTCATAGTGGCTGTACCAATTCACATTCCCACCAGCAGTGCAAGAGTGTTGCCTTTTCTCCACACCCTCTCCAGCATTTATTGTTTCTAGATTTTTTGACCATTTTGACCATTCTGACTGGTGTGAGATGATATCTCATTGTAGTTTTGATTTGCATTTCTCTAATGATTAATGATGTTGAGCATTCTTTCATGTGTTTATTGGAAGTCTGTATATCTTCTTTGGAGAAATGTCTGTTTAGGTCTTCTGCCCATTTTTGGATGGGTTGTTTGTTTTTTTGTTGTTGAGCTGCATGAGCTGCTTATAAATTTGGGAGATTAATCATTTGTCAGTTGCTTAATTTGCAAATATTTTCTCCGATTCTGAGGGTTGTCTTTTGGTCTTCTTTATGGTTTCCTTTGCTGTGGAAAAGCTTTGAAGTTTCATTAGGTCTCATTTGTTTATTTTTGTTTTTCTTTCCATTTCTCTAGGAGGTGGGTCAAAAAGGATCTTGCTGTGATTTATGACATAGACTGTTCTGCCTGTGTTTTGCTCTAAGAGTTGATAGTTTCTGGCCTTACTCTTAGGTCTTTAATCCATTTTGAGCTTATTTTTGTTTATGGTGTTAGGGAGTGATCTAATCTCATACTTTTACATGGAGCTGTCCAGTTTTCCCAGTACCACATATTGAAGAGGCTGTCTTTTCTCTACTGTACATTCCTGCCTCCTTAATCAAAGATAAGGTGACCATGTGTGTGAGGGTTTATCTCTGGGCTTTCGATCCTGTTCCATTGATCCATATTTCTGTTTTTCTGCCAGTACCATACTGTCTTGATTACTGTAGCTTTGTAGTATAGTCTGAAGTCAGGGAGCCTGATTCCTCCAGCTCCGTTTTTCATTCTCAAGATTGCTTTGGCTATTCGGGGTCTTTTGTGTTTCCATACAAATTGTGAAATTTTTTGTTCTAGTTCTGTAAAAATGCCAGTGGTAGTTTGATAGGGATTGCACTGAATCTGTAGATTGCTTTGGGTAGTAGAGTCATTTTCACAATGTTGATTCTTCCAGTCCAAGAACATGGTATATCTCTCCATCTATATGTATCATTCTTAATTTCTTTCATCAGTGTCTTATAATTTTCTGCATACAGGTCTTTTGTCTCCTTAGGTAGGTTTATGCCTAGATATTTTATTCTTTTTGCTGCAGTGGTAAATGGGAGTGTTTTCTTGATTTCCCTTTCAGATTTTTCATCATTAGTGTATAGGAATGCAAGAGATTTCTGTGCATTAATTTTGTACCCTGCTACTTTAACAGATTCATTGATTAGCTCTAGTAGTTTTCTGGTAGCATCTTTAGGATCCTCTATGTATAGTCATCTGCAAACAGTGACAGGTTTACTTTTCTTTTCTGATTTGGATTCCTTTTATTTCCTTTTCTTCTCTGATTGCTGTGGCTAAAACTTCCAAAACTATGTTGAATAAGAGTGGTGAGAGTGGGCAACCTTGTCTTGTTCCTGATCTTAGTGGAAATGCTTTCAGTTTTTTACCATTGAGGACGATATTGGCTGTGGGTTTGTCATATATGGCCTTTATTATGTTGAGGAAAGTTCCTTCTATGCCTACTATCTGCAGGGTTTTTATCATAAATGGGTGTTGAATTTTGTTGAAAGCTTTCTCTGCATCTATTGAGATGATCATATGGTTTTTCTCCTTCAGTTTGTTAATATGGTTTATCACGTTGATTGATTTGCATATATTGAAGAATCCTTGCATTCCTGGAATAAACCCCACTTGATCATGGTGTATGATCCTTTTAATGTGCTGTTGGATTCTGTTTGCTAGTATTTTGTTGAGGATTTTTGCATCTATAGTCATCAGTGATATTGGCCTTTAGTTTTCTTTCTTTGTGACATCCTTGTCTGGTTTTGGTATCAGGATGATGGTGGCCTCGTAGAATGAGTTTGGGAGTGTTCCTCCCTCTGCTATATTTTGGAAGAGTTTGAGAAGGATAGGTGTTAGCTCTTCTCTAAATCTTTGATAGAATTCGCCTGTGAAGCCATATGGTCCTGGGCTTTTGTTTGTTGGAAGATTTTTAATCACAGTTTCAATTTCAGTGCTTGTGATTGGTCTTTTCATATTTTCTATTTCTTCCTGAATCAGTCTTGGCAGGTTGTACATTTCTAAGAATTTGTCCATTTCTTCCAGGTTGTCCATTTTATTGGC
Organism: Phocoena phocoena; assembly: GCF_963924675.1. NCBI lineage: Eukaryota > Metazoa > Chordata > Mammalia > Artiodactyla > Phocoenidae > Phocoena > Phocoena phocoena. The sequence continues at coordinate 18,291,161 of NC_089239.1, read as the reverse complement.
ATAGAGTTGCTTGTAGTAATCTCTCATGATCTGTTATATTTCTGCAGTGTCAGTTGTTACTTCTCCTTTTTCATTTCTAATTCTATTGATTTGAGTCTTCTTCCTTTTTTTCTTGATGAGTCTGGCTAATGGTTTATCAATTTTGTTTATCTCCTCAAAGAACCAGCTTTTAGTTTTATTCATCTTTGCTGTCATTTCCTTCATTTCTTTTTCATTTATTTCTGATCTGATTTTTATGATTTCTTTCCTTCTGCTAACTTTGGAGTTTTTTTGTTCTTCTTTATCTAATTGCTTTAGGTGCAAGGTTAGGTTGTTTATTTGAGATGTTTCCCGTTACTTAATGTAGGATTGTATTACTATAAACTTCCCTCTTAGAACTGCTTTTTTGCATCCCATAGGTTTTGGGTCATCCTGTCTCCATTGTCATTTGTTTCTCGGTATTTTTTGATTTCTTCTTTGATTTCTTCAGTGATTACTTCGTTATTAAGTAGTGTATTGTTTAGCCTCCGTGTGTTTGTATTTTTTACAGATCTTTTCCTATTATTGATATCTAGTCTCGTAGCGTTGTGGTCGGAAAAGATACTTGATACAATTTCAATTTTCTTAAATTTACCAAGGCTTGATTTATGACCCAAGATATGATCTATCCTGGAGAATGTTCCATGCGCACTTGAGAAAAATGTGTATTCTGTTGTTTTTGGATGGAATGTGCTATAAATATCAATTAAGTCCATCTTGTTTAATGTATCATTTAAAGCTTGTGTTTCCTTATTTATTTTCATTTTGGATGATCTGTCCATTGGTGAAAGTGGGGTGTTAAAGTCCCCTACTATGAATGTGTTACTGCCGATTTCCCCTTTTATGGCTGTTAGTATTTGCCTTATGTGTTGAGGTACTCCTATGTTGGGTGCATAAATATTTACAATTGTTATATCTTCTTCTTGGATCAGTCCCTTGATCATTATGTAGTGTCCTTCTTTGTCTCTTCTAATAGTCTTTATTTTAAAGTCTATTTTGTCTGATATGAGAATTGCTACTCCAGCTTTCTTTTGGTTTCCATTTGCATGGAATATCTTTTTCCATCCCATTACTTTCAGTCTGTATGTGTCTGTAGGTCTGAAGTGGGTCTCTTGTAGACAGCATATATATGGGTCTTGTTTTTGTATCCATTCAGCCAATCTGTGTCTTTTGTTGGGAGCATTTAGTCCATTTACATTTAAGGTAATTATCGATATGTATGTTCCTTTTCCCATTTTCTTAATTGTTTTTGGTTTGTTATTGTAGGTCTTTTCCTTCACTTGTGTTTCTTGTCTAGAGAAGTTCCTTTAGCATTTGTTGTAAAGCTGGTTTCGTGGTGCTGAACTCTCTCAGCTTTTGCTTGTCTGTAAAGGTTTTAATTTCTCCATCAAATCTGAATGAGATCCTTGCTGGCTAGAGTAATCTTGGTTGCAGGTTTTTCTCCTCCATCACTTTAAATATGTCCTGCCAGTCGCTTCTGGCTTGCAGAGCTTCTGCTGAAAGATCAGCTGTTAACCTTATGGGGATTCCCTTGTGTGTTATTTGTTGTTTTTCCCTTTCTGCTTTTAATATGTTTTCTTTGTATTTAATTTTTGACAGTTTTATTAATATGTGTCTTGGTGTATTTCTCCTTGGATATATTCTGTATGGGACTCTCTGTGCTTCCTGGACTTGATTAACTATTTCCTTTCCCATATTAGGGAAGTTTTCAACTATAATCTCTTCAAATATTTTCTCAGTCCCTTTCTTTTTCTCTTCTTCTTCTGGAACCCCTATAATTCGAATGTTGGTGCATTTAATGTTGTCCCAGAAGTCTCTGAGACTGTCCTCAGTTCTTTTCATTCTTTTTTCTTTATTCTGCTCTGCAGTAGTTATTTCCACTATTTTGTCTTCCAGGTCACTTATCCATTCTTCTGCCTCAGTTATTCTGCTATTATCCCATCCAGAGTATTTTTAATTTCATTCATTGTGTTGTTCATTGTTGCTTGTTTCATCTTTAGTTCTTCTAGGTCCTTGTTAAATGTTTCTTGCATTTTCTCTATTCTATTTCTAATATTTTGGATCATCTTTACTATCATTATTCTGAATTCTTTTTCAGGTAGAGTGCCTATTTCCTCTTCATTTGTTAGGTCTGGTGGGTTTTTATCTTGCTCCTTCATCTGCTGTGTGTTTTTCTGTCTTCTCATTTTGCTTATCTTGCTGTGTTTGGGGTCTCCTTTTTGCAGGCTGCAGGTTTGTAGTTCCCGTTTTGGTGTCTGTCCCCAGTGGCTAAAGTTGGTTCAGTGGGCTGTGTAGTCTTCCTGGTGGAGTGGACTAGTGCCTGTGTTCTGGTGGATGAGGCTGGATCTTGTCTTTCTGGTGGGCAGGTCCACGTCTGGTGGTGTGTTTTGGGGTATCTGTTGACTTATGATTTTAAGCAGCCTCTCTGCTACTGGGAGGGGTTGTGTTCCTGTCTTGCTAGTTGTTTGGCATAGGGTGTCCAGCACTATAGCTTGCTGGTCGTTGAGTGAAGCTGCGTGCTGGTGTTGAGGTGGGGATCTTTGGGAGATTTTCACCATTTGATATTATGTGGAGCTGAGAGGTCTCTTGTGGACCAGTGTCCTGAAGTTGGCTCTCCCACCTCAGAGGCACAGCACTGACTCCTGGCTGCAGCACCAAGAGCCTTTCATTCACATGGCTCAAAATAAAAGGGAGAAAAAGTAGAAAGAAAGCAAGATAGAAAGAAAGAAAGGAAGGAAAAAAGGAAGGAAGGAAGAAATAAAGGAGGGAGGGAGGAAGGAAGGAAGGAAGGAGGGAATGAAGGAAAGACCAAAAGGAAGAAGATAAAATAAAATAGTTATTAAAATACAAAATAATTATTAAGAAAAAACTTTTTTTAAAAGGAAAAAAACAAAACAAACAAAAAAAACCGGACAGATAGAACCCTAGGACAAATGGTGGAAGCAAAGCTATACAGACAAAATCTGAAACAGAAGCATACACATACTCACAAAAAGAGGAAAAGGGAAAAAAATAATAAATCTTGTTCTCAACGTCCACCTCCTCAATTTGGGATGATTCGTTGTCTCTTCATGTATTCCACAGATGCAGGGTACATCAAGTTGGTTGTGGAGATTTAATCTGCTGCTCCTGAGGCTGCTGGGAGAGATTTCCCTTTCTCTTCTTTGTTCTCAGAGCTCCCAGGGCTCAGCTTTGGATTTGGCCCGCCTCTGCATGTAGGTTGCCTGAGGGCGACTGTTCTTCACTCAGACAGGACGGGTTAAATGAGCAGCTGATTCGGGGGCTCTGGTTCACTCAGGCCGGGGGGGAGGGATGTGTGCGGAGTGCGGGGCGAACCTGCAGCAGCAGAGGCCGGCGTGACGTTGCACCAGCCTGAGGCGCGCCGTGCGTTCTCCCGGGTAAGTTGTCCCTGGATCACGGGACCCTGGCAGTGGCGGGCTGCACAGGCTCCCCGGAAGGGAGGTGTGGATAGTGACCTGTGCTCACACACAGGCTTCTTAGTGGTGGCAGCAGCAGCCTTGGCGTCTCATGCCCGTCTCTGGGGTCCGCGCTTTTAGCCGCGGCTCGCGCCCGTCTCTGGAGCTCCTTTAAGCAGCGCTCTTAATCCCCTCTCCTCACACACCAGGAAACAAAGAGGGAAGAGAAAGTCTCTTGCCTCTTCGGCAAGTCCAGACTTTTCCCCAGACTCCCTCCCTGCTAGCCGTGGTGCACTAACCTCCTGCAGGCTGTGTTCACGCCACCAGTCGTCTCCGTCTCCCTGCGCTCTGCTCTGAGTGAAGCCGGAGCCTCAGCTCGCAGCCCCGCCCGCCCCGGCGGGTGAGCAGACAAGCCTCTCGGGCTGGTGTGTGCCGGTCGGCCCTGATCCTCTGTGTGGGAATCTCTCCACTTTGCCCCCCGCACCCCTGTTGCTGTGTTCTCCTTTGCGGCTCCGAAGCTTTCCTCCCCCGCCACCCCCGTCTCCACCCGCGAAGGGACTCCTATTGTGTGGAAACCTTTCCTCCTTCACAGCTCCCTCCCACTGGTGCAGGTTCCGTCCCTATTCTTTTGTCTCTGTTTATTCTTTTTTCTTTTTCCCTACCCAGGTACGTGGGGAGTTTCTTGCCTTTGGGGAGGTCTGAGGTCTTCTGCCAGCGTTCAGTAGGTGTTCTGTAGGAGTTGTTCCACGTGTAGTTGTATTTCTGGTGGGGAGGAAGGTGATCTCCGCATCTGACTCTTCCGCCATCTTCCCCTCTCCTACATTTTTTAATTTATTAATTCATCAAACAAATGTTTTTGAGTATCTATATGTGCTATGTATGTACTGCTAAGTGCTGGCAGTACATTAATGCGCCAAAGAGATGGAGTTTTTCTGCCATCCTGGCGGTTATATTGTAGTGGGAGAGACAAAAACAGATAAACATGCTGGATGTCTATCCTTTAAATTTTAATCTGAGCCTTTCTTTAATCATTGCTACTATAAATCATTTCTCTACATCTGTCTTCTGGTTCATTAAGTTATATGTGATTGATAATTTTTATATTATCTATGTTTCAAATATTAAATTTCAAGTCTTCTTTATAAAAATTCAGTTATTCTTTCCCCAATTTAGTTGTTTTCTATAGGCTCCTGTTCTATTTTCATTCCTTTCCTTATGCATGTAAGATAGTCTGGTAATTATGATATTTACATTTTTTAATATATATTCTGTCATGTATATTTTTTTCTCATTCTTACTTTGATGCATCGTTTCTTTTGTGATTTTGACCATAAACTGCTCATTTCCCCTGGAACTTTATATAATAGGAAATTTTTGATTCCTTGATGATACACTTCTCTTGATGATTATATTTTCTTCTGTCAGTCCTCAGGGAGCACTACAAACCTAAGCATACTTTAAATTAAATTGTCTACTTGATGTGTTATTTGTGAACACATGAGTAGCATAAATTCAAGCAAAAATCCATGTGATATCCAATTTATGATTAAAAATTCTAATAGAATTCCTTTTCTGTCTAGTTCCAAGTTTAAAATAGATATGTATTTTTACTGTCTCTTCTGCATAAAGGGTTTATCTTTCATTCATGTTTTTAAAACTAAAAGCACAGCCCTTTTCTCCACATCCTCTTCAGCATTTATTATTTGTAGACTCTTTGATGATGGTCATTCTGACTGGTGTGAGGTGATACTTCACTGTAGTTTTGATGTGCATTTCTCTGAATGTCAGCAGTGTTGAGCATCTCTTCATGTGCCTGTTGACCATCTGTATCTCTTCTTTGAGGAAATGTCTATTTAGGTCTTCTGCTCATTTTCTGATTGGGTTGTTTGTTTTTTTTATATTGAGCTGTTTGTGCTATTTGTATATTTTGGAAATTAATCCCTTGTAGGTTACATCATTTGCAACTATTTTCTCCCAGTCTATAGGTTGTCTGTCATTTTGTTTATGGTTTCCTTTGCTATAAGTTTGATTAGGTCCCATTTGTTTATTTTTGCTTTTGTTTCTTTTGCCTTGGGAAACTGATCTAAGAAAGAATTGCTATGATTTATGTTAGAATGTTTTGCCTATGTTCTCTTCTAGGAGTTTTATGGTGTCATGTCTTCTGTTTAAGTCTTTAAGCCATTTTGACCTTATTTTTGTGTATGGTGTGAGGGAGTGTTCTAACTTCATTGATTTACGTGCAGGTGTCCAACTTTCCCCACACTACTGAAGAACCCTTCTACACTGAAGGTGGGAATGTAAATTGGTGTAGCCACAATGTAGCCACAACAGTATGAGGTTCCTTAAAAAACTAAAAATAGAGTTATCATAATGATCCAGCAATCCCACTCCTGGGCATATATCCGGAAAAGATGAAAACTCTAATTTGAAAAGATACATGAACCCCAATGTTCATAGCAGTACTATTTACAATAGCCAAGACATGGAAGCAACATAAGTATCCATCAACAGATGAATGGATAAAGAAGATGTGAGATACACACACACACACACATATATACACACACACACATATACACACACACACATATATATATATAATAAAATATTACTCAGCCATAAATAAATGAAATACTGCCATTTGCAGCAACATGCATGGACCTAAAGATTATCCTATTAAGTGAAGTAAGTCAGAAATAGAAAGACAAATACCATATGATATCACTTACATGGGGAGCCTAAAAAAATGATACAAATAAACCTATTTACAAAATAGAAACAGAATCACAGAGAAACTTATGGTTACCAAACTTATAATTATGAAAGGGAAAAGGGTAGGGGAGGGATGAGTTAGGAGTTTGGGATTAACAGATACACACTAATAAATATAAAATAGATAAACAAAAAGGACATACTGTATAGCACAGGGAGCTATATTCAGAATCTGTAAAAGAATATATATATACATATATGTACATATATATATATAATCAGAATCACTTTGCTGTATACCTGAAGCTAACACAACATTGTAAAATAAATTATACTTCAATAAAAAAAGAATAAATTATCTTGAAAGAAAATTTAAAAAGTATATGACTTTGGGGTTCTAAATTCACCAGGCATGTCATATTAGACTCTCATGACACATTAGAATCTTTTGTTTTTTTCTAACCCATGCAGTCCAAAGGGAAGGAGAAACTCCAAAGTCTGTCAAAATTTGGCAGAAGTCTTCAGAATGAAAGCTGGATTTGATACAATCACTTTGCTTCCTAGTTCCTATTTTCATTTTATTTTAGTCCTCTGCAGTTTCCTCACGATCTCTCTAGCTTACAGAGGCACTTAAGTATATTAACTTTTTCCAGCATATATATATATATATATATTTCTCATCAAGTGGGGTTATTCTACAAGTTATTTTGTCCTTTGTTTTCACTGACAAAATTTGTATTAAATATTTATTTTTCCTACTTATCTTTAGTTACCGATGATTAAATTACACTTGAATTTCATTCTGTTAAATCCATGCATTCAATCATGTAAATCAGTATAAGGACTGAATAAAATTGTTCTGCAAGTAAATTTAATTAAGGATTTAATTCATCACCCATTAATCGACTTCATTACATTGATTATGACCTAGTTATTCTATAAATGTGTTTTAATCAAAATATTTACATCCATGTTAGAACAGAATTATATTGTTCCTCTAAAAGCACCTTTCCTGAGAGCAGCTGTAGATTTTCACGATAGCAAGATGGTTTTATGCTCATAGAAGAAACTTTTGCTGTAAGTCCCTATCAGGATTCTTCAAAGTCATTTTTATACATTGCTATAAAAATGTCATCTAATGTGCTGTGTTGTTATGATGTTTATTTGGTTTGCCCTGTTATTCTCGTCTTTCCCACCACTAAACAGTTTTTATTGCTAGAGTTATTTCTTTATGGTAAATTATGGTGCACTTCGCAGTGTTTTGTTCTGTCAGGACACGGGAATGCAATTCAGTAAGTAATATAACTACGAGTACTCTCAAGGCCTCATCAAAGCAATGCTGTACCTGAAGGGATCTGATTTATAACCAGAGGCAGCCAGGCAGAATTATGCTGGATGAAAAATTCAAAAGTCTAAATAATATATAAAAAGAAAAAGAAAATAGAATATATCTCATTGCATCCAATTATTAGTTGGGAATTTTTTTTTGAGTTAAATCTGTAAGAGGAAGGATACTTGAATTCTTTAGAGAAAAGGCACTAAATAAATCTAAGTGGTTCTGAAAACATTGAAAGATACAATATTTTCTCAAAAAATGGAATAAATGTACTTAGAAAGATGTATAAAACATAATATTTCATAGGAATTTGAAGTAGGTATTTGGAGAAATATCTTTAAGCTCCCTTATTTTAATAGTGCTTTCCCCCACTAAATACATATTTAAATTGGAAGCAATAGTGCAATTAAGGAATGATCTTAAAGAAAATAATCTTTAGGCTTTCTACTGATATGAAAGAAACTTTAAAATGCTCTCATGTCTATGGAAGATGAGTTCCCTGTATCTTTGTTTAGTCTATATTGTAGAAAATTAACTTTTCTACTAGCACTTTAAAAGGGCATTTCCTTTTAACATGGCAGCAATAATTCTCAAAAATATCACACCATTCTGGATTATGCTGCATATTTTGTTTAAAAATAAATGTGTCTTTAGTTATCAAACTTCTGTTAAAATTAGAAAAACAAATTAAAAAATTAGAATCAAAGCAATATTTTACATGTGTAGCCTGCGTTGGTTATTGTTCTGTGGACAATAAGAATTTTATACAATGATAATCTTAGCATAGTTGGAATGGATATATTTTTGTCATTAAAATCAGTTTGTCAGATTTTGATTAATAGCATGATGATGGGTTAGTATGTGCTAATATCTCCCCTCCCTGAAGCCAACCTTGTATGTGTCCCAAAGTGAGAGAGTGGAGGGTAACTAGCTTTCTTAAACTAACTTTAAAATAAAATACAACACAACACACACACACACAAATCTAGATCTAGAAAGAGTATAAGAGTCATTGTTTTGGGGAAGAAATAGCAGTCCAGAGAGAAAGGGTGCTAAGAGGTAGAGTGGAGAGAGTTAAAAAAAAAAGAACTCTCATTGCTCATTGCTACTCTGTGGTCACTATAAGGTAGGAGAAAAAATAAACAAAACTGAAGTCCCGAATCCTAGTTAAGGAAGGAGCTGCTCACAGAGAGAGAACCCCAGATCCACTTCAGATATTCACCTGAATAATATCAGTGCTTGCATGAGAGAAAAGATCAAACTGGGCAAAAGAACTATCTGAAATAATTAGAAGGATCTATCCCTATACTCACATAGAGCTGGGAATAGCACTTGTTCATACCAGTTAGACTGGCAAGCTCATCGCATGGATAGAGTACTCAGGAAGGTGTTGTCTCAGTAGTGAGGAATAAATAACCCTAGACTGAGCACAGTTCCAGACCCACTAATAAATCATAAAAGGAGCACCCAAGAGAATCTAATGGTTCTACACAACATAAGCTGCATTGTATAAAATAGCTTAAGACTATTTATAAGAAAAAAAAAATATCCAGCAACCAAGATAAAATTCATAATGTCTGGTATCCCTTCACAGATTGCCTGACATAAAGACAAACAAGCAAACAAGCAAAACAAAACAAAACAAAACAACAGAAAAACAAAACTCATATGAGATGATCATTTAAATCAGAATTAATAGATTTGCTAGAATTAGTAAACAAATACATTAAACCAGTTATTATAAGGGTAGTTCATATGTTCTAAATTTACATTGAAACAATGTGATACTACTTCACACTGTCTAGAATACCTAAAATTAAAAAGACTGATAATGTCAAATGTTGCCAATAATAAAGAGTAAGGGTAATTTTTATATTTTCCTGTTGGGCATGCAAAATATCATAATACCCTAATATTTTGGTGATTTTTTTATAACATTACATATATACCTTCCCTATAACCCAGCAACTCCACTTGTAAATACTTATGCAAAAGATGTGAAATTACATTGTCATAAAAAGATTTATATAAAAATTTTCATAAGAGCTTGACTTATAATATCCAAAACCTGGAAAGAGCCCTGGTATCAGCAAGAAAAGGAATAAACAAATTGGATTGAATGAAAATGGTGATACAGTGAAATGTGATCTTATAGTAGAATATAACTCATAAATAGAAAGGAGGAAGTGCTGCATGTGATGGAGTGACATGAGCAAGAGAGTGGAGTAGGAAGCCCTGGACCTTCCTTCCCCCCACAAACAGTAACTCATGGACAAATTCCTGTGGTGAGAAATACAGGAAGTAAATGAAAGGCTCTCGCATTCCAGACTAATGCAAAATCAGACATCCTGAGGCCAGTAGGGAGATTCAGGACAACCTCTTGCTTGAGTCCCTGCCCCTAGAAAAGCACCATAGGATCAGGAAGAGGTCCTTTAGCTCCCAGGTTCTGCCAGGTGAGGGAAGGTGTTTGTTCATGTGTTGAAAACTTCAACTTTTCTCAGGGAGCTTCCCAGAGGACTGGCTTTTGTCTTGCCAGTTTTGACATTTTGATGAATCCAGCATAATCTACCCCCCTAGGGGAGGACAGAGACAGCAGTTTGGACTGTTAGACACCATAGATCCTCTGCCTCTTCTCAGTGTAGAATGAGAGAATAAAAATTTCCAACTCTTGGGCTTCCCTGGTGGCGCAGTGGTTGAGAGTCTGCCTGCCAATGCAGGGGACACGGGTTCGTGCCCCGGTCCGGGAAGATCCCACATGCTGCGGAGTGGCTGGGCCCGTGGGCCATGACCGCTGAGCCTGCGCGTCCGGAGCCTGTGCTCCGCAACAGGAGAGGCCACAGCAGTGAGAGGCCCGCGTACCGCAAAAAAAAAAAAAAAAAAAAAAAAAAATCCCAACTGTTAGCTTCCCCCTGGGGAGGGAAAGAGTTGATCTGTGCATCCAATGCTGCAACTTCTTTGGAGCTGCCCAAAGAAAGGGTGTCTGTCTTGTCAGTCTTGTCTTGGGTCTGATGGGTCCAGTGTAGTCTAGCTGCCTGTGGGAGAATAGAGATGGTGACTGGGCTGGCTGATGCCAAAGCTCCCTACATGGTTAAACACAGAGTCAGCAGACAAAAACCACAGCTTCATGCTTCTCCCTGGGATGGGAAAGAGTTGATAGAGGTTCCCAGAATCTTTGGGCTGGGCTAACTGGTGGGAGTCATCTCCTGTATGAGACCAGTTTGTGAAGGCTAGGAGAGGTGCCTACTTTGTCTAATGCATAGACACCTACACAGAAATTCAAGCAAAATAAAGAATCAGGCAAAGATGTTCTAAACAAAGGAACAGAATAAATCTCCAGAGACTGACCCTAATGAAATGGAGCTATGTGATTTACTGGCTGGAGAATTCAAGATAGCTGTCGTAAAGGTGCTTACAGAGGCAAGAGAACAATGCATTATCAAAATGAGTATTTCAACAAAGATAAAAAATATAAAAAAGTAACAAAAAAAGTCACAGAGCTGAAGAGTACAATAAATGAACTGAAAAATTTACTAGAGGAGTTCTACAGTAACTATTTTAAGTAAAAGAAAAATCAGAGTACTTGAAGACAGTCCATTGGAAATTAGTCAGAGGAGCATAAAGAAAAAAGAATGAAAAAGTGAAGAAAGCTTAAGGTGCTATGGAATACTATCAAGTGGACAAATTAATGTTATGAAAATCTAAGGAGGAAAAGAAAGAGAGAAAAGACCTAGAAGCTTATTCAAGGACACAATGGTCAAAAACTCCCCAAATCTGAGGGAAAATGGACATCCAGATTAAAGAAACCCAAAGGACACTAGAGAAGAGGAGCCCAAAGAAATCCACACTGAGACACACTATAATTAAATTGTCAAAAGTCTAAAACTAAGAATTTTGAAAGTAGCAAAAGAAAAGCATCTTGCCGCATACAAGGGAACTCCCATAAAACTGTGAGTAGACTTTTCAGCAAAACCTTTTAGGCCAAAGGAGAGTGAGTAATATATTCGAAGAGCTGAAGGAAAAAAAACCCCTGCCAACCACAAATACTATATCTGGAACAACTGTCCAATAAAAAGATGAAAAAAACTTTCCCAGATGAACAAAAGCTGAGTGAGTTAGTTACCACTAGATTTGCCTTACAAGAAATGTTCTACAAAATTATAATTAAAGGACACTAAACAGCAACACAATAACATAAAAAACATATGAAACTCATTGCTAAAGGTAAGTATGTAGACAAATACAGAGTACTATATTACTGTACTGGTGATGGATAAATCAATTTTAATTCTAGTATAAAAGTTAGAAGACAAAAGTATTAAAAATAACTATAACCAAAAATTTGTTAAAAATACACAATGTGAATAGATTAAATTGTCATAACAATAACAAAAAGTGTGTGGGGGAGAAATTAAAGTGTAGAGTTATTGTGATTGAACTTAAGTTGTTATCAGCCTAAAATAGACTGTTATAACTATACGATATTTTATGTAAGCCCCAAGGTAACCACAAAAATATTACCCAAAGAAGATATACAAAGAAAAATACAAAGGAATCAAAGCACAAAAAATTAAGCAAAACACAAAAGAAGACTGCACAAGAGGAAAAGACAGACTAAAGAATGCAAAAGTAACAGAAAATAATTAACAAAATGACAAAAGTAAATCTTTTCCTATCAATAATTACTTTAAAGGTAAATGTGTTAAACTTGCCAGTCAAAAAAGTATAGAGTAATTGAATGGATAATTGTCTCCAAGAAACTCACTTTAGATTTAAGGAAACCCATAGGCTGAAAGTGAAGGAATGGAAAAAGATATTCCATGCAAATGGCAACCAAAAGGGAGGGGGTAGATATACTTATGTTAGACAAAGGAGACTTTAAGTCCAAAGCTGTCACACGAGACAAAGAAGGACATTATATTATGGTAAAAGGGTCAATTCTCCAGAAAGTTATAAAAATTATAAATATATATGCACCCACCACCAGAGCACCTAAATATATAAAGCAAGCATTGTGACAGAAATGATGGGAAAATAGACAGCAATACAATAATAGTAAGTGACTTCAATTTCTCACTTTCAGTAATGGATATAACATCTTGACAGAAGATTAATAAGGAAACAGAACTTGAACAACACTATTGATCAGATGTTCATTTGATCAAGTCAAATGAACCTAGAAGACATAGAACACTGTAACCATAGCTGCAGAGCACACATTCTCAAGTGCACACAGACCTTTCTCCAGGGTAGATCACATGTCAGGTCACACAAATTTAAGAAGATAAAATCATACCAAATATTTTTTATGACCACCTTGGAATGAAGATAGAAATCAATAACAAAGTAAAGCTCAAAAATTCACAGATATGTGGAAACTAAGCAACCCACTCTTGAACAACCACTGGGTTAAAGAATTTAAAAAAATGAAACTAGAAGTACATTGAAACAAACAAAAACACAACATACCAAAACTTGTGGGATGCAAAAACAGCAGTCCTAAGTGGGAAGTTCGTAATAACAAATGCCTACTTTATAAAAATAACAAAGATCTCAAATGAACACTCAAACTTTACACTCTAAGGAGCTAGAAAAAGATGAAAAAACTAAGCTTAAAATCAGCAGAAGGGGGCTCCCCTGGTGGCGCAGTGGTTGAGAGTCCGCCTGCCGATGAAAGGGACACGGGTTCGTGCCCCGGTCTGGGAAGATCCCACATGCCGCGGAGCGGCTGGGCCCGTGAGCCATGGCCGCTGAGCCTGCGCGTCCGGAGCCTGTGCTCCGCAACGGGAGAGGCCACAACAGTGAGAGGCCCGCGTATCGAAAAAAAAAAAAAAAAATCAGCAGAAGGAAGGATTTAGCAGATTAGAGCAGAAATTAACATAATAGAAAGTAGAAAAATTAGAAAGAAATCAATGAAACTAAGAGCAGCCTTTAAAAAGAGTGATATTCTGTAATATGTGACATTGTGCTTAGTGAAATAAGCCAGTCACAGAAAGCCAAATACTGCATGATTCCACTTACACGCGGTATCTAAAATTGTTAAATTTATAGAATCAAAGAGTGGAATGGTGGTTGCCACGAGGTGGGGAAAACAGGGGATTACTAATCAACTGGCATAAAGGTTTAGTTAAGAACGGTGAATTAGCTCTACATAGATAGGTACAACACTGTACCTATAGTCAACAATAGTGTATTGGACAGTACGCTTAAAAATTTAAGGTAGATCTCATGGTAAGTGTTTTTACCACAATGGAAATTTAAAAGGAGGAAGTACTGATACACTCACAACACAGATGAATTCCTCAGGGATTATACGGACTGACGGAAACCAGAAGCAAAAATGTTTATAATGCATGATCCCATTTATACAAAGTTCTAAAACAGGTGAATGATGGAGATAAGAACAGTAGTTGATTTGGGAGTGTGGTGTGGTATTGACTTCAAATGGGCATGATTTAACTTTCTAGCATGATAGAATTATATCTTGATAGGGGTATGGGTTACACGTTCACAAAACAACCATACATATTTTGGGAGAACATAAATTTTAAAAAAACATTCGTTGAGTACTTTACAATGGATATTATATGAGGATAGGATTGGAGTATGGGAATAAATGGTAATAAATAATTATGTAAAGTAAGGTGGTGGCCTTGCTCAGATCAATGACCATAATGTGACTTGATGACTCTGAGCAATTTAACTCTATGTAAATCAAGAAAGAAAAAAAAGTAGTTTGGAGTTAAAAGGCATTATAATTTCTCCAAAGAACTTTGCTTTCATGCTGCATAAATTACCACAAGTTGATTAGATAACCTGAATAGGGTGGCATATGAATAATGTCTGCCTTACTTCAGGCAGGCAGGACACTCCCAATTTGTTTATACACGCACAAACACAGTTTTTTTGTTCATATTATCACATGATAAATTAATGAATAATGTTTTATTTAATGTAGTGAATTGTTTCGATTTTTAAAAAATGGTGGCAATAATTTTTTTTAAGGACAAGTTTTTAGGGCAGTTTTGGGTTTACAACAAAATTAAGAGGAAAGTACAGAGATTTCCCATATATTCCCTGCCCCTACACGTGCATAGCCTCTCCTATTACTGACATCCCGCACCAGAGTATACATATGTTACAGTTGATGAACTTCCATTGACACGTCGTAATCACCCAGACCCCACGGTTTACATTAGGGCTTACTCTTGGTATTGTGCACTCTATGGGCTTGAAAAAATGTATAATGACATGTATCCATCATAATAGAACAATGCAGAGTATTTTCACAACTCTAAAAATCCTCGCTGCTCCACATACTCATTCCTACTCCCTCCCCTAAAGCACTGGCAACAACTGATCTTTTTACTCTATCTGTAGTTTTACCTTTTCTAGAATGTATGTAGTTGGAGTCATACATTATGTAGTCTTTTCAGATTGGTTTCTCTCACTTAACATTTAAGTTTCCTCCATGTCTTTTTATGGCTTGATAGTTTATTTCTTTTTAGTGCTGAATAATATTCCATTCTTTGGATGTAACACAATTTTGCATTCACCTACTAAAGAACATCTTGGCTGCTTTCAAGTTTTGTCAATTATGCATAAAGCTGCTGTAAACATCTATGTGCATAGATGGACAAAAGTTTTCATGGACAGAAGTTTTCAATTCTTTTTTGGTAAATGCCAAGGGGCATAATTGTTGGATTGTATGGTTACCATATGTTTAGTTTTGTAAAATATTCAAACCATCTTTCAAAGTGGCTGTACCATTTTGCACTTCCATCAGCGATGATCGAGATCATGAACGAGATGAACGAGAGTCACTATTGCTCCATATCTTTGCCAGCATTTGCTGTTTTAGTGCTTTAGATTTTGAACACTCTAATAGTTGTATAGTGGTATCCCATCATTTTGCAATACATTTTAAATATTTCTTATATATTCTCAACAGTCTGCAGTGTTTTGTAGACCTTTACATTCTGTATTTTATATTTCTAAAATAGTAGTTCAAACCACATTTATAAGGCCCTCATTCCCACCACCTTCTCCAAAGATCCTCTTATCCTTTTCCCAGGTGTATGTCTGCCTTCCCTCTAGCCCACATTAATAGAAACAAGCATTGAGAAAAACTGTAAAAAGAAATAAGAATTCTATAGTTCAATTAGATATTCTATCACTAGCATAACTATTCAGATTTTCTCAATACTGGCTTCTTGTCTTTGACAACCTATTGGCTTTTCCCTGGCACTTCTCGTAGGGTTTTTTCTGTCTACTAGCCTATTCTCAGACACTTGCTCTGAGCACTAATTACATAGCTCTTAATTGATCTTTGCTTAAACCATTAATCTTACTGATAGGATTTCTAAGCCTCTGCTTACTTTCATTTCTCTCCTAATTGTATCAAGTAGATCTGAATTATCTTTTAAAAGGGATAAATGTAATATCATTGCATTTCCTAATAGTTATTCCTATTGCACTCATTCTGTATCACTACTTCTGGATGAATGACCTCTATTTTAACACATGAATTTCTAAGGGGCCAATTTCTTTTTCTTTTGCAGGGAAGCAAGTAGCAAGATATAGAGCAACAAAGCTAAAGATGTAATAAAATAATGAAGCAAATTTTTATCTTTCTTTTTCAAAGTTCCTGCATTAGACAACAAATGTATGTTGCAATGTTGAGGACCCAGCTCTTGCTGCTTCAATTTTTTTCCTGTGATATTTTCTCTAAGCCAACTTGATAGGGATTAAAAGATTCAAAAGAATCTCCAAACTATTAAAATTATTAAGTGATTTTAGAAAGGTTGCTAAGTACAAGTTTGCTGAAAGAAATACATAATATCAATAAGCAAATAGAAAATGAATCTCCCAAATACTATTATTAGAAAATCATCAGAGATATCAAATATCCAGAAGCAGAATAAAAATATTTGAGAGATCACTACTGAAAACTACAAATCACTGCTGAAGATTGAAGATTAGGTTAAATTAAGCGATATACAATGTTCATGTGGGAAAAGCCTCAATATTATAAAGTTGTCAGTTCACTCCGTAGTGATCTGTACACTCAGAGCAATTGTGGTAAAGACACTATCAGTAATATCATGTGGAAATTGACAAGTAGATTTTTAAACTTGCATTAAAATGCAAAGGGTTAAAAGTATTTGAGGCAGTTTTGAGCTAGAAGACACAATATCAGACATGAAGACCTAGTAAAAGCTATAGTTACTAAGATGCATACTATTGGCAAAAAGATAGAAATAAACAAACAGGATAAAGAGGCCAGAAGTCAATACAAATACAATCACCTGTTTTATGGCAAAGTGCAAAGACTGTCTTTTTGATAAATGAAGTTGAATCAGTTGTATATCTAAGGAGGCAAAAATAAACTTGCCCTGTATTTTTTATAAAAATCAACCCCAGGGGTATTTCAGATCTAAATGTAAAAGTTTAAACAATAAAACTTTTTAAATTAAATGTAAGTAAATACTTCTTACTTTGAATTATGCAACTATATCTTAAATCGGACACATAATATACTACCCATAAAGAAAAAATGATAAATTTTATCATGTTTAAGTTATGTTTATCAAAGATATTATTAGGAAAGGGAAAGATAAACCAAAAGATTGGAGGATGTATATGCAATACATATCTTAGAAAGAACTTACAAACAGTATATAAAAAGAATTTCTACAAATCAGTAAGAAAACTACAGTACACCTAGAAAAGAAAATGGTAACATTTTGAACAGGTATTTTACCAAAATGAGATTCTACTAGGCAATAAATATATGACAAGGCATTTACCATTATTAGTCATCATGGAAATACAAATTAAAATCAATATGAGATACCACTACATAATCACAAGAATGACTAAAATGAAATACACAGGCAAGCCCAAGTATTATCAAAATGTAGAGCAGGGCTTCCCTGGTGGTGCAGTGGTTGAGAGTCCGCCTGCCGATGCAGGGGACACAGGTTCGGGCCCGGTCCGGGAAGATCCCACATGCCACGGAGCGGCTGGGCCTGTGAGCCATGGCCGCTGAGCCTGCGCATCCAGAGCCTGTGCTCCGCAATGGGAGAGGCCACGACAGTGAGAGGCCCACGTACCGCAAAACAAAACAAAACAAAACAAAAAGAATGTAGAGCAAATGGAACTTTCATACCCTGCTGATGGGACACATAGTCACAGAAGAGAAAAACTGCTGAAATCTCAAATTAAACTCCTGAAAGGAATGGTTGTGTGTGTGGGGGGGACAGGAAATAGTTACAACACAGAGAAACAAAGATTAGAATTACAACAGTCTACTTGTTAGAAGACAATGAAATCATGAAAGAAAGAAAGGAAGATAAGGAAGGAAGGAAGGAACAATCTGTCAACCCAGCATTCTATGTCCAGCAAAGGAATCTTTAAAAAATGAAGGTAAAATAATGACTTTTCCAGGCAAATAAAAAAACTGAGGTAACTTATCAAAAGCTATGTATCATCTCCTAAATTTAGTGAAATGGAAGATTTTTGGTCATCATGATATATAATTCAAGCACTGTTATAATTCAAGTGATTTGGGTAATAACATCTCCAAATATATGGAACTGTACAGAGATAAAGAACATGACTAATATTTTGAACAAATTTGCATTGACACAGCTGGATTTCTGAGTCTACTCATCCCCAAAATGGTGGACATTGACTATGCTCTACAAAATATCATGAACCTAGACCCATTGTAGACAATAAAAGAGGAGTATGGTCTAATAGACACAGAATACTGCACACACATGTCTGGTTGTTCAGAAATTCCTCGTGTTTTATCAAGTTTCATCTGAGCTGAAGCCAACAAGATACTCCTGCCTAAGACTTGGGATATATTATCATGTTCTGGTAATCTTTGAGGAAATACGTATTTTTACAGTAATATTAAAAATAATAGTTTGAATATGCGTGGCAGTAAAGTTTATAAAATATTGCATAAGTAGTGGCTTTAAAATAAAGTATTAAGAAGTATCTCCAAAATGCAATATATTTAAAACACACTATGTATCTAGAAATAGGATAAAAGAAGAAATCTCAGAGACAGGAAAGAGATAATTTGTTGCAGATCTAGTTCAAGGTATGGTGATGCCAAAAAGAGACCAAAGGGAAGACTGTAGAACTGTAGAGGCAAAAATATTTTAAAATCGTAAGCCTACATTTTCTTAATGCAGAAAGTGTAATCTTTACACAAACACACACATACACATGCACACTTCTTTTCCAGTGATGGTTAATAAAATCTGGCCTAGACCCAGAGTATGTAGGATTTCAATTAGCAGATCTAGCAAGAAAGATTTCCAAGATAATTTGTTAATCACGTATTGTGAAAAGTAGGATTCTAAGTCATATTGTAATTTGAGAACTTCTATGATATAACTAGAGGCTGCAAATGTTTTTAAAGTCTTTGAATGAAGAAACAAAGAATATAAATCCTGATCCATGTTGAAAATAAAAATTCATTTGTTAGATTTATATCTGCCATAAGTTTTGAAGGATTATTTGTAGATAAAAATTACTTGTAGATGTCCAGACTTCGTAAGTTGTATGTTATTGCCTGTGAAATGCAACCATCAATCACTTTACTAATAGATAGTCAGCAAGAAACAGTATCCAGCCTAAGATTTGTAGGTGCCAGCTTGAAACAATTTCAATCTAAAATAGACCCAGAGGATATAAAATGGAGAATCTCACATATGTGCCCTTAGGAAGACAAAACTTAGGGATTATGAGACTGATTTCTTGTAAAGGCCCAATTTACAGAAAATTGATGGTGTCATAGTTTTCGTGGATGATGGGAGGTTGATCAGAGGTTTTCTCATATCAACCTTGGGAAGTTTTGCCGAGGCGTGAACAGAAGATGACCCAGGTCAGGTTGTTTTACAAAGTGGGCTGAATTGAACTTTGTGTGACTGGGCTAATTTTGTCTGCTTGGGAAGTGTTCAAGGCTGTTCTCTTATTGTTTTTGATTTTATTGACTGTAACTGAAACTTCCCCTCTTTACATTCCCTGCGCATGAATACAGCCTGCCCCAAACTCTTAGTGGACTTGCCTGTAGCATACTACTGTTTGCTTGTCCCAAATTGCAATACCTCTGCTATTCCTGAATTAACTCATTTTAAAAAAAATCTTGCCTCAGTGTAACTCTTAATTTCAGTCAACACCAGCTAGATGAGTTTCTGAGTTTTATTGCTTAGGAGGTAGAGTTTCAACTCAATGCATTTACTTCCTCTCCTTTAGCTTCTGGATAATTAATATACAGATTTAAGCAAATTCTTTGTCTTTTCAAATGCAGAAGAGATGCATTATTTTCCTAATACGCAAAATAAAATGAAAACATAAATTTAAAATGGAAATATGAAAATAAAAAGAACACCAAATAAAAAGAGCAGAATGCCACCAGAATTATAGGCTAAAATTAATAAGCTAGATCAAAAAGAATTATTCATGATAATAAAAAGTGAGGTTTTTAACTAAAATATCAGTCATGAATCTTAGTAAGCAAAGGAAATCAGAATATTGAAGGATAAAATAAGGAGAAAGAAATAAGAATAAAATTAATCTATAATGCAATATTTTTTATTTTTGTAGGATCAAGGAGAATAGTAGTTTGAGAAATGTGATATTAAACTATGTATTTGACCTTTTTTTTAAGGTTTTATTTATTTATTTATTTTTGACTCTGTTGGGTCTTTGTTGCTGCATGTGGGTTTCTCTAGTTGCAGCGAGCAGGAGCTTCTCTTCGTTGCGGTGCGCAGGCTTCTCATTGAGGTGGCTTCTCTTGCTGTGGAGCACGGGCTCTAGGTGCATGGGCTTCAGTAGATGCAGCCCATGAGCTCAATAGTTGTGGCTTGCAAGCTCTAGAACGCAGGCTCAGTAGTGTGGCATCCAGACTTAGTTGCTCTGCGGCATGTGGGATCTTCCCAGACCAGGGATCAAACTTGTGTCCCCTGCATTGGCAGGTGGATTCTTAACCACTGCACCACCAGGGAAGTCCGTGTATTTGACATTAAAGTATATACCCAACTCAGTTCTTTGCAAGAATTAGCCTCTTTTAAATTGCCCGTAAAATACTTTAAAAAAGTGATTACATATCATATTCAAAAAGTCAATAAATTTAAAGAGGTAAACTTTTTATATGATAGCTATATGGTATGATCTATCTATCTATCTATCTAGATATATACTCTGATACAATAAAATAAAACTAGAAATTAGCAATAGACAAAAAATTACTCCTCGGGCTTCCCTGGTGGCACAGTGGTTGAGAGTCTGCCTGCCGATGCAAGGGACACGGGTTCGTGCCCCGGTCCGGGAAGATCCCACATGCCGTGGAGCGGCTGGGCCCGTGAGCCATGGCCACTGAGCCTGCGTGTCCGGAGCCTGTGCTCTGCAACGGGAGAGGCCACAACAGTGAGAGGCTGGCGTACCGCAAAAAACAAACAAAACCCATATAAACTGTAACAAACCAATGACCAGAGGCAAATTTTAGGTCATTGAATGATTTCCATTATTAAACAGAATTAAACAAAAATGAATGAAAATATATGAGCTAAAATATTTCATTCTGGAAATTAGAATAAGAACAGCAAATGCCTTGAAACTTTGAAACAAAAAGTTAATGGGATAAGGAAATAGCCATTTCATAAAGATTCAAGAAGAAATTAAAGCATTATAAAAGAAAGTTAAGGATTGGTAAATGTTATTTTTCTTTCTTTTTCACACACCATTTGCATTTAAGATTTATCCAATTTGGGGATTTACATTTTATCCTTCCATCTAGCTTTGGTATAGTGCTTCAGACTAAATAACCACCACATCTTCTTAGTAATCCTCTTAGTGATAGACATCTATAAACTGTCTTCTTCACAAACAAGACTTTTATAAACATCTTTGCACATACCTTATTCTGATCCTGTTGAAATTTTCTCTGGCATATATATGGGACCTTGATTTCTACTTTATTCTTTTTTTTTTTTTCGGTACGCGGGCCTCTCATTGTTGTGGCCTCTCCCGTTGTGGAGCACAGGTTCCAGACGTGCAGGCTCAGCGGCCATGGCTCACGGGCCCAGCCGCTCCGCGGCATGTGGGATCTTCCGGACCGGGGCACGAACCCTTGTCCTCTGCATCGGCAGGCTGACTCTCAACCACTGCGCCACCAGGGAAGCCCTCTGCTTTATTCTTTATACAGTTGGGGAAGAAGAAATTTTTTTCTGCACTTCGAGGTTCTCCTCAAAGAGTTAAAATTGGTATAAGAGTTGAAGTTGATATGAGACAGATTAATAGGAGAAAATCAAACAAAAGTTTAATGACATGTATACACAGCAGGGACCTAGAAAAACTGAGTAACTTGCCAAAATGGCTGAAACCCTCACTTTAAATACCATCTTGAGCCAAAGACAAAAGAGAATGTTGGGAGTAGTAGTTTGGAACTTCTAAAGGGAGGAAGGCAATTCACATGGAGATGGAAAAGCAAATGTTTGGTAAACAAATGTTTGCTGGGCCAGGCAGAGACAGTGGGCGGCAGAGTGGACCGTGATCTCTAGGTCTTTTTAAGGTTCCCTGATCACACCTAGCCCATGTTCTTTGAAGATATCTCTGATGATAGTGTAACCACAGAACCAGCCCCCAAACTGGCCCTATACTGTTTCTAACAAGATACTGAGTTTTTCAGAGATAACAGAACAAAACCTCAAGTCATACAGTTGAAGCATGCGCAGAGGAGAAAATTTTGACTTCAAACAACATCTGGACCAAAGTTTCTCCCCCCACCGTAGAACCAAAGGACCAGGGCATGAACAGGAAGCTGAATGCTGGAATGCTGAAGAAATGAAGCGTCCAGAGTCCAGGAAGATCCGGTGCTGGAGCCCCTTTACCATGCTTCATCATAAATGGTCAAGCTCCAAAGCCCTCCCATCGAAACCTGCCCCCCCCCAGCACTTCCGCATACAACCTTGATCCCCTAACTCATAAAAGTTTGACCAGACTGGGGAGACAGGGTTGAGTTTATCCTCCTGTCTCCTTGTTGACCTCACAGTAGAGCTTTTTTTCTCTTCTTGAAAGCCAGTTCCATAGGATTGGCTTCTGTGCTTGTCAGGGAGCAAGCCCTTTGCTCATTAACAATAGCTCTATTCCTGGAACAGACCCTCTATCTAAATTATTTTAGGTAGTCAGGGGGAGGGTCAGAGTTTCTCCCTGAATCTTTTGGACGTTGTTTTCATCTTGAAATAATCTGCATGCCAAAGAGATATTTGGGGATGGCAACTTTTGCTCCCCTACAATGCTGTCAAAGAAAAAATTATTCTGACACTTGTTCAGGACAGCAAGGTAGAGTTTATTCAGGGGTCTACGACAATGGGGTTTTGCAGTAGGGGAAGGAGATTCAGCTTGTCGAGCTTAAAAGCAAAAGAGCCAGTTATTTTGTAAGCAAAATGAGTTTATTCGGGTATAGCAGAAAAATTGCAGCTCTGGACTTGGACAGTATGGTGAACCGTAGATCAAGACGATAAAGGGAAGGTCAGCTTTCATTAGGGTTTTAGGAGGAAACTGGGGAAGGCTTTGGTGGTTCTTCATTGGCTGCAGGAGGTGGGCAGCTTGTTGTTGATGGGTCACAAGGAAATCTTTCTTCCTCATGGAGCCTTGGAATTGCAGTGGGTGATACTGATTCTTATGTGAGAGCAGCGTCATTTTCGATGAGGTTTCCTTTATTTTCACAGGCTCAACTCTGAATACAAAGAAAAGTGGGAATTTATGACAAGAAAAATATTGGGGGTTTGGTGGATGGAAAATTACTTAAAGGGTAGAGTTATTCTTTGTTAAACAGACCTAACAGAATTCTTACTGAAGGCAGGTCAGGGGGATCAGATATAACCTGAGAGGCATGATGGAGAATGAGGAATTTGATCAGACATCAAGGGTGGGAGATTCTGCCTAAACTGACTTAACTGGATTCTTGCTAAAACTGGAGTCTATAAGGACAGAGACTGAACCCAAGGTTGGAACTTGGGGAGCAGAGGGTCAAAGGAGCCTGAGGAAAGTTTGGTCACGGGGAGAATCTTTGTTAATACTATAAGCCCTGCCAGCTGAGCTCTACTCCCAGCAGTAGGGCATGAAGGCTTCTCTCTCACACGTCTCTACCCGTGTTTGTTATTACTAAATTTTATGATGTTTGCCAATCTTATGGGTATAAGGTGCTCTCATTCTTCAGGTGAGGAGAAACTTTTTTCTTTGTCTTCTGAAATTTAGGAGCTGAGGCCTGTGGAAGGAAACTGACAAGACAGATTAACTGAAGAACAAGATTTATTCATATGCATAGGGAAGCCAACAGAAGACGTAGCTGGCCCTTTAAATGGTTAAAGTTGAAGGCTTATAAACCTAATTTAGTGAGGGAGAAATAACTTTTATAGGTTGAACAAATTGCTTTCTTTAGGAAAGACAATGGATTTTTAGGAGAACTGGTGTCAGATAAGAACATTTGTGATAATGTTTGTCTGTACAGGTGTGTATGGTCTTTCCATCTGCTTCAGTGTCGTAAAAACCCTCTGGAGAAGGGATTTATGGTAAGTGTACTCTTGGCCTGTCTCCGGGAGTAGAAGCTGCCCCAAGAGGGAATCTATGGCCGCCCTCATTTCTCAGAAAGTTCTGCTTTTAGTCAGATAAGGGAAGCTCCGAGAAGGTTTCTTTTTCCATTTGTTGAATCTCAAACATCTTCATCTTAAAATAATCTTTAGACCAACTTTGGGTCTCTGCGTAGGACCCCACAATATGGTTTGTTTCAAGTTGCAGTGTTCCAATTTCCAGTGAGGTTGAGCATGACAGACTTTTGGGTTTCTTAAATGATCTGTTCATACCCCCTTGCAGGGGCTTGCCCATCTGGAATTCAAGTTACTTGATTACCTTGAGACCTCTGGTCCCTAATGTGTTCAAGAAAACTATGGTTTGTAGTTTGCCCACCAGAAGACAGGTTAGTTTTATAAGTGGGGAGGGTGATATATGAGAGATAAATGTTAGGAAAATGAAATAAATGAAAGCCAGAATGCAAGGAGACTATTATAATTCTGGAGATGAAATGGCTGTAGTTCAAAGGATAGAACAGAAGCCACAGTTAAAATACATACACCCAGTTTTTTGTTCTTTCCCTTAGTAATAGACCTCCCCAATCTGTTCCAAGCTCGTACTGCTGGCTGCATTACAGGCCATCAAATCGAGAGACGAATTGTTGGGGCAAGGATTAGCGACTTTATTGGGAAAGCCAGCAGACTGAGAAGAAAGGTGGACTAGAGTCCCAAAAAACCATCTTGCCCAGGTTTGGATATTAGTTTCTTTTATAAAGCAAAGAGGGGGAGGTGAGGAGGTAAAGTAAGAAAGGTCATAAGTTGTTGCAAATATTTCCTGGTTCCAGCCAGACTCCAGAGGGAATGTGTTAATTTCTTCTTTCCTGCAGTCATTCACAGGTGGGTGTGATCAGGATGCTTCCTGTGAGTTTAAACAAAGGTACTTTAGCCTAACACTCAGTCTAGCAAGGCAGTGTTCCTGGAGTTGGGTCATTATGTATACTGTAAGCTATAGGCAACATCCCTTTAGTGATTAACTTGCAGCAAAAGCAGTAGGATAGGAAGGTTAAAGTAAAAGGAACAGATCCAATGTGGAGTTGGATTTGTTCTTCCCTATTACAAATCTATAGGCTGTAGCATCTAAGTGGTTAAGAACCTGGGTTTGAAACATGGCAGACTGGTTTTGAATCATGACTCTCCTTCCTACCAGTTATGGTCTCTTGGGTAGGTTTCTTTATGCACAGTTTCTCATCTTAAAATAGGGAAGTTAATACTACCTACCTCACAAGATTGAAATTAAATGAGTTCACCCATAAGATATGTCACTACGTTTAAATAATTTAAATAAATTAAAGTTCTCTGCCACTCATTTTATCTTGATAATCACTTAATCATATGTATATTTAAAAAAAAATCTAATGTAGAAACTTAGATGAGTGGGACTTCCCCAAGGTAACCCAACATTAAATGATGGAAACTGGACTGGAAACTCAGTACTCTTAATCTCCAGAAAAGATTCCTGTTTCCTCTCTATGCAATTTTTCTCTAGTCATTTTTTTGGTCCTTTTCCATATCTTTAAGGAATTAGTTAATTACAATCTATAGTCACTTCTAGCAACAAAATTATGTGCTGTAAATACAACATGAATTTACAAAATGCATGGGCTCACGGTTAGATTAAATTTTCTGTCGTAATTCACATTTATATTTCATAGGCCTAACCATATGTTTATATGAAGTAAATGCTTTGGCTCAAAATCAGAGGAAATATAAGTAGTTTAATGCTCTAATCATGACCCAAAGAGCTCCTATTTGAACCTACAATCATCTTTTTTATACTTTGCTCGAATCCTACCTTCCCTAAGAGAAAATTCAGTTAATGTAACCTGTCATATGAAGAAAATAAACTCTATGGATCTTTACCAGCATCCAACAGCTTATATCCTAAAAAAAAAAAAAAAAAAAAAGCATGTAAGCCTTTTCTTCATGTTTATGCTTAAGGCAGCTTTATTGGCTGTTTTTCTGTAAGGCATATTTTCTTTTACTCTATACTGAAAAGTTTTAAAATAATAGCCTACTTGTAAAATTAGCTGTCAATAGACATAGTTTATATTCTTCATCATACAACCATAAACAGGTATATTTTGATTAAAGAAAAAAGATTAAAACTCAGCATAAAGCTAAGCTAATTACTACCATGGCAGTGAATATACATGATTTATAATAGATATTCAAATGAAGAGTTTTAAAATGGATTGGAATTTGAAGTTTTCATTCCATCTGTATAACATTTAGCTCTAGAACTCTCTATGACAGTACAGTAGAGCCTGAGGGAATAAATCTTGAGGTAAGAAGTCAACAGTAGTCATGTAAATACTGTGTCATTAACAATCATTAAATCCCTTCTTGATATAAGGACTTCAATTACTCCTCTCTTTAAGTACAAATTTAGCATTTGACCTTTTACACCTATAGGCTGAAAACCTACAGTTAAATAATTAAATGTAGTAAAATGAGTTCAACCCCATTTAATCAATTTGAAAAGAGAAGCAATAAGTGCAAGCCTGATTAGAGCTGTTAGCCCGCTTGGGTGCTATTATTTGAATAGTTGTCCACCAAAGAAAGAAAAAGAAATACTAAAAAACATGAATCAAAACACAGAAACAGTTTTCTAGGGTAGCATTTTAAACTTTACTACATAGTTTATACTTTTTTTTTTTTTTGCAATAAATGTTCAGATGAATTAGTTAAGGTCCAGGCTGATGCTAAGAGCATTTATTATAATGGGTTATTAAGAGATGAAGCTCATCATAGTAAGGGATAGCAGAAAATGCCATCCCAAAATATGCCCCTCTGGTGTACGATTATTTTGAGCTGAAGGCAATTGAGAAGAAGCAAATATAAAAAAAAAAAACTCTGTCCTCCCCTATTTGCCTAAAAGCAGGATACAAATTTGTAAAGGTATCCCCTTCCCCTTTTTATCAGGTGTCCTGCTCCTTCCCTCTACTGGAGAAAATTCCAAACCATCATTAGCCTTGAGATAGCATCAGAAGACTCTATGTAACAAACCTTGCTAAACTAGCCTGTAACTACCATTAATTTCCACATATATTTTCTTTCCTGCAGTTTGCTTCCCCTAGTAGATCAAAGTCCTTTTCCTTTGTCTTGCTACTTGTCTGGAATTTTATTGTTCTTTTGTTAAGGTGCTTAAATAAGCCCAAGTTCTTACCACCTGTTTGAGTTACTCATTATGGAGTGGTCCCATGGGTATGTGTGCACATGTTAATAAACTTGTTTGTTTTTCTCTTTTTAATCTTTCTCTTGTCAGTCTAACAGGACTCTAGTAAGAGAATCTATGATAATAGAAAAAGATATTTTTCCTTCCTCTATAATAGATGGCAATGAAAACAAAAGGCTTGGAATAGTAAGTCATTATGTTTAACTTAGATTTGTGTGGAAGGAGGGAGAAATAGAACCCTCTCCCTACCAAACAGGCAGAGATGAAAAATCAACCATTAGGGAAGAACAATTTTAAAAATTGAGTAAAAAATCCTAAATGTGGTTCCTTGAAAGATGCATAAAATGGACGCACTTACCGGTTGACTAGTTAAGGAAAATAAGAGAAAAGATGCAAATAAACAAAATGGAGGATTCGCTTTTTCATTTATTTATTCAAACAATTATTTACCAAGCCTTTACACTGTGCCAGGCACTCTTCTATGTAGTAGGTATGTAGCAGTAGAAAAAAACAACAGGCCAAACTCCGTACCTCTATGGAACTTCAATTAGAGTGGGCAGAAACAAAGTTCAAAGTAAAAAAAACTCTGCAGTATATTAGAGGATGATGAGTGCAGGGAAGGGGAGGGAGTGCCAGCTGACAGTTGCAGTTCTAAATAGATGGTCTAGGAAGGCCACGATGAGGGAGTACATTTGAGTAAACACTTGACTGAAGTGAGGAAGTGAGTCAAGTGGACATCTGAGGGAAGTGTGTTTCAGGAAGAGGACAGAGCAATGCAGAATTAGGGGAAATTACCAGAGATAGAAATAGAGATAAAAATAATAAAATTGTGCTATGAACAAATAGATAACCAGTGAAATTCTAGTGTGATAGATGTATTTCTAGAAATTGTTGAAACTCCAGTCGAAATAAGTGGATTTTTAGGCAAATATATAATACCCCAAATTTTCTACCAGATATTTAGGGAATATCTCTATTAGTCTGCTCAGGCTGCTGTAAAAAATTTCACAGACTGGGTGGCTTAATCAACCAAAATTTATTTCTCACAATTCTGGAGGCCAGAAGTGCAAGATGGAGGTATTAACAGGTTTGTTTTCCCCCTCAGGCTTCTCTCCTGGGCTTGCAGATGGACAGTCTTCTCTTTGTGTCCTCCCATGGCCTTTTCTCTGTGCACACACACACACACACACACACACTCACACACACTCACACACGGGGTCTCTCTTATAAAGACACTAGTTCTATCATGTTAGTGCCTCACTCAATCTTAATTACCTCTTTGAAGATTCCATCTCCAAATAAAGTCATATTAGAGATTAGGGCTTTACTATATGAATTTTGGGGGAACACAATTAGCTCATAACAATATATATTTTCTATATTTTAAGGGTTATTCCATTAAATTGCAAAAGAGAGAAAACTGCCCAACTCGTTTTATAAATTTACATTGGATTCCAAAACTGGATAATAAAAAGACTATCAAATTATTTGCCTGTGTCACCTACAACAACCATGAAATAGTTCTAAATAAGATATTTACTACACATCAGTCTATAAATATCAACATTATTCACTGCAATAACCAACCACAAAATATATTACATAGTAGGGTGTCATTCACAGTATCAACAAAACCTATATAAGTAGCTAAGAAATAACAAATACTACATCTATAGAGAAAAGTTTGGAACCCTCTTAATGGATCTATATAGAGAGAATTTTCTCCAAATTAATCTTATCAATTAAAAGCCACATAATAAAAATCCCAGCTGGATACTTTTTGTGGAAACTATAAACTATTCTAAAGTTTATCAGGAAGAGTGAAATTCTATGTGTAATTAAGGCAACTATGAAAGAAGTTCAAAAGGAGTAACTTGGCATAAAGTTGTTAAAATATAAAGTCATACGAATAGGGAGAAAAGTAGAATTTAGTATAAGAACAAGAAATAATAGATCAATGAAAGGAAGTGGAGAGCTCAGAGGTAGGCCTTTTTATATTGAAGCCTTATTCAGTAAAGTTATTATCACAAACATTGTGGAAAGAACAAATTGTTGAGAATATGATGCCCAGAGTTAGACTTGGAGAAATAAATGGTGGAGTATGTGATATGGAGTATGTGACAGACAGAATAATGACCCTCAAAGATGCCCACGTCCTAATCCCTGGAATCTGTAAATATAATACCGTGCACAGCAAGAGAGACTTTAACATGTGATTAAGTTAAGGATCTTGAGATGGAGATATCATCCTGGATTACCTAGGTGGCCCTGATGTAATCACAAGGGTCCATAAAAGATGAAAGAGGGTCAGAGTCAGAGATATTTGAAGCTGCCATGATGCTGACTTTGAGTATGGAGGAAGAGGCCAAGAGAAAAGGCATGTAGGAGGCTTGTAGAAGCTGAAAAATGCAAGGGAACAGTTTCACTTTCTTCAAGAAAGGATGTAGCCCTGTTGCACCTTGACTTTAGCCCAGTGAAACCCATTCCAGAACTATAAGATAAGAAGCTCGTATTGTTTTAAGCCACTGTTTATGATTATTTTGATACAGCAGCAATAGGAAACTGATACAGACTGCTACCTCTTAAGATAAGGAAAACTGCTTAAGTGAGGAGAATCAAGATTGTTATGTTTACTAAATATTCAAATATAGATATAAAATAGTTTGATATATGTGTCTATGTCTCAAAGGAGAGCCAAGTTTAGAAATACACAAATATAAGTGTCATCATAAATATAAATTGTACTGAAAGCCGTGGAACTGGTGTGATCACTTAGGTGTCAATACAGGTAGTGTAGAGAAGGAAAAACTAGTTTTCCTTTACCCTCCTAAGATCTGCCACTGGGCCTTGGAGACTATGCTGAAAAAAAATTAATAAGATAAAAATATGCAAATTTTATATAATTTGCAAATATAATTTTTCATTTAACATATCATGAGCATTATGTTCTTAAAACTACTTTTAAGAACATAATTTTTAATTATTGCAACATTTTTACTTTGGAACTAGCAATTTAGTCTGTTCATTTTACTTTTAATTGTTAAAGTTAGCAAATAATGTTTTAATAAGCAACCATATTAAAATCTTTGCTTAAATCAGTTTTTCTTGGGAAGAATGTCTGGGTATTGATAGGTTTCTTGAAGAATAGTGTTATGATTGATGATATCACTCCAATAAAGAGAGAAATTAGCAAAATGGAAAAGTGTTAAATATTTAGATATGTATCACTTATTTGAGACATGGTATTCATTAATCCTTATAAAATTCATTAAATGCTTTTTGTCCTTTTGTTTTTGAGTTTCTAACCTTTACTAGTAAAAACGAAGGAATTCAATACCAAAAAAAAAAAAAATTGTTAAACTTAGGAGTAAAAGAATCAAAGCCAGTTAGGCTGTTTCTGGTGTTGTGATCTTGAGAGAACTGGACCAGTGAGAAGCAGGCTCCTATTTCTAGGGGCCAAAGAACAAAGCAGTTTTAAGGAATAGAAATGCAGTTGGGGAGATCAGTGGACTGAGCCAGGAACGTGTTTCCTGGCTGCAACTGCTATGGGGCTCGTCCGGTTAGTTCAGATGGTACTCTGGAGTAAGATACCCCCCAAAAATCGGTTGGTAAAGTTTAAGTGCCAGCAAATAACTTATTTTACAGAAGGAATTCTAGCAAAATACCTGTTACCAGCCACCAACCATCTTGATTCAGACTATGAGAATATTTGTGGCACACTGAATTGGAATTAACGGCTTAGGTTTTGTGGCATTCTTTTTTTTTTGGCCACTCTGACACCAATAGTTAGGTCTATACTTCCAGAGTTTTGAGGGTTGAAATTATGTAATTCATTCTGTCTGTATAGGAAGAATAGATGTATTGTTTCTCACAATAGATTTCTAGATGCCCATAATGGGCTGGAATTAGAACATCAAGGTACGAACATATTAAAGGTATTTGACTTCATATTATTTACAAAGGGCTATTTTTTTTTTTTAACGTTTAAATGAACAAATATTTATTAAGCACCTACTTTGTGCCAGGCACTGTGCTAGGCACCCTCGCTGCATGCTGTCCCCACAGCACAGTAACCTGCTCAGAAATTAAAACCAAGAAAAGGAACATTGTCGCAACCCTACAAACTGGGGGCGGGTAGAAGTGGGCGGAGTGGATGCAGGCGATTCCCCTGCCAGAAAACGCCTCCACCAGAAATGTGTTTTCTCTCTTGGGACAAGTCTCTACTAAGTGGTTTCTTTAAAGCATCTCTGTATATACTGAGAGGAAAACTGCTATCACCACGCCCCACGCATTGGTGCCTGGTGAACATTCGAATACTCTGAGCGCTACTCAAAAAAAAAGGAGTTGGAAAGGGTATTCATACTTGAATTAGAAAATACTTTTCCAGTTCATATGGTTGCAACAGCCACAAAGGGCTATTTTGATTCCAATATTTAAATAGATATTGTTGGTTAAATGCAGAAATACAAAAAGTGAAAAGATTCCTGATGATCCTACCTTTTCAAAATATCGGACATAGTTACTGCCAACATTTTGATGTATTTTTTTCTAGTCTTTTAAGTATACATTTGATTATTCATCTAAGGCTTAGTTATGCTGCAGTAACTGCAAACTGGAAATAGGTCAACAAAGTTTTCCGGCTCATATTAAATGTCTATTAAAGATCTGCCGGCGCTGAATATCTTCAATATCTTGAGTCCAGAATCCAGGCTGATGAGCAGCTTCTTATGGGTTGGTGCTGCTCTTATGGCAGAGGGACCAGAGAGGGAGAAAAAACATGAGTAGCCTCTTCCACATTCTGCGTGGAAGTGACTCATGCCACCTCTACTGTCATTCATTGGCTAAGTCAAGTCACCTGGTGAAGAGGCAACCTAGAAGGTGGTCGAGCTATAGTATAGATATAATGATTCATAATTAATGGCTATTCAGTGGTTGTGGAGCGGCTCTATTGTGATTGATTGTTCAAGGCCAGTAGCCCCAGAGATGTTCCTGTTTAATAACGGATCACCAAAGCCAGACGGTCCTTTATAGGATTTCTTTATGTTTACATTCACATTGAACCTTTACATTCTCTGCAAATAGCACAATAATAGAATATTAGGGTCAACTAGAATAAATACAGCCAATTTGAATGTATAATATATTAATTTCTAGAAATAATTTTATCACATAAAGTAATGCCAATTTTAAAAATTTCTTTTCATTACTGCATTTTTACTCAAAACCTAAATTTTACAGGCTAAGCGGTATAGGAAAGGGCACATGGCTTGAATTTAGCAAAGAAACTTGTAGCCAATTCAAGAAAGTGAACTACTGTAACACAGCAATTTAACCTAATCTATTCCCAGCAGTTCTTCTTGTCAAATGTTATTCCATTCACTTCATGATAAATTACACCTCTCTGAAAAAAGATGTTTAAACAGAAATAATTTCAGCAATTTTCTGATGTAACTCTCTGTTTTTTCTTCTGTAATTTGCATTATTTTATCGTGATGCATACCACTATGCATTCAAGCCCTATCACCTAATCAGGTCACTAAAGATTTAGAGTTTCATATCATGCTGCCATCATCATTCCCTTGGATATTATATCTTTAGGACAGTTTCTATTTGGCTAATGGCATTCTTTATCTCTTCCACTTTAGGCTTACTCTGAGTGAACAGATACTGAATGTATTATCCTATTTTCATAATTTCTAATAAACACATACACTCAATCATAAATACATTAGGCTCCTTTACCAGTGCTAATACAAATATAGATGAAGAAATAGAATAGGAAGAGAAAAACTACTTGAAAAACAACTAAGGGATTTTTTTTGTATTACTTACGAGAGCCAGCAACTGATTCATAATTATTTTGACTCTCATAAAGGAATTTGAAGTTGGATTCCTATACCAACACTAAATGACATTGACCCAAAGGACTTCAACAAAGAAACATTCGAAAAAATAGAAAGAGGAGATGATTGAAACAATGTCTTTATCACTTTTGAAATGTGTAATGTTATTTAGTTTCATTTCCTGATATTACTGCCATTACTTGTGTTTTACAGAAGAGTCTGTTAAGAATGATCAGGTCTGGGGCTTCCCTGTGGCGCAGTGGTTAAGAATCCGCCTGCCAATGCAGGGGTCACGGGTTTGACCCCTGGTCCAGGAAGATCCCACATGCCATGGAGCAACGAAGCCCGCACGTCACAACTACTGAGCCTGTGCTCTGAAGCCCGTGCTCTGCAACAAGAGGAGCCACCACAATGAGAAGCCCGCGGGCACCACAATGAAGAGTAGCCCCTGCTCGCCGCGACTAGAGAAAGCCTGCGCACAGCAGCGAAGACCCAATGCAGCTAAAACTACGTAAAGTTATATATATATAAAAAAATGATCCAGTCTGGATGTTAACTATGCACAGTTATGCCACTGGCTCTGTGCCTTAAATATTTGGGAATTTAGGGTAGGAGTAAAATATCATTGGGACTAGAGGGCCTTACTTGGGAATTCCTTTGACCTTTCTGACTCAGGCAACTCAATATTGTAAAATTATTAAAATAGGTATAACTTCAAAATCTGCTGTAGGTATAGTACGACTTACGAGAGGGGAAACTATTCCCCATCTATGAATACATGACAACATTTCCTCCATCACCTCACTATTGACTTTCTCTTCTGAGAAATTTCCAGGGAGGTATAAGTGACTATCTGGGAAAGTCAGATATTTTGTTGGCATAGTGGATTCAGGCAACTATAACACAAATTTTCAATATATATGAACCCAGCTCAAAATAGGAATTCAGTTATCTTTCTTAGAACATTGCAATCTATATCTAGTTTTAAGTTTACTTGTACTTAAATAAAAATTTTTCATTAATTATTAGAATTTATCATTTTAAGTCAAGTATTAAATCAAATTTTAAATTAATTAAAACTTTCAATTTTTTCAAAACTTTAAACTAGCTAGACTATTCACTTGAGAGCATATTGTTAAATGAAATAACAGCTCAAATGTATTCCATCAGGGCAGTCAATGTAGAATTAGAAGATGCTTGAGATTCCTTCCAGAATCCTGATCTTATACATCTCAGAAGACTATTCTGTACTCTGCTTTGAATCTGTTACAGTGACGTCTTCTGTTTCCTGTTCATTAACCTGCTTGTAGGAGAAAGTTTCCAATTTATGCCAAGACTGAAAATTAGCACAAATGGCTGCCTCTCTCCCGCGGATCAACTCTCGGGAAACTATAGAGGGAAATGCAATATGGATTCATAAAAGTGTGAGAGATACCTAGAAAAAAAAGATGGCTACTTAGAATTGGAGTGTGGCAAGGCAGGTAGATGACTGTAGACTGCAGCAAAGGGCTTTTGGCTTAGCTGCTAAGGCATAAATCAGGAAAGGGCAGTTTAAATAGTGTCCTTGTGGCCCTCCCCACCTTGCCTTCCTTCTTGTTGCAGAATTAGACAGTGGTCATCCAAACCTCTGAAAGCCACGACGTCGATCAGCCCACACCCCCGCTGGAAGTGTTCTCAGGGATAAAATCAAGGCAGGGCAAAACCTGATAGGGTGAAGAGTTGGAAAATTTATGAGAACTGACCAGCTTTGAATTTCTCTCTTTCAGCTATTTCTCTCCAAACTTCCAGAGCTGATCAATGACAATCTAGGGAGACTACCTTTTCTTTGGTGTTTGAAAGTAGAGCATGGACCTGAAAAGCTGCTTGGTGTGGTGAAGCCAAATGAGAGTGATTAATTCTGGCTTATGGTAACGACTCACCTCTTCGTCTACACTAGACCTCAGAGCACTGATCAAGGCTCTTTCTGCTGCCCTTCCTCAATTCATATTAACAGGTAACCTTCAGGGATAAGCCAAATTTAATAAGAATAAAAGCCAGAATAATGATATACTTTCTTTAAAAAAACTCTAGGAATATAACATTTTAAAATTAAAAACTATAAATTGGTCAACATATTAGCAAAAGTATTACAATTAATGAGTCAGAATTTGAAATAAACATAATAAGTGTGCAAACAGGAACAGGGGAAGATATTTCAGTATGGAACAAGAACAAGGTGTGATGAGGAAATAATCAAGTAGAAATACTAGGTATGAAAAAGTTAATAGTTGAAATAAGAGAATAATACATGGATTGAATAAGAAATGGATATAGCTGAAGAGTGAATTCAATTGTAAGATAGTATAGATGTACTTATTTTTCTAGAAGGAAACAAATGTGATAGAACAGCTGAGAAATATGGAAAATAGAATAAGTCCAAATATCTAGATTATAAGAGTTTTTGAGACAAAGAGAGAGAAAAAAAAAGTGAATTTCTAAGAATTAAAAAAAAAAGGTTCTTAAAACTGAAACATCCCAAGCAGTGTCACATAAAGAGTCTTAGGCATTTTGCAATGGTTTGGATGAAGTGGCCTAGTGGTGATGCACAAGCTTCTTAGGGTCACTACATATGGGAGATAACTATCTAGGAATCCCTATGGCGGGGAGAGAGATAAGCCTCCAAAAGGCATAAGAAATAAGGTTAGGGGTAAAATTTCAGCTGGAAAATGTGGCTGAAGACCTCTTTGGTGGTATAGAGTAAATACAGAATCCCATGAAGGCAACAAGAGATTGTTGTTCTGATTAAGGAAATGGTCAAAATGGGAGTTTTGAGCCCCCTTAACCCCCTTTAAAAAAGTCTTGTCTGGCCAGTGCATAAAACAAACGGTTCCTGGAGTACCAAGGATTAAGTGAGGTTGTGTTTTTGATCGCTTCAGTTGTAACTGATATTGTAAAGACTATAAAGGAAGTGCAGATCAAGGGTGATGGTATGCCATTATGGCCATTCCAATTTGGGAATCTAGCCAGTCACAATATATACTCTCGTGGAATGTCAATCAGTATTCATCCATTGCACTGAGACAAGAATTCTTAAATTTCCTAGCATATTTCCATATTCTTGTGAGGGGCTTGGAGTTAAAAATCAGTCTGTGCGATGATCTCATAATAATCACCTGTCTACAGAAAGAAGATCGGAATGAATTAAAGACCAGAGTCACCCAGATGAAAAACAGGGGTTGATAAACCAGCTAAGACTTAAGGTCCAGCCCAACCTGTGAAATTCCTAAGAATTACATGACCTGGAGCAACCAGAGGTAGTCCTACTACTGTGAGAAATAAATTATTAGCATTCCCATTCACAGATAACAGACGAGAAGCTTAGAAACTAGCCGGACTATTTGGGTTTTAGTGGAATCATATTTATACATCAATCCTATTGGCCCAATCTATAAATTCACCAGGAAGAAATCTGAATTTGAGTGCGGCTTTAGCAGAAACAAGTGCTACAGATATATCGAGGGTGGTGGAACAGACATTTTTACTAGGTACTTATGATCTGTCTTCTCAGATAATATTTGAAGTGTCTATAACTAGTGCATATACAGATTGAAGGGATTTTCAGCATTGAATAATGCTATTCAGTGAACTTCTCTTATGGTATGGCTCAAAAACTGAGTTGTACGTTATATACCATTTAGGAGAGGAGAGTGAGATTGCTCCTGAGTACTGGCTGAAATCATTCCTAGGGTAGGATCGTCAGAAGAGTTTGAGAATACAAGTACAGATAATGCCTTGAGCAATATCAAAGAGACATTCAAATAGGGAGAGTACAGCACAGCAAAGCTCGAGCACAAAGTGGAAATGGTATACATTAGAAGAATGCTAAGGGGGGCTGGGGTTCAGAAAGACTAGGAAGCTTATGTTAGCAGTTGCTTCACTGAATGTAGAACCAAAAATAAAGCCCTACAAGCACAGTATGTGGTCTGAATCTTACGATTCTCTCTTCTAGCTGGGGAAAAGTTGTTTTCCTGGTCCATTGAAAGGAGTTTCTAGACTGAGGATTCAGACTGAAGGGCACATTGCTGTTTTGTAAAACGTTGATGAGTGAGGTAAGTGCAAATTTGCACAAGGGTAGCGGTGCATCTATTTAGCAATGGAGGGTTAGGCTCAAGGGAGTGTTGGGATATTCATAGACTGTTGTGCTTTGATCAAAGGCTCCGCTGTATGGTCAGGCATGGGCCCTAAATGACTGAATAGTAAAGAACACACCTGTATAGTTTCTTGTATGGACATATCAGGAAACTTAGACGTAGAATTAAAGAGGATGATGCACCCTAAAAAAATTCCAGGACAAGAATTCTCCTAAGATGTAAAAATTTTAAAAGAGTACACCTGTAGCCTATGGCAAGAAAAAGCCATATGAGTCTAAAAAAATCATAACTTTTCTCTGACCCAATAGAGGACTGATGTTGCAGGAAAACCAAGTAGCTTGGAATCTGAGGAAAGTCAGGTGCCCCTGAGGAGAGGTGGGAAATGAGCATTCATTCACCTGTGTGAGAGCACGGGCAGAAGACAGGACTACCATCCAAGTGGGAAAGAAGAATTCAGCTATGATTTTTTAATGAATTTCCAAAGGATGAGTAGTAGGAGTCGAGGCCCTGGAAGCCACAGACACTCCCTTGTTGGCTTTTCTCCACAGACCTTCTCACTGTGTACTGATAAAAAAACCATTGCTGGCAGGGAAGGTAGTAGATAGTTTAGTCATTGGTAAGGCAGAGCCCTGGAGAAGAGGTGCAGCCACCACTGTGGGAAAGGCATAAAGCCTCTCCTGGTCTCCTCTCACCTAAGAAAAAGTGTCATAAGATATTAGGGGTAATAGCAGTTGCCCCAGTACAAGGAGATGTCTCCATGGCAGGTGGGAGAAGGGTAGAATTAAAAACAAACAAAAAACTTTTATCTATAGGGTAGGGGCAGAAAACTGTTCTCAGAAGAGCCTAGCCCATTAGGTTTCCTGTCACTGAGTTCGGGGCAAGGTCACTGAGAAAACATAAACTTTAAGATTCAGAACACAAGGGCCACTTAAACTGATGCTGAATCAGGACAATAGAGAACCCCATCCCCAGCTCACAACCACAATACCTCAAGCTCCAAGAAACAGAAACAGCAGACTGTTCGTGGGGGAGAAGTGTCGAGATATCCTCTTTAAGGGGCAGGTGCACAGGAAAGCCCGAAAACTTAGAGTGGAGCAGAAACGTTGAGGAAAACCCACCAGCAAGCCACTCCCAACCTAAGAACAAACAGAAATTTAAAGAGAGTAGTGAACCATTGCAATAACAAAATCCAAACTGAGCTCAATTCCTGAGTAGATTTACTCAACCTCCCACAATAATGGTCTAACAGAAGAAAATATGTCCTCATCCCCAAGCATAAATACTGCTTACACCCATCTCCGCCATTCTGCACACTGTATCTGGAAATCAATAAAAAAGTAGAACACACACACACACACACACACACACACACACACACACACACACAAAATCAAGGGGAAAAAACCCTCACTGTCAAGAGACAAAGTTAATCCTAGGAAGACTCAGAGATACCCCGGATGTTGGAATTATTGGACAGGGAATTGAAAATAACTGGTTAATGTTAAAGGTTCTAATGAAAAGACATATAGGATATTTTAGCAGATAAATACAAACAATAAGGAAGAGACACATGAAAATGCTAGAAATGAAGCTTTGATAACAGATATGAAAACTGCCCCTGACAGGCTCACCAGTAAACATGACACAGCTCAGGAAAAAGCCAGTGAAATTAAAGATAAGTCAACAGAAATGCATTCTTTGCCTATGAATATATGTTCATATTTTTGAGGTAGCCATGCCTTGTAAATCCATGGATTCTATGTTCATAAGCAATTTTAAATAGGAACCTCTCACTCAAAGCATTCCTGAGTTAAGGATTCTCCTCCTAATAATAACTATTAGCTTGTTTAACAGAAAAGTCTCTTATTTACATGTCTACAATGCAGTTGGACCAGATCGCCTGCCTTCTTTCACTCTCAAGAGTGTCCTCCAGATATGATAATGAGATAGTTTGCAGACTAGCTGCTTACCCTTTCTTTCGAATTGCTTGAAAAGTTTGTTGAAATATATCTTGAACTATTGTTTCAAAAGGACTTCATGGGAGGTAAACTTTGAATTTTTTTTGTCTGTAAATTTCTTTATTGTGCCCCATCATTGATTTATAATGTGTCTGGGTATATAGAATTTGGAACTCAAAGTCAGGTTTTTGCTTGGTTCTTTATTTTCCCTCAGTTGTTTTAAATTCATTGCTGCTTTGTAGTCTGAGAGCAAGTGTTACAGCAGAGAAGTATGATAGTGGTCTTATTTTCATTCCATTGTAGTTAATCTGATGTCTCTTTTTGGTAGCTTTAGGCACTTTTGTGTAGTGTTGGCACTCTGAAAATTAAAAAACAAAACAAGAAACAGATAAGGATATGAACCCATTTTTATTATTCACTTTTATTAAAGTGTTGGACCCTTTTTGTCTGATGACCAGTGTCTTTTTGTCTACTCTGGTTAATTTTATGCTTTGCTTCCTTTTATTCATTCATTCCCTTTTACTTTATCTAACTCCCATTAGATAAATGCTGAAAATACTGACTACATCCTT
The DNA here is from genome assembly GCF_963924675.1 of Phocoena phocoena. NCBI lineage: Eukaryota > Metazoa > Chordata > Mammalia > Artiodactyla > Phocoenidae > Phocoena > Phocoena phocoena. The sequence continues at coordinate 18,251,352 of NC_089239.1, read as the reverse complement.
CATGAGTCTTGTTTCTCTCATATATTTTATATTTTTATCTTTTCTCTGTATATTCTAGATATCCTCAGATTTATCTTATCTCCCTGTAGTGTTCAATACAGTAGCTGCTAGTCCCATGTGGCTAATGAAATTTAAATTAATTAAAATACCTTTCCACATTTGAAGTGTTCTAGCCACATTTCTGACTTCTACCGCTATAGACCAGTTTCATCTCTTCTTGAACTTTGTATAAATGGAATCATAAGTTACATAACTTTTTGTAACTGGCTCCTTTTAATCAACACAATGCCTGTAAGACTCACCTGTGCTGTTGTATATATCAATAGTTTTCGTTTTTACTTCTGTGTAGTATTCCATTGTATGAATATACTACTGTTTTTATTTAAAGTGAAAATTGAGAAGGACAGGAGCTCATATTTGCCCAGTCTGGTATCTTGCATCAAAAGTTTATGTGGCTCTTATAGTACGTCAAATCTGTCTTATGTTGTATGTGGCTATATAGTCACCCTCAAAAGATTGTGAGTTACTTGAGAAGGGGAATATTTTTATATTGTCACGTTTTCTGTCATTTAAAAGTATCTGACTTAGTACACACTGTGTAGCTGGAATTCAATTAATATATGTCTGAAAGCAGAAACTTTAAGTAAATTTCTGCAGCAAGAAAAGGGATGAATTAAAAATAATAGCAAGTGTTTTTCCTCAAAGGCTAAATTTGATTTCTCTAATATTAAATGGCATAACAAATTAAATATGTTATTTATGTGTGCTGATTTATATCGGTGCCCAAATAATACCCCATTTTGGTAATTCACTTAAAGTCTAGCAGCAATGAAAAGAAAACTTGAAATTTAACACTTTTGAAACCTGTATTATAGGAACTTTCAGAGAATGTATAATTTATATACATTGATGTAGTGAGTTGACTGGGTAGACAAAAAGTCTTAACATCATTTCCAGGAAGAGTTATTTTTACTGACCATTCATAATTATTTTTACTGAAATTTTAGATTATGAGATGATTTAAAGTAACTTTTCCCTGAGTGATCCATTTTTACAAATGGATTGTAACATTTATCTTACAGCATTTGGATAAAGCATTAGCTGGTAAAGATAAATTCAGAAATATTATATTTCATTTGAATGCACCCTGTATGATGGTAGAATTTGATCTGCAGAGGCAAACGAAGATGAAAAAAAATACATGCTCAGAAATATCCATTAGATGTGATTTCCCGTAAAGGAGCAATAGCCTTCGGCTTTTGCAGATTGTGCTGTGATTGTGTCTTGTTTATTATTTTGGTTTTTTTCTCCTTATATATAAACATATCAATAGCTAGTATTTTTGTGGTAGATTTTTTTTAGATACAAGAGATTTTAGTTAAGACAGCATATGCTTGTTTCTAGTGCATTAAATTCAGACACGTTAAAAATCTGGAGATGTGCTGAGAAAAACAAAATGCTATTAAAGTTTCTGTGTCTTTGTGATATCCCCAGGGAGATTTCTCTCAGTTGAAAAGTTAGCTTTCACAAAGCTACTTCCAAAGCCATTCAGCAGTTTGCCTCCTGTTAATGGAACTTTAGTGGAAATGAAACCCAGCGCATGAAGCAAACAAACACAAAATTTCTGTTCAAGATTTCCAAAGATTTTTTGACATAAATTAAATGTCAAAAAGAATGTGAAGAATGTATAACATTTATTAATAATTGAAAATTTACATGATGTTTGAGGGAGGATTTGACACAACTCCCTTCAGTTGTGAGCTATGCTGTCATTCCTATAGCCATTAAAGGAGATAATTTCATGTCTCCACGTGACCACAGTGCTCTTCAGCAGCAAACAGTGGGATGTGGGTTGGAAGAATTCTTCATGTGAATAATCAACTATTCAGAGAGAAGCTATAAGATTATTTCAGAATATTATGGCAGTTAATTGTAAGTAAAATCTCATCCCCTTCCTGAAAAGGGGGATAAAATTCTTAACAAAAGATTAAATTAAGAATAAAACAACATACGATTTCTGTGATCAAATGCATCCTTTGTTTCCCAGAGACCTATACAATATTTGAGATTCATTCAAATATTCTGTCCGACAGAAATAAAGCTAAACAGGAACAAATCTAGACATTCTGAGTCAAACTACATTGTTTTCGTTTAGTTCTGCTTTCTGCAAATCTTTGTTTCGTTTTGAAATAGATACTTTTTATTCACAAGCAGGCATTGAATGAATGCTCATTTCTTAACTCTACTTTGATAAAAATGCAAATCATTTTCTGAAACAATAAACAATGTGAGATTAAACACAAATTCTTCAGGAAGCTGTCTTTAGGTAAGAACAGTTGGGCTTGTTTTCAAAAATGGCTTTGCCTGGAAAACACTAGATGGTATTCTTGGATCCATGTTTCTGGGGATGATTATTCCGTGATAAACATCAGCAATTTTTCATATCCAAACAATTTCCATCTAAGAGAATCTCCATCTAACTTATCTACTTTTCTACAAATGGGGAATTTGTTGGGATTTCTCAATAATCAAAGTCTCAAAATAAAAAAGAAAATAATGAAATACCCCCTCTCTCCCCAACATCCCCCCCCAAAAAAGCTGAGCATATCCTTGTGGGTCTGAGAGTGATTTGGATGGAAAATACCTTTAACAATATACTCACTGAAACTTTTGTCTACTGAAAAATGGATTCTAAATCGCAAGAAGTTTGGTCATCAATTTTTCATTCAATAATTTATTTTCCTAAAAAGCAAGTAAAAATTCTTAGAAAAGTCAGAAAACAATATTTCTCATACTAAAAACAATGAGTGATCATCTCTACCTTGTTTAGCTTGAATTCAGTAAGAGTGGAAATTAGTGTTACAACCATGAACCTTCCCTCCACTTAGGAAAACATAGAATAGTTTGATTTTAAAGAATATTTAATTTGTAAATATATTCTTCTGTTCTATAACAGAACAGAAGAATACATTTTCTTGAGACTGTGACTTATAGGTCAAAATCATGTAAAAATTATTAATAGATAAGATTATAATTCAACTTCGAAATAATACTTTGAGGAAATTAAGTAAACCCAATTTATAATAATAAGAGGAATTCTCACCTGCCAAATTCCAGAAATTCAATAATATTTACATTTTACTTGAATCATAAAACACGATGGGTATATATTGATACTTAGACCTGGGATATAAACCTGCTTTGATACACATCTTCCCATTTACTAGCTGTGTATTCTTTGGCAAATTATTTATCTTCTGTGTTGCTTTGATTCCTTAACTGTGAAATGGATAATAGTAATACGTACCTTGTAGTACTATTGTGAAGATTACATACCTAAATAAGTGAAAGTAAGTAGAGCAATGTTTGGCATTTAGTAAACACTGAACAAAAGTGAGAGAGTATTAGTACTTCCTTAATTTTATGGAGTTTCAGTTCTAATCTAACTCTAAAGGGGGTTTTAATTTTGCTTTGGACGTTTTAGTTTCTTGGAAATCCAAAATCTTCTATATTTTCTACTGGGATCATTGGATTAGTCCTTGAGGAGGAAGGAATGGAAAAGGGTGGCTCTTAAAGAAAGGAAAAGAGCAGTTCCTCAGAAAGTTAAACACGGAATTCCCATGTGACCCAACAATTCCACTCCTAAGTATGTACCCAAAAGAACTGCAAAATGGACACAGGCAGATTCTTGGACACGAGCGTTCATAGCAGCACTATTCACAGTAACCAAATTGGGAACCATATCCAAGTGCTCTGGTGTTAGGTGTTTGGCTTCTGGAGCCAGAATCTCTGGGATTGAATCCTAGTTCTGTGAACTCACTTTTGTATAGTCTTGGACAAGTTACCTAAATCGTCTGTTCTTCACTTTCTACATCTGCAAAACTAGGAGGAATAGTATCTATTTCATGCAGCTGTTGAGAGAATTGAGTTCATAAATCACTCTAAAAGTACCTTATGCCTAGAATGTAAGTTTAACTGCTATTTGTACCCATTTTAATAGATGTTTTATTCCTAGACATGTTTCTCTGCTCCTGTCTCATGGACAACATGTCTTTTGTATCTTATTGAAGGAGAGAAAGCTAACATTTCTTTAAATTTCTTATTTTATGTGAAGACATTTTCATAAATCTGCTCTATGCCTCCTTTTTATAGTTTATTTTGAATATAAATACTTAAATTCCTTTGAGAGGGGAAAGATTTTTAACAGGCTCAAAGTTTTCTGTTGAGGTATCAAGAAAAATTTGTAGATTACACTCGACCTGTTTGCTCTGCTCCTGAGTTGGTGGAATCCTCTTTTAGATTTACGGCTTAAGGGAGTTTTGGTGTTTGTGCTTCTTAACCCAGCAAAAATACTACAGCATTGCAAGGTTTTAACAGAACCTCTCTTAGCTCTAATGATTACCTCTTTGAATTGTGGAGGAGCTGAAAAATGCTGATGCTTGAAGTGAGATGTTGTCAGCTCTTCCTTGTAGTTATTAGTAAACATCTTCTTGTTTTCCATGAGTTTTTATCTGTTACCCTAAAATAGGAACTTCTGTTTGTAGGCTTTAGGAAGTAGAGTCCATACTTCACTGAACAATTTGAAATTAGGAAAAGGGTTTGGTCTGCACATACATGGCATAGACTCTTCTTTTTTCACGTTGGAGCAGCCTGTCTACAGTATCCAATGTTCTTTACTACTTCCTACCATAAGCTTGTTGAGGCAGCTCTTTTTCTTAAAGGAGACAGCACACTGTTGCCCATGTACTCTGTGGGGACAAATTATTTAGAAGCTTGATTTTGACCACAGGTCAAGCTATGTTCTACAATCTAGTTTTGTCAGTGATAAAGTTAATATTTTTAATAATAGCACTTCTGTGCTCTTTCTTTTTTTTCTTTTCCCTCCCTTCCTTCCTTCCCTCTTCCTTTCTTTTTTCTCCTCCTCCTTCTCTTCCTTTTCTTTTGTAAATGTTCCCTGTACACTTAAGTTTGTTTAAAAGAATGTTGGGTGTAGTGTTCTAAACCTGTATTAGATGGGGTTGGTAAATAACGTTTAAATTCATTATAATCTTACTGATTTTTATTTGATTGTTCTATTACTTACTGACAGAGGTGTGTTGAAACCTCCAACTCTGATTAAGAATTTGTCAATTTCTCCTCTTGGGTCCCTCAGCTTTTGATACCGAGTATTTTGAAGCCATGTTATTAGGTACTTACAAATTCAGGATTGTTATTTCTTCCTGTTGAGTTGACCCTTTAACCATTATGAAATTTCGCTTTTTTTAATACTTTTTGTCTTAAAATCTATTTTGTTTGAAATTATTATACCCACATCAGTATTTGGTTAATGTTTTCATGGTACTTCCTTTTCCATACTTTACTTGAAGCTATCTGTGTCCTTACATTTATGGTGTATTTCTTGTAAACAGCTCAGATTGGGTCTTATTAAGAGCCATTCTGAAAATCTTTGTCTTTTAATAGGGGTGTGTAGTGTAGGAGAGGAAAGATTTTCCCTTTCCTTTCCTAGGTTTGATAGCTGTGTCTATGAGATAAATTGACAACAGGCAGATTAACAAAGAAAAAGTATTAAAATTTAATACTTTGCAATATTATATAAGGAGAGGCACACAGGAAAAATATGAATACCCAAATAAATAAAATTTGAGAGCTTATATACCATCTTAATAGGGGAGATGAGGAGGGGTGTAGGCAACTTAAGAGAGAGTAAATGATTTTTAGGAAAGATGAAAGGGCCCTTAGAAGAATAGATGGGAGGTATGATAGTTTGTGACAAATTTGTCTGGATGTGGTATCAACTTTTAGCCTCCTAGTTTGCGATGAATCAAACTTCCCTGGTTGGTGAAACTCCTGGGAAGGGATTTATGACATTTGAGTTCCTTTTGGAGGATCCATCTTTAGTCAGATAAGGGGAGTTCTTGCATGCAGAAATTATTCTGTGATTTTCTAATGGTGGGTTTTCTATTTACTGCATTCCTTCTGTATTTATTAATTGGAATTTTTCATAAGAGTTGTCTCTTTTCATTTATTTAGTTAGTTATTCATTTACTCTTTTATCTTATTATTAGAGGCTCATGAGTACTTATTCTTTGTGTTATAATCTGATATTATTGTTATTTCTTTCAGTGCTCAAATTGTTCCAGGTTTGGCCATTGGGGGATTGTCAACTGTGTCACTTTGACATGCCCCATCCTTCTTTTATCTTATTAATTAATTAAGTAAGTATTCCTTTCTTTTTGGTATCACAAGGCAGTCCAGGCTCATCTTGTATTTTGGTATATTCTCTGTTCTAGTCTCCAAATCAGCCATTTATCCAAGGAGCTCTCTTTCTTTTCATTAGGGAGTTGGATTTAGAAAATAATTTATTAGTGTCTGGAAGTCAGTAGCTCATCAAGCCTGAATCTTATATATAGGTTTGCTGTATTTGTACTCTGCCCATGTTCCAGCTTTTTGTTTAACAGCCAACCACTCATGTAGAATTTTTCAGCATATAACATAGTGCTTCCAATCACTGCTACTTTAGAATACATACTGCTCCCCAAAATACTTTTTAGTTGGATAATGATCTAGATGACATGCAATAGGCTAATGATTTAGTTGAACTGGATTGGTCTTCAAAGTGTTAAAAAAAAAAAAAAAGAGCAGATACACTGTCATAGAGTTAGTTTATTTGACATCTGGCCACATGACTGACAAAGGGATGAGTTAGTGAACCAAGAGGATGTTTCTATGCTTAAAGTCATATAAAATAACAATTACATATTAATGAATGAGTCCTGGATATTGTTTTGACATGGATTGATATTTAAGTTAGCAAGAATAAGAGGAAAGGAATTGATTTGTGGTCAAGCTCAGATAGTTTCATTCAGGTACTGTTTCTGGTGAGACAGGAATTCCTAAGCAGTACACAACATGAAGGACTGACAAGTACACTCAAACATGGCCAAGAGAGGGAAGAAGACATTTCAGAGGAAAACATAACTAGCTGACCTTAGAGACTATAGAAGAAATAGAAATAATAATTGTTCAAACATAGGTTTCTAACAAAAACAGATGTATAGAAGAATTTGAAAAGAATTTGAAAGAACAGACATATGGGGTCTTAAGAACAGTTTAACTGTTTACCAACATGTGACTTCAATCAAAAGAAATTGGTCGTTTAGAATATTTAAATTCAACAATCATTTTTTGAGCACTAGCTATATGTCAAGTGATGAGCCAGGCATGGAGATGCAGTGAGCATTAGTGGAAATGTCTACCATTACACCCTCCTTCCAGTCTCAGCCATTGATAAGAGTGTGGTCTCTACTGAATCAGCCAGACTTCCCCTGGGAATATGAATGCTGAACAGAGGTAAAGAAGGAGATAAATCTGTTAGTGTGAAACCATTTTGACAACAGAGTTCATGAGTTCTACTAGTTAGAGAACAGCTCCTGGATTCCAGTGGAGAACAGCGTCTCTCTGAGGTTGGATACCTCACAGGCACTGCCTTGGCGTAGTGCTCTAGACTCAGATACAGAGGTTGAAAGCCCTCTCTTTTCGCTATTTGGCAGAAACTTGCATCTCTGCTGTAAAGACACTCGCTCTGCCCCCTACCGCCCCAGGTCTCCTATCACATTCTCTTTATTTTTCTTAGGCCTTTATGGAAGACAGGTTTCTTTGAGCTGTTCTTGCATTTATAGCTGCCAAAACCTTTGACTAAAGATATTAAAAAGTCTGGCTACAAAACTGAAATGAAAGAGTCTGCAAGTATGAGGGGACTTTAGAAAGCAAAACAAAATTTACTGTATCAAAAAAAAGCAATGTATTAGAAATTAAGTACTAGATAGAACTTCAATGCAAGAATTTGAAGGTGTATTTTGTAGTCACTCAGTAAAGGTGATTAAAAGTTAAAAGATGAGGGTGCTCATTAATCTTCTGTCTGCTGACATCCATATTCCTCTAAATTCCCAAGAGGGAAGAGATATGGGAACATATGTATATGTATAACTAATTCACTTTGTTATAAAGCAGAAACTAACACACCACTGTAAAGCAATTATACTCCAATAACGATGTAAAAAAAAAAAAACTCTAAATAAAATAGAGGCTAAACCTTCAGTCTAGGATGATCTTGATCCCAGATTAATTACTCTTTGGGAGATCTTGGAATCAGGATTGTGCTGGAGCCCTTCTCGTTCTGATGCTCTGGTCTCAGTTCCCAGTCTCCACTTTGGTTACCCAGTTCCCTGTGCTTAGTGAAACCCCTCATCCATGTTGATAATAACCTGCCTTTCTGAAGTTCTGCAACCACCAGTTGTCAGCACCCTTCTGCTTGATAGCTGGGTAGTTTTTAATTCCCTGATCAGCTCTTTGGAGTCATGTTCACAGAATCTATCCTTAGATTAGCATCACCTTATCCATATCCCTACAAGATCCTTCATCATTTGAGATATTTGGACTGGACTTAGAGGACCATTTCAGTCAATTCTGCTTGCATTGAGTCCTGAAAATGGCAGAATGGTAACCTAAACATAATTAATAGAAGTTCCTTATCTACTGGCATTTAAACAACCCTTCTTGGATGTCCTCGCTTCTGCCCTTATTCTGGATATTTAGGTAAGGTATTCATCAACATAAGAAAAAGAATCTTGAAGGGGACAAAAGATTCCTTTCTCCCCGGGAATTTACCAATTTCAACAACACTGCTGTTAAATGAAACTGATTTGTGTTTTACCATTGTGAGCTGGTTGTAGTGCTTAGTTTCTTTATTAGAAGATGATTTCAAAGGGGCAGCACAAATTTGTCTTGTAATAAGATAAACAGACTTAAGGTCAAGAAGCCACTGCCAAAGAGATTGTTTGCTGAGAACTGAAGACAGGCTTCCTGTTTCAAATGGTATCTAGGGAAATTTCCATTAACCCCAATGCCAGTAGAATGAAAGTGAAATTGGTAGGTCAGCAATGCTACAACAACATCAAGTAGGTAGAAATTTACTTTGTCTCTCTATTTCTGTCTGCAGTTTATCCAAAAATTCAAAGTCTACAGCAAATGAAAAAGCAGAGTAGCCATATTTCTCCCGCAAAAACATATTACTACCTGGTCTCCAAATCCCACATATCACATTCTAGATTCATTAGGTGGGTACAGCTCTCAAAAAATGATGGGTATGGAAGTGACAAATTATAACCATGCAGGCATGCTTTATCCATATATTTAATCCCATAAAACTTACAGGATACAGGAAGAATCCTGGTTTAATAAATACTAGGAAATTTGTTGCCAGTAGACCTGTCTTGCACTTAATATTAAAAGTTCTTCAGAGAGAGGAAAATAATATGGATCAGAAACTCAGATCTACATAAAGAAAGAAAGATCACTGAGAAGATTTAAGCAAAAATAAACACTTCTGTTTTTCTATTTTAAGTTGTTCTAATAGATAGCTAAATACTAATAGCAACAGTGTTTCAATTATGCATGCTTATATATACAGGGAAGGAGGGAAAAATTAGGATCTTTTAAAATTATAAGATACAACCTGTAAAGTGGTATAGTGTTATTGATAAGCTGTAAATGTATATGATAAACTCTAGGGCAACCATTTAAAAAACTAACAAAAGAAGTAAACTGTAAGCTAAAAAATTATAGGAAAATGTAATAAAAAAATGTTCGACTAAACCATAAAAGGCAGGAAAAGAATGGAAGACAAAAACAGGAACACACAACAAGGTCAACTCATAGAAAACAGTAATAGGTGTGGAAGATATTAATCCAAATCTTTTGAACATTTTGAACATTGGTCTAAATGCACCAATTAAAAGACAGAGATTGTCATAGTGGATCAAAAAGCAAAATCCAACAGTATGTTGTCTATAGAAAACCGATTTTAAATATAAAGACATACATAGATTAAAAAAGTTAATGGATGGATGGAAAAAATATACCATGCTAATGCTAACCAAAAGAAAGCAGGAGTAACGATATTAATATCAGACAGGGCAGGTTTCAAAGTAAGGAAAGTTATCAGGGACAAAGAAGGTCATTACATAAGGATGAAGGGGTTAATTCTCTTAGAAGACATAATGACCCTTAATGTGTATATACTTAACAACAGAGCATCAAACTATGTGAGGCAAAAGTTGATAGAACTGCAAGAGAAATAATAGATAAATCCACTCTTATAGTTGGATGCCAACACCCCTCTATTGGAAAGGGACAGATTCAGCAAGTAGAAAATCAGTAAAGACATAGTTGAACTCAACAACACCATAACTCACTGGACATAGTTTATAGATTATTTCATGCAACATCAGAAGAATACACATTCTTCTCAAGCTCACGTGAAACACTCACTGAGATAGACCACATTGTGGGTCATAAAACATAACTAGACAAATTTTAAAAAATGGAAATCTTAGAATGTCTGCTCTCAGACCAAAAGGGAATTAAACTAGAAGTGAATAATGTTAACTGGAAAAGCTCAAAATAGTTGGAGGTGAAAAAACACACTTCTAAATAATACATGGGTCAAAGAAGAAATCTCAAGAGAAATAAAACATTTTGAACTAAATGAAAATGAAATGACAGCATCAAAATTTGTGGGACACAGAAAAAACAGTGTTTATAGGAAATTTATAGCATTCAATGTGTATATTAGAAAAGACGAGAGGAGTTTGGTTCAAGATGGCGGAGTAGAAGGACGTGCTCTCTCTCTTGTGAGAACACTGGAACCACAACTAATTGCTGAACAATTGTCGACAGAAAGACACTGGAACTCACCAAAAAATATACCTCACATCCAAAGACAAAGGAGAAGCCATAATGAGATGGTAGGAGGGGTGCAATCACAATAAAATCAAATTGCATAACTGCTGAGTGGGTAACTCAGGAACTGAAGAACACTTATACCACAGAAGTCCACCCACTGGAGTGAAGGTTCTGAGCGCCATGTCAGGCTTCCGAACCTGGGGGTCCAGCAGCAAGAGGAGGAATTCCTAGAGAATCAGACTTTGAAGGCTAGTGGGATTTGATTGCAGGACTTCGACAGGACTGGGGAAAACAGAGACTCCACTCTTGGAGGGCACAAAGTAATGTGTTCATCGGGAACCAGGGGAAGGAGCAGTGACCCCATAGGAGACTGAACGAGACCTACCTGCTAGTGTTGGAGGGTCTCCCACAGAGGCAGTGGGTGGCTGTGTCTCAATGTGAGGACAAGGACACTGGCAGCAGAAGTTCTGGGAAATACTCCTTGGCGTGAGTCCTCCAAGAGTCTGCCATTGGCCCCAACAAAGAGCCTGGGTAGACTCCAGTGTTGGGTTGCCTCAGGCCAAACAGTCAACAGGGAGGGAACCCAGCCCCACCCATCAAGATATAAGCAGATTAAAGTTTTACTGAGCTCTGACCCCCAGAGGAACAGCCAGCTCTACCCACTACTAGTCCCTCCCATCAGGAAACTTCCACAAACCTCTCAGAGAGCTTCATCTACCAGAGGGCAGACAGCAGAAGCAAGAAGAACTACAATCCTGCAGCCTGTGGAACAAAAACCACATTCACAGAAAGATAGACAAGATGAAAAGACAGAGGGCTATGTACCAGATGAAGGAACAAGATAAAACCCCAGAAAAACAACTAAATGAAGTGGAGATAGGCAACCTTCCAGAAAAAGAATTGAGAATAATGAGAGTGAAGATGATCCATGGCCTCAGAAAAACAATGGAGGCAAATATTGAGAAGATGCAAGAAATGTTTAACAAAGACCTAGAAGAATTAAAGAACAAACAGAGAAAGATGAACAATACAATAACTGAAATGAAAACTACATTAGAAGGAATCAATAGCAGAATAACTGAGGCAGAAGAACGGATAAGTGACCTGGAAGACAGAATGGTGGAATTCACTGCTGCAGAACAGAATAAAGCAAAAAGAATGAAAAGAAATGAAGACAGCCTAAGAGACCTGTGGGACAGCATTAAATGCAACAACATTCGCATTATAGAGGTCCCAGAAGGAGAAGAGAGAGAGAAAGGACCTGAAAAAATATTTGAAGAGATTATAGTCGAAAACTTCCCTAACATGGGAAAGTAAATAGCCACCCAAGTCCAGGAAGCACAGAAAGCCCCATACAGGATAAACCCAAGGAGAAACACACTGAGACTCATCAAATAATTGGCAATTAATTGGCAAAAGTAATCAAATTGGCAAAAATTAAAGACAAAAAAAGGTATGGAAAGCATCAAGAGAAAAATGACAAATAACATACAAGGGAACTCCCATAAGGTTAACAGCTCATTTCTCAGCAGAAACTCTACAAGCCAGAAGGGAGTGGCATGATATCCTTAAAGTGATGAAAGGGAAGAACCTACAACCAAGAGTACTTATCCAGCAAGGATCTGATTCAGATTTGATGGAGAAATCAAAAGCTTTACAGACAAACAAAAGATAAGAGAATTCAGCACCACCAAACCAGCTCTACAACAAATGCTAAAGGAACTTCCGTAAGTGGGAAACACAAGAGAAGAAAAGGACCTACAAAAACAAACCCAAAACAATTAAGAAACTGGTCATAGGAACATACATATCGATAATTACCTTAAACGTGAATAGATTAAATGCAACAACCAAAAGTCAAAGGCTTGCTGAATGGATACAAAAACAAGACCCATATATATGCTGCCTACAAGAGACCCACTTCAGACATAGGGACACATACAGACTGAAAGTGAGGGGATGGAAAAAGATATTCCATGCAAACGGAAATCAAAAGAAAGCTGGAGTAGCAATACTCATATCAGATAAAATAGACTTTAAAATAAAGAATGTTACAAGAGACATGGAAGGACACTGCACAATGATCAAGGGATCAATATAAGAAGAAGATTTAACAATTATAAATATATATGCACCTAACACAGGAGCAGCTCAATTCATAAGGCAACTGCTAACAGCTATAAAAGAGGAAATCGACAGTAACACAATAATAGTGCGGGACTTCAACACCTCACTGACACCTATGGAAAGATCATCCAAACAGGAAATAAATAAGGAAACAGAAGCTTTAAATGACACAATAAACCAGGTAGGTTTAATTGATAATTATATGATATTCCTTCCCCAAACAGCAGATTACACTTTCTTCTCAAGTGCAAACAAAACATTCTCCAAGATAGATCACATCTTGTGTCATAAATCAAGCCTCGGTAAATTTAAGAAAACTGGAATCATATCAAGTATCTTTACTGACCTCAATGGTATGAGATAAGAAATCAATTACAGGGAAAAAACATAAAAAACACAAATACATGGAGGCTAAACAATACGTTACTATATAACCAAGACATCAATGAAGAAATCAAAGAGGGAAAAAAAAAAATGCCTAGAGACAAATGACAATGAAAACACAATGATCCAAAACCTACGGGATGCAGCAAAAGCAGTTCTAAGAGGCAAGTTTATAGCTATACAAGCCTACCTTAAGAAACAAGAAAAATCTCAAATAATATAACATTACACCTAAAGGAACTAGAGAAAGAAGAACAAACAAAATCCAAAGTAGCAGAAAGAAAGAAATCAAGATCAGAGCAGAAATAAATAGAAACAAAGAAAACAATAGCAAAGGTCAATAAAACTAAAAGCTGGTTTTTTGAGAAGATAGACAAAATTGATTAACAATTAGCCAGATTCATCAAGAAAAAGAGGGAGAGAACTCAAATCAATTAAATTAGAAATGAAAGAAGAGAAGTTACAACAGACACCACAGAAATACAAAGCATCCTAAGAGACTACTATAAGCAACTCTCTGCCAATAAAATGGAAAACCTGTAAGAAATGGACAAATTCTGAGAAAGGTATAACCTTCTAAGACTGAACCAGCTAGAAATAGAAAATATGAACAGACCAATCACAAGTAATGAAATTGAAACAGTGATTTAAAATCTTCCAACAAACAAAAGTCCAGGACTAGATGGCTTCAAAGTGAAGTCTATCAAACATTTAGAGAAGAGCTAACACCCATGCTTCTCAAACTCTTCCAAAAAATTGCAGAGGAAGGAACACTCCCAAACTCATTCTATGAGGCCACCATCACCCTGATACCAAAACCTGACAAAGATACTACAAAAAAAGAAAATTACAGACCAATATCACTGATGATTATAGATGCAAAAATTCTCAAGAAAATACTAGCAAACAGAATCCAACAACACTTAAAGGGATCATACACCATGATCAACTGGGATTTATCCCAGTGATGCAAGGATTCTTCAAAATACGCAAATCAATGAATGGGATACACCATATTAACAAATTGAAGAAGAAAAACCATATGATCATCTCAATAGATGCAGAAAAAGCTTCTGACCATATTCAACACCTATTCATGACAAAAACTCCCCAGAAAGTGGGCATAGAGGGAACCTACCTCAACATAATAAAGGCCATGTACGACAGCAAACATCATTCTCAATGGTGAAAAACTGACAGCATTTCCTCTAAGATCAGGAACAAGACAAGGATGTCCACTCCCACCACTGTTATTCAACATAGTTTTGGAAGTCCTACCCCTGGCAATCAGAGAAGAAAAAGAAATAAAAGGAATACAAATTGCAGAAGGAGAAGTAAAACTGTCACTGTTTGCAGATGACATGATACTATACATAGAGAATCCTAAAAATGCGACCAGAAAACTACTAGAGCTAGTCAATGAACTTGGTAAAGTTGCAGGATACAAAATTAATACACAGAAATCTCTTGCATTCCTATACACTAATGATGAAAAATATGAAAGAGAAATTAAGGAAACACTCCCATTTACCATTGCAAAAAAAAGAATAAAATACCTAGGAATAAACCTGTCTTGGGAGACAAAAGACCTGTATGCAGAAAACTATAAGACAATAATGAAAGAAATTAAAGATACCAACAGTTGGAGAGATATACCATATTCTTGGATTGGAAGAATCAATATTGTGAAAATGACTATACTACCCAAAGCAATCTACAGATTCAATGCAATCCCTATCATATTACCAATGGCATTTTTTACAGAACTAGAACAAAAAATCTTAAAATTTTTATGGAGACACAAAAGATCCCAAATAGCCAAAGCAGTCTTGAGGGAAGAAAACAGAGCTGGAGGAATCAGACTCCCTGACTTCAGACTATACTACAAAGCTACAGTAATCAAGACAGTATGGTACTGGCACAAAAACAGAAATATAAATCAATGGAACAAGATAGAACGCCCAGAGATAAACCCACACACCTATGGTCATCTAATCTATGACAAAGGAGGCAAGGATATACAATGGAGAAAAGACAGTCTCTTAAATAAGTTTGCTGGAAAACTGGACAGCTACATGTAAAAGAATGAAATTAGAACACTCCCTAACACTATACACGAAAATAAACTGAAAATGAATTAGAGACCTAAATGTAAGACTGGGCACTATAAAACTCTTAGAGGAAAACATAGGAAGAACACTCTCTGACATAAATCAAAGCAAGATCTTTTTTGATCCACCTCCTAGAGTAATGGAAATAAAACCAAAAATAAACAAATGGGACCTAATGAAACTTAAATGCTTTTGCACAGCAAAGGAAACCATAAACAAGACAAAAAGAGAACCCTCAGAATGGGAGAAAATATTTGCAAATGAATCAACAAAGGATTAATCTCCAAAATATATAAACAGCTCATGCAGCTCAATATTAAAAAAACAAACAACCCAATCCAAAAATGGGCAGAAGACCTAAATAGACATTTCTCAAAAGAAGACATACAGATGGCCAAGAAGCACATGAAAAGCTGCTCAACATCACTAATTATTAGAGAAATGCAAATCAAAACTACAATGAGGTATCACCTCACACCAGTTAGAATGGGCATCATCAGAAAATCTACAAACAACAAGTGCTGGAGAGGGTGTAGAGAAAAGGGAACCCTCTTTTACTGTTGGTGGGAATGTAAATTGATACAGCCACTATGGAGAACAGTATGGAGGTTCCTTATAAAACTAAAAATAGAATTACCATATGACCCAGCAATCTCACTATTGGGCATATACCCAGAGAAAACCATAATTCAAAAAGACACATGCACCCGAATGTTCATTGCAGCGCTATTTACAATCGTCGGGTCATGGAATCAACCTAATCGCCCATTAACAGACCACTGGATAAAGAAGTTGTGGTACATATATACAATGGAATATTACTCAGCCATAAAAAGGAATGAAATTGAGTCATTTGTAGAGACGTGGATGGATCTAGAGACTGTCATACAGAGTGAGGTAAGTCAGAAAGAGAAAAACAAATATCGTATATTAACACATATATGTAGAATCTAGAAAAATGGTACAGATGAACTGGTTTGCTGGGCAGAAGTTGAGACACAGATGTAGAGAACAAACATATGGACACTGTGGGGGTGGGGTAGGGGTGGTGGCGTGATTGGGATTGACATGTATACACTGATTTGTATAAAGTAGATGACTGTTAAGAACCTGCTGTATAAAAAAATAAATAAAATTCAAAAAAAGGAAAACAAAAGAAGAAAGATCTAAAATCAATAATCTTGGCTCGCACCATAGAAAGTGAGGACATCGCTATAGATCCCATGGACACAGAAAGGATCATAAAGGAATCCTATGAACAATTCTGTGCTCACAAATTTGAGCAAATGGATCAGCTCCTGGAAAGGCACTATCTGTCAACACTCACACAAAAAGAAATAGACCATCTAAATAAATTGAATCAATAATTAATAACCTTTCAAAACAGAAAGCACCAGGTGCAGATGGGTTTTCTGTTGAATTCTACAAATATTTAAGGAAGAAATTATACCAGTTCTCTACAATATCTTTCAGAGAATAGAAGCAGAGAAAATACTTCCTAACTCATTATATGAGGCCAGCATTATTGTAATACCAAATCCAGACCAGACAGTGCAAGAATAAAAACTACAGGCCAATATCTCTCATAAACATAGATGTAAAAATGATTAATACAATATTAGCAAATTAAACCCAATAGTGTATAAAAAGAATTATATACCATGACCAAGTGGGATTTATCCAGGTATGCAAAGCTGGATTGACATTTAAATATCAATTAATGTCATCAGTCTCATCAACAAACTGAACAAAAATCCCATGATCATATCGTTCGATGCAGGAAAAGCATTTCGCAAAATCCAACACCTATTTATGATAAAAAACTGACAGTAAACTAGGAATAGAGGGGTACCTCCTCACCTTAATAAAGAATATCTACAAGAAACATCATATTTAATAGTGAGAAACTTGAAACTTTCACACCAAGATCCAAAACAAGACAAGGATGTATCCTCTCACCAGTGCTTTCAACACTGTACTTGAAAGTCTTTGCTAATGCAGTTAGAGTAGAAAAGGAAATAAAATGTATGCAGATTGGGTAGAAAGAAATAAAACAGTCTCTTTGTAGATGATGTGTTTGTTTGCCTAGAAAATCTGAAAGAACCAATAAGGCAAGGTAAAGGTAAACTATGGACTTTGGTTGATTATGATGTATCAGTGTAAATTCATCACTTGTAACACATGTACCACTGCGGTGGGGCAAATTGATAGTTGGGGGAGGGTTATACATGAGTGGGTCAGTGGTTATATGGGAAATCTGTGTAAATTACTCTCAATTTTTTTGTGAAACTAAAACTACTCTGAAAGTTAAAAAAATCTTTTTGCACAGCAAAGGATACTACCAACAAAATGAAAAGGCAACTGACAGAATAGGAGAAATAATTGTAAATCACATATCTGATAAGGGGTTAATATCCAAAATACCTAAAGAACGCATACAACTCAAAGTTAAAAAAAAAACAAACAATCTTACAAGTAAAATAATTTTTTGGTAATCATGTATGATGATGGTTGTTAACTAGACTTATTTTGGTGATCATTTTGCAACATATACAAATACTGAATCATCATGTTGTACATCTGAAACTAACATAATGTGATGTCAATTATACTGCCATAAAAATAAATTGTAAAAATTCTATTAAAAAATGGACAGAGTAACTGAGCAGACATTTTTCCAACAAGACCTACAGATAGCCAACAGGCACATGAAAGGACAATACCACTAATCAACAGGGAAATGCAAATTAAGACCAAAGTGACATATCACCTCATGCCTATTAGAATGACCATCCTCAAAAAGACAGGAGATAACAAATGCTGGCATGGATGTGGAGAAAAGGGAACCTTTGTGTACTCTTGGTAGAAATAAAAATTGGTACAGTCACTATGGAAAGCAGTTTGAAGGTTCCTCAGAAAATTATAATAGAACTACCATATAATTCAGCAATTCCACTCCTGGGTATATACCCAAAGAAAACAAAAACACCAATAGGAAATGATACATACTCCCCAATGTTCATAACAACATTATTTACAATAGCCAAGACATGGAAACAAAGTGTCCATCGATGGATGAATGGATGAAAAAAAAAGTGGTATATATGTGCAATGAAATATTATTCAGCCATTAAAAAGAGGGAAATCCTGCCATTTGAGACAGGATGGACGGACCTTGGGGGCACTAATGCTAAGTGAAATAAGTCAATCAGAGAAAGACAGAATTGTATGATCTCACTTATATATGGCATCTAAAAAAACCAAACTCATAGAAACAGAGAACAGATTGGTAGTTGCCAGAGACAGTGGGTAAAAGATATGGAAAATGGGTGAAGGTAGTCAAAGTAGAAACTTCCAGTCACAAAATAAATAAATTCTGTGGATCTAACGTACAGCATGGTGACTACAGTTAACCATACTGTATTTTATATTTGAAAGTTGCTAAGAGAGTGGAATTTAAATGTTCTCATCACAAGGAAAACAATCTGTAATTATGTGAGGTTATAGATATTAACTAAACTTACTGCAGCAATCACTTCACAATATATACACATGTCAAATCATTATGTTGTATACCTTAAACTAACACAATGCCATATGTCAATTATATCTCAATAAAACTGGAAAAAATTTTAAAAATTCAGTAAGATGACTGGGTGCATAATATATGAAAATTAAGATATGCAAATGTATACATTTAATATTTTGGAACAAAAGAATTCATGGAAGTATGAAGACATACTTCATTAACATATTTAAAAAATGACCTGTGTAAAACAATATTCCTTGAAGCATTATTATAATAGGGAAACAGTTGGAAACAACCTCAAAAGTTTATCTGTATCATATAATTAAATAAACTGAAGATAAATAACTTTTTTCTTCCAGTTTTATTGAGATATAATTGACATACAGCTCTGTATAAGTTTAAGGGGTGCAGTATAATGATTTGATTTACATACGTCATAAAATGATTACCACAATAAGCTTAGTGAACATCAATGATCACATATAGATTAAAAATTTAAAAAAAAATTTTTTTTCCTTGTGATGAGAACTCTTAGGATTTACTACCTTAACTTTCACATATAACACACAACAGTGTTAATTACCTAATCATGTTGTACATTACATCCCTAGTACTTACGTATCTAACTGGAAGTTTCTATATTTTGACCATAACAATGAGGATTCTTTTTTTCTTGTCCCACATTCACATGTAAATACTTCCAGATTTCAGAATTAAGTATCCTGCTGGTTTTTGCTCTAGATCTAAATTCAGTTTATAAATAAGAAAGTAGAGAAATCGCTTTTGCTTCAAACCCAAGTCTGTAATATAAATTTTAAATACACTCATACACAGGTGTGATGTTGATGTCATATAGCTATAGAAGAATTATATTCATGGTAAAGTTATCAGGGTTTACTTAGGGTAAATGTAAATTAGATTTCAGAGAAAAGGGGACACTTAAATTTACAAATCTGATTTGTGGATTTTACCATCAGTAATGATTAATTTAAAAAATAAAAAATGTTAAAATATTTATATTTTAAAATTCAAAAGCATGATTGAAATGGGTATTTACTATAATAAGCAGAATTAATACTTCTTTTTCTTTTATCTTTTTTTTTGAATTCTATTTATTTTTTTATACAGCAGGTTCTTATTAGTCATCCATTTTATACACATCAGTGTATACATGGCAATCCCAATCGCCCAATTCATCACACTACCACCCCCAACCCCCCGCAGCTTTCCCCCCTTGGTGTCCATACATTTGTTCTCTACATCTGAGTCTCAATTTCCGCACTGCAAACCAGTTCATCTGTACGATTTTTCTAGGTTCCACACATATGTGTTAATATACAATATTTGTTTTTCTCTTTCTGACTTACTTCCCTCTGTATGACAGTCTCTGGATCCATCCACATCTCTACAAATGACCCAATTTTGTTCCTTTTTATGGCTAATATTCCATTGTATATATATACCACAACTTGTTTATCCAGTGGTCTGTTAATGGGCATTTAGGTTGGTTCCATGACATAGCTATTCTAAATAGTGCTGCAATGAACATTCGGGTGCATGTGTCTTCTTGAATTATGGTTTTCTCTGGGTATATGCACTGTAGTGGGATTGCTGGGTCCTATGGTAATTCTATTTTTAGTTTTATAAGGAACCTCCATACTGTTCTCCATAGTGGCTGTATCAATTTACATTCCCACCAACAGTAAAAGAGGGTTCCCTTTTCTCCACACCCTCTCCAGCATTTGTTGTTTGTAGATTTTCTGATGATGCCCATTCTAACTGGTGTGAGGTGATACCTCATTGTAGTTTTGATTTGCATTTCTCTAATAATTAGTGATGTTGAGCAGCTTTTCATGTGTTTCTTGGCCACCTGTATGTCTTCTTTGGAGAAATGTCTATTTAGGTCTTCTGCCCATTTTTGGATTGGGTTGTTTGTTTTTTTTAATATTGAGCTGCATGAGCTGTTTATATATTTTGGAGATTAATCCTTTGTTGATTCATTTGCAAATATTTTCTCCCATTCTGAGGGTTCTCTTTTTGTCTTGTTTATGGTTTCCTTTGCTGTGCAAAAGCATTTAAGTTTCATTAGGTCCCATTTGTTTATTTTTGTTTTTATTTCCATTACTCTAGGAGGTGGATCAAAAAAGATCTTGCTGTGATTTATGTCAGAGAGTGTTCTTCCTGTGTTTTCCTCTAAGAGTTTTATAGTGCCCGGTCTTACATTTAGGTCTCTAATTCATTTTCAGTTTATTTTCGTGTATAGTGTTAGGGAGTGTTCTAATTTCATTCTTTTACATGTAGCTGTCCAGTTTTCCAGCAAACTTATTTAAGAGACTGTCTTTTCTCCATTTATATCCTTGCCTCCTTTGTCATAGATTAGTTGACCATAGGTGTGTGGGTTTATCTCTGGGCTTTCTATCTTGTTCCATTGACCTATGTTTCTGTTTTTGTGCCAGTACCATACTGTCTTGATTACTGTAGCTTTGTAGTATAGTCTGAAGTCAGGGAGTCTGATTCCTCCAGCTCTGTTTTCTTCCCTCAAGACTGCTTTGGCTATTTGGGATCTTTTGTGTCTCCATAAAAATTTTAAGATTTTTTGTTCTAGTTCTGTAAAAAATGCCATTGGTAATATGATAGGGATTGCATTGAATCTGTAGATTGCTTTGGGTAGTATAGTCATTTCCACAATATTGATTCTTCCAATCCAAGAACATGGTATATCTCTCCATCTGTTGGTATCATCTTTAATTTCTTTCATTATTGTCTTATAGTTTTCTGCATACAGGTCTTTTGTCTCCCAAGCCAGGTCTATTCCTAGGTATTTTATTCTTTTTGTTGCAGTGGTAAATCGGAGTGTTTCCTTAATTTGTCTTTCAGATTTTTCATCATTAGTGTACAGGAATGCAAGAGATTTCTGTGCATTAATTTTGTATCCTGCAACTTTACCAAATTCATTGATTAGCTCTAGTAGTTTTCTGGTGGCATTTTAAGCTTCTCTATGTATAGTATCATGTCATCTGCAAACAGTGACAATTTTACTTTTTTTTGTTGTTGTTTTTTTGTGGTATGTGGGCCTCTCACTGCCATCGCCTCTCCCATTGTGCAGCACAGGCTCCAGATGCGCAGGCCCAGTGGCCATGGCTCACAGGCCCAGCCGCTCCATGGCACGTGGGATCCTCCCGGACCAGGGCACAAACTTGCATCCCCTGCATCGGCAGGTGGACTCTCAACCACTGTGCCACCAGGGAAGCCCCTTATTTTCCAATTTGTATTCCTCTTCTTTCTTTTTCTTCTCTGATTGCCATGGCTCGGACTTCCAAAACTATGTTGAATAACAGTGTTGAGCATGGACATCCTTGTCTTGTTCCTGATCTTAGAGGAAATGCTTTCAGTTTTTTACCATTGAGAATGATGTTTGCTGTGGATTTGTCATATATGGCCTTTATTATGTTGACGTAGGTTCTCTCTATGCCCACTTTCTGGGGAGTTTTTATCATAAATAGGTGTTGAATTTTGTCAAAAGCTTTTTCTGCATCTATTGAGATGATCATATGGTTTTTCTTCTTCAGTTTGTTAATATGATGTATCCCATTCATTGATTTGCGTATTTGAAGAATCCTTGCATCACTGGGATAAATCCCAGTTGATCATGGTGTATGATCCTTTTAAAGTGTTGTTGGATTCTGTTTGCTAGTATTTTCTTGAGAATTTTTGCATCTATAATCATCAGTGATATTGGTCTGTAATTTTCTTTTTTTGTAGTATCTTTGTCAGGTTTTGGTATCAGGGTGATGGTGGCCTCATAGAATGAGTTTGGGAGTGTTCCTTCCTCTGCAAAGTTTTGGAAGAGTTTGCAAAGGATGGGTGTTAGCTCTTCTCTAAATGTTTGATACACTTCACCTGTGAAGCCATCTGGTCCTGGACTTTTGTTTGTTGGAAGATTTTAAATCACTGTTTCAATTTCATTACTTGTGATTGGTCTGTTCATATTTTCTATTTCTAGCTGGTTCAGTCTTAGAAGGTTATACCTTTCTCAGAATTTGTCCATTTCTTACAGGTTTTCCATTTTATTGGCAGAGAGTTGCTTATAGTAGTCTCTTAGGATGCTTTGTATTTCTGTGGTGTCTGTTGTAACTTCTCCTCTTTCATTTCTAATTTAATTGATTTGAGTTCTCTCCCTCTTTTTCTTGATGAATCTGGCTAATTGTTAATCAATTTTGTCTATCTTCTCAAAAAACCAGCTTTTAGTTTTATTGACCTTTGCTATTGTTTTCTTTGTTTCTATTTCATTTACTTCTGCTCTGATCTTGATGATTTCTTTCTTTCTGCTAACTTTGGGTGTTGTTTGTTCTTCTTTCTCTAGTTCCTTTAGGTGTAACGTTAGATTGTTTATTTGAGATTTTTCTTGTTTGTTAAGGTAGGCTTGTATAGCTATAAACTTCCCTCTTAGAACTGCTTTTGCTCTATTCCATAGGTTTTGGACCGCCGTCTTTTGTTATTTCTGTCTAGGTATTTTTTGATTTCCTCTTTGATTTCTTCAGTTATATCTTAGTTATTTAGTAACGTTTAGTTTAGCCTCCATGTATTTGTGTTTTTTATGTTTTTTCCCTGTAATTGATTTCTAATCTCATAGCTTTGTGGTCAGAAAAGATGCTTGATATGATTTCAATTTTCTTATATTTACCGAGGCTTGATTTGTGACTAAGATGTGATCTATCCTGGAGAATATTCCATGCACACTTGAGAAGAAAGTGTAATCTGCTGTTTTTGGATGGAATATCCTATAAATATCAATTAAATCTATCTGGTCTGTTGTATCATTTAAAGCTTCTGATTCCTTATTTATTTTCATTTTAGATGATCTGTCCATTGGTGTAAGTGAGGTGTTAACGTCCCCCACTCTTATTGTGTTACTGTCAACTTCTTTTATAGCTGTTAGCAGTTGCCTTATGTATTGAGGTGCTTCTGTGTTGGGTGCATATATGTTTATAATTTTTATATGTTTTTCTTGGATTGATCCCTTGATCGTTATGTAGTGTCCTTCCTTGTCTCTTGTAACATTCTTTATTTTAAAGTTTTTTTTATCTGATGAGTATTGCTACTCCAGCTTTCTTTTGATTTCAATTTACATGGAATATCTTTTTCCATCCCCTCACTTTCAGTCTGTTTGTGTCCCTAGGTCTGAAGTGGGTCTCTTGTAGACAGCATATATATGGGTATTGTTTCTGTATCCATTCAGCAAGCCTTTGTCTTTTGGTTGGAGCATTTAATCCATTCACGTTTAAGGTAATTATTGATATGTATGTTCCTATGACCAGTTTCTTAATTGTTTTGGGTTTGTTTTTGTAGGTCCTTTTCTTCTCTTATGCTTCCCACTTACAGAAGAGCTGGTTTGGTGGTGCTGAATTTTCTTAGCTTTTTCTTGTCTGTAATGCTTTTGATTTCTCCATTGAGTCTGAATGAGATCCTTGCCGGGTAGAGGATTGTTGGTTGTAGGTTCTTTCCTTTCATCACTTTAAGTATATCATGCCACTCCCTTCTGGCTTGTAGAGTTTCTGCTGAGAAATCAGCTGTTAACCTTATGGGAGTTCCCTTGTATGTTATTAGTCGTTTTTCCCTTGCTGCTTTCAATAATTTTTCTTTGTCTTTAATTTTTGCCAATTTGATTACTATTTGCTTTCCCATGTTAGGGAAGTTTTCGACTATAATCTCTTCAAATATTTTCTCAGGTCCTTTCTCTCTTTCTTCTCCTTCTGGAATCTCTATAATGCGAATGTTGTTGCATTTAATGTTGTCCCAGAGGTGTCTTAGGCTGTCTTCATTTCTTTTCATTCTTTTTTCTTTATTCTGCTCCGCAGCAGTGAAATCCATCATTCTGTCTTCCAGTTCACTTATCCGTTCTTCCGCCTCAGTTATTCTGCTATTGATGCCTTGTAGTGTATTTTTCATTTCAGTTATTGTATTGTTTATCTCTGTTTTTTTGTTCTTTAATTCTTCTAGGTCTTTGTTAAACATTTCTTGCATCTTCTCCATCTTTGCCTCCATTGTTTTTCTGAGGTCCTGGATCATCTTCACTATCATTATTCTGAATTCTTTTTCTGGAATGTTGCTTTTCTCCACTTCATTTAGTTGTTTTTCTGGGGTTTTATCTTGTTCCTTCATCTGGTACATAGCCCTCTGCCTTTTCATCTTGTCTATCTTTCTGTGAATGTGGTTTTAGTTCCAGAGGCTGCAGGATTGTAGTTCTTCTTGCTTCTGCTGTCTGCCCTCTGGTGTAGGAGGCTATCTCATTAATACTTCTTATAATCAAGACAGAGATATAAATGACAAATATGAGGAGCTTTTCAATAAGTCAGAGAAAAATCATAACAGTGCTGAAATAGTAAAAGCGGTCAAAATGTAGAGCTAACAAAACAGTGATATTTCTAAAGCAGGTTCAGAAGTATGTACACAAGAGATTATCCGATATTAAATAGAACATTTTGTTTTGTCTTATTTGAAGCAAAGCTTGCATATACAAAGTGATACATTTATAATGCTTTAGGCAAAATAAATTAATAACCCACATATACACATTTGTCCTTGATTTTAAAAATTCTAAATTAATTCAGTCATATAAGAACTTTACATATGAAGGATGTATGAATTAGATTTCTTTGGATTACCTATGAAGAGTTCCAACTAAGCTGATTTACCAAAGTAAATCAGTTACTTCTATATTTCTGAGAAAAGCAAATTATTGCTGTCATTTTTTTCACCCCGGCTTTGTGTGCTAGGCAATGTAAAAACATACTGAAATAGCTAATGCTATTGTTACTATCCCACTGCAGATGGTATATGATGGTAATTATAAAAAGGAAATTAAAAAAATCATAATCATCATGTTACTTGATTATTTAGCATCACAATGTAAGTACTTGAAGTGAGCACCATCATTTTTGCCTCTAGCCACATACAGCTGGGCAGAGTCAGGAGCTTTGTATTACATTTAATATACATGGCATGTCTTCTTTACCATCTCCCATAGGCAGTGTGTCTAGTTTTTACCCACTCTGCAGCGCCTATACCCAGAAGCAACAGTAAGTCATGATCTATGATGCTCTGTTCTGTACAGAGATAAAAAACCAATTTGATGTAAAATTTAACATGATTAATATCAGCTAGTAATAATATCTGTATCTATCTACCCATGTATGCTGTTATTCATGCTTAAATTCCTTTTATGTTGCCCTAAAGACTTATATGATTGATTAATATTAAATTGAAAGCAAAGAAAGAAAATATAGATCTATGGGTATTGAAAAGGCACTTTAAAGTAAAAATGAATAAGAAGAACTAAAGTTTTAGAAACAGATCCTTGTATTTAATAATTTTGATTTTAAAATTTATTAGAGAACATTTTTTTTTGAAGAAGGCCTCCTCCCCATTGGAATTATCTTACTACCTTTTATCTGAATTGATTGTATGTGTGCTCCTTCATAGGAGCACATCATATGCTATGGGTTCCACATAAATGAACTGCACTTTGCTACATCTATGATGATGGTTCGAGGATGTTTTTGATACCATTTTCATTCTAGAGAACAGTGTGCACCCAGATACTCTTTAGGCTGTTCTCTTCTTCCCCATGAGCTCCATCAGCTACACTCCTCAATTGTTTGATATAAAACTAATAGTTTTTTAGTCTTATGTAAGGACTTTGGAGACGTAGATTCAAGAAAAGTCACCACACTCTGCCCAACACACCAACCAGTCACTGCAAACCTTTGTTATTTATTTATTCTAAAGCTGTTTCTGTCTACAGAAAATGACTGTCTTCGGTTATTTTAAGAAAGGTGTACATAATTTGTCCTTCAGAAATGCTTTGCAATAAGACAATTGCTGTATTCAAATAGAGACCACTGTCCTTTCAGATTTTAATAGGGTATTTTTTCTTTCTTGGTAGTACCAAAGGAGTTGTGGTCATATCTGAAAATAGTGGCTGTTTAATAAATATATTTTTGCTAGAGTACAGGTTTAGTGGTTGCAATCAATGGAGTAATGGCTTCTAAATCTTGGCATGAGTTATCCCTAGAATTTAATGAAATGGACAAGATCATTCTTTTGTTCGGATTTCTACAAGAAAATATGTGGCTGGGAGATTTCTCATCTCTTTTTGTAAATTTTCTTTTTCTTTCTGAGAGAATTGATAGTTCAGTCCTTTCAGATTTTTTTTTTTAGTCCTTTCAGATTTTTATCAGAAAATATAGTCAGTGGAGTGTGAAGTGGACAGAAGGAAAGACGATAGAAAAAATGGTCCCAAGAGAGGTGAGTAATCGGTACAGTTTACAAGAGCTAAAGTTGCCATAGGAGTACAAAGAAGTAAGTTCACTGATAGAATTAAATAGGATATTGAGAACCAATACAGTAAACACACACACACACACACACACGACTGTTAGCTCTCAAAAGACAAAGGCAATTTTTCTTTTCTGTTTTTGTAACTGCTGTATCTCCAGTGCCTACAATTCCAATATCAGATCAAGTCACTTTTTGGGCTTCTGTGTCTGCATTTGTAAAGTCATTTTCTGCTTATGTGGATTTTGAAAATAGAAATTCTAGGATTGAGACTGGGACTTCCCTTTGTTTCACGAGGCAAAAGCGAAGGCCAGTAAATAAAATAAAGAAGGCCACATTTTAATTTTTGAAGATATACATTTTTTTCATATTTAACATCTTTGAAATCAGGATGTATCCTGGAATCAAAGATATGTCATATATGAGTTGCCAGTTTTAAAAAATTGTTAGTGAAATATCAACAATAAAGTATCCTAAAATTGACAAGGTCTTAGAAGTGATGAAATATGGTTATTTGGTAGTGCGTAATATTTCTTTGGTTTACAATTTATTAATATTTTACTTCTTTTCTATGGCTGCAGAGGTAGTTGCCTGGTAATTTACTTCAGATTGAGTTTTCTGAGTTTGAAGGTGAACTCATTAGCCAAGTAAGTGCGTATCCATCTCACTCAGTGTGTGGTACTCAGAGCATCCGATGACTAAAGCCTCTCTCCAGGCTATCCAACAGATTTGAACTAGTTATTTTCTGGAAAATTATGTTCAAGACGCTTAGATTGTGTTGCCAGATTTAAAAATCTTCAACTACTTCATCTACTTCAGTATGGCAGGATTAAGTTTATTTAAAGATCACCTTTATATCTTTGTGTGTCCTTTACTTATTATTCTCTTATTTTAAGGTTATTGAGATTCCATATATGTCTTGATTAGAATCAAGGGCAAAGGAAAGGTAAGGAAGGTAACAGGTTAAAGGGCAAGGAAGGATGACTGATTTGAAGGATTAGATGAGAAGGAGCCACTAAACATCTGAAAGCCAAAGAAAGGGTTTAGGATGGTGTTAATCATGTAGACATGTTAGGAAGTTGTGCATTTGATGAAAATTTTCTGAGAGATGACATTATTTCAGGCATAGTTTTTAATATTTCCTCCTTTGGGTATAAATACATTCACATTTTATAGAAAATTTATACATTTATAATACAAGTTAATTAAATAACATACAATTTGCAGTCAGCCAATTGTCTCCATTGTTCTGTTTTTAGTAGAGTTGCCCTTTCTGTTAGTTTGGAAATCACATTTTATTTTTCTCTAAGTTGATAGAAAATTATCAGAACTTGCAGGGCAATTTGATTTTTTTCTAAAGCAGTTACAATTCACTTAAACATTCAGTTTGAGTCTTAACTGTATACAATTTGCATCCTATGCTTAGCTTTTCCTCTTTTGTTAAAATACATCATACTTTTTCCATGATAGATGCTCCCAAAGTTTTTTTCTTGGCTTGAACTTGAATTCTTTCTCTGTATTATTGCAGCCACTGCTTCTTTGTTGGAAAATAGCTTATATTTTATTATTTACTCTTATTTAATGATATGGCCCTCTATCATGATAAATCATGTGTATTTCCATTATTATCCTGTTTTCCATGGCCCGATTTTCCACCTGTAATCTAAAAGAATTGGTCATGGGTAGGAAGCCTATGAATAGTTTGAGCCAGAGAAGAGAGTGTTTGGCTCTCCAAGTAATTTAAAAGATGAGAAAAAAACCCATTTATTTCTATTTTTCTTCTGGCTTTTGCCCAAAATAAAGGGTGGAATAATATGTGAAAAGAAATGGAGAGAAGAGACATTATGGAATGTTTGTGCAGTCAGAGGTACTTCAGACATAAGAGAACTCATATCTACTGAATTTTTGCAACATTATACTAAGTGCTATGTATCTCATTAATATTCTCTATACTAAATACTTTATTTCTTACTTAATCTTCAAAACAACTTTATATGCTCAGTGTTAATATCATGCTAACTTTTAGAGTTTAGACAAATGGAGATGAGAACTTAACTTTCCCAAGTTTATATAACTATTGTTAGAGCAAGGATTTGAAATGAGGTTTATTTTACTTCCATGTTCATCCTTTGTATTATTTCTATATAATGTTATCTATCAGAACTGAAGTTACTCAGAATTTAAACATGGAAGTGGCATTATTGGATTTTCAGTATCACCCTGGTAGCAGTATAGAGACAGATTTGATGCAAGGCAATAACAAAGGAAAAAAATCTTGAAAGCCAGTAAGAAAGTTAAAAGGCATGTATTAGAGTAGTAGTAATAATAATATTAATAATATTTGTAAGTACTAAAAAATGTTACAGACACTACTTTAGGTAATAGTATTTGTAAATAACAAAACCCTTGATAATTTAGACAATCCTCTGCTGAGGATAACTGAAAGTTGGATTAAAAAAACAAACAAATTCTACTTAAAAAGGCATCAGAGAACTAATGAAGAAATACCAGCTCAGAATTCAAGGAGAAGAGAAAAGGAAACCAATACTGGCAAATCCTGGCATTTGGGACCACATCCCTTTGAGGTGTTGATAATTTTGTGGTAGTTGATGAAAAGCTGAGTTTTGCTTTTGAGAGTCTCACAGAGCTGGTGTAATAGGGTTTGGAACCCAAGTCTACCAAAATCAGTGGCCTTGTGAATACCCATTACTTTTAGTTGGGACCTAAAAAACTATACCTTTGAAGAAAAGGTGAACCAGAAGTAGATAGACCTTTGCAGGAACTGCAGCTAAACTTGGAATCATTTTAATCTTTGGAATTGAATTGAGGTGAACTCAGATTGCCAGTCTGTCCAAGTACCTAACAAAAACAGCATAATTCCTCTCTGGAGAAAGGTGAGATTCTAGGCCTCGAGTAATTTCTACAACAGTTTTACAAATATAATGTCTGACATAAAAAAGGAAGCAGGCACAAGACATCATCAATGACACAGCAAAAAGCAGACAATAGAAACAGATTTACAAAGTACCCTAGATCATAAAGGTGCAGACTTTAAAATAACTCAGCTTTCTTTCAAGGGTAGAAAAGAAATGATTGAAAATTTCAGAGAGAATTGTAAACAACTTTTAAAATTGAAAACTTTACAATTGGAAACTACAGTATTATTAATTAATATATTAAAGGATGGTTTCTAAGAGGAAATGCAATGCAAATGAAGAAGGAATTCAGAAATGGGAATATAAATCAGAAGAAAAAAGTATAAAAGAGATCACATATAATGACGTAGTGAGAAAAACGTAAACTTTGCTGGTGGAATTGCAGAAAGGAGAGAAAAATCAGACACATGCACTATTTGAAGAAATGATTGCTGATATGTATCAAAATTTTTAGAAGACATCATGCAGTAGATCTAAGAAGTCTTATAAACTCCAAGTAAATTAATTGAGACAAACCAAATTAATAGTATATATTTTTCAGCAGTGCATTTTGATGCATATTTTAGGAATAGCTTAGAGGGAACATCAGAAAGTAATATTTTTCCAAGGTCATATTCTGTAGTTGCCTTACTGACATTTCACTGTGGCAGTGGTGGGTGTTTAGCTCATATGCATCTCATGGTTTAAACCTGTAGTCACTTTAGCCAAGCTAAGAAGAAGAAACTTGGGGATATTGAATGTTCATTCATTTGTATCTTATAGCAGACCTGAGATTGTATTCTGAGAAGAAGCCCATTACTGTCAGCATATATTCCCTTGGTTTGACTCAAAATGGCTTTTTATGAAGGATTGTGGCTAGTTTGTAATCTTGCTCTCTTAGAGATTCACAATATTTCTTTTGACTTTTTTTTTTCTTGAAGGGGAGTAGGATTTGGCAGAATTTTCTGAGTTGATTAGAGTGTTGGAGAAAGAGACAAAAAGCGCTGTTTGAGACCTGATGAGCCAATAACCAAATGAAGATACACTCAAAGTTATTGTGGGCTTCCTCAAGGAAAGAGCTTGCTCTAGTAACTGACATACAAACAAACAAAAAATTTCAAAGAATTATGGCCTAAGATGTGAAGAAACCTTCCACCCAGTAGGAGATGTTTGAGGTAAAGGTGTGAATGATATATCAAGCAATGAAGCCTTATACTGTCATCAGTCAAGATTCTATAATACATTGATGAGGCTTGCAATACAGGGAAACTTGGAAGTGATTCATGTGAGTTATACAAATATAAATCTTTTAATATTTTTATTTTCTTAAGTATAAAAAAATCAACCCATGCACACAATATTTCCTAAAAATATTTGATTTCTCCTTCTTACATTACTGTGGTCGGGAGAACAGCATTTTTCAAAAATGAAAAGTTCAAGAGGCATATTTAATGAAGGGAACTATAGTTCAGTTAAGTGCAACACAGAGAAAAGACTGCTTAATAGAAATAAATGAAGCAGGATTCCATTTGCACTTCAGACATTGGTAGGAAGCTTTATTTTCTGAATTGATTTTATTGAAAACTGCCAGGAGCAATTTTTCAGTGAAGTATTTTATTCTGATGCCATTTACTCCTTGCTACACTTTCCCCAAACCTTAATAGTATCAGACATATATCCCCTGACCTAAGGTTGTTTTTCTTAGGTATTTGAATATTAATATCTCTTTAACTGTATTTAACAATATGTAGTTACCTGAAAGTAAAATGAGGTTGATGTATACTTAAACTTTGTAAACAATCTATTCTAGCTTTATTAGGAGAAAATAAACTATTGCTTGCATCAGTTTTGAAAAATTGCATGAAATTGCAAGAGCCAATAAACAATGTACTCTGTCTTATTCTTGAAAACAAATTATTTGAGTATTCTGTGAAGAGGTAAAAGGCCCTTTTCAAAAGTAATCTTCCAAAATAACACCTGCTTTTTCTTCTATTACTTAAGATGAGTTACTTTAGAATTTTTCCAGGTAGACATGTTCCCTGTGGTCTGCACGAAAGACACCAGAACATCTTGGGGAATAAAGTAAAAAGCACGATTAAGTTGTGAGACAAAGGCTCATTAAAGAACTCATTTGAAGAAATGGCATCTCTACTCTATTACACTCAAATTGCTTCTAGGCACTAAATAAGCTCCCTCTGTAATCAGTCATGTTGATTTTGTGAACATTTATCTTTAGTTCTTTAGTGCAATTAGAGAAAGTAGGAAGGCTCCCCTAGTAAGATGAAAACATGAAAAATCTCCACTCTTTTCCCTTTTCATAAATTAGAATGTATTTAAGTGAAATAGGACAAACAGGATCTCCTACCATGTTCAATATTAATTATCTTCAGCTTTGCTTCTCAAAGGAAAAGTCTGAGTGATATAAAATTTTGATGCCACATGCGAATTCTGAGAATGTTAGACCTGTCAGTCTTTATGTCAGTATCACCTTAAAAATTGTACTCTTTACGATCTTGTCTATTTATCAAATTAATTCTACCTTAGAGATATGAAAAAAGGTTAAAAAACATGTAGGGCCTTCATAAAAATAAGGAAAATATTTATTGAGCAATTTACTTACTCTGAAGGGCTGGGCATGTAAACAGAAGAATGTTTATATTGGCAAGTGACCGGGTTTTCTTTGGTGGTACTTAATTATGGAGTGAAGTATTTAAAGATGAATTTTTAACAACAATTATACTCCTTTTGAATGGGAAATAAAGGAATGTAGTCATTGTTCTGTGAGAAGATGGCAAAACAAATTACAAATTCAGTAATATTAACATCATTTTGCCAAAAAAAAACAACCCATTGTACTTTATTTTAGCTTACAAAGATAAGTTCACTTGAAATGGAAAACTATTTGTCCCACTTATGAAACTTGATATTTGGCTTCAAGGAGAAACATAACAAGCAATTAATATTGTGAAAGCACATGGAAATGTATAATGATATAGTCAGGGTATTTAGTTTCTGCCAGGTCGAATTATGTCACCACATAACAATACAGTAGAATCCACCTTACAGGTGATAATAAGAAATATTCAAGTTCTGTTATTTTATGGTTTTTTCCTATACAAATTATTTTAAATTATGAGTGGATTGTTTCCCTTGAAATTTCCCCTTTTGTGTGAAGCATTTGAGGAGCTTGGGACTAGCAAATGCAAACTATTATATATAGACTAGATAAACAACAAAGTCCTATTGTATAGCATAGGGAACTATGTTCAGTATCCTGTAATAAACCGTAATGGAAAAGGAAAAAAAAAAGAAACAAAGTCCCAAATTCACCCCTATTTCAGTTATAATATTTTGGATAACTCTCCTAAAACATAGTATAGGGTCTTTGCACTTGGAATCAACTATAAATTCATGGATCTCTTCCAATTCTCAGATTATGATATTGTGAGTTGGCAATTCAGGGAATACACTTGGAATGCTCTTGAATTTAAATCTTTATAAATATGATTTGGAGTTCTAGTAGACAATTGACCTTTAAATAACTTACTGCAATTTTTTTCAATAACTATGTACTACCGTACTACATGATCCTTGGTTGAATCTGCAGATGCAGAACCGTGGATATGGAGAACCAACTATAAACTTGTACTCAGATTTTCAGCTGTCAGTGGGTGGAGGGGGCTGGTGTTTCTAACCCCAGCATTGTCCAAGGGTCAACTGTATATAAAAATACAATTGATTTCTGTATACTGATCTTATATATTAACATCTTACTGAAGTAGTGTATGACCTCTAAGGGGTTTGTGTTTTTTGTTCTCTAGGATTTTCTATATACAACATCATCTTATCTGTGGGTAGAGATAGTTTTACTTCTTTCCTTCCAATAGAATGTCTTTTTTTCATTTTCTTGGCTAATTGGCTTGGCTAGAACTTCCAGTGCAAGGTTGAATAGAGATGGCAGGAGGAGGATCCTTGTCTTTCTCCTGATATTTTTTATCATGAAAGGGTGTGTTAATTTTTTCAAATGCTTTTTCTGCATGTATTGAAATGGTCATGTGATCTTGTCTTTTATTCTATTAATATTATATATAACATTGAGTTATTTCCATATATTCAAGCAGTCATTCATTCCCAGAATAACTCCCACTTGGTCATGTTGTATAATTCTTTTTTACATGTTGCTGGACATGGTCTTCTAGTATCTGTTGAGAATTTTGCTTTCATATTAATAAGGTATATTGGTCTTTAGTTTTTTTTTTTTTTTACAGGTTTGTGTCTGGTTTTGGAATCAGAGTAACGTATTTCTGATAGGATGAGTGGGGAAGTATTTCCTCCTTTTCTATATTTTGGAAGACTTAGTGAAGTATTGGCATTAATTAGTTTTTAAACTTTTGGTAGTATTCACCGTTGAAGCCATTTGTTCCATTTGGATGTCCTTTGTGGAGAGTTTTTTTTAGTAACTCAATCTCTTTACTTGTTACAGGTCTATTCAGATTTTCTATTTTTTCTTGAGTCATTTTTAGTAGTTTCCATGTTTTAGGAATTTATCCACTTCATCTAGGTTTTCTAATTTGTTGGCACACCATTGTTCATGGTGTTTCCTTATTATCCTTTATATTTCTGTAAGATTAGAATTAATACTCCCTCTTTCATTCCTGGTTTCAGTGTTTTGAATCCTCTCCTTTTCCTCTTAGGTCTAACTAAACTTGTTGATCTTTTCAGAGAACCTACTTTTAGTTTTGTTGATTTTGTCTATTCTTCTATATACTTTTTCATTTGCCTCCAGTCTAATCTTTATTGTTCTGCTCACTTTGGCTTTAATTTACTCTTCATGTTTCTAGTTTATTAAGGTAGAAGTTTAGGTTATTAATTTGATATCTTTCTTATCTTTAATTCAGCTGTTTACATCTATAAGTTTTTCTCTATGCACTGCCTAACTTGCATTCCATAAATTTGGTATCTTTGTGTTCATTTTTATTCATCTCAAAGTATTTTCTCATTTCCCTTGTGATTTATTCTTTGACCTATGGATTATTTGGGATCATGTTGCTTAATATTCACATATGTGTGAATGTCCCAGAATTCAATCTTCACTGATTTCCAGTTTAATTTCATTATGATCAGAAGCTGTACTGTGTATATTTTAATGCTTTTAAATTTATTGAGACTTGTTTTATGGCCTAACATATGGTCTGTTCTGTTCCATGTTCACTTGCAAAGAATGTGTATTTGGCTGTTGGTTGAAATAGCATATGGATGTCTATTAAGGCTAGTTGGTCTAATTATAATGTTGCTCAAGCCTTCTATTTCCTTGTTGATCTTCTCCCTTGTTGTTATATGCATTATTGAAAGTAGGGTATTGAAGTCTCCAACTATTATTGTGGTCAGCTATTTATTCCTTCAGTTTTGTCAGTTTCTGCTTCAGGTATTTTGGAGCTCTGTTTTAAGGTGCACATATATGTTTATAATTGTATATCTTCTTGAGGGATTGACCTTTCTATCAATATATAATATCGTTTGTCTTTATAACACCTTTGACTTAAAGTGTCCTATTTATGATATTAGTATATCAAATCTAACTGCTTTTGTTTACTGTTTGCAGAGTATATCTTTTTTCCATTCTTTTACTTTCAGGATATTTGTGTCTTTGATTAAAGTGTGTCTCTGTAGACAGCATAGAGTATCATGATGCTTATTCTATCCATTTTTCCAATCTCAGTGTTTTGATTAGAATTTTTTACCCTTTAATGTAATTATTGATAGGTAGGATTTACATTGACCACTTTGCTATTTGTTTTCTATATCTTTTATGTCTTTTTTGTCATTCTATTCTCCCACTAATTCCTTCTTTTGTGTTAAAAACATATTTTAGTTTACCATATTAATTCCCTTATCATAGATTTTTAGTTTCTTCTGAGATATACATTTTAAAGTAATAACTAGAATTAAGACTTATAATATTATACGAGAACATATAAGATTTTTAGAAATTTCATGTAATGTCTGAAACATTTATATTAACATATTTCCATACAAATAACCCAATGAAAGTTTAGTCTTAGTTGTTTTCTTTGTTTGTTTTTTTATACTTCAGGTTCTTATTAGTCATCAATTTTACACACATCAGTGTACACATGTCAATCCCAATCGCCCAATTCAGCACACCACCATCCCCACCCCACCACAGTTTTCCCCCCTTGGTGTCCATATGTCTGTTCTCTACATCTGTGTCTCAACTTCTGCCCTGCAAACTGGCTCATCTGTACCATTTTTCTAGGTTCCACATACATGCGTTCATATATGATATTTGTTTTTCTCTTTCTGACTTGCTTCATTCTGTATGACAGTCTCTAGATCCATCCACATCTCAACAAATGAGTCAATTTCATTCCTTTTTATGGCTGAGTAATATTCCATTGTATATATGTACCACAACTTCTTTATCCATTCATCTGTCGATGGGCATTTAGGTTGCTTTCATGACCTGGCTATTGTAAATAGTGCTGCAAGGAACATTGGGGTGCATGTGTCTTTTTGAATTATGGTTTTCTCAGGGTATATGCCCTGTAGTGGGATTGCTGGATCATATGGTAAATCTATTTTTAGTTTTTTAAGGAACCTCCGTACTGTTCTCCATAGTGTCTTTATCAATTTCCATCCCCACCAACAGTGGAAGAGGGTTCCCTTTTCTCCGCACCCTCTTCAGCTTTTGTGGTTTGTAGATTTTCTGATGATGCCCATTCTAACTGGTGTGAGGTGATACCTCATTGTAGTTTTGATTTGCATTTCTGTAATAATTAGTGGTGTTGAGCAGCTTTTCATGTGTTTCTTGGCCATCTGTATGTCTTCTTTGGAGAAATGTCTATTTAGGTCTTCTGCTCATTTTTGGAATGGGTTGTTTGTTTTCTTAATATTGAGCTGCATGAGCTTTATATATATTTTGGAGATTAATCCTTTGTCCCTTGATTCGTTTGCAAATATTTTCTCCCATTCTGAGGGTTCTCTTTTTGTTTTGTTTATGGTTTCCTTTGCTGTGCAAAAGCTTTGAAGTTTCATTAGGTCCCATTTGTTTATTTTTGGTTTTATTTCCGTTACTGTAGGAGGTGGATCAAAAAAGATCTTGCTTTGATTTATGTCAAAGAGTGTTCTTCCTATGTTTTCCTCTAAGAGTTTTATAGTGTCTGGTCTTACATTTAGGTCTCTAATTCATTTTCAGTTTATTTTCGTGTATAGTGTTAGGGAGTGTTCTAATTTCATTCTTTTACATGTAGCTGTCCAGTTTTCCAGCAAACTTATTTAAGGGACTGTCTCTTCTCCATTGTATATCTTTGCCTCCTTTGTCATAGATTAGTTGACCATAGGTGTGTGGGTTTATCTCTGGGCTTTCTATCTTGCTTCATTGATCTATGTTTCTGTTTTTGTGTCAGTACCATACTGTCTTGATTACTGTAGCTTTATAGTATAGTCTGAAGTCAGGGAGTCTGATTCCTCCAGCTCTGTTTTTTTCCCTCAAGACTGCTTTGGCTATTTGGGGTCTTTTGTGTTTCCATACAAATTTTAAGACTTTTTGTTCTAGTTCCGTAAAAAATGCCATTGGTAATATGATAGGGATTGCATTGAATCTGTAGATTGCTTTGGGTAGTATAGTCATTTTCACAATATTGATTCTTCCAATCCAAGAACATGGTATATCTCTCCATCTGTTGGTATCATCTTTAATTTCTTTCATCAGTGTCTTATAGTTTTCTGCATACAGGTCCTTTGTCTCCCAAGACAGGTTTATTCCTAGGTATTTTATTCTTTTTGTTGCAATGGTAAATGGCAGTGTTTCCTTAATTTCTCTTTCATATTTTTCATCATTAGTGTATAGGAATGCAAGAGATTTCTGTGTATAATTTTGTATCCTGCAACTTTACCAAATTCATTGATTAGCTCTAGTAGTTTTCTGGTGGCATTTTAAGCTTCTCTATGTATAGTATCATGTCATCTGCAAACAGTGACAGTTTTACTTCGTCTTCTCCAATTTGTATTCCTTTTATTTCTTTTTCTTCTCTGATTGCCATGGCTAGGACTTCCAAAACTTTGTTGAATAATAGTGGTGAGAGTGGACATCTTGTCTTGTTCCTGATCTTAGAGGAAATGCTCTCAGTTTTTCACCATTGAGAATGATGTTTGCTGTGGGTTTGTCATATATGGCCTTTATTATGTTGAGGTAGGTTCCCTCTATGCCCACTTTCTAGAGAGTTTTTATCATAAATGGGTGTTGAATTTTGTCAGAAGCTTTTTCTGCATCTATTGAGATGATCATATGGTTTTCTTCTTCAATTTGTTAATATGGTGTGTCCCATTCATTGATTTGTGTATTTTGAAGAATCCTTGCATCCCTGGGATAAATCCCACTTGATCGTGGTGTATGATCCTTTTAATGTGTTGTTGAATGCTGTTTGCTAACATTTTGTTGAGAATTTTCTATATTCATCAATGATATCGGTCTGTAACTTTCTTTTTTTGTAGTATCTTTGTCAGGTTTTGGTATCAGGGTGATGGTGGCCTCATAGAATGAGTTTGGGAGTGTTCCTTCCTCTGCAATTTTTTGGAAGAGTTTGAGAAGGATGGGTGTTAGTGATTCTCTAAATGTTTGATAGAATTCAACTGTGAAGCCATCTGGTCCTGGACTTTTGTTTGTTGGAAGATTTTAAATCAGAGTTTCAATTTCATTACTTGTGATTGGTCTGTTCATATTTTCTGTTTCTTCCTGGTTCAGTCTTGGAACGTTATTCCTTTCTAAGAATTTGTCCATTTCTTCCAGGTTGTCCATTTTATTGGCAT
Source organism: Phocoena phocoena (assembly GCF_963924675.1). Taxonomy (NCBI): domain Eukaryota; kingdom Metazoa; phylum Chordata; class Mammalia; order Artiodactyla; family Phocoenidae; genus Phocoena; species Phocoena phocoena. The sequence goes on along the minus strand of NC_089239.1, from coordinate 18,212,377 downwards.
AGAGTTGCTTGTGGTAGTCTCTTAGGATGCTTTGTATTTCTGTGGTGTCTGTTGTAACTTCCCCTTTTTCATTTCTAATCTTATTCATTTGAGTCCACTCTCTCTTTTTCCTTTTTTAATTTTTTTTTCCGGTACGTGGGCCTCTCACTGTTGTGGCCTCTCCCGTTGTGGAGTACAGGCTCTGGACGCACAGGCTCCTGATGCACAGGCTCTGTGGCCATGGCTCATGGGCCCAGCCGCTCCGTGGCATGTGGGTTCTTCCTGGACCGGGGCACGAACCCATGTCCCCTTCATCGGCAGGCAGACTCTCAACCACTGCGCCACCAGGGAAGCCCTCTCCCTCTTTTTCTTGATGAGTCTGGCTAATGGTTTATTAATTTTGTTTATCTTCTCAAAGAACCAGCCTTTAGTTTTACTGATCTTTGCTATTGTTTTGTTTGTTTGTATTTCATTTATTTCTGTTCTGATCTTTATGATTTCTTTCCTTCTGCTAACTTTTGGTTTTGTGTGTTCTTCTTTCTCTAGTTCCTTCAGGTGTAAGGTTAGATTGTTTACTTGAGATTTTTGTTTCTTGAGGTAGGCTTGTATAGCTATAATCTTCTCTCTTAGAACTGCTTTTGCTGCCTCCCATAGGTTTTGGATTGTCGTGTTTTCATTGTCATTTGTGTCTAGGAATTTTTTGATTTCCTCTTTGATTCCTTCAGTGACCTCTTGGTTATTTAGTAACATATTGTTTAGCCTCCATGTGTTTGTGTTTTTTACGTTTTTTTCCCCCTGTCATTCATTTCTAATCTCATAGCGTTGTGGTCTGAAAAGATGCTTGGTATGATTTCAATTTTCTTAAATTTTCTGAGGCTTGATTTGTGACCCAAGATGTGACATATACTGGAGATTGTTCCGTGTGCACTTGAGAAGAGACTGTAACCTGCTGTTTTAGGATGGAATGTCCTATAAATATCAGTTAAATCTATCTGGTCTATTCTGTCATTTAAAGCTTCTGTTTCCTTATTTATTTTCATTTTGGATGATCTGTCCATTGGTGTAAGTGAGGTGTTAAAGTCCCCCACTATTACTGTGTTACTTTCGATTTCCTCTTTTATAGCTGTTAGCAGTTGCCTTATGTATTGAGGTGCTCCTACGTTGGGTGCATATGTATTTATAATTTTTATATCTTCTTCTTGGATTGATCCCTTGATCATTATGTAGTGTCCTTCCTTGTCTCTTGTATATTCTGTATTTTAAACTCTATTTTTTGTGATATGAGTATAGCTACTCCAGCTTTCTTTTGATTTCCATTTGCATGGAATATCTTTTTCCATTACCCTCACTTTCAGTCTGTATGTGTCCCTAGGTCTGAAGTGGGTCTCTTGCAGACAGCATATATATGGGTATTGTTTTTGTATCCATTCGGCAAGCCTGTGTCTTTTGGTTGGAGCATTTAATCCATTCATGTTTAAGGTAATTATCGATATGTATGTTCCGATGATCACTTTCTTAATTGTTTTGGGTTTGTTTTTGTAGGTCCTTTTCTTCTCTTGTGTTTCCCAGTTAGAGAAGTTCCTTTAGCATTTGTAGAGCTGGTTTGGTGGTGCTGAATTCTCTTAGCTTTTGCTTATCTGTAAAACTTTTGATTTCTCCATCAAATCTGAATGAGATCCTTGCTGCGTAATCTTTGTTGTAGGTTCTTCCCTTTCATTACTTTCAGTATATCATGCCACTCATTTCTGGCTTGTAGAGTTTCTGCTGAGAAATCAGCTGTTAACCTTATGGAAGTTCCCTTGTATGTTATTAGTCGTTTTTCCCTTGCTGCTTTCAATAATTTTTCTTTGTCTTTAATTTTTGCCAATTTGATTACTATTTGCTTTCCCATGTTAGGGAAGTTTTCGACTATAATCTCTCAAATATTTTCTCTGGTCTTTTCTCTCTCTCTTCTCCTTCTGGGACCCTTGTAATGCGAATGTTGTTGCGTTTAATGTTGTCCCAGAGGTGTCTTAGGCTGTCTTCATTTCTTTTCATTCTTTTTTCTTTATTCTGTTCTGCAGCAGTGAATTCCACCATTCTGTCTTCCAGGTCACTTATCCGTTCTTCTGCCTCAGTTATTCTGCTATTGATTTCCTTCTAGTGTAGTTTTCATTTCAGTTATTGTATTGTTCATCTCTGTTTGTTTGTTCTTTAATTCTTCTAGGTCTTCGTTAAACATTTCTTGCATATTCTCCATCTTTGCCTCCATTGTTTTTCCGAGGTCCTGGATCTTCTTCACTATCATTATTCTGAATTCTTTTTCTGGAAGGTGCCTATCTCCACTTCATTTAGTTGTTTTTCTGGGGTTTTATCTTGTTCCTTCATCTGGTATATAGCCCTCTGCCTTTTCATCTTGTCTGTCTTTCTGTGAATGTGGTTTTTGTTCCACAGGCTGCAGGACTGTAGTTCTTCTTGCTTCTACCATGTGCCCTCTGGTGGATAAGGGTATCTCCCTTATCATATTTTTACTATATTTTTTGGGTTATTTTCCTACTGGTTGCCATGCGGATTACAGTAATATCTTAATTTAAAACAATCTTTAATTTGGATTAATAACAACTTAAATTCATAATATACAAAAACTTTGCTACTGTATAGGCTGTATTCCCTCCTCTTTCTTCGTGCTGCATTGTTATACAAATTACGTCTTTATACACCATATTACAATCAATGTAGATTTATAATTATTCCTTTATGCAGTTGTCTTTTAAATCAGATTAGAGGAAAAAAGTGTAACAAAGAAAATATATATTTATGTTTTCTTTTATATTTGCCTATGTAGTTATCATTACCAATACTCTTTATTTCTTTATGTAGATTTTAGTTATTATATAATATTCTTTCATTACAGTTTAAAGGACTCCCTTTGGTATTTCTTGTAGGACAGTCTGCTAGTCACAAATTTTCTTAGTTTTTTTTTTATCTAGCATTACCTTAATTTCTCTTTTATTTTCATAAAACAGTTTTCTTGGTTATAAAATTTTTGGTTGGACTTCCCTGGTGGCACAATGGTTAAGAATCCACATGCCAATGCAGGGGACATGGGTTTGAGCCCTGGTCTGGGATGCTCCCACATGCCACGGAGGAACTAAGCCTGTGCTCCACCACTACTGAGCCTGTGCTCTAGAGCCTGTGAGCCACAACTACTGAAGCCCACATGCCTAGAGCCCGTGCTGTGCAACAAGAGAAGCCACCACAATGAGAAAATGTTCCCACGCACTGCAATGAAGAGTAGCTTCTATTTGCTGCAATGAGAGAAAGCCTGCGTGTTGCAGTGAAGATCCAACACAGCCAAAAATTTTTTTTAATTAATTAAAAAATTTTTTCTTGGTTGATATCCCTTTCCTTTCAGTGCCTTGAATATTTTATACCACTTTATTTTATCTTGATGATTTATTATAAGAAATCAGCTGTTAATCTTACTGAGGATGCTTTGTATGTGACGAGTCACTTCTCTTTGGTTTCTTTCAGGAATCTCTCTTTGTCTTTCAACAGTTTGATTATGATTATGATGTGTGTTAGTGTAGATATCCTTGAGTTTTTCCCACTTTGAGGGAATTTTTTTTTGAAGCTTTGTGGATGTGTATTAACATTTTTCATAAATTTGGACAGTTTTCTTCTATTATTTCTTCAAATATTCTTTCTGTCCCTTTCGATCCCTCTTCTCTCCTTATTGGATTCCCATTATGCATAGGCAGTATCCTTGATTGTCTTACAGGTCTCTAAGGCCTTGTTTACTTTTCTTCATTTTTTTTCTCCTTAGACTGGATAATCTCATTTTACCTATTTTCAAGTTTACTTATTTTTTTTTCTGCCTGTTAAAATCTGATGTTTCTGCTGTTGAGTCCATCCAGTCACATTTTCTCTTTAGTTATTGTACTTTTTAACTGCAAAATTTCTATTAGTTTCTTTTTAGTAATTTCTGTCTCTTTATTGATGTTCTCTATTCGGTGAGACATGATTCTCATACTTTCCTTTAGTGTTTTATACTGAGTTTAGTTCTTTGAACACATTTAAAACTGTTGATTTTAAGAATTTGTTTAGTATGTTTAATGTCTGGGCTTCCTCAGAGACAGTTTCTATTGACTTTTTTTCTTTGTCTCATAATTTATTTTTTGAAAACTGTTTATTTTATATAAAATGGCAACTCAGAAAATCAGATTCTTATTCCTCCCCAGGGTTTGTTGTCTTAGTGCTTGTTTTTATTGTTGCTTTTTAAAATTTTGTTTGGCAACCTTATTGAACTAATTCTGTGGTGTCTAGGGTCCTTCTCATGAGTGGCCAGTGAAGTCACTGCTTAACTAGCTTAGTGGTCAGCAAGTGACCAGGCATTTATTTCTTTAAATTCCTGGAAATGATCTATCTCCTAATCTTGTTGAAGGGCTCTCTGTATCAACATTCAAAGAAGCAGTTTATAATTCTGCCTTAGCCTTCACTTTGTTGTGAAGAACCTCTTGGCTAGCCAGAAATGATAGGTTTGGGCCTTCTCAGGTTTTTTCTGTTTTTTTTAAATTTTTATTTTATTCACAGCCCTGTACATGTGTGTGGTCTTCTACATTCTCAGGAACGTACCTGAAATTTCCAAAGCCTCTTATGGTTGTTTTATTTTCCAGATTTTTCTTTTATGTTTTTTTGTTAGTTTGTTGTTATCACTGTACAAGGCAACTACAAAGTAAAATAATTGCCACTGATTATTTTCAACAAATGTTCCCAGGGAAAAGACTCTTTGCAATGGGTGAGTTCTCTGTGAGGTTACATAAAGACAAGGCTTATAAATAGGTTTTTCTAGGGACTTGCTGGTCAGGAAATATAATAAAAATTGCTTAAAAATGGGGATTTATAAGTGCTCCAACCATGGGCTGACCCCTCGTATTTATTAGGCTGCTGGTTTTCACCATAAGTGGTGGCTGTGAATTTTAGAGGTTATAATAGATTGGGAAGAAGGGGATGGGATTAGGATAATTGAAAATGTCACAAAAATCTCTCTCCTTACTGAATCATACATTGTTGTGTAGAAATGCTCTGTTGATTGGTGCAAGCTTTTGTTAATTTCTAGAGTTTTAAAAAAGTCATTTCTGACCATTTTTGCCAGTTTCTCTTTGCTTTTATAGAGGAGAGGATTTTGGAAGATTCTTACTCTGTCATTTCTGATCTGAGTAAGTTTATTTTAAGTAAACTTGTCTTCTAGCTCTAATATGCCATCATTATTTTATACTGCCATGGTTTTATGGTTTTTATTGGTTATTCATCCTTGAAAGAGGGCAATTTTATTTTTCCTTACTAAAATATAGTATAGGAATATTAAATAGTAGGTTCCATTACTTTCTCTTCTTGGTGCCATTAGCAATATAATGTAAGACCTTAAGCAGGCTGACTGTATATATTAGTTTTAAATTATTATTTCTGTCATTTTCCTGACTCATTGACTGTGAGACTGGGTGGTTTTGAGCAACAGATATGAAGTGGAGTATTTTACAGCCACAGGAAGGAGTGCTTTTTTTTTTTTGCCTATATTTACAAAAATAACTTTATTTCTAGACAAAGAAATAGTGAGAAGAGTTGCACTGTTTTACAAGTGTGAAAATCTCTTTAATGTGTAGATTAATAAAAGTTAGCTGAATTCTATCTGCTTCTGTATTAAATCTAGTAAAATATGTTGTTTTTGGCTGAAATATATGAAGAAAATCTGCCTTCATGGAGTTATGTAAGTAAAAGAAGGAATGTTTTAGTAGACTTTTGAACTCATTTTGTATATTCTCATTTGAGACTACACCAAAACTATCCATGTGGTAGCTCCTTAAAGCCTAGTTATAATGTGAAATAGGAATACGTATCAATGATCTTTTTGTATTCTGTTACATTAAAGTCTACTGTGTTATCTTGCACTGTGAATGGCAATTTTTAACCAAGTATGATTTGTAACATCATGCACTGGACATTTAGAAAGTATTGGTTTACTAAGTTATGTATCTTCTAAATATTGTCACATTTCACTACATAAAAATTTTTTAAAATACTAAAAAAATCACTACCCATCCATCAGAAGAGTCTTTAAATATTGGGAAGGTGACTTCAAAGTGACTGACACAAATGACAGGTTTGCTTTGTTTTCAAGAAAATGTCTGCCAAATGTACAATTTGAATAACCACAGTATTTTAGCAGTGTTTTTCCCAAGTAAAATTCTTTTCTGTGAAAAAATTGGCTGCTTCAGCCTGCAACTTAAGTATCACGTAAGTGCTTTCCCTGGAGACAGTCATCCTACAAGCATTGTAGCATACGTGCTTTACACACACTTCCATTTTATCACACAGAATATTAAAATACATGTGTTAAAATTTAACAAAGATATTAATATTTTACTGATAAATATCACCACAAATATACTTAAGTGAAATTGGCATTTTGCCCTATGTTATTTTATATTTTTTGTGAGTGTGTGGAGGTGAAGAAAACAACTATTATGACAGTCTGTTGCCACAACCCTGATTTATGATATGGATTCAGTAGTTTTACCCACTGTTCTTTGCATCATCAGTGCACAAACACACTGGAAAAGGCAAATAATTTTTTGATGTTATTATAAAAACAATTTTGAGATCATAGATCCCCTGAAAGTGTCTCAGGTTGCTTTTTCATCTCGTTGATTGCTTCCTTTGCTGTGTAGAAGATTTTCAGTTTGTTGTAGTCCCACTCATCTACTTTTGCTTCTGTCCCCTGTGCTTCTGGTGTTATATCTAAGACATCATTGCCCAGACCAATGTCAAGAAGATTTTCCCCTGTGTTTTTTTAAAAATTTATTTATTTAATTTATTTTTGGCTGCGTTGGGTCTTTGCTGCTGCACGTGGGCTTTCTCTCATCACGGCCAGTGGGGGCTACTCTTCATTGCAGTGCACCTGCTTCTCATTGCGATGGCTTCTCTTGTTGCAGAACATGGGCTCTAGGTGCACAGGCTTCAGTAGTTGTGGCATGCAGGCTAAGTAGTTGTGGCATGTGGGTTCTAGAGTGCAGGCTCAGTAGTTGTGGTGCATGGGCTTAGTTGCTCCATGGCATGTGGGATCTTCCTGGACCAGGGATCCAACCCGTGTCCCCTGCATTGGCAGGTGGAGTGTTAACCACTGCACCATGAGGGAAGTCCCTCCCCTATGTTTTCTTCTAGGAGTTTTATAGTTTCAGATCTTGCATTGAAGTCTTTAATCCATTTTTTGTTGATTTTTGTGTATGATATAACTGTCCAGCTGAGCAAAGAACTGAACAGATATTTCTCCTAAGAAGGCATACAAATAGCCAATAGGTATGTGAAAAGGTGATCAATGTTACTAATCATTAGGGAAATGCAAATCAAAGCCACAAAGAAATATCACCTCACACTTGTAAGGATGGCTATTATTAAAACAAAACAAAACAAAAAACCCCAAAGATAAGTGTTGACAAAGATGTGGAGAAAAGGGAATTCTCACTGTTGGTGGCAATGTAAATTGGTGTAGTCACAATGAAAAATAGTGTGGAGGATCCTCAAAAATTAAAAATAAAACTACTGTATGATCCAGTAACCCCACTTTTGGATATATATCCAGAGGAATTGAAATCAGAATCTCAAAGAGATATCTTCACTCCCATATTCACTGCAGCATTATTCACAATAACCAAAATATGGAAGCAATCTAAATGTCAAGAGATGGATGGATGGATGAAAAAAATGTGGTATATACATAGAATGGAATATTATTCAGTCTTCAAAAAGGATGAAACCCTGCCATTTGCCACAACATGGATAAACCTGGAGGATGTCATGCTAAGTGAAATGAGCTAGTCACAGAAGGACAAATACTGCATGATACCACTTGTATGAGAAATCTAAAATAATCAAAATCAAAGAATCAGAGAGTAGAATGATGGTTGGCAGGGCTAAGAGGAGAAGGAAATTCATCAGTTATACAAGATGAATAAGTCCCAGAGATGTACTGTACAGCACAGTGCTTCCAGTTAACAATACTGTAGTGTGTACTTAAAAATTTCACTAAAATGGTGGAACTTCAGTTGAATTCTTATCACAAAAAGTAATAATAATAATATAGAAAGGGAGCAGGAGGAAACTTTTAGAGGTGAAGGATATGTTTATGGTATCAAGTTGTATACATAGCTTTTTGAATGCCAGCCATACCTCAATAAAGTGTTTTAAAAACATACATCTCAGGGAATGAGAGAGGGTTAAGAATTACCTAAGTGAGAGAAGAGAACAGTAGAAGAATTCACTTTCTCTAGCATTTTGGATAGAGAACATCTGGATGTAAGACTATGTCCAGATTGTACACTTAGTCATATTTGGTTTGACTCATTTTATCCCAACTTTTATCATTACAATGCAATCAAATTAAACAAATGTGATTGAAAGACAGACTATAAAATAAAAAAAAATTCTGTTAGGAGAAAGCCAAATAAATCCATCCAAACAAACATTAATCAGAGACTATTATCTGACTATTCTAATAGAAAGACTCAAAAATAAAAACCTTTTCTAGCTACAGGTATTAATTTTGCCATGTGTTTGTACATCGAAACAAATTCATTTTAGGCAAGAAGCTATGGAAAGAACAATCTAATTTTTCAGTACTTGTTCTTAAAAAGAAAAAATAATAAAAGAAAATCAGCAGAGGAATCTGCTCTAAGTCCATGCCAATTTGGGGACATCCAAAAGTAGAAAATTAATTTTAAAAATCTCCACTGTTTAGTCATTGTCCTATTGATAAGCCAAGTGTAAAATTTAGCAGAAAATTAAGCCAGTGACTATAGAAAAAGAAGGCTGATTATCTAGACTGCTAGTCAGTTTTTTTTTTTTAATAATTAAAAAGCTGTCAGGTAATAAAAAGATTTTTCCTGCATTTTCCTCTTTTTACTCAAGAAATTTCCCTAGTGCCTTAAGTATAAGTTGCTGCTTTGAAAAGAGTTTCTTCTTCATAATGTTCTGTTAAGACTCCAATGTCCACAGCTTGGAAACTGAATAGAATACAGATAAGAGTTAACAAAGTGTTAGAAGACCTGGATTATGTACCACTTACTTCTCTAACTTTTTGTGACTTTGGACAATCGTTTCAACTCTCTGGACTTTAATATTTGTCATTTATATAATGACACGGATAAATTAGCTAAATCAGCTATAAAATTTAGTGCCTATGTTTTTAACATAACATAAACTTTATGCTTTTACAAAATTCAGTTCTTTATGGTTTTACAAAAGAATAAGGTTGTTTCTGAGTATATAGAAATCTTACTGAAGAAAATGACCATAAAATCATTAAATTTTGTTTCAGAGATTTTATTACTTTGTCAGTTTACCATTTTATTAACAGGCTAGATCCTTTTCCTCAGGGCAAAGTTCAGCTCTCAGGCAAAGTTATGATTTCTGTGGGACAATTTCTGTAATTTGGGCTCATGGAGATTAAAGGTTCCAATGGACAGTTGAACAGAGGCTGCTAATAAAAAGCTCATATCTCGTCTTCAACTTCAGAGATCACTGGACAGAGAGCTAATCCAGATTAGGCAAATAGTGTTTGTTTTTGTCCCAATGGAAGAGACTTTTCTTAAGCAGTATTCTGAGTACACACCACCTTATTTTGATGGTAATTAAATGTCAATAAAAAAGTTAGGGCTGGGAGAAATATTTTGAGCCCTGGTAGGTTGATTCAGTTAGAAATACTTGACTTTACAGAGATAGACTGTAGAGCCTATGCCCTATACTCTCTTCCCTAAGCCCATTTTTTGAAATGGAAAACCTGAAAGCCTACATATCAAAGAGCTATGGAAGATGAAGGAAGAATATTTGAAACTCACCCCATCTATATATTAGTGCCCCAGTACCTCAGAGACAAATATCTGTGGAAATGAAAGATGGGACTACAGTTTCAAATACATGATTTTGGCATGAACAAAACAGTGTGTTTTCCTGAGGAAGTATTCACTTAGGAGAGTGAGCCTAGTGTAGCTCAATATAAGAGTTGAATAGGGGGCTTCCCTGGTGGCGCAGTGGTTGAGAATCTACCTGCCAATGCAGGGGACATGGGTTTGAGCCCTGGTCTGGGAAGATCCCACATGCCGCGGAGGAACTAGGCTCGTGAGCCACAACTACTGAGCCTGCGCATCTGGAGCCTGTGCTCCACAACAAGAGAGGCCGTGATAGTGAGAGGCCCGTGCAACGCGATGAAGAGTGGCCCCCGCTTGCCGCAACTAGAGAAAGCCCTTGCACAGAAACGAAAACCCAACACAGCCAAAAATAAATAAATAAATATTTTTTAAAAAAAGAGTTGAATAGGAAATCAATACGAATACAACTTTTGGAAACTATTTTGAATCATGCCTTCCTTTCCTAAAGTATTAATTCACTGACCAATGTTTCATTATGCAAGAATTTAGTAAAAAGAGGCTAAGCTGATTTTTTTCTGAGTTATTTGAAAAATATGGGTCTATTTGGTTGTTACTGAAAGTTGTTGTTTCTTTCAGTAATTTTCCCCCACTGTAAAAAGGTTGTGCCTCACCCAGCATATTCAGATACTGGATGCTTTAACTCATTATCATTTGTCTCATTATTTCTGTTTTTCAAATAGAAAACTTGTGTGGAGGGTTGTGTAATGAAAACTTCAATATAAAGATCCCGAGCCTTCTTTTGATGTGCACTAAATAAGAGAGCTAGTAAACTAGTGGTTGGAATGTTTCTGTCAATAAAATTGATGTCATTTCATACTTGTATAAGGCTCACCTCTTTTTACAAATCAGAATAAGCAGTTCATTTGAACTTGTCAAGGCAACAGTATCTGTTGTAGTTCATTGATTCCTCTCATATAGTAAAACATGCTGATATTTTTCGAGGGCAGACATTTGTATTCGGAGGTTATAGAAACACTTTCACATAAATCACATTTATTTAGTTTTGTAGAAAGAAGAAAATTTGTATTTTTAATAAGTCCGATTTTATAATAGCAATTACTTTAAAATTTCAAAATATAAATGTGAAACCATTATTTAAAAGTTGTTTGCAAAGGTATAATTGGTTGAAGGTGTTTATCCAGCTCTTACAAACTTCTTAGAAGCCTGGAATCATCACAAAATATAATATGACTTTAGAATTTAATGATTTTCTACTGAATGTATTGCTGTGAGGGTTAGAAAATGCATTTGTTCTGAATATTATGTTGGCTGCCTCACTGAGAAGTTGCAATATGTTTGTTTGTCAAACAGCTTGAAAAGCTAGACAGTGCTATTGGGAGCGATATGGAAATGATAGGTGGAGAGATTCTTCTTACCTGCTGCTTTGTTATTTGGTAAAGGCAGGATGGTAATCGTTTTCTTATCCTTTCATTCCTAATGAATTGCCATAATATCTGCAGACACTTTAAAAAAAAATCACTGTATAATCACAGCAGTGGTAGAAAATTCATTTCAGAAACACAGCATCCAGTCATCTCTGTAGAAGACATTTGTAAAATAATTTGGGAAATGATGAACTCTGTTTATATCAGACAAATGAATTTTTTATACTCCTCATAGCACAATTCTTTTAGTGCTTCCTGCTTTGCTGCAAAAATGCAGTTTTCTCATTGGTCATTTCCTACCAAAATATATCACTTGCTGTCTGACATAGACCTCTAATTCTGAGCTGGGCCTTTGGAAGTTCTGACCAGTATGTGCCGGGTTTACCCAGGGTAGTAGAAACTGAGTACTCCCGTAGTTGGACTTGAACATGTCCCCTGAAACATCCAGTGTTGTGGATTATGAGAGCATGCAGTCTAGCAGAATGGAAACATCCTGCCATATTATTTCAACTGTTTACCTATCTATTCTCTGCTAAAGCAATCTTAATTTATTGTTTTAGTATTTAATTGACCCAAAGAGCAGCTAACAATCACATAGAAAGATTGGAAATTAATAATTTGTTTTTTCTAATATATGTGGGATTTTATGTAATACAGACTTTTTTATTGTTTCTAAGAATGAAAAAAATCACATTTAATGTTAGGAGGGAAGATCTTTTCCTTTGATTGGTTTAGATTCTTCTTGGCAAGTTAGGTAACACTAACCCTGATTGTCTAGAAACAGCAGTCTCTTTATAATACACCCTCAGGTAGTTGGGATGCTCAGGGAATAGAAGTTTTCTCATTAGCCAGAAAACCCCCTTTTTTCCTATGTCAATACTGGTTGAAAACTATTATAAAATATAATAATAATACACTTTCTTTTCTTAACACAGTATACTACATGTAATTTAACTGTTCTTTCTTGATTTGGGATCATTCAGTGCTTCGGGATCATGATTTCTAGACATCAGGGATCACAGGATTGCAGACACTGATGATATGGGCACTTGGGCTGGAAGTAGCTCCCAAGGTGAAGCGCAGGGCACATTCCCTGGAAGTTTTCTTTTAAAGTAAATCTCTCTCTCTCAAAAAAAAAAAAATGCAGTTTTCTATAAGTAATTTTGATGTCCTGCTCAATCGAATCCTCTATTTCTGACTATTTCTACTCCTTTGTACTTTTTGGTATTTTCTCACATAAGATAAAAATATTAAGATTGGAATTTTAGTGGTTTCATAGAACAATTAAGAGAGTAACCTCTTAGTTATTTGGTTTATGGTTTAATAGGGCAAATGTGTAAAATCTCATGAATGTGATTAGGAGGTAATTCTGCTTCACTTTTCAAATATTCATCACATTGTCTCATAACTGCACTTTTTATCCAATAAAAAAGTTCAGGGTTGGACTTGGAATTCAGAACAGAAATAGATAGGACATCTTTTGGTTGAGTTCAAGGAAAGGGAGGTAGAAAGTAAATGTAACTTTTTATTTTTAGTATTACTGTTCTGTTGTATTGGATGAATTCCACTGTACCATAGGTGAGAGGTTTGGGATGTAAAAACATAAATGCAGGACGTAAAAATAAAATTGGATGAAGTGTCATCCAGAACAGTAAGGGTTGATATGAGGCTCAGTAATGCAAGACCAAGAGAATTGGAGACATTAGTTTGTTATGTTAATTTTAAATTTGCTATGTTACATTAATATTTCTCTAGGTCTTTCCACAATGAAATCATCCCCAAATGATGCCAGCATAATTAATAGCTTCTGCAGCCCTGGTTGACAATCCCAGTCTTGCACCAAAGGCAGAAGTGGGGAAGGGACTGGAGTATGAAAATACCTTCCCTAACTCTACACATCACCGCCTGGTACTTTTGTATTCCAAAGGGGAAAAACTAGTAAGTCTTAGTAACAGAAAAGAACATGAAACATGAGAGTATATAAAAACACATTAATATATGTGAAATTCGAGGGACATTTCATTTTGTTTGATGACAGTGTGAATAACGGATTTTCTCCCCCTAATGACAGAACTTGTTTTCCAGAACTTTAGAGGATACTATAGTACTTTCTTATTCATCTCTTGGCAAGAGCTACTTGTATTACTTCAGATTCTATCTCTCCAAGCACAGCCTTCTTTTAGTGACTCTGGATGTGTTTGTAGGAGGGGGAGAAGGGACATTTGGAATTGAAAATTGACGTCCAGGTTACTCTGAGAGTGACATTCTGAATAACACCTCTGCAAGTCACCCCCAAAGGGCAAGCATATCCTCCTCTCAGTTTCGAAACAGAAAGCCTGTTTCACTTTCAATTATCTCCATCAACTTTGTCCAGTTAATGTATGGTACATAGAATAGTTCTACTGAACCATATCCTAAGGCAATGAGACCTGCATGATGTGTCCAGAGAATATTTCTGGACCAGGGTGAACATTGAACCTATAGGCCACCACCCAAAGTGAAAGTCAGCATCAGGGAGCCCGCTCCGTCTCTCCAACTTTTTTTCTGCAGGAGGAAGAATAGATTTTTGACTCAGGAAGTACGTGGCTCCTCTCTTTTTCTCTTTTCCTCAAGGATTGACTATACTCAGTTGGGCTAAGCTCACCTTTCAGTTCATGTTCCCATGAGTAAGCAAATCAGGTCCCCATTTCTTTGTTCTCTCTGCTGTAGCTTCTCTGCCTCTCACAGCATATGATAATTCAGAGTTCCATAATCCCCATAGCTCAGGTTTGGTGCAGGAAGCAATAGGATCTTCCGATTGTTATTAGGGTCCACTTTGGGTTGTGAATCCACTTAACCATGGGCCCCATGATGATGGGACATGTGGATCTGCAGTTCTCTCTGTCCTTTGTTTTACTACTCCATTGTACAGAGTCAGGGTACACCCTGAAAATAATCCTAATTACAGTTAGGATTCAGTCCTTCACCTGAATAATAATTTTTCTTTGTCTTTAATTTTTTTCCAATTTGATTACTATGTATCTTTGTGTGTTTCTCCTTGGGTTTATCCTGTATGGGACTCTCTACGCTTCCTGGACTTGGGTAGCTACTTCCTTTCCCATGTTAGGAAAGTTTTCGACTATAATCTCTTCAAATATTTTTTCGGGTCCTTTCTCTCTCTCTTCTCCTTCTGGGACCCCCATAATGCGAATGTGGTTGTGTTTAGTATTGTCCCAGAGGTCTCTTAGGCTGTCTTCATTTCTTTTCATTCTTTTTTCTTTATTCTGTTCCACAGCAGTGAATTCCATCATTCTGTCTTCCAGGTCACTTATCCATTCTTCTGCCTCAGTTATTCTGCTATTGATTACTTGTAGTGTAGTTTTCATTTCAGTTATTGTATTGTTCATCTCTGTTTGTTTGTTCTTTAATTCTTTTAGGTCTTTGTTAAACATTTCTTGCATCTTTTCGATCTTTGCCTCCATTCTTTTACCGAGGTCCTGGGTTGAGTCGTCAGAGGCCAGTGATGACTTTTCCTTTTGGACGGAATACTATGGCTCTCTCTGAGTAGTCAGAGGCTTGTGCGAGGAGTATCAATCACCGAGGCATGCCTCTAAATGGTCTTAATATTGTAGATCCATACTCAAAGAGGTTAGGAATCTCAAGCTGTAAATATATCCCAATTCCACTCAATTTGTGAAAGTATATAATGGTTTTAAGAAATAGTTTGACAAATAAATTATCATTCCTAACAGTTAAATGTTCAAAATATTGACTAAATTTAGGACCAAACATTCTCTCAACATCTATTAGCATTCTAAAAAGCTTGGGCTGTTTTATAATTATTTATTTCTATTTCTAGTGGTTTTTATTTTTTCCTTCTCTAATTATCAAATACCAGTTTCACAATAAATTTATTTAGCTCAGACTGACTAAATATTAGAAATTAATCAATAGTCTCATAAAACTGTCTTATTTTTCTGCATTGTTTGATTTTCTGATTCCTGATTCTTTTAAAATTTTATAAAACCTTCCTGTTAATTTTATCAGTACTGTACTCTAAGTATACTAATCTTGTTTTCCGTCCTAATTACACTGTCAGCAAAGGGAATTAGTACTAGTCGTTTTACAGCATCAGGTTAGCATTTACATATGTCAAAAACAAAAGCAAGAGATTATGGATATATGACAATGATAAAGAATGAGTGCAGATAGTTATTCAAGACAATTAAGCAGAAAGAAATAAGTGGAATTGAGAACACAACTTACCTTAGAGCTTGCTGGCGTCCAGTGCCAGAAGGAACACATGATCATTTGTTGTGCTTTTGCCTGGTAATAAAACTGAACATACACATTCAAAAGGTAGGAAGATGTAACTTTGATGCTGATTTCGAAAACAGATTTATTGTACAAGATTTAAAAATTTTCTGTAAAAATGTATCCCATCTGCAACAGCTAATAGTAAAATATTAAAACATAGTTACACACATACACACACATATATGCATTTCTGAGATTAGTTAACGTAACTTGGAATTGTTCTTGATTCCTTCCTATCTTTCATATTCAGCATCACTTAGTTTACCAAATACGGTTCCAAATATTTCTCAAGTCACCATTCTATAATACACTGTCATTATCTCTCAATATATCATCACCTGTATCATGTACAACAGCCTCCTAAGTATTCCCTTTCTATCTACACTTATTCCTCTCCAATTTGTTCTTCCCACTCCAACAAGTGTGAATTTTCTTAGTATCTAAATCTGAAACTAACTTCCTTTATACTCACTTATTACCTATTGCCCCCGGCACAAACCTAAACTCATTAACCTAACATACAAAGTACTATCAATATTTACTCTCTAACACTGATGGCCTCACTTCTCACAGTTTTGATTACAGGATGCAATCTAATTTACTAAACTTCCTAAAGTTCTTCATGACTACTCATATTCCTGATGTTCTCCTTGCATCTGAATCTTTGCTATTGTTATCTTTTCTGCCTGTAACATCTTCAAGCCTCTGAAAATAGTCATACATCCCTCACTAAGAGTTTCCTTGCAGGGAACTACCCTTATGTTAAAAGGTTGCTTAGACGTCCCACCTATGTGTTCTTCTATTGCTATGTACTTATCTCTAAAACTACACCGTAGGCATATTTTGAAGATATTGCAGGTTCATTTCCAGACCACCACAATAAAGTAAATATTGCAATAAAGTAAGTCACACAATTTTTTGGTTTCCCATTACATACAAAAGTTATGTTTACATTACACTGTAGTCTATTAAGTATGAATAGCATTATGTCTAAAAAAACCAATGTACATACTTTAATTAAAAAATAATGCTGTTGGAAAAATGGTGCTGATAGAGTCGCTTGACTCAAGATTGGTACAAACCTTCAATTTATAAAAAAAACACAGTCACTGTGAAATGAAGCACAATAAAATGAGGAATGCCTGGAATTGTGTTTAATTGCAACTGCCACATTCATGCCTATCCCCTCTTCTACACTACAAGCTCCAGGTGAAACACTGAATATTTCCCCTGATGTTTAGTAGATCTGGGAAGGTCTTAGACCCAGAGTCAGATTGTATAAGTTCATAGCGTGGCTCCAACTCTTGAAAGTTTTAAGTGTTGCATGATCTTGAGCAAGTTACTTACTCTCCTTATGACTTAGTATTATAATCATCTGTTGAATGGAAATAATAATAGTGTTTACTTCTTAATGGTCTTGGGAAGTTTAAATAAATTAATACAGATTGCTTATAACAGTGCTTGTAGCATGTAGTAAGTTCAAGTGCTTATTAATACTACATGTTTTATTATATTCCCAGTGTCTAGAATAGATTATACAGCAATATGTAATAAATGATAGTGGAATGAGCAATTATTCTCATCATGAAGTATTTTGATTTGGTATATTTTTTAAGTCCTGGAGAGGATAAATAGATGAATTAATACACCCTTATACCGCCCCTTTGGAATAGTGTCATTCCACTTTTTTTAAAGGGCTGTAGAGCAGAAAATTAAAAATTTGTATAAATGCTAAAAACTAAGTTATAAGAAGTCTATTTAATATACACTTTTCAACAAAATCACAAATATGTACATTAAAATACTTATGGTATATTTTCCCCAATAAACTGATAATTACAGAGTAAGATACAGTAGGTTTGATTTAGTAATACAACATATGTCCTTTTTGTCCATTGCACTAAGAAGGGTGAACAGGCATACTAAACTTTGTTCTAGAAGATTTTAGAAATTCAGTAGAGCAAATATTTATGCAGTTAGCACTTAAAAATACTGTTTTAACGTAAAGGGCTTTTCATAAAATTTGGGGACTTTTCAGCCATTATTCTTGCAAATATTGTTTTCTGTCCCCTTCTCTTTTCCCTTTTCTTCTGGGACTCTCATTATGCAGATTTTAGTATGCTTGGTGCTGTTTCACACATTTGTAAGGTTCTCTTCATTTTTTAAAAAAAATTTATTTAATTATTTTTTTATTTTGGCCGTGTTGGGTCTCCATCGCTGCATGCTGGCGCCCTCTAGCTGTGGCGAGCAGGCCTCCCATTGCGGTAGCTTCTCCTGTTGCAGAGCATGGGCTCCAGACGCGCAGGCCTCAGCAGCTGTCACCTGCAGGCTCAGTAGTTTTGGCTCGCGGGCTCTAGAGCGCAGGCTCAGTAGCTGTGGCACATGTACTTAGTTGCTCCACGGCATGTGGGATCCTCCTGGACCAGGAATTGAACCTGTGTCCCCTGCATTGGCAGGTGGATTCCTAACCACAGCACCACCAGGGAAGTCTTCTCTTCAGTTTTAATCATTCTTTTTTATATCTGTATTTCAGACAAGGTGTACTCAATTGACTTCAAGTTCACAAGTTTTTTCTTCTGCCTACTGAAATTTGCTGTTGAGTCTTTCTAGTAAATTTTAAATTTCAGTTATTTTACTTCTTGACTTCAGAATTTCTATTTACTTCTTTTATAATTTCTTTTTATTGATATTTTCTATTTAGTGAGACATTATCCTCAGACTTTAATTCTTTAGACACAGGTTTTTTTTTTTTAATTCTTTCAACATATTTACAAGAGCTGATTTAAAGTCTAACATCTGAGCTTCCTCAGGGAGTATCTGTTGACTGCATTATTTCCTGTGTATGAGTCATACTTTCCTATTTCTTTGTATGTCTTATAATATTTAGTTGAAAACTGGACATTTTATAATATGACAATTGTGGAAACCAAATTCCCCACCTTCTCCAGGGATGTTGTTCCTGCTATTTCTTGTTGTTTTGTCTCTGTTTGTTTAGTAACTGTCTTGTAATAATTCTGCAAAGTTTATATTCTCTGCCATGTGCAGTCACTGAAGTCATGGCTTGTTTAGCCTACTGGTTAGAAAATGGTTGACTTTTCTTAAACCATTATATCCTAGAAGTAATAATACTCCCACTCATTTCAATGGGGGCTCTGTGTGTGTGTTGAAGCATGCCTTCAACATGCAAGCACTTCAAAATTGTACCTTAGCTTTCACTTCCTGCTTGCTCAGGGCTTCAATTTCAGCCACAGGTGAGAGATTAGAGCCTTCCTAGGTCTTCTTGGGAATGCACAAAACCCTGTACATGCCCGAAGCTTTCTGGAGTCCCAATAATACACTGGAGTTTTTCAATGCCAATTATGAAATCTTATTCTCCAGATCTTCCTTTTTTAAGCTAGCCTCTTTTTTGCCCTAGCTGTTATCACTGACTCCGGCAGTCGAGATGTTAAGCAGTTGTTTTCAATAAATGTGCTAGAGTTAAGGCTTATCCCACTGAATGCACTCTGACTCAGGTCAAATAGTGAGAAGCCCTGCTACTGGAGCTTTTGCAGGAATCTACCAAACATCAAATATGTGAGAATGGGCTTTCTAAGGAGTTTCAAACTCAGTTTATCACCTCTAGGCAGCTTGTTTTCATTGTTACCATGGCTGCAAGGCTGCTGGTTTTCAAGGTTATTGTGGAACTGGGCAGAGAGGGATGGGGATAATGCGAGTCCCAAGACATAAGGCTTTTACTGTTTACTGAGATTTAGCTAGTTTTCTTGAATAAATACTCCTTGGATTGTTGGAAGTCTTTGGTTAAGTTTTGGAGTTTTGAAAAAGTTAATTTTGACAATTTTTATTAGTGTTCTTATTGCTTCTATGGAAGAGCAGATTTTAGAGGTTCTTACTCTGCCATACTGAAAATCGTCTTCCTCTAATAGTGGAAGTCTTAATAATAATAATGTTTTTTAATAACTTTTAAAAAACTTTTCCACTGGGACATGGCATAAGTGTTGAACCTATGAACTCTTGGAAGCAAGTATTTGCTCACTTACTGAAGGCTATCTTCGCTACTCCTTGATAAGCCTTTTGAACTCTGTCCTCAAAGAGCTCAACTACTATCTGAAGTGCTTAGGGCCTGTGTAGATATTTTAACTTCTGAGTTGTTTTTTTTTCTTTTCACCTAAGATGCCGGAATAAAGCCCTGGGATCATATTTGCTCTTGGGTAGCCTTGTTTAACTTCATCTGGAGTCATATAGTAGTGCTGGTATAGTAGAGCTTTTGAAAATCTGGGTCAATCTCTTTGTGCTCTTCTAACAAAATCATTTTTTTCTAAATTCTTTTATGGTTACAAGGATTTAAAAGATATTATGTATTACATAGCAATAAACCCATTCTTGGTGTAAGTCTGTTAAATACATTTAGGAAGGCTGATGGGTTCCCCTGGATTTCCTTTCTACTGTTTTCTATTGAAATCTCACAATTGTGAGCTCCAGTAACTACAGTGTTATCACCATAGCCATATGATGAACGTGCAGCAGATCTTTTCAGTAGAACCGACTCCTTCAGAGCAATAATTATCATTGGGATGCATCCATATGACAGTAATTTGTATTTAAAAATGGAAAAGTATAATTGAGTAGTACAGTGATTGTTTAAAGCAGAGTAAATATCACGATGAAACAGATGAATAATACCAAGTGAATAAAGCATCAACTCTTAGTTGACTTCATAATCCAATTTGGCTTATCTTTTCTTGTAGAGTGAAATCCTGGGGAGAAATACACATTTGTTTTAGTATGCCATCTTTTTGCATGTTCAATTAAAATGCAGAAAGAAGCTGGATCAACTCATATGTTTGTGGGCAGTCCTCAGAGTTTCCATAACAGATTGAAACTCTTCTGATAAAAGCTTCTGCATCAAGGCTGAGTCACTCACTCAACTCTATTTCTCAGTTACTTTCTTGGCAAGACAAATATGTTTTTGCATGCAAAAACTAGTGTTGTATTTAATTATCTCTTGAAGACACAATACATCAATACAATTTAGAGAAGTTCTTCATGTATCTGAGAAGTAATCTGTTCAGATGACTTTTGGAACTTTTAGGTAATGAAGACAACTACAGGCAATGTTTTAATGGTTTTTTCCCCCTTCTTTATTTTTTTCTATTTAGTGAAACAGAACACAACATTCTTTTGATGACGCACATTGATTCTATTTAGCTATGAAAAAATATATAAAATATACATATAAATCATATATCTCTACATGTCCATAACAGTGCTGTCCATATGTAAGAACTCCTCCTTTGTTTTCCAAATAAAACAATAAATTCCAATTAAAAAATTCAATATTAGATTTATTACAGTTCACCTACATTCTATATTACTCTTTTTCTGTAATGTGTGCGCAAATCTATGAGTATTTTAGGCTTTATTTGGAATTGTGGAACATGGTAATATTGACTGGAAAATAACTCAGAATCATGATTTTGTCATTTTAGGATATTATAAGAAACTGAGCTAACTCTTGACGTATTCATGACATCAAAAGAAATAATATGTCCGAATACTTCAGTAACTATTAAACACAATTCAACTATAAGGTAAAATGACTAACTTTAATACTAAAGTCAGTATGCTTACTGGAACTTGTAGGTTTAATGCAAAAACTGGTATAATCTTGATCAGGTAGCTGTAATAAGAAGAGGTAAGAGGTTTTAGAAAATAAAATAATATCTAAGCTTTAAATTTATTTCTAAGATAAACTGAAAGAGGATAAGTTACTTCATTGTGCTAAGAATAGGTTAAGTTCTCAGTATATCACTTCTTAAAAAAATGAATTGCTCAATACCATCATTAAAGCAATGAGATTTTCATTAAAAAGTACATTTGTCAATATCTTTGTTAAAATACATATTAATTGCATATATTTTTGGCTGTTCATTTTCAAAGAGAATTATTGCTAATATCACAGCTTTTAGGGAGAAAATGAGAATCTGTTTTGGTCCTTTAAAATACCCTAGAAAAAAATAAAAGCTTTTATAAGTATCAGTAAAGCATGAAAGTTAAACCAATGTCAAATAAGTGATCACTTCAGTAATAAATGAAGTGAAAATTTAAGCTCATTTATTTCACAAGATGATCAATATCTTTCTTATAAGCTATCACATCTTTACTACTAATGATATATCATTTTTAGGAGGTCTCAGCTAAACACATATTTCTGTTTTTTTCATAGATTTTGTTTGTTTTCCAAAAAGCTGCAACTGACCTAATCTTTTTTGCCTATTCTGATCTCACCTTTCAAAATACAAATGAAAACTACTTATATCATTCCCCATCAAAAAAGCTCCTGCTTTTACTTCCCATAAAATATAGAGAATTTGGAAACTGTTACTTGGAAGAATGGATTAGAAAACTTAGGTATATCCTGTCTGATTGCTACTTCCTTCTTGATCTTCCAGTGCGATTTTGATTACATTTACCAAACATGCTTGGAAGGTAAGAAAGAATAGAAAGCAAATGGTTGTCCTATGTGCCAGAATTCTATATTCTGGTCCTAGCCTGGTTCACTAAACCCAAACCAACTATGTCACCAACACAGCTTTGCCTTGGCTGGGTACCAAGCATGCCCACAGCCTCTATTATAGTGTGAATATAGGTATTTGTATGGGGCTTGGGGTGGGGATAGGGATTGGAATAGGAAGCAACCTTTGTCTTAACTGAATTTAATATCTTAGTTTTGGAGAAAGTACAAACACATTTTACCATGTAAAAACATTGCTAGGACCACTCCAAGACTTAAAAAGGCCTCTCCAAGTGAAACCTAAGGTAACTTCATGGTAAATCTTCCTTTGTAAATTACAGAATTAAAAACTGTGAGTTGGGGCTTCCCTGGTGGCGCAGTGGTTGAGAGTCCGCCTGCCGATGCAGGGGACACGGGTTCGTGTCCCGGTCCGGGAAGATCCCACATGCCGTGGAGCGGCTGGACCCGTGAGTCACAGCTGCTGAGCTGGCGTGTCCGGAGCCTGTGCTCTGCAACGGGAGAGGCCACAACAGTGAGAGGCCCGCGTACCGCAAAACAAAAAACAACAAAACAAAAAAACCCCTGTGAGTTGCTTCCTGTTGAAATCCCCAGTGCCAGCCTGGTAACAGTCAGAATTTCTCTTACTACCCCTGTAGCTAGAGTTTAAGATCATTCAAGAATCTGTAATGATTTTAAACTACTTGTTATTAATATTAGTGTACTAATAAGATTAGTGCTGTTAATATTATCAGTATAATAAGTATACTAAAATAATATATTAGCAGTAATGATGTTGGATTATTAGTGTTACTCTCACTTAAGCATTCCTTGTTAAGGGATAGTTCTGGAGTAAACCGATTCTTGGTTTATGCAAGTGTTTTCACCTGTGAAACAGGCTTAATAGGCATTTTACAAGTCTTAAATATCCTGGGTGTAGGAATTCAGAGAGTTGTTTTTTAAGTCTTCATTCTCAATACCATACAAGCCACAATTTCAGATCTAAAAAGTCATGTGACAATGTGTTTAGATGGGTAAGTTCATATGTACTGCAGACTGAATTTCCTTATAGTAAGTAAAAGTGAAATGGTTGTATGGAAACCATTATAGCATACTAGAAAAATTACAGGCTTTGGGGCCAGGGAAACATCAATTCAAATTCTGCTTTGAATTTGAAATTTTTCATATACTAGCTACTTAGCCTTGACACCTTTGGCAAATGAAGAAAATAATGCCAACTTATAGCTTTATTGAGAGGGTTAAAAAAGTAATTCGTGTGAAGCACCTAGATCAATGCCACAGAATAGATGGAAAATAAATATTATATAACTTCCCTTTGCTTTCTTCACATTAACAGATAAACTATTAAACATTCTTTTTCTAATCCAGAAATAATCTAAATGTATAGTGCATGAAGATTTTAATACAGTCAGCCTTTAATAACTTCTTATTCTTTCATTAAATTGAAAATAGCAATCATATAAAACACTATTTTATTTTATTTTTATTTATTTATTTTTTTGCGGTATGCGGGCCTCTCACTGTTGCGGCCTCTCCCGTTGCGGAGCACAGGCTCTGGACGCACAGGCTCAGAGGCCATGGCTCACGGGTCCAGCCGCTCTGCAGCATGTGGGATCTTCCCAGACCGGGACACAAACCCGTGTCCCCTGCATCGGCAGGTGGACTCTCAACCACTTCACCACCAGGGAAGCCCACACTATGCTATTTTAAAGTAAAGCAAACAAAATTGCAGATATAAAAAAAGAAACATTCTTCTGATGTACTGTGAATTAAGCTTTACTCAGGCAGCATTGAGTTTGGAGTCAGAAAACAACATTTTTTAAAAACTCAAAGCTCATCGATTGGGGAAAAAAATTAATGATAAGTTGTAGACATAGCTACTTCAGTTATCATTCATATTAGATAGGAAACCATGTGGAAGAAGTGGGGGTAAACACTACTTCAGTAACTCAGATCTTAGAATCAAAACGTGGTGATGGAAATGGCACCTATGAGAGTTAATGAAACACTAGGACACCTTTATTGTGCAAACACTCTAGAAAAGAAATGGAATTGACTATCACACTTGTGCCATCAAAATGTAATTCTCAAGGTAGTCAGCAAATCATATACCTGAATTTTGTTCTCAAATTTGGGGCATGAGAGCACGAATCAGAACACAAGATTCTCAGAAACAATTTCACACAGTCTTGATGAGCATATAGACTACTGTCCTGAAAATAGGAGGTCCTGCCTGAATAATCTCAGTTGACTATATAGGCACATTCTTGAATCTCAACAACTAATACTGGCATAATAGGGTTGATACAGTTGATTTAAGACATATCCACAAGACACCATGTATAAGTGACACTGCAGAAATACAAAGGATCATGAGAGATTACTACAAGCAACTATATGCCAGTAAAATGGACAACCTGGAAGAAATGAACAAATTCTTAGAAAAGCACAACCTTCCCAGATTGAACAAGGAAGAAATAGGAAATATAAGCAGACCAATCACAAGCACTGAAATTGAAACTGTGACTAAAAATCTTCCAACAAACAAAAGCTCAGGACCTGATGAGCTGAACTCTATCTACCAGGTGAATTCTATCAAACATATAGAGAAGAGCTAACACCTATCCTTCCTTCTCAAACTCTTCTAAAATATAGCAGAGGGAGGAACACTCCCAAACTCATTCTACGAGGCCACAATCACCCTGATACCAAAACCAGACAAACATGTCACAATGAAGAAAACTACAGGCCAATATCAGTGATGAACACAGATGCAAAAATCCTCAACAAAATACTAGCAAACAGAATCCAACAGCACATTAAAAGGATCATACACCACGATCAAGTGGGGTTTATCCCAGGAATGCAAAGATTCTTCAATATACACAAATCAGTCAATGTGATACACCATATTAACAAACTGAAGAATAAAAACCATATGATAATCTCAATAGATGCAGAAAAAGCTCTGACAAAATTCAACACCCGTTTATGATAAAAACCCTCCAGAAAGCAGGCATAGAGGGAACTTACCTCAACATAATAAAGGTCATATATGACAAACCGACAGCCAACATTGTTCTCAATCGTGAAAAACTGAAAACATTTCCACTAAGATCAGGAACAAGACAAGGTTGCCCACTCTCACCACTATTATTCAACATAGTTTTGGAAGTTTTAGTGACAGCAATCAGAGAAGAAAAAGAAATAAAAGGAATCCAAATCAGAAAAGAAGAAAAACTGTCACTGTTTGCAGATGACATGACACTATACATAGAGAATCCTAAAGATGCCACCAGAAAACTACTAGAGCTAATCAATGAATTTGGTGAAGTAGCAGGATACAAAATTAATGCACAGAAATCTCTTGCATTCCTATACACTAATGATGAAAAATCAGAGACAGAAATTGGGGAAACACTCCCATTTATCACTGAAACAAAGAGAATAAAATACCTAGGAATAAACCTACTTAAGGAGACAAAAGGCCTGTATGCAGACAACTGTAGGACACAGATGAAAGAAATAAAAGATGATACAAACAGATGGAGAGATAGACCATGTTCTTGGATTGGAGGAATCAACATTGTGAAAATGACTATACTACCCAAAGCAATCTACAGATTCAATACAATCCCTATCAAACTACCACTGGCATTTTTCACAGAAGTAGAACAAAAAATTTCACAATTTGTATGGAAACACAAAAGACCCCAAATAGCCAAAGCAATCTTGAGAAAGAAAAACAGAGCTGGAGGAATCAGGCTCCCTGACTTCATACTATGCTACAAAGCTACAGTAATCAAGACATTATGGTACTGGCACAAAAACAGAAATATAGATCAATGGAACAGGATAGAAAGCCCAGAGATAAACCCACGCACACCTTATCTTTGATAAAGGAGGCAAGAACATACATTGGAGAAAAGACAGCCTCTTCAATAAGTGGTGCTGGGAAAACTGGACAACTACATGTAAAAGAATGAAAGTAGAACACTCCCTAACACCATACACAAAAATAAACTCAAAATGGATTATAGACCTAAATGTAAGACCAGACACTATAAAACTGTTAGTGGAAAACATAGGCAGAACACTCTCTGACATCAATCGCAGCAAGATCCTTTTTGACCTGCCTCCTAGAGAAATGGAAATAAAAACAAAAATAAACAAATGGGACCTAATGAAACTTCAAAGCTTTTGCACAGCAAAGGAAACCATAAACAAGATGAAAAGACAACCCTCAGAATGATAGAAAATATTTGCAAATGAAGAAACTGACAATGGCTTAATCTCCAAAATATACAAGCAGCTCATGCAGCTCAATATCAAAACAACAAACAACCCAATCCCAAAATGGGCAGAAGAGCTAAGTAGACATTTTTTCAAAGAAGATATACAGATTGCCAACAAACACATGAAAGGATGCTCAACATCACTAATCATTAGAGAAATGCAAATCAAAACTACAATGAGCTATCACCTCCCATGGGTCAGAATGGCCATCATCAAAAAATCTACAAAAAAAAATGCTGGAGAGGGTGTGGAGAAAAGGGAACCCTCTTGCACTGTTGGTGGGAATGTAAATTGATACAGCTTCTATAGAGAACAGTACGGCGGTTCCTTAAAAAACTAAAAATAGAACTACCATATGACCCAGCAATCCCACTACTGGTCATATACCCTGAGAAAACCATAATTCAAAAAGAGTCATGTACCACAATATTTATTGCAGCACTATTTACAATAGCTAGGACATGGAAGCAACCTAAGTGTCCATCAACAGATGAATGGATAAAGAAGATGTGGTACATATATACAATGGAATATTACTCAGCCATAAAAAGAAACGAAATTGAGTTATTGGTAGTGAGGTGGATGGACCTAGAGTCAGTCATACAGAGTGAAGTAAGTCAGGAAGAGAAAAACAAATACTGTATGCTAACACATATATATGGAATCTACAAAAAAAAAGAAAAAATTGTTTTGAAGAACCTAGGGGCAGGACAGGAATAAAGACGCAGACATAGAGAATGGACTAGAGGACACGGGGAGGGGAAAGGGTAAGCTGGGAAGAAGTGAGAGAGTGGCATGGCCATACACTATACACTACCAGATGTAAAATAGATAGCTAGTGGGAAGCAGCCACATAGCACAGCGAGATCAGCTCGGTGGTTTGTGACCACCTAGAGGGGTGAGATAGGGAGGGTGGGAGGGGGATGCAAGAGGGAGGGAATTTGGGGATATATGTATACATATAGTTGATTCACTTTGTTATACAGCAGAAACTAACACAATATTGTAAAGCAAATATACTCCAATAAAGATGTTAAAAAAAAAAGATACCACGTATAACATAGTTCTTACCAAAAAGTATTGACACAAGCGTTTGATATTTCACAAAATTTCTGATTTGTCTCTGTACAGATCAGAAAGAATGACAAGTCCATTTAGGATATTAACTGGAGCCACTGCAGAATTTAAAATTTCATTGTTTTATTTTAACCAAAAAAATGTTTTCTGCCTAAAGATTATCACTTTCTCAGATGCCTTAACTTTTCCCGTTTCAGTCATCAACAGTGGGAACTGACTTCTTTTTTAAAAAATTAACATTTTTTCACAAATGTTAAAGCATATGGAACAAAGAGTAAATGCACAGTCAAACTGCGATGCAAATAGTAGGTGATTTGGGGGTTAACTTTGCAGCCAAGGGCTGATATACTGCATGAGATTTAAATATGAACTGTATCCCAGTTCTCAAGGAGGTAGAATCATAAATGATATACTTAGATTTGCTTTTGGTTTAATGACAATGCATTAATTAAATTCAATGAAATAATCATCAGCACATTTGCAAATTTAGAATTGAAGCATTTTTATCTGTGCTTGTCTAAATTCCCTAAGATACCAGTAAACCGTAAGCAGTTATTACACTTTGTTTTTCATATATATTTTTTATTTTGTAATTATTGTTTTCTCAAATTGTTTATGTCATGCCCAGTTTTAAATAGATAGCTCTACAGAATATAGGGAGATAGGATTTAACCCACGATATCCCACCAGTGTGTTAGTTCCTCTACTTCAAACATGATTCTGAGCCGGTCATGCCCTTTAAAGGTAAGCCTTTCTGCCAAGGCACTGTTGCCTCATTTCAGTGTCGTCTTGATTACTGGATGTATTGGGTATGTTCCTGCTGTATCACTACTTGCCTCAATTTTATCCATTGCTCTAGTTAAACTGATTTCAGCATACCTTGCTCCTAATAACTGGTTTATTTTTGTCTTAGAGTTGATTTTTTTTTCTTTAACATTTGTATGTTTATTTCTCTTCCATTACCCTCTATCCATCCTCACTAGTATTTCCTGGGGTTTCCTGGGTCTTCTTCTCATTGTTTTGAATGATAATGAATTACAAAATTGTTTACAATTGACTAGAAAGTAATTTCTCCATTTCGTTTATACTCTTGATGACAGTACAATGCCAGTTAAAACAATCGGGATATAATTTGCAGTTGGCCTTGTTGCCAGAATATTAAATTATAAAATACTGATAATTCAGTATATAGCTGTGAAGATTTCTATAGCTGTCTATATGGCATAATTTCTTTTTATAGATTATAAAAATTATAGGGTATCTCTAGGGGGTACAATTAATTTCTTTCCATCTCTTCTTTACCACGGCAACATGCTCTCTTTTCTAAGTTGAAATGTATCAAAGGCCACCAGAGAATTTTCATATTCTCTGCCAGCTAACACAACGGGAACATAGATTCATATTTACACGGGGGAATTGGGGGCGAGGGGTGACAGGTGTTGTTTTCACCAGAGAAGTATGCTGCTTCAACTGCTCATGATTGTTAAAATTACTCCAACTGTGTAGAGTTTGACAATTCAGAGTCTTCTAATATATGCATAATTTGAATTGCATCAGGATTTACCAGCCAGTGAGTATAAATGATATACTATTAACAATTACATTCTCAATTTTACTGACTTACACCTATACTAAGTGAAAATTTGACCATTCAACCTGTAGTCTTCAAATGATTCTGAGCATCTCCAAGGTGTACCCCAGTGACGTGTGTGACCCAATTGAAGAACTCTTGGAAAATATATGAGAATACAGTGTTAAAATATAGATTAATACAAAGTATTTCTAAAAAGACCTATATTAATTTTAATAGGAAAATAGAATGTTTTAAATTAAAATAATTTGTAGATTTAAATTTTTAAAAGTGCCTAGAAATTAGGAAAAATAAAAATGGTGCAATATACCTAATATCTTGGAGGAATACTACTAAAATACTCAAAAGTATTTTCTTTGGGATCAGATATTCTCCTTAGTCACTGATTCAATGAACTCAAGATTTTTTATAGCATTTCTTGTGGGATGAGGTTACTCACTTTCCTTATATTTGCTTTTGTTTTCTTATTTGCTGATTAATGTGTGTGTGTGTGTTGGGGGAAGGAGAATGTTTTGTTTCAAAGTTTCAAATTCAAGGGACTTTTTTTTTCCGTTTTCATTTAATTGGCTCTCCTGATGCTGGTAACTCTTTGGTGCTTAAAAAAAATGGACTCACCTTTCTGCGCTACCCAGAGAGGGGTCTCTACAGGCAGTGTCTTGGTTTCCTGTGATAACTTAAACGGAAACTTTCATAATATCTGCAGCCCGTGATGTCCTGCAAATGAAGGAGGAGAATGTCCTTAAATTCCTTGCAGTGGGGATTTACTTAGGTGGCACCAACCGTGACTTCCAAATGGAACATTACATCTACAAAGGGAAACGTGATGGCATTTACATAATAAATCTGAGGAGAACCTGGAGAACCTTCTGCCAGCTCGTGCCGTGGTTGCCACTGAAGACCCAGCTTACGTCACGGCCATGTCTTTCAGGAATACTGGTCAGTGAGCTGGGCTGAAGTTTGCCGCTGCCACGGGATCTGCTCCCATTCCCGGCCGCTACTCTCCCGGAACCTTCAGTAACCAGATCCAGGCAGCTTTCCGAGAACCGAGATTTCTGGTGGTTACTGATCCCGGAGCTGACAACCAGCCTCTCACAGAGGCGTCTTGTCACCATTCTGTGTAATACTCTCCTCTGTGCTCTGTGGTCACTGCCACCAGTGCAAGAGAAAAGGAGCCCACCCAGTTGGTCCCACGTTGTGATGCCGGCCTGGGAGTTTCCACGCATGCGCCGGGGCAGCGTCTCACGTGACCTCCCTCAGGCGGTCAGCCTAATCTATGCTTCCGCAGAAAAACCGGAAGAGATTGAAAAGGAAGAGTAGGGCGCTGCTGAGCGGCTGCGCCCAAGGAGGAATTTCAGGCCAGACGGACTGCTGCAGCTTTCAAGTTTACTGCTCTCCAGCCCGAGGTTGCAGACGGGCCTGAAGGCCTGCTGGTCCCCTCTGTGCCTGTGTAGCAATTTCCTACTGAAGCCTGGTCTGCAGCTCTGACGGGTAGGAACTTCCACTGAGGAGTCTTAAGCTGTTCTTCTGTAGACTCTTAACAGAAAATGAAAATAAGGATTGATGGAAAATAAACAGTTTATTACAAAAAAAAAGCCCATACAACCCCTCTAGCAATTATTGGTAGTCTAAATGATTTGCTACAGAAATCATTCTTCCCAAAACTCCCTGTTTATTGGGCCACTTACTAGTGATTGCTTTTTTTTTTTTTTTTTTTTTGCGGTACGCGGGCCTCTCGCCGCCGCGGCCCCTCCCGCCGCGGAGCAGAGGCTCCGGACGCGCAGGCCCAGCGGCCATGGCTCACGGGCCCAGCCGCTCCGCGGCATGCGGGATCTTCCAGGACCGGGCCACGAACCCGTATCCCCCACATCGGCAGGCGGACTCCGAACCACTGCCCTACCAGGGAAGCCCAGTGATTGCTTTTTAGTTGTTAAGTCATCCAGATTAGAAAGAAAGCTGACTCAACTTTTGAGTTTAGAATTTTAGAACGTTTATGAATACTTGGAGTAATCGTGTGTATTTCGCTTGCTTTGCTTGCTAGCTAGGTTTTGGCTCACCTGTCTCCCTTTCTAGAATGAAAACTGCTTTCAGTCTTTGCCTTATTCTTGAACCTAGAAAAATAGCAAGTACAAAGTGCCTGGTTCAATAAGTAGGTTTTGGCTGACAGTTACTATTTTGATACTAGAAAATTGCTTTTGAAATTATACCTTGTTTTGAAACAAAGCTATGAGTTTATTATCTGGGCTTCAGAGTATAGAAAAGTAATAACTACTGCCAGAAAAAAGATTCATCAAGGAATATAGATTAAGGCAGTGCTTTCTACTTATATGTGGAAGCATAGAAAATGTTTTCAGGATTTCAGAGACTATTTGGCAAACTCTGTGAATAGTCTTAATTAAGCAAACCTAGGAACTCCTGTAGCCTTGTTTGCGCGTCTATAAAATTAAGGGATTGAATTAGATGATTTCCTGCTCTAAAATTCTATGCTTATAGGGCCAACTGCTCAATAATCTAAGCCTGGAATCACGTATCTTTGTCATAGTACAAATTTTTTTTTTTTTTTGCGGTACGCGGGCCTCTCACTGTTGTGGCCTCTCCCGTTGCGGAGCACAGGCTCCGGACGCTCAGGCTCAGCGGCCATGGCTCATGGGCCCAGCTGCTCCGCGGCATGTGGGATCTTCCCGGACCTGGGCACGAACCCGTGTCCCCTGCATTGGCAAGCAGACTCTCAACCACTGCACCACCAGGGAAGCCCCATAGTTCAAATTTTTAATTTAGGTCTATGACTTAAGACCCACTTTACATTTTGGGTCTTTAATTCCCTCATGAAAAGGTCAGAGGGCTTAAATAGATTATTTATTTCACCTATCTATGAAATTCTCTAACATTTATACTACTTGAATTACAGTAATATTTATAGCTATGGAATTGTATCAGTTGCACTGTCTTGTGGGGTTTCAGTTCTTGTGTGAAAAAGTTAGGGAGTTAAAGAAACATTTCTGCAATGCACAGGGTTCTAATCCAATAGATATTGCAGTTTATGAGAGGGTGGTGTGAGATCAATTATAATTCAGAAGCCCTAAGATGTTGGAAACCAAAGATCAGTACCCTTGAATCTGGTATTCCTGTGTCTCCTGTTCCAGATATTCTGGTTTTCTCATTTTGAGACGATTAACAAGAGCACTTGTATTGATTTTTGTTATATAAATTGCAGGGGTTAATACTTGAGAATTTTTGCTCTGAAAGCCAGGAATTTAATCCAGTGTAAAACCTAATTGATGAACTATTTAGAAAAGAAGGTTGTAGACACTGGGTCTAATTTATTATAAACCATAGATCATTTATTTAATCTTGATTAAGTTATAGTAGAAGCCAAACTCACAAATTTTTATTAGAGAACTTTTGGGATTATGAGAAGCTGAGTCACAAATACTTCTGAAAATGCAAAGGTCTAGGTTATCATTGTTTAGACACACAAAAAAGTTTAGCAGGTATTTACTTCCCAGTTACAGCAAATTCTTTCCCCTTAGTACTTAAAAAAATTTATACTTAAATCTTATTCTGAAATTGAGTTTCTGGTTATGTCTGTTCACCAGAATGTACAATGGGCCTTTGTTTAATATTCAAAGGTTTGTTTAGTAATGACTGTGGAATTATAAACTGGAGGATGTAAAAGTTCATCATTAGAGACAACATTTTTCGGAATGATTCTTATAGAAAATTGTTTACATACATTTTAATACCTGCCATTAAGGTTGTTTAATCACAAAAATTTGAGGTAACTCACTAATTATCGTTTTGCTATCCTAGCTCTAATAGTTTAGTATGGGTCTGTGCAGAGTCCTTAAAATTAGAAACATAAAGGCTTTCTGTTTAAAAAAAAAAAGTAGCTCTAGATTAAATTTAAAATACAATGCAGAATTCTGATTATCTGTAGCACTCAATTTTAAGAAACAGATTTTTGCATCAAAACAGAAAGTACAATGAATATGGAAACAAAAATTTGAAAGAAAAAGTTGAAAATTAAAAGAAAAATTTTTATTCTAAATACAGGGTTAAGACATTTTTGTATTGGTTCCAGTCTACATAGTATTTTTGTCAGAGTTGGAATCATAGTATTTACTTGTGTTTCTTTAGAAATATTTCAAAATTTATTGGAATTAAACATTCATATTGTTACATCTCATTTTACCAGTGTGAAACAATATTTTCATACCTTGCAACATTATAAGTAATTGCTTTTTTTTTTAATTAAAAAAATATTTTTATTTTTGGCTGCATTGGATCTTCATTGTTGTGCACGGGCTTTCTCCAGGTGCGGAGAGAGGGCTTCTCATTGTGGTGGCTTCTCTTGTTGCGGAGCACGGGCTCTAGGCGCAGGCTTCCATAGTTGCAGCACATGGGCTCAGTAGTTGTGGCACGTAGGCTCTAGGGAGCATGGGCTTCAGTAGTTGTGGTGCGCAGGCTCAGTAGTTGTGGCGCGCGGGCTTAGTTGCTCCATGGCATATGGGATCTTCCCGGACCAGAGATCGAACCCGTGTCTTAACCACTGCACCACCAGGGAATTCCACTTATTTTTTTAATGGATGTCTGTCTATAGCATAATGCCAGAATACTAGGAAAATCAGTACATTGATC
This sequence comes from Phocoena phocoena, assembly GCF_963924675.1. Taxonomy (NCBI): domain Eukaryota; kingdom Metazoa; phylum Chordata; class Mammalia; order Artiodactyla; family Phocoenidae; genus Phocoena; species Phocoena phocoena. The sequence goes on along the minus strand of NC_089239.1, from coordinate 18,178,627 downwards.
AAAATACTGAAATCCACATATATGAGGTTTATGTAGGTCATTATTGTTTAACTTGAGTTTACAAGTAGCATATTTGTAATGCTTTCCTCAGGTCGTTATGAAAAAATGTAAAAGTGGAAAATCACAGCTGTGGCTTTTTCTCTTGCCCTTACTGGCTACAGCTGGCTCCCTTAGAGGATTCCTCCAGGCTTACCTCTCACCTTCAAATTTACACTCTCTTTTTCTTTCCTTGCTCCTCCTCTTAAATCTTTTTGTCTCCCTTGTGTTCTTATCTGTTTAACTCCTTTAGATTGCCTTTGGGTATTAGATTCTCTGCCTGGCTTTGATTTCTTCGTAGGATGCTGCTTCTAAGATGAATCCTTTGGTATCTGCACAAATGCTCTATGGCTATCAGGTGACAGCTAAATTGGCCCAGGTTCCCTGGATACTTCACCCCTGTTGGTGGCATCCACTTTTCTGGGAGGAAGAACCTAGCATTACTAAGAATTATGCTTCCTGCCAATGATAAATTTGACCTGAGTAAAGTTCAGTAGAAAGACAGCACATAGACATTAAGCATAAGTTATAAATAAATGGTGAATTTTGTGTATTTTTTTGTCCTTAAATAGATGTAATAGGAAAAAAAGACAAAGTTGGTATTTTTCATTAATAGTGATATATTAAGCCATTCTTGATATAACTTGTATTATTATCTGCATTTCGTAATCAGCTGAAACAATCAAGTTTAACTCAAAGAAGCAGAACCATACAAGTGATATAATATATACAATAAGAGATTGATTTTAAGAATTTGACCTTATGCACTTGTGGGAACTGGTTAAACAGTCTTTATAAAGCTCTTGTTTTGTGTCTGGTATCAGAGTCTAAAGCCAGCAAGGGCAGGCAGTCAGGAAGGGAAGGTGATGTTAAGTAGAGCAGAGGATGAACTGAAACCTCCTCTTTCTCTATCTCCAGGACCTCACCTTTCGTGATGAGAATATCTTCCAGGAGAACATGGTGTCCTTTGGCACAGGGCTAACCAAGCACTTGGCCCAATAAGGATCCTGCAAGAGCCACAGGAGCCATAGAAACTGCAGGCCAGCTGGTGTCCCACACCACCCTGGTGAGCCAGCAGGTAAGGGAGAGTGACAGTATGTGTAAACTGTATTGGTGGTAGGTATTCTGAATTGATCTTTCAAGCATAAAAAGATTGTAGCTGCTGCTTTTCATCTGCCTACCAGCTCTTGCACAAATGATCCTTTTGGCTGCGTTAACTCACGACTATACAAGGAGGTGCTGGGAAACATAACTCCAGGGTAGCTAAGTTGACAGTACATATCCACCCAACTGCATACACAGTTGCTGTATACATCTACATGGCCACAAACTGTGTATGAAAGTTTTCATTGTGCTCCCTATTCCCACCAATATTTGGTATTATCCAACTTTGATATTTACATTTTTGCTATTCTGTTCAGTGTAAAATTATATCTCATTTTGGTTTTAACTTGCATTTCTCTAATTAGTGATAGGTTGAACATATCTGTATATGCTTCCTGACAATTTGTTTCCTTTTTTGTGAAAATTCTTATTCATGTCTCTTGTCCTATCTTTCTATTGGGTGGTCTTCTGTTTATTGATTTGATGGGGAACTTCATATTTTCTTACTATTAATTATTTGTTGATATTTAATTTGCAAGTATCTTTCCCTGATTTGTGATTTTTGTTTTCACTTTTAAAAGGTGTCCTTTAATGAACAAATTTCTTTTTTAAATTTCACAGTGGTGAATTTTTAAGCATTGTTAATATAATTATTTTTGTATGTTTATGAAATCCTTCCCTATGCCAAGCCCATGAAAACATTCCAAAAATTTCACACATTCCTTGTATACTTTTCCATTCTACTGTGTGCTGTGAGATAGAGTTCAAGTACCATCATCATTGTCCCATGTAGATAGCCAGCTGTCTCAGCATTAATTATTGAAAACTTCTTCCTTTCTCTATTATCTGCAACATGTTATATATCAAGTTTCCATATAAGTTCAGGGGTTCTATACAATTACTATAGCTATGTAGTAAACCTTCATAACAATTCTTAATGGAGTATGTTGGTAATTATTGACCATGGGGTCTCCCAAATAAATTTTCAAATCATAATTTCAAATAACTAAAGAATTGTATTGGAATTTTTATTGGAATTGCATTAAAAGTGTAAGTCAATTTGGGTTGAACTAACATATTTATTACAGTTTCTTATCTTCACACAGACTACCTCTTCAGTTATTATAATGTGTTTTAGTATATTATGCAAAATTTCATCATTTTTAGGCAGGAAGTTCTTGTCCAACTTTCTTAGGATTGTTTCTAGGTAGCAAAGAGACTATTTTTTGTTAAAGAAGACTGCATCTAATAATGAAAAATCTAATCTTTATTTTCAATTATTCTATCCTTTATTTCTTTTTCTGGCCTTTTACTGTCTATGGTCTTTGGTAAAACCTTACAAATTTTTTATTTTATTGTGGTAAAAACACATAACAAAATTACCATTTTAGCCATATTAAGTGAACAGTAGTGTTAACTGATATATGTACATTGTTGTGCAACAGATTTCTATAAATTTTTCATCTTGAAACACTGAAACTTTTTATCTTTTGAACAGCGACTTTTCTTTTCTCCCTTCCCCCATAGTCCTGGCAAATACCATTCTACTATCCATTTCTAAGAGTTTGACCATTTCACATACCTCAGTATAAATGGAATCATGCAGTATTTGTTTTATCGTGGTTAGCTTATTTAACTTAGCATAATGTCCTCAAGTTTCATCCATGTTGTAGTATATGAGCGATCTCTTTATACTTTATTGTACACAATAATACTTTATTGTACACATATACCACATTTTATTTATCCATTCATCTGTCTGCAGACCCTTGTGTTGCTTCTACCTTTTGGCTATTGTGAATAAGGCTGCAGTGAACACATATATGCAAATATCTCTTTGAGATCCTGATTTCAATTCTTTTAGATATATACCCAAAAAAGAATTGCTGAATCATGTAGTAATTCTATCTTTAATTTTTTGAGGAAACTCCATACTGTTTTCCATAGCAGTTGTATCGTTTTATATACTCCCAACAGTGTTTCCAAATTCTCCACTGCATTGCCAATGCTTGTTATTTTCTGCTTTTTTTTTTTTTGTTTTTTTGTTTTTTTTTTTGCGGTACGCGGGCCTCTCACTACTGTGGTCTCTCCAGACGCACAGGCTCAGCGGCCATGGCTCACGGGCCCAGGCGCTCCGCGGCATGTGGGATCTTCCCGGACCGGGGCTCGAACCCACGTCCCCTGCATTAGCAGGCAGACGCTCAATCACTGTGCCACCAGGGAAGCCCTATTTTCTGTTTTTTTGACAGTGACCATCCTAAAGGGTGTGAGGTGATATCTGATTGTGGTTTTGACTTGCATTTCTCTGGAAATTAGTGATATTGAGCATTTTTTCATGTGCTTGATGGCCATTTATATATCTTCTTTGGAGTAATGTGTGTTCAAGTTCTTTACCTAATTTTTACTTGGGTTACTTGAGTTTCTTGGTTGTTGTTGTTCAGTTATAGGAGTTCTTTATATATTCTAGATATAAAACCCCTTACCAGATATGTGGTTTGCATATATTTTCTCCCATTCCATAGGTTGCTTTTTTTACTCTGTTGTTTCCTTTGCTGTGTACAGTTTTTAAGTTTGATGTAGTTCTATTTACCTGTTTTGTGTTTGTTGCCTGTGCTTTTGGTTTTATACAAGAAATTATTGCCAAATCCAGTGTCACACAGATTTTCCTCTATATTTTCTTCTAGGAGTTTGATAGTTTCAGGTCTCATGTTTAGGTCTTTGATTCGTTTTGAGTTAATTTTTGTATATGGTATAAGATAAGAGTTCAAAATCATTCCTTTGCAAGTGTATATACAGTTTTCTCAGCACCATTTCTTGAAAAGACTATCCATTTTCTATATGTAGACTAGACACCCTTGGCAAAGATGATTTGACCATATATATGCAGGTTTCTTTCTAGGATCTCTTTTCTATTCCATTCATATGTATGTCTGTTTTTATGCCAGTGCCATACTGTTTTGATTACTTTAGGTGTACCATGTTTTGAAATCAGGAAGTGTGACACAAACACTTTGTTATTCTTTCTGAAGATTGTTTTGGCTACTTGGGGTTCTTTTTGTTTCCAGATGAATTTTAGATTTTATTTTTTCTATTTCTGCAAAAAATGTCATTGGGTTTTGATAGGTATTGCATTGAATCTGTAGATTATTTTGGATAGTATGGGTATTTTAACAGTATTAAGTCTTCCAGTCCATGAACACAAAATATCTTTCCATTTATTTGTGTCAGTGTTTCAGCATTTTTTTGTAGTTTTCAGTGTATAAGTCTTTCATTTCCTTGGTTAAGTTTATTCCTAAGTATTTTATTATTTTTGGTGCTGTTGTAAAATTATTTTCTTAATATTCTTATTAAATTGCTCATGGTTAGTTTGTGGAAATGCAACTGCTTTTTGTTCATTGAGTTTTATCAATTTTATTGCTCTTCTCATAGAATCAACTCTGACTTTAGATATTTTGTCTAATTTGGTGTTTTTCCCTCATAATTTCTGCTCTTTTCTTTATCATTTTTTTCTTCTTTCATTTAAAAGTTTTTGTTCTTAACATTTTGTGATTTATTTTCAAATGATCAATGATAGCTATATTACACTGGTTTTGATATGTCATATTGTCGTTACTCAGTACGAAATACTTTCTATTCTTCTTTGAAATTTTTTTTTTTGACCCATGGATTATTTACACATACATCATTTATTTTCCAAGTATTTGAGTGTATTCTAGTTATCTTTTTGTTATGATTTCCAGCTTATTCCTTTGTTGTCATAGAACATACTCTATGTAAATTCAACCTGTTGAAATTTTTTTGAGACATGCTTTATGACTCAGACTATAAGGATGATTCCCAATGCACTTATACAAGTTTCTATTTGTGTGTAATATCTATGCACACTATTTAAAATTAAAGTGTTTTTTTGGCTCCTTTTGTGTCTTTTTCAACTTAATTTATCACCATTTGAAAGCCTTGATAAATTCTTTCATCACAGGAAGTCTCAATTTTCTGTTTATACATTAGTATTTCATAAAATATTCTTCATTATTTTGAAAGATCTATTAAGAAAACAAATATACAGTAACCCATATCTCTTTATTTCCTCATGGTAGTGATACAAATTAAAATCCCTATTACAAATTCATATTCAGTGCTACAATTAGAGAAAATATATAGCGTATTAATTAAAATTCTGTTTTGCAATGGAAACTAGATGTATTGAAGGACCTTGATTGCAGCATTTTAATTTATTTAGCTATTAAAAATCTATTGCATTTCACAATCTTGTTAACAGTTTCTGCCAAGAAAATAATTAAATGGACATGGTGTAAAAAAAGTTTTGTATGATTTCACTGAGTGATTCACCAAAATAACTCGCAAAAAAAGAATGAGGTATTGTTATTTCTAATTCCTCAAGATAAACATATAAAACAAAATTACTCCTTTAAAATTTAAGACATGCAGTCATATAAAAAAAGTCAGTGAGTTACAAAAGTGTACAATATGGTTGAACTCAATTTGTTTCATCATATATTCAGATGAAGTTTTAGGATTACTATGTTAAGTAGGTAAATGTTAATATAACTAACCTGCAGTTCAGATAACTAACTGAATGTTATATTAACATTTATCTACTTAATAGTGTAATCCTAAAAATTAGATAATGCTGTCTTCATTTTGACAATGGGAGAAATAATAAAATGTTTAAGTAGTTTTCCCAAGGTTATATACTATCAAGTTAGAGGTAAGAAGAATAAGTATTGAAGTTAATGGAAAAATCCCCATTTTAATTTGGAGTCTGTGCTCTGCCTGAAGGGGAAGGATCTCTAATATCACATGAGTGAGTTTCTGCTAACCAGTCAGGACTTGACCTTCTATTGGTGTAGACAGAGTATTGGAATTAATTTAATAAATAATTTTGAAGTTCTAGCTTCTCTGTAACAATGTGCTGTGTGTTGGAAATACTCAGTAGCTGAGAGGGACAAAAGCCTGCCTGATACTCAGAGATCTGGAGCAATCAGCACCCAATTTTGGTGTTGCCAATAATTAGTTTTATAATGAGAAAGAAGATAACACATCTTCGCATTACATTTCCTTTTCAAGAACATCTTGGTAATTTTTTGGTCATTATAAAGATTGTAATATTCTATAATTTATTTTGATTATAAAAACGAGAACATGAAGATATGCAGGCCAAAGGAAAGGAATATGAACAAATAATTCATCTAATCTTAATATTTCTAGGCTCACATTTTGTCCTCCAAATGACCATAGTACTGAGTATGTGTTTTGCTGTCTGTTTTTTCTATTTTCCATTATATTTCGAATATACATAAAATTATTAAATGCTTTTTGTGGAAACATTTAAAATATCCACAAGTGTAAAGAGGAAAAGAACCATTAATTACAGTGTTACCACCCTGAGTTTAGCACTTTTAACATTTGTTGTATTTTTTTCAGTAAAATACATTTATAATTATAGTATTTGAAATTTGTTGAATATAAAAATCTTTTTTTTAATTGGAACTTACATCACAATCATTTGGTCACTCATTTCCTTAATTGAGGTTGGTGAAATTTACAAAGTTAAAAGCTGTTTGTCTGTATGTCTTGATCCATAGTTCTGATTTCTTAAATGATAGATTTGTTGAACTGGAATATGTTCAGGTGAATGAATCTAAGAGTTTTCGGTGGGTGGAGTACGCACTGTCGTATGGCTTTTCAGAATATTCGTAGATTCCCCAAATCAGGGTCTTGAGAGATTTGTAGCCCTGTATTCTGCTAATATTGGGTTGTAAAATTTTTTACAAATATCAAAATATTTTAGGCACAATGATATCTTTTTCTTATACTAAGTTTCATTTATCTGTTTGTAGTCTAAGTCTTTTCCCATATCTTAAGTAGCTATTAAAATTCTTTGCTAGGATGATTGTTTAACTGTCATTTTCAGGTCAAGGGCTTTAAAGGAGTATTCTTATTTATTTATTTAGGTTGTGTTGGATCTTCATTGCTGTGCATGGGCTTTCTCTAATTACACCAAGCAGGGGCTACTCTTCGTTGTTGTGTGCCAGTTTCTTGTTACAGTGGCTTCTCTTGTTGCGTAGCATGGTGGGCTTCGTTAGTTCTGGCTCATGGGCTATAGAGTGCAGGCTCAGTAGTTGTGGTGCATGGTCTTAGTTACTCCATGGCACGTGAGATCTTCCTGGAACAGGACTTGAACCCATGTCCCCTGCCTTGGCGGGTGGATTCTTAACCACTGCGCCACCAGGGAAGTCCTAAAGGAAGATTCTTACACAATGTAAATGTCTGGCTATGGGGCTGGCCAGTGCAAGTGAAAGGAATAGAGGGAACCTGATGCCCACTGGGAAGTTTTGTAGTCAGGTAGACAAGACGGTAGACCATGAACTTCACGTAGGTTCCAATTCTGGCTCTGTCTCCTACCAGATATGTGATCCTGACTCTCTGTACATCAGTTTCCTCATGGGATATTCCAGTTATGGTACCTTTTCAGCTCCAAAATTTCTATTTGATTCCTTTTTGTATTTTCTATCTCTTCATTCACATTGCCTTTTTTTTTGAGACATTGCTCTCCTGGTCCTTTAGCTCTTTGTTCATGGTATCCTCTGGCTCTTTGAGCACCCTCAAAGGTCATTAGGAGATAATTACAAGATTGTTTTGAGGGAAAAAATGAGAATACACATTAAGCACTTAGAATACTACTTGGTCTGACCATAATAAATCCTTAACAAGCATCAGCTTGTTGTTATGGAAGACCAGCAATGATCCAGTCTTGGCTTTGGTAATATAAAAACTTTCACCCTAATCTCTAAGGAATGTTCTTCCTAAAATTCCTGACTGACAATTCAGCCACCACTGCTATGAGTTGAGGTGACTCTTAATGGGATGCCTGGTTTTATGTTTATCCTTCACTGATCCATATATGATGAATCAACAGTAAATGAAACCTATCATAGAAATAATGAAAAACTGTTCTCATGTTGGTGAAGCAAGACTAGTCTTTTTACAATGCTGTGGTAAAGGCAGTTGCTACTGGTGCAAAATGAAAGAGGTGGATCCAAAGAAAGCCTGGAATCACTCAAAGAAAGTGTCAATAGAGAAGAAATAAGTCAATAGAGAAGAGCATCCTTATTCAGTAAATTCTCTAGGATACCTGTTAACCAAGTGACAGAAAAACTGCTCAGAGCAATTTAAATTCTCACCTTGACATTATAAACTTACTTAAATTTTATGAAGGTCAAAGGATTATATTTTTAAGTCTTTGCAAAAATTAAGAAGAAGATTAAAGCAAATTTTTATTAAAACTTTCAAGTGAGGAATATTTTTTACCATCTGAAGTTATAAAAAATTAAATATCTGTCTTTCAAGCAGTCTACATTCAGAAACATAAAAAGTTTAACATTGAAAGACAATTGTCAAAGATGTAACATGTAATTAGTGTCATTATTAGATGTAAAATCTCAGAAATAAATAAAACATTTCTTTATGATCAGTCAGTTCTCAAAGAGAGCACACTCTAAAAGGAGAAACAAAAAGAAAAGGAGATGGATCAGCTTCTTGATATAGGGGTCTGTACATAGTCTAAGTTAAGCTTCATAAAAACCATATGAGGGCTCCCCTGGTGGCGCAGTGGTTGAGAGTCCGCCTGCCGATGCAGGGGACACGGGTTCGTGCCCTGGACCGGGAAGATCCCACATGCCGCGGAGCGGCTGGGCCCGTGAGCCATGGCCGCTGAGCCTGCGCGTCCGGAGCCTGTGCTCCGCAACGGGATAGGCCACAACAGGGAGAGGCCCGCATACCGCAAAAAAAAAAAAAAAAAAAAAAAAAAACCATATGAACTAGGAATACATGTCCATCTAATTGGTAAAGAGACTGAAACTAAGGGAGATTCAGTAACTTGCCCAAATCTACAGTTTGGTAACAATAGTGAAGACATAGCCCTCCCCTGTTCACATTTGTCAAATTCAGTCTCACTTAGAATCTTATTACACAAAATAAAGTAGTAGTGTGATTCTTTTTGTTTAGTAAAGAGTGAAAATTTGAAAATACCAAGTCTTGTATAGGCATTATCATAATGTCACTTATAAACTGAAAACAGGAAGATGAAAACATGAAAAATTCTTTGATATAAGCATTAAGTTAAAAATAAGATATAAAATAGAATTCATCCTGTAATGTCATCCAGCTTTAGAAAGAATAATAAATGAAAAAGATTATAAAATACATCACGGGCAGATGGTGTTTTTTGGTTCTTCTCTATTTTACCATTTTTTTCTATTATGCATTTGATTTTTCTATAGAGAAACTATAAGAATCAATTTAAAAAGGAAAATAAAAGCATGGTGTGAATATGCTAGTTCAAAAAAATCTGTATTAATTTCTTTCCATCTCTTCTTTACCACGGCAACATGCTCTCTTTTCTAACTTGAAATGTATCAAAGGCCACCCGGGTTATTTTCATATTCTCTGCCAGCTGGCACAACGGGAACATAGATTTGTATTTACACAGGGGAATTGGGGGCGAGGGGTGACAGGCATTGCTTTTCACCAGAGACAGGTTGCTGCTGCAACTGCTCATGATTGTTAAAATTACTTCAACTGTGTAAAGTTTGACAATTCAGAGTCTTATGATACATGCATGATTTGAATTTCATCCGGATTTACCAGCCAGTGAGTATAAATGATATAATATTAGCAATAATATTCTCAATTTTACTGACTTACACCTATACTAAGTGAAAACTTGACGATTCAACCTGTAGTCTTCAAAGGATTCTGAGCATCTCCAAGATGTGCCCCAGTGACATGTGGGTGGCCCAATTGAAGAACTCTTGGAAAATATATGAGAATACAATGTTAACCTATATATTAATACAAAATATTAATGGATTACCCTTTATTGTGTCATAAATATGATTGCCTCATCTTTTCCATCCCTCACTAGTTAGATCAGCTAGCAAGAATGGAAAATAGAATTATGAATTCTTCCTAGACAATTGTATAATTCATAATTATCCTCTCTATTTTTTTTTTTTTTGGTACGCGGGCCTCTCACTGTTGTGGCCTCTCCCGTTGCGGAGCACAGGCTCCGGACGCGCAGGCTCAGCAGCCATGGCTCATGGGCCCAGCTGCTCCGCGGCATGTGGGTTCTTCCCGGACCTGGGCACGAACCCGTGTCCCCTGCATTGGCAGGCAGGCTCTCAACCACTGTGCCACCAGGGAAGCCCTATCCTCTCTATTTTTGATAGCTAATTTTTCTAGGAGGAATTTGTTATTTTTAAAGGGTGTTTTCATCTATGATTATATGTTGCCATATTACCAGTTGTCCTCTTTTATGAATGTTGTTTGGTGACAATAATATATTTGTTTTCAACAATAAATAAGTTTTTTTAATTCATACTTGATCACTGAAATTTGATTATGTAAGTTTAGAACAAAAAAATGAAATTTGCAGCTAAAAGATGTCCATAGGTTGAAATAAAGAAAAACTTGAAATAGTTTATTGCAAGAAATAACTAGATTATAATCGATACTACCTATTGAATATGTGAAATAAGTGACAATTCAAAAAAAGTACTATTATTTTAAAGAAAAGACAAAAATATGCCTTAATACTTACTAAAATGTTGACATAAAAATTATAATTTATCCACCAAAAATGTGACTACTTATAGGTAGTTCTTGATACTACTATCATTTTTCTTGAAGTAGAAATATTCAATCACACAAGAATAGGAACCATTTTAGCATCTGTTCACTGGGGTTTTTAATATGAGAGACTCTCCTAGGGACAATAAGCAATGTATTTATGCAATAGTAAAAGAGAAAAAGTAATCATCTGTTGTTTCACTGTTTCTTGGGTACCAGCTAATTTTTTAATGGGAAATATGGGCATTTTGATCAATGATAATAATAGTAATAACTATATTGAAGATATATCATATGATACGCTGTTTAAAAAAGATATAGGACTTCTAATTTTCCCACAAATACTATGAATAAGAAAACTGAAGCTTAGGCAGGACAAAATCAAATATTCGACTAAGGTAAGAAAGCAAATGCTGTGTTTCATCCGATCTAAGGCGCGTTAATTGGAAGATGTACCATTATCTTACCCACTACTGAAAATGATGCTGTTAATTTTGCTGTGGCACAATACTTTCTTGGAATTGTACACTTACTGAAGGATCTCTTTTAGGCTTAATTTGACATATAAATGTTCATATATTTATGTTTTACATATATGAAAGTATAATAGTAAGTCTGACTCCTGAATTAATTTTTTTAATGCAGAATAAACTATGTCCATGGTTATGCACACATTATGCTCTTCTGTAGCTCTATAATACTTTGTAACACCAGAAAGTTAAACAGTATTTAAGGAATCCGTAAAGGAAATCAAAGCTTTTTGTACTGTACTCTAAAGCTGGCTTTGCAAAAACTGTTCTTCTCTATGACTGTTACTAAACATATCAAGTCACCATTGATCCTACCTCTTCCTCACAATCATTTCTCCTAGAGTTAAAACGTATTCTACTATTTTATCTACGTTTGCCTTGCAAGCCACAAGTTCTACCTCTTTTGACTCTGAAACTTTTGATGCTTGCTCATATGCAAGCAGTGACAACTACATTAAGACTGATAGACAGCAACTGTTGATTGTTTCCTGTAAAATGTGAAAAAAATGTGCGTTGTAGAATATATGAAGGACAGTAAGGGTTAGACCCACAATTTAAACTCAGATCCATATAATTCTGAAGCGTATTATCTTTTTCCTCCAACATATTGACTCTTTAAAAATGGCCGTCTACATAATTAAAGGTTGCTAGATTTTAATGTAGGGCTCTTTTAGATATTTAGCTATTTTTCCCCCTGTGACAGTAAACTACTAAAAATTTGGTTTTCTCATATCTTGAAAAGAGTCTAAAGAACATATTCTTTCTCAAGACAAAGTTTAGGTTATTTTTATAGCTTATGTTTAAGAGACTATAAAGGTGTTCTGAACTCAGTACTATATTATCTCCAAAAGTAACTTTGATTGCAGATTTCTGGCAAGATATAGGATTTAATAAAAAATAAACAAACAAATACAAAACTACTCTTTGTAAGAAAATCAGTTCAGAATATTAAAGCTATTTGTCTTTAGGACCTTTTCTAAAATTGAGTTTCAAATTAAAAATGTTTCACTCTTGTTACTTTATATTTTATCCATAATTTTAATAGATTGCTCTTATAAAAAAGTTCTAGACTTAAAATAATAAAATTATTGATATATTGCAATAAATTAATTAATCCTTGTAGTAATTAATATGTATATGGTTGTCTTCTGTAAAAAATAGGCTGAAGTACCTGTGTTATCTTAGAATACGGTTCAGATAATAGAAGAAAAATGTGGATTTTTTTAAAGTGAAATATTTCATTTAAACAGGCAAAAGTATGAGTGATTAAAATTTTTTAAAAGAATCATGGTGGGAGAAATACCAATGTAACTATACCAGTAATTCAGGTCTCAAAGGCTTTTTGATTCAATAAATAAATAGATCCATCCTCCATTTTTTATGAATGTTCTAGAGTGAAATTCAAGGACATTGGAAGGGAGTACATATATTCCAGATGATTAATACATTAAAAATATGTAAAAGGACTTATACCTGTTACTGAATTAGGTCTATAGTTCTATTTTTTAAAGAATAAAAATGTGACAGTTTTTATTAGTTAAGGATTTTTGGTTGTAGCAACTGAAATCCACTCTGGTTAACTTAAGTGGAAATATATTCCATATGCAATAGTGGGGAAAAGAAAGACAAAGGGAAATTTGAAGTATATACATAAATAAGAGGGAAAAAGGATGGTCAGGAATAAACTCATACCATAAGTTTTTAAAAAATCTTTTGTTGTAGGCTCTCACTTCTGATTAGCAGAACTATTAGATAAATTCAAACCAGATTAAGTTTAGTCTGAACCTGAAGTAAAAGGAGTTTCTTAAGATTATTTTTAGTCTTCCATTGAGATAAAAAGGCTCAGTGGCTCAAATCTCTCTGCTTCCCCTGCTTCTCTCCTGATATTCCAGTGTGTGAGGAAAGAAGGGGTATGGATTCTTCTGGCTTGGGAACGAGGTAAGGGGCAGCACTCCTGGACTCCTGCTGGCAGGGAACACACAAGGTGGTTTCCGTGACTCTAGTGAAGTTTCTTGTTCTGGATATTCCTGGTCCTAAAGCTTGTAACTAGTGATCATGCTTCTTTTGGTCCATTACTAGCCTTACAGTAAAACTACCGTGGCTTCATCTTGGCTCCAACTGACTGCGGACACTGGGGTCCGCGTATCTTCTATTCTATCCTCACCTGGTGGCCCAGCTCCAGCATCTGCTAAGGAGGTACCTCACGTTGTTCTGACAGAGCCCATGGCTGGCCCACTGGCTCGTTAAACAGCTTGCTGCCTTCTCACAGGGCACTGAACACAGCCCAGGGAAGCTAACTCCAGTGGCTGACTTACTGCCCGTGACCATGCTGGCTTACCTAATTTATTTGATGTAGGCATGCTCCTTGTTTGAAACACAGTAAGGTTTGTCCTTGCTGCTCTCGTTGGTTTATCTAATGTACTCCCTTGCTGTGTGAGCCCAGTCCCAAAGAAGAGAAATAAGGAGATAAGTGTATAGATAGCCCTTTGATTTGATATCATGTTACTGTAATCGCCTTTGTCTGAAAAGAGCAGGTTTTCTCTACCTCATGTTAACATCTTCTTTCCACTCCCAATAGCTGTCTAAGCCTTAATGGAAAATAGAGATACTATAGTTAAACAATGGGAGAACCAATGAGCTGTATCTCCAAACTCTGTTATGATAGAATTTGGAAGTATTTTTTCATACCAATAACTTGGCTTATAGAGCTATGTAATCCTATTTTTTGTGAATGACTGAATCAGAATTTGCAGTTTTCTTTATCTTGGCATACCAAATTCCATTTTCTTGTGCCTGTGGTTACCTAGGATTATGTAACCATACCACTGGTTACAAAGAAACCACATTACAAAAATTTAAATCTCCTTGAATGGATGATTAAATGTTACACTCTTCACATTACCCATTTACTCTGGCAGAGCATTGAGCTGAATATAGTTCTTTTCCCTATGAAGTGTTCTGAACTTTAGATAGTCCTGCCTTTAGAGAGTTGCAAAAGTAGTTATAAACCTCCTCTCTGGGCATGGTGGGACAAGCAGGTAACATCTAGGGTCTCTCAGTATACTTCTTAGACCCAATGTTAGAGCAGTAATCCTATTTTCCCTGTAAGTATGAAGAAATCACTTCTAACACCAAAGATCTTTTCCTGAATATTTACCTCGTTGCAATCTCAGTTTCCAGTCTAGTGGAAGCATCACTGTGTCCCTTGCTGAAAATTGTCCTCTTGAATACCAAAATATCTAAGCAATATGATCCAGGGTCATGGGGACTGGAACACATATAGGATGCTTATACCACAGCCAGATCACACTACAGCTCTTTTCTGGCCATCTTTGCATCTGGACAGAAGCAGCAGACCCAAATTGGTATTAAGTTGCTTTTAAACTTTAAAGAATTTACTAAATATGTTCCTTCTTCCTTAGAGTACAAGGTGGAAAAAAGTTTTCCTCACTTTGAGGTAAATATCCTGAGGATATTGATTCTCAGTTGTAACTTGATTGATTAGGCAGATTCTTCTGTTTTCAGAGAATGTATTTTCCACCCTTGGCATGCATATGTATGTCTTATCAAGGCCTTTAGGGTGATTTCTACTTCCTTTTCTCCAGATTCTATAAGGAAGTTGCTATCAATAGAGTGCATCAACAGCATGCCTTGTGGGATGATGATAATTAAAGTCCCTGCAGATTATAACACAGAACCTAAGTGCTGATGACACACTGCAGTCAGATGTTAATGGTGTATAGTTGTTTCTACCAATTAAAGTCAGCTGCTTCTCATGGTCTCTGTTTATTGAAAAGGACAAAAATGCATGTGCCAAATTAACAGCTTCATCTATCAGTTGCAAGGGCTGTGTTAATATCTTGCAAGAAGCATAAAACTTCTAAAACATTTGCACTTAAAGTTCACCTGACTCAAATTATAGTAATTCACTGCTAATTTCCTAAACCCATGGGCTCCTTAGCATGGGCTAAACTGTTGGAATTAAATGGAGATGTACTGGAATGATAGCCATGGAGTATTTCAAGACTTTGATGTGGCTCTTATCTGTGTATTTTCTCTAGAAATGCTGGCTAGCTTTTTGCATTTACTCCTTCTTTCCATGTTTTACGTTTTTGATGTCATATTTGACATCTTTTTATTTTGTGTATCCCTTAACCAATTATTGCAGTTACAGTTAATTTTACTACTTCTGTTTTAACTTTACTACTGGCTTTATAAGTGATAATCCACTACCTTACTACATATTTGCCTTTTCCAGTAAGATTTTTACTTTCTTATGTTTTCTTGTTACTAATTAATGCCCTTTCTTTTTAGCTTAAAGACGACCCTTTAACATTTCTTGTAAAACCAGTTTACTGGTGAAGAACTCTTTAGTGCTTCCTTGTCTGGAAAAATCTTCATCTCTTCTTCAGTTTTGAATGACAATCTTACTGGGTAGAAATATTCTGGGTTGGAAGTTTTTTCTTCTCAGCACTTTGAATATATCATGCCTTTCCCTTCTGGACTGCAAAGTTTCTTCTCAAAAATCAGCTGTTAGTCTTATAGGGGTTCCCTTGTTCATCAAAAGTTGTTTTTCTCTTGCTGCTTTTAAGATTCTCTTTTTTATCTTTAAATTTTGACATTTTAATTAAAATGTGTCTTGTTATGGATCTCTTTGGGTTCATCTTGTTTGGGATTCTCTGTGCTCCCTGGACCTCAATATCTGTTTCTTTCTCTGGGTTAGGGAAATTTTTAGCCATTATTTTTTTTCAAATAAGATTTGCACCCCCTTTCTGTCTCTCTTCTCCTCTGTGACCCCTATAATGGGAATGTTATCCTACTTGATGTTGTCCTGAAGGTCCCTCAGGGTATCTTCTCTTTTTAAAATTCTTTCTTGTTTTTGCTGTTCTTTTTGGGTGAGTTCCACTGCCCTGTCTTCCAGGTCACTAATCCACTCTGCTGCTTCATCTTGTCTGCTGTTGAGCTCCTCTAGTGTATTTTTTAGTTCAGTTATTGTATTCTTCAGATCTGTGACTTCTGTTTGGTACTTTCTTATATTTTCTATCTCTTTGTTGAAGATCTCACTGCGGTTATCCATTCTTCTTTTGAGTTTATTGAGCATCTTATGACCATTACTTTGAATTCTTTATCAGTTAAATTTCTTATCTTCATTTTATTAAGGTTTTCTGTTTTTGTTGTTGTTCTTTTATTTGGAACACATTCCTCTGTTTTCTCGTTTTGCTTGTGTTTGTTTTTATGTATTAGGTGAAACACCTCCTCTCCTAGTCTTGAAGTTGTGGCCTTGCGTAGGCAATGAAGCTTATTGTTTAACCTTGCCCTAGCTCTTGGTTGTCTCTCAAACCTTTGTGATTGTCTAATCAGCCTGATCGATTGTTGGTAGGTCCCCAAATGAGATTGTGTCAGGTGATGTCAGTGTTCCAAACAGAGGGATCTCAGTCAGCATCTAGCTTCAGGCTGATTGGAAACCAGACCCTCAGCCAGGAGCTTTTAAAGTATAAAAATATATACAGTTATTTGGGATCACCATCATCACCCCTGCTTGCTTCCAGACCAGGCAATTTGCAGGTGTCCCCTTGGTGATAGTTGTAAAAGTCAGAATTCTCGATGGGTATGTCATTTCCTTTCTAGGAAGTGCAGTGAGGTCAAGGCAGAATACATAAATGGTGCCCACCCACCAATGTTCTTTTTTGTGTGTGTGTGTGGTATGCGGGCGTCTCACTGTTGTGGCCTCTCCCGTTGCGGAGCACAGGCTCCGGACGCGCAGGCTCAGCGGCCATGGCTCACAGGCCCAGCTGCTCTGCGGCATGTGGGATCTTCCCGGACCGGGGCACGAACCCGTGTCCCCTGCATCGGCAGGTGGACTCTCAACCACTGCGCCACCAGGGAAGCCCCACCAATGTTCTTTGAGGGTTACTCTGTAGCCTCTAGATGTGTGGTGAACCTGAAGCCTGCCCCCAAGGCTGAAGCTGCAGGAGGGGTTCATGTCTTATATCAGGCAACCTAAGACTTGGGACCCGTGCTGGAGAGACAAGCCCCCATGTGTCTGGCTTTGAAAACCAATGGGGCTTATGTTCAGGAGATCCAAGAGGCTGTGGGGAACGAAAATTTTATTCCTGGATTTTCCAGCCAATTGACAAACTAGAGAGATTCTAATCATTGTGACAACCAAAAGTTGTCTCACATATTTCTAAACTCACTTTGAAGAAAGTATTATCTCTGTTGATGACCCCTAGATTATGCTCAAGGAAAGCTAAGTGGGTGCCCAGGGAAGTCACCAAAGTTTAAGGCAGCCATGTAGGGGCTCCTAACATATGACATCCTTCATTACTATTTGATTACACTCATCACCTTTTTTTTTTATTATTATCATTTAAATCTGTCTCCACACTTGACTCTAAGCTTCATGAGTTGACTTAGTTTGCTGTTGTGGCTGGTACAAAGTAACAGTCATAAATATTTGCAGGTTGAGAGAATTTCTGAATGCTTCATGCTTTAATTCATCAGAACCCTGGCATAGCTGAAAAAGAGAGAGATGAACATTAGGGTGCCTGATGGGAATAAGAGGAGGTGAAAACTTTTGCTATCAGGCAGGTATATATAGGTTTACCAGGAAAGAGAAGCAAGCCTCAAGTAATAGAATTTGAGTTCAAAGGCCTTAAGTAACCAAAATGTTCTGTTTTTAATAGAATGGTCTGCCTTGAATGGAAAGGTCTCTGTTTGGCTTTGCTTAAAGCCAACCTTGTGACACTGTTACCAAGATTAATGTGTTTTCAAAAAGAGTTCATACTGCTTTCCACGTTACCTATTTTGAACAACAACAACAACAACAACAAAAAACCAAGAAGTAATCTTATGGAGCCTGATATGCTAAGCTTTATAATTCCCATTTTATAGGTGAGAAAAATCACTTCTTTAGCTAGCATGTTTTCCCAGATATAGATGCATGTTCTGAAACTTTGTACTTTTAAAAAAAAGAATATCACCCACTCAGCCATATGACAACTTAATTGACACTATATCCCCATAAATTTATGTTTTATTGTTCCCCTTTTACCTGTGAATTAACCAGTTACGACAGAGCCCTACATCATTTTCACTAAATATTTGACCTTTACTCTGGTGGTGAAGAAAATAGCAGTATATCTACTACTGCTGCCAAAGGCATCTTGGTACATGTCAGTGTTTTGTGATAGCAATTTTGGAAAAATAAAATGCCAACTCATTTGGAGATAACCATATGCTAAAACACAGCAGTCTTAATTCATTACTGTAGAGGCAGCCAAAGGTTTTGATTTTACTAAGTTTCTTTGGATCCCTTATGCTGCTCTTCCTTCCTAAATAGAGAAATCTATACCATAGATTAAGACTTAGAACTTCCAACTTTAGTTAATTTTGGTATCTGTGAATAGTGTTAATCTCCTTTGTTATACTTACCGGGCCTTTTGCGTATTTTATTTATTTATTTTTGAATTTCTGAATTTTATTTTATTTATTTTTTTATACAGCAGGTTCTTCTTGGTTATCCATTTTATACATATTAGTGTATATATGTCAATCCCAAGCTCCCAATTCATCACACCACCCCTTTTGCCTGTTTTATATGTGGCATATTTTAGTTGTGGTTAGCATTCCGAATTTACTTTCCTTTTTCTTTTAAACATTTCTAATGTTAATAGCTAAATGCCCATAGGAGACATGTATTTTTTGAGATTTACATTTCATTGTTATCTTGGGATACTACTTGAGAGATTGGGTTTAATTATTTTACTGCAAGAGGTCAGATTATGGTTGGAGATCATTATATTTGAAACACAATTATGGAATAAAGAGATGATCATACAAAGCCTTGGTCACATACCATATGTTTTATATTAAAAGCCAGAAACTTTGTATTTAGATCTACCCAAACAGGAAAAATCAAATTTAGGATCTTATTGATAGGGAATATGGCACACTTGTTTTCCATCCATCATATGATAGCTGTGTTTTTCAAGGATTTGGCTACATTACAAATAGTTTTGAAACCAGGAAAAAAAAAAAAAAAGTCCTGGCACTGTAACATGTGAAGTCCTAAGAATGCCAGGAAATCACCATGTTATTCCTATGTCACCTTTTAAAGTGAATCTTAGATTCCCAAATTGTTAAGTGTAGAGATAATGCTCTGTGGAGGTAGGCTTTCACGGATGCTTAGGCTCCTCTGGAAATTTATTTAATGAACTGTGTAAATATTTTACATAATTGTGTTATAAACATTTGAACAGTCAAGAAAAAGTCAGTAACTATTATAGTGACTCATTGGCTTTCAATTTTAAATTTATTTATTTATTTATTTTTAGCTGTATTGGGTCTTTGTTGCTGCATGTGGGCCTTCTCTAGTCGCGGCGAGCTGGGGCTACTCTTCGTTGTGGTGCGTGGGCTTCTCATTGAGATGGCTTCTCTTGCTGCGGAACATGGGCTCTAGGCATGCGGGCTTCAGTAGTTGTGGCACACGGGTTTAGTTGCTCCACGCATGTGGGATCTTCCCGAACAAGGACTCTAACCCGTGTCCCCTGTTTTGGCAGGTGGATTCTTAACCACTACACCATCAGGGAAGTCCAGCTGTCAATTTTATATTACAAACCTTTTAAATGCATATAAGTATTATATAGTTTTAATCATAGCATGAATGGAGTTCAGTATGCTGGCCTTTTCAATTAACATGTAATTAGCATCAGAATACTGTTTTTGTTTTAAAATGAACTTTGTAATGATATTGTCAACTCTATCTCCTCTCTGTTTCACTCAAGATAAACAGTATATAAACTTCTCAAGTAGCGGCTTTGTTTTACTTCTGTATTACTCAAAGTCATTTGCACAATGTATATTGTCCTCATCAATGTGAATGGAAGAAGAAAGATAGCAATAAGAATCCAGCAGGTCTTCATTGTATAAATTATGTGTAACAGTGTGATACATGTGAGAGAACAGAGAAAAGAGTTGGCCCTAACATTTTGGAATTTGCAATCTAGTGGTAAAGAGAAACATAAAACCGTATTACAAAGAAGAAAGCAGCATGCTAAATAGAAGTCTAATTAAATGGTATATGCATGCAGAAGAAGGAACCACTAAAATCAGGGGAAATGGAGGAAGAACTAGAGAAGGCTTCAGGAAAGAGGTGCTATGTGAGCTGAATCTTGAAAGAAAAAAAAGATTTCCAAACGGGGCTATGAATAAATGGCGCTATGCAGGGCTATCCAGGTTGGGAGAAGAAAACCTTAATTTTCACTTTTTTAGATTACTTTTATTATTATTTCTGAAACAAAATCAAAATTCTTAGTAAGATTCTTTGGGTTTACGGCATTGTCTTAGGTAACAGTCATATCTCTGAGTTGAAGTATATTTAAATATTCTAAGCAAAAAAGAAATTTGGATTTTGAAGTACACTATGCACAAAAAACATGAAAGTTCATTATTATTCTGTAATTAATACTATTTATTTCCCATAATTTAAAATCATCTAATAAATTAGAATGCCATAAAAGTAATTAATTATGAAAAATTTGCCTTTTACTGACACAGTACAACCTAAATGGAAATATTTTCTTAATATTCTATCTAGCAATAGTTTTTATTTCTTTCAAAATATATTAAATATGCATTTAATCTGCATTTTACTTTGTCCTTTCGAGAGTTTCATAAGTTTTGTTTTCCTTCTAATGTGATTTCCATGTTTATTGTTTAGAAATAAGTGCATAATGCATATTTCTGTTGTGTGTATATATATATGTATAGTTAGACTCATATATGCAAAATTAAAAGTTTCATGTTTGCTTTATGACATTAAAATGAAACTCATTAATAACTACTCTAGGAACAAATTATTATTAGAAGAAATTATGTCTTGAGCAAAGAAATATAGTACGAAAAGAAGCAGAATATACTATTTGTTCACACTAGTAAGGAATTTCGATAATGTAAGGAAATAACAAATTATAAAAGTTTATCTTTGAATAATTCGTACACAATGTATCTTAAACACTGAAAAAAAATGACTCAGTTGAAAATTCCTAACTAATTTGCAACACTGTTTCTGAAACTTTAAAAATATTTCTATATACCTATGAATTTAAGACTGCTGGTACCTATAACATCTTTCTTTGTTTATCTTTTTTTTGGCCTGAAAACAATCCCCTTCAAATTGATCAGATTTATATTATCTTTAATAGATGATTTGTGAAGCTTTCTAGTTCTACATTTTGTCAGTGATTTGATGGCATGGAATGTGCTGTCATTTGCAATTAAGCAGATGTGCAAAAAATTTATTATCACTCTCATATTTATAAGATCTCGAAATGAAAATGTTTAATAACTATATAATTTGTCTCCTCCAATTATATATATTTACATTGATCATATTAATCTAAACTATCACCTATTTAAAAACTTTTTGAGAATAAATACCACCAAATATATGAATATTATCAGTTGCACAAACATTAATATGTGTAAAGTGTATAAATGTATACATAAATATCTATACAGGTGTTTTTGCCTATATTCTATAGCCATTTATTTACGCATTTATTTAACAGAAATATAGGGTCCCTACTGTGGGTATGGAAGAGATTTTGTGTCAGGAATAGAAAAATAAGTGAGATGTAGTCCATGCCCGAGAGTTTGCAATCTCTCACCTGAGACAGACATATACACAGAAAATTACAATAAGAATGTGGTAAGTGTTATTGTAGAGCTGTGACTAAAGTACTCAACATACAGAGAAGAAGGAATATTCAAAACGTGCACTATTAAAATGATACTATTGCAAGAATGGTTTGTGGGGTGAAACACACGTTACTGCTCTCATGTGGCATCAATAGTCCAAATGTTGAAGGAATCTGAAGGTTTCTTTGAATCCAGTGAAGGGCAAGAAATGGCTTGTTTTCACTATTGCTTGGCCATTGCCAGAGAGCGTTGTAGAGTGTTAATGTTGAGAATCCCCAGGCCAGTCCTACCTCTCACACAGACACTAAGCCCATTTTATCCTAGAAACATGATGGACTCCAAGCTCCCAAACAAAGCCAGTTGAGCCTGCATTTGACTCAGGAAGCCAAGAATTTCTTTTGGAGATGGTTATCTGAGCAGAGAGTGACCTTTCTCTCACCACACTCCATTTGTCGTCCATCCTCATGCTGTACATGTCAGCTTTCCCTGCCCTCGAAGGTTGAACATGGTATTTGGAGGAGTTTCACCTCCAGGGATGTTGTTCAAGAACAAATCTCAAGAGTTCACTAGGCACATTTTCTTTACTTCAGATTTATGAAACTTAACATTCACTTTCTAACCACTTTGGAGAACAGGGACAGATGTGCATCTTTCTCTATCCATTTTCTCTCTCTAGCCGCACACACACATATATATATATTTATACGTGTGTGTATGATTCCATTGCCTTTTTTCTCAGTTAACTTATCCTACAATGTAAGATCCCTCACTTCATACATCTTTATAAATTATGTTTCAGTTAACATTAGGGGAGTATATCATGCAAGGTGCTTGTTAATAAACTGTTCACTGTGCTGCCGCATGTACTCTTTCCTATTTGTCTTAATGTCAGTTTTCATATTCCCTATTGAGAATGAAATTGATGTAAAACATAAGGTTCAGAATTTAATTTTTATAACCTAATTGCTGAATTAGAAAGCACTTGGCATTTATAATTTGCCAATTTTGAAAATAACTAGAACATGTTTTTGTGTCACATCAATTATTCTTAATAAAAATGTATATACAACAGTACTTAACCCTTTGTGCATAACATATTGCTGCTCTGAAAGATAACCCAGGAAAAGTGGAAGGAGGCACATAACGTTGGGCAAGGTAATTTTGGGAAAATGCGCAGGTTCAGTGCCTGTGGGAAGCCAGGAACCACAATCACTACAAAGCAAGGACAGTCAGCTGGTAGTGGGGAGTTGCTAAGCAGACAAAGGCAATATTTCTCAGCGTAGCCTTGGGCCAGTAGTCACAGAATTGGGTACAGTAATTAGGCAATTTATGCAGCTGATAGGAAAAGATACGGAATTATCTGTGGTTAATATATAGGCCCAGGCATAGGACACTGAAGGATCATGGATGGCACAGAACATGTGTATGAAATGGTATCCAGTTATGTGCACTGAAAGTACAAGTTGGTGTCTCTTGCTAAAAGAAGGCTATATTGAGAGGGTAAGTGTTCCTACAAAGAATCACAAAATTGTTTAAAAAGAAAAAACCCACAGGAATGAAAAGAAAGGTAGAAGGAAATACAGTGATTGATATTTTTTTAAGATTTTATTTATTTATTTTTAATATGTGGTCTTAATTAATTAATTATTTATTTTTGGCTGTGTTGGGTCTTCGTTTCTGTGCGAGGGCTTTCTCTAGTTGTGGCAAGTAGGGGCCACTCTTCATCGCGGTGCGCGGGCGTCTCACAATCGCGGTCTCTCTTGTTGCGGAGCACAGGCTCCAGACGCGCAGGCTCAGTAGTTGTGGCTCACGGGCCTAGTTGCTCCGCGGCATGTGGGATCTTCCCACACCAGGGCTCGAACCCGTGTCCCCTGCATTGGCAGGAAGATTCTCAACCACTGCGCCACCAGGGAAGCCCAGTGATTGATTATTATTATTAATATGATTAAAGGGAGAAATATAATTGAAAAGAGAGATCACAGGGAACTCTATCACTGGCCTTTGCACATTAAAATGTTTACAAGTTACAAGTAGCTCAAGAGTTTACAAGTTAAAGAATGATACACATGCACACACACACACACACATACACAGATACAGAAGTATCTTAGTAAGTTTGGGCTGTTATAACAAAAATACCATTGACTGCGTGGCTTAAACAACAGACATTTACACACAGAGAAAGACAAATATCATATATCACTTACATGTGGTCTAAAAAAATGATACAAATGAACTTATTTATGAAACAGAAACAGACTCACAGACATAGAAAACAAATTTATGGTTACCAAAGGTGGGGGAGGGATAAATTGGAAATTTGGGATTAACAGATACATGCTACTATATATAAAATAGATAAACAAAAAGGACCTACTCTGTATAGCACAGGGAACTATACTCAATATCTTGTAATACCTATAATGGAAAAGAATCTGAAAACGAATATATATGTATATATATGTAATACATATAGGTATATATATATTTATATATATATGCATAACTTAATCACTTTGCTGTACACCTGAAGCTAACACAACATTGTAAATCAACTATACTTCAATTTAAAAAAAAAAAGACATTTATTTCTCACAGTTCTGGAGGCTGGGAAGTCTAAGATCAGGGTGCTGGCAGATTTGGTGTCTGATGGTGGCTTGTTTCCTGGTTGCAGACAGCTGTCTTCTCATTGTATCCTCACATAGTGGAGAGAGAGAAGAGGGAGAAGCAAGATCTCTCATGTCCCTTTGTATAAGAGATTATGGTTTTACCATGTGAATTTTGGGAGCAAAAAAACTTTCAGTTCTTAGCAGTATCTCCGAAACAAGAAAAATGTTATAACTGCTACAGTAAAGTTTAGAAACATGTCTGGGTACTGAGAAATGAGTGATTCTTTTTGTGTGTAATGGAGATAGAGTTATATAAAGCATGTCACATTTGCGCTACATTTTACAAATTGAGGAGGGTTTGGAAAGACAGAATGTAGGCACAGAATAAGAAATGATGAGTTAGAAACTGGTTGCAAGAGCTGATGAGAAGGGACAAGATATGAGAATGACTCAAAGTAGGAACTGAAGACAATGAACAGGATTTTAAAAACCGGCTTTCCTAAGGTCAGGTCCAATGCTACATCGAGTCTCAAGTGGAATTAAGTGTGCTTGTTTGTCTTCTAAAGCCTAACTGCTAAAAATAATACAGGTGTGGTGGTAAGAGGCTGGCAGGGCATTGCAACTTTGGCGATTCACAAAGTAACACTCTTGACAGCAAGTACACTCAGGGGAGCAGAGAATACCTTTGAAAGGGTCTAAGCTCCCAGTGTACTTGTGTTATTTGTCTGAATCATTCTTTATAGACTAGAATATCCAGTCACCCAATATGGGAATGAGTATTTGCTTTTCTTTTTCTGTTTTCTCCCTGATACATCATCAGTTTTGATCAAGTGATTAGGAAAATAAAGTTAGAAGACAGAATTTCTTAACTTATCTTCCAGGTGTCTATTTAAGTTATCCAGTTATGAGAAACCACACTAATCCTCAAAAATATTTAGCCTCTCTCTGCACATTTACGAGAAATTAACCAAGACATTATTGATAGAATATGAAAACAAGATTGCTGTAAAACTGTTGACATTAGCTAAACTCTCAGTTAAAGCAAATGAGCTAAGACTTACAAAAAAAAAGTAATTGGCTTTAAATACCATGTTCTCCAAAACAAGTGGCTGAAACTGCAGAAGCTTTAGTCTTTTTAGTACTGAAATAGAGTTTGGTATAGGATACCATCACTCAGGAACTATGCATCTGGTGGGAGTGATTTGTCTTCTTATGAGAACCAAGATATGTTAGTAACCTATTGCTGTGTAACAAATTACCCCCAAACTTAGCAACTTAAAAACATAAACATTTGTTATTTCATAATCTATGGGTCAGGAATCTGCAGGTGGCTTAGTTGTATGCCTCTGGCTCAGGGTCTGTCACAAGGCTGAAATCAAGTTGGTGGCCTGGGCTATAGTCATTTCAAGACCCAACTGGTGGAGGATTACTTTCAAGATGATTCATCTGTTTCCTGGCGGATCTCAGAGGGTCTGTTTCCAAGTTCACTCACATGGCTGCCGGTAGACGTTAGATCTTTGCCGGCTATTAGCTGAAGGCCTTCCTCAGTTCATTTCTTGCCATGAGGGTCTCTGCATAAGACAGCTGAAAATATGGTAACTGGCTTCTTTCTGAGTGAGCAGTAAAGAGAGCAAGAAGACATCACCTAATACCAGTAAAAGCCTAATCTAAGAAACGAAGTCCCATCATTTTTGCTGTTTTCTGTTCATTAGATGTGAGTCACAAGGGTCAGCCCACATTCAAGGGGAAAAGATTACCAAGGGAGAGGAATACTAGGAAGTGGGGATCAAAAGGGTGCATTTTAGAGGCTGCCTATCACAGTCTAGCTTTGCTTTTTAATTTCTTGAAAAACAATCACTCACATACTCTAAGATCCCAGCAAATGGTCATGTGGCTCATAGAATAATCCTCTGCTTTATTTGCCCTCAAGTTTTTAATTTTCTGCATTTATCATGATGGGCATGTAGCATTTCTTGTTTATAAAAATAAGGACACAAGCACAAAGGTATTACAGAATATGGGGAGCCTATGCTTATCAAATGCATGAAAGATAACACAAAATCTCTTCAAAGTCCCCTTTTCCTTATGGATTTGTAACAGTAGAGAAAAATAATGCTATACTTAAAAGTCCATATGTAACAGCAGAGAGGTAGTCCAAGCAGTTCTCATCGGTTCTTTAGAGGGTATCTTCCCAGGAAATACATAGTTGGGATTTTATATTAAATACAGTTGAATTGTTCATGGTTTATCCTGTTTGAATGAACTTAGCAATATTTGTATATTACGAATGCTATATTGTATAAGAAACACAGTTCATTCTGTTCTCATCAGCCTTTGAAGAGTAAAAGAGTAAATGGCAAAAAGAAAAAAAAAAAAAAGTAAATGGCTACAGCTGCTGTCCTTCTGGTACCATCCTGACATTTGCAGCTGAGGCATTGCTTCCCACAGGCTGTGCCCAGCAGTGATGGAGCGTGGCAATGGTGCTAACACGGGCCCATTCCTGCAAGATGGGGGGCTCCTTAATGGGTTGCTTTGCTTTGAAGACTCCCCATGGCCTCCCTTAAGCCTTTTTAAAAGTGTGATGCAGCTGAGATTCCTCCTACCCAATTAATTCTCCTCCCTTCCTCTTTCCTTCACAAGTGTCAGACGAGCAGAGTGGTCTCCAGGTCTCCCTCCCTTCTGCGGCTCTCCTTTATCTTTCACAAGTGTGTTTCTGTAATATACCTCTTGGGCATCTAATCCCATCTCGGTATCTGCTCCTCAGAGGAGGCAAGTTTAACACGTAATCCAGTGTAAAATGAGCAACCATTTAGACTTTGGATGGGACTTATGACAAAGGAGGATACACAAATGGCAAAAGCCCATGGAAAAGAGTGCTACATTAGTAGTTATCAGGGAAATATAAATTAAGTTATAACTGTATATTCTCTTACACCACTAGAACTAAAATTAGAAATATTGACAACATTAAATGTTGCTGAAGATATGTTGTGAAGATATGTTGCTGGTGATTGAATAAAAGGGTACTGCCACTTGGGAAAGAGTTTGACATATATTTACACAGTTAATCATATACCTACCATATACCTGCGCTTTGAAGCAGTGATTTCACTTATAAGTATTTACTGAACAAAAATGAAAGTCCATGTCCACAGAAAAACTTCTACAAGATTATCCATGGTATCTTTATTGGTAATAGCAAAAATTTGGTAATAAGTCAATGTCTATCAACAGAAGAATGGGTAAAAATTTTTTTGTAGATGCATAACAATGGGATATTTTTGATAAAATGTAAAATAAAATATTGAATCACAAAACAGTCCATCTCAAAATAATTAAACCAGACATAAAGAATACTTACTATGTAATTTCCTTTATACACAGTTCTAAAATATGCAAATTAATTGGTAGTGAAAGAAAGCTGGTAAGTGATTGTAGCAGCACAGACGGACTGTAAGGAGGAAGGAAAACCTTTGGGATCTGAAGAAAATATTCTGTAACTTGACTGAGGCATTGATTTCATGGGTGGACCAATCGTTAAAATTCATTGAACTGTCAGTTAAAAGAATTCATTTATTGTATAGAAATTATACCTCAATAAAATTGATGAAAATATGTTAGCATAAGTGAACTCATTAAATGCACTGAAAAATTAAATGTTCCAATTTGATGGCAAGCAAATCCCATTGTTTTGATGCTATGTATCAACAAAGAAAAATAATCTCGGAGATAAAGGTATCACAAAAATTTTAAGTATCAAAAACTATATAATACAGGAAAAAAATTCCTACTATGTCTACTATTATCTCCTATACCATAAGACTATGATCTGTGTTTTAAAATTGTAGTGATTTTGTGATGTACTAGGTTAGACTTGCAATTTCAAACATTTTTCACATTCCTAATTTTCTTCTATCATGCGATTTCATATAAATGCATTCTCTTGCATATGTACTTGAATTTATTATGAGTAAACAAACTTGAAAAATTACATCACTAATGAATTACTGAAAGTCTGAGAACAAAGTTATTCTATATTCAGTAAATTTTTAAAAAAGCATCATTATAACTTATCTAAAAGACATTCCTAGAGATAATTCTGATTATTATGCTCATAAGTAATGATTCCATCATTTAAAATGAAATACTATTAAAGTTTTAAATGGTATATTAAAGCAGTATATCTTTTACTATGTTTCTATAATTCTTAATAAATGCTACAGTATTAAAATGCAGTTATATTTAGTGTATATCTAGAACAGCATTATATCTGATATTTCAATACAATGTTTGCTTTATAATATTATAGTTGTATGAGTAGTTTATCTACAATGCTTTCTGTAATAAGAATATAGTTAATAATAGCATTTTTCTATTTTATTAATATGACAGATTTTTATAGTATGGTATTATTATTTTAAGTATTTTTCTTAAATGGGAGTGAGCAGGTAGTAGACATGATATTCAGGGATTGGGGATCCAGGGTACTATCTTTTTTCCTACAAAATCAGTTTCTCTTTCTATCTTTCTTTAATTACATATATATATATGTATATTTCTGTATTTGTGAAGGGTGATGGTTTGTATAATATTAAGGGATATTATTCATAAATAGAAGAGAGATTGGGGTGAAAATCCTGAAAGCTCTTCATATAGATTCGTTCTGCATTTCATAATTGAAGATGTGAAAAATAACGTAATAATATTCCATCATCCAGTGTGTGTACTCATGTCAAGATTTTAATGCTTGGGTCCATACTCCTATTGTGCTTGGAATCTTTCACCTCTTACTTGTTTGACTTCCAGAAATGAGTGTCATGAGTTAGGTATAAGGATTCAGGTAAGTGTGAGTTTGATGAGGCAGTGGAGTGGAAAAAACGATTTGTTTAATTTTTAATGATGGACAAATAGGTGTGAAGGGTAATGAGAAGTAGCCACTAAAGACAAATAGATGGCTGATAGAGGGCAAGAAGGAATTCTCCATAGTGAGTGATTTCTCTGAGAAATCAGGGGCAGATGGGACCCAGAGGACAATAGGACAGAGGATGTGTGGAATGCAGGTAGATTAGTGGGAGGTTAAGAAAACTACCATCTGGTGAAAGTTCTCATTTTAATGTAAGGTAAAAATGAAGTCATCAGCTGAGTTAGGAGTATTGGAGTTTCGAAAAGACCTTTCATCTCTCAGAGAGTAGGAGAGTGAGTTTATCAAAAACATTTAAAAGAGATGCCTGATGAACTCAGAGGTGTTCCATAAGGCTTCAGTGAGACCATGGTTGATGTATTCCTTGGTAAACTAAAACATATTGAAATGGTACTTCATCTACCATGTTCCTATAATTCTTAAAATAGATGAAAATAAATGATTCAGTGTTGAAATGCAGTTGTAAACTGACATGCAATCTTTTATCAAGTTTTCTGTGAATTGAAGTTCCATGTTTAACAAGTAGATTTGGTCAGTTAGTGAAACATTGATCATTAGAGGAAGCTAGACTTTAAAAAAATTTAATTTGTATATGTATAAAAGGAGTTCAGCAAAGATTCTTGTTCAGATTCTTAGCTGGCACACAGTAAAAATGGAACTCCAAAATTTTTATTTTCCAGCCCACTGATTCAGTCACACCGATGAGGTAAAAATAATTCAATCTGGTAAAACTACTTTAAACATGGCAATAAATCAATCCTAAAGCAACTTATAGATTCTTTTGTTTCTTTTTCTGACAGGTTCAGCTATTGGCATTATAACATTTCTGAATAACAAGAAACTATTTTGTAGGTATCATTTCAGTCTTGCTCACAAATTTTAAATGGTCCCAAAGTTCAAATTTTTGTTCAAAGTTCAAATTTTTGAGTAAGCCTTTAAATGAAAGGAGAACATACTGACTTGTGCTAGATCACTCAAAGTGATTTTGTTTCAGTTTACCATTTCAATTTTTTTTTCCTTTTACCATACATCACAAATACAACTCACTTCTCCCCAAATTCCACCTGTAGTCATTTAACAGATCCATTCCGTGACTTAGCAAACATAAATCCTTTACCTGGATTTTTTTCCAGAAATCTTGCCTCTATAAAACTTTTAACCACTCTAGATACAACTGAAGTACTGCCTCTGCCTAGAAACTTTTTCTAATCATTTCTACAAACCATTCTTTTTATGATGGTTATACGTGTGTGTGTGTGTGTGTGTGTGTGTGTGTGTATAAAATCAGCATCCTATCCATTTCTGAAAAATCCACCTCCTACCTGCTTCAGTGATTTAAATGTGATTTTCTTTATTTTATAAACCTTTGTCAATGGTGATTACAAGTTGGCATCTTATGGAAATCAAGCCAATTACAGTACCCTTTACCTTGCACTATAATTGACAGGTTTGGGTGTTAGCATCTAACTGAAAATAGACCAATCATTACCTTTCCCTGTAATTACTACGTGAAGCTGGAAAGGTCTGTGCCTTTCAGGTGGTGAAACTGAGCTGAGAAACGTGATCACGCTGATAACGTAGGTCGTAGCATTTCAGGTGATAATTATTGTCTCTTTCAAGTTTATCTGTAATTGCCTTATTTTTTTAATGATGACAAATATTACTTTAAAAACAAGAGTGGAGCTGGGGATGGGGGACCTAGTTAAATTTTGAAAACAAATGATACTGAAAAAGTTGTGTTTTTTTAAAAAAATTATGTTTGCCTAGCGACAATCAAGCCTCATAGGTTAACTTCCTGTGAAATCAGCTTCCGGTAATCTTGCAGCCTCTGGAGCAAGACCAGCTGGCTTACAGTTTCCCTGACTCTGCACTTACCTTCAGTAAGTTCTCTAACCTCTCTGAACCCCTATTTATTCATCTGTAAAACGGGGATTATAATAGTATCTTGTAATACTAATAGTATTTCACAGGTTTGCTTTGAGGATTAAAAGGTAACATATATAAGGAGCTCAGGGCAAGGACAACAAGACCTTAGCAGAGGTTCGCTGTTACTTCTACAGGACGAGGTTTTTTTTTTTTTTTTTTTTTTGCGGTACGCGGGCCTGTCACTGTTGTGGCCTCTCCCGTTGCGGAGCACAAGCTCCGGACGCGCAGGCTCAGCGGCCGTGGCTCACGGGCCTAGCCGCTCTGCGGCATATGGGATCTTCCCGGACCGGGGAATGAACCCGTGTTCCCTGAATTGGCAGGCGGACTCTCAACCACTGCGCCACCAGGGAAGCTCTAGGACGAGATCTTTTACCCGACCTTTCCATAATAACTCACTGTGAATGTGCTTTATTTTCTCTGTGAAACATGCTGACTTTTGTCTAGTTCATTCTAAAAACTAAAGGTTAGTTGATTCCTCTTTGGTACGCCTATATGCTTCTGCTTTCACAAAATGAGTATTTTCTTCCCAAGAACTAGTTTTGTTTGTTCTCAATCGTGTTCCTTCTAAGGGTACTTTTAAGTATAATTTTGCAACTTAATAAGATGTTATGGAAAGCCATTGAAATATGACTGTGAAAAGAAATGCTAATAGCTGAAAAAATATTTCAAAATTGGATTTATGCAAAATAACTGTAAAATTTTGGAGGACATATAAAAATCTAGAAGATTTTACACTGAAAGTAGCTCTGTAAAAGTCTTTCTTCTGAACCAACACTGAAGACTGTAGATTATGATTTCCATGGTGTATTTAAAAAAACAACAACATAGAACTCAAAAGGGAAGAACTTGCCACTTTATGCAAAATGTCATATAAGGTCAAATTGACATTCTTATGGTTAAAGTAAAATATTTAGAGTGTGTATGTACACATATATATGTAAAACATTATATATACATATATAGTATATATATAATAGTATATATAGTGTATATATATATTATATAAAAAACTTTTAATGACTTCACATTTAATAAAATTTTCCCTTTAACCTGTCAATTACACATCTTGATGGCACCAGATAAATAAGCTTCTACTAGATTTGCTTCCAGTTGGAATCATATTCATTTAGAGTGGTTGCACTTATTCTCTGTCGATCTCCCCAGATTGACCAACCTGGCATAATATCTGATTAATATTCCGAGTAGAAAAAATAGGATACTTGATAACTTTATTCAATTAGTAGATCAGTCAAGCACAGCTGAAACTACTTTTGAGGAATTAAAAATCAGGATCCTTGAGGAAAAAAACGTAGAAATCATTATTTTATCTGCAGATTCTACTTAAAGATTTTGTAGATAGTCTAGAGTCAGATATTTTATCATTCCTTTCACTGTGTCATCTCAATTCTTTCTCAGTTCCGAATTAAAATACAGTTGTCCTAATGCAGCAATCAGACCTCATTCTTATCAGATGTTCTTACCTCCCGTAACTCCTTCAGGATTTACTAATTTTCTCTCCAAGCTCCATACCACTGGTTCCTGTACTGTAGAGAGCCTCAAAATATCTTGAGCAGCTTGTTAAAAATAAAGATTCACCAGTACTTACCCCAAAATTACCTGTATCAGAACCTCCAGTTTGTTTGATTCAGATACCAAATTTTTGGCAGGATTGTTCTACTTTATTTAATAATAATTCTAAATATTGTAACACTATATCAGTATAAACAAAAAATCTTCTCTTATTTTCTGTATTTTTCTCCTTAGCTTGGTAAGAGCCATTTTTTTGTTGTTGTTGAAGTATAGTTGATTTACAGTGTTGTGTTAGTTCCAGGTATACAGCAAGGTGAATCAGTTATACACATACACACGTGTGTGTATATATATATTTCTTTTTTCTTTTTCAGATTCTGTTCTGTTATAGGTTATTACAATATATTGAATATAGTTCCCTGTGCTATTCAGTAGGTCCTTGTTGTTTATCTATTTTATATATAATAATGTGTATATGTTAATCCCAAGCTCCTAATTAGCGGTCATTGGGAGAAAAGTTGCAGAAAAGGAAACAATGTATAAATCCATACCTGAAGTCTCTGCGATCTCTATCTTGGTCTTTGAAACCTTATTTGAAACAAGTGATTACAGGAGACATTTCTGAGACTAGAAGGTCATAGAGGGTCTTGAAGAGTTGAAAGCTTGATTTCGCATAGATTGCTTCATCGAGATTAAAGAACTGGTCCAGAAGGTCATAGTGGTTAAAGGATTAGGATTCGTTCAAATAAATGGTCAAGAATAAATAGACTACATTTAAATAGGAGGAGGGAGAAAGCCTAGACGAGATAGTCTGGGGAAGAGCCTGGGCAGATCTAGTGCCTGGTCCATCATTAGATTTAGCATGTGGCATGAGGACAAGAAATAGAGTGGGTCAGGGATTACTGAAAAAGAGAGGTAAAATAGATGTAAAATTCGTTTAATTTACTTTTTAAACTTTGAAAACTCTTCTTGTATTTATATACAGACATTTAGAGGCAACTCCCACCCTTTTTATGGTCTGTTAACAGTGTTGTACATGAATCCTTATTCACACTTTTGATAATTTTCTTAGGATACATAATATTTTAAAAGGTTTTGGCATTCTATGACTAACTAGAAACATTATATCAAGTTACCCTGGTTTGCAATATTTTTGTTTTAATTTTACTATTAAAATGATTGTTCCATCAATAGTTACACTGGTAACATATTTTTAATTTTTAGAACACTATGATATTTTTGATTTGTAAAGCATGCTTCCAGTTTTTAAAATTTATTTAAAATTTTTATTGTATAGTTGATTTACAATATTATATTTAATAATATAATATATATAATATTATATATGTACAACATAGTGATTCAATATTTTATAGATTATGAACATTTACAGTTATGATAAAATATTAGTATATTCCCTGTGCTGTACAATATATACTTCTGGCTTATTTTATGTATAGTAGTTTGTACCTCTCAA
Organism: Phocoena phocoena; assembly: GCF_963924675.1. NCBI lineage: Eukaryota > Metazoa > Chordata > Mammalia > Artiodactyla > Phocoenidae > Phocoena > Phocoena phocoena. Next base: position 18,144,142 of record NC_089239.1, on the reverse strand, counting down.
TCTGTGACTCCTATCATGCACCTTCCCCTCCCCTCTCCCAGTTGGTAACCACTAATTTGTTCTCTATATCTGTGAATCTGTTTCTCTTTTGTTATATTCATTCATTTGTTTTAGTTTTAAGATTCCACATATAAGTGATAATATACAGTATTTGTCTTTCTCTGTCTGCCTTATTTCACTAAGCACAATACCCTTCAGATCCATCCATGTTATTGCAAATAGCAAAATTTCATCCTTTTTTTATGGCTAATATTCCATTATGTATATATACCACATCTTCTTTATCCATTCATCTGTTGATGGACATTTAGGTTGCTTCCCATGTCTTGGCTATGGTAAAGAATGCTGCTATGAATATTGGGGTACATGTATCTTTTCAAATTAGTGTTTTTGTTTTTTTCCAGATATATACCAAGGAGTGGAATTGCTGGATCATATCATAGTTCTATATTTAGTTTTTGAGGAACTTCCATACTGTTTTCCAAAATGGCTGCACCAATTTACATTCCCACCAACAGCACCCTTTTTTCCATATCCATACCAACATTTATTTGTGATCTTTTTGATGATGGCCATTCTTAAAGCTGTGAGGTGATAATTCGTTGTGGTTTTGATTTGCATTTCTCTGGTGATTTAGTGATGTTGAGCATTGTTCATGTCCCTGACGGCCAGCTGTATGTCTTTTGTGGAAAAAATGTCTCTTCAGGTCTTCTGCCCATTTTTAAAAAGTCTGTTTGTTTGCTTTTTTTGGTGGGGGGACATTGAGTTGTATGAGCTATTTATTAAGGTTGGATATTAACCCCTTATCAGTCATATAACTTGTAAATATTTTCTTCCATTCAGTAGGTTGTCTTTTTGTTTAGTTGATGGTTCTCTTTGTTGTGCAAAAGATTTTAAGTTTAATTAGGTCCCATTTGTTTATTTTTGCTTTTGTTTCCTTGACTTTAGGAGATAGATTGAAAAAATATTGCTATGATTCATGTCAGTGAATGATCTGCCTATATTTTCTTCTAGAATTTTTATGGTTTCTGGTGTCACATTTAGATCTTTAATCCATTTTGAGTTTAGTTTTGTATATAGTGTGAGAAAATGTTCTAATTTCATTCTTTTACATGTAGCTGTGCAGTTTTCCCAGCACCATTTATCGAAGAGACTGTCTTTTCTACATTGTATATACTGTCCTCCTTTGCAATAGATTAATTAATAGATTAATTCTAACCCTATTTTCTTAGAGGTTCACAGATTTGTTCTCCTTTCCTGCAAAATACGTGTTGTCCACTAATATTATTTCCATTTTCCACAATATGAGAAATATCTTCTAGATACTGGCCAAAGGAATGTTAGGAAAGCTAATAATCTTTATTTCTGAAGTATTTTGTGATGTATGTGATTGTGTATATGTTTAAGTTGTCATGAACATAAGACTATATACATTTTTGTGGGAATTTAGGAAAGTCTAAATTAAGTAGACTCCATTTGCAACACAAGGAGAGGCTCAACGTTCTGAAAAACTCTTTGTGAATAATGGGACAAAGAGTCAGCTGTGTAAAATACATTGCTGGGATGGGAAATGATATACCTGTAAGTAGTACCCATGATTTTGAGGCCACCAGACTTGATCGATACTGCTCAGTATTCTTCTTCTGAATAGCTATTTGACAGAACAACAGATGTCTCATTTCTCTCATTGTGCTGGACCTTACTTGAAGAAAAAGTTCTGTAGAGCCCTGTGTAATCAATTGTCCCAGTTTTCATTTTTGCTACTGACCTTTGGTTGTTGAAAAATTAAGTTGGCTACAGAAAGAAAGTAAATTTCAAAGAAAAGAAAGTGGGATATAGATGAAATAAAACTTCTGTCTGCATTCCCATTCAAAAATATATTGTTTTGCATATCATAGCCCTATAATTAATCCTGAAGATTATACAGATTTTAATATGATGTAAAAACATCATATCTTTCCTTGGGAATCTTTCCTTGACTGCTACCACTACAAGTATGAGTTTGCTATGAGAGTAGAATGCCATTCATACTCAGTAGAGGATTATGCCTTGTTTTGCCCCCAAACCAGACAGGACACATTCATCTATAGGATGAACAATGTAAATATGTATTCTATTTCAAAATATTCAGACTCTTCATTCTTACGTATTATCTAATATAAATACCAGGATGTTTTAAAAGTTCGATCTGAATTAAAATACTAAGTAAGATTCACTGAGACAATGAATTTTAGAAACTGTATACAATGTCTGCATCATCAAAAATCATAAGCCTTATAAATTTCTAAAAGAACCCTTAACTATAAGTGATTTAACTGAGATGTAGATGAATCCTAAGAAACAGGAAGAAAATCCAGAATGTTAAAAAAAAGGAGCAAGAACACACAGGCATCTCTAGGTAGAAAAAATATTTTTTTAGCAACAGTTTTTTCATACTGATATAAGAATGCTCTTCCTGAAGCAGGACTCAGTGCCTGAGTTTGGAAAATTAGTCCTGATGTTGTAAGTTGTTACAGCTCAGAGTTGTAAGAGTTATAGATAGTTGAATTCTATAAACTAAAGCTATCTCCAAGTGTGTGAGATTTCTAGTCACATCTTTACTACATTTACTCAAGTTGCTGCCATACATAAAGCAGTGCATGAATCCATAAAACTTACTGCCCCTGATCTTGAAAGTGAATAGAACACTTCAGTAGCACAAGCAAATTGGTTTTGAGAGCAAAGCAAAGAAAGAAATATCTCTGGGCCCTAATTTCATCTCTTACAGAAGGATACTTTATTTTTCCAGTGTATTAAGTGACAGATTATTGCTTTTAATGTATATTTCTACATCCTTTTTCCAAATAATATTTGTTTTTTGGTCTAGGTTTGCCTGTCATTATTCCCATTACACAATTATTGGCAATCAGTTAAAGTCAGTAGATATTAGGACATTTTAGCAGGAACATTTTGTTAATACATTTTAACTTAAAATGACTTAAAATAATTACATTTCTCTCTCTGTGACCTAGAATTTTAGGCAGTCAAAGACTTAAAGGGACTGATAATCACAATGTTTTAATAATATATACATATAACATATAAAGGCAGTTTTTCTCTGTAAATTTTGTATATCTTCCAAACAAATATATTTTAAACCATGTGGACATTTATATTCTCTGTATTTCTACGTAATGACTCTTCTATCATTTTCATTGATCTGTCTCTTTCCTTGATCCTGTGTCTTTGTAGCCACAATCCCTGAAAAATTATCAAAAATAGGAAACAGGATCAGTTCCTTGAAAGACACAATTTGCCAAAACTCACATAAGAAGAAAGGTACAATCTGATTATGCTTATATGTATTAAGGAAATGAATCAATATTTAATAACTTTCCAAATCAGAAAGCACAAGGCCCAGATAGGTACCCTGAGGAATTCTCTCAAACATTTAAGGAAGAAATTATACCATTTCTCTGTGATCTCCTACAGAAGATAGAAGCAGGGGGAATACTTTCTAACTTCCTAACGATGATGCCAATACTACCCTAATAACAAAGCCAGGCAAAGACATTGCAGGAAAAGAAAAATAAAGACCAATATCTTTCATGAACATAGATGCAAAAATCCTCAACAAAATATTAGTAAACCAAATCCAACAGTGTATAAAAAGAATTATGCATCATGACCAAGTAGGATTTATCCAGATATATAAGGCTGGTTTAACCTTGAAAAATCAATTAATGTAATCCACCTCATCACCAGTCTAAGAAAGAAAAATCACATTATTTAAATATATATAGATAAATTATTTGGCAAAATCAAACACCTATTTATGACAAAAACTCTTAGTAAACTAGAAACAGAGGGGAGCTTTCTCAGCTTGATCAAGAATATGTATAAAAAACTATAACTAACATCATACTTAATGGTGAGAAACTTGGAGCTTTCCCATTAAGGTCAACAACAAAGCAAAGATGCCTCCTTTTTAGCATTGTACTGGAGATACTAGCGAATATAAAAGGACAAGAAAAGGATATAAAAGGCATATAGATAGGGAAGATAGAACACTTTGTTCACAGATGACATGATCACCCATGTAGAAAACATGAAAGAATTAATTTAAAAAAAAACCCTCCTGGAATGAATAAGAAATTATAGCAAGTTTTCAGGACACAAGTGTTAATATTACAAAAGTCAAGGACTTTCCTATATACCAGGAATGAACAAATAGGATTTGAAATAAAAAATACAATACCATTCCAATAAATGCATGGAAAGATGCTCAACATCACTAGTCATCAGGGAAATGCAAATCAAAACCACCATGAGATAACACCTCACATCTGTTAGAATGGATATCATCAAAAAGACAAGAAATAACAAATGCTGGTAAGGATGTGGAGAAAGGGGAACACTTGTGCACTGTTTGTAGGAATGTAAATTAGTGTAACCACTATGAAAAACAGTATAAAGATTCCTCAAAAAATTAAAAATAGCACTACTATATGATCCAGCAATCCTACTTCTGGGAATATATCTGATGGAAATGAGAACATGATATCAGAGAGATATCTGCACTCCCCTGTTAAATGAAACATTATTTACAATAGCCAAGATATGGAAACAACCTAAGTATCCATCAACAGATAAATGGATAAAGAAGTTGTGATAGATAGATAGATATACACATATACACAATCGTATATTATTCAACCACTGGACAGAAGGAAACCCTGCCACTTGCAACACGGATGGACCTTGAGGGCATTATGCTAAGTGAAATAAGTCAGACTGAGAAAAACAAATGCAATGTGGTGTCATTTATAAGTGGAACCCGAAAAAGCTAAAGTCATAGAAACAGAGAGTAGAGTGGTGATTGCCAGGGGCTGGGGGCAGGGGGAAAGGGAGATGTTGGTCAAGTGTACAAATATCCAGTTAGAAGATGAATAAGTTCTGGGGTTCTCCTGCACAGCATTGTGATTATAGTTAATACTGCTGTATTATATACTTGAATGTTGCTAAGAAAGTAGATCTTAAATGTTGTCATCACAAAATAGAAATGGTAGTTTTGTGATGTGATGGAAGTGTTAGCTAATGCTATGGTGGTAATCATTTTGCAACATATAAATGTGTCAAATCAACACACTGTGTACCCTAAACATACACAATACTGTATGTCAATTATATCAATAAGCTGGAAAAAACCCACAATATCATTTACATTAGCACCCCCCAAAATAAAACATGTAAATATGAATCAAACAAAATATGTACAAGATCTATATATAGAAAACAACAAAATTCAGATGTATGAAATAAAAGAACTACTAAAAAAATGGAAATATATTCCATGTTCATGGATAGGAGGACTCAATATTGTCAAGATGCCAGTTCTTCCCATCTTGATCTATAGATTCAGTTCCAATCAAAATCCCAACAAGTTATTTTACGGATATTGACAAACCAATTTTAAAGTTCATATGGAGAGGCAAAACACCCCAAATAACCCACACAGTATTGAGAAGAAGGAACAAAGTTGGATGAATGAAAATACCTAACTTCAAGACTTAACAAAGTTACAGTAATAAAGATAATGTGGTATTGGTGAAGGAATAAGCAGATAGGTCAATGGAATAGAACATTGAGCCCAGAAACAGACCCACATAAGTATAATCAACTAATCTTTGACAAAGGAGCAAAGGCAAGGCAATGGAACAAAGATAGTCTTTTTATGAAATAGTGCTAGAACATCTGAATGTTGTTCATAATGGAAAAAAACAACAGTGTAGACACAGACTTTACACCTCTCACAAAAATTAACTCAAAGTAGATCATAGACCTAAATGTAACATGAAAAACTATACAACTCCTGGAAGATAACTTAGCAGAAAATCTAGAAGACCTTGGGTATGGCAATGACATTTTTATATACAACACCAAAGTCATAATCCATGAAAGAAATAATAAGCTGGACTTCATTAAAATTAAAAACTTGTTCTGTGAAGTACAGTGCCAAGGGAGTGAGAAGATAAGCCACAGACTGGGAGAAAATATTTGCAAAAGACACATCTAACAAGGCCTCTAATCCAAAATATACAAAGAACTCTTAAAATTCAACAATAAGAAAATAAAGTTGATTTAAAAATAGGACAAAGAGCTTAACAAACAACTCACCAAAGAAGGTATACAGATGGCAAATAAGCATGTGAAAAGATGTTTCACATTATATGTCATCAGGGACATGCAAATTGAAATAATTAGACACCACTATACATCTACTAGCATGGCCCAAATCTGGAATAGTGACAACACCAAATGCTGGGAAGAATGGGGAGCAATAGGAACTCTCATTCATAGCTGGGGGAATTAAAAATGGTATAGCTGCTTTGGAAGACATTTTCTTACAAAACCAAACATAGTCTTAGAATATGATCCAGCACTCACACTCTTTGTTATTCACTCAAAGGAGTTGAAAATTATTGTCCATACAGAAACCTGCACTCGGATGTTTATAAAAACTTTATTTATAATTGCCAAAACTTGGAAGCAACCAAGATGTCCTTCAGTAGATGAATGGATTAATAAACTGTGATACATCCAGGCAATGGAATATTATTCAGTGCTAAAGAGAAGTGAGCTATCAAGCCATGAAAAGACATGGAGGAACTTTAAATGCATATTATGAAAAGAAAGATGCCAATCTGAAAAGGCTACATAGTGTACAATTACAAGCATATGACCTTCTGGAAAAGGCAAAACTATGGAAAACAGTGAAAAGATCAGCTATTGCCAGGGATTGGTGGAGAAGGGAGGAATAAATAGGTAGAGCATAATGGATTTATAGGGCAGTGAAAACTCTCTGTATGACACTATAATGGTGGATACATTTGTCCAAATCCATAGAATACACAACACCAAGAGTGAACCCTAATGTAAACTATGGACTTTGAGTAATAATAATGTGGCACTATAGGTTGATCAGTGGTGACATTGATTGTTAAACTCCCTATGATGACTTTGGTATTATGTGGATTACAAAACAAAACAGAAAGCATTTAGTCAATGGTTTGCAAAATGGTTATTAACATCCAAAGCCCAGCTTCTGAGTCAAAAGCCCAGCTTCTGAGCCCAGCTTTTGATCTCATGGGTCAAACAGATAAACTATTAAATGGAAAGTGGCCTCTGCTAACTGATATTGACAAATTATCATCACAAGTATATTTAGAAAACCACTGTAAATGAATTGGTTATGTTATATAGTTAGGATTCTATTTGAGAACTAATTAAAATGATGTACAAAATTAGAGCAAATGTTACTTTAAAATTTTGGTCATTTACTTTCTGACTCTGAATTAAGGGAAATAAAAATTTCAATTTGCTTTAACATATTTTTCCCTAGTATCGTTCATTTCTATATGAGACATTATTTGTATGAGACAAATGTTACTGAAAGGTTACAGATGTTATTATGAACAGAAATGGCCATAATAATCAGCATGAGTTCTGAATGCTGTAATTATTCACCTTCAGCATTAAGGATGGACTAAACTGAATTATAGTGGAAATATTCATTGTTGTGAGTGTATTTTATGCTCTTGATAGTTCAATATATCATGACACTCTACAAGGAAGAATTTGAGAAGAGGCCTAGCCTGCTTCAAATCTCTCTTTTTAATTTACTTTAGTGACTTATTTTGAGACTCAAAGTCACAGAAGTCAGAGTGCATCTTATGTCATTCTTATTCTGATAAAGCAGTATTTGACATTTTGAAAAATAACCTGCATGTAATCACAATCAGAATATATAAGGATTTTTAAATGGAAAAAAGTGCCTTTTTATTCAATCTGTTTTTTTTTTTTTCTAAGTCATTAAATGAACATCAAATTTCAGGAGATAAAGTTTAACTCAGTTTGCTTAGTGCATTTGTCTTCAGATTGCTTGGAATAGCAGGAACAGGGCAATCAGCCACTCAAAGATATGGCCTACTATCTAGCATAATGTGAATAAAAGAGATATTATACATATGAAAAATGATTTCAAGGGTAAATTCAATTTTATTTTTCTTAGAAGCTAGTGCTTTAAAGAAGTATAATATAGGAGACTGAACACACTATTGTAATACAAACTGAGGTATGAAAAGTGATCAAAAGCAAAGAAAAAAATGTCTAGGCAAGAAGGAAGATGGATGGTTAGAGTGAAAAGGTAGTAAAGACATCTGTATATGGCCTTTCCTCTGCAGCATATTTAGTCTCTACCTAACAGGATTAATCATTTATTTATGTATAAGTTTATGTTTATCACTCATTGGTAATTAGAAATGAATGTTTTGTTGTTATTTATCCGTTAAAATTAAGATGAGAATGTTTCACCATGTAATTCATTATAAGCATTGGGTTTACTGCTTAGCGGTGTTTCACAAGTACACATCAACAGTAACTAAATGCCTTGGTTTTTGTTTGTTTTTTTTTTACATTTTTTTTAACATCTTTATTGGGGTATAATTGCTTTACAATGGTGTGCCAGTTTCTGCTTTATAACAAAGTGAATCAGTTATACATATACATATGCTCCCATGTGTCTTCCCTCTTGCATCTCCCTCCCTCCCACTCTCCCCCTCCCACCCCTCCAGGCTGTCCCAAAGCCCCGAGCTAAAATCCCTGTGCCTTGCGGCTGCTTCCCACTAGCTATCTACCTTACTACGTTTGTTAGTGTGTATATGTCCATGACTCTCTCTCGCCCTGTCAAAGCTCACCCTTCCCCCTCCCCATATCCTCAAGTCCGTTCTCCAGTAGGTCTGCGTCTTTATTCCTGTCTTACCCCTAGGTTCTTCATGACATTTTTTTTTCTTAAATTCCATTTATATGTGTTAGCATACGGTATTTGTCTTTTTCTTTCTGACTTACTTCATTCTGTATGACAGACTCTAGGTCTATCCATCTCATTACAAATAGCTCAATTTCGTTCCTTTTTAAGGCTGAGTAATATTCCATTGTATATATGTGACACATCTTCTTTATCCGTTCATCTGATGATGGGCACTTAGGTTGTTTCCATCTCTGGGCTATTGTAAATAGAGCTGCAATGAACATTTTGGTACATGACTCTTTTTGAATTTTGGTTTTCTCAGGGTATATGCCCAGTAGTGGGATTGCTGGGTCATATGGTAATTCTATTTGTAGTTTTTTAAGGAACCTCCATACTGTTCTCCATAGTGGCTGAACCAATTCACATTCCCACCAGCAGTGCAAGAGTGTTCCCTTTTCTCCACACTCTCTCCAGCATTTATTGTTTCTAGATTTTTTGATGATGAATGCCTTGGTTTTTAATAATACTGTCCAGGTTCATAGGTGACTTAGAAGCGAGTTTTTGCTTCAGAATGTTGTCTGATATTATAGGTGACAAGGATCAAGTGAATTGGGAGTGGGAAAGGGATGACTCAGCTGTAAGATTATTTATTTGAGGTTAGAAGTAGTTATTATTCAATAACTAGACTAGTTAATAGAAAAGGAAGGCCATTTAACAGCACAGAATAAAGCAATGGAGAAAATCTAAATTCAATATAATTAATTAGTATATGTATGTATATGCATATATATGTATACATGCATAAATATACAAAATTCATTGAATGAATACATAATTTATATACATGTATGCCCATAGATATATAACTTATGTACTGATTCAAGCTTTTTCTAGTAGCTCTCATATTCCAGGCATTCTTTTAGGAGCTGGGGATAAAACAATGAACAAAAAAGGCCAAATACCTGTTCATACTGCCCTCGTGGAACTTGCATTCCACTGAGGACACAGCAATAACAGGATAAGTGAGCAAAATCCAATGTATATTAGCAAGTAGTTAATGCTATGGAGAAGATAAAAAGGAGGAAATGGTTAAGGAATGTTGGGAACGGGGTTGAACTTTTAGAAAGGTGTATTAGTTTTCTCTTGCTGGTATAACAAATTGCCACAAGTTTAGTAGCTTTGTAGCTGACAACAGAAGGAGACCAGTCAGCAGGTTACTGCAAGAATTTCTATAGAAGATAATGGTGGCCTGGTACAGAGCAGTAGTAGAGTGAGAAGGGAGACATAGTTGGATTCTGGCTATATGTCAAAAGCAGAGCCAGCAGGATTTGCTGGAGGTTTGCAGTAGCGTGTAAGTAAAAGTAGTTAAACAAGTCTCCAAGGTACTTTTGGCTTTAATACTTGGAGAAACTCAGTTGCCCTTTATTGAGATGACTGACATTATGAGAACATTTGTGCTTTTGTTGTTGGTGGGAAGTAATACTCAGAGTTAGTTTGCTAATATGTAGAGCTTAAGATGGCTGTTGGATATTCAAATTAAGGATGACTAAGGGTCGAATATATGAGTCTAGGGTTCAGGGAGGACATATGTATTAAAAAATGACAGATTATGTATGATTTTCAAAGCCATGAAATTGATTGAGGTATTCAGTCATGAGTTTAGGTAAGAAATAGAAAAGATTCAAGAATTAAACACTGGGATACTCCCAACAGAGATCAGGGGAAGGAAGAAGAACCATCAGAAAACACTGGGGCACAAAAGAGAAGAACCAGATTAGTGTAAAGTCCTGATAACCTGGAGCAGAAAATGGTTCTGAGAGAGAGAACTGCTATGTGATGCTGCTGTATGTCAAGAGAGGAGAAGGCTAAGAAAGATCATGGGACTTAGTGATGCCAGAGATGTTGTTGATAAAAACAGTTACAGTGGGAGGTAGAAAATAGAGGGACTAAAATCAGACACGACACAAAAAATGGATTATTTGTACACATTTTATTCTAAAAGAAAAATTGAACAGTAGCTAGAGGAGGAATGAGACGCAATGCAGTATTTCTAAGATAAGAGAAATAATTTAATATTTGGGGGGGACTAATCACTATGAAAAACTATGGTAGGAAAAAAGGAAGAATTTCTAGAAGAACATCCCTAAGTATATATGGGAAGAGGTTGGGATCTAATACTCAAGTAGACAGCTTAGCCTTAGGTAGTAGAACATGCAGTATATCCATAGTTAGAAGAAAAAAAGCAAAATATATGTGTATAGATGCTGAAACTGTAAGTGGTGGTGATATCTTGTAGAGGGTTTCTTCTGATGGCTCAGTGTTCTCAGTGAAATAAGAAATAACACCATCTCATAGAGAGAATGGGTTTTGGTGTTGTACATTTGAAAAGAAAAGGAAGTGGAGGGATAGATGGATTTCAGAAATATAGAATGACTTTGTGTCACCATTACGGACCTCTCCGAAGTTAGTGATGGGGTTTATAGAGACTAGTTTTCACGGCTTTGTGCTTTTTTCCAGCCACGTTCAGCTACGAGAGAGCAGACAGACAGTATGTGGGGAACCCAATTTAGCTAGAGTTATGGTTTAACCAAAGGGCTATGTCAAAGTGATAGAGGCAAGGGGGTTTTGTTAACATCCAATGGATTCTCTATCATATTTAACCACATGTAAGGAGAGTAATTAGGGCATTATGGGGATGAGGGACCACAAAATAATGCTGTAGTATCAATGGAGTAAAAGTCTTGGTAGTCTTGGATTCATGAACACCATGTGTTACTATTTCTGCCCCCCTCCTCTGACTTTCCCTTTTAAGTCACATGGCTTGCACTATCGCTTTCTTTAGGACTCTGCTTAAATGTTTTATTAATGAGGTCTTCCTTACCAGCCTTATAGAAAAGAGTCCCAACTACATGGCCCTCTTTATTTCCCATATTTTTTTTGTTTTTCTTTCTAGCACTTATCAATCTATGGTCTATTCATATACTTGCTTGTATATAAGTGTAGCTCTCCCCACTAGAATATAATCTTCACAGTGTGGGAACTTTATATTTTTGTTCACTTTGTTTCTCCATCTTCTATAACAATACCTGGCACCAAGTTGGCACTCAATAAACAGTTTTAGGAATGGATGATACAAGCCTTTTGAAATCCTCAAGGATGATGTAGGTAAATCAAGACAGGAAACAAAGTTGGTAGACCACATCAGCTACAAGGTAAGGCCATGCTTTGAGGCTTGCCATTTTAACATTAGCAAAATTAAATTCCCTCATCCAATTGATTTGTAGTGAGATTTCATCCAAGAAGCCTGCAAGTATGGACAGGCCTGGAATTTTGAAGGGGATGTGGGTGCAGAAGCTGACAAAATTTTCCAGTTGAAGAATTTTTCTCCTACCGTATCCTCCTGAAGATCATTTGTGAGGAGAGGTGGTTGAGTTATTCAGAATTGCGCTTTTTTTGTACTGCTTCATTATATATTTGACGGCACTAAATACACCTGATTGTTTCTCTCAGATTGAGGAGATGTTATAAAACATTGTGAGTGGGACATCAAGTTTACTTGATAAACAGTAGAATTCCTGAAAATCTTGGGTGTACATTTGAAGTTTTTAATTATTAATTCAGAGTAAAAAAACTAAGACTGATTGGGTGATTTCTCTCCAGTATAATTCAGGGGTGCAGGCATGTAGGAGGGAGGTGCTTAGGTTTATCTAGGGTGGCGTTTTTACCAGGCAAGTACCATGGACCGATGCAAGGGTTTAGGAAGTTGAGGTTCTTTGCAGGCAAGTTGTTATATGCCATGGACCATGGAATCGGAGATGAAAAAGGAGGAAAATAAAAATGAGAAAGCAATATGTAGTGAGGACATGAACTTGAATCTGCCTCTAAGACTATGCTTTTTTGACCATAAACCATGATCTAAAAGAAAATATCTACTGGCAACTATTGTATTTTAACCCCTCACAAAACAAATTAATATGAATACTTATAAATATCAAAAATTATTTAAAACATCACTAATTAAGTTTCTAATATATCTTATATTTGTTTCTAAGCTCTGGATTTGCAAGTTAGGTAAGGTATGTTCTCAGTCACAAAAGAACTCATAGTCTAATGGGAAACCTAGATGTGTAAAGGCTGAACCCCTTGGAAGCAGAAATCATCTTTCAAGTATTTGTTCGTTGCTCGTTTCTCCACCACATTCCAAAAGTTTTCAACATAACTGCACCATGAATTGTACTTATTTTAATCTCTGGAAATACCTCACATAATATCTTACACATATTTGATGATCAATAAACACTTGCTAATTAATTTACTTCAAAAAAACAAAAAAACCCCAACAAACATTTATTTCTCGCAGTTCTGAAGGCTGGGAAGTCTGAGATCAGGGTGCCAGCATGGTTGGATTCTGGTGAGAGCCCTCTTCCTGACTTAAAGATCATCGTCTTCTTGCTGTATCTTCAAGTGGCAGAGAGAGGTAGTTCTGGTGTTTCTTCCTCTTCTTATAAGGGCACAAATCCCATCATAGATGCCCCACCTTCATGACCTCATCTGAACCTAATCACCTCCCACAGTCCCCATCTCCTACTACCATCACATTGGAGTTAGGGCTTCAATATATGAACTTTGAGGAGACACAGACATTCAGTCCATAACAGAAGTTAAAGATACGTTGAACTTGAAATGTCATTGGGACACATAAGTAGAAATAGCTATAGGCACATCTTTAATCAAACTACAGATGATTATCTACAGCCTTCTGATCTTCCATTGCTTCCCATCTGAGCAAAGGACCCCACTATCTACTTAGCTACTCATCCTGGAAACTATAGGTGATCGTTTGCTCCTCAATCTCTGTTTTCCAACACAGGATCTTAGCAAATCAATCATAAAGTCATCTACCCCCCAAATATTTAGAATTCATCTACTTCTTTCTCTGCTCACTATGACCATCTTGACCCACTTCACACTGGCTCTTCCCTCTGTCATCAATCTCAGAATTACCACTCTCAAAAATGTTGGATGCTTCAAGAGATTATGGGCAGTATTTCTCCTGTATTTGCCTAATTTCCAACATTTTAGGGGTAAACCTTATTATCTCCTCCCTATTACTATATTCCAATCGATTCTGTACAAGAGAGGAGAAAAGTGCTAGAATAAACACTTTCATTCATGTTCAATTCCTAACCTACTCTGCTGGGTAATTCATTCCTAATGTATTTAGATTTAGAATCTGACCACTGTGGGGTCTCATTATTAGTTGATCATGTGCTATGATTTAAGGTGAGCAAAAGGCTGCATTCATTTTTTCTTGGCCTCCTGACTCACAGATTGGTAGGATGGCCAAGGCTGTCTTTTACTTTCCATCTCTAAGCCCTTTACTGACCTGGAGAGAACTGTGACTCAGAAGAAGTTAGAGGCTCAGTCATGCAGACTCCCAGAGGCCTGGTCTCTTGGCATTGAAGTTGGGTGCATAAGGTTGGCCTCTTCTGCAGTGCATTCTGCTCATGGTTTCATCTCCAGGTGTGGCTGCCACAGGGCTGTTGCTGTCACAACCCATGAAGTTCACATCCTGTGACTCAGCCTCTTTCTCCTCACTTAGGTGGTAAAACACATACTATGATCTCACTTCAAGTAATGTTTAAACAGCGGATGGCCTTAGTGTTGGGGCCTTTTGGTCTTATTCTTAAAATATATAAAACCCTGTATTGGAGAGTCTGTTCCTTGTACTATTGCATAGTGCCTCATGCTCTTCAAATACCTTTTCAAATTGTATGGAGACCATGAAATCTTGACCTTCCTTGCTTTTCCTCTCAGAAAGTGGGCATATTTGGACATATGTTCTAGAGTCATGATCTATAGGTGACATAAACTTTTATGAAAAAAATTGCAGCTAGAGAAAGGCAAAGCCAATTTATATTGCAGTCAGAATAACACCAGCACAGCCCCATTAAGGATTAGTCGGAAGAATATATAGATATTCACTATGCACTCAATAAGTCAATAGCCCAGTGAGAATTGAAACTTTTAAGAAAACATCAGTAGAAATGTGGGAACGTTGCTTATTGGAGAAATGTGTCAGCAACCTTGATCATCGTTTAGATTTAAATTTGATTTTTAGTCTTTGGGGTTTAAATCTTTGTTGCATCTTCAAAGTATCAATAGCTTGCTTCTGCTGAATCAAGTTCTCTGAATCTTGGGGCTTCAGTATGTTCCACCTGGTAGATATATTGATACGTATATATGTATGTATGTGTATACACACACACACACTTATTTCAGTGTTAATATTATCAGTCTTTGTTCAAATAATTGTTCCAAGGTTTCAGGAATATCAGAAATCTAAGGAGCAATTTTACATGTTCTTATATAATAATAATAACAGCAACAGCTGGAGCAAGTCTAGAATATGCCAGAAATTTTACATGGATCATATCTAAATCTTACTACAGTCCTGCAAACTCGGTGTGTGGGTCATGTGATATTTCGAGGTATTATGTTTTTTCCCTCTGTTTTCTTCTGAACACTCCCACCTCAACCCATTCTATATAAGCACATGGTTAGACTTATGTTTGTTGTTTTGAGTGAGTTTTGGGACAAGAAAGAATACAGAAGACTCCTGTGAATCTTCCTAAATTCCAGAGATGGGAAAAGATTGGGACCTAGAAAGTTTTTCCAGCCTAGTGTGAAGGGAGATGGTGAAAATGGAGTGGTTTTGGGGGTCTCAGCACACAGGGGACATGCCCTGGTTTCCAGCAGAGAAGGCAGAGGGCCAGCAATATTTCTGGAGAAAAAATGCCTACAAAAGCCATATAGGCAAGTGGGACCACTGGCAACCTCAGAGGAAGACCTCAGAGCCCCAGGCAGAGCTTGGACTCATCCAGAGTGTCTGGGTCCTCAAAGTCATGCTGATGGAGGGAAGAAGGACAGTACTTGTCAGGATAGATGACTCTTGGACCATATGGCACGTGGCTTGGAACTGCATAGGGTTTTAAGATAGAGGCACAGATTCTGAGTAAGGGATAGAAATACTTCCTAAAACACTCTGAATAAAATAGAATTTAGCCAATCCAGTATGATAGCTCTTTCTTGACTTTCTGATTTTTTTGCAATAACTAAGGAAAATTACTGAAAATACCAGAGGTGTTTAGAGAATATATTAAATTGAATTGAATTAAACAATGAGAGTAATTTAGTGATCTAATCACTTTATTCTCATAGAACAATACCCTCTGTCTTGCATGTATCTGTTTTTCAGGTGTTATATATTTTTTGAATCCTCATCTGAATCAGACTCTTATCTAATTGAAAGCATATTGGACTTAGACATTGTAAAAAAGTGTAATTTTTCATGATTCCTTTCTGTCATGAATTTAGTGAGTGAAGTTTGTTCTGCATTTTAAGGAATGCAATTGCAGCAGCTGGCAGTCATTACAATGCCTATAAATTTCTACCCTAATGTATTTCTATTGTTATATTTTGCTTACAAAGATTTTAGTGTCACTTTATTTAATTGAAATCAAATGATGTTATTTACTTTGTAGTGATGCAAAAAAAATTGCATTTGTAAGCAACTGTTATTCAAATTGAATTTTCTTATAGAATGCTGGAAGTCTTTAGTGCAGAACATTTTACATACAAATTTAAAACAAGTGCTAAACTGTGACATATACTCGGCCAGACCAATAATGAAGATGATATGGTAGCTGAGATTGCAATTGATTATGTGCAAGGAATTGTTGAGTCATCAGATGACACAAGATTCAAAAAATTACCCTAAAAGTGAAAAGAGCAGTATCTGATATCTACAGACATTATCACTTTGTTTAATATATTTAGTAAAATAACTGAGTGAATACTAAGACAGTAATATCCCACAATGGTCTTTATCTTTAGCAGCATTGTATGATTACTTTTGGATTTTTAAAAATATTAAAATGCATATTCTGGAAAAAATTCAGAAAAGCACCTATAAATTGACCCCCTTCCTAGAGGAGGTGCTTGTTCACGGTTGACCCTATGAGTTATTTGTGTTATGAGTTAAAACAGATTTGGAATTATTTCTGATCTAATGCTAATGTCTGAAGCCATTCTCCAACTGTGGAGTATCTGGGGACTTTGGTAAACAGTTCTGTAAATTCCCTGCCTTCTTAGCTGGATGATCATGTTTTTCTTTTGTCTTTATGTTCAAGTGGTGACACTGGTTCTGATGTTAGAAGGTTCTTGCAATACCTAAGGAAACTGAGGAAATAAATGGAATACGTGTTCTTTATGTTCTCTCTTTCTCAATCCTCTAGTTGGAAAAATAGCTTAAATCCAAGTAAATTTTGCTTTTGGTTCTAGAATGTTTTGTTAGATTCTAAAATGACCACAGATCTCTCCCATCCCTGCATGTACATCTTTTTGCAATGTGAATTTGCTACTCATCCCATTTGAATCTAATTCTGGACAAGTGACTTGCTTTGGCCAATGGGACATTAGCAACTGCAATGCAAGCTGAGACCTTTTGTCACTAACCCTTCCTTGCTGCCAGGAACCCATTTCCCACCGTGTGATCAGAGAGAATGAGAGATCATGTGAAGAGAGACCCTAGCTGTCCCAGCAATGACTGAGGCCATCCTTGTCCTTTAAGCCCCAGTCAGCCAGCTGAGACCATAAGAATCTCCAGATGAACTCACAGAATGTGAGGAGTAACGCATGTGTGCTGTTTGAAGTCCCCACATTTTGCTATGGTGTGTTATGAAGCAAAAACTGATAGGATTCTATTTTGAGAGGAAGTGGAGTACTGTAATAATGCAGTGCAAATACCGTATCACCCACTGCAAGCCCATCTGTCTGACCTTGTGCTTTGACTCCTAGTTATTTTCGATTCCTCAAAACTTAAACTCAGATGGAGAGTTCAAAACCCTTAATTCCTTTGCTCTCATTATGATAGTAGTTCCCAATCCTGACTTTTTAGCTTAGGTTAACATCTCACTTGCTTTTGGTAATTGCCTACACTCTGAATTGAAAATAGTACTTTTCTTTGACATTCATTTTTAGGTAGCATCTGTGGGTGTATTTGTTAAAAGTCCTTTTTCCAGTCATAGTGGCATGACCCTCCACGTCGTAAGTCCTTTATATGTCTGCTGGGCTCCCGAACTTGAATCCACAGAGGTATTTCTTAGACTTTTTCTGGTCTGCTTCAATTTGACCCTCTGCCCTTCTCTCTTGGTGCCTTAAACACTACTTGTATACTTTGGCTCAGGCATTTGGCTTATGAAGTAATTTGAGGAAACACATCTTTGAAGGAAGCGTTATTGTTACTTGGACCTACATGAAACCAGGCTAAACAATGGCCTTGTGTTATGATTTCAAGTATGTTCAGTTATTCCTTTCTAAATAAATTGTCATTGTGTCTAATTTTTTTATCATTAAACTCACTGCTTGGAACAACATTTCCTTGGTTTCCAGCATTCACTAATTTCATATTAGAAAGAGCCACTTATTAATTTCCTAGCAAAGGAAAGCATAAGAAAATGTAACTCAGAAGGAATGCTTTGAAAAGGAGAGGGATAGGAGTGGAGATATGCATTTCATGGAGTATTCTTTAATAAAATCAATATGGTAGAAATATTGGAGTTACAGAGACCAGCGTTCAAATATGCTCTTCACTATTACTAATTATTTTTATGACCGTGGGCAGTTAAAATACTTTAAGCTTCATTTTAAAAAATTGTATATTGAAGCTGATACATAGTTCAAAATGTTGTGAGGTTCACTTGAGATATGTGTAAAGCGCTTAGAATAGCTCTTAGGAGCTAGAAGGACCTCAAAGCACTGAGATTGATGCCTGTGCCTCTCATTAGTTGGGTGGGGCTGTGAGGAAAAGGCTTGTGGGGGGGCGGTCTCTTGGATTTGAAGGAAAAAGAATGAATCAAAGATGAGGAGGAACATGATAAAGACAAAATTTGCTTCCTTTGTGGTTTTACCTGTATCTAACCCATGTCTTAATGTATAAAAGACCTATGTATGGGCGAAATAAGTAAGAGGACAATACCTGAATTGAAGAGTGCAAATTTTTACCTGTAATAAGAAAAAACAAAAGTCTTAATCATAGAAGAATTCAGTATTGGAATGATTTACTCAAGGAAGTTGTACAGTATGTATGCATGTATGTATGCATGTACACATGTATTTTATATGTATATGTACCTATCAGTCTTTAAGAAACAAATTCAGTCATGGATCTGTTCTGAAACAAGTTAAAATTCCAGGTTAACACTTGGCATCTTTCTGGTTTATAAAAATATATGGATTCAGGTAGAATAAGGGAAGTCATTATCTGCCATGAAGTATTGCCTACGAAAGATCTGCTTCCCTCTCCCACCCCCTCACAGTAGAGCAGAAGACTAATTGAACAGATTCAGACATGCATTAAAGACATACCATAGTACAGAAAATACTGTCCAGATAGATTTAAATATTGCTTTTCCCATTCCAAAAGTTTATATTTACATGTGTGATATCTGCAGGTTTGCACCTGTTGATTTTGTTTTTTCGCGGTACGCGGGTCTCTCACTGCTGTGGCCTCTCCCATTGCGGAGCACAGGCTCCGGACACACAGGCTCAGCGGCCATGGCTCACAGGCCCAGCCGCTCCACGGCATGTGGGAACTTCCCGGACCGGGGCACGAACCCGTGTCCCCTGCATCGGCAGGCGGACTCTCAACCACTGCGCCACCAGGGAAGCCCTGCACCTGTTGATTTTAATGCCTCGATTTTTAGTTAATACTTTTGACTGCATCATTTTCTTTGTCTTTTGGAATATTGAAATGGAGATGTTTCTATTAAAATACTTATAGAATTATTTTCAGTCAAAGCCTTGAATACCAAATAACAACTGGAGGTTTTAGTATGTTTCTTAATGTTTTTTTGTATTTTCCCAAGTAAGTATTTATTGCTTTAATAAATAGGAAAATTAAATATGACGTTTTAGAAGTTTAAGAAGCAAGGTTATAAATGACTTAATCTAAAATCATATAGTAAATCAAAGTGAGAACTTTGCAAACTTTAAACTTTAGAAATGTGTGCTTATTTTAAAACTAGTGTTCTTAACATTCTTGTGAAAAAAATTCTTGATTTAAACATCTTACATATAATCATACAGTAAAAAAAGTAGTGTTTTACTTTTTTGTGCTAAGACTACAGGTGATACTGCTCTTCATTCATTATAATTTTCTGATATAATTATGTTTAAAATTTATTAAAAATATGTATGCCAGAAGATTATAAATTAATAAACTTTAAACAGTTTACAAGACAGTACCTTGCATCACGTTACTATTTAAAGAGACAGCATTTGGGGCTTCCCTGGTGGCACAGTGGTTGAGAGTCCCCCTGCCGATGCAGGGGACATGGGTTCATGCCCCGGTCCAGGAGGATCCCGCATGCCGCGGAGCAGCTGGGCCCATGAGCCATGGCTGCTGAGCCTGCGCGTCCAGAGCCTCTGCTCCACAACAGTGAGAGGCCCGCGTACTGCAAAAAAAAAAAAAAAAAAGAGAGACAGCATTTGAACTTCTAAGTCTTACTGACTCAAACTTTTAAAAGCCTTACAGTATTTTGTGGGGAACAGGCAGTAATGATTGACAAAAATGTAGAAGTGTTACGTATATGAGAAATGAAAGAATTCTATTCATAGTTTATTACTATTGACTATTTTCTTAATTGCTCAATTCTTAATTACTTTGAAAATATTTAAAATAAGACCACTTTTCATTTGCCAGTTAGGCTAAGTGTTATGGTATAATTTATATATATATATTTATATCATGATATAAAGTATTATTTGTTTCAGGAAGGTAAAAATATGAAACTTTCAGTTGATTTACTGACTATATGCTAAATGTATTTTTTTATGATTATAAAATGTTTTCAGATCCACTGTCCTCATGACTATGGGACACAAGTTTCAACAAAGTAAAATGTATAAGAAAATAGAGTTCTACATGAAGAACTAAAACACAACTGATTCACTTTATTACCAATGAGGATAGAGTGCATGTTAGTCAGTGTCTTTTGAAAGGGTAATATCTGAAGTTGAAGGGAATAATGAGTAGTGTTTTCATTACTCTTTGTTCATATTTCTATGCAAAGGTAAATTTCTTTAATAAGGCCTTCTGCTTTAATAGATAGTAATTTCAATGCAAATCACCTTGAGTCATTTGTTCTCTCAACTATAAACATTATAATTATGAGCACTGGAAATATAATTTAAAGCATTATGGTCTGATACAACAAAGCCTGTAGTATTAACTGGAAATGGTCTTTGGCAGTGGGACTTTGACAGAAGAACTGCTGCTTCCCCTCCAGAGCCCTCCAAACCCCATCTGTCTCAAGGGAATTTACTCCTCACATCTTCAGGAAGAGTCAACCTCTCTGCAGTTAATGGTGAGTGGAATTGAAATGAAAATCAAAATTCCTTTGAAGTTCTGGAATTAGATACCTCATTTCTTTTTCTTTACCGATGTCTGTATTTACTGCTTTCCCTAGAACCCGATTCACTGAGATTGTGAGAGCACGCTGATCAGAATGTCTTGGTACTATGTTTCATTTTACTTCAGTACATGCTAATATATCTTCCATAATTCCATTGCCAGAAACAATCTTCCCAAGCACAGAAAAATTATGACATTTCTGTGCTATCTATATTAACTAATCAGTGATATAAATTTGGTTCAGTCTGGATTTCCTTTTATTAAATACATTAAACACAGAGAAAGCACTTTTACTTTATAACACAAGCATATTCAAGACATCTCCTGGATGTGTCGTTTCAGTTATAGAAGACAGTATATTCAGCCACTTATTGTTCATTTGATAAGACTCAGCCATGACCTCTTATGGGTGAACGATCCTGGCAGACGTTGAGAATGCACAGTGCACCTCAGCATGTAGTTGGAGAGGCAGGCAGGCCGACCGCCAGTTACAGAGCGTCATGACAGATATTCACAGATTATACAGCAAGTGATGTGGGAGCACAAAAAAGGAGTAATTAACTGTGTTTGGGAAATCAGAGAGAAATTCTGATTGTGTGTGGGGGGGGTGGGGGGGGTAGGTGTGGTGTGGGGTGGTGGGAGTGATGTTTGAACTTGCTCGAGGTATGTGATATTGTATTCTCCAAGTGAGCAAATGAAATTGGGTTGGTGAAGGGGAAATGTAATTTGTAGTATGTAGTGGTCAAGAACTTGTAGTTAGGAGTTGGCAAATTTAATTTGCATCCCTGTTGTATCACTTAATACACGTGTGACCTTGACAAGTTAGTTAATCTCTCTGAAGATAAATATAAATAAAAATAATACTTATTTCGTAAGCTTCTTATGCAGATCAAGAGACCTACTTATAAAATACTTAGCAGCGTGGCTGGCTTGTGATAAACAATCACCCCATGACACCTAATTTATATAGGGTCGAGAGTCAAGAAGTATTAGTTAAATATTCACACAAATAATTAGAGAAATAGAGGGCCAAATGTGTTGATTTATGTTGAATATAACTTCTAGAATAATTAAAAATAGAATGAAATGTCTGTATGCCTTCAAAAAAACCAAAAAAAATTCATATAGCAAAAGTAACCAGTTTAACTAAAGATGAACTTCTTATAACGTTATATAAGAGAACGAAGCTCAAACATATTCATCGTGACAGTCAAAGTAAATTAAAGCTTCCTGTTAAAGATAGAGATATTCAGATGGTGTCAAAAATTACTATCCATTCATGCTTTATAAGAGATTCATGTGAAAAAATAAACTTGCTAGATTTCTAATGCAGAAATAAAGAAGAGAAATAATATGAGGTGCAATAAAATTCAAGGCCAAAAGCATTAAGGTAGAAGATGTTTGTCTTGTGTATGTAAATTTAACCAGTGACTATTGGCCAGAGCACCTATGAGTGGCCTTTCTCTGTGGACTGGGCTTCCTCAGGAACTCCAAGGGCAAGCATCCTGAGAGAAAGAGCCAGATAAAAACCAAGCCACCTTTGATGACCCAGCCTTGGAAATTAGGGTAACTTATCTGGTATTGCATTTGTGAAGGTTGTCACAGTCTCCCTCCCCCATGTGGGATGGGGGGAGATTGCCTTCACCTCTTGATGAAGGAGTGGCAAAGTTCTGAAGAGCATGTGTAACCAGAAGTAATGCTCTGACCATTTTGGGAAACCACAGTCTATCACAGCCTCACCATCTGGCAACAAAAATTCTCATCCTTCAGGCAAGCAAAATCCACTCATCCTTTCCCCCAAGAACTCCCTAACATCTCATTCCATCATGACATCAGGCTGTATTGCAATTGGATGTTACCAAATAATTGATGTTTAAGAATAGTTGAAGGTTATAGATGCAAAGCCTGCATACTTAGGAGCCATGAAAATCAATTTAGAAATTACTTGAAGCAATAAGAAAGTACAGTAAAATAGCAAGTTAATATATGCAAAAAATCAATAACATTCTTATTTACAAGCAATAGCAAGTTTAATGATAGGATAAGCAAATCTTCTTTATAATAGCATTTAAAAGCACGGTTAAAGACATGTTAATATTACCTAAAGTAAATTGTATTGTTAACAATATTAATGAGCCCTGGATAACTATTTGCAAATTACAATGAGAGGGAAAAGTTTAATATCTTTAATATATGATAAGCTCCTAAAAAGAAATAAGGTAAACATACCAAAAGGCAAAAGCAAAGGACATGACTAGGCACTGAGGAAAAAAAAGAAAAAAATAACAATGCTGGACCTACACTGCTTATTAGTCTCCTCTGTTCAATTCTGCTGACTGCCCTTCCTTTCACAGGTATTGATTCCTAATAAATATCTTGCACCCCAAGCTCAATTTTAGCGTCTGATCCCAGAGAACCCAAATTGTGACAATGATGCAAATTGAATATCATTTCTGGAGAGAGTTTTACATTCTTATGCATCCTCTTTATCCAGACATTTTTACAACTGGTAATTTTTTCTAAAGAAATAATATAAAATATACTTAGGAACTTAAGTTACATATGCAAGAATGTTCTTAGTTTGTATGAAAAGTGAAAAATGATATTTGTTTAAATGATTTATAATTTGGGATTAATTTAAATTAATGCTATTAGGAAAAAAATGTTTTAGCTATGCATATTTATTTATTTAAATAAGAGCTTACCGTATTGCTTTGCCAGTCATGAACTGTATGGTGTATATATATATATATAAAATGAATGTCTAGGGGGCAGTCCAAGATGGCACCATAGGAAGATCCTGAACTCACCTCTTCCCATGGACACACCAAATCTATAGCTACATATCAAACAATTCCCTCTGAAAAAGACCTGAAAACGAGCTGAACAGCTCTTTCACAACAAACAACAAAAGGACCACAGTGAGACAGGTAGAAGAGGCAGAGAGGCAGTCTTGCCAAAAACCCCATTCTCGGCGCAGTGACCCACAATCGGGAAGGATCTCACAAGTCTGGAGCTTGCCTCTGAGGAGATAGGAGTCTGTCAGGCACCCGTGAAACCTGCAATAGGGAGAGAAGCCGCCCAGATATCTGGCTTTAAAAACGAGTGGGGCTGGGGACTTCCCTGGTGGCGCAGCGGTTGAGAGTCCACCTGCCGATGCAGGGTTCGTGACGCGGTCCGGGGAGATCCCACATGCCGCGGAGCGGCTGGGCCCGTGAGCCATGGCCGCTGAGCCTGTGCGTCCGGAGCCTGTGCTCTGCAACGGGTGAGGCCACACAGTGAGAGGCCCGCGTACCGCAAAAACAAAAAACAAAAACCAACGGGGCTTATATTTTGGAGACCCAAAAGGCTGTAAGGAACTGAGATACTGCTCTTAAAGGACTCACATGCAGACTCACTCACCCCCAGGGTCCAGCATACAAATAGCAGTTTGAAAAGTGCCTAGACTGAATGGGAAGAAGATTCATTATCTAATTGTAAAGTGTCTGCCAGAGGGGCAGGGGCCATTTGGGAGGAGGGGACTCTTTCAAACTTATTTTATGAGGCCAGCTTTACCCTGATACCAAAACCAGACAAGGATACTACAAAAAAAGAAAATTGCAGACCAATATCTCTGATGGCATAGATGCAAAAATCCTCAACAAAATATTAGCAGACTGAATTTAAGAATACATTAAAAGAATCATACACCATGATGAAGTGGGATTTATTCCAGAGATTCAAGATGGAACAACACCCACAAATCAATCAATGTGATGTACCACAGTAACAAAATGCAGGATGAAAAATCATAGGATCATCTCAATAAATGCAGAAAAGCATTTGACAAAATTTAGCAACCATTTATGATTAAAACTCTCAACAAGGTAGGTATAGAGGGAACTTACCTCAACATAGTAAAGGCTATATGTGACAGTCCCACAAGTAACATCATACTCAACAATGAAAAGCTGAAAAATTTCCCTCTCAGATCAAGTAAAAACAGGATGCCTATTCTCACCACTTTTATTCAACATAGTTTTGGAAGTCCTAGCCAAAGCAATTAAGCAAAAAAAAAAAATAATAATAAAAAATAAAAACCATCCAGATTGGAAGGGAAGAAGTAAAACTGTCACTGTTTGCAGATAACATGATTTTATATATAGAAAACCCTACAAACTTCACTAAAAACTGTTAGAACTAATAAATGAATTCAGTAAAGTTGCAGGGTAAAAATTCATAAAAATGTCTCAGGTGTCTCTATACACTAACAATGGACTATCAGAAAGAGAAAACTTTAAAAAAAATCCCATTTACAATTGCATCAAAAATAATAAAATACCTAGGAATAAATTTAATCAAGGAGGTGAAAGACCTGAGGTGTACACTAAAAACTGTAAAGTATTGTTGAAAGAAATTGAAGACGACACAAATAAATGGAAAGATATACCATGCTCATGGATTGGAAGAATTAATATTGTTTAAATGATCATACTACCCAAAGCAATCTACAAATTCAGTGCAATCCCTATCAAAATTCCAATGGCATTTTTCTAAAAATCAGAACAAACAATCCTAAAATATGTATGGAACTACAAAATACCCCATATAGACAAAGCAATCTTGAGAAAGAAGAACAAAAGTGGAGACATCACACTTCCTGATTTCAAACTATATTCAAAGTAGTATGGTATTGACATAGAAACAGACACATAGATCAATAGGGAGCCCAGAAATAAACCTGTCAATATATGGTCAGTTAATTTGCAGCAAAGGAGACAAGAATATACAATTGGGGAAGGAACAGTCTCTTTAGTAAATGGTGTTGGAAAAACTGAACAGCCCCATGTAAAAGAGTGAAACTAAGCTACTATCTTACACCAGCCACAAATATTAACTCAAGATGGATTAAAGACTTAAACAAAAGACCTGAAACCATAAAACTCTTAGGAGAAAACATAGGCAGTAAGCTCCTTGATATCAGTCTTGATTATGATTTTTTTGGATCTGACTCCAAAAGCAAATGCAGTAAAACAAAAATAATTACGTGGGACTACATCAAACTAAACAGCTTTTGCACAGCAAAGGAAACCATGAACAAAATGAAAAGGCACACTACTGAATGGGAGAAAATATTTGCTAACCATATAACTGATGAGGTTAATACCCCACATATATAAAGAACTTATATAACTCAGTACTAAAAAACCAAACAATCTGATTTAAAAGTGAGCAGATGATCTGAATTGACATTTTTCCAAAGAAGCAACACAGATGGCCAAGAGGCACAAGAAAAGATACTAAAAATCACTAATCATCAGGGAAATGCAAATCAGAACCAAAATGATAAACCACCTCACACCTGTCAGAGTGACTGTTATCAAAAAGAGAAAAAATAAGTGTTGGCAAAGATGTGGAGAAAAGGGAACCCTCGTGCACTGTTGATGGAAATGTAAATTGGTACAGCCACTATGGAAAACAGTATGGAGATTCCTCAAAAAACAAAAAATAGAAATACCACATGATTTAGCTATTCTACTTCTGGGTGTTTCTCAGAAGAAAATGAAAACATTAATTCAAAAAGATATATGCACCCCAAATTCATCACAGCATTTACAATAGCCAATACATGGAAACAACCGAAGTGTACATTGATGGATGAATGGATAAAGAAGATGTGGTGTGTGCACGCATGTGCGCGCACGCACTCACACACACACACTGGAATACTACTCAGCCATAAAAAGAATGAAATCTTGCCATTTGCGACAACATGGATGAACCTGGAGGGTATTATGCTAAGTGAAATTTGTCAGACAGAGAAAAACATATACTGTATAATTTTACTTATATGTGGAATCAAACAAACAAACAAGACAAAACAGAACTCATAAATACAGAGAACAGAATTGTGGTTGCTAGAAGGGAGGAGGGTTGAGGGGTGGATGAAAGGGGTGAAGAGGTACAAACTTCCAGTTATAAAATAAATAAGTTGTGGTGGTGTAATGTACAGCATGGTGACTATAGTCAATACTAATGTAGTGCATATTTGGAAGTTGCCAAGAGAATAAATCTTAAAATTTCTTACATAAAAACAATTGTACCTTTGTATGGTAATGGATGATAATGAGATTTATTGCGGTGATCATTTCATAGAGTATCCAAATATTGAATCATGTTCAATATGAACATGAAACTAATATGTTAAATGTCAATTTTACCTCAATTTAAAAAAGAGAAAATAGTTACAGTTCAGGCATAAAGAAGAAAAGAATATACAATTATACAATAAAATCTTGTCTAATAAAATCCTTGTTAGAAAAAACAAAATGAATCTGTAGTGTTAAAGAGAACTAATTTAACCACAAAAGAGTTTCTGGTAGGAGTTATTTTACATAGCTATCAAAAGGATGAGAATTTTGGTGAGGTATTTAATATTTGGCGTAATCAAAGTGCTGTCTTTTTGATGAGTTATTGCTATGGCATATCATCAGAGTCCCGTCACTGATAGAGTATGCTAATGATATCTTTTTTGAACAACAGAAGTGTGAGTATGCATTAAAGTAATGCTATTCTATACTTAAGAACCACTCAGAAAGGTAAACAAACTACTCTTAAAGACTACCTAATTTTTACTTGGAAAACTCATTAAAATATAAAAATGGTAATTTGTTTTTTATTGTTAAGCATTGCCAAAGTCAAGTTCCTGAAATCTTCAAGGAATCAGGATAACCACTTATCTTCTTGTAAGTCTTTGTGTTTCATTCTGTTTTTCTTAATTAGAAAACAGAAAAGCATATTGAAAGCCTATATTTGACAGTTTTAAAAATGTGTGTTCTGTTTTTACCTTCATTCAGAAATTTAGACTTTTTTTCTCCTAAAAACATATGAGAATTTTGCAGAGTAATCTTTGTCAGGTAACGATAGAAAGCAATGTAATCATGTCATATTCAATGAATGATTTTTGTGACTGTTTCATTTATCATCTTCACCGAAGCATTATATACAGATGCATAATCTTTCTTTACTGAGCTTTTACAGGATAATTTCACAAGTAGATGAAAAATGCTGTATTTAGATTGTTGGCTGAATTCCCAGTTTTGTTTTGTTTTCTGAAATTCAAGAGCATTATAGATTGATTCTTTGTTTTTTTTTATTTTTGCATATGCTCTGCCTTCTATAGTTAATTTAGAATGTGTCATTTCTAATGTTTTAGTTACTAATAGAATCATGGAGTAATCTCAACTTGAGTTCACTATAATCCTATACAGCAATGTTTCTTTTTTCCTGTTTGAACATCAGCAAACTGAAGGCCACACAGGATCCAAATCCTGGGTCAGGCAGTATGACTGCAGAGCCCTCAGGATCTTAACTCCTGACGTTTACCAAAGAATGCAATGATAATAAACATATATTGACTTTATCCATAACTGCCTCAATTCATCCAATGACATTTTAAAATATTGACTGAGCGTATACTATTTTTCAAGCATTGCTCCTAGGGATCCAGGTGCTAAGTAAACAGGACAAACAAGGTTACTGCACTTCGTCCACTGTTGTAGTTGGAAGAGACAGATAAACAACAGGTAGCCAAATAAATGACATAGTTTAAGAAAGTGCTAAGTGCATTGAAGGACATAAAGTCCTGAGCTGGAGGCTAACTGTTGGGTATTCTGTTTGACAGGATAATCAGAGAAGATTTCTCAGGAAATGTATTCATAGATCTGAAGGTTGAGAAGGCTGAAGGTTGAGAAGAAGCCAGCCGTATAAAGATACAGGGAATGAGCATTACAGGCAGGGTGGACAATTAAGTTTAAAGGCCTGCATGTGGAAGCAAGATTGGTGTTTTAGAGGAGTTCTAAAAATTTATGGTATTATTATTATTGGCCTACTACTGCTTCAGCTAAGAGAGTTAGTGAGCACTGCTAGAAGAGTTTAAACATCCATTGATACTATAATACTATAAAATCATAAAAACAAACTTAATATACAATAAATACCAAAACAAGTTAACTATATCTCAAATACTGAAAGTGATTTAGATTAGAAAATCTTTTCAGTGGAGACAGAAAGAGAACCTCTATTGAGAATTCATCTAAAATCCTAAGTAATTTATAGAGTGGATCCTGAGAAGCCCCAAAACTTAAGAGTTAAAGGAGCAGAGGGGCAGGGGTGGTGGAGGGTGAGGGAGTGGGAGAGATTTGATGGATTTTATGAGTACCCCTTGGGTTAACATTCATTTTCCATTGTGCTTGAGAGATGAGGAGAAATTTAAATACTTTAAACAGGAAAACACTTAAGGAAGCTTTATAAGCACTTACTTTAGCTAAGGTAATGTGCATGTGCTGCTTGTGTTGGGATGGTTCCTGTGTGTTGAAGATAGACCTCAATGCACAGGATGATGTAACTTGAGCCCCATTAAAGAAACCACACACCTGAGCACACAAATGCAGTACAGGGCACTCAGATCTGATTCCATCAACCCATTTGCCTTTGTCCTAGCTCAGTCAGAAAGTAATGTACCTTTGTTTTATCCATTCCCTCATCTTTCCCAAAACTCCCCCTTCCCTCATTCTTGATTTCCCTCTCTTCTATTAAAAATAGGAAATTAAGGGCTATTTTATTTGTATCTTCATTTCTTACCACTGCTAATTTTAAAAACTGCAAAAATAATCCAATAAAAACACAATAGTAAGAGAATTATAGGTACTACATAACATTTTTGAAAGTAATTTAGAAAATCTTTGCTCTATAATTTTATATATGTATTTTTTAGTAACCATTTTTTATTGAAACATAGTTAATTTACAGCATTGTGTATCAGGTATACAGCAAAGTGATTCAGTTTATCTATCTATCATCTATCTACCTATCTATATGATGTTTCAGACTCTTTTCCATTATAGGTTATTACAAGACATTGACTCTAGTTCCCTGTGCTATACAGCAGGTTCTTGTTGTTTATCTATTTTATTTATAGTAGTGTTTATATGTTAATCCCAAACTCCTAATTTATCCCTCCCCCCAACCCCAATCATCCCCTTTGGTAACCATAGATTTGTTTTCTATGTCTGTGAGTCTTTTTCTGTTTTGTAAATAAGTTCATTTGTATCATTTTTTAAGATTTTACATATAAGTGGTTTCATACGATATTTGTCTTTCTCTATTTGACTTCACTTAATATGATAATCTCTAGGTCCATTCCTGTTGCTGCAAATGGCATTATTTCATTTTTTTGTATGGCTGAGTAATATTCCATTGTATATATGTACCACATCTTCTTTATCCATTCATCTGTCTATGGACATTTAGGTTGCTTCCATGTCTTGGCTGTTGTAAATAGTGCTACTATGAACATTGGGGTGTGTGTATCTTTTCGAATTAGAGCTTTCATCTTTTCTGGATATATGCCCAGGAGTGGGATTGCAGGATCATATGGTAACTCTATTTTTAGTTTTTTAAGGAACGTCCATCCTCTTTTCCATAGTGGCTGCACCAATTTACATTCCCACCAACAGTGTAGGAGGGTTCCTTTTTCTCCACCCCCTCTCCAGCATTTATTATTTGTAGACTTTTTGATAATGGCCACTTTGACCAGTGTGAAGTGATCCCTCCTTGTAGTTTTGATTTGCATTTCTCTAATAATTAGCAGTGTTGAGCATAAAAATTTTAAATTACCAAGAATAATTTAAAACTGTCTGTACCTAAAAACATAGCCTAGAATTATATAAAATGAAAATTTTCATAACCCCCAAGGAAAGAGAGAAATCTCAAAAAACATAGCACAGAATCTTTACTATACCTCATTCAGTATTTGACAGAAATATAAGACTGGAAAACAAGCAAGAATCCTTATGAAATGATCTTGTCACTTTCTATTAAAGTTTTTTTACCTTAAAGTCTATTTTCTCCAATAATAATATAGCTACATCAGCTTTCTTTTGTTTAATATCTGCATGCTCTTTATTCATATGTTTACTTTCAGTTGTTCTGTATTCTCATATTTTATGTTTGTGCTTTGTAAACAACTTATAGTTGGACTTTTAAATCCAGTCTTACAATATTTTTGTTCTAATTAATGTATTTATTCCATATATTTAATATCACTAGTCATATTGATTGTATGTTCCCCAATTTAATTTTTGCTATTTGTCCCATCTGTTCTATTTCAATTTTTTCCCTTTTATGTTGTCTTTGAGATTGCTTAATTTTTTGCTTGTTTATTTTTAAAAAATCTCTAGCATACTCTTTCAATTCATTTAGTTGTTGTCACAGTGTGATATTGTAATATATTAAGAAATGTATATTTGGTCTTTAGTCTTTGGCCACTGGTTCCTGACACAGGAGTTCCTAAAACCTTTGGAATTTTCTGAGTGATAGGAGTTTCTTTTGTTCTTTATAGTAAGTGCCTTTCAACCATATCTGAGTTTTTGCTCATAGGATGACTCTCAGTGAGTCCCTATAGAGCTTCAGGAGGGCAACTGGTTGTCAGAGGGACCAACCAGGCCTGATCTCTAAGTAGGGGGAGAGGGGCTGGAGATTTAGTTAATCACCGACAGCCAATAATTTAATCAATCATGCCTACATAATGAAATCTCCATAAAAACCCTAAACAATGGGATTTGAAGAGCTTCTAGGTTGGTGAACTCATTGAGGGGCACTCCTGGAGGATGCAAGGAAATTCCATTCCCATACTTTGCCTTATGCATCTCTCTTCCATTTGGCTGTTCCTGAGTTGAAGCCTTTATAATAAAGCAGTGATAGTAAGTAAAGAGATGTTCTGAGTTCTGTGATCTGTTATAGCAGATTATTGAACCTGAGGAGGGTACTGTGGGAACCCCTGATTTGTAGCTAATCAACCAGAAGTACCAGAGGCCCAGGACTTGCAATTGGTATCTGAAGTAAGGCATAATTTTGTGGGTCTGAGCCCCTAAGCTGTGTGGTCTGCCTTAACTCCAATAGTTAGTGTCAGAATTGGATTGAATTGTAGGACACCCACTTTGGTGTTCAGAGAGTTGGAGAATTGGTTGTTGGTGTGGAAAAAACCCCCACACATTTGTTGACAGAATTATTGTGAGTAAAAACAGTTCATACATAGAAATGAAAACATCTGTGCAAAACTAATCAAAGTCTAAGGTTAACAAAACTCTTAACACTTTCCCCCACCAACCATAAGGATTCTAAAACATTTCATCGTTATTGGCTTCCTCTTGTTTACTGTTATTTTTGTCATGTATCCTAATATCTTCTTAATAAACCCTGGGGATGCACAGTTATAGCTATGACACTTTCAGGGTATGTTGAGTTGCTGGTTTCCTTCCCTTTCAGCCTGGCACTATGGGTATCTCAACCTAATTTGGGAAGTCACTTCTTAGGCTGCATGACTTGATGAGGTCTTGGCCTCAGACATCTGTTTCCTTCTATAAGACTCCAAAACTGAAGCCAGCTTCCCTGGGGTGGGTAAATCTTCTTGCCCTAAATCAGCTTCAGTGCTACTGTGCCCTACTGGCTTCTATGGGAACTCCTTTCCCTTTTGTTTTGACATGTCTTTACTATCTTTGCACATTTTTGATGTTCCTAAAAAGTATACATTTATAATTCAGCAGTGTTATTTGTTTTCAGCAAGTAGGGGAGGGGCTTAATTTATGGATACTGTCTCCTTCACTGGAATTCAGCTACAAGGAGGAAAGTTCATAATATTTTCTAGGAAGGCCCCAGTTAATCTCTTAAAATAATAATTTAATTATTATTTACTTCATACCTTTAATCCATAACTTTCTCACGTATGCCTGTCTGTTCCTATCACATGGGGAAGCCCGGTCAGGCCTGTCGTTGGAGGTCTTCCTCAGCCATGCATGTCCACAGCAATCCTCTCAGCCCCTCTCACCCCTGTGGGTGCTGCTACAGTAGCTCCACAGTGAGGTTAGTAGCATAAGAACAGGGTTCTTTCACACTTCATTGTACACCTATAGCAACTAGAAAAATGCACAGAATAAAAACATCTAATATTCCTCTACAGTAACAGTTTTTTATACTATACTGTGGTTATGATGAAAATAAAATAATCTTTTTGTTTACTATTTACTTCATGTTATAATTTATAGTAATCTTTACTAAACATGAGAATGTTTTATTTTTGTGGGAAAAGTGAAAAGAATGAACAATTGAAAGTCAGCAAAAAAGCACATTATTATGGATACAACTCCAGTGTTCATTAGGTTATTTAAGTAGGAAGACTCTTGTTAGTTTTGCTATGAATGTACATGGTACTCAAGTATACTGCATTTAAAAGGCTTCACAGTTTGGACATGAAACTGTCAAGTTCGAGTTTGTTCACATCATTTCTGAAGAAGAAAGAACACTTTTAATCCTATTGTTCTGGCATTTCTTCTTGTCATGATAATTTCATGGAGTCCCTTTATACCCTGTGTGTGATTTCTTGCTAACTGAAATAATAGATTATAGTTTGAAAAAAGAACAATTTAAAAAAAAATCAGGTTTCAATTCATTTTAAAAGAAAATTGCTTTTATTCCCTCCTTACAAAGGATCTTATGATGTTTGAGGTTAAACAAAATGGCCTAATAGAAAATATATCAAAAGCACAAGATTTGTAATCGAAGATGTCATACTGAATTTTCAGAATATGACATAAACATTGATTCAAATATCCTCCAAAAATATCCTTTTATATTCACAAAGAAGCAATAGTGGATTTTTTTATTGGTAAGATAATTTACAAAAGGAATTTATATACCTGGCTAAATTACTTAGTAAAATGTAATGTTAATATAATTCAAGATCCTTTTACTTAAGAAATGAATCCTCTGTTTGTATAGCCAAAGTAAAGTCGTAAGTTTTGAATTGCAAATTGTAAAGCTGTATAAGGTTTCATTTAAATGGAATATAAGAGATCAACTAGTCAAAACTCTTGAATTTAAATAAGAGCAAATTGCCCCCAACCATTGATAAGCAGAATAATAAAATTAATGGTTTAAATAAAACTTCTAAAAATTAACCATCATTCTTTTATTTGCTTTATTAATGGAAGTATTGCAATGTTATTTACACTTTAAAAAGTTATTGATTTAGAGTGTCTCACCTTTTAGAAATGAAAAGGCACATATCCAACATTGGTAGCAGATACTTCCTTCTGTCACAGAAACGATGCATTGTGTTGTTCCTTTATATTTAGCATTTTGTATATCAAGCATTTGGAAGAGAATAAACAATTTTAAGATGAACATTTGTGTATTCAAGTTAAAATGTCTCCCCATTTATTTCACTGTATAAATACATTTGGAAGAAAACATCACATTGCTGCTCCCCAGGGCCTGTGTGTATGATTTTTTCAGTTTGTGGACTATACAATCCTAGCAAGCAGTATTCACACTGAAGGCTGGGTGAAATGGTGGCCCCTGGATCATGCAGAGCACAACTCTTACTCCCTCTTCCCAGAATTATTTTCTGAACATATCTGGATGTATAGTTTCTAGTCATGCTTGGCACATGTGTACCCAATTTATTGAACAGGAATTCATTAGGGGTCTAAAGCAGAATTGCCTTATTTTTCTCCAAGTATAGGCTTCAGCCATGCTGCAATAAAGTTCTTCTCTCCTACTCTTAATGCCCCCAAATTTAATTTATTTAATATTTATGGATTTATTCATATTTTTCATTTTTTTCTTAAGACAGTTTTTTAAAACTGCATCTTTCTAGAAAAAAGTGGATTTAAACCTTTTTCTAATTTAATGGTTTAATATAAATCATATTTAACAGTGGTTTTATATAATTCACATCTTCAATTATTCCCTATTAAGTAAGGCAGTATATGTGCAGTGCTTGGAAAATGTGCTTGGCATGTAGTAAGGGCCGTATAAGTCTTAGTTATTTGTATTACTATGTAACTTAAAAAATCTATCTAG
The DNA here is from genome assembly GCF_963924675.1 of Phocoena phocoena. Taxonomy (NCBI): domain Eukaryota; kingdom Metazoa; phylum Chordata; class Mammalia; order Artiodactyla; family Phocoenidae; genus Phocoena; species Phocoena phocoena. Next base: position 18,108,977 of record NC_089239.1, on the reverse strand, counting down.
GGCATCAACAATTGATAATTGGTCCATTTTATTCCAGATATTTAAATGGTGTTTTCTCTATTTTATTGAAGAATATTTTAAAGTGTTTCTCTGTTTTATCTTATTTTCTTTTATTACTTGAATTCTTAAGACTATAATATCCACACCTGAAAAACTCTCTGAAACTATTAAGTAACTCTAACCCACTTCCCAAGACCTTAGGGGGCTTAAAATCGATTCACTTTTCCTTCATTCTTACTATTTTTTTTTTGTCCATTATATAGCTCTAACTTCTTTTAACAACTCTATAGTCAATATTTTTTAATTGTTTTTATAAAATCAGGGCTTGTTTGTATATAACCATAGTTTACAACATATTTGTTCATCTTTCTTTCCTGTTTCATCTCGATCATTCCTTTAGGTTTCACTTACCTTATTTCTGAAGAAAGTCCTTTCATGGAAAAATTATTAGTGGTATTATCTTTCAGAATTTTTATCAAAACATCTATGTATTTTCTCACTCTTAAATACTTCCTTAGCTGGCTCTAGACTCTCAAATGATGAGTTGTTTCCTCTCAATGTCAAAGACATTTTTCTCATGCCTTTTGGTTTCTCTTTTTGCTGCAGAGACATTTACTGTCCACATCAGTTTCTATATTGGTAATGTTTCTGTTTGTTGTGAATAGATCCTCTTGGTTTTGAAGTTCTGCTATTTTACTACAATGCATTAAGATGAAGTTTATTTCTAATTATCATGTTCAGGAGATATTGTGCTTTTTGAATATGAAGATTCATGTCTTTTATCAAATCTGGAAAATTCTTTGTCATTAACTCTTCAAACATTGCCTCTCTGCTCTTTTCTTTTTTTCCTTTTGGAACTCCAAGTAGGTAGAGTTAGAGGTTTTCATGCTTTCTCTCCCACCCTTCTAACTGACTTTGACACATTTCTTATTTCTTCATCTCTCTTTGCCTCCTTTGTAATGTCCTCAGGTTGACATTTAAATACATAAATTCCTTCTTTACCTGTCTATAATATACTTTAATGATAAGTTATTGGCTATCTTATTTTAAAAATTGCATGTTTCTTTCAAAAGTTACCTGGTTTTCTAATGTGATTTCTCTTTCTTTTTATGTCTTTACTTATTTTACCTTTTCATATTAAAATGCCTATTAGAATTCCATTAACTGAAGTTTTCAGATGTTCAATCTTGTTTTTCTTCTACAGATTACCTTACTTGGTGCATTTCCTGTGTATATATTATTTTGGAGTTTTAGTTCTTTTTCCACAGTCTTGTAAATAAGAGCGTGTAATAGAAATGCAGGAGGATCTGTTTGAGAATATTTCCCACTGTAGCAGACAATCTTTTACTTCTGTTGAAAGGAACCAGTTTTTGTGTTAATTTCTCACTCGGAGTTCTCAGAAAGTGCAAGTAGTATTTTCAGGGGATTCATTTTTTTCTACTCAGGATCCTTGTCAAGGTAAACAAATTTCCTTCTACTCACCCTGGAGTGGTGGAATTTTTTTCTGAGACCGTCCTCTGAATGGTGAGGTAGCCTTTCCAAGGGTCCTGGCTTTAAACCATAATCTTAGTTATGACTCTAAATTCCCAGGGACCCCAGCCTATGCGCTTCTCTCTCTGTTTTTCAACTTACTCTTGATTTGGGGGCCTAGATGGCCTCCTTTATTTTCTAGAGAATTTAGTTGTGCGTTTAAGAGTGCCTTATATATAATATATAATATATTATATGATATACATCTATATATCTATATATTGATATATAGATATATCTTACTAATAAAGTATGAAGGTAAATCTGTTTTCTTGAGGGAATGCTCATGATGAAATGTTAAGTGCAGAAACAAGTTCTAAGTATGTATGGTCTCTATTTTGTAATGTTTTGTTTCACTGAACCAAAAAGTGCATGTCCATGGGTCAGGGGATTTGAATGTTTAATAACATTATTTTGATAATTTGCTCCATTTTGTAGAATTCTTAAAATGAGCATGATTATTTTTAATAATAATGAAAACCATTAACTATTGCAAAAATTGTCTCTATTTGAGTGTTTTTCAAGTCTTTGACAATTCAGAAAACATCTTTTAGTTTCTTTATTTTCTAGAAATAATTTTATGGCTGTCATAGACTTGTTTATCAACTGTCCTAAGTATAATGATATGGTAAGTTGATATTCTCACTGGAAGTCATTTATATTTAATTTACAATAACTTTGGATTTATGTGCTACATCTCAGGAAAGAATTGAAAAGTACATGAAACAGAAATTCATTACTTTCTTTGAGTTCTCTCTTTTAGCTTTCTATCTTTTATTCCATGACTTTATTTTCCCCTTTGAATTTTGCATATAATGTGAATGTCATAGAAATATTTCAGCATTTAACTGATATATTCATATCAAAATGCATCTTATTTAATTGAAGAAAATTATAAACAACTGTAAAGGACAATAATTATTTTATTTTAAACCAGCTGATGAGATGCAGGATAATAATAATGTAATAATTTTAGGTTTTTAGATATTAAAATTTTAAATACATGAAAAATTAACTTATAACATATATTAGTTTGAATTTTATAATTTAACATGAAATTTCATACTCTTTAAACCACACAATATCTAAATAATTTTCACATAATCATTGTGTCTGTAAGATTACTCTTGATAATTATACTACTTTGATTACAAAAGGAACTAATGAGGATTTTATAATGAGAAAATAAAATGATCTATCTCTGTCCCCTTTCCTAAATTCCCAGTTCTCAAAAAAAACCCACATGAGTTTCAATCCTCTTGTGAATCTAAACCAAAACATAATAACCCTCATCCTCAAAACTGAATTTAAATAAAAATTAACTAAAGAAACAAATTACGCATCTTCTTTCCTAGACTGCAAATGTGAAGCTTCCTGGGGATGCAATTGCTAGCTAAAATAAATACAGTAAGTCCCCTACATATGAACCTTCAAGTTGCGAACTTTAAAGATGAGAACGTGCGTTTGCATGTCCAATCACGTAAGTTAGTTCATGTGTCTGGCATACATTGTCACGTGCATGCATCCTCTACAAGTGGTTGTGCTTTTGTGTACTTTACTGTACAGTACTGAATAGAGTACAGTAGTACAGTATTTTAATTTCAAGCCCAGGATGTCCGGAAGCAAGCGTAAACACAGCCGTGATGTAGCTGGTACTGCTAAGAAGTGCCAGCTGTTGTACTATACTACTCTACTTTTCACGGTACTGTAAGATTAAAAATGTTTTCTTTATTTTTTGTGTTTGTTTTTTATATATTATTTGTGTTCGAAGTATTATAAACCTATTACAGTACAGTACTATATAGCCGATTGTGTTAGTTGGGTACATAGGCTAACTTCGTTGGACTTACGAACAAATTGGACTTAACGAATGCACTCTCAGAGCGGAATTCATTCGTATGTAGGGGACTTACTGTATTTTACTGTTAGAAAAAATTCTCAGGTTTGCCACTTCTTAGTTCTGAGAAAAATAATAGAACCTTCTTCTTAAAGTTATTTTGAAGATTACATGACTTCACTTTATGTACATCTTTTATCACTAAGCCAGGCACATAGTAATATATCAGTGAGTATTATTGATGCTGTTATTGTTTATTCTGTCACTTTTGTTGTTTATAGAGTGATATAGAGGAACTTTAAAGCAAGTATTGTTGGGTCATCATTTCTTTTTCTTGAAAAAATGCTGTACACTTTGGAAGAGTATGTGACATAACTTTCACTCTATTCATTCAAGTATTTAAGGGATTCCAAGAATATCTCTACACAAGTACCTTTATCTTTGTCTCACTATAAATGGCAGTGCAGGCTGTACTAAGCAGGCACTTGGGGAAAAGGGAAATAGTTACTGTGTGCTGCAGTTTTCCATCTCATAGGGCGCAGAGAACTCAGAGTAAATCTGGCAGGTCAAAACAGCAGATAATCAAATCTGTTAACCGTCAGGGAAACATATGTTATGTAGTAATTTTACTAACTCTAATTTTAGCCAAAGCATGACCTCAGGACGATTAAGCTCTAAGACTTTTTTCAGAAGCATAGACATTCTTTAATTTATCAAGTTGCGAATAAATTTACTTCCTGTTATTTAAAAAGAACATTTAACTGGTCTTGAGTACATAACAGTTACTTTCTAAGATGAAATAAAGTCTGTCATATCCAGGGATAAATCAAATTATGTGTAATTGATATAACACTGCCTAAATGTATTCCCACTGGGAAATATTTCTCACTATGTATTTGAGATTGGAAATACGTAGCACATGGCAAATGTGGTAGTGTGAAGGTAGTATTTTTGAAATAATAAATATAAAATAGCATTGTATAATGTGACACATGGGTTTTTCTATTTTTTAAAGTAAATCTCAAAAGCTATGCATTTAACATAGTTTCTGTGTTTGGAAATGTTTATATTGAAGGAATTAAGTAACAGGTATACATTTTTAGGAGATAAGGCTGCTGTCAAGATTATTTGTGGACCAAGGGACAGTCAGATGCCATCAATAATTCATATATATATATATATATATATATATATATATATATATATATATATATGTTGTTTCTCAGCATGGTAGGAATTTTAAAAGCTTCCAAAAATGTGGAAAATGAAAAAAATATATCATCATAGCTAAAGTGAATACAAGCTTGGAATTTATTTGTTCTGCTTGTTAAGAGCCTGAGCTTAGAGGAAATTTCTGCCCATGAAAAGAGTTCATTTAGAGATTAGGGAGAGCGCAGTGGTGGCCTGGTTTTCCAGGAGTCGGCTCGAGGGTCATGGGTATGAATGTCCTTAACTTGTACTGTGGAGGTAGAGAAATCCAGTCTCCTCCTCCTTCCATTCGGTACCTGTATCATGAGACTATAAAAATTTGCTTTTTACAAGATAAGAAATAGGAAAGTATATTTGCCTCTACCACCTCTTCCTGGCTGTAAAAATAATGATGTTTTTGAGGACCAACTACTTTGCTAGCATTTTTCCTATCTTATGTTCAACTCTCATAGCTTTTCCCAGGAGAAAAATTTCAACTTTTCCCAGGAAAAAAAAAATTCTATTCGTCAATTTTATAAATTAGGAAACTGAAACACCCAGAGGATAAATAAGTGATGCAGGATCTGAGAGCCAGGATTTGCACCTGGTCCAGGATGGCTTCTCCAGGACCAACAAATGCACCCAGACCCTTTCAGGAAAGATGAAAGGGACAGAGAAGTTATGTCCACGCTATTTAAAAACCCACCCCGGAAGCTGCAGGGCTCACTTTAGATTCTATCCCACAAGCCAGAGGTTGGTGACGTGGTCACACTGAATCATAATGGAGACTGGAAAATACAGTCTTTATTCAGGAAGGCTGTGTTCACCTAAATGTTTTATCTATAAAAGGAGGGAAAGCAGATTGTGGTGGACAACTCTATAACAAATGATGTTTCCATCAAATTGTTCCATTTGAAAATTATTCTTATTCTTTTGTAACTTCATCAGTGGAATCTGCCACTGAGAAAACTTTCAAATTGAAGACTCAATAGGTTACATTTCCAATTGCTAGGTTTTCCTTAAAATTTAACTCCAGGAATGATCTTCTGATTTGGATTAGTGAGGAGTCACCCAAACATAAGAAGAAGAAGCGTATAATATTCACCCATTGAATTATTGCAAAATGAACCTTATATTAACAAGCAAACAAAACATTGAATTTATTTTGTATCTTGTACTGGGAAATTGAAAAATTTCATGACCAATTAAAAATTTCAGCATTTGAGGCAGTAGTGTTCAGGGGGTTTTTGAAAGGTAAAAATAGAATTTTAATTCTCACTTTTCCACAACTTAGGACTTAGATTTCTTATTTGTAAAATATACCTAATAATAAATGCTTCATAGAGTGTTAAACTCAGTAAAGGGTATGTACTCGTGTGTGTACATCTACATGCATATGATTTCCTTTTTACAAAAACCATTTAGTAGTCATAGTTTGTACACGACTTAGGAACTTGATATTTTTTACTAAATTATGTATTGTGAGCTCTTTTTCATATATAAAAACATGCATCTACACTTGTACTCTTAATTGCTTTGTGGTATCACATTCTGTTGATCTCTTAGTACAAAATTGATAAAGTACACAGGGATTAGAAAGGGAGAAAACATTTTGCATTATTCACAGGTGACACACCTTTTACATTAAATTGATGAACATCTGAAATAAACTATTTGAATTAATAAGAAACTTTGGTAGGTGGCCTGGGTTTTTACATTGTTCTGGTAAACATTTAATAAACATACATGTGTGCTTGGGATACATCAGTGAGTATAATTAATATCCTTGCCCTGTTGGAGTTTACATTCCAGCAGAGAGTGTAGGCAATGAGAAATAGTAAATATAATAAATACATTACATAATGTGTTAGAAGGTGATAACTGCTATGGAGAAAAATAATGCAAAGTCAGAAGATTTAAATATGCTTGGAAAAGGTACAGTTTTCAATTTTAAATTCAGTGTTCTAAGTAAGCATCTATGAGAAAGGGACATTTGGGCAAAGGCATGTAGAAAAGATATGAGACATAGCCAAGCAGATTTCTAGAAAAAGGGCACTACAAGGAGAGGAAACAGTCAGTGCAAAGGTCCTGAGGTGATTGAGAGTCTACCTTAATTGAGGAGCAGCAAGGATGCCTGTGTGGCTGGAAGACATGAAAGGAGGGAGAAAGAGGCAAGCATGCTTGAAGACTAATGGGAAGCTGAGTTCTCTAAGGGGCATTGTTGGGACTTTTGGTGTTTACTATGAAGAGAATGGGGAACCACTGAGGGTTTCTGAGCAGAGGAGGGCCATGATATGATTTATGTTTCCAAAGGATGCTCTGGCTGCAGAATTGTGAGTAGACCACAGAGGGTAATCATGTATGCTGAGACCATGGCAGTAACCCAGGGGAAGTGTGATGATGGCTCTGATGACAGTGGTAATGGGAGGTAGGGAAACGTTGTCTGATAGATTTTGTGGATAGATACAGTTGGATTACCTGAAGGACGACATGGGGTATGGGAAAGAAAGAGAGGAGGTGGAGATGTGTCTATGGTTTCTGGACTAAGCAACAGGCGGAATAGAGTATCATCAACTAAAGGGAAGAGACTGTGGGAAGAGGGCCATGAGAGAAGATCAGGGTTGCATATGGACACAATAAATTAATACATAGGACTGATTCAGTAGGGAAGGAAAAATTGTTACTATAGGTGAGTGAGTGGAGAAATTCTGGAGCATTAAGTAAGAAATAAAAATGGGATCTAGTGCCCTTTGAAGGGGCTGGCTTAGCAGAAGACAAATAGTTAATTTCTAGAAATAGGAAGGCAGAGAATATACATACAGATGCTGCTAAGTGGGCATATGTGGTGTCAGCATTCTGTGGAATTTTACTTATGGTGGTTTAATTTTTTTCCAGTGAAGCAAAAAGCAAGGCTTACAGCTTAGAAGAAAGATGGGGAAAGAGGTGATCAAAGTTTGAAGAACTAATAGAGAAGTGAAACAGTCATCTAGAAGAAAGAGTGATTGGACTCTTCCCAGTATGCTTGCATCAAAGCAATCCTTGTGGGCTCAGTTGAAATTAATGGTCATAAATTCAAAGTAAAACTAGAGACATCATTTTTTTGTTTTTTTGTTTTTCCAACCACATTAGTTGAAAAGATACAAGCCCAGAGAGGCAAAGAATTAGATTTTACCAAGGCTATGTTTTTCTCCAAGTGAATGTGACAGCAAGAGAGAGGCAAGAGAATTGAGATCACATACAAGGGAGTGATTTAAGAGTTTGCCCCCATGGAATTTTGTACTGACCAAAGAGGACAGAGGGGCAACATCTGGGCGAAATAAAATGTCAAGATGGGAGGATGCATGGCTGGGTAATCCTAGTGAAGAATTAGAGAATGTAAGAGTTGCATATGGGAGAAAGCAAACTGAAAAGGTATGAGGCAGAGAGGTGCCTTCAATTAACAGAGAAGTCACAGATATTGGTAATAACTAGATCTAGAGTTAAGATTATGGAGATAAGTTGTTGGGTTAAGACAAAGACAAAAATCTTTGGGATAGAGAAGTTCAAAGAACTAAGCACACAAGTTTATTGAAGGATTGTTTGGATGTGTGTTAAAATAATAAGAGTTCAGACGGAAATCAAGGAATTAGGAGCCAAGCCATAGAAAAATGAATGACTGACCCAAGAATGGGTGGATAACACCAAAAATGGAAGTAGGGAGTAACAGAGTCTATTGACATTAGAGTTCTTAATGGAGGTTTCACGTAGGCAGGAGGGAGAATGATCTGGGACTGGTAAAGAGGAGTGTCAGGGTGCCACTCATCTATGCATCTCTGAGTGCGAGGGGCAGGGGTACCACTCACCTAAACACTCACAGGTACAGGGAACTTGCCTGGTGGTCCAGTGGTTAAGGCGAAGTCTAAGATCCCACATGCCTCGAGGCCAAAAAAAAAAAAAAAGAACATAAAACAGAAGCAATATTGTAACAAATTCAATAAAGACTTTAAAAATGGTCCACATCAAAAAAAAAATAGGAAAGAAACTTTGGAAAAAACCACTCAGTGGTACGTACAAGGGCTGTGGGAGAGGAACTTCATGGGCTGCAGGGGAAGCAGTGTCCTTCAAGGAGCCAGATTTCTGTTAGATCAAGAAATTCAACACATGTTTGGGGAAGAGATTCAGGGTATAGGAGATTTTGCTGATAATGGACCATTAATACCAGAGTACACAGTGGAAGATTCCAGCATTTAGAGGGGAACTGTTAATGGACCATTAATACTAGAGTACACAGTGGAAGTTTCCAGCATTTAGAGGGGAGTTGATAATGGAGCAGAATAATGGATTTGGGGAGTCTTATGAGGTTTAGAGGTTGTTAGATTAGGTGAGATTTGGAAGTCTGGGGCTCCTCATGATTATTGCTGTATTAGTTCCCCAGGGCTGCCTTAAAGCACCAAAAATTGGTGGCTTGAAACAACAGAAATTCATTGACTAGACAGTTCTGGAGGCTAGAAATCTGGAATCAGAGTGTCATCAAGGCCAGGCTCTTTCTGATGGCCCTGGGGCAGAATCCTTCCTCACCTCTTCTAGCTTTTGGTGTATGCTGGTAATCCTTAGCATTCCTTTACTTCTAGATACATCATTCAGATCCCATGGTCATCTTCTCCCCGTGTCTTTACATTATCTTTCCTCTGTGTGTCTCTCTGTCCCAATTTCCCCTTTTCATAAGGGCAACCATCCTCTTGGATTAGGGCCTACCCTAATGACCTCATTTTAAATTGAATACAATGTAGAGACGCTATTGCCAAGTGAAGTCACATTCTGAGGCATTGGGGGTTTTCAACATATCGTTTTGGGAGGACACATATCAATACATACAATGACATAAAGAGGAAGGAAGAGCATAAAATTAGTTGTGGTGGATTTAAAGTAAATAGAACTGGCCAGGCTGGGAGATAAGAGACAGGGAGGACAGGGTGGGGTGGGTGACTAGAGCTCTTTTTTTACCCATTTGATAGAACAAAGAAGATTTCGAAAGACAAGTACTTATTCCTGTAGCCTGTAGGAGTCCCCTTTGCCTGTAACTGGAAAAGCCCTGAGTTACTCCTAGCAGACTATTTCTTGGCAATTTCCAACAAATTTTAAGAAATGTTCTTAAATAGAACATTCTACTTTGAGTTATTTATGTGCTAAACAATCACAGATTGACTTTGATCAGCTCTTCAAATTCACTTTCATTAAGCTCTAAAATTGAGTGTGGCATATCAAATGCCAGCAGATTAAAAAGAATCTTTTTTCATTAGTTTAATTAGTTCCTCTATTTATCTAACCTGAAGTAATGACTTCTTTAATTTCATGTGCATTGCTGTTGCTCATTAGAGCAGTGAATTTCTGCAACAGGGAAAGTGAAGGATTCTAGGCAGATACAACTGATTGAACTGAAATCCAGGTAAGCCTGATATATTTCAGAAATGGAAAAGCCACCCACCGGTTCTCTGGGATGCAAAATGCTGTGATAAAGGTACATCCTAAATCAGTCATTTCTAATGCCTTTCATGTAGGGGTTATTTTGTATTACATTATACATGTACTTATGCATGTTCAGGGCTGAGGGTTGGCATTAAATAAAGAAGTGGGTTGAAGGTTCTCAAACTCAGTCTTGTGCACATTTATGGAGGGAATAATTTTCGTTGTCAAGAATGAGAGAGGTTCACATGCTGATAAGGCAATTTCTTCTTAATAATTTTTATATTCTTATTTCAAAATAAATATCTTTAAACTGATAAAGAGGTTAAGTACATGAATTAAAGTATTAAGTAAACATCATGTTAGACATATAACTTTAAAACACTTGTCCATGTTACCACTTTCTTTTACAGTTATACTCTAATTAAAAGAAAACAAAACCGAATTCAGGGTCAAAGGTGGAAATTCCTTTTAAACTCTTTCCCCTCTGGTCACATTTACTCGCTAAAACAAAGAGAGCTTTTGCAAGTAATTTGGCATTTATCCCCACAAATCCTTTATTAGTGGACTTAGATATAAAATGTGTATACCGCAAAACATCCTCACATAAAATGAAATTCAAATTCAAATAAAATCTGTATTTTATTGTGCTGATTGCTTTCTTCTCTTGACAATGTCTTGGAGAACTTGTCACATCAGTACTTACAGTTCTACCTTATTTTTTTAAAATTGTTTAAGAGCATTTGTTTCTGTGGAGGTTTATTTAACCAGATCCTAATGATAGGTTTTTCACTAGTTTTCATTAGGGCATGTAATATTATAATGACCTACCTAGTACATTCCTCTTTTAAGTTTACATTTGTTTCCCAAAGTCTGAGGAAGAAAAATGAATTGTTGGTTCCCATGAAATAAATATTTACATCGTAATGGATATTGTCAAATTCTCTTCCTGAAGACTTTGTAAATTTAGATCCTCACCAACAGCAAATAAGTGTAGCAATTTTCCATATGTTTGAGAATTTCATTTCATGAAAAATTATTTTACCAAGGACATGAAATAAAATTTGTGGTTTTCTTTTTTGATTTATTTTGATTTAAAATTTTTTTATTTTATGTTGGAGTATAGTTGATTGACAATGTTGTGTAGTTTCAGGTGTACAGCAAAGTGATTATTCAGTTATACAGGTATCTATTCTTTTGCAGATTCTTTTCCTATTTAGGTTATTACAGAATACTGAGCAGAGTTCCCTGTGCTATACAGTAGGTCCTTGTTGGTTATCTATTTTAAATTTCCTTGATGATTAGTGAAGTTGCACAGCTTTTAATATATTTATTAATAGCTTTTAATTATTTTTCTTGAATCATCTATTCATATTCTTAGACCATTTTTCATAGGGTATGTTTTTTCCTTATAAATATGCAGTATATCTTTGTAGATTCTAGAGACTTACTTTTCTATATATATTAAAATTACATTTTCCTAATCATAGATTAGTCTTTTAAATTTGCTTAAGCCCCATTTTGACATAGAAAAAATTTGTATTTGTACATGTTTAAACGTATAAAACTTTACCTTTATAAGTTTTTCTTTTTTTGTGTGTGTTGTTTATGGAAGTCTTCCTTGATGTAATAATACAATGAACACATTTTTACTTTTCCCCTTATTTATATCTTTGATCTGTCAGGAATTTATTTTTAGTTTCAGTATGGGATATTTTTCTAATAGATATATAATTACATTAGATATTCAATTGTCCCATCACAAGTTATTGAATACTCCATATTTTCACCAATAACTTGAAGTACTTTGTGATAATCATTGATACATATTTACATTTACAATGTTACTGAGCATTCAGTTTTATAGTTCTATTTTCTTTTATTCTTCACTAAAACATTTTTAGTGACTCTAGTTTTATATTCTGCTTTGTCACCTGTTAGACAATTTCTCCTTACCTCTTCTTTCTTTCTCTCTCCAATAACATAAAATCAGTTGTCAAATTCCATAAAAATATTTGTTCAGATTGCACAAAACTTATATATTTATGAAGGGAAATATACCATCTTTTAAAATAACATCTCTTCATCATCTTGATAGGTATCTACGTTAATTGTGGTTAAATATTGTATTTTTCATTTATATATTTAATAGATTAGTAGCCACAAAATATCTCATAAGTATTTGATTAATTTGTATGTTGTAAAAAATGCATTGCTCTGTGAATGGGATGTTTTCTGTTTCATTATGTTTTTAATTGGTTATGAATAGTTTCTAGCAATGCATTAATTTTGTTGTTGGTAGAGATGTATTGAGTAATCTGGCTGAACTCTCTACTTAGTGCTATTTAGTTTGCAGTTATCTGTCTTGATTTTTAAGTAGAATATCATAATCTCTGCAAATAAAAACAGCTGTGTCTTTTCCTTACAATATTTCTTCCTCATTTCTTTTGTATCAGCTGAATTGCTGACTTGATGAAAACACTTCTAGCTGTTCAACATGAAGTAAAAATTTTTGTGTGTTTCTCATAGATACCCTATATCAAGTTTTGGAAACCCAACAAAATGAAATTTAAAAAATCTGGAATGGACATTAAATGTTACATCTAGACCTTCTGATTTTATTAATTTTCAAGCTATACATAGTATTTATTTATGCTATCTAGCTGTCAAAAAGCCATCTAATTTTTGGCATTTTTAAAATCAATTATGACCTTTGTTAATTTGCATTTATTTTAAAGTTAATTACCTGCAATTTTTCCTTATTATTTCTACTTTTTTAGATTTTTAAAAATTTCTCTAGTTGAAACAGAAGTGTATTGATTTCCTAGGACTGCCATAACAAAATATAACAAACTGAGTGGCTTAAAAAACAGAAATTTATTGTCACAAGGTTCTAGAGACTAGGATGTCTGAATTCAAGTTGTTAGCAGAGTCACGCTCCCCCTAAAACTTATAGGGGAATCCTTCCTCATCTCTTCCCAACTTCTGGTGGTTTACTGGTAATCTTTGACATTCGTTGGTTTGGAAGCACATAACTCCAGTCTTTGCTTTTGTTATCACATGGTGTTCTCCATGTATGTCAGTGTTTCTTCACATGGTCATCTTCTTATAAGACACCAGTCATATTGGGTTAAAGGGTTATAGTCTAGTATGACCTCATCTTAACTAATTACAGTTGCAATGGCCCTATTTCTAAGTAAGGTCACATTCTTATGTGCTGGGGATCAGGACTTCACATCTTTTTGCAGGGATTCAACCTTTAATTAACAAGGGCTTAGTTTCTTTATTACTAATACCTTTGTTTCTATTAATCAATTCTGTAAATTCTTATCTCAGTATTGTTATGACCACATATCATAAGATTTGATACATATCTCAGGGAAAATTATGCACAGAGAATAAGCTCTATTATTAACTAGGATTTAAAGGATAAACATTTCTCTTTAGAACTGAGGGAACAGTTCTTCTCGATAAAGATGATCAGAGAAAGAATAGAGAGATAAAAATATCACCTGCAGAGAATATTGCTAAAAGGTAGAGTGAGTGATAGTACGTGAAGCCTAATATAAATAAAAATGAGGCCCTTTGATATTGAAATGTCATAATGAAGATGAAACATGAGGCAATTAAAAGTTTTAAGAGGTCAACGGAATATTGCAATGGGGGAGGAACAGAGGCAGTGTCGTAGAGCTGATCAAAATGGTACTGGCAGGAGGAAAGTAGAATTTAGTCTTATAGAAAATTGAATTGTAGGAAAGTTTTGAAAGTGAATTCTCAGGGAAAACTAAATTATGTATTTATTAAAACTGTGCAGAAGGTATAGACTGGATCTCAGAATTAAGTTTTAATTTCAGAAGTAGAATTGGAGCACACTGCGATCACAGATGAATTCTCTCATAAAGCTTCTGGTCTGGTGCTTAGCTGCACTGTCTTGGGCAAGAACACCTCATAACCTTATTGCTGTGTTTGAAAATTTGCCTAGAAAGAGGTCTAGGCTGAGTCTGAAGTTGCAATCAAGAGGTTCAGTAGCCAGCACTGTGTCTGCTGTACATGAAAGGCACTTATATTTCTTAAAATAAAAAAATCTTAAAATCTTTTCTTCTTAAAAGAAAAAAATCAATCAATGCTTTCAGTTTATAAAGAGCGGACTGCAGGGGTTGTTAGGAGGTAGTGATAAATTTCTGACACAGCAATATGCCCTAATGGTCTATTTGCATATCAAATATTGAAAGGAGCAAAAGCTGTTTAAAGTAGAGCAGGGACTTTTGAAAACCTTGAACAACACTTTACTCACCTCACTTAGGATTTTTAATGGCTATTTTATGGTAACCAAACATAGCTCTAAAAATGATAATTTAGACAGGATCATCATGAATAAATTCCACAGCTTTATGTGTTATTATCCTACGTCTAGTTATGCAGATGACTTTTAAATCCCAATAATTTAGGTGGTTACATAATATCATGGAAATTAAAGCAGGTGGAATATCAAATGTGAAATGACACTGGTATTTATCACATCAAATTTAAACAAGTCATTGTGGTATTTAAACTTTAAATTTTTATGTATAATTCAGTCCAAACTGCAGGGAAACCCAAGAAGACATTTATGATAATACATTGTGTACTTCAAAATTAATAGCTTGAGTCTTCTCACTAAACTTCTTATATATTTTGGAGAAAAATATATAATAGAGAAAAGAATATTTGAACCCTATTTACACGGAGTATAGATTACTTGATCAAGACTTTTTTAGATTTGATATCCATGAAGTAGAAAACTAGCATTAACATACTCCTTTTGTAGTTTACTCTGAACCTCTTAAGGATTTCTGTTTATAAAATTGTTGAAAGAACCAGAGCTATTGCTATGGTTTCATTTTTGCAAGGTGCACTACTACAAACTACAAAAATCTGAGCCCTTAGGAGATAGCCAAAGGATGACAAGTGAGAAGTGGGTTCATCACCTTTGTTTATAATGCAATGTACTGAGTGAACACTAACTGATGTAGAAAAGATTATGCTGCTGAGATCTGAACCAAAAATGCACTCTTTTTTTTTGTCTGATTTGTGCACTATTTTTCTGCAGTCTGTTATGTTGTATATTCGAGATTATTCTAACTTTCCATAGCACACACACAGTTTTCAAATAAACAGTTCTTTTGAGAGTGATGTTCCCATTATCATGGTCACTGCAACAATACCTCACATCTCATCTCTTTTCACTACTTTTAACAAACCAACACCATTTTTGTTTACTCTTTTTTCTCACTTCATGCAGTAAACCTCCAATTTGATATCAACATATACATATGCAGCACGGGTAGTTATATTTAGAATTGAACACCCTCCCCACTATTAACTCTTGGCCTGGAGAAACCTTATTTATCCTGTTTTCTGGTTCTCAAATTAAATGGCATTTCCTCAAAGAAAGCGTTCCTGATTAGCTCCTTATCTAAATTAGGCTTCCTTCTGTTGGTCTCCAACTAAATCAGTTTTTCCTTCCAGTGTTTGTAATTTTATGTACTTTGTATATTGACTATTTGATTGAATGTGTCTTCAAGAGCTGTAGATCATCGTGAGTTACCGTACTGCTTGCTGCCTAGTTGACTTGCAATAAGTATTTATGAAAGGAGTAAATGATTGGGCTTTTTATGTCCTCAGTAAAGAAATAAAGGTTAAATAAGTTATTTATAAAGCATGTAAAATGGTGACCAATGGTGATAAGTGCTCTATAATTTTTTGGATTGAGATTTGTTATACAGGATGAATTCCCAAAAGTGGAATTGCTAGAGCATAGGGTTTATACAATTTTTTTTTAGTAATTGCAACTAATTAACTTTCTTGAGGTATGATTTATATACCATAATTTCCCCTGTTAAGTTTATACTTTTCTACATAAATATTTCTTTTGCGGTACGCGGGCCTCTCACTGTTGCGGCCTCTCCCGTTGTGGAGCACAGGCTCCGGATGTGCAGGCTCAGAGGCCATGGCTCACGGGCCCAGCCGCTCCGCGGCATGTAGGATCTTCCTGGACCGGGGCACGAACCCGTGTCCCCTGCATCGGCAGGCGGACTCTCAACCACTGCGCCACTAGGGAAGCCCCATACATATTTTTGATAAATAAAAACACATTCTGTATGCTAACAGAAACATACAGATCTTTTACTTGAGCCATTTTAGTTATTGTTATTGTTATTTTTTCCTCCAGATTCTCATTGCAAAGGCAGAATTTGGAAATGTTAGGAAAAATAAACAAACACAACCTCTATCAGTTTTTCTTCATGCCTCTAACCACATTTCTTAGGGTGAGAGATATTTTTATTATTGTTTGTGTTAAGGAGCACAATTGGCTGTCCAAACCCTGGATGTGAGCTAAGCTATATTGAATTACTTAACTAATGTTCTAAAACAATGAGGAGATAAATTGCTACCCACTTTAGGGTAGTTGTCCTGGCCTCAGTGTGGCACCCTGACTGCTCCTTCATGAGATTCTAGATTCCATGGGATTGAAATTGTTAGCTTAAGAAGGTAGAAGACACTGCAGACGGTTTATTTAGTTGGCTAACTAAAACTTGGCTTTAGTGGTATAATGTGAGGAATGATTTTGAGGAGCTGGAAGTTCCTTGGTATTGTAAAAGAAGAAACCTAAAGGTTTAGGGTGATTGGAATATTGGAGTGGATTTATTGTGCGTGACTTAGTCATTTATCACCGTACCTGCTGTCAAACTCATCCCTAGAGATTGTGGCCTTCCACAAGGTGCTGAGAAATCTGTTGGTATCGGGAGCGTCAGCATCCTTAAGTGCCCTTCAGTGGTTGTCCTTTGTCAGCCAGTAATGTAAGGAGGAAGTGATCCCCTGGAATAAGCGCCCTGATTTCAGTGAGGAAGCAGCAGCGCACAGGCAAGATGGGAGTGGTTATAACAGGGCACAAGGCAGCAGTGATTTATGAAATGGTTAGATTTTATGAATCTGTGGTTGAGGCTGATTGATCATAGTTTCTCTAGAACCCAAAATATGGAAAGCTCACTGAGACCCTTTTTATTCTTTTTAAGTGAATAAACTCTATATATGATGAAAAACAGTGACTGAGGTATTACCCTGGGGAGTAATAAACTCTCTCACTCAGTTCCCACATCTGAGTCACTTCATAGTCCCCAACCCCTAGGAGTGTGTGGGAATATGGCTACCTCTGGGAGAGAGGTTCCTGTGATACTGTCATTAGCACATTGTACATTTTCCTCCTGTCTTTCCCTAAAGACACCAGTCACCTTTTATCAGAATCAGTGTGCTCACCTTGGAGGGCTACTGACCACTGGCTCTGAGTTGATGCCTGTCCCCACAATGCCTTTCTTGTCTGCTAGGTGGAGTTGTGCCTTGTGGGTATCAGTTGGTAACTGGAGTTTTGTCTTACCTCTGTCTCGTAGTTGGCCTAGGAGCTCATAAAATAATTCTGGGTTAATATCCCAAGTGCTTCAGTGTATAATTGGCATCATTGCAAATGGTAGGATGTGGGCAGGGGTGCTTGATTCTGATGATCAAGTTGAAATACAGTGCCTTCTACACAACGTGGACATGAAATCAAATCTTTGATCCAGGGCATCGTCTGTTGAGGGATAGAAGTTAAGAGAAAATAAAGAAATCTTGGTAGGCATATTCTCTAAGAGATCAAACATCAGAAATGTAGATTTGGATACCTCATCGGGTAAGAACCCGGACCCACTAAGGTGCAGGCTGAGGGAAAAGGAAACATTGATAGGATCAGGGAGAGTAACATAAACACTGATGAAACCTTCATGAACGTTGCAGAAATGATAACAATAATAGCTGCACATACCCTTCTTGCTCATGATCTTTTTAATCATGTCCTTTTTTTCATTTCTCTACTGTTTTATATTGAATTTTTGGTGGTGGTCACCATTAATAATTTTTTTCCCCACAATTTATAAGACATGAAGACAGCATTGTGAGTGTAAGAGAGAATTAACACTATCCACAATAGATGTAGTAATTAATGAGACTTTGGGTTTTCCCTTTCAGGGAGATTATGAGTATGATTTCATTTGAGGACGCATTGTGTTACATGGGAGCACGTTGCTCTCGCTGTTACTCAGGAGTTTAAATGTGAGAAGAAACGTGTGCATATGTGTGGAGTAGGCAAAGGGCCGGTATTGTAGATTGTTTCAGTCAGTATTAATTCCAAGACCTCCAGCTAGATTCCAGATGTGACTTAGGTTCCACTTGATCAAAACTTTAATTCAAAACTGCATTATATGGAGAGAGAGACCAGTTACAGGTGCCCATGTGACTGACCTTGCCCTGAGAGAAGGGGATGGCTTTGGCCCCAGCAGCTATGGTGGCAGCTTCTGGATTCTGCTGCTTCTTAACTCTGATGGAATCAGCATTGCAGTTCCTTTGGTGCTCCAGTTTTGCCTAGAGTCTGTTTCTGCACCTTTCAAACAATTCATTGACTAATCTACGTTCCCTATTGCTTAAGTTGAAACGATTTCTCTTGTCTAAAACTAAGAACCCTGGTTCATACAGTAAATACTGTTAAAGCCTTGTATCATTTAGGCATTCAAATAAAAAGGCACAAATTGGCAAGAATCCTCTAACATCCCTAAATCTTTTTACAGCTGTTTTTTGAGGATAAGAACCTATTTATTTATTTATAAATTTATTTATTAAAAAACTGTATATATTTAAAGTGTACAGTGTGATATTTTGATGTGCATGTACATTGTGAAATGATTGCCATGGTGAAGCAAATTAACATATCCTTCACCTCATCTAGTTACAGTTGTGTGCGAATGTGTGTGTAGTGAGAACATTGGACTGGATTTGATTAAATTTTACTCTGAGCATGCATTGTATTTTTGATGAAGGTATAAAAATGTTAATTATTAAAACAAACAAAAAAAAATGTTAATTATTATAATACTTAAAGACTGCCAGGAGCCTTTGAAACTGGGCCTAAGGTGGGGTTGAAAACAGGAAGCTGGGTTGAGAATCTATTTAATATACAGTAGGTCCCTGTGTTCGATCTCCCACCATGCACAACTGGTTGATTGACCTCCCGTTCCAAGGACGAAGGGTGAAGGCTTACTTTCTGATGAGGGTATTTCAGAGGGACCCTGATTAAGGGAAATCTAGCAGAGCAGAGGGAGAGTACCATACTAAAATCTGGCGATTATGTAAATCTAGGTACTGAGTGTTAACAACCTCTTCCCACCCCCGAGCTCACTCTTATTATTCAGCACCATTGGGCTTAAATGTTCTCAGATGACTCTGAGTAACCTAAGAATATAAAATACTTATGACCCAAATAACTGATACGAGGAGTCGTTTAATAAACCACCCAATCAGAAATAAGAAGCAGCATTGGAAGGAAAATAAATTTTAAATAATACTTGCAAATCTAAAAGTTGTAAATGCTTTAACATTTAAAAATAATACCTGCAAAAAGACGAGGAAATATTATATCCCTTAAAAACAAAAGGACACTATTAACAGAGAAATTCAGAGATCCAAAAGAGAGTTGCCAGAAATTGAAGAGCTTAATAGATGGTATATTAATTAGTCTGCTAGGGCTGCCATAACAAAGTCCCACACATTGGGTGGCTTAAACAATAGAAATTAATTTTCTCGTAGTTCTAGAGGCTGGAAGTGCAAGATTAAGGTGGGCACAAAGTTAATGTCTTCTGAGGCCTCTCTCCTTGGCTTGGAGATGACCACCTTCTCCCTGGGTCTTCATGTGACCTTCTCTCGGTACATCTTTACCTGTCTATGTTCAAATTTCTTCTTCTGATAAGTGTCTACTCTAATATTCTCATTTCAACTTAAAGGAGAATTCTTTAAATACCACATTTCCAAATACAATCACATTCTGAGGTACTGGGGTTAGAAATTTGTGGGAATGGGGGCACAAAATTCAGTACATAACAGATGGCTTGCAAGTTAAAGTTACAGAAATGACCTATTAAGTAAATTATAAGTTTAAAATACGATACATAGAAAAGTTTAAAAGTATGACAGGATTAGTTCTTCAGGTTGAATGTAATGAGTTCCAAATGGTACAGAGCCTCCTCCCCACCAAAAAATTAAATTAAGACATTTTTACAGTCTGGCATGTTTTGAGTTTTTTGATTGAAAAGATCTACCAAATGCCTATCACAATTAATTAAATGAATAACTACCGTAAGACACATCATCATGAAATGTTGGAACACTGGGGACAAAGATAAGAAAATTTCACCTGGATATAACTAGATATTAGTTCATTTTATTTATACTTTTAAAGTTATTAATAATTAACGAGTAGGCTCATGGATTTGTTCAGCTCAGAAGAGATCACTTCTTTGGGACATTAGTTGTCTTACTCTTTTTTTTTTACTCTGACTTTGGAAATGGCCTCCAATGTCGCTGATTTGATTTCTCCAATAGTAGCCCTAATTTTCACTTTAAAAATTTTAATAATAACAAACTCCATTACTGCATTTCATCTTTCTTTATTCAATCTAACTCTCTTGCCATTTCTACTTTCTTCCTGGCCAACTATTTTTCTAGGGTCTATTGCCCAAACCTCTCATCTTTCATACCAGGAACATCCTTTTTTCGTGAAATACATTGAGAAAATGGAAAAGATTACCTATAAATTAGTGTTTGCTCCTTTTGTAGAGCCTTCTCTCTAAGTTTTGAATACAAGGTTTCTTTTCTTTTATGTTGCTCAGTCTTTTTATAGGCTTGCCATTAAGAAATATATATTTTATTTATTTATTCACATTTTATTTTTGGCTGCGCCGGGTCTTAGTTGCGGCATGCGGGATCTTTCGCTGCAGCATGCGGGCTTCTCTCTAGTTCTTCTCTCCAGTTGTGGCATGTGGGCCTAGTTGCCCCATGGCATGTGGGATCTTAGTTCCCCGACCAGGGATTGAGCCCCAGTCCCCTGCATTGGAACGCAGATTCTTTACCACTGAACCACCAGGGAAGTCCAGCCATTTTTAAAATTTGTGTATTTATTGGACTGTTCTCTTGTGCTTCATTTGGAAACTGGTTTGGACCTCACGTTTGTCTTTCAAGAGATTGGGCAAGCTCTCCACATTTTTCCTTGTTGTCCTCTTGGTTTCTATTGGAACGCTTCTTTCTATTAACTGGAGGTTTGGTTGTCATGTTCAACCCCTAGACCGAGTTTGAGGATCTGTCAGATGTTTTTGTCTGTGTACTGACCTGAGGAGGTGTCTCCAGCTCTTACTGCCAGATTGCTAATACCTAAGCAGTAGTCTGTCCTTGTTACTTTTAGCAATTTGTTTTTCTTCTCTTATCAGAAACAGTTCACTATGAAGGCTGTGGAATGTCAGCCTTCCCAGGGTTTTTGGATGAAAGAGATGGTCATGGGTCCACTGTGGTCAGCGTGGGACCTGGCTCTGAAGGAAGGAAGGGGTGAAAAGGTCACCCCTTCCTAATCCTTCACCTTCCTAATATTCTGTGTCAGGATTCTTACCACAACCAAAGACACAGCTTTTCATGTTTTCTGTATTCTCATGAGAATTTCATCAAGAAGTTAGCTGGCACTATCTAACCTCTATGTTTTTTTTTTTTTTTTTTTTTAACCTCTATGTTTTGATGTCCCTCACAAGATATGGGGGCTCCATCTACTCTGGTTCTGAGTTGACTCTTTCATCTCCAGGGATAATAAAAAAGGCTCCTGGGAGCTTTCTCCTGAGTACTTTAATATATCCTCTTCAGGGTCTTAGTCTTCATCATTTCCTTTGTTTTGCCTGAAAGACTTCTGCAGAATTGAGCCAGCCATCATATATCACTTTTCTATAATACAAATGAGTTTAAACTCACTAGGGATCCTTTTCAAAATTCTAACAAATTCACTGTGTAGTTTTAGAATACACATATAATTTTACCAAAAGAAATTTTCTATTTTAGATTTTCATGGGCTAGATTTCCTTTCCTTTGTATAATCCTTTAAGTTTTCTATTATTTTACTTATCTTACTGGTATAATCTTAGGTCAGATTTATAAAGCATTCAACAAGAGGTTACTGTAGAAATTGAATCAATAAATAACTGTGCATTCAGCAACATTTTTCTCTCAAGCTTTATGTGCATTTATTATTATTCATAATTTAACATTTATTGAGCACTAAGAATCATATTCTGTTTGGAACAGAAAAGTAGTTGCTATCTCTGCCCAACAGGCTTATATTCTCATAGAGAATTCCATTTGTACAAGGTTTCAAAAGTTAACCCTCGCTGTTAGATAAATCAAGGGAGAAAATAGACTGTAAAGTTTGAACAAAAGTTGATTAAAATTAATTTTTGCCCATGAAACCTTAATGTCTGTGTGGAGATTAAAATCTTGCTAAAAGCATGATTGACATTCAAGAGTATTAACTGAAAGGTGTGACCTTGATATCTGCTGTATAATTACAGGCTTGAATACTAAATGAATCCAGTTAAAACTGGATTGAACAAAACAACTATCTGCCCCAGAAACAAAGTCACTTGTGTTTCAGAGAATTCCAGGAAATCTTGGTCTGCTTCATTGTTGCTGCTAACATTCAGATTTAGTCTCAATGGGCTTTGGTATCCATTTTAGTTGAGAAATTTAGTAGCTTCTCTAGTTTATTCAGAGAAGGTTCACAGGCATTCCCCAATCTATGTGTCTCCCCTTGGTCTCCCCTTTAGTTTTTATGATTTAAGTATAACTTAAACAAAGATGAGGACTGTTCAAAACTGCAATGCTTAATGTCTAAAAGCAAGATCTCACTCTGTGTGCCTCATTTTTACCTAGTCTAACCTGGAACTGTGCTCTTGATTCTGACCAAATAAGACAATTGAATTGTGAGGACAAAGCAGACAGCTATCACTGGCTTACCATTTTCTTCTGATAGTCCATCTTCTACAGAAACTGATGAGCTAATCTTCTGTTTGCAACATTGGAAGCAGAAAGCATTTAAAAACAAACAAAACAATCCCAGAGACCCTAGAGCTTCAAACACACTGTAATGGACCCAATTCGTTTAATTGATCTTTTTTCAGTCACATACCTATTGACAGACAAGGATTAGTACCTATAAATAGCAGTACTTCATGTGATGAGTGGTACATAAATTTGAATGGCACCTCATCAGCCAGAAGCAAAGGTATAAAGTTGGATGCTTTCAGCTTCAAGCAATAGGAATGCTTGATTCCAATAGGCATTTGAATTATCTCCTTCTACAATAAATCTACAGATAAGGCAGACTCCAGGTTCATATGTCAAGACTCTGGCTCTCTTGGTTGTTATGATTCTCTTAGTTTCGCCCACTTCCATTGCTTAGCTTCGAGGCCAGGTTGGTGGAAATTAATTCAGCTTTAGCAGTTTCAAACATCGTTTGTCCTGAAAACAATAGAAATCAACTATCTTTGTGTCTCTTCTATAGAGGCAAGAAATGTTTCTGAAGAGCTCTTTTGTAGCAAAATTTTCTCACTTCCTGCTATCTAGGTCTGAGTTATTTGACCTTCCCTAAACCATTCACAATAAAGGGAAATGAGATTTCATTTGGTGTAGATGGATGTTGAAAATGGAAGCATTGTGACCATTACAGAATGTCATTTGTGTAGGGCAACAGCACATTTTTTTTAAGTATCTTAAATTGAACTTTATAGAAGTGATATGCTAATAAAAGCTTGGCCTTTTAAAAAATAACGTTATAATTCCTAATGGTTGTCTTTTACTTTCCTATTTTGTGCCTTAAAAATAAATTTCTTCCAGGTATAATTGCCTTCCGTTTTTGTCTGATAAAGTTTCTATGGATCTCATACCCCTCTGCTTTATATTTTTACTTACAATTGCTTCTATAAACATACATGTTGATAATTTCTTTATATTTTCCTTTTATCTGGAAAAGTAAAAGCTGCTTTTAAAAAATTGCTTCTTTCAGTATTTGAGGAATAAAACTTGACCAGTTTTATCAAATTTCTTGGATTATTTTACACATTGTTTATTATTTAGAATGAGTTATTGCTATGGTTTAACATATATAGTCTTTTATGATATAATTCTGAAATTCCACATAATTCAGTGACAAATCTTTCCTCTATTTCTTAAGTACTCTTTCTTTGGGGGAGAGATTATTGGCACTTTAGAGTTAAATTTGTCCAGTTCAATAACTCTAAAATTTGAAGCAGACTGAGGTCCTGATTCCTTTCTTATACTTAGCAAATGAAGGCAAGGCTATAAGATTTGGTCTTACCTAAATTTACTGAAGAGAAGGGAGAGGAGCTTTCATTAGTGTTGTACAAACTGTGTGCTATGGATTGAATGTTTGTGTCCCTCCGGATTACATCCTGAAGCCCTAATTCCCAATGTGATGGGATTTGGAGGTGGGGTCTTTGTAGGTAATTAGGATTAAAGGACGTTAGGAATAAATGTTTGTCGTGTAAACCATGGAGGTCTGTGGTGTTTTGTTATAGCAGCCCAGACTAAGACACTGGCCTACAGACAATGCTGTACTATGTAAAGTTTGTTACTGTCACGTGATGAGTGCAGACACTGAGAATAAGTATTTGGTTTACTCCATTTGTTGCATAGGGTATAGGGCAGCTTGTATGTTGCAGACCTCACAAAGCCAATTGACAGTGGAGAGAGCTGCATTCTGTGTGTCGTGGGATGTAGTGTTTTAAGGTGAGTTTGTCAACTGTAACCTGTAATGTTACTGAACTTAGGTCTGGCTGCTTGCTGCTCAAAAGCCAATACTTGAGAGGCAAGAGTTGGTAGAAAGGAAAGTTTGCTTTATTCTGGAGACTGACAACCTGGAGAGAAGGCAGACTCATGTCCAAAGGCCAACTCCCCACTGCCAGTCAGTGGGCCAGAGTTTTTAAAAGGGGAGTTTCAATGGTGTATAGGTGGAAGGAGGGGGCTGCCTTCAGAAACAGCACAGTCAGCTCTGACAGTCGTCTTGCAATTGGTCACGTGGTGGTCTGGTCAGCGTCATCTTCATTGTTTTAGGTACAGTTAATCTTAATCTTCAGTTCCAGGGTCGGTTTGTTCCCATTTTCTTGAGGCCAGTTCTTGGAATTGTGGCAGCTCATGTCATGGCTAAGGTCTGGTCATCATGTAGTTAACTTCTTCCACCTGGTGAGGGTTTCAGCCTCTATAAAACAGCTCGAAGGATACAGCTCAGAATATTATCTGTAGCCCTTGAGGAGGGACTAAAAGTCCTTGGCTTTAACCAAAGTATTATTATTTTGTCCTGTTTGACTGCTTTCCTTTGTTTCTATATTTTTTTCACTTCTCGGATTAAACTTATTCTGTGGCTAAAGTTTTTCTAGAGACAAAAGGCAGGCAGAGGACATGGGAGGATGTTATCTGTCCTGGGAAGGCCCCAGGGGTCCTGCTCCATTTCAATAAGTATATAAAATCCAGAACCCATTTGTTTCAAGAAAAGATTATTGAAATTTAACTATAACTTTATAAGATACAACTAGCTACTGATGAAGAATTGAAAATGAATTTTGTAGTATAGCATCAATCCTTTCATTTTGGGTAAACATTAAGGATGAATACGCTGAGCTTGCCCAAACTGCTCTAAAATCACTTCTTCTATACCTGTCTACTCTCCCAGCAAGACTGCTTTTTATTTTATGACCACTATTAAAATAGCTGAGATGTACATTGTATCCTACCCTATAAGTAGCATGCCTATATAACCAAATTCATAAGCTAACAAGAAAGAGACAAACTCATTTGCCACAGTTGCAACTTTATTGATTGATACACTGTTCATTCAGAGTGCCAGGTGTGCTTATAGCTGTTTAATATGGAAAATCACTATTTCAAGCACAACCTTTTGTGTAAGTAAAATTGTGAAAACAGAAAGAGTTACAACATGTATAGATTTTGGAATTCTTCTATTTTTCCTATGTTATACTTTTAAAACTTGGTGGCTTTTACTTGACGTGTCTGCTTTTATGTCATTGTTCTAGTTATTCATTTTTTAAATTTTAACAAAATACTGGTATAAAATAGATTAGGAGGAAACGGCTTGATCCTTTATCACAAATATTTTGAGGAGCACATCCCTAAGGAACAGGTCTAAATCTATTCTAATCTTATATGGGATTACTGAGTAGTGAAAGTGAAGATACTTATTAAACAAAATTCAGCTTTAAAATGAAAAGAAACAAAAATAATTGTGTAGGTTATATCTACAAAGATCTCCAGAAAAATTACTCCTCCCCTTTCACAAGGTACTAATCATGAGCCCCAGTATCCCCAAATTTTATTCATAAATCTCGTGGGTATGGGGATGGAGGGAAGAAGCAAATAAGCACATTATAACAGAGTTGTAATTGAGTCTTGGATGAATCCAGGGATATGGCTATAGAGAAGATACATATGAGGAGGAGAAACAAGCCTGTAGCCAAGGAAGAGAGAAAAAAATACAGGGAAAAGAGAGACAAACATAGTGAGAGCCAGCAAAAATAATTAACATTCCCTCCACCGTATTGAGAAGGTCTTCACATCCTGTGTGTCTAGGGTAGAAAGTAGACTAAAGAAGTTGTAACTAATTCTTAGAAAGTGATTTCCCCAAGGCAGGCAAATTTTTAAAAACACATTGAATTAGCTAGTAAGATGGTACCAGAAAGAGCAAGAAGAGTGAAGAGAAGCCAGGTGGCCAGAGAGTGCTGGCAGCTTTAACGGGTCAGGGTATGTGATGAGTACTGAGGAAGGCTGATTCTACAATGGTAGCAAATCTAGTCAGCTCATCTATTATTCAATAAAGATAATGCATAACATGTAAGGAGAATTCACTTTGTACCAGATACGTGCAAATTGCTTTATAAAGATTATTTTACTGAATCCACATACCAGTCCTATGAGGTGTCATTATATTATCTCCATTTCATTGATGAAGAAACTGAATCTTGAAAGTTTGGGGCCATTAGATGCTCTTGTTAATGACTCTACTCTCCTGTTTCAACAGTTATATTTCCTTTCATATGACTTTTGGTTAAGAGATCTTGTTCCGCATTTCAGATACCACCATAAGTTTGGCAACTAGGGAAAGGGTTTTGTGTTCTGACCACATTCTGAAAGTAATTTCCCTGAGATATTACATGAACTTGAACAAATACAAGTTCTACACATTTTGAGGGCAAATAAAAGGGTAAAAGTAGGGGAAAAATGTAGGCCTTCAAAAAATATTAGACATATTAGCATAACTCTTTTGACTCAATGATTTGAATATGTTGTTATCTAACTTTCATCTACCCAATAAGGTGTCTTTGAAATTAATTCATTCCCCAGTAGAAGAAATTGGAAGACCTGGAAACACAAATTTTCTTGAGCTGTGACCCTTTACACAGGGGACAGTATACATAAGTATAATGATGAGCTTTGTTGGAATTTCAGTATTAGAACAGGAAGGCTACTCCTATCTTCTGTTCTTGGCAGACATGACCAGTGGTTCAAGAACCTCTTTCTTCCTGAGTTCAGATTGGACTTGAAAGTCTCAGGAATTAGTACACCAAAATGCCATTATCTACCAATGGATTATAGCTGATACCAGAGATGATCCCTATTTGCCATCCATGGTTAGGGGAATCCCACAGCAGTCTTTATTCTCAGTTGTATATTTTAAGCTTTACTATAAAGTTGACAAAATATTATATAAATTTTGAGCAGAATATTGCTGTAATAACTACAATGTCAGTTGCCTTAAACATTTGTCAAAGCTGCTCCAGCCACAGGAATTCTACAGCCAAAACAATTTTTTTAATAACTTCCTCAGTCTTTGAGCACATGTGGCAGTCAACTTTGTTTAGCTTTTGAACTCTGACAAAAATAAAACCTCAGGTGGAGGAAGGAGGAGAAGAAAGCTTCTGTTAAATAAAATATTGACAAAAAGTGCTGACCCTGAAGAAAGAAGAAAAGACAGACTGAAAAATAGATTTTTTTACAGTTTTGCTTCATGTGCAAATTGGAAGTTGCTCAAACAATTGATATAGAAAGATCTCCATTTTTATTATGTCTTGCTACCTTTTCTGCTTCAGCCCCTTAGCTGCAAGTAAATGTTTATGTCTTCTGAAAAATACAGAATAATGACTGTGTAACAGAGTGTCAAATCCTCATAGGGAACACACTGCACTGCCAGTTTTATAAGGCACTACTAAATTGCTAAGAAAAGAAAATTACATTTGGATGAGTGTAAATGAATGTTGAATGAATAATTATATCTACAGCTTTTAATATATTGACCAAAGAATATGTGCAATGCATTTCTTAAGGTTTGTAGCTGTGGTTTCATTGGAAAACAATCTATTGTACTTGTCATGCTGCTCTGAAGGCTAATAACTAGTTTTATTGGGAACACTGTGGCATTTATATCCCCGCTGCTGAAGTGTGGTCGCTGAAATGTGGTGAGAGAATCAAGAACAAGCACCCTCAGACAGAGCACACCACCAGCCTGGACTCTCAATTACGCAGTTCGTAGATAGTCTGGGCTCACTGTTTCTCCCTCCTTCAGCTTTTATATGAGTGCTGTACCCCCAGAGGGAAGGCAGGATATCAGGTGTTTTATACTGGCTAGTCTAAAAGAGGGTTTCATGAAATAGTAATTTACAAATATGGTACAAATGAGATTTCTGATTATTTGTGCATTTCAGTCAGTCTCCCTGTCCCAAAGTCATATGAGATGACTGTGCACTGTTTATGGTATTTCACGGTAGTTGTTTGCACATTTTAAATAAAATTTACAGCAAACAAAGACACAACCATCTGTCATGCTTATGTAATTTGGATTTCCATGACCAGTCCTTTATAAAATGCGTGCCATAATTTAAAAAGCTGAAAATCTAGGATAGAACGAGATTAAAAACCCTTTCTTCCAATTCAAAAGGTCCAGAACACATGCTGTTT
Organism: Phocoena phocoena; assembly: GCF_963924675.1. Taxonomy (NCBI): domain Eukaryota; kingdom Metazoa; phylum Chordata; class Mammalia; order Artiodactyla; family Phocoenidae; genus Phocoena; species Phocoena phocoena. Next base: position 18,080,065 of record NC_089239.1, on the reverse strand, counting down.
ACCTTTGGGCCATTTATACTCTTAATTAAAATTAATATTCCTATATAAATCACCATAGTCTATAGTAGAGTTTTATTAAATTAATCCTTAATTTAAAGAAACCTTTGCAGCAGTGGATTTTTTGACCTAATGCTAATCTTATTGCACAAACTTTGAGTCTATACAGTTTATGTTCAATCATTAAGTAAAAAATAGGAACTGAACACCCACCATGTGTTAGGCAATGTTTACATTAGAGATCAACACAGATAAAAATCTGTGCTTTTAATGGAGTTTTATTATGAGGGAGGGAGGACACTCAGTTGGCTACATGTGTGAACATTTACAGCACAAGGGTAAATGCTAGGAGTTGTAATAAAGTGGAGAAGTGATGGTGATGGTAGGCGGCAATGAGTTGCCGTTGTTCACAGGGCAGCCAGGAAAGGTCTTGCTGAAGAGTTCCTTCTGAAGGAAGCTCTGGAAGGAGCAATGAATGTATCTGAGGGGAAAACATTCCAGGCAGAGGAAATAGCAAGTGCAAAGGTCCTGAGATGGTTGTTTCTCTCACATTTCAAGGAGCAGAAAGGTGGTCAACTCTTCTGGCTGGAAGAGAGGAAATATCAGAGGTCAGGGTGAAGGTCAAGAAGTGAGAGCAGTGAAGCAACAGAAGTTCTGATCTTACAGGATCTTGACAGTCACATGAAAAGTCTGAGTTTTATTCTGAAAGATACGGAAGGGTTTGAACGCAAGAGTGAAATAATGATCCTATATTTTTACAGTATCTTTCATACTGAGAAATCAGTTAGAAAGTTATTGTAGTCATTTTAGAGGAGAGAAGATAGTATTTTGGACCAGAGTGGTAGGTTGGAGGTAATGAGAAGTGATCTGACTCTGGATATACATTTTCTGTATTTTTTGTTTTGTTTTTGTCTTTCATTGACGTATAGTTGATTTACAGTGTTGTGTTATTGTGGAAGATAAATTATACATTTAAATTGAATTTAAATAAAATAATTTGATAAGGAACGTAAAATATTTTTTCACCACATCTCATCCAAGTAAGAGATACAACTCATTATTCTGAAATATCAAATTATAGAATACAACCCATATTTTGAGGAGAAGGAATTATGTTTGAGACTTACTCTTTTCAGAAATTCCACATAATTCAAACTTCTTTTTCCATGAGAGATTACGTATCACCAAACCATGACATATTAGGTTGCATTATGAGTTTGTTAACATTAAGTCATTCTTAACCTTCAAATTAGGAATTCCATATAGTCCAAACTAATACATTAAACATATTTACCTCTTAATAACTTATTAGTATATCTTAAATATCTCTTGATAAACATAAGATCAAGTACCTTCCTCCAGAAGAGATCTAATCTCCCTTTTTTTTTTTTTTTTTTTTTTTTTTTTTTTTTTTTTTTTTGCGGTATGCGGGCTTCTCACTGCTGTGGCCTCTCCCATTGTGGAGCACAGGCTCCGGACACGCAGGCTCAGCGGCCATGGCTCACGGGCCCAGACGCTCTGTGGCATGTGGGATCTTCCCGGACCGGGGCACGAACCCGTGCCCCCTGCATCGGCAGGCGGACTCTCAACCACTGCGCCACCAGGGAAGCCCCTAATCTCCTTTTTATAGCTCGGAGTGATTTTGCTTGAGATGGTATATATTCCTAAACTGTAGTCTAATATATAGGAAGATATACTTTCTTTAATTGAGTATGCATCAATCATAAGCAAGGAATCGAAGCAAAGCAGTAAAAGGCGGAAATGCTACTGAATGTCACCGTCATGGTAATTTTTAAACTCTAGTACAATATTTGTAACATTTTTAATCAGCTGGGAATGACCAAAGAATGTTTCATTGCTTTTCCCCTGTAAAGTACTTATACAGATTTTATTGCTGCTGAATAAAATGAAATTTATTTTTGTATACTGATTTTGTATCCAGAAACCTGATATTGTAAATACATATTGGGAGATTTTATTTTGTATTTTTGCTGTAAATAATCATCATACGAAAATAATGAGAACCATGTTCCTTCCTTCCCAGTTGTTGCAAACCCATTCTTGTTTTTCTTGACTTTGCTGAGCTGGCTAGAACATTTAGTACAATGTCAAAAAAAATTGGTTATAGCAGGCTCTTGTCCCTAGTATTAGGGACAATACTCTTGTCCCTAATATTAGAGTGAATGTTAACTTCTTTCCTCTCCTAAGAATTCTGTTTGCTACAGGTTTATAAATTTATGGAAGTTTAGTTCAGTTCATAGTTTAAGTTTTGTTTTTTGGGTTTTTTTCCCCACAAATGAGTGCTTTTCTTCATCTTTGAGGTGATTAAGTATCTTTAATATTTTTGTATTGGTGAACTTCATTCTTTCTAATGTTAAAATCAACCTCTCACTTCTGTGATAAATTTATTAATGTTTTATGAATAACTGAGTCTATTTGCGAGTATTTGGTTTAGTACGTTCACATTTCTGTTTATGAGTGAGATTGACATGCCATTTTCCATTTTTTGTACTATCTTTGTTAGATGTGGATAGCAAATCAAATTTACTAGTCCTGTAAAATGAGACAGGGAATGTTTCTCTATTTGTATACTCAGGAGTAATTATTTTATTTTATTTTTTAAATTATTTTTATTTTTGGCTGTGTTGGGTGTTTGTTGCTGCACGTGGGCTTTCTCTAGTTGTGGCGAGCAGGAACTTTCTCAAGTTCCCACCTTTACAGAGTTTTATTTTAAATTCTCTTTTTCTATGTTTTACATGTCATTTTTAGATTATTTTAAATGGGGGCGTCTGTCAGAGTGTTTAGTCTATATACTTCCAGAAATGGACGTTCTCTCTCATCCATGTTAATATTTATTCTTATGCTTATTTTATATGGAGATCTCTGCTTTGGAGGGTAAAGAAACTCTCATATGGGGAAACACTTTTCTTCCATTTGGTCTTCTTTTGAGTGAAGAAGGAAAAGAATATATTCAGGGTGAAATAATAGCATATTCAGAAGTCCAGAAGTAAGAGAACACTTGTCTTATTAGGAGAACTGAAAGTAACTCACCATGATTGGCCTTAGGGAGTATGTTATCTGACTCCTACTGGAGATATGGACATGCATAAAATCTTGGAAGGCATTCAGAGAAAACTGAAAATTTTGAATTTTATCCTGAGAATATTGGAGAGAATTTGGTGATGATGATAATGATGGTTGTATAAATATATACTATTTATTGAATTATTACCATTTATTATGCCCTGTGCTGTAAGCTATATAGATTGTTTTTAATCTTCAAAATAAACCCGTGAAGTAAGTTTTGGGGATTTTAAGAAATAAATACAGATACATTAATTCACTATGTAGAGGGTGTTCTGGGAACTTGTGGTATGAGCAGATTTCAGTAAGAATGAGTAATTAGAGATGGCTAGAGTCTATGAATGAATAATATTAATAATAATAGTAAAGTAATAATACTATGAAGCAAAAGAAGTATATTTTCTTTTATATATATATATATATATATATATATATATTTATTTATGTATTTGGATGCACTGTGTCTTAGTTGCAGCATGCAGGATCTAGTTCCCTGACCAGGGATCTAACCCAGGCCCCCTGCACTGGGAGCACGGAGTCTTAGCCACTGGACCACCAGGGAAGTCCTAAGAAGTATCTTTTTTATTGAAGTATGGTTGATTTACAGTGTTGTGTTAGTTTCAGGTATACAGCAAAGTGAATCAGTTATACGTATACATATATGCACTTTTTTAGATTCTTTTCCCATATAGGCCATTACAGAGTATTGAGTAGAGTTCCCTGTACTATACAGTAGGTCCTTATTAGTTACCAATTTTATATATAGTAGTGGTATATGTCAATCCCAATCTCCCAGTTTATCCCTCCCCCTGCTTTCCCCCCACCCCAGTAACCATAAGTTTGTTTTCTACATCTGTGACTCTGTTTCTGTTTTGTAAATAAGTTCATTCGTATCCTTAGATTCCACATATAAATGATATCATATGATATTAGTCTTTCTCTGTCTGACTTAATTCACTCAGTATGACAATCTCTAGGTCCATCCATGTTGCTGCAAATGGCATTATTTCGTTCCTTTTTATGGCCGAGTAATATTCCATTATATATATATATATATATATATATATATATATATATATATATATACACACACACACACACACACACACACACACACACCCCACATCTTCTTCATCCATTCCTCTGTTGATGGACACTTAGCTTACTTCCATGTCTTGGCTATTGTAAATGGTGCTGCTATGAGCATTGGGGTGCATGTACTTTTTGAATTAGTTTTTTTCCAGATATATGCCCAAGAGTGTGATTGCTGGATCACATGGTAACTCTAGTTTTTTAAGGAACCTCCATACTATTTTCCATAGTGGCTGCACCAATTTACATTCTTACCAACAGTGTAGGAGGGTTACCTTTTCTCCACACCCTCTCCAGCATTTGTTATTTGTAGACTTTTTGATGATGGCCGAGAAGTACATTTTTATACTGTAATCTTTTCCATTGTATAGTAGCAATATTTTTCCCATATCACATATTTATTTGCTCAGGTATTATCTTTCTTTTATCATCAAAGCTGAACCTTAGAAAATGATGGTATTGTCTCACTCAAAATTAAGCTAAATTTTTATTTCTTCTAAGGGAATTAACCTTTTATTTTCGAGGAGGAAATCTTATTTAATTGTTCCATTGTAACCATCATAAAATCAGTAAAAAAGGAAAAATGTAAAAGATGTACAAAACTTCTTCTTACCACTCTGTCAAAGAACAAGGGGTACTCATTTCATCCAACTACATGAAAAGACATTTCAGGTTTCGGACTGATTTCTTGTGTCATTCATGTGTAAGGATTGCTTGGTTGAACTGCAAACTTTCTAATTTTCTAGCGGCTATAATATTTATGTATTCATTCATGCATTAATCTTTGTGCATCAAGCATGTATTGATAATCTATTATATGTCAGGGGTTAGGGACCTATAGTGCTGAATTATAAATAGTTCAAGACTTGCTAAACTTGTAGTAAAATGGAAAAATATCCACATTAAAAGTATGCAAGTGAGAATTCCAGGTTGAGATAGTAGTGGAAAGCTGCCCACAGCATTTCCCATTCCAGTATCTAACCAAGCATTTCTTTATGTACAGAAGTGACAGGCCTTCTCAAATATGAAAGAAGTTGTGCAATACATCACCTGTATATTGTATTGTAATTGTAAACTGTATACTGCAATAGAATTGAAAAAATAATTCAACAAATTATGTACTGCATCCTAGTAGAGGATTCAGGAATGGCAGGAAATTTGATCCAGTAGTGATTATCGGAATTTCTATAAGAAAATGTGTGAAACTGGTTGCAGAAGAGATAGAAATATTATACATTTTGTTTACAAAAATAAGGAAGTGATCAGAGTGGAAGTGAGAAGTATCAGAGTTTCAAGTTTTAATCTCTGAATCTGGTAATATCTAAAATTAAAACACATAGTTAAATAATACCAACTGAAGTCCTTTGCTTTAATTACTATTTATTCCTAACCTCTGAGGGATCTGTTAAGAGAACAATCTCTCTTATGATAAAGAAATTTAGGGCTTCCCTGGTGGTGCAATGGTTGAGAGTCCACCTGTCGATGCAGGGGACATGGATTCCTGCCCCGGTCTGGGAAGATCCCACATGCCGCGGAGCGGCTGAGCCTGTGAGCCGTGGCTGCTGAGCCTGCATGTCCGGAGCCTGTGCTCCGCAAGGGGAGAGGTCACAGCAGTGAGAGGCCCGCGTACCGCAAAAGAAATTTATATTTAATTTTTCAACAGGGTTTTACTGAGGTTTTCAGTTTTACTTGAGATGTTCTTTTACTAAATTTAAATAAATCCAATTAAATATTGTTAACTAAAATAGCATAAACTGTATGAACACATTTAAAAAATTGCCTTATCTCCTGACTGATCAGTCCTTCTAGTTGAGTATGTCGTATGAGTCAGGATCTGGGCCAAGAAACTGAGCTCACGCGTCAGGTAGTCCAATGGAAGGACTTGACTACTGGAGACTAATTGCAAAGATGTTTAAAGAGCTGAAAGGCAAGTAGGGGCCATTTAGAGAATCTACAGATTAGCAACACCAAGAAGTCCGTATCACCCTACAGCTGGAGATGATAGATGTGATGGTACCTCAGTCCCAAAGCTAGGGTTACCAGATTGGAATGGGTTGACTGAATGTATGTGAAAGCTGCATGATAGCAGCCAGAACCACAGATTCAGGGACTGTCCAAAGTGAGCTGGGGCTATGGAGAGAAATACCTATTGACAGAGAAGCATCTCAAAGCAGAAACAAAAGAGAACTAACTCTTCCCCAGTCTTTGTGATCCTGTCAATTCCTCATAACAGCAAAACCTATCCAGAACCCAGTGACCAAGGATGGCAGAATATGCAGAGAAAAGGCAGAAAAAACATGCAAGTGGCTGGTACATCTGTCTAAAGAGATATTTGTGTGGATGGTTATCTTTTGCTTAAAAATGGTTATTTCTAAATGTTGGACTTTTGGATGATTTAAGTTTTCTTATTTTTACTATAGGTAAGCTAGAAGAAACTTCCAAATGATAATTGTTGAACTTAGTATTTGAACTTAGACTGGTAATTGAGGGGGGAAGAAGTATTTAAAGTGGAGTTCACCACAGTGGAAAAATTATTAGAGTATTTGGAGAAGAATAATACCTTGGCTGTTGCTACCACAGGTTACACAGAATAACGATTGGGAAAGCAAGATGAGAAGATAGCAAGGCAGGGATGGAAAAGAACCTTCCTACTTAGAAGTTTGAGGTTTTCAGTTTGCTTTGGACCATTCTGAAAAGTTTTTAAGTTACAAAGAGACACAATCACAGATGTGTGGGGTTTTTTTGTCTTTACTGTAGTATAATTGCTTTACAATGTTGTGTTAGTTTCTGCTGTACAACCAAGTGAATCAGCTATATGTATACATATATCCCCATATCCATCCCTCCCACCCTCCCTATCCCACCCCTCTAGGTGGTCACAAAGCACGGAGCTGATCTCCCTGTGCTATGCGGCTGCTTCCCACTAGCTATCTATTTTACATTTGGTAATGTGTATATGTCAGTGCTACCCTCCCACTTCATCCCAGCTTCCCCTTCCCCCTCTGTGTCCTCAAGTCCATTCTCTACATGTGCATCTTTATTCCTGCCCTGCCACTAGGTTCATCAGTACCACTTTTTTAGATTCCATATATATGTGTTAGCATACGGTATTTGTTTTTCTCTTTCTGACTTACTTCACCCTGTATGACAGACTTTAGGTCCATCCACCTCATTACAAAGAACTCAATTTCGTTCCTTTTTATGGCTGAGTGATATTCCATGGCATATATGTGCCACATCTTTTTTATCCATTCAACAGATGTATTTTAGATCAACTGCCCTGATAGCATTAAGGAGTATAGTGGTGGAATAAATAATTCAGAAAATATTTCCTGGATCTGCATTAAAGATAAAAAATAGAATATTACAACAGTGTATTTACATCACATGCATGAGTTAGTAATTATGCTTTAAACTTGCAATAATGTGTGAGAGGTGATCAACTTAGTCCTGGAAAAGACATTTGTGTTGTCTTTAGGTGAATACTTTCCTTACTTGATCTAATAGGGATGTCATTGGAATATAGACTAATGAAAAATTTAGGAAATTCGGTAGCTCATTATAGTTGGCAAAAATCTCATATATAAATTGTTGAATAAATTAACCCTGGGTCTAAAACTAATTATCCAAGAATTCCCCATTAACCCTTAAAAAATAACAATTCAGTTTTCAATTATTGTTTAACGCCTAGTGTATACATATAATAATAGGTACTGAAGAGAAAATATAAATGAAGTGTAATATGTTTACCTTAAAAAGCTCACAAGTTAATGGAAGCTATAATTTGCATTCAGTATTAGATTCAGTGATAATGTCAGATTGTATATAATAAAGGGCAAATTGAATGGTTGGCAGCAGATGTCATAAAAGCTCAAATAATTGGGAGACCAATATGGAATGATTTGGATGAAGAAAACTTGATAAAGTAATCTTAGGATCTTCCTAGAGTTTTATGTCATTTTATTTTTTTCATGATTATCACCCTTTCATTATTCCTAAATGACTGTTTTAAATATTTTTCCAGCCTGTTGATACAGAATTATTTATTAACAAATGAAATGCTTGCATTAGATTTTCCTTTATTTCACAAAGAGCAGAAATAATTATGATCAAAATGTAGTCCAGGGGCCTACATTTGTTTTTTGGATTTCTTCCTTTCATTCTTCTTTCAGTGAAAGTATATTCATCACCACATTGGAGCACTAATGTCCAAATTTAGTTTTATTAAACCCATTGGGTATGTATATCCTTGAATTATTTCAAAGCCACTGAAAATATTAATTGATGAAATACCATACTGGTGACATGGCAGATAATGATTTGTTTTTCAAAGAAACCCTTTGGCATAGTAGATGATATACTTGTTCATTTATCAGTATATGTGGAGAAAGATCACAAGAATATAAAGTAAAGCATGAGTCTATTATACCATAAAAATTTTTTTGAAGTATTAAAAATAAAAAATAGGATTCAGTAGGTTGATTTTGCCTAAAATGTAATGACACGTTACCTTTAGTTTTAGTTTAGGAATCTTAAATTCGAAATGTGAGCTGAAATACTTCTCTCTGTTCCCTAGTTTTGCCAGAGTGATGAATACTAGGTATGATTTTCTTTTTGCTGGTTAGTCATCTTATGGGAGACAGCTTTTTTACCTACTAGTTTAAAACCAACCTTCTTTGAGGTTCTGTTTTCCTCCAGTCCAACCATGAGGTCATCATGTTGGAGCTATCAATTGACAGACCCTGTTACACTGCCCACAGTCGGGCCCATGAAAAAGGCCTGCTCCCTGTTCCATGACCAGGAAGAGTGGCATAAGAGTTAACATGTGAACCCAGCAAAGTAATTGAATATTTTATCCAATGTATTTCTATATGGAGTTGGCACAGAAAAACCTCTTTCTTCTATGATGTAAGTATCAGAGCTCTGAGCCCCTGAAGACCTTGTCCTCCTTCATGCAGAGAACTGAGAGAGACAGTAGCCAACAATTTGCTTCGACTGCCTGAATTCCCTGATTGAAATCATGTTAAACTGAAACTACTATGATTTTGCATCTCTCTCTTCATTTCTGTGTGCAATTGAAGTATCCTTCTGTAAATCTCCTTTTTATTTTAAATTCTTTTCTTAAATTTCTTGAAACCTAAGAATATCACTTGTTGTATACCTTCCTCATGGCAGTATCTGAAAAATATTTTATTCTAAATCCTTGGTGCCAGATACAGTTCAGAATTTAGATGTCATGTAGAATTCCAGGGTTTGCAGGGCAGCACTCTGGAGACAAACTCATTAAGATTTCTATAGTGATATAAATGAACACTCACACTAAATCTGAATGGGATTAGAAAGAGTTAGGAATGTTCTGCTGTCAGTTCAGATTAGTTTTGTTTCCAAATGAGTTTTAACACCAAACCCAGGAAAAAAACTTGTTTTCAGGGATCTTTGGATTTTGGAATTGCAGAAAAGGATTGGGAACTGTGCTCTAGTTTATGTTAACTATTAAAGAATATATTTCCTAATCTTAAAGATAGAATTTATAGATTCATGCCTGATGAAAACTTGTAATAACTATCTCATACATTGCCCCCAGCCATTCCTGTCCCCCACCTACAGGTCATTCCCAGTGAGACAGTATTATATGTGGGGATGAAATGCATAGGATGAATGTGGGCATTTGGGGTTGAAATGTAAGCAACAAGACTTCTGTATCTATCCATCAATCCATCCATCCATCCAAGGACAGAGAGGGACAGAGAGAGAGAGAGAGAGAGAGAGAGATTTATTTTAAGAAACTGGCTCAAGCAATTTTGGAGGCTGGCCATCCAAAACAGGCAGAGCCAGTGTCCCTGTTCAAGTCCAAAGGCTGAAAGCTGCTATGGAACCAGCAAGAGAAAATATTCCAGTTCAAAGGCCACCTGTCATGCAGCAGAATTCTCTCTCACTGGGGGGAAGGTCAGCCTTTTGTTCTATCCAGGCCTTCAACTGATAAAATGAGGCCCACCCACATGATGGAGGGCAAACTGCTTTGCTCAGTCTACTGATTTAAATGTTAATCCCAGTCAAAAAACTCTCACAGAAATACCCAAATAATGTTTAACCAAATGTCTGGGCACCCCAGGACCCAGTCAAGTTGACATGTAAAATTAACCATCACAAGATAAGTGTAAATATTTCCTGTCTGGGACTGCTTTGTAATGTGATATTTAAATATCATATATTAGAATAGTCATAATTTTTCTTCCCATTATTTTTTTTACTTATTGCTGTTCTACTAAAGTGAAAATAGATTCACTCAATCATAGGGTATTTAATTCATTTGTAAATCATGCTCTTTTCCATTTAAAATAATTCCGAAATTTGGTATAGTGTCTTGTCCTTTCATCACCATTGACACGCTCCCCTGGTTCCTCTTTGAGTTCTCAGTATTCCTATTACAAAGGGAAGCTGAAGGAAATATTGCCTGAGTTTCCATATGTTAATTTATTTCTGTGAAAACCAGAAGCTGACAGATCATCATATAATACATTGCCTATATTTTGATGATTAAGTTAGTCTCCTGGAAAAAAATCACTATTTGAGATTTTGTCTTTCATCTTACAAATGTGAAATAAAAATTAGTTTAATCTTGTAATTAATTTCTGTTATCCAGCATTGATTTGATTATATTTCTGTCATGTTACATGTTACTCATATGAGGATACCTACTTCACTGCCCTATGTAGTTGAATATAAATTTGACCTTAAAATATTTTTTTTAGGAAATGAATATATTGCATGAGAAATTTTGCTATGTCACACAAGTCCAGTTATTTGGCTTTATAATTTTATACCAAGTCATAAAGAAACATTGTTTTCCCCCAAAAAAAAACAATGGAAGGCATGAAAATATCCTGTGTCTGACAAACGGTCTTTCTTCAAGACAATAAACTTACAACCTGCAACAGAAAATTGCTAGTTCTAGAAAAAGATATACTGCTAATTATATATAGTTTTTTTCACCAACCAGTCATATAGAACTATTATCAAATAATATTTCACCAACATCCTCACAAATACCAATGAAATCACAGGGATTACCAATGATATCATTTCTTCTAAATAAAGATCATAAATGTACAATTTAAGTAAATTAAAAATCACTGTAAAGTTGCCTACCAGTTAATTCAACATAAATGAAAGCTTCAAAGATAAATATAAAATCGTACTGTGTGTCAGGCATTCAGGATACACAGGTGAACATGCCTAATATACTCTCTGCCCACGCATAGAATATAAATTGCAGGACAAGTTGTGGATCATTGCAGAGAGCCCTCAGTTTGGCTTTCCAGCATTGTCCAGGCCCTGGTGCTTCCTTTGGTTAATGTTGTTTCTGGTCATGTTGCTGTTTCCTCATCAGTTCTAAGGGAAATGATTCTTGAGAGCTATTTTCAAATATTAAAAATTTAGTGTTTTTTAAAGAATTTTAACAGGAATATTAGCTTACATTTATTTAAATGGACACATGTTACCATATACAAAGATATACATAGCATACACACAAAGTTTCAGAACAGCATTTGATTGTTTTTTAACAGTACCTTTTTGACCTTCACACGTATAGACAGTTTTATGTTTACAATCACTGTTGCTGTATGTTGGCATGCCTTTGAGGTTAAGGAATAGAAAAAGTATAAGAAACTTAAAGGCAAAACCAATTTAAGTTGCAAAACAGCAAGACAGCAACAGAAATAAATCCTCCCCTGCTGGGAAGTAAGCTGATTAAAGATGATAACCAGATGCAAACAGGAAGCACAAATGGATAAATTATATAAGGTCGTAGCAGGAAGTGAAAGTCAGTACTTTTCACAGTGAGACAGCAGTCCAGCCAGTACTTACTTCATGGAAGTGTAGATCAGAGTTTAAAGATCCAGATTGGAATTCTTGAGTCCACTTTTCTAGTTCTTTACTTTATAATACACTCGTGTCACCCACACATATTTTGGTCAAACATAAACAGTCAGACATACACTGGGTGGACATTGTTGAAGACTGTTAGTGTTTTGAACACTGGAAGATGATTTAGGTTTTTCCATTTGGCAATACAGTCACTTCTTGAACCATCCCATAAAGTCCAAGATACCTATACTTAAGTAAATAAAATCACTTAAAAGTTAGGCAGGTTTTCGAGTTCCACGATGAACCTGAGAGCAAAGGACTCCAATGGCCCAGGAAATGGCAAAATCACAAGAGAGAAAGAAGCTGGCTTTCTGAATTACTAGGTGGAAGGCAGACCTTACACATCCCTGAGGACTGTCACAATATATGCAGTTTCAACCTTAGTGACTTCAAGACAATAATAGCTTTATAATTGTTAGGATTTTCTAGTAAACCAAGAAAGGATCAGATGAAATTTCAAAAATATGCATAAACCATTCCCTATAACAATACTTTAATAATTGAGATAGGAGACCTTCAAGATGGTGGAAGAGTAAGACGTGGAGATCACCTTTGTCCCCACAAATACATCAGAAATACATCTACATGTGGAACAACTCCTACAGAACACCTACTGAATGCTGGTGGACCACAAATTTCCCAAAAGGCAAGAAACTCCCCACATGCCTAGGGCAAAAGAAAAAAGAAAACACAGAGACAAAAGAATAGGGATGGGACCTGCACCTCTGGGAGGGAGCTGTGAAGAAGGAAAGATTTCCACACACTAGGAAACCCCTTCGCGGGTGGAGACTGCGGGTGGCGGAGGGGGGAAGCTTCGGAGCCGCGGAGGAGAGCGCAGCAACAGGGGTGCGGAGGGCAAAGCGGAGAGATTCCCGCACAGAGGATCGGTGCCGACCGGCACTCACCAGCCGGAGAGGCTTGTCTGCTCACCCGCCGGGGCGGGCAGGGCTGGGAGCTGAGGCTTGGGTTTCGGTCGGAGCGCAGGGAGAGGACTGGGGTTGGCGGTGTGAACACAGCCTGAAGGGGCTAGTGTGCCACAGCTAGCCGGGAGGGAGTCTGGGAAAAGTCTGGAGCTGCCTAAGAGGCAAGAGACCATTGTTTCAGGGTGTGCGAGGAGAGGAGATTAAGAGCGCCACCTAAATGAGCTCCAGAGATGGGCACGAGCCGAAGCTATAAGCGCGGACCCCAGAGATGGGCATGAGATGCTAAGGTTGCTTCTGCCGCCACCAAGAAGCCTGTGTGCAAGCACAGGTCACTATCCACACCCCCCTTCCGGGGATCCTGTGCAGCCCGCCACTGCCAGGGTCCTGCGATCCAGGGACAACTTCCCCGGAAGAACACACGGCGCGCCTCAGGTTGGTGCAACCTCACGCCAGCCTCTGCCGCCGCAGGCTCGCCAGCATCCGTACCCCTTCCTCCCCCCGGCCTGAGTGAGCCAGAGCCCCTGAATCAGCTGCTCCTTTAACCCGTCCTATCTGAGCGAAGAACAGATGCCCTTAGGTCCAAATCCAAAACTGTACCGCGGGAGCTGTGCGAACAAAGAAGAGAAAGGGAAATTTCTCCCAGCAGCCTCAGGAGCAGTGGATTAAATCTCCACAATCCACTTGATGTACCTGCATCTGTGGAATACCTGAATAGATGAAGAATCATTACAAAATTGAGGTGGTAGACTTTGGGAACAATGATATACATATATTTTCCCTTTTTCTCTTTTTGTGAGTGTGTATATGTATGCTTCTTTGTGTGATTTTGTCTCTGAAGCTTTGCTTTTATGATTTGTCCCAGAGTTCTGCCTATCCTTTGTTTTGTTTGTTTGTTTTCAGTATAGTTTTTAGCACTTGTTATCATTAGTGCATTTGTTTTTGGTTTGGTTGCTCTCTTCTTTCTATCTTTCTTTTTTTAAGTTACTTTTTAATTCCTTTTATGTTTAATAATTCTTTTTTATTTTAATAACTTTATTTTATATTATTTTTCTTTCATTCATTCTTTTTATCTCCCTTTTCTTCTGAGCTGTGTAGCTCACAGGGTCTTGGTGCTCAGGCCAGTGTCAGGCCTCTGAGGTGGGAAAATGAGTTCAGGATATTGGTCCACTAGAGACCTTCCAGCTACACGTAGTATCAAACGGCGAAAGCTCTCCCAGAGATCTCCATCTCAACGCTAAGACCCAACTCCACTCAACGACCAGCAAGCTCCAGTGCTGGGCACCTTATGCCAAGCAACTAGCAAGACAGGAACACAATCCCACCCATTAGCAGAGAGGCTGCCTAAAATCATAATAAGGCCACAGACACCCCAAAACACACCACCGGATATGGACCTGCCTACCGGAAAGAAAAGATCTAGCCTCATTCACCAGAACACAGGCACTAGTCCCCTCCACCAGGAAGCCTAAACAACACACTGAACCAACCTTAGCCACTGGGGGCAGACAGCAAAAGCAACAGGAATTATGAACCAGCAGCTTGCGAAAAGGAGACCCCAAACACGGTAAGGTCAGCAAAATGAGAAGACAGAGAAACACACAACAGATGAAGGAGCAAGGTAAAAATGCAGCAGACCAAACAAATGAAGAGGAAATAGGCAGTCTAACTGAAAAAGTATTCAGAGTAATGACAGAAGAGGTGATCCAAAATCTTGGAAATAGAATGGAGAAAATGCAAGTAACGTTTAACAAGAACTAGAAGAACTAAAGAGCAAACAATGATGAAGAACACAATAAATGAAACTAACAATTCTCTAGAAGGAATCAATAGCAGAATAACTGAGACAGAAGAACGGATAAGTGACCTGTAAGATAAAAAGGTGGAAATAACTACTGAAGAGCAGAATAAAGAAAAAAGATTGAAAAGAATTGAGGACAGTTTCAGAGACCTCTGGCACAACAGTAAACACACCAACATTCGAATTATAGGGGTCCCAGAAGAGGAAAAGAAAAAGAAAGGGACTGGGAAAATATTTGAAGAGATTATAGTTGAGTTGAAAACTTTGCTAATACAGGAAAGGAAATAGTTAATCAAGTCCAGGAGGCACAGAGAGTCCCATAAAGGGTAATCCAAAGAGAAACACACCAAGACACATACTAATCAAACTATCAAAAATTAAATACAAAGAAAAAAATATTAAAAGCAGAAAGGGAAAAACAACAAATAACATACAAGGGAATCCCCATAAGGTTAACAGCTGATCTTTCAGCAGAAACTCTGCAAACCAGAAGGGACTGGCAGGACATGTTTAAAGTGATGAAAGGGAAAAACCTATAACCAAGATTCTTCTACCCAGAAGGGACCTCATTCAGATTCAATGGAGAAATTAAAACCTTTAAAGACAAGCAAAAGCTAAGAGAATTCAGCACCACCAAACCAGCTTTACAACAAATGCTAAAGGAACTTCTCTAGGCAGGAAACACAAGAGAAGGAAAAGACCTACAATAACAAATCCAAAACAGTTAAGAAAATGGTGATAGGAACATACATATCGATAATTACCTTAAATGTAAACGGATTAAATGCTCCAACCAAAAGACATAGACTGGCTGAATGGATACAAAAACACGACCCGTATATATGCTGTCTACAAGAGACCCACTTCACACCTAGGGACACATACAGACTGAAAATGAGGGGATGGAAAGATATTCCATGCAAATGGAAATCAAAAGAAAGTTGGAGTAGCAATTCTCATATCAGACAAAATAGACTTTAAAATAAAGACTATTGCAAGCGACAAAGGACACTACATAATGATCAAGGGATCAATCCAAGAAGGTATAACAACTGTAAATATTTATGCACCCAACATAGGAGCACCTCAGTACATAAGGCAAATGCTAACAGCCATAAAAGGGGAAATGAACAGTAACACAATCATAGTAGGGGACTTTAATACCCCACTTTCACCAATGGACAGATATTCAAAATGAAAATAAATAAGGAAACACAAGCGTTAAATGATACCTTAAACAAGATGGACTTAATTGATATTTATAGTACATTCCATCCAAAAACAACAGAATACACTTTCTTCTCAAGTGCTCATGGAACATTTTCCAGGATAGATCATATCTTGGGTCACAAATCAAGCCTTGGTTAATTTAAGAAAGTTGAAATTATATCAAGTATCTTTTCCGACCACAACACTATGAGACTAGAAATCAATTACTGGAAAAAAATCTGTAAAAAATACAAACGCATGGAGGTTAAACAATACACTGCTAAATAACCAAGAGCTCACTAAAGAAATCAAAGAGAAAATCAAAAAATACCTAGAAACAAATGATAGTGAAACCACGATGACCCAAAACCTATGGGATGCAGCAAAAACAGTTCTAAGAGGGAAGTTCATAGCAATACAATCCTACCTCAAGAAACAAGGAACACCTCAAATAAACAAACTAACCTTACACCTAAAGCAGTTAGAGAAAGAAGAACAAAAAACCCCCAAAGTTAGCAGAAGAAAAGAGATCATAAAGATCAGATCAGAAATAAATGAAAAAGAGATGAAGGAAACAATAGCAAAGATCCATAAAACTAAAAGCTAGTTCCTTGAGAAGATAAACAAAATTGATAAACTATTAGCCAGACTCATCAAGAGATAAAGAAGACTGAATAGAATTAGAAATGAAAAAGGAGAAGTAACAACTGACACTTCAGAGATACAAAGGACCATGAGAGATTACTACAAGCAACTATGTGCCAATAAAATGGACAGCCTGGAAGAAATGGACAAATTCTTAGAAAATCACAATCTTCTGAGAACTGAACCAGGAAGAAATAGAAAATATAAACAGAGAATCACAAGCAGTGAAATTGAGACTGATTAACATCTTCCAACAAATAAGAGCCCACAAACAGATGGCTTCACAGGTGAATTCTATCAAACATTTAGAGAAGAGCTAACACCTATCCTCTTCAAACTCTTCCAAAATATAGCAGAGGGAGGAACACTCCCCAACTCATTCTATGAGGCCACCATCACCCTGATACCAAAACCAGACAAAGATGTCACAAAAAAGAAAACTACAGTCCACTATCACTGATGAACATAGATGCAAAAATCCTCAACAAAATACTAGCAAACAGAATCCAACAGCACATTAAAAGGATCATACACCATGATCAAGTGGGGTTTATTCCAGGAATTCAAGGATTCTTCAATATATGCAAATCAATCAACGTGATACACCATATTAACAAATTGAAGGAGAAAAACCATATGATCATCTCAAAAGATGCAGAAAAAGCTTTGGCAAAATTCAACACCCATTTATGATAAAAACCCTCCAGAAAGTAGGCATAAAGGGAACTTTGCTCAATGTAATAAAGGCCATATATGACAAACAGACAGCCAACATCATTCTCAGTTGTGAAAAACAGAAACCATTTCCACTAAGATCAGGAACAATATAAGGTTGCCCACTCTCACTACTATTATTCAACATAGTTTTGGAAGTTTTAGCGACAGCAATCAGAGAAGAAAAAGAAAGAAAAGGAATCCAAATGAGAAAAGAAGTAAAACTGTCACTGTTTGCAGATGACATGACACTATACATAGAGCATCCTAAAGATGCTACCAGAAAACTACTAGGGCTAATCAATGAATTTGGTAAAGTAGTAGGGTACAAAATTAATGCACAGAAATCTCTTGCATTCCTATATGCTAATGATGAAAAATCTGAAAGTTAAATTAAGGAAACACTCCCATTTACCATTGCAAGAAAATGAATAAAATACCTAGGAATAAACCTACTTATGGAGACAAAAGACCTTTATGCAGACAACTATAAGACACTGATGAAAGAAATTAAAGATGATACAAACAGAGGGAGAGATATACCATGTTCTTGGATTGGAAGAATCAGCATTTTGAAAATGACTGTACTACGCAAAACAATCTACAGATTCAGTGCAATCCCCATCAAACTACCAAGGCATTTTTACAGAACTAGAACAAAAAATTTCACAATTTGTATGGAAACACAGAAGACTGTGAATAGCCAAAGCAATCTTGAGAAAGAAAAACAGCTGGAGGAATCTGGCTCCTGGACTTCAGACTATACTAGAAAGCTACAGTAATTAAGACTGTGTGGTACTGGCACAAAAACAGAAATATAGATCAATGGAACAGGATAGAAAGCCCAGAGATAAACCCACGCACATATGGTCACCTTATTTTTGATAAAGGAGGCAAGAATATACCATGGAGAAAATACAACCTCTTCAATAAGTGGTGCTGGGAAAACTGGACAGCTACATGTAAAAGAATGAAATTAGAACACTCCCTAACACCATACACAAAGATAAACTCAAAATGGATTAAAGACTTAAATGTAAAGCCAGACAGTATAAAACTCTTAGAGAAAAACATAGGTAGAGCACCCTGTGACAGATACTGTATGCCAACACATATACGTGGAATCTAAAGAAAAAAAAAGTTTCTGAGGAACCTAGGGGCAGGACAGGAATAAAGATGCAGATGTAGAGAATGGGCTTGAGGACATGGGGAGGGGAAAGGGTAAGCTGGAATGAAGTGAGAGAGTGGCATGGACATATATACCCTACAAAATGTAAAATAGCTAGCTAGTGGGAAGCAGCCGCATAGCATAGGGAGAAAAGGTCAGTGCTTTGTGACCACCTAGAGGGATGGTATAGGGAGGGTGGGAGGGAGACTCAAGAGGGACGAGTTATTGTTATATGTCTATATATAGCTGATTCACTTTGTTACAAGGCAGAAGCTAACACACCATTGTAAAGCAATTATACTCCAATAAAAATGTTAAAAAATAAAAGTTAGGCAGGTTCTCAATTTTAAAAACAATCTAAGCATAAATTTGTCATACTGAATAGAGCAAACACTACAGGGAAGAAGACAAAGGGAATTGATATGAAACTAAATCTGAATTGAAGGTCTCCTTGCTCATTTAAAAATAGGCACTTCCCTGCCAATTAAATAGAACATGTGAATATTCATTTGTTACCGTGAAATTTAGTTTGCTTCCTTAAGAAAGTGCCGCTAACAGCTGTAATTGGCACCATTACCAGCTTAAAGTTTTCTCTTTGGTCTTCCATTTGAAAATTTAAAGAAGTTTGATTATCTGTACTAATCAGGCTGACAAATAATATGTACAAAATATCTAGTTAGTCTGAAAAAGAAGTTTCAAGCCATATATATATTTGGTTTCAATGACCTGAAGTATCTATCTCAAGAAAGTTTACTTCTATCTGCCAGTTAATAATTCTTCTGGAGTATTTTTGATGAACTCAGAACCAGCCTCGGCTCTGTCAGATAAATGTTTACATCATGCTTCTCCTTTACACGTGCTTACAATCTGGTGGGAGAAATGATTTGCACAAATTTGTCACAAGCAGTACAAGGAAGCCTTTAACGGCTCAAGTGTATGACATCAGCTATTCAATTTGTGCTAGTTGGACAGCTTGTTTCCAACTAATTGGGAGGAAACAAACCATGGCTCTCCTACCTTCTCATGCGCCAGGTCTTTTTACATCTGAGCCTACGGAGGCCCTGCTCTGGAAAGCTCAGCCAGATTTAGAATCTGACTGTTCTGCACATGTTTGTTTTTTTCTGATGGCCTTTTCTTTCCACTTTTCTCCTGTCAAATTCCTGCTGATCACCCTGCACATTCCAAGAGGGGGCCAGCTTCTCCAGTAAGTCCTACTGGACCTTCCAGACGAGTCAGCATCCCCTCCATGTGCTTCTGCAGTGCCCTGGGTGAGCCCCTCCCGTTCCCACCCCACTCTACTATAAGCACAGGCCCATTTACCGCCCTCCTTCCTGATTGGACACAGAGCTATGTCCAAGCACTTAGCACAATGCGTGTTTCATGAAAGTAAGGGGGTTGGATGAATTCGGTAAAAAGAATGAAGTAGAGAGTACATCTGTTCTCTTCCAACCCCTAACAGAGAAGTAAGACTTACAGTGCTATCTCTGGAGCTGAGATCTGGTGGTCATACATGGACTGCCAGGCACCCACGCTGTGGTTTTGTCATTAGCAATCACACCTGGGATGGTGCTTCTAGCCCCCTCTCACCATGGCCATTTCATGACCTCCTCTCTCACTCCCTCATATACCATCCATTCCTGAGTACAAGACAGTTTACTCTAAATCTCTCTTATCACTTATAAAACATTCTAGTCCAAACTACTATCATCTCTCACTTGGACAAAAGAAGTTTCACCCAAAATAATTCCCTCAACTCTGCTTTTACTTTCTTTTAGGCTTTTCTCTTAACTGAAGCCAAAGTGATAATCTGAAGACACAGATAAGGTCAGAGTAGTTTCCCTTCAGTGCCTTCCCACTGCTCTGAGAAGAAAGACCATGATCTTTAAGATCACTTATACCACGATGCTGAATCTGCCCTCCCCAGCCTCAGGTCCCACCAATTTCCGCTTTGTGCCATGCACTGAGCCACAACTGTATTCACTCAGTTCCTTCAGGATGCTAAGCTCTTTTCTAACTCAGAGGCTTTCTGTCTGCATTTTTCTCTTCCATGAATCCTGTTTTTCTGTCCCACCTAGCTCACTCCATTCATTCCTCAGAGAACAGCTCAAATAATCTTCCAGGAGAGCTTTCTCTGTCCTCCTGAATAAGTCTGGTCTCTCTACTCTTCCAACACCTGTACTTTTCCTTCAGTGTTACTCACTATGACTTGTAATCATATATTCACCCATGTGATATCTAATTAATCTCTGTTTACCCTACCAGGTTAAAAGCACCCTAGAGATGAGGAGCGTTTTGCTAAATGTATCCCTAATGACCATTGTAGGGCACAATGACATTGTAGGGCCTACTCCAAAAAAATTTGTTGAACAAATTAATGAATTAAAACTGCAACAAAAAACAAACTGAGGAATCATGAGTATAACAACAGTAAGATTATGAGCTTTTAGTAATAACAAGGACAAGGGAGAAACCAGTTACTAGATCATCATGCTGAAGGTAAAACTAAAGCATGCCCACGTGTGATTTCCTTTTCCCCAAATATGATTGGAATGGTGAATAATAACTGTTTTAAAAGAAACTGGCAAATGAACAGCAGACATAGCAGGTATATCAACGTAAGAATTGATTGGGCACACATAGGGCTCAGTCTTCCGCTATACATTTTGCATTGAGAGCAAAGAGGGCAGAACGTGAGCAAGACCTATTGGGCTAACATCGTGTGAATATGTGAAAGGAGATATCACAATGGAATAGCCCAGTAGGAAAATCAGACTCTTCCCCCTTTGTTAATAGATATTAATGTGAATGAGTTAATTTGCATTTTTTTTCAAATTACACATATAAGCAATATCATGTGAAAAAAGATACAAATGGACTTATTTGCAAAACAGAAATAGACCCACAGACATAGAAAACAAATTTATGGTTACCAAAGGGGAAGGAGGGGGAGGGATAAGTTAGGAAGATGGGATTAACATATACACACCACTATATATAAAATAGATAACCAACAAGGACCTACTGTATAACACGGGGAACTGTATTCAATATCTTGTAATAACCTATAAGGGAAAAGAATCTGCAAAAGAGTATATGTGTGTATGTATATATATGTAACTGAATCAGTGTGCCGCGCACCTGAATCTAACGCATCACTGTAAATCCACTATACTTCATTAAAAAAAGGAAAAACTAAAAATTATAAAAAAGAAATTAATATGAATGAGATGAAAGATAATGATTATAAATTTATTAAATCATCTAAAAACTGTATTTGGGTATGAGGAAGTTTATAAAAAGGAGGAAAAGCTGAGTAAATTAGGGAAACATTCATGACAGACGTTGGCCTTGATTATGGAGTGTGAGGTTCTTCCATGTGTGAGAAATAACTTGTACAAAGACTTTGATGAGAATGTTTTCCTATTCTTATAACCGTAGAGAATTGGAAGATTAAAAGTATCTCCGTTACTTCAATTATCACCTGCCACAAAGGCCTAGCCAGATACAGGTGACCAGGGCTAAGTTAACTGGCTATTCCCAAGAAAATTAGGCATTTTTAAACTTAATAATTTCCCTAAAATATAAAAGGAAAGAATGCTTGGAGTGGACCAGTGAACAAAGGAGAAGGGGGCCATTTTGGAAGATTGAGTGTCTTACGTGCAGCTTTTGAAATTTCTTGCCTGGAGTGTATCCAATATTTGAAGGCTTAAATATTACCTTTCCTGTCTTTGGATTTTTTTATATGAATGATAAATTATAATGTTGGTTGGTTTACATTTTTTATTTCTCTGCTTGCAGTCAATATTTGTTTAAATCTTTGTTTTCTTTGTAATTGCTTCCTTCTCACCAATTCATTTATAGCACCAAAACAAAGAGGTTGGTAACTTGGGGCCAAATTCTCCTAATTCTGATCCAGATTTGCAAAAATGAAGCAAAGGCAACATTTATCAGTTTTCTGGCAGAGATGCTTATGTTGGGCAATCATTTGTGTTGTTTTTAGAAAAGGAAGGCTAAAAATCTTATTTTCTCATTCCTACATAAAATAAATTCTGGACTGTATGACAACTTTCACTGCCAACTCCAATGTGTAGAATTCCAGCAGTTGGATTTTTTTTCTGAATGACTTCAAAATTCTGTGCTTCTGTTTGTTGCTTTATAAAAAAGCACCCATCTTCTTATTCAAAATTGCAAGTATTCTCCAGGTTATCTGCTCCCTCCTTAAGCCAAATACATTGGTTCTGAAAGTCAGTTAGGATCAGTGTGTCTTAAAAAGACAGATCATGGGCCTTGTAGCTCTCTGCTGAATAAATCTGTTTCTTTTTTCCTCTTCTTCCACTCACTCCTCCATCAAAGTGTCCTCTGTTGCATTTTTTCCCACCCAACAATGATCCCCTGTGGATATTGATTAGAATTTGGAAAACAAGAGCTGAACATTTACTTTGAATACATTGCTGCAAGTTTGAAAAGTGATTTGGCATGTTGGGCTGGTATCTCAACTTCCTTTGAAACTTGACCTTTGAAGTGAAGAAGTTAGGATACCTGTTGGGTTATTCCTTCTGCAGTATAATGACTCTCAAGGAGCATTAAATTGTGACACTTCATAACAGTAAGCTTCTCCATGCTCTATATAATTTACTTAGCTCCTTTGGTGCTAATAGGATCTAACCCCAATATGGTGCACAGCATGGCTTCCTAGACAAACACAGGTCCAAGGCAAGGACATAGAATCTATGTTTTCTGCTATGCTGCCTTGACAAAGCTGCTTTCTCCAGTGGTTTTTTCCTACTCTACTCTCTACTTGCTTATTTCTAGCATTCCAAATGGTGAAGTGATGGTGTTGCATTGCACTATTTGTATGGAAGAAATTCAAGAATGCACTCAGGAGGTACAAGTGTGAATTCATGTTAGTTCTAGAGACTAGCCAAATTTTAAAACTAGTTTTAGTTACAGAGACGTTGTTTTATATTATATTACTTGAAAGTGTTTTTTCTGTCTTCTAACTGAATACCAGTTGTAGAACTTCAGCTTTTCTTCAGTTAGACAGGAAAGATTCATTGGTTCTTGGGAGTCATCCTTTGCCAGGCATAGTGCTAATTCAGGTGTGGCAGTATCACAAGTGTGTTCTATGACACAAAGATACACTTAGAGGGCTTCCCTGGTGGCGCAGTGGTTGAGAGTCCGCCTGCCAATGCAGGGGACACGGGTTCATACCCCGGTCCAGGAAGATCCCACATGCCGCTCTGGGCCTATGAGCCATGGCCACGGAGCCTGCGCGTCCGGAGCCTGTGCTCCGCAAAGGGAGAGGCCACAACAGTGAGAGGCCCACCTACTGCAAAAAACAAAAAACAAACAAACAAAAAAGATACACTTAGAGCTTTCCAAACATGAAAATATGTTATTTTTATTTATTTTGGATAAGATAGATTATACTTTTCCAAGTGGGTGTGTATATCAGACATCACAATAAATAGATTTCCAACATAACAACAAACATGTTATTAAATAATGTAATAATGTATGCAAAATTCCCACTACCTAGTAGAAGCCTAAAATGGAAAGTCAGTCAACCATCTTTGTTTTCTAGGCTAGCTAGGAATTACAGAATAAAATGTGGGGAGGAAATTGTGAAGATACCTTTTCCTCCTTATAAAGATTCAAAAAGGAACGCATTTTCAACTGCCTGCTATGAGATTTTGAGATTTTATAAGTATTCCCTGTAGACTTTAGGGGTTTTCTTATTTCCTGTTTAAATATTAGTTACAGAATACTAATTATACAATACCTATAGTTATATTTCACAAATAATGTAATTATAAATGTTTATAAATTGATTACCACTAATTATAATATTCTGATAGAAAACTAATTGTAAAACTGACTCTGTACTCTGAGAAAATGTAGATGGTAGTAGTTGCTACAGTCCATTTTTCTGCTCAAATAGCTGTACTTTTAATAATTTTATTCCAGAGTTTAAAGAAGCAGACTATATGTGTCATTTCTTTGCTTGTTTCATTTCTGTTAATATTTTTGTGGTTAAAGGTACTTCAAGCACTTTTTTCAGACTTATACAATTTACTTTCGGGTTGAAGCAATTTCACAACCCAGATAAGTGGCTGAAGCAGAAAGTTTTATCTTTGTTAGCAATAAATCAACAAATCCAATTAGGAAAATGTGTATCCACAAAAATTTGACAAGACGATATAGTCAGCTTTCAGTTTTATAGGATCAGCAACTTCAGGCAGGTACACATAAAACAAGCTCAAATATATTATTCAAGAAATGGGCCATAAAATTCCATTGTTTAATCAGCAGAAAAGATTTGTCAAGGGGATAAATTGTTCTGTGGACCCTGCAAGTTTAATCTAAACCTGAATCTTGGTTTGTAGTGCACATGACAGCTTACCTTGAGGCCTGAAAGGATGAGCTCTCCTAGGACCACAGGTGAAGAAAATCTCTCATACAAGGTTGACTGCACCCACCACTACCTTTTCTCTTAGAATAATACATAATTAGCTAATGACTTCTTCAAAGTAAAGATTGGTTTTACTGATAGAATATTTTTCTCTGAATTCTCTTGAAGTAATATATAATTTTATAAATCATAGTGACATAATTCAACTATTGGAAAATGTCTTTCAAAAATTTTGTAATTGTATTTTTATAGTATTTACTTCAGAACAGATATAATTTCAGTCCTGGGGAATGTTGAGTTATAGTCCATGTTAAAAAAAAAAAAGTAAATTACAAGGTCTAGAAAAAACAAGTTGATTGATTTTAAGTTTTAACAAAATTTTATTAAATAATAGGTTGGCATGCTAAGAGGGACTATGTAAAGAACATTAAAAATATTTGACCCTGTCAAGCCATTATGCTAAATTAATACATATTATAATTTTTCATGTGTGGTTACTCTGCAGTGCTTAACCTCTGTGAATATTGATCATTTCGTAGCAGAAGTTTTTAATCTTTATAGCTTAAAAGTTGCTGAACATGAATTAAGAGGAGGTGTCAGGGGGTGAGACTGAGGTGGGCTGATAACATATCTTTCTCCCATTCTTCTGGAATCATCTCCATTCAGTTTACTAGTCCAGATAAGGGAGATCCTTTTGAGAATTGCCTCTAAAGAAATAATTTGATGGTGATGGGTTCAGTTTCATACACAAGCATATTACTTAAGCAGATGACTAATGGGTGGTAGAAGGTCCCTCTGTTCAATTTTATCTGCCCCATTGGCCAGTTGAGAGTTCCCCAGTGTGCACTTCTTTGGAGATGAAAGTGCAAATGTTACCTGAATGTATGAGAGTGATATTGGCAAATGGAAACAGATGCAAAGAGAAGTAATCAACTTCATGAGGGTCTAGGAAATGTATGAGGGATAATGAAAGGAACTGTGGTATTAACAGTTGTGCAAAGAAGAAGAATTTTGGGGGAGGAAGCTAGGATTTTTCTCCTAATCTAGGAAAGGCTACCATATGCAAGAGAGAATGAAGCACACTAATTCTAGGTAGCTTCAAGGGCAGAAATAGGAACAATGGCTAAAAATCACAGGGTATCTAATGTGAGTAAATATATTTAAAAATTGTACAATTTCAGTGGTCCAAAATGAAATGACCTGCCATAGGAGATAATGATACATCTGTCAAAATGGAGTACTATGCATTGGTTAGAAGCCATATGCCAGGGATAATGGAGAAAATAGAATTAACATATAAATTGTTGCATATGCTGGGCCCTGTTGTCAGTGCTTAACATATTATCAATGCATTTAATCCTGACAACAGTCTAGAAAGGTAAATTCTACGTCATTCCATTTTACAGATGAAACAAAGAGAAGTTTAAATAACGTATCCAATGTCCCACAGGTAGTTAGTGTGGAGCGGTGATTTGAATTTATGCAATTTGGCTTCTGTATCTATTCCGCTAACCCCTGTACTGTATTGACTCTAAGAGTGGTCTATGCTACTGTTGTTGATATTAATAGCATACAAGTATTTATCAGTTATCTAGTGTGATGGAATTAGGAACAGTACCATATGAATGGAAGGGAAAAGGAAGTCAGAAAAAGTCAAGGATGTTGACTGTTGCTACAAATACCACCCAGAATGACACCTCAAGCAGGATTTAGAAGAATTCCCAAAGCAAACTTATCAATGTATTTCACGCTGATCATTGCTTCTAGATTAGAGTGGAGAATGAAATTTCAGTTTTTCTCAGTTGGCAGACTGTGGAGTAAAATCTAACAAAGAAAGCTTCAAAATTACCTGTTTTTGTCATATTTCCTCACTGCTATGTAGTTTTCCACAAACTGGAGAATAATTTTAGGTTCCCCCATATTCTGACCCTACTCTAAGTTTCAGACACTTTGGTGAGTTAATTTTTCTCACTTTACTTCTTCTTCTATATTTCCCATCTATGTGTTACCTCAGTTTAGCCTCTCTTCTTTTGCTTGTATTATCTTTTATTAACGTAAAATAACCAAACCCTAACTCACTAAAAGTACATGTTAAGTATGATCTCCTCTTGAAAACTTTCCAGAGTTGCCCACACTAATCTTCCTTTATTCTAAATTATGGTATAAATGTAGTTGGTAGGTTTAGCATTGCTTAATTCTCTAGTTAGTTCTCTCCATGTAGAATGTAAACCATTGATTATGTATACTTTAACAGCTATAGTTCAATATTTGTATTTTTGATATTTTGGATAATTGTTAAGGATTTACTTCTTTTAACTTTCTTCAGTTGCCTGATACAGTAATTTCTAGAGATGTTAATAGCAGTTTTTATCATGTAACAAATTTCTGTTAGATCTCTAAAAATGTTATTAAAAATACATTCTCTGATGTTCCAGTTACTTGTCTGCTGGCTCTCAGCTTCATTCCAACCTTTCTTCTCCTCTGTGTGGCAGCTGGAAGTAGACAAAGTCATCTTCTCATGCTCCCTTGCTGGCAGGTTCCAGAAAGATTTGGCCAATGGAAAGCACTAGCAGGAGATAGCAAGAGGGAGGAAGAGAGAAGCATTCTTTAATTTCCATTTCTGTCGTGTCTCTGGTGGCAGTGGCAGGATCAGAATGTGACTGTGGGCTCCAGGAGCAACTTCATGTGACAGGGTCATAAGCATATCCATGAGGGTTTCAGCACCAGCAGTAGGATCCATGTTCCTGGGTTCCTTTAGTCAGAGCAGCTGCAGCATTGATGTCTCTACATCAGCTGAAGGACTGGCTGTTGAGTTCAGCCCAGGGTTAGAAAGAGAGCTCTGACTTCCAAGTAACATTCCCTTCTGGTCGTACTCCTCCAGTATTTTCCCCTTCTTGATTTTGCTTCTTCTACCTTTCCAAAAATTTTTTTATTAATTCCCTGCATTAAACCTCTCTCTGCTTGAAATATCTGGAATCGTTCCTGCTTTTGTGACTAGACACTGAATGATACATCTAGACCCATTCTACATCTGGTGCTGGGATCATCCCTACAGTATTCTCTCAAGAATCTATTCTCTGCTAAAATTCTCTCATTGAGGTTGGATACACTCAAGACAATACATGCCATCTCTGGATTGCCTTCATTAAAAAACAAACAAAAAAATTCTCTAGTATGTTGACCTAAACTCTGTCTCATTGTAGTTTCTTCTCAGTTCTATTTTATGGGTTTCAGGACATGCAGCAAATAATAGTCATTATTCCTGTCTGAATCCTATGCCTGCTAGAGTTAGATCAAAGATGTAGAGAGATGGGCATACACGTAAGTACTTGAAATGGCAAACTCTGTGTAGATGTGGGTTTAGATCTTTGACCATAGAGGAATGCTAATATTTGACCCATGATGTGAAGTGTACACAGCTTTTGTTGTTGTTGTTCATGTAACAGATCTTATGAGCCCACCCTATAAACCAGGCAACTTTCTGAGTATGGGGGCTGAGACCAGTGAACCAAACAGACTAGTTCCATAAAATGGAGAAGAGGAAAGGCTGAGATGAGCACATGTGACTCCCTGTCCTAAACCCACCAATTAGAGGAGTCAGTCCTCTTTCTTCAGGGTGGAGTGAACAGGGATCATGGAAAGAACTAAGAGCCAGCCAAAGTCAAGTGGGAATCTCTTTTTGGAAACATGGAGTAGAGATTGAGGCTCCCTCTGGCTTAAACTAGGCACCGTCAATATTAAAATGGGAACATTGTAAGAGAGATAACAGATTAACCTTATCTTTCATTTAGATTTCAGAGTGATATTTTCTGTGAAGATCTTTTGTAAATGGGCATCAGGGAAGGCTCTAGGGACACTAGAAGTAGTGATAGTCAAAATACTTAACACATAGTTTGTCATGGGTACTGACTGGTCTGAGTGGACACTGGCTATAAACTACCCTATGGCCACATCAAGGTATACTGGTGAATCTTGTCACTGAGCACTGAGGAACTGAGGAAAGATCAAGGTAGAGAGTACAAGGAATCTGGAGTAACTAAGTATAAAGTCATTCACTTTTGCTTTCTGACACCTGGCCTCAACGTAATTCTGATTCTAATTTAGTAAATTACGTAATCAAGAATTACTTTTACTCTGAAATTAAAAAGATTGCATTCAACTTTTAAATTATTTGGAAACATAGTCACTTTCCCATACATTGTAGATATAACTTTTTATTTGATAATGTATTAAATATTTATTTAGTTCTTTAACTGACTGGAGTTTTGAGCTGGTGTCTAGCTGTGCAAGTAATCTTAAATGTATATGCTTATTCTTACTTTCAGTAATTTTTAATTTGTGAAGTATTTCATTGTGTGATTTTATTTTAATTTTTTATTATTTATGAAATGTTATAGAAGTTCTTGATACATTTTCAGTAATCTCACTTGATTTGTCATTATCATCAACACTGGGTACTTTTAAGGCATTTTTAACTGACAGCCAAGCCATTAAAATAAATGTATACAGTCAACTTTTAATTGTATAGTGTAAAATATTGTGGCTATATATATTAAAATCTTTTTTCCAAAATGATTTTTATAATCTTATTTATAATTTTAATGTTTTCAAGAACTGTCAAAAACATTCGCTTTCATAATCAAAAAATTTTGCATCAATTAAGGCTTTTGTACACATAAGCTTGATACATTGGATTACCTTTTGTTTTAGGTATGGCATAATTTCATTAAAATAAAATTGGAGAATTTTATAGTAAGCATACTTTTATTCAGTTGCATTGTTTTGAAGAATAGCACAACTGTGTTCCCAGCTATTGTTAAAATATATGTGTGCTTTAACTAAAAACTTAGATATATTATGTCAATAAAAAAAACACAATTTCCTTCTAAGCCTGTTGCTAACTAGATCTTGTTAAGGTGTACTGATCTAATTTAGTAGTATTGTACTTTCCTGCCCAGGAATCTCAATGAAGATAAATAAAAAGGCAACTGCTAGATTTTTAATTAGAAAAATATGTAATAATGACATTATTTTCTTGGTATATACATACACATACATATACATATTTCAATTTTATAACTAAAGACACACATCTTTGGATTTATCAACTCATTTAATATTTATTAATTCAAATTTCAGTATCTAATGATTTATTCATTTAAAGTTTTATACCATGATAATATATTATAGATTAGTTTTGGCAACGTATATTTTTAAATACTAGAAATTGTGATCTTTTATATTAAAATATCTAACTTGCTAAATTATAAGAACTGGATATGTGTAATACAACATGGTACAAACCTCATTTTTCAGAACTATTCACAAAATACCCAAATTGTTACCTGCAATTTAACTGACAGTTTAGAAGGGTGAAGCGTTAATTCTGCTCTACTCAGCACACTCATACTTCCAAGAAGACAGAATTTACAAGGATAACACTGGCGCAGAACCCACCCATAGGTTAATTCTCCACTGTGATTTGAGTGGATAAGTTTAAGCTACACATCAGCGTCATAAGATTAAAAGGATTGGTTCATGTGTAGTGTAAACTAAGTTTTCAACCTTTACCACTGGAAAAGGTGGGTTACATTGGGGGTTTTTCTTAATTTTGGACCTCTCCAATCCTACCAGTATATACTATCATCATGTTCCTTTTTTCTTTCATTAAGTGAGTAAAAAGAAGGGGATGGGTCAGAATGGCTTTGGAGACTCCTGGCACTTATCTGAGTATGTCTCCAAAGCATGTAACTCAGATTCTCTCCAGAGTTCACAGAACCCCTATAGAAGATAGTTATGCAGTAATTCTATCCCTAGCTACAGGAGCCAATATGGTTAGGAATATAGGCTTTGGCATCCCATATGGATTCAATGCCTCCTTTTAGCACTTACAGTCTGTGTGAATTTAGGTAGGTTAATTAATGTTCCTCTGCTTCAGTTTCCTTGGTTTAAAAAAGAAATTCTAATGGTCTTTAAGATATAGGCAGTAATACCTATAAAACCCTGTCACAATAGTTATTATCTCTCAAATGTTGGATAACAAAATGTGGACATTCAGAAATGATCTTCGTTAAGAGTTTGTTCATTATTGTAAACAAGTTCAGCTTCTTTCTGATCACTTGATTTTTTACCAAAGCAAATTAACTATAGCCACCTTTGTGATAGTTGTTTATTCATTATTTCTGAAAGTATGACTTGAGTCTTTGTCCTGGAATAGAATGAGAGTTAGAAATAATGTGCCTTTATGGTGATTAGTACACATTAAACACTCCTTTATTTAGATGCCAAGTAGTACTGACATTTCACAACTCTTTGAAAATGAGTAAGCTGGATTTTTATATGCTACTGAGATTATAACATCCTTGGATATTACTTTTTCTGAATCCAAACTGCAACATGTTTGCGGTTAAATTATGCCCCCCCACCCCCGCAAAGATATGTTGGAGTCCTAACCTTCAAAGTCCTTTTTGCCAGTAAAATAACATATTCACAGACTCCGGGGATTAGGATGTTGACATCTTTGGAGGGCCATTATTCAGTCTACATACCAATAATAGTATATTTGTAAAATATGTTGCTCTAACTATCAAATCTTAAACTTTTAAAAGCTGATTTTTTGAAATTGTTCCTACAGAAAGAGCTGGGAAAAAAAATCCTACAGATTTGGTAGAACTGCTACATCTTTTCTATGATAATCCATTCATTTATTCAGAAAATATTTATTAAACACCAAGCACTATTTAGGTTTCTCCCTCATGGAGTTTACATATTAGTTGAGGAGGGAAGCTATAGTAAGTAAGCAAATAAATAAATGCTATAGTTTCAGGTCCTGAGAAGTGGTATAAGAGAAGAAATAAAGATGAGTGAACTGATACTGATGGATTGCTCTTTTGGATGGGACATTTCTCTGCAGGGAAGAAGCAAAGTGAATACTTGGGTGTAGATTTTTCTGGGGAGAAAAATTTCTAGTAGGTGGTTGTTTGCATCAAAGACATACTGTTCTTAAGGGAATAATAATACATTAACTCTTAATTTAAAAAAAGAAATTTCTCTTAATCAGTTATCATGCCAAATATAACCTAAGGGATCCCGGATCCTGACACAAAATAGCAAATGATGATGCTCTCTCACATGTGCTATGTGGCAACAGACTTACTTGAGGTATATGACCTTGGATAGAATCAGCTCCATAATCTTCAAAAAGGGTAGCGCTCAAGGTCATTAAATTCTTTACTCACTGAGATGGAGATCAAATGCATGTGGCCAAAATTAAAAATATTCTACCCCCGCATCTCTCTCTTTATATATATAATTCTTTCCATATAACTATATGTATAATTTCTATATCTAGAAGAATAGATGGTTGACTTATTCTTGTATGTGAAAAGGGAAAATTAATTACATATGAAACTTTGTACTTTCATTATTCAACTATTGGTTGATGTACAGCTGTAATATATTAGATATTACAAAAGATAATGTATATCTGGTTTGATACAGAGGCACTCAAACCAAGGCTTTAAATTACATGGTATATCATTTTGGAAAGTAAGGATTAGCAAAAGGCCTGCAATCCATTTTCTCCGTTTACCAGATTATCCAAGGAAAGAAAAAGGCAGCCTGTCAAATCACCTGGCAACACACTAATGGTCTTTGCTGATGGAAGAGTTGCTAACTTTGAAGTGATTTTAGCAGAATGCCTCTGGTCTTTCTAGATTTACTGATGATAAACAAATCTGAAATCTGTGGATTGGTTGAATGTATCATCTGTTATGTCAGTATCAGAGCATAAAATGGAGATGCTTGACATAGGCAGAATAAAGCCCCCCCAATGACGTCTACGTGCTAATTCACGGAAACCTTGAATATGTCACCTTACATGGCAATGAGGAATTAAGGTTCCAGATGGCATTCAAGTTTCTAGTCAGCTGACCTTAAAATAGGGAGATTATCCTGGATTATCTGCATATACCCGGTGTAATCACAAGGATCCTTAAAAGTGGAAAAGGGATGCAGAAAAGGTGAGAGTAATGCAGTGTGAGAAGGACTCCACCCATGGTTTCTGGTTTTGAAGACGTAGGAAGGAGGTCAAAGCCAAGGCATACTGTCGACTTCTAGCACCTGGAAAAAGCAAGGAAATTGGTTTTTCCTTAGAGCCCCCAGAAGGGAATGCAGCCCTGTCAAACCTTGATTTTATCCCAGTGAGACCCACCTTGGATTTCTAATCTACAGAGCTGTAAGATAATACATTTCTGCTATTTTAAGGCCTTAGGTTTGTGGTGATGCATCCACAGAGATGAATATAATATTTCATGATCAAGATGACTTATTTTGTGTAAGTGATGGTACATACAGCCCTTAGAGAACTCATTTGCTAAATCAGATTTAGCCAGGCTATGTCCTGATGCAGCAAAAAGCACCTTATGAGCTATATTGGTGATCCATTATTTTTTGCTTTATTTCTGCCTCATGGATACTTGTATCCTTGACATCTATAGTAAAGTGTGATAGTGTCTAAAATCTCTTATTCCTGTGAGTCTGACTTAGCAAACCATTTCTTTGAAATATTCTTATTGCCTGTTTTTTCTAAATGAAACCATCAATGATATATCATTTTTCAATTCAATAAATGTTTAAGAAGATACCATATCTCAGTACAGATTAGATGGTATATAAATGCATAATAACTGAATGAAATAATTATTATATCAAAGAACTTGCAATCTACTTGAATCATCTCAGTTACATCCGAGTAGATATCAGAACACCATTTGAAGGCTTATTTTCCCTCCACACAAGATGAGAGTCAAAAGTATCTGTGTTGGGACTTCCCTGGTGGCGCAGTGGTTAAGAATCCGCCTGCCAATGCAGGCGACATGGGTTCGATCCCTGGTTAGGGATGATCCCACATGCCAAGGGGCAACTAAGCCCGCGTGCCACAACTACTGAAGCCCGAGCGCTAGAACCTGTGCTCCGCAACAAGAGAAGCCACTGCAATGAGAAGCCCACACACCTCAACGAAGAGTAGCCCCCAGAAGAGTAGCCCCCACTCGCCGCAACTAGAGAAAGCCAGAAAGCCTGCATGCAGCAACGAAGACCCCATGCAGCCAAAAAAAAAAAAAAAAAAGAAAAGTATCTGTGTTGATCTCAAGAAAATCCAACAAAAATTTTCATATCTCTACAGTACTGTGGAGAGACCTTGAGTCCTATTACTGAAAAAAAGAAAATCAGTCAGTTCTGGAGAGTGGTTTGAACAGAAAAGAAGATGCTAAGATAAGTTGCTTTGTTCCCTGTGAACCTAAGGGAATTCTACACATGGTATACACAGTCTTCAAGAGCTGTTTGTTGAGAGCAATTGAGTCATCAGAGAAGCCAGATAGGGAAAAGAATTAAGTCTGACCCATCATGCTCTGCTTCTGTCCCCTCTATTGATGTAGCAGCAATAACGCCAACTCAATAAGGTGAAATGTCCAAACCTGTCAAGTCAAGAATAAACAAACACATGATCTAGATCATTACTATAACAGGAAAAAATTGGAAAAGCTGGTTTAGACATTGCTATTATACTTTAGTATGTAACTGTAGCTTCAATTTTGAGAAGATTTTATGTTGTGATGCTTCAAACAGAATCAGTACAAAAGTCTAGGTTGAAATAGCAAGGAGGACTAAAATAAAAATAAGAAAATCTCTGGATTGAGGAAATTAAACTTGTCTAAGAGTCCTGACAATTATCAGGGATTAATATCTGATTAACTTTCTGTAAACTAGAACTGAAAACAACTTAAATAATTAACTGAGATTATTGACTGATGTTATACAAGATTACTTAATGTATGTAATGATTACCTAAAAACAAAAGTAATAATTTCAGAAATGTGCCAAATTTTATTATATCAACTCAGAGCTTTATTATTTTATGGTCTATTATTGTTCCTGTTTCACTTGGAAAATAAAGGAAATCCACAGTGAATTGAATACACACTTCAAAAGGCACTTTGATGTGAGGAGGATGATAATAAAAATAATGATGACCAACACTTATTGAGCACTTACTATATGTCAGACACTGCATGCTCTATGACTACCTACCTGCATTATCTCACTTACCTCTTCCAACAACCTAATGAGGTTGGTCTTTTATAGCCCTTATTTATATGAGGAAATTAAAGTCAAGAAAGATTAGGTTACTTGGCTTGATAATACATGCAGTACATAGAAAACCTCAAATTGGAATCCATGCCTATGACATAGTACATGCATTTAACAGCAATCTAGGTCACTTCTCACTGTTACTTCCTCCTTTATTTACCTGTTCTGTCCATCTGGAAAATGTCAGTTCATTTAATACTCAGATCAAAGTCATTACCCACTAGAATATTTCTCTGACTATTCTAGGCATAGGCTAATGCATCATCCTTTTGCTAATCTATAGAAAACATTAAAAAGTTGTTTAACTTTAAGCTTTTCTATAACTGAGAGCATTATTTGATAGAAGTTCTCTCATGAACTGATAAGTACAGGATTACTGATAATATGCAATTTACAATCAGAATGGGAATAGCCAAACATTACTTAACAAAAGAACATTGAAAACACTTAATATTTCACGGGATTTGCAGGCATCAAAATGGATGTAGGAACACAGTGAATGTCCAGACAGTTAGATTTGACTACTGAACTTGCTCATTGTCTTGACTCTATTGAGAATTTCCCAATTTAAGCATCACCTCACTTTTTCTTCTTCACTTTCAGTGTGTTAATTCTAATAGCTGCCTCTCCCCACCACCATCCTTTCTCTCTCCCCCTCCCTCCCCTTCTCTCTTTCTTCGTAACTCTCCCTTCTCAGAGGTCACTAACAGTTTGTTTTCTTAAGAAAATTGTTAAAAGATTAAATTTGTCTTCAGCATATTCTTCTCCCATAGCCCACACTAAATAACACACTAATATTGACCTTGCATTTCACTCTAACTACCAGTAAAATGTCAAGGTTGAAAGTATAAACTAATTAATATAATTAACTTACAGGTATCCTAAGTACGGGAAAATCACTTTCATCACAGTTGTAATGGAGCCATTGGGATGATTTCCGGCAATGGCCAGCAGTGAGCACCCCTGGCAAGCTTTGGTGAGTATGCCCGGCTCTAAGACCAATCTCACACTGGAAATTTTAAATACTTTAAGTTATTTCAATACATAAAAGAATACAATGCTAATTAAAGTAAAATGAAAATATATTGTATGTGCTGGCATGACATATTTGTGAGTGAGTAGGAAGACACCCATCATCCTTGAAGGACTGTATTTTCCTGACACATGGTTACTTGGGTATATGCCCTGAGATGTTTAGAACATCAGTTATGTCTGGGTGCTACTGTCGCATGCAAACGGTGAATGATTAGACAGAGCAATCTACAAAAGTCAAAATCCAATGAACTAGGTCTGTTTCCCTGACTATTCTGGGACCATTTTCTGTGCAGGACAGTGTTTTGATTGTTTATAATGATTGTGTTTACTCTTACTGACAAGTGATAGCCTTTTGTGTTGAGGTATAACCAGTCCCTAAGGTACTTTCGGCATTTCCAGCCAGAAACGTTTATTATTGGCGATATGCTCACACACAGCTCAGTATCTCTTTGCTGATAACTTCTTCTATGCCTCCTATTTCCTAGCATGAGATTACAACCTTTGGGAGTCCTCATGTTCCTTTATATTATGAGGTGATGGCAAAGACAAAATGGGATAGCCTCAGGAGGATATCTCTGAGAAACTTGAAATAGCTGACACTTTGTGACATCCCGATACGTTACTGAGGATCTAAACAAAACCTGTGAAGTGTCTTTAATCACTTATTCATTATTATTAAATACTGTGGGATTTCCCTAGTGGTGCAGTGGTTAAGAATCCGCCTGCCAGTGCAGGGGACATGGGTTTGAACCTTGGTCCAGCAAGATCCCACATGCCGCGGAGAAACTAAGCCCGCGGACCACAACTACTGAGTCTATGCTCTAGAGCTCAGGAGCCACAGCTATTGAGCCCGTGTGCCACAAGTACTGAAGCCCACATGCCTAGAGCCTGTGCTCTGCAACAAGAGAAGCCACTGCAATGAGAAACCCTCACACCACAACGAAGAGTAGCCCCCGCTTGCTGCAACGGGAGAAAGTCTGCGCACAGCAATGAAGATCCAACGCAGCCAAACATAAATAAATATTTTTAAAAACTATTTAAATTTTTTATTTAAAAAAAAGTTATGAACAACTTTCCTGAACTTGATTCTTTAAAATTAAATCATTCTAATTTCTTCCCTCATAATCTTTTAACCTAATCATCAGGGCTATTAGCATGCCCAGTTAGGCAGTTATGACATTAATATAACTAAAAATAAGAGCAGAGTTTGAGTGAAGGAATTGCATTTTATTAACATTATGCTATAACTTCATCACCCAGTTGTAGTAACAGCAAGGAAGTTGTTGTTCAGAACTGGCACAAATACTCAGTTGCCCTGTTGGAGTTCAGCTCCTTAAACCCAGGCTGACATTTGCAGTTGCTTAAAGTGATTTCAGACCAGACTTCCTTCAAGGGCATATTTTTCTGTAAAGTTGGATATTTCAGCTTAGCATAATGCTTTTTGTAAGACTTTTTGTAATGTTATATTATAAAATAGTGATAACATGCAACTGTGGCTTTTGAAACCATTTCCATATAAATATACAAAATAGATTCTCGTGTGTTTGTGTGTGTGTATATATGTATAATATATCTGTTCTATATATAATATATAATATAATACATATTATATCAAATCATATAACTGATCACGTTTCAGTTCTATGTATAGTATATATATCTGTTCTATATATAACATATATAATATATACGTTATATATATAATACGTGTGGAATTTGTTTTATATATAATATATAAATATAATGAATCAAATCATATAACTGAACACAAGGTCGAGAAAACACTAGAAAATGAGAAAATATCGAAATCAATTTTTTAAATGTTAGGCTATGTTTTTCTCTCCTAGAGCTGCCATAACAAGGAAGCACAGAGTGGCTTAGAAATCAGAAATCTGTCTCACGCTTCTGGAGGCTAGATGTGTGCAGTCTGGGTATCAGCAGGGCTGTGCTCCCTCTGAAACCAGTGGAAGGTGGCTCCTCCCTTGTGTTTTCCGCGGCTGCAGAAGTGTGTTCCTGGGCTTGAGGCAGCTTAGCTCCAGTCTTCACAGGGTATCTCCTTGCATCTTTCCACAGTGTTCCCTCTGTGCACATCAGTCTCTGTATCCAAATTGCCTTTTATAAAGGACATCAGTCATATTGGATTAGAATCCACTCTTAACGACCTTTCTTAAACTTCATTATC
This sequence comes from Phocoena phocoena, assembly GCF_963924675.1. Lineage (NCBI taxonomy): Eukaryota > Metazoa > Chordata > Mammalia > Artiodactyla > Phocoenidae > Phocoena > Phocoena phocoena. The sequence goes on along the minus strand of NC_089239.1, from coordinate 18,041,728 downwards.
TCTGTAAAGATCTCACTTCCAAATAACGCCACATTTTGAGGAATTGGGAGTTAGGGCTTCAGCCTACATTTTTTTAGGAAGAATACAGTTCAACCCATAGCAGGTTACAAGTATTTTTATTTTAATTTGTAAATTTCCCAAGATTTCTCCTTAAAAGCCTATCCATTTTACCTTTTTGTGACACAACGCTTTATCAGGTTCCATTGATATAACATTTCTGCTTTTTGTGAAATATTGGAATTCCCTCTGTTCATAACTAAAAGATTTATTGTACCTAGCTTTGTTCCACAGATAAGGTTTGAGACAAAATTGAATCATATGATACTGATTTATTAGAATTCAATTATGATAGTTGTTTTATTTAAGGCTCTGTCTAAAGGAAGGCAAATAAATTACTTTTGCCTAAGAATTTTGCTCAACATAGATAGTTGTTTTCCACATTATATTGATTTTCAAATGTTTTCACAGACAGTGTTTTCCTTTCACATCAGGTGTCTACTGTTTTATTCCAGTTCTATTTCTGGATGATGGTGGAGGTTTGAGGGCATGAGAATAGCTTGTTTGACTTATCAAATTTTTAGTTGCTATGGAAAATTATCTTTGTCCTTTCTTTGCCAGTGAAGCATAGCACTGAATGTGGGGAATGAACACACAGGTGTTCAGGTGTCATTGCCTAAGAACTGGTGCAGGATCACGAAGTAGGGTATTTCCATATTGGGAATTTCAAAATAGTAGCTTGAACTTTATATTTCAGTGAACTTAGCACACAACTTTTATTGAGAAATAAATGAGTTTTTTTTTTTTTAAATAAATGTCTTCCTAGTTTTCTAATAAAAGATGTGTCACGATTTAGGTTGCCGATGCTATGATGGCTCTTACCATGCAGGGCCTTTAGTAAGGCATCCCCTTGGGATTAGTACTTGAAAAAGATGGTAGAGAATTCAGGATTTGGCAGAGGAAGCAGTTGAACTGTGATGCAGACCCAAGACAGTCTAGGTTAACTCCATGGAAAGTTCTGGAGGTAGAATGGCCCCTCAGAGTTGTCCCTAGTTGTGCTGAGCTGGCCAGGCCAAAGTCATCTTTCAGAGATCAGTCATTAGATGTGAGCCACGGGGAGAAAGGCTGCCATCTTGGGGAGACGGCCTTCTCCAGCTGAGGCAATCCCTGAAGGAGGTGATAGCTGACCGATACCTGTGCATAGGCCACCCAACAACTGGGCACCTGGGCAGCACATCACAGTGTGCACCACAGGGAAAAGAATCATATACTAATTTTGAGATGGGCTTTCAACCATACACTGCTGGCTGTGTACCAGTAATGTGGATCTACACAAGCTATAAAAAAAATTTTTTTAAGTTTTATTCGTTGCATAACAATTTAAAAAACCCTAAGCTTATTTTTTTTTTGGTTTTCATTTTCCTTATTAATCTTACTGAGACATCACATAACTGAACATTGCTTCACCTTCATTGTAACTTGAATTAGAGAATATTAACATGGGGATATTTCTACCCAAAATTGCTAATCCTGTAAATCATCATCCTGATCTGATGTACATCATCTTGACCTAATGTTTTTTAATATGAAGAAGTGTGCATGCATGTGTATGTGTGTGTGCGTGTGTGCACATGCATGTGGGGACATGCATGTAGTCCTATTTCCATGAAGACATGCATGTAGTCCTGAGAGTAACATCATTATGTTACCAAGTACTTTACATTGGTCTTTGCTATAGCCGGAGAAAATACGATGGAAAAATCTAAGTGCTATTCCCATATTCCCAGCATTGTCCTCGAATTCTGCCATAAACCAAACAATATCTTGGGCTCAGGAAGTCCAAATCTATCTCATTTGTTGAGATTTCCACCTTGATTGTGGATAATGCCTTTCTAAAAATTGAATGGAGAAATAGTAAACTTTCCGTTTTATCAGCAGAATCTTCCTGAATTGTGCTAAAATAGGAAACTGGAAGAACACAACTTGATTTCCAGTGACAAGGGGAATGATTTTTAGGGAAAATAGATATATTTTAACTGAGAAATCAGCAGTCTTGATGGGGGAGCATTCAAGAGAGTGCAGGAATGTGACACTATTGCCAGCTGTCATTTTCCTGTCATATTTGTCTCTAAACACATAGGAATAAATCTGGTCAGTTGTAAGTACACACTGCTAATATATAATGTCTGCTTAGTATTGATCCTTCTCTATTCTGAGGTTCAGTTATATTGGCTTTATAATAGCTCCTGGACTATAACAAAATTTTCCATTCTAATCAAGTGAGTTAACATGCCTGTTTGGTTATTGAAACAGATTTCTATCTAGTTTCCATATGTCTCCTACTCAATATCAAAGCAGTTTAAATTTCCAAATATGCACCTGTGTTTGAATCACATCTCTGCTCAAAAAGCTCTATGTTGTCTAGGAAAACATAGGCAGAACACTCTATGAGATAAATCACAGCAAGATCCTTTTTGACCCACCTCCTAGAGAAATGGAAAGAAAAACAAAAATAAACAAATGGGACCCAATGAAACTTAAAAGCTTTTGCACAGCAAAGGAAACAATAAACAAGGCAAAAAGACAACCCTCAGAATGGGAGAAAATATTTGCAAATGAAGCAGCAGACAAAGGATTAATCTCCAAAATTTACAAGCAGCTCATGCAGCTCAATACCAAAAAAACAAACAACCCAATCCAAAAATGGGCAGAAGACCTAAACAGACATTTCTCCAAAGAAGATATACAGATTGCCAACAAACACATGAAAGAATGCTCAACATCATTAATCATTAGAGAAATGCAAATCAAAACTACCATGAAGGGCTTCCTTGGTGGCGCAGTGGTTGGGAGTCTGCCTCCTGATGCAGGGGACACGGGTTCGTGCCCTGGTCCGGGAGGATCCCACATGCCGCGGTGTGGCTGGGCCCGTGAGCCATGGCCACTGAGCCTGTGCATCCGGAGCCTGTGCTCCATAGTGGAAGAGGCCACAACAGTGAGAGGCCCGCGTACCGCAAAACAAAACCAAAAAACAAAAACAATGACTACAATGAGATGATATCTCACACTGGTCAGAATGGCCCTCATCAAAAAATCTACAAACAATAAACGCTGGAGAGGGTGTAGAGAAAAGGGAACCCTTTTGCACTGTTGGTGGGAATGTAAATTGATATGGCCACTATGGAGGACAGTATGGAGGTTCCTTAAAAAACTACAAATAGAACTACCATATGACCCGGCAATCCCACCACTGGGCATGTACCCAGAGAAAACCATAATTCAAAGAGTCATATGCCACAATGTTCATTGCAGTAGTATTTACAATAGCCATGACATGGAAGCAACCTAAGTGTCCATCAACAGATGAATGGATAAAGATGTGGCACATATATACAATGGAATATTACTCAGCCATAAAAAGGAACGAAACTGAGTTATTTGTAGTGACATGGATGGACCTAGAGTCTGTCATACAGAGTGAAGTAAGTCAGAAAGAGAAAAACAAATACCGTATGCTAACACATATATATCGAATCTAAAAAAAAAAAAAAATGTCATGAAGAACCTAGGGGCAGGACGGGAATAAAGATGCAGACCTACTAGAGAGTGGACTGAGGACACAGGGAGGGGCAAGGGTAAGCTGGGATGAAGTGAGAGAGTGGCATGGACATATATACACTACCAGATATAAAACCAGTAGCTAGTGGGAAGCAGCCTCATAGCACAGGGAGATCAGCTCGGTGCTTTGTGACCACCTAGAGGGGTGGGTTAGGGAAGGTGGGAGGGAGGGAGGTGCAAGAGGGAAGAGATATGGGGATATATGTATATGTACAGCTGATTCACTTTGTTATAAAGCAGAAACTAACACAACATTGTAAAGCAATTATACTCCAATAAAGATGTTAAAAAAAATAAAGCTCTGTGTACCTTAGTACTTATAAAATTAAGTGAAACTTCATCTTGGCTGCAAGGTCATTTTTAAGATTGTTTCAGTCCATATGTAAGCCCTGCATTTACACTACTCTTACTGATGGCTCATATTAACTTCCAACCTGCATGAGCCAAATCAAATGAAGCATAATTGAACTCCAGAATCTTAAATTAGAGGTTCATATGACAATATATACCTCCTCCCCTCTCCCATGTTGACAGATAGGTTACCTGACTAAATTTTTAGTATTTCACTTAACTCCAGTGTTCTAAAAGTTTTACGAAAATAATTACTTTTATTGTATTGAGTCTTCCTGATTCTAAATTTCCTTCTTTCCTTTTCTTTTTGTTAAACAACCCATTCTTCTTCATCCCTGGAATGTGGAGAACAATATTGAACAGTATATTCCAAGACGGATTTGACTTATAAATACCACAGTTGTAAGATGACTCCATGCATTCAGCATGCTCTTCATTCTTCTTTAAATTACTTTTTTTTCTTACTTTTAAAAATGATACAATAACTTTCTGAATTGATATTCAAATAAACACACATGTATTTATTCCACAATTTAAATTTTAGGTTTTTTAAAAAAAATCTTATTTAGTATGCCAGTCTGGCAATAATCACTTTACTTCACCATTCTTTCATCTGATCAGACCATTTGAACTTTGTGCATAAATATAATCTTCCAATCTATTTGTGTTTGGAAATTCTAATTATATTCTTTAATCTTTGTGTCTAAAAAGAACTTAATTAGTGTTTTAGACAACTGAGTTAATAATAAGGGAAATGTTTTCTGATAACTTTTCCAATGATGCAGCATAAAAAAAATAGATGAGAACAATTAAGAAATCAATTTTAAATAATTATGACAGAAATTGAGATTCAATATAATTTTGAAGAAGAATACAGAGCAATTGTAACAGAAACCATAGTCAAACATTAAAAATTAAATACAGGTTTCCTTAGGCCATAAAAAAGATGAGGAAGAAAGATAAGGAAAAAACCCAGGTGTAACCTAGGTAGAGGAGAAAAAAGAACTTGTCTACAAAAGAGGCAAAGTTAAGCTGACTGCACACTTCTCAGCAACTCTAAATGTTAGAAGACAGTGGAGAAATATATGCAAAATTTTGAAAGGAAAAATGTTGTAAAGAATTTTTTTCTCATCCAAACCTGTATTTCTTGGGTAAAGACAATAGTAAGACATCTTCAGTTATTCAGGGACTTAAAATATGCATTATTCTTATTTTAAAAGTACTTGTTTGTTGACCAGCAAACCAAAAAATTGGATGAATTTAAGAACCAATTAATACAAAAATTATTCATACAATATCTGCCTATAAAATGCAAACCAAATAAGCATAATATAGGTATCTATGCTATTATTAATCTCATTACAAAAGTCGAATGCAAATGTTAAAAAATGATGTTTAAACAGAAAAATCTAATTCTAAATGTAGCCCTTCAATTCCTAGATCCTATTAACACCTATTGGGAAGTAGTTAGGCAAGAGAAATGAGTAAATAAATAAATAAATATTCTTCCTCCTTTTGTGTGTATATGTTTGTGTGTGCTGTTATTAAAATGTAATTACCAATTACATTTTAAATGTATCTTTTCATATCAAGATACATACCAAATTCACATGACACAATTTAGGCATCTCTATTTGCAAATCCCTGAGCCTGACATATATTCCCTTCCCAATGTGTATCATGTGTTCTATTTCTGGAATGCTTTAGAATCAACCTGTACTTCCTGAATGTCAGGATACTTATTTACCAAATAGATAATTATTCTTCAGTGCTCACCTCTGGGATGTATCTGACCTCCTCCATCAAGGAAGAATTAAGTTATGTCCCTCTCTATTTCTCTCTCTCTCTCTGCTCCTAGCATTCTGTGCATATTCTTCTTCTGTTAAAACTCAAATGATATATTCTTTCCACTACAGTTTTAAGCACCAAAGAGCAACAGATATGTTGGATGAATCTCAGAAATACCAGTAGGTAGCACAGTGCCCTGGAGTGAGTTAGCACTTGATAGATAACTTCTGTAATTCAATAAAAAATTTTGATACAGAAGTAGGAAGCAACTGAGAGGTATTAGTTAACATTGCAGACTCTGAGATAAGAATGAGTGGACTCAGAAACATCTTCAACACAGTAAAGACCAAATATGGAAAATCCACAGCTAACACTATACCCAACAGTGAAAGACTAAAAGTTTTTACTCTAAGGTCAGGACCAAGACAAGGATGTCCACTTCACTACTTCTATTCAACATAGTATTGGAAGTTCTAGCCAGAGCAATTAGGCCAGACAAATAAATAAAAGGAATCTAAATTGTAAAAGAAGTAAAATTATTTCTGTTCACAGATGACATGCTCTTATATACAACATCCTCTAAATATTTTATTAAAAAATACTAGAATTAATTAGAATCAATAAATGAATTCAGCAAAATTACGAGATACAAAATCAACATGTAAAAATTCATTGTGTTTCTCTACAGTAACAATGAACAATATAAAAAGAAAATTAAACAAAAAACAGCCTCAAACAGAATAAAATGCTTAGGAATAAACTTAACAGAGGAGGCAACAGACTTATACCTTGACAACTACAAAGCATTGCTTAAAGAAATTAAGAAAGATGCCAATAAATGGAAAGACGTCCCATGCTCATGAATCGGAAGACAATATTGTTAAGATGTCAATACTATGCAAAGCAATGTACAGATTCAGTGCAATCCCTATCAAAATCCCATTGATGTTTCTTTGCAGAAATAGAAGAAAACTCTCCAAAACTTCATATGCAATCTCAAGGGATCCTGAGTAGTCAAAACACTCTTGAAAAGGAAAAAGTGGAAGAACTTGCACTTCCTGATTTCAAAATTTATTATAGTAATCAGATCAGTGTGATACCGGCATGAAGACAGATCTATAGACCAAAGCCCAGATATAAATTCTCACATATATTGTCAATGATTTTTAACAATGGTGTCAGTGGGAAATGATAGTCTTTTTTAAAAATTGTGCTGGGAAACATGGATATCCACACGCAAAAGAATGAAATTGAACCCTTAGCTAAAACCATATAAAAATTAACTCAAAATGGATCAAAGTCCTAAATGTAAAGCTAAAACTATAAAACTCTTTGAAGAAACAAAGAGGAAATATTCACAGCAATGGATTTGACAATGACTTCTTGGGTATGACACCAAAAACATAGGCAACAAAAGAGAAAATAGATAAATTGAACTTCTTCAAAACAAATAACTTTTGTGCATCAAAGGACACTAATGAAAAAGTTAGAAGACAATCCACAGAATAGGAGAAAATATTTGAAAATCATATATCTGATAAGGAATTGATATCTAGAATATACAAAAAAGTCTCCTACAATTCCACAATAAGGAACTCAACTAAAAAGTAGAAAAGAACTTGATATACATTTCTCCAAAGAATGTGCACATATGACTATAAGTGCATGAAAAGAAAAAAGCAAATCAAAACTACAGTGAAATACTATTAATGTGAAAAAAAAAAAGAAAAGAAATAACAAGTGTTAGCAAGGTTATGGAGAAATTAGAACTCTAGTGGGCTGCTGGTGGTAATGTAAAATGGTGTATGGTTGCTCTGGAAAATAGTAATTGTGAGGCCTCGAAACTTAAACATACAATTACCATGTGAGTCAGCAATTCCACTTGTAAGTATATATCCAAAAGAAATGAAAGCAGAGCTTCAAACAGTATTTGTATACCAAAGTTCATAATAACATTCTTCACAATAGCCAAAAGGGAGAAATAACCCAAATGTCATGTGAGTTAGCAATTCCACTTGTAAGTATATATCCAAAAGAAATGAAAGCAGAGCTTCAAACAGTATTTGTATACCAAAGTTCATAATAACATTCTTCACAATAGTCAAAAGGGAGAAATAACCCAAATGTCCATCAACAAATGAATGGATAAACAAAATATGATATATATGCATACAATGGATTATTATTCAGCCTTAAAAGGAAGGAAATTCTAATATATGTTACAGCATGGATGAAACTTGAGGATATTATACTAAGTGAAATATGCTAGACACAAAAAGACAAATATTGTATTATTCCCACTTATATGAGGCACCTAGAACAGTCAAATTCTTAGAGTCAGAACGTAGAATAGTGGTTGAGGGAAGAAGAAAATGAGAAGTTATTGTTTAAGGGATACAGAGATTCAGTTTGAGATGATGAAAAGTTCTAGAGATGGATAGTTGTGATGGTTACACACCAATATAAATGTGCTTAATGTCACTAAATCATAAACTTCAAAGTGGTTCAAATGGTAAATGTCATTTTATGTATATTTTACCACAATTATGTAAAAAAGAATTAATTAACTCAAATCTAAGCCCATAGAATTCTAGAAGTGTGAACTCCACATCTGTAAAAGAGAGATACTATGCTTATTTCATACGATTGCTATGAGAATTAATTGAAGTAACATATATAAGAATGTAGCACAATGTCTGGCATGTTAAGCCATGAAAACTATTAAATATTAAATTTATTGTTATGTGGCAATTAAGTCATATATGTCATTTTATCTTTTGCCTTAAAGTAGATTTCTGAAATGCATTGTCATTTTTATAGAACATAGAAAATTCCCCATTTTTATCATGTGTTCCCGTTTTAAATGTTTGCCTTTGTTCTGTAATTTCCAAATGAAAGGGGAAATCCTTCTTAGGTTTGGAAATTATCAGCAATTTTAGTGCTCATGAAAAATATTTGAATTCATTTATTTCTTCACAACTAATATGCTTTTATTACATTGGATAAAATGAATTATAAATGATTTTTAATAAGCAACTTTAAATGCCAAAGCTAAATATGTAGGTATGCATTCTCTAATCTACTTTTAATGATTTTAAAATGAATTATCTAATTTTTATTTTATAGTACCTGTCTGAGAAAGAGACAAAGCCTAGAATTAAGCTAAAATGTAGAGTCGATGAGGCTATGGTGTAATTATGTTTAAACATCTAGAGCAGTAACTAACATATATTAGTTTAATGAAGAAAGCAATTATATTAACACAAATTCAGTTCCTTGATACTATACATTAATATTCCATTGACGATCTGCAATTATGGATCGGTTAGAGTTTTTAGTAACACCCTTTTAGTTCAGGATCCTCATCCAAAATATCAGGCCACTGGGAGTTAACCAATGAAAGATTTACTAAACTCTGCTCTTCCGTTCCTCCTATGTTCCAGGCATTATAGTAAGTCTTTTGCATATAGTGCCTCTAATCTTGAATTAATTCTAAGGGCCAGATAGAAGAGATGAAGCTCAGCTTTTGAATTATGCCTGAATCACACAAGTAATAAGGGCATATACAGATTTAAATGCAGGAGTATTTCCTTTTTTATACCCATAGGAATTTGCAATGATGTTCTTCTCTATTCTCTGATGTATATTTATACTTATTTCATCTCATTTTGACCCAGAAACTAGGCAGAGCAAGCAAAGCTATCTAAATCTCTAGCCCTGACTTGTTATACAAAATAAAATTACAGATCACTCCGTAATAGAATTCAGAGTGAATTTGATGAGTTTCAAAGGAAATCTTCATCAGAATATTCTGTACTGAAAATTCTTTATACCTTTGCTAAGACATTAACTATTCAATTTCAGACTAAGCCTAAAAATTTTAAATGACTTAATTTCATCATGACTCTCACCAGAAACACCAGACCTATACTCCTAAGAGTGTTTCATACCACCAAGTACAAGATCCTTTAGAAGTTCCCACCTTGCCTCCCCAGCTCCCATTCCTTCCGCCTCAGTCTTTTTGCCTATCATTAGCTTGCTCTTACAGGTAGCAGACCTTTCATGAATATCTCAACAGTTCTTATTCAGTGACATGCTATTGTTCTGTTAACGCAAAATTGTGTGGTCAAGAAGTCCCTAAAAATTTTATCAGATATTTAAATGAGATGTGCATAACTCAATATAAAATACAGTTTCATTACCTACAGAGTAGTTGGGGTTTAGTCACGTGCAGGATATTTTTAAAGAAGCATTGTGTTCCCCTTCTTTATTCTCTGAGTTGCAAACTGAAAAAAAAAAAAGAATTCTAATAAACTAAAAATCACCTATAAAATTAAACAGACTTGAATTAAGCATATTACATGTTTCTTATCTTGCATGGTAATCAGGTTTGTTTTCTGATTGGTGGGGAGACTTACAAACTATTTTGCAGACTTTGCAACACTAAAAAGGACAATTGCAGTAAAATTCTTCCAATTAAATAAGATTCTTGGGAATGCAAATATGCTGAGTCAGAAGACTGCTTTCCTCAGCTCTGCTCATTCTTTAGAAACTACACATTTAATGCATAAAACAACACATAACAGCACTATTTTACTGTGAAAGAGAAAATTTTTGATAAAAATATACAATGGTACGTATATAGATAAAAATGTGCTTTATGTGAAATACATATCTCTTATTAGACCAAATTCAAGTATGGCTGGAAAATGTCATTTTTTCACATTGTCAGACTGCGGTATTTTTGCACGTTGCCAAATTGCAGCAATGCAGTTCTGTACATGTATTTGCTTTTGTTGTCTTTTTCTTACTGTTTTGTCAGTGGTAAAATAAGCAACAAAACTTATCCATGTAAGTAACTTCAGCAGGCAATGACTTGATATTCAATGATCTCATGGGCAGAATTCTAACAAGCAGTCTCATGAAATCAGAGATGGTACACACCTTTAGATAACATTATTCCACCATGAGATGGCATCTAGTAAGCTATTTCCTGAATTTCAATTCTTTGTTGCTAGATTGGGTAAAATAATTTAAAATATTGCGTTCTTCGTGTAAACATGTTCACGATATTTTGTGGAAGAATGTGTTTTCTTAAGATTATCAGAAAGAAATATGGAGTACAGGAAAATTGTATGTCTCAGAATTTTTTTATTAAGTGGAGAATATTTAGGTTGTCAGCACATAGAATACAGATATAAATATCACATATGATTGTTTATCCCTAATGATTTCCAAGTCCATCATATTAAAAATTTCTTTCTTTTTAATTTTAGAAATGTGACAATATCTAATTGCCTATTTTGCTTCTAGTAATGATGTAAAAGTCACAAAAGAACATCACCCATAGCCTAACATGAAAAACAAGCCAAATAATCTACAAAATCATTGTTTTTGTTTGTTTGTTTTACCAGCAAGACCTGAAGACTCGATGAAAGTTAATCAGCTAAGTTCTAGATAGTGACATCACTTTCTAGGAGATAAGAGAACTATGGTGGTGGAGCTTATCACCTCATCTCTGGTGGAGTAGTGGTACGATGAGAAATTTACCATAGAAGGGGTAAAGGAACTGATAAATTATCATGAGCTTTTTATGGCTGTATATGGACTATTATAACAGATTAGGATGCTGATGAGCCATAGGCATCATGTGAGTCTGAACCTTGCTACCAATTTTTTCTCACAGATTTTCACTTGGTGCCTGGGAGTTCTTCACAAAAGACTGGGGTCAGAGCATGATAAATACACTAAAGGCACTTCAGACTTTCAGCAACTGAAGGCTGGGATTGGCACAGGAAAACTGAGAAATTTTCCAAGACATGCTTGGCTTTCAACTCTGGAAAGCTAAAGGTGAGAAACCTGAGAGAAAATGCTCATAATTATCCTTAGCTGTCACAAAGTGTAAAGCATATGTACTCCAAAGATGAGGCAGGGCAGAAGGCAAGAGTCAAGGGTAGGCCAAGAGCAGGACTGGAAGACAAAGAGCAGGACTCCAAAGAGCAGTATTCAAAAATTGAAAGCCTCTCTATGAAGGGAAGTTATCTTACAATTTCTAAAGCTGGGTCTTGGCTGTAAAGAGCAAATGGCTTATCAGAATAACACCAGTCCTTAGATACCAAACCCTACTGAAAAAAAATGTCTGATCTTACACTGAAAGCCAATGGGAAATTGTAACAAGTAAAAATCATAACAAATAAAATTTCACTATAGATCTTACTGACTTAACTTATTGACTCTAGCAGCTTATCAGTATAAGGAAGTATATCTTGCAGGTTTTGCTTTTGACATCACAACATAAGTTTCTATTTTGTACAAAATAACTAATGCCCCCCCAAATACAATAAGAAAGAGCATTTAACCCAAAATCAGCAAGATAAATAGCCCATATAGATAAATACAGAGATGACTGTGAAATTAGAAATGTCAGAAAAGGTATTTAAAGTAACTATGATGAAATTTAAACTGTCAGAACGGGTCTTTAAAATAATTGATAAAAATGCTAAAGTATTTGGTGGGAAAGGTGACCAACGTGTGTGAACCGATGGAAAATTTCAAGAAAAAGAAATAAACTACAAAAAGGAGAACCAAATGGATATATTAAATAAAATATAAGACAGAAAAAAGAATTCACTAGATAGATTTTACATCAGAATAGAGGCAACAAAGGTAAAAATCAATGAACATGACAACAGATAAAGTATCCAAAGTGAAACAAAAACAGAAACAAGAGAGGGAAAAAGAAACAAAAGAAAAACAGAACAGCCAGTGTCTGTGGCAAAATATCAAATGGTAAAACACGTGTAACTGGGCATGAAGAAGGAAAATGAGAATAGGACAGGTAAAATATTTGAAATGATAATGTCTGAGAGCTTTCCAAAATTATTGAATACTGTCTAATCACACATCTAAGAAACTGAGCAAATTCTAAAGGAGAATAAATAAAAAGAAAACTACAGCAAGGCACATCATAGTCAAACTGCTGAAAAGTCAAATAGTAATAAATCTTTAAGCAGCCAGAGGAAGATGTAACATACAGAAGAACAAAATTCAATACTGAATGGAGGAAAATGACAATTTCAGATGGACTAAAGCTGAAATAATTTATCTGTAACTGAAATACATAGCAACAAATTTTAAAAGAAATACTTTAAAATGAAGGAGAATAATACCAGACAGAACCTTAGGTCTCCTGGAAGAAATGAAGCGCTTTCTTTTAGAATGTGTATGTGTGTATACACAAACACACATATGTATATGTATATACATGCAAATGTTTAGAACAGTAACAATAACAATGTATTTTGGAATTTTGGGCAAAAGTGCAGGTAAAATTATAGTAGAAGAGCACAGAGGATGAGAGACGGATGGAAGAAATAATAAAGTTGTTGGCTTCTTACATTATGAGATAGTGAAATATTGTTTAAAGGTAAACTATAATAACAAAATGGCTAAGATAATCTCTAGAACAATCTGTAAAAAATTAACACAGAGGTTGGAGTTAGAAAGCAAAAGAAGAAAAATTGGAATTTCGAAAATATTCAATTCACTGAAAAGAAGACAAAAAATAGGAGCAATGAAACAGAGGTAAAGTAGGATAAATAGAAAATAAGTAACAAATTTTAGACTTAAGCCTAATCTTATCAGTAATTATGTTACATGGAAATGGACTAATGCCCACCCCCATTAAAAGCCCAAGATTATCAGAGTGGGTGACAAGTAAGAGCCAACTATGTTTGGAATAAAAATAATTATATTTAAATATAGAGAAAGAACTATTTTAAAAGTAAAGCTATGTGAAAATGTACGATGCAAACACTAAGCAATGGCTGTATCAGACAAAGTAGACTTCAAGGGGAAGAGTATTACTAGAGATTGAGAGAGATAATTTGTAATAATAGAAGAATCAATACTTCAAGGAAGCATAGAAGTTTGAAATATGCAGGCACTTAACAGAATTTCAAAGTATGTGATGAAAAATTTTACAGCATGGAAAAGATGTAGACAGATCCGCAACAGGGGCAGATTTCAGTGATTGGTAAAACAAATAGACCAAAAAACAAAAAAGTTTATTAAATACACAGAAGATTTTAACAACACTATAAAGCAACCTGAACTAATTGATATTTATAGAAATATGATGTCCAACTACTTAAGGGTGTACATTATTTTAAAAGACACAAGACATTTAGTAATTCTCAGTACATGTAAATGTACATCATAAAAATATTATTCTGATAACAATGGAAATATAATCAAACTCAATTAGGAAATGATATGTTGGAAGCCCAAATATTTGAAAATTAAGTCAAAGAAGGAATTACACAAAAAATTTAAAAAACAAGATTTTGAATGACAATAGAAATTTGTTGGGTGTGTCTAAACTAGACTTAAAAAAAAATGTCTAATGTCATGTGCTTTTATTAGGAAAGAAGAAAGTAAAATTAATGGTCTAAGCACCCAACTTAAAAATATAAAAAAGAGAAATTAAACCAGAACAAAAGAAAAAACAAAATTGTATAAATAACTGAAATAGTAATAGACAAAGAATAGCTTGAGGAAATAACTCAAAAATTATATTAAATACAAGAAAAAATTACTTTTGAATGAAAATGAAATGTGTAGGACAATACTAACTAGGACTTAGAAAATTATAGCTCTGCTTATATTTGAGAAGAAAATAGTAAAACTAGTCATCTAAACCTTAAAGCATAAGAAAATAGAAAAAGAAACAGAAACTTAAACTAAACTAAAAATAATTGAAATAGAAATGGGTAATAGCCTATGGTAGGTGTGTATTGACTGGAAAGGGTAATGAAGAATCTTCCTAGGATGATGGAATTACTCTATGTTTTCTTTTGTGTGGTAGTTCCTGAGCATATGTAATTGATGAAAATCATGGAATTAATCACTTAATATCTGTATAACTTATTATATATAAATTACATCTTAATAAAATATGAAAATCATGGAATTAATCACTTAATATCTGTATAATTTATTATGTATAAATTATATCTTAATAAAATATATCCAATTGCATAAAATTTTCTAACCTTCACTTCTTAAATATAAAGAATCTCTTTAAAAATATTTGAATTATTGTCCTGACTTGGTCCCAAAGTTTTATCTAAGCAGTTTACCTATGGAGATAAATTTTACCTTACATTGTAATTGTGTTCAGTGTTTTTCAACTATTAGCTATTTCACACCTTAGCACTAAAGGTAGAGATGCTCTGGAAGCTGCTCACCTACTTGAGGTTAATAAACTCCTCCAAAATTTCAGACTTAAAATTACCAAATAACAACAACAGTGACAGACTGGGAGGTGGGAAATAAAAGTAAGCCCTGAAATTGTATTCATCTTGTCTAAATAAGCAGTTCAATCAGAAGAGTTAAAATTTAGCTCATAGGTTTCACATAGTATGAATAAATGAATACTTTTCTTGTGCTCATTGTGTAAATGAGGAAACACTGTAGAGAATGAAGATGGCTTGTATTTTTAAAAATTGGAATAGAATAATATTCCAATTTGGGTTTTTACATGGTTCAATTTTATGTCTCTTTTTAAAGTAAGAGGAAAATAATATTATAAAATCCACATGGGAAAAAAATTATACTCAGAAATTTAACACCAACTATTTATTTGAATTTTTATTTATTTGATTATTTTAAGGCTTCTCAATAGTTTTTACACAAAATTTTATTAGAAAAATTGTTAAAATACATAAGATAGAACAAAAATGAACAGAACACTAAAAATGAACAGAATATCTCTGATCTGTGGAATAATTTTAAGCACCTAACATATGATGTTTAATTGAAGTTCTTGAAGAGGGCAGAAAATCTTTAAAGAAACAAGGCCCCCAAATTTCCAAATTTCTGTGAAAATTATAAACCCACAGATTGAAAAAGATCAATAAAGTTCAAGCACAAAAAACAAGAAGGAAAAAGAAAACATCAAGGCACACCATAATCAAGTTGCACAAAACCATGATAAAGTAAATACCTTATAAACAGCTGGAAGAAAAAGACACATTAAAAACTGAGGAACAATAATTAAAACAACAGATTTTTTTTATTGGGTACAATGCAAATGAGAAAGCAGTACCTTCAAAATATTGAGAGAAAAGGTCAATCCAGAATTTTATAAGCAGGAAAAATATCTTTCAAACATGAAATAATAAAAGCTTTTCCAGGTATTCATCACCAGTCAACACCAAAAATAATCCCAGATACATAAATAAATTAAACAAAGTAATAAAAAGCATTTATAATGGCAACTACATAGATAAATACACAAGATTCTTTTCTCATTATTTAAATTCCATTATATAATAAGAATAAAATACTGTGGAGTCAATTTTCTCAGTATCAACCTTAAGAATCTAGAAATAGGAGGTAAATTAAGCCCAAGCTAAGCAGAAGAAATAATAAAGATCAGAGTAGTAGAGACGAATGAAATAGCAAGCACAAACACAAAGAGAAAACCCATGAAAAAAAGAGTTGACTTTGAGATAATAAAGTTGGTAAAATCTTGCTGGGCTAATCAAAAATAAAACAGAGAAGACACAAATACCAATATCAGGAATGAGAGAGGTGACAATACTACAGATTCTATAGCTATTAAAAAGAAAATAACAAAATATATTTAATTACTCAATGACAATACTCTTTAAAGCTTAAATGACGTGGACAAAGTACTTTAAAGGCACAAACTAACCAAACACAAGCAAGAAGAAATAAAGAAATTTGTAGCCAAACACTTTCCATGGGAAAAAAAAATTCCATGGGCTAACAACTTCATTGGTGAATCCTATCAAATATTTAAGGAGGGAATGATACCAAGTCTACACAAATCCTCGTGGAAAATTTAAAAGGAAGAAATATGTTCCAACTCACTCTATGAAGCCAGCAAACTCTTATACCAAACCCAAAGACATTAATAGAAAACAATACTCCAGAATAATATTCCTCAAAATCCAATAATACGTAAAAAAGGTTAATATATCATTATAAATGGAGTTTATCTCAGGAATCCAAGTTTGATTTAATACTTACAAACCCATAGACATGTAATTTAGAGTATTAACAATATGAAGTGCTTATGGATGAAACTGAGAAAAGTTAGGAACTACCTGTACACTGAAAACTCCAAAGCATTGCTGAGAGAAACTAAAGAACATTTGAATAAGTGAAAATATATTCCATGGATAGGACGATTCAAGTCATTAAGATGTAAGCTCTCCTCAAAACCATGATCCATACAAAAAAAATAATAAATTAGAACTCCCCAAGATAAAAAAAATTCTGGTCTCCAAAGTACATTGTTAAAAGAATGAATAAAAAAAGATAAGTAATAGACTGGGAGAAAATATTTGCAATTCATCTGTCTAACAAAGGACTTATATCAAGAATATGTAAATCTCAAAACTCAAAAATATGGAAACAAGCAATCCAATTTAAATGGTCAAAATATGTAAACAAGCACTTCACCAGGTAAGATACACAAATGGCAAATAAGCACATGAAAAGATACACAACATCCCTAGTTAATGAAATGCATATTAAAACCACAATGAGATGCCCCTGAAGCTCTATTAGAATACCTACAATTAAACTGACAGACCATTCCAAGTGTTGGTGAACAAATAGAGTAACTGGAAATCTCATCCACTGCTGGTAGAAATGTAAAATGGTACAACTACTTTGGAAAACTGTTCGGTAGTTTTACAAAAAGTAAAACATATACTTACCATATGACCAAGCCATTCCACACCTAGGTATTTTACTAAGAGAAATGAAAGCATATGTTTCTACAAAGATATGGACATGGACATTCATGGCAGCTTCATTGTATAAAGTAAAACATGGAAGCAATGCAAGGAGTCATCATGAGAAGAATGGATAATTATATTGTATTCACATAATGAAATACTCATAGCAATAAAAAGTAATGAGGTATTTATACATGAAACTTTGAAGATTTTCAAAATAATTATCCTGAGTGAAAGAAGTCATATAATAAAGAATATATATTGTATGGTTGCATTCATGTAAAATTCTAGAAAACTCAAACTTATGCATATGATAGGATGCATATCAGTGATTGCCTGGAGATCAGGCTAAGATGGGATGTGAGGCAGATATAAAATGGGTACAAGGAGACAAGAGGATGATACATGTGTTATCTTGATTGTGGCAATTGTTTCATCAGTGTATACATTTTCCAAAACATCAAATTGTACACTTCGGATGGACAGGTTATTTTATGAAATTATAGCTCTATAAGGCTGTTAAAAATGGAAATCTATATTTTGCTGGTGAAATAGGATATATTGTTAAATAAAATAAAAATAGGCACAGAAGAATGTATACAGTATGGTATATTTTAATGTAAGTAAGAGAGAGTAGGAATATATTAACATATGCTTATATCTGATTTCAAAAACACTATAAGGATTAAAAATAATAAAAGTGGTTTGCCATGAGAAGTGGGCAAAGAGGAAGGTGATATAGAAACAGGAACAGGAGTATAATTTATCTGGATCTATGTCTACTAGGGTTTTGATTTTTGCAGGATGAAAATATATCATCTATTTCAAGGAAAAAATAACTACAAATATGTACCCAATTGAAATTATAATTTTTGTAATTATATTGTAATATCATAATAAAACTATATCTGCCAGGTAAAAGAAATCATAAGAATGACCTATCTATTCATGAATCAGAATAAGCAGAGGTAGAAAAGGTTGTGGTGTGGAAATAAAGATACAACAAATGAGAATAAGCAAAGTCCATTTATTGAGACCTTGCTGTAACAAGGGAGCCAGCCGCCATCATTTGCATTTTGGCAGAGACCCAAATGCCGGCAGGGGAGTGGGAAATTTTTATGGTGGAGAAAAAGGGAGGCTTCAGGTATGCCCTGATTGGAGGCTGTTGGCCTGAGGAAGCTGTAGGAAGACTAATGAGGAGTGGGTGTCCTATGTGATTGGTTAAGTGTGTGTATCTGGCTTTCTCGCTTGGTCCTAAATTGGAAGTAGGGACAACAAGCAGGAAAGCTATCGTTATTAATCATGTCTTGGCTGTTTGGGGCTGCTTGTTACAGAGTCTGTTGTTTGGCTTCCTGGAGCAATGCTGTTAACTAGAGAGAGCAGTCTCGCGTCCTCCAAGTCTGACTTACAGTGGACTGACTTCCTGGGCTAGTTATTGTAGATAAGGGATTGATTTGCTGGGAAAGTTGCTGCAGGCTGTGGGTCAGAGTTCTGTTTTTATATTTGGTCAGGTCATTGTCCATTTGTATACTTAGTCTCTCAGTGATAAAAACATTCATGGTGAAAATTGAATACATTTAAATGTTGGCATTTGAGTAAACCTCTGTGGGCATTGTGGTGTTGGAATGAACATATATATCATAAAAACCAGTAGATGGGGATTTGTGATTAGGGAGGAGCTCTTATGATACTAAGGATAATGATACCTTATCCTTCTTTGTAGGAATGTAATCAATATCCTATAAAGCAGAAAACATTCGGTATAAAAATATATTGATTCTTGCATCTTAATGCTTTTTTGTAATCTATTTTTATAACCTTAGAGAGATATATTGTGGTAAAAAAAAATTTAACTGGAATCCTAAAATTCCTTCACTTTGGCCCAGTTTCCTTGTCTCCTGTCAATTTCAAGTAAACAAATGTAAAGCTTTTATTAATCTGGCATAGGATGACTCCATTTCTATAAATCATTTCTATATATTTAGCTAGCTAGTGGTCCTTTCTGTATGTTGGGGAGTTTGAGAAATGTTCTTGAATGCCAGAGCTTTATCTCCTGCCGTTCATGCATCCCAACTACCATAGGAGCATGCCTAGACTAACCTGCTGCAAGGATTCATGAGAAGCACGTAGAGAAGAATGGGTTTTTCCTATTCACTCCAGCTGAACTAGCTTGTCCAACCTGAGGTTTTCCTAGATAAGCACGTTTGAATCCCAGACATAGATGGGAGCCTAGCAGGGATCTGAAAAACTGCCCAGTCAAACCCAGGTTAAATCACCAACCCACAATGAGTTAAATAAACAGTTGTTGAAACCATGAATATACTAGGTAGTGTGTTATACAACCACAGAAGCATATACCAGAGGGAGGAATTGCCATAACAACAACAATAAAATTAGTTAAAATTTGAATCTGCGACTGGATAACAGGAAGAGTCTGGAATTAGGTGATGAAATTGTTAAAAGAGATTGAAAAGAATGATTCAATGCAATGGTAAAATAATTGGTATAATTGTTGCCTGCAGTAACATGGGTGACAGAGTACCAAAGCTACACTGTCTAAAACAATAGCCACTAGCTGCAAGTGGCTAATTTAATTTAAATTAACTAAAGTTAATTTGAATTAGAAATTTATTTGCTCAGTCACATACCCCCCTTCAGTTGTTTAATTGATACATGTAGAAAGTAGAAACCATTTTAGACATCACAGATATAGAGCCTCCCCATCATCTGTTTGATATTGCTGAGGGAATTTTGAATTTCAACCACATGATTGTTGAAATTGGCAGACTTTCAGAAAGGCAGAATGTAATTATGCAGAATGTTGAAAGTGTCAGCAACTATATGGTTATGTATAGCAATGAACTATAAGAAAAAAGATACACTAAAGAAAGAACTAGCATATTTACAAGCAGAATTTTGAGAAAATACAGAGAAATGAGGATTAGTTGAGTTGGAAAATAAAACTATTTCCCACCTCCAGACTTCCTATCAAAGTAGAATACAACCTGGAGGCAAAAATCAAACCAAGGTCTGATAAGACTCTTGGATGCCTCTTGAAGTTATAAAGTGAGCTACTAGGAACCTTAAAGACATTGTCATACAACAACTAAAATTAGCAGTTCTTAAGTCTGGAGAGACAAAGGAATGTCTAAAAAAAAAATGGGTGCTTGGCTTTTGGTGCAGGGAATGTAATATAATTATATCATGGGAAACCCACACAATTTTTGAGAGTGCTTATATTAGAAAAAGTACTGTGATCTTAGTTTAAAATGGTGTGATATTATCCAAAATGCAAAAAGGCATCTAGGGCCCCAACTTTCTACAAGAAGGACCGGTCTGAGAATGTTGCTCAATGGATATAATTTTTAATGAAGTCTCAGAAGTGGCAGAGCCAAGATTCAAAGAGAATATTGTACTGGAAAGGCATCTCCAAGGACCATAACTAAGTCTTGATCTGAAAACATTCCCTATGTACAGATCAGAAGTATCTTACAACATTTGCTCAGCAGGATTTCAGAATTGTTATGGACCAGTGACTATTATGCTCCTTCCTCTATTCCCCTTTTTGAATAATAGTGTTTACTGCAGTTTTCTTGTTCCTGTTTCATGGTTTGGTATATGGAAATGGATAAATTATTTTAGTTAATTGGTCTCCTTATCAACAGAGACCACATCAGAATAGATAAGTCTGGCTGCAAATCATGATATCCTGGGCTCCAAGCTTAATGCAAGATTGGATGAGGTTTTAGAGATCCTGGATGAAGTGAAGCATATTTTACACATGACAGGGTGTAGCCAGAGAGTGAACTGTGATTTAGTAATTATACTGATTGCCCAATATTAGTTTCTGTCATTGCAGGTGGATAGTCTGAAGCACCTTTGATTCTGGGCTCAGTCATATGAGTGGTTTGGCTAACTGAGGTCAGCAAATGTGATGCTTTTGAGCTTGCAAACTGTGGTTTGCTTTGCACCCAGACTTTCACTACAGAAAAATTCCCAGCGTAGTCTACTGGAAGAATGTGATAAACATGTTAAAAAGAGTTATGACATCCTCTTTGTGTCCATTTATGCCAGTTGGCCCAGTTGTTCCTGCTGACACCATCCTAGAACAACTGGTATCTAGCTGACTCTTGGACACACATGGGAGTTCTGCGGAGCCCAGTTGAGCCACCTAGCTAAGCTCAGCCTAAGTTTTTGATCCAAAGTGAGCTAAACATATGATTCTTTCTTAAAGTAATGATATATTTGATGGATTGTTATACAAAATTAGCTAATTTATTCAAAACTCTATAGTATTTATGTGATTTTCCAGTTGTGTTGCATTCAGAAACACAAAATAAGGAAGTGCTGGCAGGCTCCTAGTACTCATAATTTCTCTTTCCAAGTATTCACTACCCATTCTTTTTTAGATTTTTAGGCTCCAGTGTCTTGTAGTTATAAAATCCACTGTATTCCCTTTCTGTGAGAAGAACTGCATTTTCCAATTTCCAGGGATCACACTGATCTCTCCAACTGGAATTAATTTGTAGTGATTTCAGATAGGAAAGTAAAGTCTCACAGTTTCTCTGAATTTTTATCTCCTCTTGTAACTCCAACTTTCTTAGAACAAATTCTTTGTAGAATTTTGAGAAGTTTCCCACTGAGTCATGTACATAGTATGAAATACAAGTTATTAAAAAGTTTCAGTGCTTCTGAGGACTTCAAGTTGCTATACATAATTTCCATTAGCAAAAAGAGAGATAAAATAAGTATCATGCTTTGTCTATTCATTTCATTGGTTCGTAATAACATTTCCTTTTAGTGTTTTGTAGCAGTAGCTTTTATAACGGTCTGAAATTTAATCTTAAAATCCTGATGATTAAAAATTCTCAAATTTAATTAATACTGTGACATATTTTCCTTAAAAGTTTTCTGTAAGTTTCCTTCTGTAACGGACATTTTATTTGTTGTATTTCAACCAGAAGTTTATAACTTGTGAGTTTGTTTCTTACATAAAGCTTTGACTCTTTGTATATTTTCTTAAAAGTTTTATTTGTTTTAGATTTTTAAGGGTTAATATCCTAAATCTTAGCATATAAAATTCTGCTGTTTAGTTAAATTAACATGCAATGATTTCAACTAATCATATAACTTTCCAAGAAGGTTTATTTAGTCTTTAAGTAAGCATTAATTTATTTGGGATGGGACAAGTTGAGAATATAAAGGCATCAAATGCAGGCTATTGCTTGCTTATATATAGAAATTATTTCCATGTAACAGGTACTCTCTGAAAAGATACATAGTTTCATAATATTTACTCTAAATACTTATAGAATATGTCCTCTTTCCTGAAGATTGAAATTTCCTCTTGGACATAAAATCTGAAGAAATCAATATGCTCAATCACTATCATTTAATGATTAAATTTACAGAAACGTGCATCTTCCTTTTTCTCTATTTCAACCTTTGGGGTTCACTCTTCTGTTAAAGGGAGAAGTTTCCTATGTTCTCTCTTGCATAGTCAAGGGACTTTTCCTAATGTTTAGGAAGTATACTGATGATTGATCATTTAACTTCAAGTAGCAAGAATGAAAATACGTCATGTTTCTTCTCATATTGAATTCAATTTTTAAAAAATAAGGATTTTTTTTTCCCCCGCAGAATGGATGATGACACACAAAGTTTGGAAAATCACCCAATACTACCGAACTGAAAGATTATCAAAGAAATTTTGAATCAAACTTACCTTCAACTCTGAATTGCTGGAAATGGGTTGAGAATATAAAATGTTCAGATAATTTCTAAGGGCAGAGTAAAGGCGATTGCCCTCCATTAGATTGTGAGGACAATGAGTAAACAAAGATTAGCTATAAAATTGAATGAATTATTTAAGACCCAGATAAAATGTAATCTCCCTTAGAGATTAATCAATTTCTAAACTTTGGGCAAGATAAAGTAACACAGAATAGCTGGAGCAAAAAAGGACCTTGACTGCCTTAGAGAGCATTAGAGAGAATAAGAAATATTTTAGACTGAGGTAAGCTAATTGAGGAATATGGGAGCACAGCTGGGAACTTATCAACTCGGTTTATAATTAACATTAACTAACTATAAAACAAGTTTCCCCTTAAAATAACCCTTTTTCCATTGTACTATAAGATATCAACCCTTATGGTCCATACCCATGCATGTTCTTCCAGCCCCCATTGTCTGTATTAACTAAGACTTGCAGATCTTTCAGTGAATGATCTCTTTCCTTCTAGAGCAGGAGAGGCACTTCCCAGTCAGGCCATGTCAAGTCTTGGTCTTACTGCTCAGTTAGAAGCAATGAGGGGAGGTATGAGCAGATCCAGAGGAAGACAGCACAACCATCTGGTGAAGGTGAGGCATTTTCATGGTCTCTAGGAAGACCCTTTCTCTAGGAAG
This sequence comes from Phocoena phocoena, assembly GCF_963924675.1. NCBI lineage: Eukaryota > Metazoa > Chordata > Mammalia > Artiodactyla > Phocoenidae > Phocoena > Phocoena phocoena. The sequence continues at coordinate 18,017,795 of NC_089239.1, read as the reverse complement.
GGGGGGTGGGGCCATTTCTGCTGGCTCAAAGGATTTAGGGCAACTTGGTACCCTGGCTTTATTACAGGAGTCAACAGTGAGAGGCCCGCGTACCGCAAAAAAAAAAATTATTTGGAATAGATACCATGCTGTGTTGATAATTTCCTTTTGTCTCTAACAGTAAAGATCTCCCTAAGAGGTCAAACTTGTAACTTGGTCTCTTTTCCCTTGGAACACATTTTCCAAATGCCATTAGGCTCTAGAAGTTTTTGTATTTATTTTCAAGAAATGCTTAGAAATATCACAGTCTAACTTAGAATTAACCTAAAACACTTGGCCATATTATATTAGAATAATTTTTTCTGACACACAGAAATTCAAAAAACATTCAACTGAGAACATAGTTTTGAAAAAATAATTAGAAAATATACTCCAACAGATTACATATTTTTATACCCATGTTCATACCTCATATAAACAAAAGAAAATGAGATTGCCATCAGAGTTTTAGACACTCATATTCAATGTTAATAAGAGTTGAACCATATTTAATGATACTCAAGGGAAAAAACTGTGAGCCAAGGATTTTATAATTAACTACCCTTTCTTTCAAATCAAAAGCCTACAGAGAAACCATTTTGAACACAAAATATCTCAGAAAATATGGGCTTCCTGATGATTCTACTCCTGCAGGATGTGTTTCATTTAAACAAAAGGTGACTGGGAAAACCATAACAGACAGGCAGATTGATGGCCAGTACAAAGCTACAGATGGTCTGAGAAGTACTTTATATAATATGAAGTATCAGTGTAGTTTTGTTATTTAAGATTTATTTCAAATTCTCCTGTAGCATGTTAGAATGGCAAATATCTTTTCTGGGAAACTATACAGGTTTACATGGATTTTATTTCTTTGAACCATAATTTAATCCTTTTATGACGCAAAGCCCAAATACTTTTTTGGTGATTTCTTTAGAAATTTACATGCAGTTTAGTTTTTGAAAATTTATAACATTCTCTTACTAACTCTCTCTCCTCAAAGGAAGACATTAGATACAAACTTGTTACTTTATCTTCAAAACTTCATAATATTAATTTGAGGCTTTAGGGTGTGTTACAACACCTAAAACTGAATTCATCCTCTTGGTCTTAACCATTAGTAACAATTGTGTTTTCTGGTGCCTTTTTTTTTTTTTTTTGTAATGACATCATGCATTTCCAAGTGTGTGGAATTCAAAACTGTTGAACTTCCTTTTATTTCATAGGTTTCTTACCACTCCTCCTCCTCCAACAATAATTGGTTGCATGTCTTAGTCATTATTTCACAACGCCTTGGTTATTTTCACAGTGCCTCCTCACACTTCTTACACTGCCTTTCCATTCTGGGTCACTGCTGGCTCATGTTCATAATAGCGGGAGCCTTCTGGCTAGCAAGGTCTCTCTAGTGCACTATGTGCACTGCAGCCAGAAATGTTTGAAACTCTGCTCTTTTTTTTTAATACATGGATTGCTTGATTGGCTGCATTGGATCTTCATTGATGCGGCTTTCTCTAGTTGCGGCCAGCAGGGATTACTCTTTGTTGCGGTGTGTGGGCTTCTCATTGCGGTGACTTTTCTTTGTTGCAGAGCATGGGCTGTAGGCCTGTGGGCTTCAGTAGTTGTGGCTCATGGGTTCTAGAGCGCAGGCTCAGTAGTTGTGGCGGATGGGCTTAGTTGCTCTGCGGCATGTGGGATCTTCCCAGACCAGGGATCGAACCTGTGTCCCCCACACTGGCAGGTGGATTCCCAATCACTGCACCACCAGGGAAGCCCCTGCTCTTTTCATATCACATCTCTGCTTGGAAAATTTTAGTAATTTCTGTTAAATCCAGACTCCTACTACAAACTCTCCTCTGATTGTCATCTCCAATCTCACATTTTCTGGTGATTCATTCACACTGATCTACCCATGGTTTCCCAAACTGCATGACATATGTTGAGAGGGTCTAGAGTGGTAAAAAAGCATAGACTCTGGAACTAGAATTCCTGGCTTCCAGTCCTGGCTCAGCCACTTGGGAGCTAGAAGAGCTTTGAGCCTTTCTGAACTCCTCTGTGCCTCATGTTGTCATCTGTGTAAATGACACAACAGTAACACCTCTTTGAGTTGTGAGTATTTAAGGAACCAGCAAATGGGAAGCACTTAAGATGGCGTCTGACACAGAGTAGGTGCTCATCAAATGTTAGCTGATGCAAAACATTTCTGGATGGTCTTGATTTTTGTTTTCATTTGCAATTCATTTTGTTAATTTTGCTTTACAGAGTCACCTTCTGAATAAACAAAGTTTAATTGATTAATTTTGATTTGGTGTAAAAGATGACAAAAAGCTGATATTGCAGATTTAAACATGCTGGTAGGCATTTTTAATAGATCTTTTTAATGTAAGCTAAATGTCTTAAAAGGCAGGAGAGTATCTTAGCTTGGTTGTCAGGTTTAAGAATTTAAAAAGGCATTATTCCTTTGCTCTTTTTATGAGTTTATGATTACCAGTATTTATTTAGATAATTATGTATGTTTTTGTGAAAACTGACTAGCATTCTGCTAGTTTGTAATTGAATAATTTGAACATTTGAAACTTTTTCAAACAATAGGAATATGTGATATCAGTTTTTACAACCTATTTAATACCTTTCTTTTTACAATCCATCAAGTAAACACTGTGTTAACTTGTGACTTAAGGAAAAATGGAGTTCATACAGGTTTCAGAGATCTTAGTTTAGAGGGAATTGAAAGATAATTTTGTCTAGTTTTGTTATTTCTCAAGTAAGAAAACTTGACTTGCCCAGGACCACAGAGTTCATGTATCAAATCCAAGATGAAAACCTAGGTTTGCTAAATCCGTGTCTTTTGTTGATCCACATATGCATAAATGTTTGTAGACTTCTATAACACAAATCCAAAGATTCAGGATTTTCATGTATTATTCAGTCTTTTAAATATTGTATTTGTATATTTTGAATATTACAATCAATACATTTTGTATTATTTTTAAGCATTAATAGAGTAATACATTACAAAATTTTAGTCTTCTTCTATGTTAAACTTCCTCTTATTTTAAGGATTTGAGTCAAAAATTTGGGGGTGATTCAGTACATTCCAAACAGTTACCAATGGCACCTGCCTTATAGAATTATCTGGATATATGTCCAGACTTATTCATAAAGTGAGATTTTTTTGTGATTTACTTTGTATTCAGGCCTTCCTACTACAATCAACTTGCTTATACTAGTGTAAGTTTTCATTACGTTATTTTTAAAAAAACTTTAAAAATTATAATACTGGCATTTACATTGCACAAAAATTATAATTCTAATCTAATGTTTTTACTGCGTTTTCAAAAAGCATGCATCCCTAATGTGTCATGTTTAATCAGTGAATTTCAACATAAAGTTTTATTCCATGTAATATGCTATCGCGTTTTACACCATCTGCATTAGGACTTCCAGCAAAGCAAGGTGTTGTTATTTTATCCCTGAAGAACAATTATCATGTACTCATTTGCTTGGTTAGTACGGATATCTTCATTTCACTGTGCAAGAGCAGATGATTACCTTTCATTCTGTGTCACTGTAGGAGAAGTAAGCTGATGAGTAGTATGTGCATAGAAACATATTAGTATGTAATGCTGTAGCTGCATGGTCATTCTTTGATTCAGAGTGGAGAGCAGATGAATTTTTGTTGCTCCTTTTGGAAACCATTAAATCAAAAGCATCATATCTGAAGAGATTTAGAAAGCATTTTAACTATTAAGTAACTGTTTTATTTATTTTTAAATATATTTCTTAGAAATATATTTCTCAGGTTAAAGACTCCCCCTGCCTCCCGCCAATTAATTCTCATATCATCCCTGTTAGGTAGACCTCAGTGTTGTAACAGAAGAACTCATTATACACATGAGCAACTTGAGGCAGTGGGAAGTTTGATGTTAATGCCAAACAGCATGTAAGCAATGAGGCCAGGAGCATAAGCAAAGCTTCCTAATTCTCAGCAGTGCTCTTGTCACTAAAACACATGGTTTCCTCTGTAAGAATTGCCGGGGAGGACCTTCAAGATGGCAGAGGAGTAAGACGTGGAAATAAACTTCCTCCCCACAGATACATCAAAAATACATCTACAGGGCTTCCCTGGTGGCGCAGTGGTTGAGAGTCTGCCTGCTGATGCAGGGGACATGGGTTCGTGCCCCGGTCCAGGAAGATCCCACATGCCGTGGAGCAGCTGGGCCTGTGAGCCATGGCCGCTGAGCCTGCGCGTCCGGAGCCTGTGCTCCGCAACGGGAGAGGCCCCAACAGTGAGAGGCCCGCGTACTGCAAAAAAAAAAAAAAAAAAAAAAAAAAAAAAAAAAAAAATATATATATATATATATATATATATATATAAAATGCTAGCAGGTAGCTGAAAATATGACTAAACAGAGAAAATATGTCAGTATCAGAAATATACACTGGGAGTTCTTCCTTAATGGATGAGAGTTAAAATAGTAAGGAAAAAATTGTCCCCATAAGAGAAATTATAGGACAGACTAGCAGACTACAGATGATTTTAGGAATGCATTTATTTTGTGGCCAGAACAATAAAGAACATCAGTTAATTATACTTAGTGAAATTGGAACAAGAGAAAGAGAGAAAAAAAGATTGAGTACAAGGAGGTAAATGGAATGAAGACTTCTAAGAAAGAGAACATCATATGAAATGTTGAAAAAATCCTGAGGCAAAAGATCTAAGAACAACAAAGAGCAGTGAAATGCCAAATCATGAAGTTATTACAGAAATTGTTATTCCATACACTTAATTAATCAGAGACATTATTTTCTTATAAAAATGAGAATAATAATGAATAATAATGAGAAAATTCATTTTATAATGAATTTTCTTATAAAAATGAGAATTTCTTCTTCTTCCAGAAGAAATTAACAAGAGCGTCTAATGCTTGGTGAGTTTACTAGATTCTAGGAATAATTATACAAAAATTCCCTAAATTGCCAGCTTGTTGATCCGGAACTCTTGGAATAGTAAGAGGTTCTTGACTCTTACATGTAGTAATCTGTTTTAGTCTAAATAATATTACGTAGTAATATATTTTTTTTATTTCTATAGATAAAATAGAATTCATTTTTAAAATGTGTAAGATGATACTATTTTTCTGATTTATTCAACACCACCCTCTTTCTGTAAGATTTTGTACCTGTAGAACTGCCATGTGTTTCAGTTATCTGTTGCCATGATAATGCCACAATAATGAACAAAGTGATTTAAAACATAACATCATAAGGCAGCAGCCTTCTTTATTACTTGTGAGGTTGTTAGTCTTCCAGAGTCATCTTCTGGTCAGGGCCAGACTTGGCTGATCTTGGCAAGGTTCATTTTAATGCATTTGTAGCAAACTGAGGAGTTGTCTGTGGCTGTCTTGTCTAGGGTTGCCTCAGTTGGGTGAATTATCTCTTCTCAGGATGTGACAGGGGTCCAGGAGAAAGAGTAAAAATGTGAAAGGTTCTGAAGGTTTATGTTCAAAAATAGAGAACCACCACTTATATCACTATCTTTTATCCGAAGTCCATCACAAGACCAGCCCTTATTTAAAGGTGGTGAAATACTCTCCACGTCTAAGAAGGGAGAATCTAGGAAGTCACATTCCAAGCAATGTGGATACAAGAAGGATAAGTAGTTGTGAATATTTATATAAGCAATCAACAAGTCCAAGTGATTTGGCCTGCCTTGTTGTTAGAGGAGAATATTTTCTTGCCCTATTGTCTGATTTGGCCGTATGATGTGCTTCGGCCAATGTACTGTGAATAGAAATGTTGAACGTCTCTACCTCTTTATGAGCCATTGCATGCTTTATCCACTCCCTTGAGTGAGAAGAGGGCATATGAAACCAAGAAATATTTATAACAGAGAGTTGAGAATGTAGAATTAAACCACTATGTAAACAATGACAAATGTCTTAAAAACTTAAACTCTAAAAATTCTACTTATTTGTTTTGCTGTATCATATAAATTAAGTCCTTTGTTTTCCACACAAGAAAATAGTTGAGAGTTGATGTACAAAAACTCATCCTGTGCTCTCTTGGATTCACAGAGAGTATACCCTCAAGAAATGGTTATTAATGATAGCTTTTAGAAATTAAAAAAGAAAGACAATTGCTGGAGCAGTTTGAAAAATAGTAAGTGGTTCTTTGGAATCCAGCCCAGTTTGAATATTGAATCTGGAGGCTTACATATCACGAAAATATTTTTTCTTATGTTTCTACCATTTTTATTCATTTTTTCTCAAATGTTTTAAGATACAGCTTTATGAGGTTAGAAAGGAATAAGATAGAGACAGAAATGTTATAACAATGGACTGAACACATGGCAAGGTGATAATGACACGAACACATAGGCAGGACTCTCCTTTTCTCTCTCATTCCCTGATATTTCATCCTGATTTGAAGTAGAGAAATACCTGTAATACAAACTAGCCAGAAATCCATTACAGTTTCAATTTAAAGTGAAGTGAGAAGCTGAATGGGAGCATGTTGAGATATGTTTATTTTATGGTCCTTAGAAAGATTGATTTCAAAATCTCTAGCAGAATCTTGAGGGTTTTAATTCTGGAGAAAAATAGTTGAGGCAACACATCTCTGGTTCGGGATTGCCACAAATTCATGTATTTATGGGCTTCAGGACTTTTGCAAAACCCCAGTCATATGAAGTTCTTATCAAGAAGAATTTACTGGGTATCTGTTATGTAGGAACACTTTCCCCTCAAGTTTTTTTTTTTTTTCTCCTGTATCTACTATAGTCAAATTGTTTCTTAGTGTCCATTCTACACAGAGCAACATATACTTTGAAAAGCCAATGGATGGTTATTTACTTATGGCTCATTCAGACTCTTCACTTTCTTCTGCTTGATCAACTTCCCAGTAAGAAAAAGCAATGAAGAGATAACACTAAGTTTTGTACAAATGCTAGTATTTTACCTCCTACTAAGAAAAGGTATAAATTTGTAATGATAGACTCAGCTTTGTTGCAGTGACACACATCCTCAAAATTCTCTGTGACTTAAGACATTAAAAAAAAAAAAGTTCCGTGAAGGTTTGTACAGGGCTCTGCTCCACACGGAACTTTAGGGACTCAGGCCAACAGAAGCTGTGTCATCTTTTAACTCCACCATCAGGATATGTCATTTTTGTTGCTCTGGCATGAAATGACACAATAGAGAGATATGCTCTGGAATTAAATTCTTAGTCTGAGAAGTGACATGTGTCACAAATGTTTGCTTCCTATTGGGCAGAACCAGTCATGTGGTCCCAGCTAAGTGAAAGCTCAGAAGTAGAGTTGTCTGCCCACCTAGAAGACAAAATGAAACGTAAAAATCAATATTGGTGAGAAATAGCAATATCTCAGATTTTAGTTCATTTAAATTAAAAAAATTGTTGAAGATCTTTGAGAATAACATTGTGTCAAATATGGTGATGTATGCATAAATGAGCAAAATGCAGTCACTTTGCCATAGTTCAGAAGGAGTCATACTGAATCTGCAACAAATATCTCTGCCAACAATATTAGTAATAATAGGTAACATTTACTCTACACTTATTACATGATAACTAAATGAATACACTCAAAAACTAGAGAAGTCATTTCTATTGCTATTTTCCCATTTTACACATAGAAAAGTGACACAGAAAGTTGAAGGAACTGGCAAAATTTGATTATAAACTACCTTGAGACCAAAGATGTGATGATAGGAAAATAATAGAACACTTCTATTTTGTTCAAAGCACTCAAATTAATAAATCTTTTTCTATTATTTAATTGTCTATATCCAGACTGCTCAATTAAGATAAAACAGGTGGGTGAGCCATAGTTAATTATAACCCACGGCCCTTAATTTATTCAAGTTACTCTGGGAGTCATTCTAAAACAGAATGAACTCTGGATATGATCATTAATCCTTTTTGTCTTATCTTTAATAATATATTTCACTTAAAAAGTTTCTTTTATTTTGGAAGCATTCTTACTCTCTTGGGAATACTCCAGGTGATAAAATTTATTAAATGCTGGATGATCTATAAAAGTTTATTAATAATTTTGAATCAAATTTTAAAATTAAAATTGTTTAGTGTAAGGATTTATTAATTAATGAACATAGACTTATTTGATATTGGCCCTGTTCAATTCAATGGAGATACATTATAAATAAAATTGACTCTCATGAAAGATTATCAAGAAAATAGAAGAAACAAATATTAATAACAATAATAAAGAAAAAATTACAGAGGAGAGACTATGAAGAAAATAGGAGAAAACTTTGAACACTATTTTGTCAAAATGTTTTACTTAGAAAAATGACCAAGCCCAAGGAAAAGATAGCTTTCAAAACTAACTCATAAGAAGCTTCAAAAAATTTATAACAAATTAAAGAACTTGAATACATTTAAAAATATACAACAAATAGTTCTTAGATGATTTCAAAGTTTACTTCACCAAACTATCAGATAGATAATCCCGATAATCATATAACTTCTATTATTTACAAACTTTGCCAGAGAAAATAAAAAAAGAACACCATCATTTTGTTTTATAAGATATTTAACTTTGTTATCAAAATCAGATAAGGATGAGATATTCTCACTCATTAATATTGATGCAAAAATTACCCATTTGAGTTTATTCAAGAAGAGAATGCTGCTTCAATTTTGGGGAAATTTTGTTTGCCTAATTCCCATGCTAATAAAATGAAAGAACACCACAATATCATCTCAATAGATGCATTAGAAACATTTCAAAAACTTCAATACCACTTTATTTTTAAAATACTTTCCAACTAGAAACAGACTGGATCCTTACCATACTGAATGATATCTACTACTAATATAAAATTTATGTTAAACATTAGAAGCATTTTTTAAAATAATAAAAAGCCATTGTCATGGCTTTTATTCAATATTTTATTTGTTGAATAAAAAAAGAATTTCAGGGACTTCCCTGGTGGTGCAGTGGCTAAAAATCCACCTGCCAATGCGGGGGACACAGGTTCGATCCCTGATCTGGGAAGATCCCACATGCCACAGAGCAACTAAGCCCATGCGCCACAACTACTGAGCCTGCGCTTTAGAGCCCGCAAGCCACAACTACTGAAGCCCACATGCCTAGAGCCCATGCTCCGCAACATGAGAAGCCACGACAATGAGAAGCCCGCACACTGCACTGGTAGCCCCCACTTGCTGCAAATAGAGAAAGCCCATGGGAACCAATGAAGACATAATGCAGTCAAAAAAAATTTTTTTAATATAAGGGAATATTTAAACATTTGAAAAGAAACCAAATAAATATTAGTCACAAATGAAATAATTGCCTACATAGGATACCACAAGAATTTAGCAAAAAATTATTGTAATTCATCAGACAATTCACCAAGTGACTCAATTCAAAATCAGTATACAAAAACCAATTGCATTTCTCTGTGCCAACAACCGAAAAATCTTTTTTTTTGTTAAGATCTTTATTGGAGTATAATTGCTTTACAATCATGTGTTAGTTTCTGCTTTATAACAAAGTGAATCAGTTATACATATACACATGTCCCCATACCTCTCCCCTCTTGCATCTCCCTCCCTCCCACACTGCCTATCCCACCACGCTAGGTGGTCACAAAGCACCGAGCTGATCTCCCTGTGCTATGTGGCTGCTTCCCACTAGCTGTCTATTTTATGTTTGGTAGTGTATATATGTCCATGCCACTCTCTCACTTTGTCCCAGCTTACCCTTCCCCCTCCTCATATCCTCAAATCCATCCTCTAGTAGGTCTGCATCTTTATTCCCATCTTGCCCCTAGGTTCTTCTGATCATTTTTTTTCTTTTTTTTTTTTTAGATTCCATATATATGTTACCATACGGTATTTGCTTTTCTCTTTCTGACTTACTCTGGAAGACAGTCTCTAGGTCCATCCACCTCAGTACAAATAACTCAGTTTCATTCCTTTTTATAGCTGAGTAATATTCCACTGTATATATGTGCCACATCTTCTTTATCCATTCATCTATTGATGGACACTTAGGTTGCTTCCATGTCCTGGCTATTGTAAATAGAGCTGCAATGAACATTTTGGTACACGACTCTTTTTGAATTATGGTTTTCTCTGGGTATATGCCGATTAGTGGGATTGCTGGGTCATATGGGAATTCTATTTTTAGTTTTTTAAGGAACCTCCATACTGTTCTCCATAGTGGCTGTATCAATTTATATTCCCATCAACAGTTCAGGAGGGTTCGCTTTTCTCCACACCCTCTCCAGCATTTATTGTTTGTAGATTTTTGGATGATGGCCATTCTGACTGGTGTGAGATGATATCTCATTGTAGTTTTGATTTCCGTTTCTCTAATGATTAATGATGTCGAACATTCTTTCATGTGTTTGTTGGCAATCTGTATATCTTCTTTGGAGAAATGTCTGTTTAGGTCTTCTGCCCATTTTTGCATTGGGTTGTTTTTTTTTTTGATATTGAGCTGCATGAGTTGCTTGTATGTTTTGGAGATTAATTCTTTGTCAGTCACTTCATTAGCAAATATTTTCTCCCATTCTGAGGATGGTATTTTTGTCTTGCTTATGGTTTCCTTTGCTGTGCAAATGCTTTTAAGTTTCATTGGGTCCCATTTGTTTATTTTTGTCTTTCCATTTCTCTAGGAGGTGGGTCAAAAAGGATCTTGCTGTGATTTATGTCATAGAGTGATCTGCCTATGTTTTCCTCTAAGAGTTTGATGGTGTCTGGCCTTACATTTAGGTCTTTAATCCATTTTGAGTTTATTTCTGTGTATGGTGTTAGGAAGTGTTCTAATTTCATTCTTTTAATGTAGCTGTCCAGTTTTCCCAGCACCACTTATTGAAGAGGCTGTCTTTTCTCCACTGTATATTCCTGCCTCCTTTATCAAAGATAAGGTGACCATATTAGCGTGGGTTTTTTGCTGGGCTTTCCATCCTGTTCCATTGATCTGTATTTCTGTTTTTGTGCCAGTACCATACTGTCTTGATTACTGTAGCTTTGTAGTATAGCCTGAAGTCAAGGAGCCTGATTCCTCCAGCTCCGTTTTTCTTTCTCAAAATTGCTTTGGCTATTCGGGGTCTTTTGTGTTTCCATACAAATTGTGAAATTTTTGGTTCTAGTTCTGTGAAAAATGCCAGTGGTAGTTTGATAGGGATTTCATTGAATCTGTAGATTGCTTTGGGTAGTAGAGTCATTTTAACAATGTTGGTTCTCCCAATACAAGAATATGGTATCTCTCTCCATCTATTTGTATCATCTTTAATTTCTTTCATCAGTGTCTTATAATTTTCTGCATACAGGTCTTTTGTCTCCGTAGGTAGGTTTATTCCTAGATATTTTATTATTTTTGTTGCAGTGGTAAATGGGAGTGTTTTCTTAATTTCTCTTTCAGATTTTTCATCACTGGTGTATAGGAATGCAAGAGATTTCTGTGCATTAATTTTGTATCCTGCTACTTCACCAAATTCATTGATTAGCTCTAATAGTTTTCTGGTAGCATCTTTAGGATTCTCTATGTATAGTATCATGTCATCTGCAAACAGTGACAGTTTTACTTTTTTTCCAATTTGCATTCCTTTATTTCTTTTTCTTCTATGATTGCTGTGGCTAAAACTTCCAAAACTGTGTTGAATAATAATGGTGAGAGTGGGCAACCTTGTGTTGTTCCTGATCTTAGTGGAAATGGTTTCAGTTTTTCACCATTGAGGATGATGTTGGCTGTGGGTTTGTCATATATGGCCTTTATTACATTGAGGAAAGTTCCCTCTATGCCTACTTTCTGGAGGGTTTTTATCATAAATGGGTGTTGAATTTTCTCAAAAGCTTTCTCTGCATCTATTGAGATGATCATATGGTTTTTTCCTTCAATTTGTTAATATGGTGTATCACGTTGATTGATTTGCATATATTGAAAAGTCGTTGCATTCTTTGGATAAACCCCACTTGATCATAGTGTATGGTCCTTTTAATGTGCTGTTGGATTCTGTTTGCTAGTATTTTGTTGAGGATTTTTGCATCTATGTTCATCAGTGATATTGGCCTTTAGTTTTCTTTCTTTGTGACATCTTTGTCTGGTTTTGGTATCAGAGTGATGGTGGCCTCACAGGATGAATTTGGGAGTGTTCCTCCCTCTGCTATATTTTGGAGGAGTTTGAGAAGGATAGGTGTTAGCTCTTCTCTAAATGTTTGATAGATTTTGCCTGTGAAGCCATCTGATCCTGGAATTTTGTTTTTTGGAAGACTTTTAATCACAGTTTCAATTTCAGTGCTTGTGATTGGTCTGTTTATATTTTCTATTTCTTCCTGGTTCAGTCTTGGAAGGTTGTGCATTTCTAAGAATTTGCCCATTACTTCCAGGTTGTCCATTTTATTGGCATATAGTTGCTTGTACTAAACTCTCATGATCCTTTGTATTTCTGCAGTGTCAGTTGTTACGTCTCCTTTTTCATTTCTAATTCTATTGATTTGAGTTTTCTCCCCTTTTCTCTTGATAAGTCTGGCTAATGGTTTATCAATTTTGTTTATCTTCTCAAAGAACCAGCTTTTAGTTTTATTGATCTTTGCTATCATTTCCTTCATTTCTCTTTCATTTATTTCTGATCTGATCTTTATAATTTCTTTCCTTCTGCTTACTGTGTGGTTTTTTTGTTCTTCTTTCTCTAATTTCTTTAGGTGTAAGGTTAGGTGTTTTATTTGCGATGTTTCTTATTTGTTAAGGTAGGATTGTATTGCTATAAAGTTCCCTCTTATAACTGCTTTTGCTGTATCCCATAGGTTTTGGGTCGTTGTGTTTTCATTGTCATTTGTTTCTAGGTATTTTTTGAATTCCTCTTTGATTTCTTCAGTGATCTCTTGGTTATTAAGTAGTGTGTTGTTTAGTCTCCATGTGTTTATATTTTTCACATATTTTTTCCTGTAATTGATATCTAGCCTTATAGCGTTGTGGTCGGAAAAGATACTTGATAGGATTTCAGTTTTCTTACATTTAACAAGGCTTGATTTGTGACCCAAGATATGATCTATCCTGAGAATGTTCCATGAGCACTTAAGAAGAATGTGTATCTGTTGTTTTTGGATGGAATGTCCTATAAATATTAATTAAGTCCATCTTGTTTAATGTATAATTTGAAGCTTGTGTTTCCTTATATATTTTCATTTTGGATGATCTGTCCATTGGTGAAAGTGGGGTGTTAGAAGTCCCCTACTATGATTGTGTTACTGTTGATTTCCCCTTTTATGGCTGTTAGTATTTGCCTTATGTATTGAGGTGCTCCTGTGTTGGGTGCATAAATATTTACAATTGTTATATCTTATTCTTGGATTGATCCCTTGATCATTATGTAGTGTGTATCTTTGTCTCTTGTAATAGTCTTTGTTTTAAAGTCTCTTTTGTCTGATATGAGAATTGCTACTCCAGCTTTCTTTTGATTTCCATTTGTATGGAATATGTTTTTCCATCCCCTCACTTTCAGTCTGTATGTGTCCCTAGGTCTGAAATGGGTCTCTTGTAGACAGCATATATACAGGTCTTGTTTTTATATTCATTTAGCCGGTCTATGTATTTTGGTTGGAGCATTTGATCCATTTACACTTAAGGTAATTGTCGATATGTGTGTTCCTATTTTCTTGTTTTGTGTAGGTCTTTTCCTTCTCTTGTATTTCCTGCCTAGAGAAGTTCCTTTAGCATTTCTTGTAAAGCTGGATTGGTTGTGCTGAATTCGGTTAGCTTTTGCTTGTCTGTAAAGGTTTTAATTTCTCCATCAAATCTGAATTAGATCCTTGCTGGGTAGAGTAATCTTGGTTGTAGGTTTTTCTCCATCATCACTTTAAATATGTGCTGCCACTCCCTTCCGGCTGCAAAGTTTCTGCTGAAAGATCAGCTGTTAACCTTATGGGGATTCCCTTATGTGTTATTTGTTGTTTTTCCCTTGCTGCTTTTAATATTTTTTCTTTGTATTTAATTTTTGATAGCTAGATTAATATGTGTCTTGGAGTGTTTCACCTTGGATTTGTCCTTTTTGGGACTCTCTGTGCTTTCTGGACTTGATTAACTATTTCCTTTCCCGTTTTAGGGAGTTTTCAACTATAATCTCTTCATATATTTTCTCAGTGCCTTTTTTTTTCTCTTCTTCTTCTGGGACCCCTATAATTCAAATGTTGGTGCGTTTAGTGTTGTCCCAGCCGTCTCTGAGACTGTCCTCAATTCTGTTCATTCTTTTTTCTTTATTCTGCTCTGCAGTAAGTTATTTCCACTATTTTATCTTCCAGGTCAGTTATCCGTTCTTCTGCCTCAGTTATTCTGCTATGGATCCCTTCTAGAGAATCTTTAATTTCATTTATTGTGTTGTTCATCACTGTTTGTTTGCTCTTTAGTTCTTTTAGGTCCTTGTTAAACATTTCTTATATTTTCTTTATTCTATTTCCACGATTTTGGATCATCTTTACTCTCATTATTCTGAATTTTTTTTAGGTAGACTACCTATTTCCTCTTTGTTAGGTCTGGTGGGGTTTATCTTGCTCCTTCAACTGCTGTGTGTTTTTCTGTCTTCTCATTTTGCTTATCTTACTCTGTTTGGGGTCTCCTTTTCACAGGCTGTAAGTTTGTATTTTCCGTTGTTTTTGGTGTCTCTCCCCAGTGGCTAAGGTTGGTTCAGTGCGCTGTGTAGATTTCCTGGTGGAGGGGACTAGTGCCTGTGTTCTGGTGGATGAGTCTGGATCTTGTGTTTCTGGTGGGCAGGTCCACGTCTGGTGGTGTGTTTTGGGGTGTCTTTGGCCTTATTATGATTTTAGGCAGCCTCTGTGCTAATGGATGAGGTTGTGTTCCTGTGTTGTTAGTTGTTTGGCGTAGGGTGTCTAGCACTGTAGCATGCTGGTCTTTGAGTGGAACTGTGTTTTGGCGTTCAGATAGAGATCTCTGGGAGATTTTTGTCGTTTGATATTACGTTGAGCTGGGAGGTCTCTTGTGGACCAGTGTCCTGAACTTGGCTCTCCCACCTCAGTGGCACAGCCCTGAAGCCTGGCTGGAGCACCAGCCATGTCCTTCACATGGCTCAGAATAAAAGGGAGGAAAAAAAGAAAGAAGAAGATAAACTAAACTAAACTAAAATAAAGTTATTAAAGTTAAAAAAATTATTAAGAAAAGTAATTTTTAAGTAAAAAAATGAAAAAAAAGGACAGAGAGTACACAAAGACAAATGGTAAAAGCAAATCTATACAGACAACTCACACACCGAAGCATACACATGCATAGTCACAAAAAGAAAAAAAGGGGAAATATACATATATCGTTGCTCTATACATATATCGTTACTCTATACATATATCGTTGCTCCCAAAGTCCACCTCCTCAATTTGGGATGATTCGTTGTCTCTTCAGGTATTCCACAGATGCAGGGTACATCAAGTTGACTGTGGAGATTTAATCCACTGCTCCTGAGGCTGCTGGGAGAAATTTCCCTTTCTCTTCTTTGTTCACACAGCTCCCAGGGGTTCATCTTTGCATTTGGCCCCATCTCTGCGTGTAGGTCACCTGAGGGCGTCTGTTCTTCACTCAGACAGGATGGGCTTAAAGGAGCAGCTGATTTGAGGACTCCGGCTCACTCAGGCCTGGGGGAGGGAGGGGCACGGAGTGCGGGGCGAACCTGCAGCGGCAGAGGCTGGCGTGACGTTGCACCAACCTGAGGCGCGCCGTTTGTTCTCCCGGGGAAGTTGTCCCTGGATCACTGGACCCTGGCAGTGGCGGGCTGCACAGGCTCCCGGGAGGGGCGGTGTGGATAGTGACCTGTGCTTGCACACAGGCTTCTTCGTGGCGGCAGCAACAGCCTTAGCGTCTCATGCCGGTCTCTGGGGTCCGCGCTGATCGCCACGGCTCACGCTGTTCTCTGGAGCTCCTTTAAGCGGTGCTCTGAATCCCCTCTCCTCATGCACCAGGAAACAAAGAGGCAAAAAGAGTCTCTTATCTCTTCGGCAGCTCCAGAGCTTTTACTGGACTCCCTCCTGGCTAGCTGTGGCGCACTAGCCCCTTCAGGTTGTGTTCACGCCGCCAGCCCCAGTCCTCTCCTTGCGCTCTCACGGAAGCCGGAGCCTCAGCTCCCAGCCCCGCCCGCCCTGGCGGGTGAGCAGAGAAGCCTCTCAGGCTGGTGAGTGCTAGTCGGCACCGGTCCTCTTTGCGGGAATGTCTCCACTTTGCCCACCACACCCCTGTGGCTGCCTTCTCCTCCGCGGCTCTGTAGCTTCCCCACTCCACCACCCACAGTCTCCGCCCGCGAAGGGGCTTCTAGTGTGTGGAAACCTTTCCTCCTTCACAGCTGCCTCCCGCTGGTGCAGGTCCTGTCCCTATCCTTTTGTCTCTGTTTTTTCTTTTTTCTTTTGCCCTACCCAGGTACGTGGGGAGTTTCTTGCCTTTTGGGAGGTCTGAGGTCTTCTGCCAGCATTCAGTAGGTGTTCTGTAGGCGTTTTTCCACGTGTAGATGTATTTCTGGTGTATCTGTAGGGAGGAAGGTGATCTCCGCATCTGACTCTTCGGCCATCTTGAAGCTCCTCCTCCCTAAAAATCGTGATAAAATGTTTACCACCAAACTATGCTTATAGAAATTTGACCAAAATAGAGACAAATCATATTATCTAGGCAGAAAGAGCCTCTGTCATAAATTTATCTCTTCTGAAATTGATTCAGATATTTGATGATCTTTACTTAAAATTCCAACAGGGATCTTTGTGGAGCTTGCCAAGTTAATCATGGGTGAATGTGTAGACTAAGAGAATGCTTATATACTGCAAGTGGCTATGGACTTTGTGCATGTACTTTAAAAATTTAGTGTGGCATTCTTTGGTGGAGTTAAAATACATGTATACTTTGCATCTACAAAATCCTAGAGAAACTGTTGCCATGTATACCAAGTGACCATCATCAAGAGTGTTCCTTGCAACTTTGTATTTAATAGCAAAAAAAAAAAAAAAACCTTAGAAATAATCCTAATGACTATCACCAGAAAAATAAGTAAATACCCTGTCTTATAATCATCTAAAATAATAACATACAACGATGAAAATTAAGGTATCAGCCCTTCACTAGTCAGCATGGCTAAATCACAAAAACAACATGATAGAATACATACAGTATGGTATCATTTATATAAACTCTATAAACTTACAAAACCTAACTCTATATCTTCAACGGACATATATGTGTAGTCAAATTATAGTGAAAAACATGAGAATGAGTAACACTAAATTTTAATGATATTAACACTTCTATGAGAGAAAAAGTTTTTGAAGGAGGGGCAGAAAGAGGCTTCCAGGTCTTTTTAAGTACTCAGTTGCTTAATCTGGGAAGTAGTTCCATAGGTTTTTACTTTATTATTCTTTATACTTTAAGTATACATTACATTATTTTTCATGTTTGAAATGTCAAATACCAAAAAAAGTTTCAAAAAAAAAAAAGAGAGTAGTTATCTTAGCATTCTTGTTGGTGTGGGAGTAAGATGAAAGGGGTAATGCATTTTAATCAGAAGAACCAGGCAAGTTCAGGAAATAGAGGTAGCACAAAACAAGAACTGGGGGACAAAATTGTGCACCTTATTTTAGGGCATTCCCTCCCTATTAGCAGAATTGTCCCTCACAAAATGAGTACCTTACATTTGAGTCTTTACAAAGTCTCTCACAGAGTAGAGCACTCTTAATTCTTTATTTTCAGCAACAACAACAACAAAAAAAAACCTTTTGGAGGAAAGATATAATAGCTTAAAATTACCTCAGTCTGTGATACTTTTAAATAGTTATAAAGTTCACCAGAGGAACTCAGCAAGACAAGGATTGAGGGATAATCACAACCCTACTGGGAGCATCTACTGGCAACAGCCCTTCTGGACGTTATCGAAATGGGTCCTAAGAGAATATTAAAATTCCAAGAGTCATGGACTCTTATTTACAAGATGAAGGATTTTGAAACTTTAATTAAAATTTAGACTCAATTTTGATGAAAGAATGTAAAAATGCAAATTTCAGTAACCATTTAAAATTGTTTTTTTATGTATTGCTAAACAAAGGCTCGGAGATTTAAGTGGCATGGTAAATTTAAGTAAATTTAAATTCACTGATGATTCCTTGTTGATCATCTTTGCTGCCTGTAGCTTTATTTCTTTTTTCAACAAAGAATGAAGAGAAATATCCCAGCCTTTGGTAAAGCTATTTGGGTTTTATGTTTGCAATGTTTTGAAAGAGTAAAACATTGCTTAAAAGAAATTCTTCTTCACTACAACTGGATGGCAGTACATGATGCTTATAAGTAGGCCATAAAAGCTTTGAAATATACATCTTTTAAAAAAATATAAAACCTTTAACTTATGTCTGATAACTCTCTCCCAGATTGTAGCCTTAAACCATGCTTGTATATGTGTTGGGTGACATATGACTTCATTATTGCCATATAGCTCTGGTTCAGGCCAGCCCTCATGAATTCCAAAGAATAAGTATTTCTCACTCCAAACTCTCAACTGGTACAAAGGTTTCTGAATCATTAGGAAAGGTTGGTTTTGCATCTTCTTATACCTGAATGTTTCTTTTTAGCTTTCCCCAGATATTCGTGCTTGCCAAGCCTGTTCAGGAAAGTACTTAAGTATTCCTGGACTCTTGGTTGAACAAGACAAGCCTCATTCCCTGTAATCGTATAAAAAAGACGCTTTCATTTGTTGAACAGCATGATGTAGGATTGTATCAACCACGCTTCTCGGAGAAAGGTGAGTGTGATTGCTACTAAATTAAGCTTTCCTTAAAACAAAACTAAATTGTGTTTTCTGGTGGCTAATCATAAAACAGGTAAATTCTACAGTTCAATATAAATATCACCTGCTGATAATAGTTATTTCCTTATTCTCAGTTTTTTAATGAATTATATAGTAAAGTGGTTTTAGCAAACTCTTGAAAACCATACCACAAATATTACTTGTAAATTAAATAAATAAGTTTACATTTCAACATTAAAATCCAAAGTTATAAGCACACCACTCTATGTATTGTCTGATAAAATGTGTGTTAGCCATAAATAGGTAGAATTTGCCAAGATATACATTTACATTGAAATATGGTTTCCCTAGATATTAAATTGTAAACGTGATTAAAAACTGGCAAAAAACAAAAAATTTTAATCAAATTTTATAATACACAGTTTTTATATGAAAAAAGAAGTATTGAATATCTCTAGCTAGAAACAGTAGTATTCTGCTTAATAGTCTACTGCTTACACATGCAAAATAGATTGCTTAAATTATAGACATTCATAGAAATAATCATGTTTGGCAAAAGTCCATCACCGTTTTCTTGAGGTTTACAGAGGAAAAGATGTACGTTTCATGATATAGAAATATATTGTTAAGATAATATTTACTTTATTTCCCTTCTTCAAGTGTCTCATAAAATACTAGTAATTAATTTTGGAGGTTAAATATTGATATTTATAAGACATTTGTCTTCGTTATTATGGTGTACCCTTGCTAAAATTGTTAAGGTATATTTGGCCAACATAATAACTCTATACAGAATTTTTTCAGAAAGGGGAAAAATTAAAATGGTTCTCAAGACTTGATTATTTAAAAGTACTTGTGTTGTACACTTCAAAATATTTAAGGGAAATAAAAACTTTGGGAAACCTATTTTGAAAGCTAGTATAAACTAGCTTTCAAACTTTGTACCAGTATAAACTATAAAATAGAACCTGGAAAATCCAATGCTTTAAGAAAACAGAGATAAACCCAGAGGGATGCCCTTTCATGCCAAGAGGTAAGATTTTCTCCAACGCTGGGCTCTGTGATCCCCTACTGTACATTGTTTGAGTTCCATATGTGCCATATTCTCATCTTTCTACAGAGGAAGAATCATTTTACTTTTTCTGTAACTATGATGAAAGATACCACAAAATAGGGTATGGTAAGTATAGTTCTTCTGTCTTTCGTTTTTAATTGAACTAGTTCTTGTGCTTCGTCTTTTACACTGTTAACCAAGCAATGGAGTCCGCATCAACCCAGATCCTCTTCCACTAACAACTGTTAGGGCAGGATAAGAAAATTAACTGTTATATATTAAGTAGGCACTTGATAAATGTGCACTGAATTAAATAAGAACTTTATTGTCAGTGTCCTCGTATCAAAATTGTCTATTTTGTGCACACTGAGTTTCAATGAAAATTTTTTTAAATTTCCTTTTCTTGTGAGTTTTTGGAGATCCCTTCCATAAAGGTGTTTTTCCTGACTATCTGTTCTACCTGTGAGTTGCCGGAAACACAGTCAATTTGAATAATCTAGAACATAGAAGCATAAAAACAACAAAAGCAAAGAAAAAGAGGATGAAAGAGATTTTTAGTACTTTTATTGCTGGATTATTTTCCCAGAACTTTTTAGATATTTCTCTTTACCTCAGAGTTATTAGAGCATGGCAGGAAGTCTTTTGTTATTATTATTTTCATCTGAATCTGCAGGTGCCTTGATCTTGGAGTTTCTAGCCTCCAGAACTGTGAGAAAAATTTTCTGTTGTTCAATAGCTGCTCAGTTTATGGTATCTTGTTAAGTCAGCCTGGAAAGGCTAAGACGGGAGCTTTCGAAAACAAGGGACAAACCACTCCAAGGATCTAGTTTGATGAGAACATGAAAACTTTTGTTCTCACCACTGAACTCTAAACCTTAGCACATCCTTAGAGGTGTGTGCACCTCTGGCACACACACGTATGTGTTTATATGTATGTGGTGTGCACATATGCACGTGTTTTTATGAGTGTGCCTCACTGCATCTGCTATCCAAGTCCCTGATGCTGCAGCTCAGCTCATGTGCCCAGAGCCCCTTTGTGCAACTATCACTATTATTACTGCCGCCAGCATGATGCTTGCTCCTTACTCCATCTATCTTGTGTCAAATACCCAATGAGTTAAGTCTGGCACCGGTGTGTCTGATTAGCAAAGTTGGGATTACATACCTTTGTCCTAGAGAGGCTGGAATTAAGTACCAAGAGCTCAGGTTTCCTCCGAACTAAGATTCATAAAGTGGGAATTCCCCAGAGAGGACTGCTGCTTCTCTGCAGTGGATACTGCTTGCTGTCCATAAAACCTGTTTTCTCCTTTTCTTGTACATGTGACCGAACTACATTTCTTTATTATTTTTCTTTTATAGTTCACTGTAGCATGTGTCTGAGGTCTTTATAGTGGCACACGACGAGAAGTAACACGTGCACCTTGCAAGCGCAGGCTAAAGATGGGCAGGACTTTTCTGACCTGTCTTTCCCCTTACAGTCAACCAGAAACCAGAGCAACTCAAATTTGACCATATAATGACAGTTTCCTAGGGGACTGCAGAGCAATAAGACAAAAAAGACTTTGTCCTTGAGTTACTGTGTAGAGAACAGCCCCCTGGCAATTAGAACTCCATTTCAGTCTATTACATGGGAGGAAGGTAAACTTCCACCCTCTTTAATCCTCTTCTCTATTACAGTGTCCTGTCCTTACCTTGACAGCCTCCAAAACCAAACACTGATAGCTAGTAGAGTGTTCTGTGTTTAGCTCTATTTATTTCACCTACTGTAAGCCTGTGTTATTGGTCAAAAAGAAACCGGTGAACTGTAGTACGAACTTTAGTTACTATTTGTATTTTGTTTGTTCTTTGGAGATTATTCAATTTTAATTTACATTTCAATGTAACCTGTTTTTTGAAAACCTGTTTCTGAAATGCCAAATGTATTTTCAGTTGTACACATTGTGACCTTTCCTTGTAATACACTCATGATTCTTTAAATTATAAAATATTTCTAGCCTGTATTAGTGTTTTGGAAGATATGGCTTTAGATTCCAAACCGTTTGATCACCCTACACTCTTGCATGTAGTATTTTTTCAGGCCCAAATATCTTCTTATCGTCCTTGTCTTATTAGTAAATTCTTATTTATCATTGAAAGCCCAGGTCAGATGCAATCTCCCATAAGTTCCCCTTATAAGCAGTCTTCTGTATTGTCTTTGTCCTAGCTCTGTATTTGCACATTATTCTATTTTCACAAGCCCTGGATATTTTTAATCGTTTCTTTACATCTCTGCCTCCCATATTGAATTGTGAGTGCTGGTGAATAAGCTCCATTATGCCTTTATTTTCTGATATCCTCACATTACAAATATTTTCCAGTTGAACTTCATTACATTATAGTGAAGCCATTAGTACACTCCTATAACATAGCAGTAAGCACAGTTTTCACTTGAGTATTTGACTTGAAATAACATGTGTATTAATATTTCTCACAATTCTAGCTGTTACTTAAATTGTGTGTGATTCTGTTCTACTTCCCCTCCAAAACACAACATAAAGCAAAAGCAGATAGCAAAGATTTCTGTGTAAAACTACTTGATATCTGGAAAATAAAATTTCAATATTTGACCATCTCATTACAAGCTTCAGTCCTTCCAATCTTCCCAATATCTCTTTACCACCTGCACTTTGCTTTATCAGTTCTCTCAATTTTAGTATTTATTCTCCCAGTTTATCAATTTCCTCTTACCCTTAGTAACTTGCCTTCTAGTCAAATGAGCTATTCTTTAACCAGCCTATTCCATATTTGTATTCTTCTCCTATACAAATCCAAAAAATTCCTACACAGGGATACATTCTAAAATCTGCATTCATACTTAAAAGGGAACAGTTGAGTTCTAATGGGAAAAGGGCATTTCTTAAATGACTTTTCTACCTCAGATTAATAATTTTTATTCTCTACTATCTCATGAAAATTCTTATTAACATTTAATTATATTTTATTATTTTTTCATTTTATCATAAAGTGTAGTTGCCACCATCCCCCAAATTTCCTTTACTTTCTCTGAATAAACAACATCCTTTTATATTTCATCAGGAAGAAACCTCATTATTCATAATCTCTTAAATTTTTAAGACTTGCCAC
The DNA here is from genome assembly GCF_963924675.1 of Phocoena phocoena. Lineage (NCBI taxonomy): Eukaryota > Metazoa > Chordata > Mammalia > Artiodactyla > Phocoenidae > Phocoena > Phocoena phocoena. The sequence continues at coordinate 17,994,833 of NC_089239.1, read as the reverse complement.
CTAACCTGATTTTAATACTTTATTTAGATGTAATTGACATATAATAAGCTGGACATAAACTGTACACTTTGATATGTTTTTTGAAATATGTATATACCAATGAAACCATATCTACACTCAAGGAAATGAACATATCTGTCACCCTAAGTTTTCTGTATGCCAGTTTGTAATCTCTCCCTCTCACCTCTCCTGCCCCCTCTCCCTCTTCCCAGACAAACACTGATCTTCTTTCTCTCACTCTAGGTTAATTTATTTTCTGAAATTTTGTTTAAGTGGAATCTTTCATTACACAATCTTTTTTTCTGTAGAAGGCTTCCTGCACTCAGCATAATTATTTTGAGATTCACAAGGACTACATGTCTCCATAGTTCATCTCTTTTTATTGCTGAGATGTATTTAATCATACTGATATACCACAAGAGATTTATTCAACTGTTGATGGACATTTGGGTTGTTTTCAGTTGGGGGCTATTAGAAATGAAGCTGCAATGAACATCTGTGTGTCTGTGTAGACCTATGCTTTCATTTATCTTTAGTAGGAGAAATACGGTAGATATATGTTTAACTTTTTAAAAAACTGCCAAATTGTCTTCCAAGTGCTTGGCATTGTTTCCAACATACAATACAGTCAGTCTTTAATTTTGTTTGTTCTACTAGGTGTGATGTGGTCTCTCATTGGGTTTTAACTGCATTGCCATGATCATTAATTATATTGAGTGTCTTTCACCTGGAGCCCATTTATTTACAATGCATAAATCTGCTGTGGTAAAATGTTCAAATTTTTTAACACATTTCACTAGGGTTTTTATTTTCTTATTGAATTTAAAGACTTATTTATGTATTCTGGCAGTGATAAAAACCCAATTTTATTCTTCTTTTTAAAGTTATTTTGGCTACTCTAGATCCTTTGTATTCCTATATAAATTTTAGAAACATCTTGCTAATTTTGTTCAAAGAAACCTGCTCTGGGTGTGATTGGATTGGATTGAATCTACAGATCAATTTGGGGAGAACTAATGCCTTAAAATACTGAATGTTTAAATCCATTAACATGGCGTTTGTGATGTATTATTTTGCTAGGTGTGCTGAAACAAAGTGACATAGACTGGGTAGCTTAAACAACAGAAATGTACTGTCCCCCAGTTGTGGCAGCTAGAAGTCCCGAAGTGTTAGCAGGCTTGATTTCTTTTGTGTGTAAGGGAAGGATCTGTTCCAGGCTTCTGTCCTTGTCTCATCGATGGTCATGTTCTCCCTTTGTATCTTCACATCATCTTCCTCTGTCCCTGTCTCTGTGCCCACATTTCCCCTTTTTATATGGACACCAGTCATATTGGATTAGGGCCCACCCTAATGACTTGACTTCAGCTTGATTACTTCTGCAAGGACCCTATCTCCAAATAAGGTCACATTCTGACATGTGAATTTGGGGGGACACAGTTCAACCCATAACGTGTAGTCAGTGGCTAACATAGTGCATAGTATAGCTAGAATATCTTACCAGCATATTAAATATTTGGCTCTCAAAGCATTGGTCAGAACTTGTCATATGATCCTGACTCCAATGAGTAAGGGAAAGTGCAGTTTCACCCTGTGTCAGGAAGGCAGGGAAACAAAGCTATCTGGTGAATAGCACTGATGATCACTTGCTCTATGATTTGATTTTTAATATTATTGTAGTAAACAAAGGAGGAATTAACGATCAAGGCAAGATACTGGCAATCATATTTTTCTTCTACACAGTAGTCATTTTTCATATACATTAAAATGTTCTATTGTTTCTTTTTAGTTTCCTGTGGTTGTAGAAAAATGTAAGGCTATGATAGCAATAATATTTTGATTATTCTATTCATGGAATTTATATTGTTGGAAAACTGTAAAAATTTCTATATGTAATCAGATATCTTATTGAAATGTTATGCCACATGAATTCCCATTGATAAAAAGCAAGGAAATCATGGCAAAACTAAATCTTACTAAAGTTTAGAAGGATATTAAGAAAAAGGATGCCTTCTTGAAGAATAGGACTTCTACGTTTATAATTTGCTATTTAATTTCTAATTAAAATAAAGAACTGAATTCTCCATGGCATGACACATTATGTAGTACATATGCTAGAAAACACCTTATAAAACCTAACACATGCTGTATGGTAAATGCTCTGTGGAAACTTATGTCTCTTAATAATATTTAGTTTTATTATCTTGTGTATTTAATATCAAATTTCAGGACAGAAACTTATTATTTATTTGGCTTTTCTTGTTTTGGCCACTACCATTATATCAGCACATAATTGAGGGACCCAAAGTAATCCTCCTTTATTTTCCTTTCGTTTAATATTGTAAGCCTCAAATATGTCCCTGTTCATGTATTGATATCATCTATCACAAAGTTATTTTCTGCAGGTGCATGTGTTCCTTTGTTTGACGATCTTAGCTTATTGTTACAAAATAAAATTAATAAATGTGATTTCTTGTCTACACAAACAACCTTCACTTTCTCAGTTTTTAAAAGTGAGAATCACAATTCTAGGACACTGTCCTAGAATTACCATATATTATGGTACTTCCCGGAAGATATCTGTAAGCAAATATAAAGGAATGCTCTGGGAAATGAATAACTATTAGAAATGGAGTAAAGGAGATAGGAAATAATTCTCAAAGTGTAAAACACTTAAAAGAAATTTAAAGACACTCTAAACTTGCTCCTTAGTTCAGGTTTAGATTTATAGAAAATTGATTATTGAAAGCCCATTTAATTTTGTAAAATATGTATCTCACATTACATTAATGGAAACCGTTCAGTGCTCATAAGAGTAGGTGGGGAGGGCAATATTTAGTACAAAATTTAGGAAGAGGAGATAATTGTCTTGTTTCCTAACAAATCCCCAAACACAGAAATATATATAGAAATATATATCCCCAAAATATAGAAATATTTTAAATACATAGATGATATTGCTTTAATCTGAGACATATTTAAGTTTATACTGAGATATTTCTGAGACATGTTTAAGTTATGCTCAATAATTATTATACGTGAAAATGATAAAACTGTAAAGAGAATGATCTGGTTCAGCTCATATGCTTGTGCATTTCATAGTTGGTGGTGTCATGTGGTTAGCTCTCTGGTTCATTTTATTCTTAACTCACCTACTAAACAACACTCACTATGTTGTTTATTCAACTCTAACTTTAGTTATCCATAGAGACACACTCTTGAGAAGTGGAGGAGGGGGAGCAGGGCCAGTGTGACCCTGCAGTTACTGCTGTCTCTGTGCCCTCACTGCCATTGCTGCCAAACCGCGTGAAGTTCAATGACAGCTGTGGGGGACTTGGAAATTGCTAGGGAAATGCAAAGAAATAATGATGCGAGCCCTCGGCGCAAGTGGATAGGAGAAAGTTGCATTTTGTGTTTCCTTCTATCAAAGTAATTCTGCTATAGATCTGCATTCCGTGGGATAAATAGCTTTCTTCCTCCAGTATGGTTGTTTTCCACTTCCTTCCTCTTGCTAGACCACAGTAGAGTTTCAAAAACTGCCTGTAGGGGCTTCCCTGGTAGCACAGTGGTTGAGAGTCCACCTGCCAATGCAGGGGACACAGGTTCGTGCCCCGGTCCGGAAAGATCCCACATGCCGCGGAGCGGCTAGGCCCGTGAGCCATGGCCACTGAGCCTGCGCGTCCGGAGCCTGTGCCCCGCAATGGGAGAGGCCACAACAGTGAGAGGCCCGCGTACCGAAAAAAAAAAAAAAAAAAAAAAAACTGCCTGTAGATGAATGTAGGTGGGTGAAAAGTAAAGGGGGTGTTTACATTTATTTGTGAGCCCCTTTCTAAAGTTACTTTTTAAATATTTAATTTATTTTCTTTATTTTTTTGGCTACGTTGGGTCTTAGTTGAGACATGTGGGACCTTTCGCTGTGGCGCTCCGGGTTCTCTCTAGTTGTGATGTGTGGGTTTTCTCTCTCTAGTTGTGGCACAAGGGCTCCGTGGCGTGGGGGCTCCAGGGCGCGTGGGCTCTGTAGTTGCAGCATGTGGGCTCTCTAGTTGAGGTGCGCCAGCTCAGTAGTTGTGGCACATGGGCTTATTTGCCCTGTGGCATGTGGGATCTTAGTTCCCCAACCAGGGATTGAACCCACGTCCCCTGCATTGGAATGTGGATTCTTTACCACTGGACCACCAGAGAAGTCCCTAAAAGTTACTTTAAGTGGTGCTTGGAAGAGGTTTTCCTTTGGTTTATACTTTGGTTTATTTAGCTTCCTGAATTTTGATTGCTTTATCTATCTATTTATCTTTTTTTAGTAACTAGGACTAAATGAAAAAAGAGCAAATTAAAACAAAAATAATATATACAGTCAATGATATTTGAAGACACTTAGAAAGTGTCTGAAGTAATAATTAGGGTAAGGAGAAATCATTTTGTAGATTTGCAACATATTTTATTGTTAAGTAGTTGTCATAATATTGACATAAATCATCTTGATAAATATGGAACTTTAGAACTTTTTTTAAAAGACAAAAGACAGAACAACAACAACAAACAAAACCACCATGATCAGAAAACCACCTGAGAAAAATTCTAAGCAAAATCTGATGTATGAAGTTGCAGAGACCAAAGGGTTATATTTGTAGCAGAGTTGGATACTGTAACCAAAACTTGTTTGTATTTCCTTATCAGATTATTTTAAAATAACTTAAGTCATAAACCCTGCTGAAAATGCACAGTGAGCTTTAATCTGTTATTCAAATTTGACTGGCAAAGTATGAATGTATTAGCATGGTTAATGAACCATAAGACATATTATTCATTGTTTTATTCAAAGATGCTCCTGCTAAAAATCTTATTATCCGTACCTGCAGCTATAACTAAAGGGATGAATGTAAAACTGACGTTTCTTCCTAAATCATGTGAACTAAAAATAGCAGTTTAAAAAAACTAAACCTGTTTGCTACTGCCCTTTTGTTTTGTACAAGAATCACATCATCTCAAATGTTCCATAAGAGTTTGGTTGTGATGTTCTTAAATTCACCAGTTATTCAGAACTTGTTGATGTGCTTCAGTGGAATTTTGTAGAATACTGCTGTCCCTCAATATTTCATACAGTGAACAGCTAATTTATAGCTTCATTTACTCCTAAATTTCACTCTTCATCAGTATTTCTGGGGTCTGCTTTTATTAGTATTCCCTGACCTACCATTCCTACATATTCACCACTTTCCAATTCATTTCCTGTGCTACAAATTGATTTGCATTCCCCATGAAGCAAATTTGCCTCTGGGTCTTTGTTCATATTTTATTAACATATACCACTCTGAGATAACTATGTATGGGCCTAGCATAGTGACCAGCACACATGGGGTGTACAGTGGTCCTTGTTTGCCTGAGATGGAACCGTTTCCTAGACATAAGACTTTCAGAAACAAACAAACAAACAAAAAACAACAAAAAATAAAAAACAAATAAAAAACAAACAGTAAAACCAGGCAAATTTAGAAGATTTGGTTACTCCAAATATAAGATTTTTTTTCAATAAAGGTAAAATCCTTTTACCCACATTGTTTTAAATATTTCTTAGTTTAGATGAACAAAAGATACTACTCCTCCCATTCCAGAATTATATGAAAGATTTTTGTTCATGAAATCCTGTAAAGAGGACCCTGATTGCCAATGTCACCTCATGTAACTCACCACATTGGCCCTGAGCTTTTGTACATAGCGATAAGAGGTTATCCTGAGTAATGTTGCATAATGGATTTGCCAACCCACCTAGAGTATGGATACAAAACCAGCTCCATTTTATATTCAAACATTTTAACATGTAAGTATCTATAAAATGACATCTATTCCATAACTTGGCTATGAGGATCAAATGAGGTAAAATGCCTAATAAAGTCAAAAAGCTTACTAGCTTTGTAAGCTCGGTCAAGTTAACTTTATGCTTCATGGTCCTCATCTGTAAACTGGGGGGAAACAATTACCATTTCAGAGATTGGAGTAAGGATACTAGTGAGAGAATATAGGTTATATGCCTGATCTAATGCCTGACACATGGTAGAAGCTCAATGAATATTAACTACTATATTGGTTATTTACTGCTGCCCAGTGAACTGCTCTAGAACTTTTGGCTTAAAACAATCAACATTTATTTAGCTCTGAACTCCATGAGTTGACATTTGGGACTGGGTCACATGGATGGTTTGTCTGCTTTTCAGCTGGGCTCATGAATGTGTCTACAGGTTACTTTGAAGCTTGGCTGGTGGTCTCTTAAAATCGATGAAACTAACTTTGGTCTGTTGACAGCTGACTTGGCTTATTAACTTTGGCTTGGCAGTTCAGGATTCCAAGAGAACAGGAGTAAAAGCTGTAAGGCAACTGGAGGCCTAGTCTGAGGACTGGCACGTTGTCACCGGTGCAATAATAGGTCAAAGCATGTCATAAATCCAGCCCAGATTCAAGCAGTGGAGAAATTGACTCTATCAACTGATGTAGACTTTCCAAGTCTTGTGGCCATTTTTGCAACTTTTTCACATCTAGGATTATTATTATTCTCTGTGATGGACACAGTTCTTTTCATTTAACAGGTACTCAGTATATGAACATTGGTACATATATTCTGAATTTACATATGCTTATGCATAAAGTTTAGATATGAAAGAAGCTAGTTTTGTCCACTAAATGTAATGAACTTGTAGTATCATTACAAGTATGGAACCTTGAATTAGAACTGACTTTTGAAATAGATACTTTAAGTACATTTTTTGATAAATCAATAAAGGTCTGTTGAAACAGAGTCTTTTATTCAGTGACTTTTAGATGACCCAGGACTAGAACATGAGGTCTTTTGATTCTTGTGTGGTGTTCTTCACACTCTAATGAGGTCATTATGAACTTGGATGTTTAGCAACTTCACATTCTGTAGAACAACACATTAATGGAATGACTTAGCCATACGTTAGTAATAGTTTTTTTCCCTATATTATGTAAAAACATTAAGTATAATATTTATTCTCTCCATTTTACCCATCCCTCTGTCGCCTAATTTACACAGAGACTAAACAAGCATTATTAATTTTCAAAGAGATATGATAGATCTTTTGATGAATTTGTAATAAAAATGTAGAGTGTGATTTAATAGGGAAATAACTGTCTCTATAAAAACCAAAAATAAAATCAAAATTGCTATACAAGCAACATCAAAATGCCTCAAGATGATGGATAAAGATGACATTTACAAGGTTTGGTACTACCAAATAGTAAAGTTTACAGGAAATTAATCTAATATTGGAGACATATCATTTTCACAGGAGCAGAATCACAATTTAGCTGTCTCTCCCTGAATTTTGACAAGTTCAAAATTAACCACTACGCAACACAAATGCTGTAGCTGGAGCAGTTTCATCGCATGCTAAATCAGTTTCTGTATAATTCCACATATAAAATTAAATTCTGTGGAAAGTATCTGCCCTTAATATATTAAAAAATAAAACAAAAACCTTGGAAACTTTATGTTCAACTATTACAGAAAAAATAAAACTGTAGTTTGGTACATAATTAATCAGAATTATCAGTGACTGGGTTTCATCCATATTGCTGGGAATTATAACACAAAACAAAGCCAGCTGTTTCTTTTAGCATATCAACTCCATTACTGTCTTAAGAGCTATTCTGATTAAGCCTAACATGATGTGATAACTTTCATCACTTTGCAGCTGTTTAGATTTCAAAATCAGCATATGCTGTATATTCCTAAACCTAAGTAGACTAGATTCACATCTGTGTTATTTAAATGGTTGCAGAATTAATTGGCATGCTTTTACCAAGATGGTGGGTGTTTTTCTTTTGCTTCCAGGTAATACATGCTCTTTAGTGAGGCAGATTTTTTTTTTTTTAACCCAGGTAAATGGTTATGCACTGAGATCCAGGAGTTCTACTTCTCAGCCTTTACCCTAAGGAAAGGATGGAACCTTTTTCTTTTTTTTTTGGAATTTTATTCTATTTCATTTTTATACAGCAGGTTCTTATTAGTCATCCATTTTATACATATTAGTATATATATATCAATCCCAATCTCCCAATTCATCCCACCACCACCCCCACCATCTGCCACTTTCCCCCCTTGGTGTCCATACATTTGTTCTCTACTTCTGTGTCTCTATTTCTGCCTTGCAAATCGGTTCATCAGTACGATTTTTCTAGATTCCACATATATGCATTAATATACGGTATTCCTTTTTCCCTTTCTGACTTAGTTCACTCTGTATGACAGTCTCTATGTCCATCCACATCTCTACAAATGACCCAGTTTTGTTCCTTTTTATGGCTAATATTCCATTGTATATATGTACCATATCTTCTTTATCCATTCGTTTGTCAGTGGGCATTTAGGTTGCTTCCATGACCTGGCACTTGTAAATAGTGCTGCAATGAATATTGGGGTGCATGTGTCTTTTTGAATTATGATCTTCTCAGGGTATATGCCCAGTAGTGGGATTGCTGGGTCATATGGTAATTCTATTTTTAGTTTGTTAGGGAACCTCCATACTGTTCTCCATAGTGGCTATATCAATTTATATTCCCACCAACAGTGCAAGAGGGTTACCTTTTCTCCACACCCTCTCCAGCATTTGTTGTTTGTAGATTTTCTGATGATGTCCATTCTAACTGGTGTGAGGTGATACCTCATTGTAGTTTTGATTTGCATTTCTCTAATGATTAATGATGTTGAACATTCTTTCATGTGTTGGCAATCTGTATATCTTCTTTGGAGAAATGTCTACTTAGGTCTTCTGCCCATTTTTGGATTGGGTTGTTTGTTTTTTTAATATTGAGCTGCATAAGCTGTTTATATATTTTGGAGATTAATCCTCTGCTGATTGATTTGTAAATATTTTCTTCCATTCTGAGCGTTGTTTATTCGTCTTGTTCGTAGTTTCCTTTGCTTTGCAAAAGCTTTTAAGTTTCATTAGGTCCCATTTGTTTATTTTTGTTTTTATTTCCATTACTCTAGGAGGTGGATCAAAAAAGATCTTGCTGTGATTTCTGTCAAAGAGTGTTCTTCCTATGTTTTCCCCTAAAAGTTTTATAATGTCTGGTCTTCCATGTAGGTCTTTGAGCCATTTTGAGTTTATTTTTGTGTATGGTGTTAGAGAGTGTTTTAATTTCATTATTTTCCATGTAGTTGTCGTTTTCCCAGTGGCACTTATTGAAGAGACTGTCTTTCTCCATTGTATATCCTTGCCTTCTTTGTCATAGATTAGTTGACCATAGGTGTGTGGGTTTATCACTGGGCCTTCTATCCTGTTCCATTGATCTATATTTCTGTTTTTGTGCCAGTACCATATTGTCTTGATTACTGTAGCTTTGTAGTATAGTCTAAAGTCAAGGACTCTGATTCCTCCAGCTCTGTTTTTTTCCCTCAATATTGCTTTGGCTATTTGGGGTCTTTTGTGTCTCTATAAATTTTAAGATTTTTTTTTGTTCTAGCTGTAAAAAATGCCATTGGTAATTTGATAGGGATTGCACTGAATCTGTAGATTGCTTTGGGTAGTATAGTCATTTTCACAATATTGATTCTTCCAGTCCAAGCACATGGTATATCTCTCCATCTGTTTGTGTCATCTTTGATTTCTTTCATCAGTGTCTTATAGTTTTCTGAGTACAGGTCTTTGACCTCCTTAAGTTGGTTTATTACTAAATATTTTATTCTTTTTGTTGCGGTGGTAAATGGGATTGTTTCCTTGATTTCTCTTTCTGATCTTTTGTTGTTAGTGTATAGGAATGCAAGAGATTTCTGTACATTAATTTTGTATCCTGCAACTTTACCAAAGTCATTGATTAGCTCTAGTAGTTTTCTGGTGACATCTTTAGGATTCTCTATGTATAGTATCATGTCATCTGCACATAGTGACAGTTTTACTTCTTCTTTTCCAGTTTGGATTCCTTTTATTCCTTTTTCTTCTCTGATTGCCCTGACTATGCAAACTATGTTGAATAAGAGTGGTGAGAATGGACATCCTTGTCTTGTTCCTGATACTAATGGAAATGCTTTCAGTTTTTCACCATTGAGAATGATGTTTGCTGTTGGTTTGTTGTATATGGCCTTTATTATGTTGACATAGGTTCCCTCTTTGCCCACTTTCTGGAGAGTTTTTATCATAAATGGGTGTTGAATTTTGTCAAAAGCTTTTTCTGCATCTATTTAGATGATCATATGGTTTTTATTCTTCAATTTGTTAGTGTGGTGTATCACATTGATTTGCATATATTGAAGAATCCTTGCATCCCTGGGATAAATCCCACTTGATCATGCTGTATGATCCTTTTAATGTGTTGTTGGATTCTGTTTGCTAGTATTCTGTTGAGGAGTTTTGCATCTATATTCATCAGTGATATTGGTCTGTAATTTTCTTTTTTTGTAGTATCTTTCTCTGGTTTTGGTATCAGGGTGATTGTGGCCTTGTAGAATGAGTTTGGGAGTGTTCCTTCCTCTGCAATTTTTTGGAAGAGTTTGAGAAGGATGGGTGTTAGGTCTTCTCTAAATGTTTGATAGAATTCACCTGTGAAGCCATCTGGTCCTGGACTTTTGTTTGTTGGAAGATTTTAAATCACAATTTCGATTTCATTACTTGTGATTGGTCTGTTCATATTTTCTGTTTCTTCCTGGTTCAGTCTTGGAAGGTTATACCTTTGTAAGAATTTGTCCATTTCTTCCAGGTTGTCCATTTTATTGGCATAGAGTTGCTTATAGCAGTCTCTTATGATGCTTTGTATTTCTGTGGTCTCCATTGTAACTTCTCTCTTTTCATTTATAGTTTCATTGATTTGAGTCCTCTCCCTCTTTTTCTTGATGAGTCAGGCTAAAGGTTTATAAATTTTGTTTATCTTCTCAAAGAACCAGCTTTTAACTTTAATGATCTTTGCTATTTTTTTCTTTGCTTCTATTTCATTTAATTCGCTCTGATCTGTATGATTTCTTTCCTTCTACTAACTTTGGCTTTTGTTTGTTCTTCTTTCTCTGGTTCCTTTAGGTGTAAGGTTAGATTGTTTATTTGAGATTTTTCTTGTTTCTTGAGGTAGGATTGTATTGCTCTAAACTTCCCTCTTATAACTGCTTTTGCTGCATCCCATAGGTTTTGGATCATCGTGTTTTTGTTGTCATATGTCTCTAGGTATTTTCTGATTTCCTCTTAGATTTCTTCAGTGATCTCTTGGTTATTTAGTAACATATTGTTTAGCCTCCATGTTTGTGTTTTTTACGTTTTTTCCCTTTGTACTTTATTTCTAATCTCGTAGCGTCGCGGTCAGAGTAGATGCTTGATATGATTCCAGCCTTCCTCAATTTACTGAGGCTTGATTTGTGAACCAAGATGTATTCTGTCCTGGAGAATATTCCATGTGCACTTGAGAAGAACGTGTAATGAGCTGTTTTGGATGGAATATCCTATAAATATCATTTAAATCTATTTGGTCTGTTGTGTCATTTAAAGCTTGTGTTTCCTTATTTATTTTCATTTTGGACAATCTGTCCATTGGCGAATGTGGGGTTTTAAAGTCCCTTACTAAGATTGTGTTACTGTCAATTTCCCCTTGTATGGCTGTTAGCATTTGCCTTATATATTGAGGTGTTCCTATGTTGGCTTCATAAATATTTACAATTGTTATATATTCTTCTTGGATTGATCCCTTGATCATTATGTAGTGTCATTCTTTGTCTTTATTTTAAAGCCTATTTTGTCTCTTGTCTTTATTTTAAAGTCTATTTTGTGTGATACGAGAATTGCTACTCCAGCTTTCTTTTGATTTCCATTTGCACGGAATATCTGTTTTCCATCCCCTCACTTTCAGTCTGTATGTGTCCCTAGGTCTGAAGTGGGTCTCTTGTAGACAGCATATATATGGGTCTTGTTTTTGTATCCATTCAGCGAGCCTGTGTCTTTTGGCTGGAGCATTTAATCCATTCACATTTAAGGTAATTATCAATATGTATGTTCCTATTACTATTTTCTTAATTGTTTTGGGTTTGTTTTTGTAGGTCCTTGTCTTCTCTGGCATTTCCCACTTAGAGAAGTTCCTTTAGCATTTGTTGTAGAGCTGGTTTGGTGGTGCTGAATTCTCTTAGCTTTTGCTTGTCTGTAAAGCATTTGATTTCTCCATCGAATCTGAGTGAGATCCTTGCTGGGTCGAGTAATGTTGGTTGTAGGTTCTTCCCTTTCATCACTTTAAATATATCATGCCACTCCCTTCTGGCTTGTAGAGTTTCTGCTGAGAAATCAGCTGCTAAACTTATGGAAGTTTCCTTGTATGTTATTTGTCATTTTTCCCTTGTTGCTTTTAATAATTTTTCTTTGTCTTTAATTTTTGTCAGTTTGATTACTGTATGTCATGTCATGTTTCTCCTTGTGTTTATCCTACCTGGGACTGTCTGGGCCTCCTGGACTTGGGTAGCTATTTCCTTTCCCATGTTAGGGAAGTTTTGGACTATAATCTCTTCAAATATTTCCTCAGGTCCTTTATCTCTCTCTTCTCCTTCTGGGACTCCAATAATGCGAATGTTGGTGCGTTTAATGTTGTCCCAGAAGTCTCTTATACTGTCTTCATTTATTTTCATTATTTTTTCTTTATTCTGTTCCATGTCAGTGAATTCCACCATTCTGTCTTTCAGGTCACTTATCCATTCTTCTTCCTTAGTTATTCTGCTATTGATTCCTTCTTGTGTATCTTTCATTTCAGTTATTGTACTGTTCATCTCTGGTTGTTTTTTCTCTAATTCTTCTAGGTGTTTGTTCTTTAATTCTTTGAGGTCTTTGTTAAACTTTTCTTGCATCTTCTCAATCTTTGCCTCCATTCTTTTTCCGAGGTCCTGGATCATCTTCACTATCATTATTCTGAATTCTTTTTCTGGAAGGTTGCCTATCTCCTTCGTTTAGTTTTTTTTTCTGGGATTTTATCTTGTTCCTTCATCTAGTACATAGCCCTCTGCCTTTTCATTTTGTCTGTCTTTCTGTGAATGTGGTTTTCGTTACACAGGCTGCAGGATTGTAGTTCTTCTTGCTTCTGCTGTCTGCCCTCTGGTGGATTAGGCTTGTGCAAGCTTCCTGATGGGAGGGACTGGTCGTGGGTAGACCTGAGTGTTGCTCTGGTAGGCAGAGCTCAGAGAAACTTTAATCTGCTTGTTTGCTGATGGGTGGGGCTGAGTTCCCTCCATGTTGGTTGTTTGGCCTGAGGAAACCCAGCACTGGAAGCTACAGGGTCTTTGGTGGGGCTAATGGTGGACTCTGGGAGGGCTCATGCCAAGGAGTACTTCCCAGAGCTTCTGTTGCCAGTGTCCTTGTCCCTGCGGTGAGCCACAGCCACCCCCCGCCTCTGCAGGAGACCCTGTAACAGTAGCAGGTAGGTCTGGTTCAGTCTTCTATGGGGTCACTGCTCCTTCCCCCTGGGTCCTGATGCACCCACTACTTTGTGTGTGCCCTCCAAGCATGGAGCCTCTGTTTCCCCCAGTCCTGTCAAAGTCTTGTAGTCAAATCCTGCTAGGCTTCAAAGTCTGATTATCTGAGAATTCCTCCTCCCATTGCCAGACCCCCAGGTTAGGAAGACTAATGTGGGACTCAGAACCTTCACTCCAGTGGGTGGACTTCTGTGGTATGTGTTCTCCAGTTTGTGAGTCACCCACCCAGCAGTTACGGGATGTGATTTTATTGTGATTGTGACCCTCCTACCGTCTCATTGTGGCTTCTCCTTTGTCTTTGGATGTGGGGTGTCTTTTTTGGTGAGTTCCAGCGTCTTCCTGTTGATGATTGTTCAGCAGTTAGTTGTGATTCCGGTGCTCTTGCAAGAGGGAGTGAGCGCATGTCCTTCTATTCCACCATCTTGAACTGATGTAGATGCATTTTGAATAGGACTTAGGTTCACTCTTTAGAGGTTTGTAAAATAATGTAGAACAACTTATAAAGTTCATGGCATGTGGAAAATATAAATATGTATCTAAGGCCTGCTTTGAGAAGGTAATAAATATAATAAAAACAATACTAGGGTTCACATTCTTTATTTGGAAATGGCGTTAAATGATGGTGACAAATACAGAATGTGTTCACCATGTTTAATACAACTTCCTTTTTCTTAAAGCAATCTTATGATTAATTAATTCATTAATTCAAATGAGTTACCACTGTGCCATTTACTTCAGATATTTTTTTTTGTTACAGTCAAGAAAACTTGTTGTTGTTGTCAGTAACCAGTATGTACAGCATTCTTCCCACCATCATTCCAGATTTACTTTAAGCAGCTAACCGTTCAACAAATTACTCTTGCTTCTTTTAATAACCCATTGCAATCATATCTTTTCCCTAAGAATTTTATTACACTGAGTTAAAGGAAAGACAACCTAAGTAGGCATCTTGCACTTTAAGAATAACTCTGAACCTGTACTTAAGCCAACTTCCGTTTCTTCCTGTCTGAGAAACTCTTTCCCTCAAATATTCAGTTGCTCTCTCTCCACTGGCTACTCAGTCTATGAACAAGCTGAATTCTGTGAAACCTGCTTTTAAATACAAGATTGAAAATAACATCTCCTTCCTTTAACAAGTGGTTCTCAAATGTAGGCAAACATAAAATACCCTTTACCAGATCCTATCTCAGAAATTAATTTTCTCTCTGAAGTATGGAAGCAAAATGCATTTAAACAAGGACTCCAGATGACAGAATATCCACACTTGGAAAACTTTGTTGTAAATTCCCTATATTTTGTTTGTACTTCTTGTGAAATATCTATCATATTCTACTCTGCTGCTCATTCATACACATATTTTTATTAGAAAATTGCTGGTGGGAATGTAAAATGGTATAGCCAATATGGAAACAGTACAGTTAGTTATGTACTGAGGAACATAAAGTTAAAAATAGAAGTTCTGTATGGTCCAGAAATTCCAATTCTGGGTATATGTCCAAAAGTATTGAAAAGCAGAGACTTGAACAGATGCTTGTACACCAGTGTTCATAGTAGCATTATTCACAAAACCAAAATATAGAGGCAACCCAAGTATCCATCCACAGGTGAATGGATCAACAAAATATGGTGTAAACATACAATGGAATATTAGTCAACATTAAAAAGAATGGAAATTGTGACATTCTAAAGCAGGGATGAACCTTGTAGACATTATGCTAAGCAATATAAGCTAATCACAAGAGGCCAAATACTGGGTAATTCCACTTACATGAGGCCTAAAGTAATCAAATCAGAGACAGAAAGTAGGTAGAATGACAGTTTTCAAGTGCTGCTGGGAGAGAGGAATAGGGAGTAACTGTCTAAGGGATACAGAGTTTCAGTTTGGGAAGAAGAAAAGAGTTCTGTGGATGGATGGTGGTGATGGTTGTACAATAGTATGAATGTACACTTAAAATGGTTAAAGCAGTATATTCTATGTTTCATATATATACATATATATATATATGTTTCATATATATATATATCTCCACAGAAAAACTTACAGAAATAAAATACGTTGGGTAAATTTGCTTCTGTATCAAAAAGATATAATTAGGGTTAAAGTAAGGTTTGGCAAGATACTCATGGTAAAAACTGGTTAAATATGCATGGTAATATTTCAAGGGAAGTGATTAAAGAACAGATATAAAGTTTTCAACTTCCAAAGCAGTACAAAAAATAAAATAAGGGAAAAAAGCCTAAATTGATCCAGGAAAAGGAACAAAGGAAGTAAAACAAGTATAGAAAATGCAAGCCAGAGGAAATACTAAAAGTAAGATAGTAAAGGAAGTCCAAATGTATCAATAGTTACATAAATGTGAATTGTTTAAACTTGGTAGTTAACAAAATAGAGACCATCACATTGGAGTAAAAAAAACCATAAAACGAAATTGGTTACATGTGTTTTAAAGACATGTTTAAAGCGTAAATATGTGAAAAATTTTAAATAGAAAAAGACATACCAGGAAAATACCAACCTAAAGGAACCTGGGGAAGGTAATTTAATATCAGACAAAACAGACTTAAGGAAAAAAATTATTGTGTGTATAAAGAGGTTACTATATTATGACAAAAGTTTGAATTCACCTGGAAAATAAGATTCTAAATGTGTATAGATGTTATAGTATAGCCTCACTCTATATAGTGCAAATATGAAAGAATTTACTAGCCTATTATTAAATTTTTAAGACAGATCAAAGGCCAAGAGAAGCCAAGATGCTCCTGAAACATGATAAAATAGAGGGACTTTCCCTTTGAGATATCAGTATTTAGTATGCATATTTTAATAAAAATATTATGGTAGTGGGCAGGGATAGTATATGAGAAGGCTCACTTACAAGCAAGCTGAAGATATGCAAAATGATCTTCATAATCAATAAAAAAAAGTTTGTTCCATGAATTTAAGTTTTTTTCCAAAACATTAAAACTCTTTCACTGTTCCTTATAAATGTATAGAGAAAGAAAAACAATAAAACTAGAATTTATTTAGTACAATGTTAATGGAAAACATTACACACATTGAGAATAACAGTATTTTGTTACTTTGTAAAAAAAAAAAATTCAATAGTGGCTTGAACAATGTTTGCCTTCTTCTCATTGAACATATCCAGTGATATGGAGCATGCATTTTTCCTGTGACTTGGCCAAGTGTTTGGTTGAGCTTCCAACAATTTATCCTTGTGCTTTGAAGGTTGTACAATATCTCCAAGGGGTCCTTTGATGTGAGTCTTTTGTTAGTGTCATTTCCTCTGGGACATTATCTTTGTCATCCCTATCTTATTCCTCATTTATGTTGATAAGTTCAGTGTCACTAAGTTCCCCTGGCTGCATTATCTAGTCTCTCGAATGGCAGCACATCAGCATTCCCATGTCAGCTATATCATCTATAACTCCATTTCTGTTCAATTTGAATTTCACTTCTGTTGTCAGCACTTTTCTTTCCTTTGTTGCATCCTCATCATTTTTGGTCAATTTCCTCTTTTGATTATCCATTCTTTTTAAATGCCATGTGGGTTTATCACTGGGAGACCGTGCAGGACACCTGCGTGCTTTGATGTCTATGCCTGAACTGAATAAGAGACACAGAGTGACCAATAATCAACAGGCTCTGAAAAAAAGTGACATGATTTATCACTGACCGTGGTAGCCATCTCTTATTTATGTAGCAATTTGTGGACTTTAGAACCACAATGAAATTTGTACTTTATGCAGTTATTCACGGTTAATACACCATGGTAACTAATATTTGAACCATGCTGTTGGGGGACCAGTGTTCCTTAATTGAACCATGGTAACTGAAATATTCTGTATCAGAACCATGCAAATCAAGGGATGTCTGTACTTTAAAATTTTTAGAAAGAAATGATAGAGGATATTTTTATCCTCTTGAGATAGAAAATTATTTTATAGGTGAGACTCCAACATACCATAAAAGAAGATATCAGCAAATTTTTCTTCATTAAAATCAAAAGCTATTGTTACTCAGTAGACATCATCAAATGGAGAGATAATAATAGCCACTTATATAACAGGGAAAAAAAGCTAGTTTTATAAAATATAAATCATTAAGCAAAAAAATCAAACAACCCAATAAAAAATGTAAAACAATTTGAATGGGCAATAGGTGAATAAATACCTACAGTCAATAAACAAACAAAAATATGTTTGTACAAAGTTAAATGTATATCGAGATCATAATTAGACCTACTAAAATGCTAAAAATTGAAAAGCCTTTGAAAGAATATTTCTGTTAAACTCTTGAACATTATCTCATAAAAGTAGAATTTATGCATACCTAATTTGTGTCTGAAATGTCTTTATTTCATTGTCCTTTTTTTTTTGTTTGAAGACCTGTGTGTTACAGATTCCAGACTCTCTCTTTTTTATTTTTTAAATAAATTTATTTATTTATTTATTTTTGGCTGCGTTGGGTCTTCGGTGCTGCACATGGCTTTCTCTAGTTGCAGTGAACAGGGGCTACTCTTTGTTGCAGTGTGCGGACTTCTCATTGTAGTGGCCTCTCTTGTTGCGGAGCACAGGCTCTAGGTGCATGGACTTCAGTAGTTGCTGCACGTGGGCTCAGCAGTTGTGGCATGAGGGCTCTAGAGCTCAGGCTCAGTAGTTGTTGTGCACGGGCTTGGTTGCTCTGTGACATGTGGGATCTTCCCAGACCAGGGATTGAACCTGTGTCCCCTGCATTGTGAGGCATATTCTTAACCACTGAGCCACCAGGGAAGTCCTTCATTGTCCTTTTGAAAGATTTTTTTTGCAAGATAAAAAATTCTAGATTGACAGTTTTTATTTTTCAGCACTGTCCTCTAAAGATATTGTTCCATTGTCTTCTAGCATTCATTGTTTCTGAAGAGAAATGGCAAACACATTTACACCTTTTTCCCCTGTATAAAACTTGACATTTGTTTTTTCGCATTGCTTCTAAGATTTTCTCTTTACCGCTGACTTTAAGCATTTGATTATGCTGTGCTTTAGTATAGTTTCCTTCATGTTTCTTTTGTTTGGTTCATTGAACCCCTTGGAACTGTGGATTTATACTTTTCAGTAAATTTGGAAAATTTTAGCCATCATTCTTCAAATATTTTTTCCATCCCTCCATCTTTTCTCTCCTTTGGGGATTCCAATTGCACATATAATTAACCACTTTAAATTGTCCACAGCTCATAATGGTCTGTTTTTATAATCTGTTTGTTTGTTTTGATACTTTCCCCACTGTTTCCTTCTGGATAATATTTCAATTCACTAATCTTTTCTTTTGCACTGTCCAATCTGTTGTTAAACACATCCAGTGTCTTTTTAAAGAATCCCGTGCATTGTAGTTTTCACCTCTAGAGTTATATTTGGCTATTTTTATCTTTCATGTCTGCATATGACATAAGGTGCTTAATGTTTCATCTACCTTCTTGAACTGATAGGTTGCACAAATGATAACTGTTTTGATGTTATTAACTATTCTATCGTGTGTCATTTCTGAGTCAGTTTCTAATTATTTTTCTTCTCGTTATGGGTTATATTTTTCTGCTTCTCTTCATACCTGATGATTTTTTTTATTAGATACCAGATGGTGCTGGATATTATTGCTTGCCTAAAAATATTTTGGAACTTTGCTGTGGGATGCAGTTGAGTTAGTTGAATTCAGTTTGATTCCTTCAAGTCCTACTTTTAAGCTTGGTTAGGTTGTACCAGAACAGTATTTATTCTAGGGCTAAATTTTACCCCCTGTTGAGGCAAGATCTTTCTTAATAAGCTGGTTTTAGTATTAAATACTATTACAGGGTTGGTACTGATGATCCCTGAGTTATAAAGTTTTCCACTCTGCCTTGGGAATGGGTGTTATCCCTAACCCACTGTGATCTATAAGCACTGTTCCGTTCCCTGTATTCTTTTGGGTAGTTTTCCCCCCAACCTCAAATAGCTTCCTCATGTATGTATTCATCCGTCAGGACTCAGTTGAATATTTGAGAGGGACTGTGCACATCTCAAGGGTTGTCTTACTGTGTACCTCTCTCCTCTCCAATATTCCATCCTGGGAACAACAGAGGCTTGACTTCTCCAGATTCCTGGCTCTACTCCTCCCAGTGCTACAATATGTACACTTTCTCCAGCAAGTAAGACTGGCATTCATAGGTGTCTCCTCATTTGATTTTTGTCCACCATGAATCCCTGTGGGGTTTTTCTTTTGTTTGTTTGTTGCCCAATGGCCAATGTTTTCTGTGCCAATGTTTCATATATTTTGTCTTTTATTACTTATTTCACATGAGATTGTAAATCCAGTTCTTGTTATTCCAACTTGAATCAATGTGTAGATTATTATAGAAGTTTACTCTGTTTTAACTACTGTAAAAAATTGTTATAAAAACCAGTGAGCTGTATAACTCAAAATATGCTGCAATGTCTTAGCAGTCAGGCAGCTTGTAGCAAGTACACAGATACTGCAGCTTGGATAGCTGTATACCTCTCTTGTGTCAGAGAGAACATTTTCTAAAACTGTCACCTTTGATAACTTGGAAAGCAGACTATATGCCTACTAAGTTTGCTGTTCTAGAGGAAGCATTTGTATAGAGCCAGAATGTCAATGTGTATCAGTGGTTCCTTGAGAATTATAGCAGGGTACTATAAAAATAAACATGGGCTTAGGCAAAAATTTGATGCCCTACAAGCAAGCCATGGAAATAGTTCATAAATTAAAAGACTTTTAGGGTTGGAAAGCGAACTGCAATTTCATTTCCTCTGAAGACTTGTGTTTCAGTTAGCCTCAAGATATATACCACTGTGTGTGTGTGTGTGTGTGTGTGTGTGTGTGTGTGTGGTAAAGCATAAAAGTAAATAAATGCAGCGGGAATAGGTACCATATCCAGAAAAGATTTTGATGTGATTACTAGCACATAGATCTCACTGTAATCACATTTTCCCAAAAATCTTTTATATTTTCTGGAGAATTTTATTACTGATGAAATCTAAAGCTTGGCCTGAAAAGTATGTCTAATTGACACTTAATATAACTCTTTGGATCCCAGACCTACACCATTTGAAAGTAGACTACCAAAAGTAGATTACTGAAGAGTCTCATTGCCCAAGAAGGACATACTCTCCTATGTGCACTAAACTCTGGTATTAGAGGATTATGGCCAAGTAAAGAACATCTAAGAAGGTGAATTCAGAACCAAGAAGAGCAATGGATGATGTATTTCCATTGTTCAAGGTGTTTTCTCCATTGATAGTAAAGACTGCCATGGTTAAAACTAAGCTATGCGTAACTTGAACCAACACTTTGACTCAAAGAGGTTATCTGAGAAAATTCTTTCATGTGTGTACAAAAAGTATGTACAAAGGAAGCTCATTTTAGCATTATTTATTAAAGAATCACACAACACAGCCATAAGAACCATTTTATAGATATATAAGTTCAGATGTGGGAAGAGATCTAAAACTTGATAAGATTTTTTTAAGAAACGCTATATAAGAGTATGCATGGTATGCTCTCATTTCTGCAAAGAAAAAAGAAAGGAGTGCACTGTGTGTGTAAAAGTACAAATATGTATGTAACTGTGCAAAGAAAGCCAACACATGCCCTCCGATTGCTTATGAGAGTTGAGTTCCCTCTTGAGATGGAATGGGTTGCTGAAGTATATCCCTAGTTTATTGGATTTGAGGTTTGTCAAAATGAGCACTCTGACACATAAATCCTATACAAGTAACATTGTATTGCAATAAACAATGAAGGAACATATTGGGACACTTCATTCGAAGGCAAGTTAAAAGAACTAATTACTCAGTTTTCTCAAGTTGCTCAAGGAAGCTACCCTCGGCTTGGTGGTGATGGTATATTATAGCTGTCCTCTCTAAGATAATTATAAATTGAATGAACTTCCAAGTGAATACATCAAAACTCTTTTTATACCTCCAACCACATTACTTTGAATTTCTATATAGCCATTTTAAATTATTGTTGATGCTACACTATTCAAGTTGCCATCTGATTATAAGCTGTGTTATGGATAAATTTTTTTGCTAAGCTACAAATCTCATTTTATTTTATGGTCCACAAGTGTAGTTTTCACTCATTTGGAAAAATGACCAGACTGTTAACTTGTACAATCAGTTATCTGTGATATCAGGAAAGGACTTTGCATGGCAGGACTAGGCCAGACTTACTACAAAATTGTAGGAAGGGGAGTTATTCTAAATTTGCATATTCATATTTTACTCATACAAGCTTAAAAGAATTCTCACAGAGCCATCAACCACTAGATGTGTTGAAGAAGCTGATCTATGATTCCAACATTGTCCTCATCTAATGGAAATGAAGCTCCCCTTCTTCAACTCTTTGCATTTCCCAAAATAAGTTTGAAAATGCCTACTATAGGACCTCTCTTGAAATTTTATTTGGAATATTAGCATATTAAAGTATATGTAAACAGAATAAGACAATGATTTTATCTAATCCTACATTTCTTTAACAGAGGAGGCATATATTATTTCCTAAAATGCAGCTACTAACATCTCTCAGGAGAATGTTTTCTGGGAAATACCATACTGGGTTTATCTTATCGAGTTTTAATAGTTTTCCTTCAGACAGGACACAATTCATACCATTACAGATCTCCAATATTATTAGCCTCCTTGCTTGAGGTTACATAAAGTTTGGTTATTTCCAAATCTCCTTAGTTCCTGCCATTAGCTACTCTCAGAGCTTGCTACTACAGATAGATAATTCCATCCCTTATGTGTAGAGGTAACTAGTTAAAGACCAGGAAGTAATCTGGTTTCAAAGATCTTGATGCTACAGTATTTGTATTGGGGAGGTGGGGGGGATTGGAGGAGAAAACCATGAAGTAGCAGGTGTCTCTCAGTGTCTTTCTCATGAAGGGTATCTAATCTTGTGCTTTTCCACACAAATGCATGGATTTGAGGAGGGAGCAAGGCAAAGGCTGCACGGATGCCCATCCAGCCCTGTCCGTCCCAAGCCATCTTCCTCCTAAGCACTTTCCCTGTTATGTTTTATATACTAGGTTTCCACATATGATTTTCCTGTGGGAAAAAAGGGTATGCTATTCCATATACTGTAGCTGAAAATGTTTGGAAATCAGCATTCTAGGTCTATTCCTTTATTTCACAGAGAAGCCGACAGAGGACACAGAGAACTTACATGACTCACCACAGGTTCCAGAGCTCGTGACAGTAGAGTCAGCTCTACTTCTACTAAACTGTTGCTCATCCTACTTTCACTCTTCCTGTCGCTCCCCTTATACACAGTGAGGTTGTTTGATGACTCTCTTGTTAGAAGTGCAGAAGGTGTTCCTTAGAGATGTCTCTCTAACCTCGTCAGTTTAAAGAGGAGACAAAATGGGTATTTAGAGAGGTTGTGTGACTGGCAGAGGGGGCAGAGGGCCAGGTCATCTGATTCCCATCAAGTTGTCTGCAATGCTATCACATGCTCTGTTTATTGCATAGAGAGTGTCCTTGAAAAATCCTGTACCCCAACTATTCCAAGAAGTTTGCTGGTATTAGGGCTGCAATCCAAATGCAGTCTACACGAAGTCAGGAAGAGAGGCTTCTGATTTTTCTGAACTTATTCCAGAAACAATCAATCTCAACTTGGAAAAACATCCTGATTTAGGCAGCCCCTTCTTACGGGGTACAGGAAATGATGATATAAGGGGTATCTCTTCTTTTCACATAGATCACAGCATGTTCCATGTGGTGATTCCATATACTATAGCTTCCCAGTCAACAAAGCAAGGAGAGGACCTCTACCTCATATATGAAATAAGACATCAAAAAGGATTTCAGAAATAAGTGTACTTATACTATGCACAGTCACTGCCGTTTCATATGAGTATCAGTGCATTTTAAATCCTCTAGAGGGCTGAGTGAATACAATAGTTTCAATTGATTATACTCAGAATTGTCCCAAGAGGTTTCTTAATTTTGTTGCAGAATGTCATGATGCAAGTCTAATCCATCTGTAATGGCTACTGTTGTGATAATGTCCCTTCTTCAGTAGTTAATCATGCAGTAGTCCAAGGTGAAGGACCAGCAGGACAGCTATGAAATCACACTGGTACACTCAAATAAATATTCAAAACTGTACACAGCAATAAAGAATAAGAATTTAGTTATAATAAGGCAATAAATAGCTATTATAACATTTACCTTATTATTATAATTATTTATTATTTTTGGCTGTGTTGGGTCTTCATTGCTCTGCACAGGCTTTCTCCAGTTGCAGTGAGTGGGGTCTACTCTTCGTTGTGGTGTGTGGGCTTCTCATTGTGGTGGCTTCTGTTTTTGTGGAGCACGGGATCTAGGCATGCAGGCTTCAGTAGTTGCAGCACGTGGGCTCAGTACCTGCAGCACGCGGGCTCTAGAGCACAGGTTCAGTAGTTGTGGCACATGGGCTTAGTTGCTCCATGGTATGTGGGATCTTCCTGGACCAGCGATCAAACCTCTGTCCCCTGCATTGGCAGGCAGATTCTTAACCACTGCTCCACGAGGGAAGTCCCTACCTTATGTTTTAAAAATGTGTTATATGAGGTAGCAAAGAGGAAATCCTTTCCATCTTTTTTTGTTATATTTAGTCCTGTAAAAATCTATATAACTGTGTTTTTGAAATAATTTTTTTTAAAAATCAATGCAAAAATTCTTTTGGTGAGTTGTGTTTTGATAACCTCTCTACAGAAGCTATTCTGGGCATCCTTCACCACTTGCCTGTGTGCATTATCTGTAATTGTCTTTTAATAGACTGAGACTAAATTATTAGAAAAAAATTGCATTGCCAGGGAGTAAGCGTTGTCAGATACTACTGAGATGTAATACATCAAATGTTCAGGTGTTCAGCTTTATCTCATAGGCTGTTTATTTTCAGGACACAGGTTTAAAAAAAAAGTTTTAACCTTTCTAACCTGTTCTGATTTCAAATGAGCAAAGTAATGAGCACTAACAACAAGGGAAACAATAAAATTAATGAGTCCTGGACAACAGCAACATATTAGATAAAACATTTGTGACTAAAAGCAAGATAATAATGTAAGCTTTTTTAAAACCAATGAGCAAACATTTTCTCTCAAAACTAATTAAAAGTTCTTAAGGAAAGAGTTTTCTTCAATGGCTTCATGTTAAAACTTCAATGGGACTTACAGTGGCTTCACATTTTTCAAGAAAAATGTATTTTGTAAATGGAAGATTTTGTGATTATCAAAGATCTGTTTTTTGTCTTAACACTCTCATGAATGCAGTATAATTGTGGATATGTAATCCATTTCTAAACCAGCTCTGCATGGTGAAAAAGTTAGTAATAATTAAAGATTTGATATCATAACAAATAGAGATCAGAATATTTTTAACTATTTTATTTTCAATTATATTTTCCCTTCAGTTGACCTCCATTCACCTTGGTCATGGTTAAACCCTCTGGATATTTCTACCACTCATGTCAGGAACAAGTGACTGACAACTATTTCCTCCTCGTCCATCATATATTGGAGTCCCTTCCACATTTTTCTATTAAGATTTTTCTTTTTTAATCTAGCTCTATTATTTATTTCCATAACCACAGTTGATTCTTTATATTCAACAAATGACAGTCTTCTTGTCCTTTAAAACACAGATCATTATTTGGCCCCTCAATCTTGTAACTTTCTGAGTACAAACAAGGTTACATGATCTTGTTTCTGATCTAAATATAAGTAGTCTATTCCAATCCACACTCTCTAACCTCAGCTTTAAAAAATGCTAATATGAAAAGCCTCAATATTTGTTTTCCTTGTGCCATAATTCCACTTTTTGGAGTTATCTCTATGAAAATGTGTGCAGAAATTTTATTAAATGAGGTTCATAACATGGTGTTATTAAATAGAAATCATCAGGAACCAAATATCCAACAAATAGGAATGGGCTAAATAAATTATGATGGGCTGATTTATTATTTATAAAATAAAGTAATGAAAATAATTTTTAAATATTTATTGAGTTGAAAATATATTTAAAATGAATAAAACTAAATGAAAATCTATTCAGTATTATGCTGTTTTTTTAAACACAGGTTTTTAAATATTCATAGAGCAAAACTGCAAAATATTTCATCATATTTTGCATATTACCTTTGTTTAGTGGGGTGAAATGATAATTTTTTTCTTTTGGTTTACTAAAATTTCTAAATTATTAACAATAAATATATTTATATGAAAAGGAAAATTTTATTTAAAAATACATGTATTCTAGGCTTCCCTGGTGGCGCAGTGGTTGAGAGTCCGCCTGCCGATGCAGGGGACACGGGTTCGTGCCTCAGTCCGGGAAGATCCCACATGCCGTGGAGCGGTTGGGCCTGTGAGCCATGGCCGCTGAGCCTGCGCGTCCGGAGCCTGTGCTCTGCAATGGGAGAGGCCACAACAGTGAGAGGCCTGCGTACCGCAAAAAAAAAAAAAAAAGAAAAAAAAAATACATGTATTCTAGGTTGGTTTCTTTTTTCTTCTCACAACAAGAGTTTTCTTTTTAACCGAAGCTTACTGTTACATAAAGAACTTTTGATGACCTGCATATTTTTTTGCAAAGGACATAAGCAATGTCATGGATGAATATTTCTGTGCATACTTATAATCTTAAGGCTGCATTTGGGCTCAAAACCTGAAATAGAGAAACTGCAATGCTCTTCATTTTTATTTTACTCATGTTTTCATCATTATAAATAAAACTTTATCCAAAGGGATTTTCAGATTGTTTTCTAGACCTCCCCACTTAGGATAATGGACAAAGATCAACCCTTTTCCTTCCTTTGCCCATAAAATTCTTAAAGGCAAAGACTGTATAATACGTTGCTTTTATGTTCAGTCTTTCATGCAGGCTTATGGGTACTAGAATATGTTTAATTAAATATATTAAAATATGATTATATTTATCTCAATGTACTTTCATTGCAGAATTATTAGAGAAATAGAAATAATTATAATGTCCCCACCCTGAGTAATTTTCATTCATAAATGTTCAGATACTTTTCTGTATTCACTTGTAGAATTCTGTGCACAATATATTAAGCGCTTATATAGTGCTTAAAATTTCTTAAACAATATGCTGTTTTTACTTTTTGTGTGGTGATATCCATTTTTCCATCATTTTTTCTGTAAGGTGGGGTGAGGGATCATGCTTAGAAAGAAATATATATATATATCCCCATATAGTTTATTCATTTGCATGATTTTTCTTCTCATAATAGTGAAAGTTTATGAATATTTTAATACATAAGTAAATACAACAGTTTACTATATTTTTATTTTTAATGAATTTTTAAATTAATATTCATTAAAATATCAATCTGTTATGCAGTCTCCTCAAGCTCCACAATCACCTTCTACATTCTCAAAAAATGTGCTCATTTACTCCTTCTTCCAAAGCAGTAACATTATCAAATAACATCTTTCTCACACTCCCTCCTAAACTCCTAAATATATGGTCTGAGTGGACATAGGATAAATACTCATTTCCATTACTGCTTCCCTCCTTTAGTTTCAGAGGATGGGTTATTTAAACACTTGAAAGCCATTTATCTTAAATTCCCTCACAGCAGGATTGTATTTACTTCCCCCTTTCCTCCTTATTTGCTAGTCATCTTTTTAACTTTTATTAAAGTATGTTTCTAATTTCCTTGGTTTTGCTGAAAAGGAAGAAATTGGAGTGATCGTTTTTTTTAAAGTCTATGTTATTTTTTTAAAAAAGAAAGAAAAGATTTGATAAAAGAAATTTCTTACATAAAATCACCTCCTTCTAAGAAGTATAAGAATAACATAGGGGCTGATCAAAGATATATCTGAGAAATGTGATGTCTAGTTGGTAACTCAGATGGGTCAAACGCTTCATTCTATATTGACGAGAAGAAAGCTCGTCGATAACTTACAGCAAAGTTCAAGCTATTTCTTCTCTGGTTCATCAAAAGAAGTTTCTCTCAGTTGAATATCATTCAGAAAACTTGCAGAGCAAATTATTTAACAGCTGTAAAAGAAATGATGCAACTTTGGTAAGCTTCTTTCATAGACTGAAGAATCTGTGTTTCCTCCTTTAACAATCCTTTTAATTTTCCCTAAACATGATAGTTCGTAAAATAAGTAATAAGGGAGTCTTTATATCCTATAAATCTTGAGGAGATACCAAAGGCAATTTTTTATGAAGATTGTGCTTTTAATAGACTATTCAGCCAGATCAATTTGGTAGTTAAAGCACACACACAGAAAGAGGATGTTCATATTTCCCCACCAATAATGTTTTTGCTTTCAGTTTTTTAGTTTTTCTTACCCCATGCATAAGTACTTCAATTTTTCTCAGTGAATGTTTAATATAGTAACATTGATGTATTTAACAGATTCATTTTAAATTCTGTTCTTTTGTTTTTGTGCTTGTGGCCCTTTCACCAAAAGAGAACTTTATGTTGAAACATTCTGATGATGAATAATATTATTGTATTTGAGAACCAAATAGATTTTCAAAATTCATAGCAGAGGGAATAATCTTGAAATTAGAAGATTTTAACTGTCAAGAGTGTTTTAAATCACAATAGCCCAAGCCTTGAAGAAAGCAAGGAGTAACGTGTGTCCCATAATCAATAAGTTGACAAGAGGGTATAGATATGGAAAAAAACAGTAGGATTTAACTTCTAACCACCAACTGGCTGTACATTTACTTGAAAAGTGCCTCCCACCCCCATAAATAATGGTATAGCAAAAGATGTTTGAAAGCTGTGAAAGATAGAGAAAGAGAGCTGAAAGAGAAAGGGTGTATTGGGTTTCTTTT
Organism: Phocoena phocoena; assembly: GCF_963924675.1. Classification (NCBI taxonomy): domain Eukaryota; kingdom Metazoa; phylum Chordata; class Mammalia; order Artiodactyla; family Phocoenidae; genus Phocoena; species Phocoena phocoena. The sequence goes on along the minus strand of NC_089239.1, from coordinate 17,966,566 downwards.
TTCCCAGATAAATCTATAACAAAAACCAATTCTTATTTCCTTTATGAAGGCCAGCTTCATCTGTTTACTGTATGAATAGCAAATGGTTGCCTTTATAATATCGTATTTACATGCTATACAACTGAATTGTGTTGAAACCCAATTTGACAAATGATTGGTTTTGTTTAACCAATACAATCATTCTGTATAACTGGAATCTCTTTCCAAGCTCAGTTGTTTGATTTAATTTTTAAAAATTTACTTGGAACTATTTGAAAATGAATTAATTATAAATGGCTTAAGTATATTATAAATGAGAGTTGGGAGAACAACTGGACATCTGAAATTGCACAAAATAATTTTCAATGGTTTCTGCTTTGTGATTCCCTAGAAGCTAAGAATTTTAAGTGAAATTAGGATCCTCAACATAAGAGAGCACATTTCCCATCGGATTCCTTGCTTTCTGTCTGAACAGTTGTCAAGAGGAGGCAACCTACCTACTATTAGCCAGTTACTTAAATTCTTTCACAGGATGTAGATCTCTGGTTCCTGTGAACTATTTGAAGTGCTCTCAATGTGATGAAATTATAAATGCCTTTCACCATTAGGTTGAACATTCAATTAATCAAGTACTGTTCTAATTTTCCTTAGAACCATTTTGCTAGAAAATATATTTAACCCTGCCAGTGGTTTCCCAAGCATATAGGAATAATCAAACATAAAGTGTACTTAAGATGTTCTAACATGTACTGTCTCAGAAAGAGCTGTATGAAAATGAAGTGTTAGAATCCATTTTTATATTATATACAATTTCATAATTTATTTTAGCTCTGGATAGGTTGTCGTCTAACTTATAGAAAAGATATGAAATATTTGCAGAATACTTAAATATTTTTGGCTAAGTGATAGGTACATGCTTAGAAAATTAGCTCAACTTGACTCAAATGTTTTCCAAGTTAATAATTGAGCTTGATTTTTCAAGCATGTAATTGTCACTTAATAAACTCTGCACCAATCTACTCATAGTGTTCTGGCCTTCTGAAAGAGTTAAAAATGCTTCCAAAGCTAATATACTCCCAAGTTATAGCTTATGCTTTGGGAAAAATTTAGATGATGATGCATCCCAGTGACTACATTTTGAATTACCAGAAACAATTATGGGTAGTTAAGTTCCCTGTCTTTCCCCCAAAAGACTATATTAAAAGGAAACTATGAGAAAAACTATCAAAAAATCAGAAATTGCTTTTTTACAAATAAGTAAAAATGTTAATTGACCTATTTTCAATTTCCAATGAAATGAAATCAAATTTTATCATTCTTAAAACAACTTACTGATTCTTGTAATTGAAGTGTATATGAATATCTGTTTTGTTAAGAATTTATATGATGCCTGTTACAAGAACAAAAACAGGGTGTAAAAGATTTCCATACTGATTGAACATTTCATTGTAGAGGGGCACCACAGTAAACTGTAGCTAAAGTTGTCATTCCAAGGATACAGTTGTCAGCTGCCATTATATTTTTTAAATTGAAATATAGTTGATTTACAATATTGTGTTAGTTACAAGTATATAGTAAGGTGATCAGTTATATACATATATTTTTTCAGATTAATTTCCATTATAGTTTATTACAAGATAGTGAATGTATTTCCCTGTGCTGTACAGTAAATCCTTATTATTTTATGTATAGTAGTAGTTTGTATCAGTTAATCCTAATTTATCACTGTCTCCCCTCCTTTTACCCTTTGGTAACCAAAAGTTTGTTTTATATGTCTGTGAGTCTGTTTCTGCTTTGTATATAGATTTATTTGTATTCTTTTTTAGATTTCACATATAAGTGATATCATATAGTATTTGTCTTTCTCTTTGTCTGACTTATTTCACTAAGTATAATATTCTCTAGGTCCATCCATGTTGCTGCAAATGGCAATATTTCATTTTTCTTATGGCTGAGTAATATTCCTTTGTATATATACCACATCTTCTAAAACCAGTCGTCTGTTGATGGGCACTTGGAATGTTTAAGTGTCTTGGTTGTTATAAATAGTCCTGTTATGAACATTAGGGTGCATGTATCTTTTCAAATTAGAGTTTTCATCATTTTGGGACAGATGCCCAGGAGTAGGATTGGTAAACCATTTGATGGTAGCTTTATTTTTAATTTTTCAAGGAACCTCTATACTGTTCTCCATAGTGGTTGCACCAATTTACATTCTCACCACCAGTGTGGAGGATTCCCTTTTCCCTACACCCTCTCCAGCATTTATTATTTGCAGAGTTTTTGATGATAGTCATTCTGACTGGTGTGAGGTGATACCTCATTGTGGTTTTGGTTTTGGAGTAGTTTGAGGATAGGTGTAAGTTCTTCTTTGTATGTTTGGTAGAATTCTACAGTGAAGCTGTCTAGTCCTGGACTTTTGTTTGCAGGGGGTTGTTTTCTTTCAGATTCTATTTCACTTCTAGTGATTGGCCTGGGCAGGTGGTGTGCAGATGAGGTGGGCAGGTAATGCCAGGTGGGCAGCAGTGGTTCAAATTTTCTGTTTCTTCTTGACTCAGTTTTGGCAGGCTGTATGTTTCTAGAAACTTGTCCATTTCTTCTAGGTTGTCCAATTTGTTGGTATATAACTATTCATAGTATTCTCATGATTTTTTTGTATTTCTGCAGTATAGGTTGTTATTTCTTCTCTTTGATTTCTTATTTTGTTTTTTGGGGTCATCTCTTTTCTTCTTGGTGAGGCTGGTCAGAGGTTTGTTGATTTTGGGGGGGGTGTTCTTTTTTACTAGCTTTTGGTTTTACTGATCTTTTCTAATTTGGGAGGGAGAGGTCTTATTTTATTTACTTCCTCTCTGATCTGTATTATTTCCTTCTGCTGACTTTGGGTTTTGTTTGTTATTCTTTTTCTAATTCTTTTAGATGGTAGTTTAAGTTGTTTTTTTGAAATGTTTCTTGTTTCTTGAGGAAGGCCTATGTTACTCTGAACTTCCCTCTTAGAACTGCTTTTGCTGTATCCCATAGATTTTTTTAAGGTTGTATTTTCACTGTTCTTTGTCTCAAGGTATTTTCTGATTTCTTCTTTTATTTAATCATTGAACCACTGGGTTTTTAGTAGCATGTTGTTTTGTCTCCATTTGTACATTTTTCCTCTGTTTTTCTTTCTGTGGTTGATTTTTAGTTTTATACCATTGTGTTCAGAAAAGATACTTGAAATAATTTCTATCCTCTTAAATTTGTTGAGACTTCTTTTGTGACTTAGTATGTGGTCTGTCCTAGGGAATGTTCTGTCCACGCATGAAAAGAATGTGTATTCTGGTTTTTCTGAATGTAGTGTCCTGTAGATATTAAGTCCAACTGGTCTACTGTGTCATTTAGGGCCTCTGTTGCTTTATTGATTTTCTGTCTGAAAGATCTGTCTATTGATGTCAGTGGGTGTTAAAGTCTCCTACTATAATTGTATTCCTGTCAATTTTTCCCTTTATGTCTGTTAGTATTTCTTTTACATATTTAGGTATTCCTATATTGGGTAAATTTATGTTAACGAGTATAATATCCTCTTCTTGTATTGATTCCTTTATCATTATATCATGTCCTTCTTTGTCTTTCTTTATGGACTTTGTTTTGAAGTGTATTTTGTCTGATTTGACTATTGCTACCCTTGCTTTCTTCTCATTTCCAGTTGCATGAAATATCTTTTTCTGTCTTCTCACTTTCAATCTGTGTGAGTCTTTTGCCTTGTAGTGAGTCTCTCGTAGGCAGTGTATTGTAGGTTTTTTTAATCCCATCTGCCACTCTTTGTCTTTTGATCAGAGCATTCAGTCCCTTAACATTTAAGGTAATTATTGATAAGTATATAGTTATTGTCATTTTAAAATTTGTTTTCCAGTTGATTTTTTAGTTCTTTTTATTCATTGCTTTCTGTTTTTCCTTTTGTAGTTTGATGGTTTTCTTTTGTATTGTGCCTGAGTGTCTTTCTTTTTGTTTTTTGTGAATCTATTGTATGTATTTGATTTGTGATTATGGGTCAAGTATGTTGACCCATAACTGTAGCTACTTACTTTAGACTGATAGTTATTTTAGTTCATATGCATTCTAAAAGATCTACATTTTTTACTTCCCTTCCCCACATTTTGTGTTCCTGATGTCATATTTGACATCTTCATGATTATACCTGCAGTATTTATTGTAGTTAGTAGTTGCTTTTACAGTGTTTCTGTTTGTTTGTTTGTTTTGTTTTTTAATCTATGTACTGGCTTATTTAAGTGATCTTCAACCTTTACTATATATTTGCCTTTCCTATTGGGATTTTCTCTTTCCTACAGATTCTTACTTCTTTTCCATTTAGAGGAAACCTTTCAACATTTCTTTTAGGGTAGGTTTACTATTGCTGAATTCTTTTAGTTTTTGCTTCTCTGAGACATTCTTTATCTCTCCTTCCATTCTAAATGATAATTTTGCTGCGTCGAGTATCCTAGGTTGCAGTTTTTTCCCTTTCAGGACTTTAAATATATCATACCACTCACTCCCTTCTGGTTTGCAAAGTTTCTGCAGAGAAATCAGCTAATAGATTTATGGGGTTTTCCTTGTAACTGACTGTTCTTCTCTTGCTATATTTAGAATCTTCTCTTTAACTTTTGCCAATTTATTTATGATACATCTTGATGAGGTCTATTTTGTTTTATCTTGATTGGGACCCTTTGTGCTTCCTGTACTTGGATATCTGTTTCTTTCTATAGGTTTGGGAAGTTTTCAGCCATATTTTCTTCAGCTACATTTTTTTTTTTTTGTGGTACATGGGCCTCTCACTGTTGTGGCCTCTCCCGTTGCGGAGCACAGGCTCTGGATGCTCAGGCTTAGCGGCCATGGCTCACGGGCCTAGCCGCTCCGCAGCATGTGGGATCTTCCCGGACCGGGGCACGAACCCGTGTCCCCTGCATCAGCAGGCAGATTCTCAACCACTGCGCCACCAGGGAAGCCCTTCAGGTACATTTTTGATCACCCTTTCTCTATTTTCCTTCAGGAACCCCTATTATGTGTATTTTGGCATGCTTTATACTATCCTGTACATCTTGTATGTTGCTTTTATTTTTAAAAATTTGTCTTCTGTGTTTTATTCTGATTGGGTGATTTCCATTATTCTACCAAATCACTTATTTGTTCTGTGTTAGTCTGCTATTCATTACTTTTAGATTGTTTTTTATCTTGGCAATTGATTTGCCTAATTTTGATTGGTTTGGCTTTATAGTTTTTAGTTCCTTGTTACAGTGATCTGCATTTCTATTGATAATCTTTCTTAATTCTTTTTTATAAATTTATTTATTTTCTTTATTTGTCTTTAGCTGAGCTGGGTCTTCGTTGCTGCGTGGGATCTTTCTCTAGTTGTGGCAAGCAGGGGCTACTCTTTGTTGTGCTGCATGGGCTTCTCATTGTGGTGGCTTCTCTTGTTGTGGAGCATGGGCTCTAGGCACGTGGGCTTCAGTAGTTGTGGCTCATGGGCTTTAGAGTGCAGGCTCAGTAGTTGTGGCGCATGGGCTTAGTTGCTCCATGGCATGTGGAATCCTCCCAGACCAGGGCTCAGCATACTCCTCCCCAGGTGCTATCAGCCCAAGACGTGCATTTCCGTGGTGCCACCAGGTATGCATGTCCACAAAGTTCACTGCGGCTGGACCCACCCCCACTGTGTGTGTGTTGACAGTGGCCTCAGAGGCTACCCCTACCCCTGCCTTGTGCTTGCTGACAGTGGACTCCAAGGTTTGGCCTGGACCACACTCCAGGCCCTCTGGGCTGTCTCTGTACAGCTAGACCAAGCCCTCTGCCAGAGATCCAGTGCCTAGTCACTGTGAATACTAGCAGCCCCACTGGGTGCCCATTTGAACTGGGAAGTGTGGTGAGGTGACAGCTCTCAGTGCAGGTCAGTCTCTGCCCTAATTGCTATAAGCCAGCACATGCACACACTTCACGAGCGGTGTCCAGACTACTCGAGCCTTTCTGTCTGTCCCAGTGGACCTTCCAGCAGTCAAGGATGTTCCTCAGGACTAGGGCCTACCCATTTGGACCTTCCCTCATTCACAGCTCCTTTCCAGGGGCACCAGTCCCATCCTGATGCCTTTGTTTTCTATCCTTCTTTGTTACGTGGAGATCTTTCTTGCAGCTTTGGTTGTATGAGATCTTCTGCCAGTTTCCAGTTAGTTTTCTGTGAGAATTGTTCCATATGTAAATGTTTTTCTTTTTTTTTTTTTTTTTGCGGTACGCAGGCCTCTCACTGATGTGGCCTCTCCCGCTGCAGAGCACAGGCTCTGGACACGCAGGCCCAGCAACCATGGCCCACAGGCCCAGCTGCTCCGCAGCACGTGGGATCCTCCCAGACCGGGGCATGAACCCATGTCCCCTGCATCCACAGGTGGACTCCCAACCACTGCGCCACCAGGGAAGCCCCCATATGTAAATGTATTTTTGATGTGAATGTAGGGGGGAGGTGAGCTCCAAGTCCTCCTACTCCGCCATCTTGATCCACCCCTCTGCCATTACATTTTGATGGTTGGTGGCAACGATAATGATGGAATAAACACTTTACCAAATACTGCCTTTTTGTTTTTTAAATTTTATTTATTTATTTACTTATTTATTTATGGCTGTGTTGGGTCTTTGTTGCTGCACTCAGGCTTTCTCTAGTTGCAGTGAAAGGGCTAATCTTCATTGTGGTGCACGGGCTTCTCATTGCAATGTCTTCTCTTGTTGCAGAGCATGGGCTGTAGGTGCATGGGCTTCAGTAGTTGTGACACACGGGCTCAGTAGTTGTGGCTCTCAGGCTCCAGAGCGCAGGCTCAGTAGTTGTGGTACACAGGCTTAGTTGTTCCGTGGCATTGGGATCTTCCTGCACCAGGGCTCGAGCTCGTGTCCCCTGCATTGGCCGGCAGATTCTTAACCACTGTGCCACCAGGGAAGTCCCCAAATACTGTGTTAACTTAAAAGATTTAAGTTAAATCCTCCCCTAATTTAAATATAGTATAGTAACTAGCTTATAATATGTAATAAAATATATTAATATTCAGAAGTAAGTAAAATCTTTACCCTTTGAGTGAACTTAGACTTTGCAACTAATTAGTAGAATTTAAATTCAAAATATATTTCATATGGTAACTTCTCTGAAAGTGGCAAAGGGTATTAGAGACCCATATTTCTAATTTCCCATTAAACACTATGGATTGTCCAGAAACTAAGACCTAAAAATACAGATCAATGTTATAAAGAGTACCATATTCAAGGGTAATCACACACAAAAAGTTAAATACCTAGGAGTTAATTTAATCAGATATATGCAGTTATATAATAGATTTATGAAGAAAGAGAGAATTATTTTACCCGTAGAATGAAATAAAGCAATTATAAATACATAAAATGTTTTATGCAGGACCTAGGGGCAACATTGTGTTTTATTCTAGGCAAAAAATGAACAATTTCCTATCCAATGACTAATGTTTCAGGCAGCGGCTTGTATGGACTTTGATGCCAGAGAGATTTGGATCACATCCAGCCTTTAGAATATGACAGTTACATGACATTGAAAAAATCACCCATCTTCTGTGAACATTTTGCTCCATCTCTATAATAGGGATATCCTCTCTTCCTCTCAGGTTCCCAATAGGAAATAACTGAGCAGGCAGACACAATGTGCCTAATGCCCAACTTTGGACATGATAAGTATTGAGCTGTAATTAACGTCAGTCCTCTTCCTTTTTGCTTCATATGACTAATGTGAGTTTTCTACGTTGCTTGAGAAAATGCAGTTCTGTTAGAGAACATGGGAAAACAAACTAGGATGAATACAAAGTGTTAAACATAGTAAATAAATACTAAATAAAACTAAGTAGGTAAGTAAATAACTTGCGTGTGAACATAGACAAGAGTCATGAAAGATGTTATATATAGGGAGTCATTTAGTGGCTAGTAAGATATGTTAAAGCTCAAATAAATGGAATATATCATAGAACAAGCAAAACTTTTCATTCTAGATTAAAAAGAGATAAAAAGCTAAGTCACAAATACGCCACCTCTGGGTCTCTAAATTGGCCACCTGTTGGCATTAAAGAGTGTAAGTTCCTTCTGGCTCCATATATGTTCTGTGCAGAAAGTGTAGATAAAATTCCTGTCTGTTCTGTTGGTCAGATAGCAGCTCCAGCTGTGTTGAAGTGGAATTACTCCTATAGCTCTCTGGTAGAGCAAGTGTGTGTTGGCCACAGACACTTTCCTTCTGTTGGGGCCTCTTACTCAATTCTGGTCCCCGCAGACCATGTCCCTTGATGAGTTAGAGGTAGAGAAGTGTAAGATCTGACCATGGCTCACTTCCTGCTCCAAGCCTGGAGAGCCACAAATCAAGTCTGTCTGGCGGACATGGTTAGAGCTTTAAATGTGATACGAGATTTCTAAAATTTAAGCTGAGAATGTTAAAATGATGGAATAATTATGGGACTGAAACCATATGCTGTTAAGAGGCCAACTTCCCAGCAGTGAAGGGAGTTTCAACATTGCACATTTGAAAGCAGCAGCTGAGAAATAATAGAAACTTTTCTTCTTTATACATAAGGAGTTGAGACTCCTCTAATCACCAGTTACACAGGTAACAAAACCATGATTAACCACAGAATTAACAATAACTACAAATGTTCTTAGAAACTTTTGAATTAAAGCAATAAAAGCTATGCACTATAACTGAATTCAGACAAAATTTTCCCATCTTTTGTTGCAGATGAAATAGCTATTTTTTCCTTTAATATTGCTGATTCCTGTTAGAAGAAAAAGAATAAAATATTATCAATTATTAGATTATTTAGTTTCTATTTCTTTTCCTGTATGTATAAAACCAGTTTTTACCAACTTTTAACAAAGTCAATCTAAAATAGTATTTTTAAAAGTGGTAAGGAGTAATGGTGCTTGAAGGCAAGAGATTTTGTCTTCTTAGATGCTTCTGGAAGGCTCTTACTGACTCTCAAAGCTAATTATTTCTGGGAAACTTATCCTTTGGGCATCTCAACTGCCCTGCTGTTTGTTCCTTTCTTGCGGTATATCAATTTCATCATCTCTTTTGAAGATAAGGGCCCTTATAGGTAGGAAAGATTTTCAGTAGGTATAGTGGGCACATCTGGTTTTTATTTGCTTTGTTTTGTAAACACCAAATATCTCAACATTATATTAGAAATTCTGGGATTTAAAGAAAGTACTGATGTTTGAAGCACTGGGTGATGTCCTAATAAAAATTTTTAAAAATGTATATGCCCTATGTTCAGTTGTTATTTGGCAAAAGTAATTTTAAAGTACCCATGATATAGGTAAAGCTTTTTGACAGATTTAGAAACCTACTTCCAGGCAATGTAGAGGAAGACTATAAAATAAAATGTTCTTTACTTACTCTTAATGTATAATCTAAGTTTTTTTGGTAAAAGGGTATTTTCCTTTATCTAAATGTACATGTAATCTGTCCTGATTCTGTAAAGAGCAAAAACATAGTTTGTGGTTAATTTCTTCATGTCTGTTAAAATTAACATGCGTTAATCAAGGCTTTAGTTTGTGTCACCTTCGCCTACAAGGAACAGCCTACAAGTGTGTAGGTCTGAAATAATTAAACAGTAAAACCTCCAAGTTGCTTCATCTCAGGATGAGATGCTTTTACACATGGGGAGTCTTTTTTGCAACTTCAATCTAATGCAAAATCTACTCTCCTGCCAAAGAAAAGAGAGCAATGAACTTTTATTATCACCACAAAACTAGGAAGGAGTGGAAAGGTAACAAGAAGAGAAAACTTGTGACTGATAGAATCAAAATTTCTATGCAAAGTATTAGCAAATTAAATCCAACAATATATAAAAATGGTAATGTGCCAAGACCAAGTATGGTGTATCCCAGCATAACAAGGTTGGTTTAGCATTTGAAAATCAGTATAATTCATATATTAAAAGAGAGAAAATGTATATGATCATCTCAAAGATGCAGAGTAAGCATTTGATAAAATTTAACATTCATTTATAAACAAAATATGAATGATCCATAGAGAATGGCTGAACCTGAGTAGAATTAGCTGTATTACCAGTTTTGGAAAAAATTGTGATACTTAGAACATGGTGCCTGAAGGCATGAGTACAGTGCACATGATGGTTAATGACCAACCCATTGGAGTTGATCATAACTGATGGAATCTCTGAGAATGACTCAACTCAAAATTCTCATTTTTGGTTTTGGGTTTTTTTGACCATAGGTGCATGGGTTTATTTCAGGGCTTTCTATCCTGTTACACAGATCTATAAGTCTGTCTTTGTACCAGTACCATACTGTTTTGATTGTTGTAGCTTTATAGTATAGTCTGAAGTCAGGGAGCCTGATTCCTCTGGCTCCATTTTTCTTTCTCAAGATTGCTTTGGCTATTCAGGGTCTTTTGTGTTTCCATACAAATTTTAAGATTTTTTTGTGCTAGATCTGCAAAAAATGCCATTGGTAATTTGATAGGGATTGTATTGAATCTGTAGATTACCTTGGGTAGTATAGTCATTTTGACAATATTGATTCTTCCAATCCAAGAACATAGTATATCTTTCCATCTGTTTTTAAACCCAAGGAAAAGTATGAGCAGCTTCAAAATGAAGAACAGGTATCCTAACAGGAATATAATATACCATCAAGGGCTATACGGGAATACATTTGCAGCAGGTAGTAACTCCAGAGCAAGACATTATTTTTAGCTGAGAGCAAAATTTCCACGCCTAGGCTAGGGTCAAAGGAAAGAAGTAGAGTCCATGGGATGCCAAATTTGCAGAATCATGCCAAAATCCCAGTAAAGTTACTTGAGGGATATTTTCCAAGAGTAAAAGATGAAAACTTTTCAGCTTCTCGGTTGTCAAAACCAGGACTCCAAATGGAACTGGAACCAAGCAAGGTGACATGGTGATACATCCTGAAACACTTGCCTAAATTTAAATGCCAACTGAGGAGAGTTTAGTTTGCATTTCGAGATTAGACTCTATATGCTTTTTTAAAGGCTTTATAAAAATTTTGTAGTACATGTACAATTGAATAGTTCATTTCCATAACAAAACACAGATATCAGCTACTTGAACCTAATTAGTAAACAGCTAAGAACTAATTCAAACCAAATATCATGTGGAGAGAATGCACATCTAAAATACATAATCGAACAAAACAAAATTATAATTAAAGTATCTGGAAAACATTTACCTCACCTCACAATGAGCTGTTTTTCTGAAAATATTCAGATATTGAGCAATTAATTTCATTTTTTTGAAAACATATTTTAAGTGACAATTATAGGATATTAAAATTTTGTATGAGAAAGCAAAGTATACTATTAAACAAATAAATTTATCTTTATAAGATAAAGAGCAGAGAATATTTTCTTTATTTTTTGAAGAAAGTAAGATTCTGACTGAAAGTTCAAGTGACACTGTGGAAATCTGCAATAAGGGGGGATGTCATGATGGCAGCTTTTCTTTTTCTGAGGAAAAAATAGGCATGGGCTACAGGACTATTTAAAATGTCTCATTTACAGTATAAGCTCAGAGGTAGATGTAATTTTTACACCTATGAGTATTTGTCCGATTTCTGTCTCTTCCTCACCATTGGGTATCTATTCTTTATATGTAAATAAGATAAGGTAATCGATAGCCTTATTCAATCTTCATCATTTTCATCATCAAAGATTGTTCCTATGTAGATTATTGGACATTTATTGTAGCACTACATAACTGATTTTTTAAAATCTTTAATTAAAAAAAAAACAAAAAAAAAACAGTACTTGAGCAGAGAATTGGCCAAACCCTCCAGTCAGAGGGAAGAGGACACCTTCTTTATCATATAAATGAAGACATTTCCCATTAAAGAAAAAAAGTCAGAAAATGAATAGGCATTATTGTCACATTACCCAGATCATTTAATTTTGTTTTCTCCTCTCTTATAAAATTTGTCACAGAACAGGTAGATGACATTGGATATCTGTGCAGTACTGCTGGTACCTTAACTACCAGCCTGATTTAGGGATTCTTCTATAACAGGATTATCTTTTCCTTTGATGCTTGGACAATTCAAGCAGATTCTATCACCTCTCCTCAGTCATAGGCATTTGCATTTTTGTCTTCTTACTTATAGGGGCTTAAGTTTAGCAGGGCTGTTATTTCCAAGTTCAAGGAGAAACAGTCTCTATCAAAATGTGCTCTTGCATTTGCATAGAAATAAGTTGATTCTGACAGTTGTTCACAAGCACAACAAAAACTGTGGGTAAAGTGAGATGTCATCTTAAACTCTGGGATGAAGGTAGTCACAATCTTTTTTTAATTCCTATTCTGGTTTAAACAGCTTATGTCTTGTCCGCCATTAAACTGTTCTTATATCATCAAGAAGGGAATATCTTTCTAGTGTCATATGGGCTTCACTTGTCTCTTGGGCACTTGAAGAATATTGTTGAATTTTAGAATTTTTTGGAAAATGTCCAAAGCAACGGGATAAAGGTAGAAGGATTAATATATATACCACTGTCCTATGCTTTCGTATTGTAAACTATAGATAACGTTGCTATCAGTATGTGCAAGTCTGGTTTAAAAGGCCAGCGAAGGCTGACAGGCTCTTGTTTCCAGCTGCATACAAATGAAGACTGATTTTACTCTGTTGTCAAACTCAGCATCTCCTTTCTTTTTCTTCCTCTCGAAGGTTTATCCACAGCGAAATGCTGAGTTATCTGATTGTTATGGGCTGTGAGGTTCTATCTGCTATAGTCCTGCCCCAGCTTCTTTGCATCCATTAAACATGGATTCTTATGAAAGCTGACACTGTGTCTTGCCTTGTAGCCTGCTAGGGTTTCTTTCACCCACCCTGTCTAAAGCAATTTCATTTTACCTGCAGTACAGCAGCTGTTTATGTACACTTTTGTCATCCATTCTCCATACATTAACACAAGTTCTATATTTCAAAGGAATAAAAAAGTGACTTTACTGCTAATAAAAAGGCTGTATTCCAGGAATTCATTTTCAGACAGTCTAGCTGAAATTTAAAAATTGTTAGAACCTTGCTTAGAGCTTACAAAACACTCCATGTTATCCTAATTTTTGTCATCATCATCCACATCATAAATATATAATGGAGATAACAGGAATACTGCCATACTTACATTGATGTGTAATCTTTCAAATTTCCTTTTTTGTGTGTGTTTTACTCAGTAGATTTAGGTTTCAGATTTTGAAATGAAATTAGTTCAAACAAAATGATTAAGAGAAATTTCAGTGGTTTTGGAAAAAATCTCAAAATTTTTCAATATTTCCTCTTTTGTCTGAAATACAAAGTGGATATTAGACATTTAATTCCCAATGTCTATTGACATAGTCTCCTTTCCCCCTACCCTGTAGTGAATTTTGCTTCCTTTCTTCAGATGAATCTTTCTGTTCAATAATTCCCTGTTCAGCCATGTCTTATCTTCTGTTTAATCCATCTATTAAGGCTTCTTTTTTTTTTCTTTTTTTTGTGGTACACAGGCCTCTCACTGCTGTGGCCTCTCCCGCTGCGGAGCACAGGCTCCGGATGCGCAGGCTCAGCGGCCATGGCTTACGGGCCCAGCCGCTCCACGGCATGTGGGATCTTCCCGGACCGGGGCACGAACCCATGTCCCCTGCATCGACAAGCGAACTCTCAACCACTGCGCCACCAGGGAAGCCCTAAGGCTTCATTTTTAATCTCAAAAGTTATAGTTTTCATTTCTGGAAGTTCTCTTTGATTCTCTTCCTTTATTCCTGTTCTTTCTTGGTAATCTCTAATTGCTACCTCACATTTCTTTAGTCATTTTATACGTAGTTATTCTACATAGCAATTGTGTATTCTCTGACCCTTTCATCCTCAGAATTCCTTTGTGGGCCTAATCGGTTGTTTACTGTCTGTTCTGGTGCTCCCTCTTGGTGCCCTGCCTCCCTGTGTTCTTGGTGATACCTGTGTGCACTCATATCTGTTTGTTGTCCATCTGTGTGACTAATGAGTAGTTATACTGGAAATGTTCAGGGAAGTTTTACAACAACTTTGGCTAGAAGTTGGCATACTTCAAACTGGAATATTTGAAGGAGGAAAATGGCAGCACTTTATCCTTCTTCAAGGGCCTCAGCACATTGTGGGCTACCAGGTTTAGTCCCCAGGTCTGGCTGCCAGTGTTTGGGTTGGAGCATTGTCAGCCACATTTGCTATCAGGCAAGCTTGGTTCTCTAGCTTCCCTGTTGCTGACCACTACCAAATCCAGTTTGGGCTTATAGTTTGTTTTTCTATTTTATTTATCTTTGGAGAAGGTTCATGGAAAAGGTTTACTACTAATTATGTTTCTAAGAATGAGGGCCAGTGAAGGATTTTCTGGTCTCCATTTGTTAGACCACAGAATCCTTCCATAATACACATTCATTGGTTTAGATCTGTAAGTCCCTGTGAACCAATGGACACTGCACCCTCAATGAATGACTGCACTGTAAAGGCACGTCCTTCTGCAGGACCAATTTCTTCATGCCTTTCTTGCCTGGTTCTCTCTCTTTGTCCCCTCCATCCATGTTTCTTGTGACTGGGACTGTGTAAGGCATGACAATAAACTGTGGACTAGTAGAAACCAGCTCTTATAATAGTCACGATAAAGGAATATTTCTATTTGGCCCCATTCCACTGGCCCATCTTTCCTTGGAATTAACTTTTCAAAAGGGCTATGGTATAAGTTAGATGTGCTGACATTGGCATAATATTACAATATCACCTTATATTTCACACAAACTAAGTTACCTACCCTAGAAACCATAGGCTATCTATTTATGTTTGGAGTAGAGAAATACCTGAACTTTTCTTTGGATTACGTGCTACTTCAGTCAGGATAGAAGGAACAGCATACATAAGGCAAAGATGAAGGAATGTTTCTAGATTTCTCATGTACCTATTTGGGAAATTGAACTTAAATTTAATAAGAATGTCATAGTAATTTTATGTTCAATCATATACATACTGATTTTATTTTTTCTATTTTTTCATTTATTTGTGGCCTCGTGACAGTATAAACCGCCAATAAAATGAAAAAGCAGCCTCACTGAAGATTGCCTAAGAGAAAAGCAATTTTTTATAAGCCTCTGTAGGGATTTTCAGAATCCTCCTTCCTCTTTTTAATTTTTCAAAGTTATTATATATATTTTTTACCTTTTGAATTAACTTTGTATTTTAGCTTTATTTTAAATTTACAGAAAAGTTACAAAGATAGTACAGAGAGCTCCCATACACCCTTCACCCAGTTTCTTCTATTGTTAATATCTTACCATAATACATTTGTCAAAACTGAGAAACCAACATCAGTGCATCACTATTAACTAAACTCCAGGATTTGTTTGGATTTCACCAGTTCTTCCCAAGTTCTGAAGATGTTCGTTTTGCAATATGCATCGCATCTTGGTAAAATAAACAGTTTAATAAAAAGATACATAATATATTTCTCTGAGGAATGGTAACAAATGGGATATAAGTTCTACTTAAGGATAAAATAAATAATGAAATGCCTCTCAGAACATGAAGGAAATAAAAAAGAATATGCATTTTTATAGTGACTCATAACATAGTGTTGAGTGGGTGAAAAAGTAGAGAACCAGCTTTGAATAAATGTGTGCTCTTTCAAAATAACATCCATGATACAGAAAGAACACATCCTACTTCTTGTCTCAAATTTCATAACTAATAACACATGATTTCATATTATTCTCTATAGACTGAAAGGTACAACTGGGCAAATAATATAGCTTAATTTCTTTCCCTGGAAAATTTGGTACTTCCCACCAAGTTTGAGTTCCTTCCAGTCACTTGTGACACTGCGGAAGAATGGTAAGTACTCTCAGGCGACTGAAACAAATATGGCGCTGTTGAAACCAGGAATGCCACGGTCCATTTTATCCTTCTATCTTTGAGGAGTTTATAGCCTGCAGATGTAAATGTACATTTTATCCTATGGATGGAATTTAGTGCTATATAGAAATGGATGATAAAACCTAGGGAATATAAAGAGAGAAAATCATGAAAAACAGGGGCTTGAGAAACTTGAAATTGAGACATCAGATAAAGGATAAACTGGCAAAGGAGACCAGTAAAAGGGGCCAAGACTGTTGATGAAACCATGGAGAATACAGTGTCACAAAATTCAGTGACAGTGTTAAACTGTGTGAAATATTCTAAACTTACAAATCCAGTAAGGGTTGGAATGTTTGAATAGGGATTGGCAGTAGGTAGGCCATTGGTGACATTGACAAGAAGCATTTGGGTGAATGGTGAGGATGAAAGCCAGACAGGAGTGGGCTTCAGAGTGACGTGTAGGTGGGAAAGTAGAAAGTTTGCCTGTGTCTTCAAACTTTGAGTAATTGGAGTCTCAATTGAAGCACAAAACAGGAGCATGACAACAAAGAATGTGGAGTTAAGAAGAGCTTCTAATTTCATGAAAACAGTCAACAAACATAGGTTAAATGACTACTATAGTCCAGGCCCTCTTCCGGGTAATGGGACTATGACACTGACCAAGACTGAGAAAACCTGTCTTCTCATGGAGCTTACATTCCTGTTATGGGAGACAGAAAATATACTCAATAATTAAGTAAAATGTATATGTTCCTTGGTGATAAATACTAGTGAGAAAGATAAAGCAGAGAATCAGAGAAGGGCTATATAAAATGACAGGTGAGATTGGAGACATGTCTCACCGAGAAGGTGGCTTTTCAGTAAAAACCTGAAGGAAGTGAGAGAGCTACCTGTGGCTACTGGAGAAGAGCATCCCAGTCGGAAGGAAATTCAAGTGCAAAGGCTCAGGAGAGGGAATGTGTCTGATAAGGTCCACCAACAGAAAATAAAAAACAATGAAAAAAACTACTGTAGCCAAACGAGGAAGAATAAAACAAGAGAAGATCAGACAGATACTGAGGCACACAACATGCACATTCTAGCATTCTGGGGAGTCACTGTGGAAAATCTGTCTTTTACTCTGAGACAGGCAGACACTCGGGGAGTGACAGGCCAAGACTTACATTTTAACAGGATTACTGTGACCGTGGTGCTGTGAACACTCTCCAGAGGCCAGGGCAGAAGTCAGAAGATCAGTTGGGAGCCTATTTCAATAACTAAGGAAAGAACATGGTGCCGAGGTCAGCACAGGGCCTGCTGGGTTCGTGACACATTACAGAATTCTGTGTTTCTTTTTAAGGAAGAGCAGATAGGATTTGTTGATGGAACAGATGAGGCTTTTGTGGGAAAAGGAGTCGTCAAAGGTGGACACAAGGTTTTTAGCATCAGAAAGGGAAAGGATTGAGTCACCAGTAAATGAGATGTGGATGGCTGAAAGGGGAAGATGGTCTGGAAGAGAACAGGAAATATCAGGGGCTCAGATTTTGTTAAATTAAGGATGCCACTTAGATGTCCACATGGAGACATCAGTTAGACTATCATTGGACATGCAGACCTGAAGTTCAGGGGAGACATATGAGCTGCAGGTATCAATGTGGGAGTTATCAGGTTGTACGTGATACTGGAAGCAATGAGACTGGATGAAATCGCTTAGGGCATCAGCATAGGTAGTAAGGAAAAGATGTTGGTAACTGAGACTAGGGTTACAGAATTTACAGGTTAACACATGAGAAGGAAGTAGCAAAGGAGTCTGAATAGGAACCACCGAAAATGGTGAGAGGAAACCCAGGTGATAGGCTATCCTGTGAAAGAAGTGTGTCCAAAGGGCAAGAAGATCAATTTTACCAAATGCTGCTGCATTAAATAAGATGAAGACTGAAAAGTTCAATCAGTGTTAAGCGCGGTGGAAAAAAGTCAACATGGAAAGGAGATGAAGAGAGCCTGAGAAGTCAGGGCTGGGAAGGCCTCTTCCAGTGGGGTTGTCAGAGAGCTCTCACATTTGGGGTGAAACCTGAATGAGGAAAAGGAACCAGCCATGCAAAGATGCAGGAGAAACGCAACTCAGACAGAGGAATGTAAAGAAGTGTGGCCAGAATTAGCTTGGCAAACTCAAGGAATGGTAAAAAGCCGAATGGTTAGAGCAGTCTTAGCGACAACAGTCAGCACAAGGGAGGCACCAGCAGAATGGATTGTGTAGGTGTTATAAACCTGGTTTATAATTAGGAACATGTCTCAACTACAGTGAGATGCCACTGAAGAATTTTAAGTAGAGAAATAATATATGCAGCAGGAACTCTGAGGCAAAAAAAAGAGGAAAAGAGTACTAAAGTCACAGTTTTGGAAAAGAGTATTGGTTAGTGACAATAAATCCTGGTTTGTTAGGGATTGTCCTGGTTTCTCCATGATGTCCCAGAAAAATTGTTAATATTTCCCATGTTGGATAGTAAATGTTCTGGTCTTTCTGCTATCAGTTCACATATTGGCAACATTTCCTAAAAAATTTGTTATAACATTGCAACACAGAATATTTTGCTTTCATTCTATTTTGCAAATGATAGAGAGTGATTCTGGTGAGAATGATTGAGGCATCACTCGACCCAGATTCACATCATGCTTCATACTAGACCTCTTTCTCATTTCCACTCCAGTGCCAGGATTTTATGAATTATATTATTTCACATTAGGTTGAGAATTATGAGATAGTTCTAAACGTGCTTCAAGAAATTATCCAAACGGATTGTAAATCATCTTTTTATTATCCCCACAGTTTCTGCTGAATTGTTTAGGTAAGAAAGAGGTATCAGCTTCTTTTATTAACTTGGACAAAAGTGGAAAAGCAATAAAATGACCAGAAAAGTGCCACACAGGGGCAACGAATTCATTATAAAAGTGACTAGGATTTTGTTATTCGTATTTGCTGTTTGGCATCCAGTGCTTAGAAATAGACAAGGGAACCTTATTTTATGGACAATAAATTATTCAAAACCTTTGAGTTGTAAAGTTAAAGCACTGAAATACCAAATATTCTTTCTGGTCTGTTCTTTCCCACTTTCCTTTATTACCATGTAGCTAGGCTTTAACTATTTAAAATGGAATCTGAGAAGGAAAAGCAAATAAAGCATGAAGCAGCTTACTTCCACCAGAGCAATGAAAGGCAACAAAACTGTAGCATTAAAATCTAAAGTATTTAAAAATCTCAGAAATCCAATCCAATTGAAGTTTTCTAGGAACCAAACCACACCTTTGCTCTTGGCAATTTTAAATGTTTTGCTATTTCCATATCCACTGCAGTCAAATGTGATATAACTTTTCTTCTGAGTTTTTAATAGTTTATTTTTACTATTGTAAAGAATCTAAAGTATCAAACTTAATGATGTAGGGTCTAAAACACAAATTATATGGAAATAAACTGTGAACATAATTATAAACAAAAGGGAAAAGTGTAAATATCACAGCTTGCATGTTCAACAAATAACCCTTGGATTTTCTCAGAAATAATTGTTTTATTCCCATTTTTGATCTGTGGGCACCACCGTTTGGGACTTTCCTGTCGGTTCTGTGATAATTTCAGCATTAGGAGAATGACTGACGGTCAACAAGTCCTTTTTGGAGACATCAACCTGAAATGGGAATTATCTTTCTAAAACATTTATTTCCAGTCAGCATTTGGATTGACCAGTGAGGTCATTGCTCTCATTAAAACAAAACAAACAAGCAAAAACTTAATAATATCCAGTTATCCACAAGGTAAAACCTCTCGATAAGTTGTATATTGTGAAAACGTCATTTCACAGACCAATCATTCTGTCTTTAACTTCTACCACTCACCCCACAATTAAATTTCAATTCAGTCATGCATTTTGCATACTTCATACTTTTGCTCATTTTATTTCTCTTCTGATGCTTTATTTTTACGACCATATTAAATGCCTTCCTTTCTTTGAAGCCTTCCATGACTGTGAGCCCCTGGGAAGAATGAATCTCTCTCCCCGCCATTTTCCATAGCACCCTGTTTCACTGAACTGCCTTGAGCACTATGCCTGGGTGGGTGGCTTCAGCTTTGTGACAGTATTAATCCTTAGGACTATACTGTGTGGAATAGAAATTGTTTCTGCCACCCTATAGTTAAAGCCACTGAGAGATGGACAGTGGCCATTCAAAAGGGAAACAGAGCCATTGGGGGGGAGACATGATTCACTGCCAGTTTTGACTGGTTCCACACCCTGTGCAATTTCCGTCATGTAGTTCGACCCTATCATATTTTATTATGGTTATTTTTCCAGTCACCTCGATAGGCTCATTTAATATTTGTGAGTGCAAAGAAAGAGGCTCGTGTATTTATGTCTGAAATATTTAAAGTTCTAAATTACCTCCAATGTCCAGCTTAGGTTTCACCCCAGGGCCCAGCAGCCACTGCAGCCAGCCCAGCCAGCGTGGCCCTTGTAACCCACAGCTTAAAGTTGAAGGGGCCGAGTTCCACCATCCCTCACCCCCCTCCAGCCCTGCTGCCTCTGAGCCTTGGTTTTACCTGTTATCTGCTGGAGCAGCACTGGCCAAAGGCATGCCTGGCCCACTACCAGATCTGCCTGAACCAAAATGGAGGTCTGGAGAATGGGTAGTTTTCTCTTCCTAAAACTTCCCTTTTCCAACAAGCTTTCTAGGCAATTCTGAATGCCTCCACCTGGGCAGAGGAGAAGGAGGGAGCATGGAAATCTGCACAACTGGTCTGCTTAGATGCTCTGCTGGGTGATTTGGAGAGGCCAGCTGTAAAAAGCACAGTCACGCTTTCTCTGGACCATGCTCTATGCACACTGGGGTGTATTCTCCTTTCCAGGTACTCAGGGCCGCATCCTCTTGCTTGGGGGGCACACTTCTGCCTCTGCATTTTCTCTGCATTAGGTTGCTAAACTTTCAAATAACTTTCTCATAAGACCAAATCAGGGGTAAAAAAAGAAAAAAAGGTCCTTGTGTTTTAATGTTTGTAGATGTGACCAGGCCTGAGGGTGGCACTGTCCTCAGCTAGACACTGATTGCAAGGGCTGGGCTTTATTCGTCTTTTCAGTCCTTGGAAAAAATTAAGGGCTGCATGATTGTTTGCTAAATGAATTTTAATGAGGTAAAATATGATTTCTATTTGAATCATCATTAATGAAGAAGTTATATTATCCTCAGGGACACGTAGCATAGCAGATGTGTAATTTCAGAGAAGTGTAACAGTCAATTAAAACTTCACATGCTGCTGTTTCTGATTCATAGGCTCTGTAAATTAACGGTGTATTTGGGTCATTTTCCACCTCGTTTTTCTATTTCTTTTCTTTTGTATATTTTACCAATGAGTATTCACCGACATTGCTCAAATCATGATTCCATATCTTCAGAGATGTTTAGCCCTCATGCAACCCAGAGAGATATATAGGACGGCTGTGCCTTTACAAACTATTTGTTTTTAGACATACAATTCCATGGACTCCTCACACCTTTCCCTTGTAACCTGGAAATTCATTCATTTCTTCTGAGCACCTATTGTATGCTAACCAGTGAGGGCACAGTAGTGAATAGGTTTTTAAGCTGATCTCCATCATTACATTTTTTTCCCCTTACAATCCATTCTTCTCAGAGCAGCCAAGGTGGGATTTTAAAAACAGAAATCAGAAAATGCCATTTCTATAGTTAAACCCTCCAGTGGCTTCTGAATGCAGTAGTCTAGGCTCTTGGCCAACATTTGCCAGGTCCCTCCAGATCTCCGGTCCTTTTAAGGCTTTGCTACGTGGGTTACCATTTGTTCACTACTCTCCAGACACCCAGGGCTTTCTACTCTACCACACCTGTCCCTACTGCAGGGCCTTTGCATGTGAGGTTCCTCATCTCAGCCATAAAGTCATCTCCTCAGAGAACTAATACCAAATCCATTTTTCAAAAGTTACTCTGCCCCTACCTTGGTACCCTTAGTTACTTGATGGCATGTCCTATGCTCTGCACAGCAATTATACATGAGTGACAGTATATTACTTATTTACGAATAATTTTATGTGAATGCCTTGTAGTTTCTTCTACACCTACCTTATTTCTAATTTCAGACAAGGGACTCTGTGGCCATGGAGCTATGGAATCTGCCATTGCACTTGCTTAATAAATACGTGGTGGGTTACAGTCTTCACATGGAGATGAGGTTAAGGATGTCGTCTACAAAACTGTGCTAGGACTCCACTGCCATCATTTCAGGAAATGACATTTTATATACTTAAATGATCTCAGCTCTGCTTTTCTCATCTAAGTTACTCTGAATATGGGGCTCTTTTTTTTCCTTGTAGTTTCTTTTGTTTTGCTGTCTTTGTCTTGAGATGTTAAATGCTTGTCTAGTTATTACTTGAGGATCTATATATATATATATGTGTGTGCTTTAAAAATTATTTTAGGTACAAGTCAATGTATGTTTGAAATAGCATTACTTTTCAAATTGCAAAGCAGCCTGCTGGAGATCTTTAACATACATTTAGTGTTTAGCATACATCTGTTATGGTTTATTAAAGATATGTATCCTGAGGGAAGGTGGCAGAAATACTCAAAGGCACATTACATGCTAAGATTGTAAAAGCAAAAATAGTTTTACTGGTTTTCTTCAGAGAATGTTACATTTCGAATTGAGTTGCCCTTGGTTATGTACTTTTTTTCCTTTATATTTATAATCTTTAACTTATAGAATACTGTGTTTTTTTCTTAAAATGATTTGCTTAAGTATTTATAAAGAATTACTCATAGAAGATCCATATCCTCCTATATGTTTCTGAATTTCTTTTTGAGTACTAGCCTTCATATTTTAGAGAAATACACCAAAAGTAAAATAATACAATTCAAAAACATTGAAATATTTGGTAGCTTTATTTTTAAAAACTGTGTCTGAGAACTGATGAAAAATATTTCTAAAAACAAGCAATGTATCATTTAAAACCTCCAGGTAAATTTTTATACGTGAAAACAGAAGCAAAATTCCTGCTAACACACTGACTTTCTCTATTCGTTCTACGGAAAGAACCTTTGTCGAAATAAGAAACAATCTGACATGAAGGGTTCAGTCAGTGAGAAGCTGTTCTCTTCCTTACCCAGGTTGTCTCACTCGATTGCCCTCTATCTGTTCCTGTGTTATCTTGTCTGTTTTAATATAGTGTCTTTCTTATCTACATGAATTATGAAAATTCATTTGCTAACTAAATCTTGTAAAATTCTGTTATCAGTGACATAGTACATGTATGAAGATTTGGCATCAAAATCCTTTAAAAATCAATTCATAGGATTTTGTTTTTTAATCACAAATCAAAAAAGTTCAATTTATTAGAAGGTAGAGCCAACAGATGTAGACTTGGCAATTAGGATTCACTTAAAGTCACTTTACATCTCTTTTCAGGTTTTAACTCTTTCACAGAAGGACTTAAAATTTTTTAATTTAATATTAGTATTGTATTATTTTATATATTATATATTACATGTTATTTTTTTCTGGAAGCTTCATCCTCCTTCAACATTTTACAATCAATTTATAGGGTTTTTTTAATTTAAAATTTTTTTTTAAATTGAAGTATGGTTGGTGTACAATATTATATGAGTTATAGGTGTATAATATAGTGATTCACAACTTTTAAAGGTTATTCTCCATTTATGGTTACTGTAAAATATTGGCTGTATTCCCTGTGTTGTACAATATATCCTTGTAGCTTATTTTATACTTAATAGTTTGTACCTCTTAATCCTCTACCCCATCTTTGCCCTCCCCCCCTTTCCACTCCCCACTGGTAACCACTAGTATGTTCTCTATATCTGTGAATCTGTTTCTTTTTTGTTATATTCACTAGTTTGTTTTATTTTTTAGATTCCACATATAAGTGATGTCATACAGTATTTGCCTTTCTCTGTCTGATTTATTTCACTTCGCATAATACCCTCCAAGTCCGTCCATGTTGTTGTAAATGGCAAAATTTCATTCTTTTTTTGGTCTCTATTGTCTGTCCATTTAAGAACCTTCCCTGTGTTCTTTTCTGAATTTAAGTTTTATGCTTCCATATGTTTAATACAAGTGACTTAAATTTTATTTTTGTAAATTTTTACAAATTTACAGGATCATATTAAGGATATTAATATCCTTAATGTAAGGATAGGATAAATTATATAAAGGATAATATTAATGATAAAAGTTCACCATATAATAAAAGGAGATAGTTAAAAGCATTCTAAATCTACCACCCAGAGGCAAATACTATAAACATTTGGATGAACATAATTTCAGGTATTATTTATCTATCTTCTCTCTCTAGCTATAAATCTATAAAATCAGAATCACTAAGAATATTCTTTTATAACTAGGCTTTATTCCCCTAACAGTGAGCCATGAAAAGTTTGCATGTTCAATAAATATACAGAAACATACATATAGATACATATATAGAGAGATACGTATTTTTATTTTAATAATTACTAGATATATAGAGAGATACATATATGTAGGCATATGTATGTATTCAGAGGCATATATCATAATATTAACAACTGGATAATTTATTATATCAACCATGAAATATCTAATAAATATGTAATATTGTGTATAATACATAGAGTGTAAGTAATAATAATAAAGTATTTCTCTGCCCCCCACACACTTAAACAATAGATTATTTATAATTGCCAAAACTTGGAAACAACCAAAATGTCCTTCAATACATGGATGGACAAACAACTATGGTATGTTAATGCAATGGAATATTATTCGATGATAAAAATAAATGAGCTATTAGGTCACAAAAAAATGTGGAACAACTATAAAGGCATATTGCTAAGTGAAAGAAGCCAATCTGAAAAGGCTACATAGTATATGATTCTAACTATATGACATTCTGGAAAAAGCAAAACTATGGAGACAGTAAAAAGATCAGTGGTTGCCAGGGGTTATGGGGAAGGAGGAGGGATGAATAGGTGGAGCAGAGGGGATTTTTAGGGTAGAGAAACTATTCTGTTCATACACTGTATGACACTGTAATGATGGATACATGACTTTTTACGTTGTCAAAACTTATAGAATGTGAAACACAAAGAGCGAACTCTAATGTAAACTATGAATTCTAGCTAATAATAATGTATCAATGTTGGCTAATCGATTCTAACAAATATCCCACATAATGTAAGATATTAATAATAGGAAAAAAATGGGGGAGGGGTGAAGGGAAGGGGTTTATGGGAAATCTCTGTACTTTCTGCTTAATACTTTATGAACCTAGAGGCTGTTCTAAATAATAAATCTATGAATGAAAAGAATAAAGCGTATCACCAGTATTTTTGAAATTCTCTGGTGTTCACCCAGATTGCAGGCTTAAATTTATCTATTCATGAGCCTGAATCTCGAGTTAATAATTCATCCATTTTCCTTCATGGTTTTGCCAGTATTCTCCAGAATAAAATATTTATTTTTTTCCAGTTTAAAATTTTTCATAAATGTAATCTAATTATATGTATCCATCTAGAATTAGTATTTTTTCTCCACATGTTCCTGAAATCCATTTATGGTGATTAGCTCTTGCTTGTTCATTTTCTCTTCTTAGAGTAAGCCATTAAATCAATAGACCCAATTTAGTTATTCTTCCTACTGGATATTTGGATCTTTTTGTGAATTTTTTCTTTGTTGTTTTCTGCTGTAATGAAGAATGCTCCTATTAATACTCTTAGGAAAGCTTCTTCCTAGTCTGTAAGTTGTCTTTATATTTTCCTAACAGTGTCTTTCAAAGAGCAGACATTTCTAATTTTGGTAAAGTCAGTTTAACAATTTGTTATTTTATGAATCATGCTTTTGTTGTCACATCTAAGAAACCTTTATCCACCCCAAAATGTTAGCAAACTAACTCAGCAACCCAATGACAAATAAAATAGTTAGGAAAAAAATTTGGTTTCCTCTAGGATTGCAAGGTGTTTTTCATGAGAAAATGTATTAAAATAAATTAATCAAATTAAAAATTAAAGTGAAAAATCATATTGGTATCTCAATAGACCCAGTATAACAGCATTTAATACAATTCAATGCAATTATGATAAAGACTGTCAGTAAGCTAGATGCAGAGTTGAATCTCCTTAATCATCAAAGATATCTACCAAGATGCAGAGAAAATGTAATTCAGAAATATTAGAAGTATTCTCTTTAATATCAGAAACAAACAAGGATGCCCCTATGAATACTTATATTCAGCCTTGCACTTGTAGACATTGGCAGCCTCCAAAACAGGATAAATGTCTATATTCTAAAATATTTTAAAAGAAGTAACAAAATTGTCATTATTCACAGCTAATAAGCTTTTATATAGAAAACCCAGAGAGAGAATCAGCAAGAGAATTTAGTAAATCATTGGTTACAAATCCAATATATAAAAATTAAATTCATTTCTACACACAGGAAACAATTATAAATGCTATACTAAAAGTTGTATCTGCAGTAACAAAAACTCCAGTATGTTACCTATGAATAAATCTAATGAGAGTATGCATCATCTATGGAGAAAATGAAAACTTAAGAACATTGTCCTAAGTAAATAAATGGAGAAACATACAATACTTATTGATAGGAAGGCATAGAATTTTCAAGATGTCAGTTGTGCACAACTGGATCTATAGATTTAATGAGATTCTAGTTAAAGTACTAATAGATGTTTTTGGTAGAATTTATCTCTAAAATTTCTATCAGTGAGTAAAGAGCCAAGCAGAGCTATAATATTCCTAAACATGGATGAAACTCAAAATAATTATTCTGAGTAAAAGAAGCCTTAAAAGAAAAAAGAGAACAGTACTATATGATTCCATTTATATAAAATTCTAGAAAATGTAGCCAAATTTATTGACAGAAAGCAGATCTCTATTGCCTGGTTAACAAGAAAAATGTGGAAAATGGCAGGAGGGAAGGATTACAAAGTGGCATGAGGACATTCTAAAGGATAATAGATAATAGATAGGTTTTTTATCCTAATTGTGGTGATGTTTTCATGGCTGGATGCCGGTCAAACATATCACTTTTTATACTTTATATATCGATAGTTTATTGTATGTCAATTATACCTCATTAACATTTTAAAAATAAGTAATCACAAATTTTTTTAAAAGTAGATGCCCTTGTTTGTTTGATCTTTTTCTATACAAGATAAACAGCCATGGAAGTATGCAAGCAATGCAAAATTTTAGAAAGGCACAGTAAAGCTGCATCCCGCTGTCATCCTCAGAAGTGCAAAATGATGACTAACAGCGCTTTTGTTTGTCAACAAGACCATGAGAAACTAAAAGCAGCTACAGATGCTCAGTGGAGCCAGCCTGGACCATAGCTGGCAGGTGGAATGCATTGACCTGTTGCCTGCAGCTCTGTGTGAATATTTATGGGTCTTGACTGGAATCCATTCTCATTCTTATTTTAGATTTGCATGCCTAGTAACTGAAGGAAAGTTCTAACTTTCTAAGAGACATATCACAGAAACTGTTATTCACTTTGAACCCTCTGCTTATATATTATCCGATCACAGAAACAATTTTACTGTAGGTGCAATATTACAGTGGTCTAAGAAGCATCATATACAATGGGCTTATCATATACCTATATATGTGAAAAGAAGAGGATTGATTAAAAATCAGAATAGGTTGTTGAAATACCTACTTACTAAACCATCAGGATAAGAAAAGACTGAAGGGATGGCTTGCATAATTTAAGGAAAGTGTGTTAAAATTTAATATGCATGGAAATAAGGAGGGATCATCATTGGTTAGATTGTTGAAATATCGTGGGAAGATAGGGAAGAAGCGATAAGAGATGACACAAGAACTTACCAATACATAAATTTCTTTCCTACTCCTATTTTTGTTTCCCTTCCTAATCCTGTAGCACCAGGATCTGGATTGTATTTATAAGTTCCGGATGAAGGATTGGTTTCTGAATATTACCCATGGCACTTCCGCAAAATTTTACTATCCCAGTTCTTAAGCATGTGATGGCATGGGTTGTTTCCCTCACGCGCCTAAGCTGAGATCAGTGATTTCTGCCTCTCTCCCATGTAGGAGATGAGCCAGTCCTACAAATTTGTACTTAATCCAGATTAACCAGATTCATATTGCTGCCCACTCTGTGCATCAGTCCTTTGATGGAACCTGATGGTTCTCCCCACAGGCTGTGGTGAAAATTAACGCTAAATGGCAGGAAGCGGCAGTGACTGCTCTCAGAAAGGAAACCCATAAATAGCCATTCAAAAAAGTAATGCCTCTATTCACTTGGTGCATTTTGAGAGGCTGAAAACAAGATTATTATCTCTTAGCTATATTTGTTAATGCCCGAAAGACTTGGGCTATTTGCTTACAGAAACCCTCATTTGTTTTGAGCCAAAAGTCTAGTGTGGAGATTTAAGCTGATTTAAGTCGCATGCAACCTGGAGTCGCCCATATGCTATGTGTCAATGACACTAACAACACCTTGTGAGGAAACACTGGGAGTAATTCTAATGCTACTTCATCTGTTCAAGGGTAATGGCCTGGGATCATGACAGTAGAAGCACAGGGAATGATTTTATAAGAGATTTATTGTCCCTCTAGCCTATGAGAATTCATAATTGGACAGTGTAATTTTCATAGGTGCTTTCTAACTGCCAAGGTCCACTTATAAACAAAAACCGTATGCACTCAGCAGTGTGATCGTTATTAAACTTGACTAGGATTTTTACCGGTGAGGAGAAATGGGCATTAATTAAAGATTAGACCCAGTGGGAAACCATATTAGTACAACTTTATGGCATGAAACAAGGCATATGTCTACACCCATAAGCGATCTGGAATCCAGAATTAGCTGACATTTACTTTTGATTTAGACCCTAATTCCTGACAACATTTCTTATATGGATAAGGGCTCCTTTGAAAAGGCTGGGATAATGCTATTATATTTAAAACTGACTAATGTTGTAAATGATCTTTTTCTAACTCATAATGGGACTGTTTTTAATCCTGATATTGGTGTAGTTGGTGCAATTAAATTGGATTGATAATACTGATATTGATATCAAATGGAATGGGAGATTGAATTAAAACCTTCACAAAATATTCTTCTTTTGGAAGCTGATTGGAGAGAGTAACTAGCTTTAGTTAATAATTGAATAATTATTAATTAGTTGATCTATTGATAGCATTCCCAAAGTTCTTCAAATTTTGGTAGTGAAAGGAAGTAAAAGAGTTGTCAAGTTTTGCATGATTACAAACAAGTAGGGCTGGAATATTTGGAAATGGACATGTTTCTCTGAAGCAGTATACATTTCATTGAATGATACAAGTAATTATCATTTTTGTTATTGTTCTTTGCTTTTACTGTTTTGTAAGTGGTGCAAAAGTTACAGAAATGTGATGATGAACAGTTTATAATTTTAAAAATGTGAACATGAGTCAGAAGTGGGGAATGTATAAGGTAAAGGAATCCTGCAGCTGGATTGGGGCGGCTCTATGCTCATCTTTGGAGATGCCTGGAATTCTGGTACTGTCCCTAGGCCAAAATTAGGATGAGATGTGCGAACTAGTGATTGATGATGTGCTGTTTAAAGTTCAAAACTGTCCTTCAGACACCAGGGGCTAGCCTTTTTGTCTTATTTTAGGATATATGGAATGATGACTTAGACCTGGTCATACAAGTTTTACAGCCTGGCTTGGCTGTGTGACCAGTTGGGCATGAAAGATCACACTGGAAACTTTTGCTGAGGCTCCCCTGGAGCTAAGATTTCCAAGGCATATCTTGGTGTTTTGCAACCTGAAGATGAAACACCTCCTGTGCTCCCAAGAAAGGCCCCTGTGGGGCTGAGCCTGAAAATTTCTAATTCCAGTGCTGCCTGCGCTCACTTTCTCCTCTTCTCCTCTATCCTTTTGTCTTTATTAAGAGCCTGATGTGACTCAATGGGCACTAAAAAGTCTGTGATTATCCCCAACCGGTGTAAGTGACACATTTCAGTACAATTTTATCTCTATGAAATTTGCTTTTGTACTACATACAGTTACATCTATCAACAGTTTTATGGTTTCAGATTTTGCTAATATTAGTAATAGCTAATATTTAGTTGAATGCTTATTATGTGTCAGACACTGTTCTAGATACTTTTTGAAATATTAATTCATTGCTCCTCAAAACAACATTGCATACAGGTTAAAAAAAAAAGAGAAAACTGAAGGGCTGAAATCCTAGGAGTAGATTCTTCCAGGTCTCTCTTATTAAGATACCAACCAAAGCAGCTGGGTCTGAGGGTCTGCGTAATTCCCTTCCATTCTTTGCTGCCTAATATGGTATCATGGTATCAGGCTTAGAAAGCTTTTTCTCAACCCCAAATTATAAAAATATTTGCATATATTTTTTCTCCTGTCCTCATTTCTTTCATACTCAATTATTTGCAGTTTCTTAAACATTTAATAGTTTCTTATTTTGTTCGTTTTTCTCTTTACACAGAAGACCTTTTTCTGTGCCAAAGCCCCCTTTTATTTAATTCTGCTTGTTAGTTATGACTCTCCCCACCACAGCAGTCCAAGCTCAGTGCCCCTATGAAATGTCCCTGTGACAAACTCTGAACTCAGGTGCTATAAGGACTCTTAATGCTAGATTTTAACCTTTTTTTCCTGATGTGCATATATTTTCCTAATGTGTATTTTAACCTCAAAATGGAAGCTTCTGAGATCAGAATTATGCCTTAATTTTTGCATCTGCAGGGCTCAACGCAGTTTCTGAGACATAGTAGTTGTTAACGAAATACGTGTTAGCTAAGCGTGCCAAGGTTTATATTTTTGTTTAAAACAATTCTGTCCGTTTGACAAGTTTTTACCATTTGCCTTTATTATTTGGTCATTTACTTTCCCCTGCTTTCTATTCAATCAAATACCACTGGTTTACTTAGGTTTTTCTTTATGGGGATTGCAACCACTGAACCATCAACATTCACTTTACTTTTTTTGGTTGAAACAAATGGAGTGTGCAATAATATATAAAAATGATTATCTTAAGACACTAAGCAAAACATAAATTGATATTTGTAGCAGAACATAAATCGATATTTATATATGTTAAAGTTATAATTTTCTAAGAGGAAAAAAACAGATACTACAGGTCCTACTTTGGGGGAAATGCTGAGTTTCCTGTTCTGTTCTAAACTCTCAAATCTCTTTCAGCTCATTCCAAGAATATGTACCATGAATTTCCTAAAGAATATTGTCAATTATTTCTTCTTTAAAAAGGTGAAATGAGAATCTCAGTGAATATAATTAGGTTCATTTATTAGGTATGCTTGAGTTAGAATGCTAGGTCTTGAATTAATGAGTTGGAGACAACTTTGGACTGGTTTTAATCAATCAGGAAACTAAAGCAATTCTGATCTTGTTTAAGAGTCAATAAGTCAGTGAGATTTCAGACCTGCATCTTATGTAACATCCTTGCAGTAGATTGCAGTTCTTAGCTTACAACATTCATTCTGTTTGGATACGACCCAATCCTACCCACTTATAATGGAAGCCACAGATTGGCCAAGAGAGCACAGCCAAGTCATATCCAAGGGGAGCCATTAGCATCACACTTGTCACCATTCTCATGTGGGTCAATATGAATAAATACTTCAGTTAGAAGAGTTTCCTGCCCTACTTCAGGTGAGAGAATAGTGCCATCTCTTATTCTTTGTATTCATAGGAGACCCCTTTGCTTTTTATTTCTACTTATTTATTTTTTAATCTTGATTTTTTTTCTTATTAAGTATTTAACTATTGTAGGGACCATCCTTAGCAATTGGTAACTTCATGTTAAAAATATTTCTCACTTTTTATAATCTCTTTCACTCTCCTTTCCGAAGACTCAGTGTCTATCCTGAAATCAATGAGGCTTCTCTGGACATACACATGGGGATTTCTCTAAGCTGTGTCAGGATGCCTGCTGTCTCTTATGGGAGGGAGACAGCCACATCTTTAAATATCCCTGTTCATGGGATCTAGCAGCATTGGAGCTACTTCCCTCAGTAAATACAGGATCCCATGACACAGCTTAACTATCACCTGCAAAACTTCCATTTTAACGTTGGGCTTCTTTTCTCCTATGATCCAAGTGCTTTTGTCCTTAAATCCCTTCTCCTGAAATATTTCTAAAGTGTGGAACTTTGCTGGTTTCACCTTTACTCTCACTTCCACCCATCTGTCAGTGAACCACTCTCTCAAGAGCAGTTCCTCTCTCTGCCAGAGGTCCGGGTCTTTGACTCTTGGTCTCTCTCTGCAACTCATCCAGCCAGGCTGTCCCCTGGTACCATTATCAAAACAATGTGGTCATGCTCATATCAAGATCCTCAGGGGCAACAAACAAAATCTGCCCTGTAAGCCAGTTCCCATTATTATTCCCCTTTCTGTGCTCCTCTGGCCTCACACGGCAGGAACATATTTTCCTGGAACGGCTTGAGATGCTCCTTGGGCTCATTCATTTCTAGATGGAGGAATTCTAAGAAGGTGTAGTGGCCTTTTTTCTCTGATCTGGTTATCACTCTTAAGTGCCCTCACAGGATATCTAAAAGTGTGAGTCTAGGGAAAATGCCATTACCTAGGAAAGAGCACAGCTTCAGACTAGCTGAGAATTGAATTTAATTGTTCCAATATATTTCTCTGTGACTTAACCAGCCTTTGGCCTCATACACAGGAGGGGAGCCTTAATATTTCATTGCATTTCGAATGCAAGATGTGAACACAAAGGAAGCGTCACTAAAATTCCCACAGCAATTCAGAAGTTAATGACTTGTAATAAGGTCTGGAGCCACCAATTCCCTGTTCCACAAGCCAGGCTGTGATCTATGGGGTCCTTTATGAAGTACATCTAGGATGTCAGGGGGTCACAGTAGGAGCAAGGAAGATTCACCCTGATGAAATCTCATTCCCTGAAGTCTTTGTCACAATTCCAAAAAGAGAGTCCTGGAAAACTTGCTCTCCAATCTAGAGATTGGAATGAAATAAACTCAGTTCCCCTGTGATAGGAATGCATGTAAGTTTATTCATGCTTGCTTTGTCTTTTCTTTCCCACAACAGCAGGCTTTTGTAAAGATTTTCTGCATCCAGGAACTGTGCTAAGCCCTCTACAGGCAAGGTTCTAAAGGACTCCGCCAATACCCTATGGACTGACATTGTTAACACTTCTGTTTTAAAGATGAGGAAAATGATGCTTATAGAGGTAGTGTCTCCATTTTTTCAAATTCTTATTTAGAGTTCAAAATTATCATCATCAAGAAGTTAGAAGTAGACTTTATAATAAATTTTTTTCCCATTAGGGCACTTCAAAGTGCTACATTCGATGAGAAAAATAATATATGTGCTTGTGTACGTATGTATATATGTGTGTGTGTGTGTGTGTATATATATATGTCGTTATAATAGCATTCAGAATCATAAAGTAAGTTTCAGTTTGTGCTTACCCTTTTTTAGCTCCTGTCCTAGCAAATATAACTGGCTTCCAGTGAACAGACTTAAAAAGGATTTTGTAGGGGCTTACCTGGTGGTGCAGTGGTTGAGAGTCTGCCTGCCGATGCAGGGAACACGGGTTCGTGCCCCGGTCCAGGAGGATCCCACATGCCGCAGAGTGGCTGGGCCTGTGCGTCCAGGGCCTGTGCTCCGCAACAGGAGAGGCCACAACGGTGAGAGGCAAAAAAAAAAAAAAAAAAAAAAAGGATTTTGTAAAATTTTACTAAACTTTCCTAGGAAGGTATGGGAACAATTCTTTGCTTCAGTAATGATAATAATTTAGGCAAAGAGGAAGGCAAGAGGCCCAGATTTATTGCCTACTCATGACTCTGGAATTTAATCACTGTTAATCCTGAAAGCTACCATATTTCCTGCTCCCTGTCCATGCCCATCAGCTAGGAGAACCATTTGCCAAATCTTAGGGAGATTCAGCCCATGAGTGTCATCACCTCTGTTAGATGTGGCTGCATGGACCCAGCAGAAAATGCCACAGAGTGAAGTAAAAAGATTATGATTCTATTCTACTTACTGAAGTGTTCCACAGTGAGAAGTCCAGTGACTTAGAAACCCAGCCATCTCCTTGTTCCTTTGTTCAATTTTGTTTGTCTGTTTCATAGACTGGCTTACATCACAACATGGACTCCCATATACTGGGAAAGACCTGGGCTTGGCTGGCTTACATCACAACATGGACTCCCATATACTGGGAAAGACCTGGGCTCTCCTCCTACCCTGAAGTGCCACTGAGGCCAAAATTTCCAGTCTAACTTACTAAGATAACTAGTTAGGTTTTTGTTACCCTTGAAAAGTAGTCCTTATTTCAAATGCTGCCATATTTTCTCTTAAATTTAGTGAGATTTATTTTCCTATTTCTTCTTCATTCACACAATCTAAAATATTTCCTCATCTTGATTTAATTCAGTTGAAATTCAGAATTCTATAGACAGAAAATGTGGACCAAGTATCTGGCATCATTTAATGTGAGAAATGTATCCATTTGCTTAGATTTATTCTTAACATAAACTGTATTTTCTTAAAGCTAAAAATTTGGATAAATACCCAATTTGGAATCAGTTGATGAAATAATAGAAAGTAAAATTATGCTGCAAATTTTCACTTTAATAAAAGTATGAAGGAGCAAATCCAGATTTCTTTACTTCCTGGGATCAGTTCATTTTTCCAAATCAGTCCTCTTAATCACCAATTGCTTATTCTTGATGATAATGGGAAGGGAACATATAAAGTACATAACCCCATAAAAGATTGTCATTCTCTATGAACATGAAATAAAATTACATTATGATTCACTTTTATCTGATTCTTTATATTTAGACCATCCCACTAATGGTTTTCACACAGAATCAATCAAAGAGCTAATAGGCATCCTAGCAACTATGTGAAGACATACTTTAGTCTAAATAACAGATTTTTATAAAAGTTTTGAAAGTTGCTCCTAGCTTGTTCTTTACAGAAACTTACACAAATATGTTAAAAGCAGACACCCAAAAAAGGGAAGACTGCCATTCAGCAAAAGTTCGAGGCAGGTTTGTGCGATTCTAGGCCAAAGAAATTTTTAAGAGGGAATGATTAACGGGTCAAGGGTGTGGCATTAAAGAGCAGGTCTCAACTATATTTAAATACAAAGTGAAGAATAAGCAACAGTAACAACTGCCTGGTCTCCTCACCCCACCGCCATTCCCTCCATCATCTGCTGAGTCCTTTACAGGTTCCACAATTTACAGGTTCTTCTGCTTTGGGTTAAATCATTCCTGCTCCTCCCTGCACTTCTGCCAGACAATAGGCCAGGGCAACCAGGCAACCAGATCCCCCTCTCTCAGGGATCATTGTCTTGTGCTGCCTTGTGTCTATTATCTGAAAACTGTTTTCATGTATTTTATCTAGTTTTACAATTGTTTCAGGCAGGAGGAGAAATCTAGTCTCTATTACTCCATCATGAATGAAAGCAGAAGTTCTGTTTATTTTCCATCTTAGGAAAAAAAGAAGCAAGAGAAAATTAAAATTTACATCTGTGTTTTATATTCATACTGAAAGTGGCAGTTTCATTTAGTCCTTCTGTCACATGCTGTATCAGGGGTTATCTTGAGATAAAAATGTTTCTTAATGCAGGGGGTTGGTAGTGGCCTTATTTCCTTTTCAGAGTATTGAAATTAATATAACATTTCTGATTAAGAATATCAGGAGTTTCTGTTTTCTAGTTTTAACTACCATGAATGGCCTTGTATTTGAAAATATTCACCAAAACAAACCATATATTTAAGATCATTAAGGACAAGGGAATAATAAAAAAAAGTCTTTTGTTGTCATGTCTACTCTAAGTATGAACTCTTCATCAGCCTCATTATGAGGCAAAAACCTCGATGACCTAATAGAATATGAGAAGTTACAAAAAAAAATAAATTATTGAGTGTTCTGAAATACAAAATTGCACATATTATTGTGAAAAATAAATTGGATTGTGAATGGATTCTGTGTTTGAGATATTTGCTAATAATACAATGAAAACTTCATGATTAGCAAGATATTTAAAGAGTACAACAAAAAGACCAATAAAACAGAACAAGAGCCCAGAAGCAAACCCATACACAGAGGGTCATTTGATCTATGACACAGGTTACAATGCGGTGCTGTTGGGTAAAGAGTATCTTTTAAATAAGTGGTACTAGATTAATTAGATTTCTACATGGAAAAGACCAAATCAAATCTCTATTACACAAAATACAACAATCAGTTCCAGCTGTATTATACAGCTAATATTGAAATAAAATAATAAAGCTTTTAGGATAAAGCATAAGAGAGTACCTTCAAGACCTTGATGCAGGCAAATATTTCTTCCAAAAGCTACAAAGTTAAAGAAGAGTTAAAAGAAGAGTCAACTACTTTCCTGAAAGAAGATTATTTTCTATATATGTTTGACAAAGGACTTACATAAAACATAGAAAATCTCCTATAAATCAAAAAGGCAAAGTATCAACCCAGTAGAAAAACAGACTAAAAACTCAAATAGCATTTCACAGATGAGGATATCCGAAAGCCAATAAACATATAAAATGGTGCTCAAACTGATTAGTCATCAGAGAAAGGCAAATTAAAGTCACACATATAAGAGTGTCTAAAATGAAAAAGGCAGAAAATACCAAATTAATAAGAATGAAAAGCATCTGAAAACTAATTTCCTGATAGCATCGGTGCAAATTGGTACTAATAGTTTGGAAAATTGCTCATCATTACCTACTAAATCTGAATATTTGCATACTCTGTTATCTATAAATTTCACTCTTTCGTATTCACACACACACAAAATTTTAGTGTTTATAGATACTTTTTATCTCGAGATAACCCCTGATATAGCATGTGATAGAAAGACCAAATGATACTGCCAA
Organism: Phocoena phocoena; assembly: GCF_963924675.1. Classification (NCBI taxonomy): domain Eukaryota; kingdom Metazoa; phylum Chordata; class Mammalia; order Artiodactyla; family Phocoenidae; genus Phocoena; species Phocoena phocoena. Next base: position 17,929,754 of record NC_089239.1, on the reverse strand, counting down.
TTTCAATATGAATATAGATGTAAATTTTAATTTTCTCTTGTTTCTCTTTTTCCTAAGATGGAAAATAAATAGAACTGCTGCTTCCAGTCATGATGGTGGAACATACCAAAACACATATACAGTAATCTTTATAGCAACATTATTTATATTAACCCCAAATGAAAAAAAAAACCGTAAAAGTCAATTTAAAGAAAATTGTACAACAATTCAAATGATTTCATTCATTTAAAATTTGGTGTTCAAAATAGCAGAGGGAATCTTTCCATAGGTGAAGCATTAGAGATCCTTCATGGGTACAACCAAGAAAAATAACTATCAAGCAGGGGCATCTGAGCTGAAGTTGAAAAATGTTATATGACAATGTGTGCTTGAAACAAAATGTTTTAAGAGAAACATATAATATTTTTAAATATTATAAATGTATTAGAATAGAAATGTGTAAGAAATAAAACTTTGTTTTTAACTTATATTGTGGTTAGTTAGAAATAGTTGTTTGCATGAAAAGATGAGAAAATGAAAAGGCAAAATTAATGGTACATTTTCTCTGACATGGATTTCAAAACTAAAAATCTGACCCCTAACACCTGTGGATTATATCCTACATTGAGTCTGATCATACGTAAACAGGGAGTGAATAGAAAAGGGGCCAGGCAACAGCAATATGTCCAAATTTCTAGAGAAGAGCTAGATGGAAATGAGAAGTTTGGTACTTCAAGTGTTCTTGTTTCTTGAGCAAACTGCCTGCTGTTAGTTCTGTTTTGAGTCAGAAAATAAAACAGCCTGGAGATGGAACAGTTTACATGGAACCGTGGAACAAACTAAATTATTAGACTCCAGTGCTAATCTTTCCATCTAATATATTTGCTGTGATTCTTGCTAATAGAGAAATGGTCTGAGACCAGGGTCCCCCTCAACCTTGCCTCTTTTTTTCCATCTTCTGTACATGGGATGAGGAAGATTTGAGTGGGGAAGTTGTATAAAAATGAGAATCAGGAGATACAAATCAGTAGTGAAGCTAAAAGGAGGAGTTCTAAAGATGAATTTGGAGAAAAATGACCCAGAGGCATTTGATCCACTTAAAATACATCTATTTGTATGTGTATAAAAATACCTGAAATACAGACAAAGTTCATTGCGATAGTATATTCTTAGTAGTTTTGTGGATAATTTAAATTCACTTGATTATAACTTCTCTATTTTCCAAATTTTCATAAATGAAGAAAACAAGAAAGGTTACAAATGTTATTTTCTTTTCTCATCCATTCATTGTATATGAAACCATAAAGACTTGGAGTGAGTATTAATATATACTTTCTTCACAGTAAGGCGAGTCAAGACAATTGTCTTGGGAATAAAATCTTGGTGTAGATATAGATATCTTACACACTTTGTATGATTTAGCATAAAATTTTTATTTATTTTTTCATATTCTTTTCCATTATGGTTTATTACAGAATACTGAATATGGTTCCCTGTGCTATATAGTAGGACCTTGTTGTTTATCCATTCTATATGTAATAATTTGCATCTACTAACCCCAAACTCCCAATCCAACCCTCCCTCGTCCCCACCTTGGCAACCACAAGTCTGTTCTCTATGTCTGTGAGTATTTCATAGATAAGTTCGTTTGTGTCATTTCACATATAAGTGATATCATGTGGTATTTGTCTTTCTGACTTACTTCACTTAGTATGATAATGTCTGGGTGCAAAAATAAATTTTTTATTGATTTTAATTTTTAAATTGTCACATTAAAGTGCAGTTATGGTGTTTTAGGAATATTGAACCATAATAAGCTACAAATAAGCCAAAAGGTCAAGTATTTTACTTCCATCCTAAGTTTTTATGTAGACTTGGCCTCATTGTTCAAGTTATTGTTTTTAATATTTATTATTTTATTTATTTATTCATTTTGGTTATGCTGGGTCTTAGTTGTGGCTCTCATGCTCCTTAGTTGCAGCTCATGGGCTCCTTAGTTGTGGCCAGTCGGCTTCTTTAGTTGCAGCACAGGTACTCCTTAGTTGCAGCATGTGTACTCCTTAGTTGCAGCTTGTGGGATCCTTAGTTGCAGCTCACCGGCTCCTTTAGTTGTGGCACATGAGCTCCTTAGTTGTGGCAGGTGGGCTCCGTAGTTGCGGCTTGCAGGCTACTTAGTTGTGTTTCACAAGCTCCTTAGTTGTGGCACATGAACTCTTGGTTGTGGCATGCATGTGGGATCTAGTTCCCTGACCAGGGATCAAACCCAGGCCCCCTGCATTGGGAGCACGAGTCTTAACCACTGCACAACCAGGAAAGTCCCTGTTGACGTTATTTTGAGATTAAAGATCCATCCCAGTACATATACATATATATTTGCATAAAGCTATATGTTAATATGCATAAACACTCTAATATGGTGACTAATTCTGCATAAAGTTAAAAACTTTAAAAATTTTCATTTAGTGATTCTTATTCATGATGTGGTAATGCTCATTCTTCATCAAGGTGGAAACTTTCTTATTTATACCTTGCAGTTGCCATATAAGAGTTCATAAATTTAATATGTCAATTTTGTCTGTACTAACATTTTAAGATACAGTTTCCTAATTGGTTACAATGTATTGCTGTCATGTTTCTAGAGTGACACTTAACCCCAAACAGTTATAGCCAATTACAGTAAAACCTATTGAGGCACATCTTGCAATCTTCAATAAAGAAGGGGGATAATGAGGGAAGAAGACACTCCGTGTTCTTCTCAGAAATTGTCCTTCCACCTGGATTATCATTCAGTGGAGGAAGAAAAATTAATTTAGCTCCTTGCTGCCTAAGTGACTACCGAAGATTGAGTACAATTATTTTTTGATCCATTCATTCAAACATTTGTCATTAACATTTACTCTGGATTGTTCATAAAGAAAGGTGAAAGATTAAAAAGATATGGGCAGTATAGCTGATAGTCTACTGTTTACCTTGAGACAAAGGACTTCCCTAGCTCAGCAAGTGAAGAGCCAGTTGACACAGGCCAGATAAAAGTGCACGGAGGATTTGAAACAGTGGGAGAGGAGGGTACAGCAGGAGTTGTCTGGTGAGGAAAGATTTAAACTTGATAAATAGCTTGTGATCATTCTCATTCATTCTTTAGTTTCAGCTTCACCTCAGGAAGAGGAATAAAATGTGCACATACAGGGAGCAACTTAATGCCATTTACTTTATTTTAGCTGCCCTCCCCCACTCCCCATGCCCAAGGTAAACGTGATGCAAACGCTCATGTGCAAGCAGTTTTTTGTTTGTGTTTGTTTTAGTTTTAGGTTTTGGCTGATCCTAGGAAGAGACCTGGAAAGAGAAAAAAGGAAGGAGTTAAAACAGTACAAGGATATTTTATCAGGTTGACCAGTATTATAGCTATGTCTGTGAGACTCAAGCCCAGACCTGAAGAGACTTAAATAATGTGTCTCAGAGTAGTCTACCTGAAGAAAGGTAGAAGACCATTTAACCACCAGTTTCTGTCCTTGTTAGTCAAGGCTAACCTTACTTCCTTAAAGAACCCTCCAAGGTTCCAGCTAATCCTTGTATCAGAGTGACATCATCAGCAAAACTCTGGGATAGAAAGCAAGAGGTACCTGGTAAGGGCTTTCGGCAAATCTGGAGGGGCGTCCAGTTTGTGGATAAGGCCCACTGTGAGCTGGATGCTTCAGTAGCAGCCAGAGCAAAAATTGTGGCCCAGACTGTGCACTGGTGCAGAGGTATCTAATGAAAATTTCAAATATTGTACAATAAAGCATTACTTTTAAGAGCATACCTCTCTAGTAAAGGGAAACCTAATAGAATATTATTTGAACTTAATATGTACTTAGTATGATTTTGTCAATGTGCACATTAGGGTGGAGGAAGAAAGGGAACAAGCCCTACTTCCACCTCATAGTTTTCCAAAAATGTGCCTTATTATTTTCCAGAAAGATTTCTAGACGAATTTAAATGTCCCAACTGGGGTTTAGAATGTTGAGTAAATCAGATGTTGCCACATGTCTTTGTTTCTCTTTAAATTCAGACAACATAATGTGCCATACACATTTAGAAATTGTAATAAATTTCAAAACAGAAATGCTAAACCAGTTATAATAAAGAAGCCTCAGATCTAGTCTATTCAAATTTATTTTCAAATTTTAATAGGAGTATAAGGAATGTGCAGTGAACCAGAGACTCAGATTACAGAAATGCTAAAAAGAGCTTTACAATTCTATGACATAAAAGCAGGCTGGGGACAAAGCAATCTCATAAGCTAGGGAATTAAAACTCACTTGTCTTTTAACCTATGTGCACACATCTGCAAAATGCAGAGCAAATGCTATAGTGGTACCATGGGAAATTGTCAATATTGATATTGCTTATAGATAAAGGGAACTCACAATGTGAAAACAGCCTCAGCAAATCAACTTAACTATGTCAAAGAATTCCAATTAAATCATTTTTGAGAACTGCTCCATTTGAATATTTACCATGCCTTTGATTAAACGTGTCATTAAATCTATATCAGTTTAATTTAATTATAAATTGTTTGATTTTAAAAATGATAAGTTTGTATCTAGTTTCTTGATCACACTGTTTCAGATCACAACTTATAAAATGGCACCATCTTGCGAGGAAGTGTTCAGTGAATCAGAGCAATGTGTTTAGATTGTTTTTTTCTGTCATTATGTCTGATATTTTAGAAGGAAATTGTCTACAAATAACATTTTTCTTCATGTAGACTGTCATTATCATATCTTAATTCTGTTATGTTTTCACAATATGTGCAAACTGTCAATTGGATAAAACACCATTTCACCATCTTATAAAAACACCCACTTAGGAATATAGACAGTGCTCACTTTGAATGGTAGTGTGGGACAGTGAAAGGACTGTGCCAGTTGAAAATGTTTTCAGCAAATTTAGTTAATGAGAAAAGACACAAGAGTTCCATTAACTTTATGCTTTATTTATTTTTTTTAAATTCTGAATGTCAGCTATAATACTTGTTAACATGTTTGGAACTATTTCTTTATGAATTTTTTTTATTATTTTTACCCTCCCCTTCACCCATTTCTACCACCACCCACCTCTGGCAACCACCAATCTGTTTGATGTATCTACATGCTTGCTTCTTTTGTTTTTTGTTTTTAATAGATTCCGTATGTAAGAGACCACAGTATTTTTCTTTGTCTGACTTACTTCACTCAGCATAATGACTTTGAAGTCCAGCCATGTTGTCATAAATGGTAAGATTTCATTCTTTTCATGGCTATATAACATTATATTCTCTATATATACCACATATTCTTTATCTATTCATACGTTAATGGACACTTAAGTTGCTTCCATGTCTTGAAAATTGTAAATAATGCTGCAGTTAAAGCGGAGGTGCATATATCTTTTAAACTTAGTATTTTTGTTTTCTTTGGATAAAAACCCAGAAGTGGAATTGCTGGATGATATGGAAGTTCTCTTTTTAATTTTTTTAAGAACTTCCATTTTGTTTTCCATAGTGGCTCCACCAATTTACATTCCCGCTAACAGTGCACAAGGGTTCCCTTTTCTCCACATCCTCACCAACACTTGTTATTTCTTGTCTTTTTGATAATAGCCATTCTAACAGGTGTGAGGTGATATCATACTGTGGTTTTGCATTTCCCTGGTTATAAACAATTGGCATCTTTTCATGTACCTGTTGGCCATCTGTACATCTTCTTTGGAAAAATGTCTATCCAAATCACCTGCCCATTTTTTCATCAGATTGTTTTTTGCTGTTGAGTTGTATGAGTTCTTCATATATTTTTGGTTATTAGCCCCTTATCAGATTTATGATTTGAAAATACTTTCACTATTCGGTAGGTTGCCTTTTAATTTTGCTGATGGTTTCCTTTGCTGTGCGGAAGCTTTTTTACTTTGTTGTAATCCCAACTCATTTATTTTTGCTCTTATTACTTTTGCTTTTGAGGTTAGATTTAAAAAATCATCTCAAAGACCTATGTCTAGGAGATTACTGCCTATGTTTTCTTCTAGAAGTTTTATGGTTTCAGGCCTCATGTTTAAATCTTTAATCCATTTTGAGTTAATTTTTGTGTATGGTTTAAGAAAGTAGTCCAGTTTCATTCTTTTGTATGTAGCTGTAACTGTAGTACAGTTTTTCCAACACCATTTATTAAAAAGACTGTCCTTTCCCCATTGTATATTCTTAGCTCCTTTGTGGTAAATTAATTGACCATATATGTGTGAGTTTATTTCTGGGCTCTCTATTCTGTGGCATTGATCTATGTGTCTTTTTAATGCCAATACCATACTGTTTTGATTACTATAATTTTGAAGTATAGTTTGAAATCAGGGCGCATGTTGCCTCCAGCTTTGTTCTCCTTTCTCAAGACTGCTTTGGCTATGTGGGCCCTTTTGTGGTTCCACACAAACTTTAGTATTATTGTTCTATTTCTGTGAAAAATGTCATTGCAATTTTTATAAGGATTGGATTGAATCTGTAGATTGCTTTGGGTAGTATGGACATTCTAACAATATTGATTATTCCAATCCATGAGCATACAGTATCTTTCCATGTGTTTATTTCATCTTTAATTTTTTTCATTACCATCTTATAGTTTTCAATGTATAGGTCTTTTACCTCCCTGATTAAATTTATCCCAAGGTATTTTATTCTTTTTGATGCAGTTGAAATGGGATTGTTTTCTTAACTTCCTTTTCTAATAGTTTGCTATTAGTGTATAGAAATACAACAGTGTTTTGTGTATTGATTCTGTATCCTGTAATTTTACTGAATTTGTTTATTATTTCTAATCATTTTTTGATGGAGTCTTTATAATATCATGTCATCTGCAAACAGTAGTAGTTTTTTTTTTTAACTATTTTATATTGGAGTATAGCCGATTAACAATGTTGTGATGGTTTCAGGTGCACAGCAAAGAAACTCAGGCATACATATACATGTATCCATTCTCCCCAAAACAGTAGTAGTTTTACTTCTTCCTTTTCAATTCAGATGCCTTTTTATTTTCTTGCCTAATTGCTCTAGCTAGGACTTCTAATAATATGTTAAACAAAATTGGTGGGCTTCACTGGTGGCACAGTGGTTGAGAATCCACCTGCCAATGCAGGGGACATGGGTTGGAGCCCTGGTCTGGGAAGATCTCACATGCCGCAGAGCAACTAAGCCTGTGAACCACAACTACTGAGCCTGCACCCTAGAGCCCGCGTGCCACAACTACTGAAGCCCATGAGCCTAGAGCCTGTGCTCTGCAACAAGAGAAGCCACCACGATGAGAAGCCTGTGCACTGCAATGAAGAGTAGTCCCTGCTCACCGCAACTAGAGAAAAGCCCGCACACAGCAACGAAGCCCAGTGCAGCCAAAAATAAATAAATAAATACATTTAAAAAAACAAAAGTGGTGAGAGTAGGCATCTTTGCCTTGTTTACTGGACATTTACCAGTTGGTTAAAGCTGGATAACTTTCCTTACATGGAGCAAAGAGAAGTCTTGGAGCTGGGTTAGGTAACTTGTGCTGAGCAGGCAATTGCCAATTGGTTGACATAGGACCTCCTTTTCTGCGACAGCTGAGCATAGAAACTTAGTTAAATTTTGGTTTGCTAATGTGGGTCTTAGCATGAGTGACTTCATCTTGTCCCAATCTGGTTACTTTAACAATGATAATTAGAAATCATATCAGAATCATTCAAAGTGAAGATGACCCATTCAAAGACACTAGTAGGTTAAAAGTTAAAGGATAGACAACAATATTCCATGTCAATACACACAGACACACACACATGCACACATGCACATGGACACTGGATATAATAATATCAAAAAAGTAAATTTTAAGAAATAGTAACAGGCTTAAGAGAAATTGTTCATAATAATATGGTCAATTCAGGACATAAAAAACATAAATATGTAAAATCTAAAAAAAGATACAAAATAGATGAAGCAAAATCTCTTATATCTGGAAGAAGAAATAGATAAATCTATAAGCATAGAGATTTGAACATCACTTTCTCAATAATTCAAAAAAAATTGAAAATTGGTAGGAACATTTGAACAACAGACCTAGCTGACATTTATAGAATAATTCACCAAACAACAGGAGAATACATATTCTTTTAAAATGCACACAGATTATATACCCAGATAGATGATACTTGAGACCATAAAACAAGTCTCAATAAATTTATAATTACTGAAACCATAAAAATATGTTCTCTGAGAGCAGTAGAATAAAGAAACAAACAAAAAAGAATGTCACTCATATTCCCAACACTTGGAAATTAAACAGCATGCTGTTGCATAACTCATGGGTCAAAGAGAATATTAATGGAAAATTAGGAAATATTTGGAACTGGATAAAAATGGAAATACTACCATCAACAATTTGTAGGATGCAGCTAGACCACATCATTAGAAATAAATTTGTAGCAGTCAACATTGTATTAAAAAAGAAGGGCAAACTTAACCTAAAAAACAGGAAAGAAAAGACTAGAAATTAGTAAAATTGAAAACAGAAAAGCAGTAGAGAAAAATCAGTCAAACTGAAAGTTTTTTCTTTGAGAAGGTGAATAAAAGAATAATCCTCTCACCAAACTAATCAGTATAAAAATGGAAAACACATTAAAAAGATGGGTGAAGAGGGTTAAAGATACAAACTTCCACTTATAAAATAAATGTCATGGGGATGTAATGTACAGTATGATTAACAACACTGTATTGCATATTTGAAAGTTGCTAAGAAAGTAGATCTCAAAAGTACTCATTACAAGAAAAAAAGATTGTAACTGTATGGGGATGCATGTTAATTAGACTTATGTGATGATAATTTTGAAATATATAGAAGTACTGAATCACTATGTTGTATACCTGAAACTAATATACTGTTATATGTCAATTATACCTCAATTTTTTTAAAAAGTCACTGGATATCTAAAGAAAAGTACTTAATCCTAGTAACTTCGTCAATCTTCCTTACCAAAAAAAAACCAAAAAGGGAAAACACAAATTATCAATATCTATCATGATATCTAGCAGTCAAGGTCTAAAGACTTTAAAAAATAAGTGGGAAATAATATGAATATCTTTAAGACAATATATTTGAAAACTTAGAAAGAATAACTAAATATCATAAATGACACAAACTAACAAGCTTCACAGTAGAGAAAATAGATAACCTGAAAAGCCCTATAACTTTTTAAAAAAAAACTGAATATAGTTGATGTACAATATTATATGTTACAGGTAAACAATATAGTGATTCACAATTTTTAAAAGTTATACCCCATTTATAGTTATTATAAAATATTGGCTATATTCTCTATGTTGTACAACATATCCTTATAGCTTATTTTATACCTAATAGTTTGTACCTCTTAATACCCTACCCCTACATTGCCCCTCCCCACTTTCCTCTCCCCAGTGGTAACCAATAGTTTGTTCTATCTGTGAGTCTGCTTCTTTTTTGTTATCTTCACTTGTTTGCTGTATTTCATAGATTCCCCATATGTGATAAACAGTATTTGTCTCTCTGTGTCTATGACTTATTTCACTTAGCCTGTAATATTTATTCTCAAATCAAATAATTTTAATAAGCATAATTGTTGCTTTTATTACGTGATCAGGTGGATTCTCAATATTGGCTCACTGAAAGTCTGTCCATCCCACCCTTCTTCTAGATGAAGATATTGAAAGTAAAAAAACAAACAAAAAACTATATTTCACATTTTTCAGATTCCCTTGCAGATTGAGCCTGAGTAAAAATTATCCAATAAGAATAACTCTTTTGCAAATTAGAAAGTACAATAGATAGAGCCCATCTTCCTGGTGTCCTTGCCTTTTGCTTCTGAGAAGCAAATACATGGGGCTGTACAACTCTCCTGCAGCAAAGTTATGGAGAATGGTATTCATTATTCAGCTCTTTGGATGAGAAGCAGTTGAAGAGGCAGAGTCCTGGGTCCTCTTCTTTGGGCCCAGATCCCTCCTTTGGATACCTCAGAGGTAGTAGGTACCCTGAGAGTTCACTCCTAAATTGTCTGGGAGACATTCCAAGAGCCCCAGCCTAGATTTGGCCCCTTCAAACCTTTCAACAATTTTGTAGACATCTTATTCCCTGAATTAAATACCTTTCTGCTTAAAACTCCTAAATACTTTAAAGATCATTAGGTCTCTCTTTTGGTGCACTGAACTCCTGAGTGAAGTTCAAAATATTTAAAAATGAATAAATTAATAGAAATTCTTTATAAGCAGGGGTTAGCAAACTTTCTCATATAGGGTCAAATAATAAATAATTTAGGCTTTGTGGGATATGCACTCGCTGTCACAAATGCCTAATTCTGAAGTTGTAGCAAAAGCAGCCATAGACAATATGTAAACAAATGGACATGACTGCATTCCAATAAAACTTTATTTATAAAAACAGACCATAGTTTACTATAAGGATAACTCAGGTTTTAATAAGTATTTGATTCAAATGTCTTGAAAAACAAGTATATTTTTTAAATGACATTATTAAATTCCATGACTCAAAATAGATGCACATACATTTCAACAATTTTTCTTTTGTTTTAGTAAATAACAGAAGAATATGATTTGAGTTCTTGTGATTCATGAATAAAATGTCATTCTTTTTTGCAGAATCTGTGACTATCATGAAACTGATTCCATTCTAAAGATGTCAAAACATTTCTGAGAGTTCTATTAAATTCATTTTGTTTGGAATTTTATAAACTATTCTTAATTACGTTTTGTGAAATTCTCTAAAATTAAGGTGTTTTATTTTCTTTGAAAAGAGCCAAAGTTATTAATCTAACAAACAAATTATCATACTAAGAAATAGTATTTTCAATAATAATTTAAGTATGTTATGTTTCATGCATGTTATGTCATGTTATTTTTGGTATCATGTCATTTTCTTTATAATGTGTAATTTGATATTGAATAATCTTTACGATCTTAAGATTCCATCATGCCTTTCTGCTTGAACTTGCACTTTTCATTGCCTTAGCCCCAAAGTGACTCATATTACTCTGTTCGTATTTTTTCAGCCATAGCAGTCACATGACCCCACAAGTGGGCTGGAAAGTTTGATCTCCCAAACACCCAGGAAGGAAAGGAGAACTCACTGTTGATGAGTCCTAGCATGCCTTCCACGTGCCCCTTCTAGATTCTAAACCCAAGCACAATGAGTGTTTTATTGTTTTATTTATTCCACCTACATGTCTGTCAAAGCAGCTAACTCATAACAGATCCTCAATAAACATTTTTTTGAAATATTGACAATGTCAAAGAAATTGACATCCACAAAAAATTACAGAAAGTATATATTTCACGGGTCCAAAAATGGACACAAAAATTAAAATATAACGATGTCACAAGAACTATTATAACAATGCCGATTGTAACTGGTATTAGAATAATCCCAATGAATACTCATGATTATCTGCTCCGTGAGAGCACAGCTATATAAACTTATTCAATTTTCACCATGAAATATGAGATAACGTTCTCCTTCATCCTGTTTTAGAGATGAGGAAGACTGGCACAGTGAGGTTAAATAACTTGCCCCAAATCACGTAGCTAAATAGAGTAGATCTGGAATTTGAAGCCAGGTAGTTTGGCTCTAGAATGTGTGACTTTTTTCCCATGTTGTCAAAATGCTAGAATTCATGAGCAAATCAACCATGATGGTATACATAACAAGAACCTTTCCAACCATTTTAAGGTTTAAATGGTTCATTTAAATTGCTGAATTTTCAAGGACAAAAATAATTCAGGAGAGAAGTAAAAAGATATAGAAAATATAACAATCCATCTTGTTGACATAGAAGTGTACTCAGGTGAATGTACTGGGTAAAATAGCATGCCAATATTAAAAATGAGTTATCAGAGATGAAAGAAATTTGCTAGTCAGTTAGTCTTTCCTAAGAGATTGCTGTTTTAAGAAAATTATTGTAATATTAATGAAGAAGATTCAATGTTGGTTTTACATTTTCCAATTCTAACTTTTTAATTTACTGTATACAATGTAACAATGTACTCACAGAGGACATACCAGATGCCAAGCACTGTTATACGTGCTTTACAACTATGAACTTATTCAATTCTAATAGATCTTTTTGAAAATCAGCTTACAGATGAAAGACTGAGATAAAATAACATGCCTGATGTCACAGTTAGCAAGTACCAGAAGCAGGATTCAAAATCTTGGCAGCCATTCTTTTTTTTATATATTTATTTATTTGCAGTACGCGGGCCTCTCACTGTTGTGGACTCTCCCGTTGCGGAGCACAGGCTCCGGACGCGCAGGCTCAGTGGCCATGGCTCATGGGTCCAGCCGCTCTGCGGCATGTGGGATCTTCCCGGACTGGGGCATGAACCCATGTCCCCTGCATCGGCAGGCGAACTCTCAACCACTGCGCCACCAGGGAAGCCCTTGAGTAGCTTTTTACTAGATGATTTATATTCTATCTTTGAAGACCTCATCTTGCTTGTTTTTTCCTATGTTGTATGAATATAGCAAGTGATTTGGATGCAAAGAGTTTATTTTGAGACATAATAATCTCAGTAACCAATTTTCTAACAATTCTCCTTAATCTGCTTCAGCTAAGTAGGTATTTTGAAATGTAAGAAATACAGTGTTTGGGGTATAGGTTTTGGAGACAGGCTGGAATATTTGATATGCCACTGTCTCCCACAGTAAAAACAAAATGAAATGAACAAATAAACAAAATCTCTTCCATCTGATGTAAAAGCAACCAGGGAAGACTATTCCCTTTGGCTAAATCAGTGCAATGTGAAGTCTGTGTAAACTTGTTGTAAGCATTATGACAGATGGGAAAGAACTCATTTAAATTTTAAAAACCTTTTGCCTTGCAAAGGAATTTTCTTAAGATAATTTGTATTCATATCTAAATAGTAGGAGCCTGAAGATTAAGCATTGCAATTGCCATTTATATTACAGAGAAAAATGCAATCTTGAGCAGGTTATATGAATTCCATTTCTTCATTTTTCTGAATCATCCTCTTCTTTGAACTATTATTTGGAAGATGGTGTTGCTTTTTGTCTTTTATGGGGTTTCTTCACTTTGGTTGATGATAAAAAGTTGCCATTTCCTTTCATCCTCATCATGTTCATTGTTCTCCTTAGTTGGGTGCTTTTTGGATGTTCTTGTCCTGCAGAGAGCTGCAGGACTCCCTCAGATCTGTTCAGCCATCAGAGCCCAATTAACAACGTTCTAACTATTCTTTTCATCTTAGATATGGGTAAATTAAGGTGTTTACCTCTAAGTAGCTAAGGATTGAGTGCATATTTTTAAGTGGGTCTTTACTAAAGATCACAAAGCCTATCTCCATATTACATATCTAATGAAGAGAAATAGAATATGACCAATTTTTATGTAAGAATTCACTTATTCATACTGCCCATGATTCAGTAGAGACAGCATTCCATTTATAAAGTTACCATTGAAATCACGTAAACTATTAAACTTTGAACTCTTAACAACTGAATTGGGGAAAAGAAAAAAGTCCTAGACAATGGTGATTAGCCAGAGAAGAATATGTATTCTTGAGACCATCTGGTTTCTCTACATTGGCTTCTATTTGGTTATCATCATCATTGTAGTAGTAAGAACTCTGGCTAATGTAAGCAGCAAAAAAAAGGACTTAAAGACTCTCTGGTCCCTCTGGTCCAATTAGTGGGAAGATTGGAGAGCCCAGCTTGAGAAGTAAAGTGGGCTAAGCACGCAGGCCCAAAGCCACCTTCAGTTAAGGATGTTACTCATAGCATCACCCACACGGGATCCTTGATAAGAAACTTTTCTCTGGACTCTCATTCCCACCATTGCTATGAATTGTTTCCCGCCTATCCTAAAGTCTTTGTCTTATTTTCTCAACACTCAGAATTCAGGCAGGATTGAGTCACTGGCCTGGCCTCCAGTTTTCAAGGAGCAGGAAGAGAAGCCTTCTTGAACTTGCAGCCTTGTGGACCCTGGCTCCCCAGAAGATATATACTCACAGTGGGGGATTTACTAGCAACCAAAAGTGGTTCTAATGCTCTTTAGCCAACCTCTTTGGACCCATTTCAGTCATCATTATATTCACAGGTAGTACAGTATTGCAAAGAATGATCAGTTAACAAACAATTTGGGTTCAAACAGTCATTTACCATCCTGATAGTTTTGGCTAAGGAAGTTATCTTCTCTGAGCCTTTGTTTTCTCAGTTTTAAACTGGGATAATACTATTCTGTCTAGAATGTAAGGTCATTGTAAGGAATGATATGAGATAACCTGTGTAATATTTCTTTCGATTTTTGTCCATTCAAAAAAAGTATTAAGGGCCTACCAGGTGTGAGACCGAAAAAAAAAAAAGTAACAATATGTGTCCTAAAGAATATATTATTGTGGGAATTCCCTGGCAGGCCAGAGCTTAGGACTCCACACTTCCACTGCAGGGGCATGGGTTCAATCCCTGGTCAGGAAACTAAGATCCCACATATCATGCAGCACAGCCAAAAAATAATAAAACAAAATAAAATAAAAAGTTAATCAACATTAAAAAGAAAGGATTATTGTAAGGTATTTTAATTAACATTTTAATTAAAAATATATTGAGAATATGCATGTTCTTATTCTGTTTGAAAAATGGGACAAATAGGTGAAAAGTCAAACAACACTATGATAAATAAGAAATTTAAGAGAACAGAAAATTAATGTAGGATGTTCCTCCACCACCAGCGCCTCTTCTGAGACGTATTTCTTATCCTAATGCAACCATTTTTTTTGTGAGAGAGCTGGCATTCTTATAAAACCCCACCTCTAGGGGAAAATGAATGGTCAAATGTAACCAATCAGAACCCATTCCTGAAGCCTTTGAAGTTGGAACCATTTATAAAATATGTGCCTTGGTCAGAAAAAATCTTGTGTATAATACATCAGTGTTGAATAAGGGATTCAGTGTATCTGTTAACTGGTGCTGGGGAAAGCACTGAAAGCAGGAAAGGCAAATCCACATCCTAAACAAGTGTTTATTCCAGTGAGGATTAAACATTCTTCCCTGGAAGAAGCCAGATTAGGTTTTAGCATTAGCCTCTGCTGTTGAAATATTGGAAACTCATTTGCAGTATCCAGATCATCCTTGAGAGGAAGCCCACGTTGTTCAGCTCAGGAGCCACTTTCATCTCTTTTGCAATATGACTTATACATGTACTAACTGCGGAGGGGTGGGGGGAAACTGGCTGGCTTTCACCAGAGAAAGTCATTTTGTCAGTCAGATTATTCGGTCTCCGCAGTGGGTGCCCTCTAGTGGACATTTACACCGGAAATGAGTGTTTTCACACTCTTGCCCCTTCTGAAAGTTTCATTCATATATCATTTCCCCAGAATCACAGCTTTGCGACATTAATATTTGATTGTGCCCTGATCTCAAGAGTTTTCCTAGTGATGCAGGAAAGCTTTTGGATGACTATCCTGATAGGCAGGGGAAGTTTCATTAGCTGCTATTTGACCCTTTCCACCATAAGAGGTTTTGCCCAATAGATCAAGGAACCAGTGTGCATTCGTCCAATTGTTAAATATATCTATTCTCAATACACATTTATGACTGGAGAAATAACCATAGGATGGGTCTGTAGTCCCTTAGGATCCACTGTGGAATGGACTTGGGCCAAGAACGGCATGAGCTCTGAGTCTCTATTTAATAGACACCAGTAAATCGCCTTGGTTTATTGCCTTAGGAACCTCTGGAGAGGGCATCAAGGGAGATTTACGATATAGTTTTTGTTAATAAACGGAATCGTGTTCTCCCCAAATTCATACATTGAAGTCCTAACCCCGAGTACCTGAGAATGTGGCTGTATTTGGAAATAGGGCCTTGAAAGTGGTGATTAAGGTAAAATGAGGCCTTAATCCAATATGACTGGTGTCCTTATAAGAGAAACTCGAATGATAGACACCAGGGGGATGTGAGCATCAAGGGACAACCACGTAAAGGAGAAGCAAAAGGGCAGCCATGTGCAAGCCGGGGAGAGAGGCCTCAGGGGAAACCAGACCTGCTGACACTCTGATCTTGGACCTCAGCCTCCAGAGCTGTGAAAAATAAACTTCTGTTGTTTGAGCCACCCTGTCTATCTAACGTGGTGTTTTATTATGGCAGCTCAAACAAACAAACAGTCCTGGGTTAGTTTTCTACTGCTGCAATAACATATTAACAAATTTAGTGGCTAAAAAGAATACAAGTTTCTTTTCTTACAGTCCTCTAGGTTCGATGTCCAAAATGAATCTCACTGGGCTAAAATTAAGTTGTCATCAGGGCTGCATTACTTTCTCAGCACTTTAGGGGAACATCTATGTTCTTGCCTTTTACAGCCTCTAGAGGGCACTCACAGGCTTTAGCCTGTGGCCTTTTTCCTCCATCATCAAAACTGGAAACTTTTTCCTCTGACCCTCTTCTTCTGCCTCCCTCTCCTACTTTTATGGATCCTGGTTATTACCTTGGACCCACTCAGATAATTCCAGAATAATTTCCCTAAGTCAGCTGATTAGCAACCTTAAATCCACGTACAAACTTAATTCCCCTTTGCCTTGTAACATAACATTCTTCTGGGAATTAGGATGTGGATAGCTTTCTGGGGGAGGACATTATTCTGCCAACCCTAAGTCCTATCACCAGCCATTGGTTATTCTTAAAAGGTAGTGGATATTTTAGCCATCACGGTTCTGGAAATGGGTATGATATTGAAATCTCCACAGTAACAAGAGGTTTCTGCCTAACAGAAATTTTCTGCTTATACAGGTCAAGTAGCCCTTAAGAGGCCACCAACATTCCCAGGTAATAAGTATTTATTTCATTTCTAGACAATTAACATGAAGAACCAACTCTCCTTCCTTTCACAAATCTCCTGCTGGGCTGCCATTTGCCAGACCTCATCAGAAGCCAGAGATCAAGAGAGCTATGTGTTTCAGCCCAAAAAGTCAAGCTCTTGGGGAAAATAGAAGGGTAGAGAAAGGTGGAGAGTGGATCTGGAGTAGTAAATGAGAAAAATTTAAGCCCACCATCTCTCACCATCAAATCCATTATCAAGTCCCATTAAATTCACCTTTTAATATCTTTCTCCACTTCTCCCCTTTACCACTGACACCACCCAAGTCCAAGCTGCCATCAACTTTCCCAGACACCATTGCAGTAATTTCCTAACTAGTCGACTTGCGCTCAACCACACTGCCCACATCCAATTTGTTCTCCACGTGACATTCAGTCAACTTTTAAAACCCAAATATGGCTCATTTATCCCACTTCAAAATCATTAATGTCTTTCCACTGCTGTTTTTTTAATTTATTTTTTTTGGCTGCGTTGGGTCTTCGTTGCTGCGTGCGGGCTTTCTCTAGTTGCGACGAGCAGGGGCTACTCCTCGATGTGGTGCGTGGGCTTCTTATTGCGCTGGCTTCTCTTGTTGCAGAGCATGGGCTCTAGGGCATGCGGGCTTCAGTAGTTGTGGCACGTGGGCTCAGTAGTTTTGGCTCACGGACACTAGAGTGCAGGCTCAGTAGTTGTGGGACGTGGACTCAGTAGTTGTGGCTTGTGGGCTCTAGAATGCAGGCTCAGTAGTTGTGGTACACGGGCTTAGTTGCTCCGCGGCATGTGGGATCTTCCCGGACCAGGGCTCGAACCCGTGTCCCCTGCGTTGGCAGGCAGATTCTTAGCCACTACACCACCAGGGAAGTCCCTCCACTGCTCTTAAGATAAAGAAAAACTCCTCAGTTCATGGCCACCTACCCAACGCTCAGCCTTAGCTGGAACCTTGCTTGCCACTTTTTCCGTTTTTACCCCGGCCATGTTGGCCTTGCTCTGGTCTTTGACACTCTTCATGTTCCTGTCTTTTTCAGGCATTTGGATGACTGTTTTTTGCACCCAAGGCAGTCTTTCCCCCTTTTCAGCAATTCAGTATCCACTCCCTCTTTGGATGGTAAGTGTCCTTTTCTGAGTTGTCAGACTACATAGACATCCACTATTGCTTTTTGCCTCACTACACTTTTACTATCTTTCCTGTGCCCCACGGGAGATGCCAGGAACTACATTGCTCAGAATCACCTTCCCCATACGATTCCTGGTTAGAGTCGGCTAAGGAGTAGTGTTTTCAAGAGATCTGGAAGTCAAAGAGAGAGCCCTTTATTCTCTGAAAGCTAATGGAGGCAGATCAAACAGCAAAAGACAGATCTGAGCTTTGGAAGCACTCCTGGAAATCATCAGCCATAGCTTCTGAAGATATGGGAGAAAATGGAGATGTAGAGATGAGTAATTATGTGTGTTCATGAAAACTAAGGATCCAAGTGGCATAGTGGAAAAAACATCATAGGATATAGATTCTAGTTCATGCTCTGTCACTGGCCAGGGGTCCCTAGATAAATTTTTTGAAGAGTCTTTAAGTTCTCTCATTTTAAAATGAAGAATTTTTTTGCTGTGAGTAGGAAAGAATATGGCACATGTGAAGTTGCTATAAAATGAGTGATACTCAGTTTGCTGCCATTCTCTTAGCTGTGGTAGAAAGTTCTGTTCTCTTTTGAGCCCCTAGCCTGACATCTCATAATGATTCCAGGAGACTTCTGGATAAGAATTTGCTTAAGGAGGGAATTCCCTGGTGGTCCAGTGGTTAGGACTCCAGGCTCTCACTGCTGAGGGTCCAGGTTTCATCCCTGGTTACTAAAATTCCACCAGCCGTGAGGTGTGGCAAAAAAAAAAAAAAAAGAGGACGAATTTGCTTAATGAATTTTGCTCAAGCTTAAATTGACACTTTTACCACATTTAAGCTTATTTAAACTACATGGATCTGTCCCTCTGAAGCCAAACTTCCCTAAATTCAGGGCATTCATGTTTTTAAAATATCACTTAAAAATATCACAATCACTTTTTTCTTACCTGGCATTTTTGTGTCTCTTGAGGAAGGGGTGATTTGTTAATGTTGCTTGAGGGAAATTAGTCACTAGTATTTTGTACATACTCTACCCACCCTTACCCCTCACCACTTCCCTAACTATCCAAGGAACCTGTGACTTTTAGGGCCGTCACACACTTTCTTGACTTGCAGCATGTCTTTTGTTGAAAACTGGAGTTGATATGTCAGGTCAGGTATAGGAACTGAGGTGAACAGTATGTTAGTGTGAAGTTTTATGGGAACCTCACTAGGAGTTGGGCTGTGTTTAATATTTGCTGGAGCTGGAGCTGTCGGAGGCTAAAATTTCCTCCAGTGTCTGTTTCTGTCTCCTCTGTAGTTTGGGGGTTTCCCTACAAACTTCCCTTAAAAAAGAACTTTTTGCAGGTCTTTCCGCTGCAATCCACTCTTATCCTACTGGAGCCCAAGAGGTGGTAAGGTATGGGGGAGGGGAAGTGTTCTATAACTGATTAAATCCCAGTCTTTCACGGGACATTTAAAAATGCTTACTTTCCCCTCCCTCTGCCAGAGGCGCCAATTGAGCTTTTGAGTTTTCTTGGCTCTTCGCTGTAAGAAGCTGGTGGGGTTCCTGGGGATAGAGCCCAGGAAGTTTGGGGTCCTCCCTGAGACTGCAGCCTCAGGAGTCCCTCACTCTCACACTGGCCCTCACTCCGCCTCCAGCAATTGGTGCAAATTACAATTTAAGTGTTCTCGCTGGTTTAGGATTCTAGCGGCTCTGCTCCAAGTAAGCGGAACTCAGCTGTGAGTTTGCACTGTTCCTGCATTCTCTCTACCAGGCATGTTATCTCCTGGGGGCAGGTAGTGTTCTGTGGTGCCCATGGGCAAGGCAAGGTCATTTTGACCATCTTTTGGTAGAAAGTAGATCCCTCCCTGTTTGGAGCACCAAGAAGTATCCATGGAATATAAATTAAACACCTTCCCCCAAAAGAATCGATCTAAAAATTAGCTCATTCGTGTAATGTTGTGTGTTTTTTATTATACGTGTCCTACTGGAACTTGAAGTGATTAAATAAATGAGATTAAAAGTGTAAAACTCTGACAGGGGTAGAAGATGAAGGTCATTCCTTTGATTCTATGCCTGAGACCCCTTTCCTCTATTATACTCTTGGGGAAATAAGTAACTTTTTAGGTGCTCGAAAGAGATCGATAGATAATGCTAGCATCACTATAGACAGAGCTGAAGTGAGTAGTATGGGATTACTACTTTTACTTAGTAGGAATCCTTTCCTCCTGTGTTTTGTGTTTGAAGCTAGAGATAAGGGATATAGGGAAAAGGATTAAGAAAAACAAATCACTTAAACATGGAGTCTTCCCTCAAGGTTATATAGTATGAAAGAGATCATGAGAATTAGTGGAAGATAATGAGATTAATAGAAGATAAATAATAATGAGAATGTTATAGAAGGCAGACATATCTTATTAAAAGGAAAAGATCAGTCTGCCATACATTATGTACCCTGTTACATTAACTCCATTTCTTTTTCATTTTACTTCTCTTTTTCTTTTGTGAAGTCCTAGATGGGAAGAGGAATGAGTTATCTGACAAATTTAGATTTTGCAAACTTGTGCACTGAGGAGAGTACTATTGAAATACATTGTTAAGAAAGATTTCCAACATACAAATGTGTCATTTCCTTTTTCATGTGCCCTGCTGAAATATTATGTGATAAAGGTTTTAGGTTTCAATTGTTAAGAGAGGGAAGTGGATAAATCAGTGCTGCGTCTTTAGGACACGGTAAAAGAAGTTTACTTATGCTTTTCCCAAATTGCTTCTGTTGAGTGTATGTGTCTACTCTGTGTGTTTGTGTGTGTCTAAACGTATGTGTGTATGTGATATGTGAGAGATATATACATATGGGATCAATAATTTGTGGTAGAATTTTTTTATCCTATCCCTAATTATTTGATTTGATTGTTTCAGTGATAGATATTTCTGCTAGATTTTCTGTGGGTGAAAAATGTATATGTGTGCTGAACTAGCAAGAGATTTTTGGCATATAATTTTGTATATTTTATTACAAATTATTGACTTTATTCAAAATATGACTGAATATATTTTTTTTTTTTTTTTTTTTTTTTTTTTTTTTTGCGTTACGCGGGCCTCTCAATGTTGTGGCCTCTCCCATTGCGGAGCACAGGCTCCGGACGCGCAGGCTCAGCGGCCATGGCTCACGGGCCCAGCCGCTCCGCGGCATGTGGGATCCTCCCGGACCGGGGCACGAACCCGTGTCCCCTGCATCGGCAGGCGGACTCTCAACCACTGCGCCACCAGGGAAGCCCTGAATATATTTTAATTAGTCTCATCTTCTTAGTTTTTACATGATACTTTTGACTTTGTACTTCATATTGTCTTTACTGCTCATATAGCAAATCTTGGTTGGGCATCTGTTATGTGCACTCCCCTGAACTAGATACAGGGAAAGGACACGAAAAATAAAATATAGTCTCTGTCTTCAAGAAGATCATGACCTAAGGCAAATTGGCATAATATAATTTGAGCACTGTAAGAGGTGCGAAAGTGCTCTATATAACTGCTGTGGGGGTACAGGAGGGCCAAACCTACTTCAAGAGGAGAAAGAAAACTCTTCATGGAGGTGTTAGAATTTAAGTTCACCTTGAAGAATGATTAAGATTTACACGACATAAAAGATGGGGGTTAGGCGTCTCATTGGCAATGTGAGAATAGTGATAGAAAAGTCATAAAAGTGAGATTATAAATGTTTTACACAGGGTTTAGGAGCCGTTGTTCTGGTAGTACACTGCCGACCTTCAGGCCCTAGCTCCCCCTCTCCCTAGCTGTGTTACGTTAACTAGGTACTTCAATGTTTTAGCTCTTGGTTTCCCAACCTGTAAAATAGAGAAGATACCTCATGGTGCTGAAGTGAGGATAAAATAAGAAAAGTTCATGTTAAAAAAAAAAAATTGGTGTTTTAAAATAATGGTGGTTCTCTGTGTACTAGACAATTTACAAAAGTTATTTTTAATTCTCATAGTCTTTAAATTGATATTATAACCATATAAATGGTTATATATAGATAGTCATGTATATATATATACTGCAATCAAATAAATTAAAATATTTGCCAAAGATCACATAGCAAGGAAAGGACACAGCCAACATTCAAATCTAGATCTCACATTAAAGAACTGATGCTCTTTCTCCTTCACTACAGAGGATGAATATGGGTAGCATCAGGGACAACATGGATGCTTCCAGGCCTTACCTTAATCCCTCTTATGGATGTGTTCTGTAAGTGTAGAGCTACTGGTTTCACAAACATATTAATTTTATGTTCACTTCATTTGGGTTTTTAACTGTTCATAAAATCAGAGCTTTTGTTTTTAAATAATAAGATTACAAAGTTATTATTTACCCCAAATCTTAACAGTGAAATTAACACTGAGAGTTTGAAGATAAATTCAAATAAGACATAGTCTTAGAAAAAAAGAATGTGCATTAAATTATATTACGTAAAGAAAGGTTCTTTTCATATCTGTGTAAAGAAAGATACCCTGGGGAATGTATGAGCAATTGATATGAATAAACAAAAACTCAAGAAGAAAAATAAATAGTAAAAAATTACATGGAAATAGCCTTTCTACACTAAAAGTAAAAAAATGCAAATGAAAGCCACCTTAAGGTATCATTTAACTCTTACTAAAATCTAAATAATTCTAAAATAAACATTGTTACTGAATAGTGGTGAATTTGGTTTAAAACATAAGTGACTGGAATCTTTGTAAATGTGTACGATCTTTTTAAAGAGCAGTCAGACAGTAGATACTAAGAAGTTTGAGATAGTCTTCCTGTCACCTGGTAGTTCAACATATAGTGAATTATCCTAAAGAAACATTTCAAAAGAAGAAAACTAAGTTATAAAAATATTTACAGCATCATCATCTATATTAGTTAAACATGGCCCTCCAAAGAACAGGGAACATTTTTTTAAAAAGAATTATAGGAAAATGGCTGCATAAATAAGATACATATATTTGATGAATTATTATATAGCCCATCATTTTAAATTTGAAAAAATAGTTCAAAGTATAAAGTTATTGATATGATTTTAAGGGAAATGCGTGAGACCAAATGATAATGTACACTATGGTATCAATTTGTAACATGTATACATTCAATGCTTTTCTTCTGTTAGGGTGATGGGATGATAGAAGTTTTGTCCCAACTTATCTTTAATAGTGTTATAATGTTTTTGTAATAAAAACAGGAGAAAAGAAGAGTGTGTTTTCAAACAGAAAAACACTGAAATTCTTTCATTGTTTTTCCTGTTGTAGCTTCTCTAAACTTTTCACCCATTTCATGAAAAGCTGATATTGCAGAGATGTGTTTCACTTCTCATGAGAACATGATTTCAGTAGATTATACAAACTCAAACGATTTCATAATTCTTTATCAGTGCATTGACATTTGTTAGGAATAACTTTATGTGAAGTTACTTTTCTTCTTAACTTTGGAAAAAGCATTTAAAGGCACACTTAGATTATGTGAATTGTTCAGTGGCTGATAACAAAGCCTCATATGTGTATATTCTCTAACATTACTAAAAAATGTATACTGGTGGAGTAAGGAACTGAAGGAATCTGGTAAGTCTCACGAATGTCTTTGAGTCAAAAGTGGGAACCTTGGGGGTGTGATTTTTTGTTTCAGTTTCCTATTTACACACAATTCAGAGAAAAACCTTTTATTTCCCAAAGTCTAGCAGAAGAAGTTTTTATATTTCTGCATTAGTGAAATGCAGACTTTTCTTGAGGCATAACCCCAGGTCTGAAATCCAGTCATCTTGCAAAATATTTTGTCTTTCATTTATTTATGGAATTTCTCCTAGTGATGAACACATGCTAAGTGGCAGGAACTCTCTAGTCATTGAACCAAAGAGATAAAAACTCCTGAGTCATGGATCTAACTTGTGCAAAAAGAGACAGACAATAGACAAGATAAACAAGGGAAATGTATTTCATGTTAGACGGTGGTAAGTTTGGGGCTGGGAATCAAGGCAGGAAGGAGAAGAGGAAGTGAAAGAGGTTGGTTGCCATTTTAAATCTGATGCTGGAGAATGGTCTGTCTGAGCTAGTGAGCTTTTAGTCAGGACCCACGTGAGATGGGAGAGTGTTCACATGTTTTGAGCAGAGGAGTGATATGATCTGACTTACTTTTTTCAGAGGAACATTCTAGAGGCTGTGTGGAAAGTAAAGTGGAGGGAACTGAATGAAGCTGAGAGACCACATAGGGAGCTATTAAAATCGTCCAGGTGAGGAAGATGGTGGGGCTTAAGCCAGGATGGCAGGTGGGGAGGTGACGAGAAGCAGTCGGTTTCTGCCTAGGGTTTGAAATCAGCCCAGCAAGATCTGATGGTAGATTGGATGCGGAGGACGACAGAAAGTGGGTGACAAGGAGACCCCTAGTTTTGGGCCATATTAGAAATCCAGATGGTGGTGTTGTTAGGGAGATGCATATCCAGGTCTGGAGTTAAAAGGAGTGGCCTGGGTGGGAGATGAAGATGGAGAGTCATCAGCCGTATAGATTGTATCTAAAGCAATGAGACCAGTGAGCTCACTGAGGGAGTGAATAAAGATAAAAAGAGGATAAGAACTGAGACCAGGCACACTCCAGTGTCAGTAGTTTGGGAGATGAGAAGAACAAGCAGGAAAAAATAACGCTGTCCTCAATGTACTACCTCAGTACTATCTTCAGCATCTCTTCTCAACAGAAAAGCATGAACATGACTAGATTTCCAGTATACACTCAAGGCATTTCATTTTTATACATTTACTCAGCAGATTTCTCAGCATCTGCTTCTGCCTCTACCATATGAGTAATACAGCTCAAATTCCGTGTGGCAGGTTATGGGTGACCTGCACGTCTTGACATTCTTTTCTTTTTTCCCTGACCCTGACTTCCTTTTCTACCGTAGTGTCAGAGTTTCTTCCTTAGTTTTAGTGCTGCCGTTCTTTCTTTACTAGCCTACTAAATATGTTTGTTTGTATCTGCCATATTTTTTCCCTGAAAAATAATTTCTACTGTTTGATTTTTTTCTCCTAGTCTTTGATAAAGTGCTACATTTTGATGCTTGTTCATCAATTCTTTTGAATTTCCTCCTCCTCCTTAATGCCTCTTGGATTCGCCCCTCAATTGCCTACCCCACTGCTACTATCTAAGATGCCTGGCTGGGTAGATAAAAATGAACTGAAATCTAAAAATTGGGATCGAGTGGAAGGAATGGCTTTGAGGAAGTGAGGAGTTGCTATGCTACCAGATACGGGTCTTTGGGTGAGAGTGATCTAGAATAAAGTCCTGGCCTCTGGTTTGAATGACCATGCTTTTCTAGCACTGCCATATTAATTCTGTATTGCCATACACCTGATTATGTCATGTATGCCTTGCTACACAAAAAAGAGTAAAAAGTAGTAAAAAAAAATGAATGATTATAATAATAAACAGATGATATAAATGGGTGACATGCCAACATTAAAAATCCTGGAAAAAGAAAAGTTAGGTTGATGTGGAAAGTACACCATTGTAGCTAGCTGTATTATTAAAAAAAAAAAATCTGATTCTGAGACATGAGATCTGAGCTGGATATATTGGCCTGGTCAGGACGCAGGTAGTGGTTCTGCCATGTAAATAGATGAGATTCTCAGCGAGTATGGATACTAAGAATAAAAGAAAGAAATAACAGAAAATGCCAGCAATCTTATGACAACGTCATCTATGATAAACTTAATCTATTTTTTAATGGAAAAAAGTATACTGATATTTCATACAGATCATGATTAACCCTTGTTATTCACTGCTCCAGAAAACAAACAAAACTCATGGTGCACCCGGAGTAGCCAAAGGGAAATATTTTTCATTCATCATGCCACTCAACAGATTTTAGTGTTCATCTCCCTTTCAGCCCTCTATACCTCTATAGCCCAGATATTTATTTATTTATTTGTTGGCTGCACCACCCAGCATGTGGGATCTTAGTTCCCCGACCAGGGATCGAACCCTTGCCCTCTGGAGTGGAAGTGTGGAGTCCTAACCACTGGACAGCCAGGGAATTCCCAGATATGGTCATTTAGTCTAATCCACTTGTAGGCATTTATTAGAGGGTTTTCTTTTTCAGTTTTAATAAATCTACCCAAAGAAATCACAGTTTGAAATACAGTAATGTAAAAGATGTATATTATCATCTAAAGCCCATAAAAGATAGATCAAAGTGTAGAGGCCTAAAGAAAAACAAAATTGAGGACTTCCCTGGTGGTGCAGTGGTTAAGAATCCGCCTGCCAATGCAGGGGACACGGGTTCAATCCCTGGTCCAGGAAGATGCCACATGCCGCAGAGCAACTAAGGCCCGCGCAAGCTAGAGCCCGCCCGCCGCAACTACTGAGCCCACATGCTGCAACTACTGGAGCCTGTGCTCCGCAATAAGAGAAGCCACTGCAATGAGAAGCCTGCTTAGTTGCTTAGTTGCTTAGTTGCCCTGCGGCACGTGGGATCTTAGTTCCCCGACCAGGGATTGAACCCACGTCCCCTGCATTGGAAGGCAGATTCTTAACCACTGGGCTGCCAGGGAAGTCCCAAGGATGTTTCCTTTGTATATAGGTGAAAATGGAGTCATAATATCTCAACTATTAGAGCCAAAACCATAGTCAAACACGTGGAGAAGGGGCTGGTAGACTGACAGGAAAAGATTTATAGGTACATAGCAGGGGTGTCTAAATGTATATACTTTGTGAGCCCATCCTTTATAAACTGAGATCAAAGTTTAAAAGCTTTGCCACAGTCCTAACTGCTTTTTTTTTTTTTTTTTTTGGCTGCCTTGGGTCTTCATTGCTGTACTCGGGCTTTCTCTAGTTGCGGCGAGCGGGGGCTACTCTGTTGTGGTGCGTGGGCTTCGCATTGCGGTGGCTTCTCTTGTTGCACAGCGCGGGCTCTAGGCACGCGGGCTTCAGTAGTTGTGGCGCACGGGCTCTAGAGCGCCAGCTCAGTAGTTGTGGCTTGCGGGGTCTAGAGCGCAGGCTCAGTAGTTGTAGCGCACGGGCTTAGCTGCTCCACGGCATGTGGGATCTTCCTGGACCAGGGCTTGAACCCATGTCCCCTGCATTGGCAGGTGGATTCTTAACCACTGCACCACCAGGGAGGTCCCACAATTGCTTTGAACTGTAGTTTTAAAATGCATTTAGCTAAGTTTTATTGTCGTCTCATTTTTTAAAATTGTTTGTTCATTTGTTTTCCATGGCAAGTAAAAAACTGTCATCCAAATCAAATAATAGAGTGAATTAAAAGGGGGGAAATGGCAGGAGAGTCTGGACCTGAATTAATCAATTTAGTTTCCTACAATAGTGAATGTTCCCAGATAATCATTTTTTTAGCTTCACCTCTGCCTAAGAAAAGAAAATGTAGGTTCTATAAATTCCCCCTCTGCCTGCTTCCTCCAGAGTGGCTGAAGCATTTAAAGAACACACCCCTTGGTCAGATCAATAGGATTTACAAAAAACTAAGACCAGGTTACGGAATGATACAGGTACAAACTGCAAAATAAAGAATCTCCTTGGTAATATTTTTAAAAATATATTGACAGGAGTTGAGTCACGTCCTTACTTGTCAGTACCTCTTCCCAAAGTAGGATGAACTTTTGCATATGAATGATTGTCCTTCAGTTTCTGGAGGAGACATGAGTTTGATGTCCTGGAGCTGCCAGTGCACTCAGTTACAACTTCAGCTGTGCTAAATCCATAACTCATCATTAGAGAAAATAAATAATGATCAGAAGATGTTGGCTTTAGGCTAAATTTATCAATCAAATGAACTGAAAAAGTCATACAATTTCTCTTCATGGCAAATGTTCTTAAAATGCAGTCCGCAGGTGGGCAGCAACAGCATCACTAGAAAACTTGTTGGGATTGCAAATTCTTTACCCCTACCCTAAATATCAGAAACCCTGGGGGTGGGGCCCCTCAATGTGTTTTAAAGGAAGCCCTTCAAATGATTCTGATGCACCTTAAAGAGACATAGACATAGACTGGGTCATAAAATATAATAGATTGTGCTTAAAAAGATACAAGCACACATTTGAGATGCTGCCAATGTATATAGTGAAGGAAGCCGGGAAAGAAAAATATGTGAGAAAGAAAAGAAAAAAAGGAAGGGAAGGGAAGAGAAAGGAAAGGGAAGGGAAGCGAAGGGAAGCAAAGGGAAGCAAAGGAAGACAAAGGAAAAGAAAAATGCTGGCTCCTAATCTTGTGACTAGACTTTGTTAAATCTTTCTAAAGGAATAAAGCTGACGCCTTGGCAAAAGAAAACTTGGCTCATGAAGCTCTGATAAAAGATCACAGGAAACATTTGTTCCAAATTTTGCATAACTGTTTGCTCTATCTGGAACCTCTGATAAAAGATCACAGGAAATATTTCCTTCAACTTTTCAGCTACTGTTTGTTCTAAGGGAAATTCTTTTTTTTCTTTTCAACTAAATGGTTGTTTTCTGCCAGTTGGGTTTTTTTTGTTTTTTTTTTTGTTTTGTTTTTTTGGCTAAGAGAGCAAAGTTACCTCTCACTCAAAAAACACACATCTACAATCACAGGTACACATTTGTACATAGAAAGATACATGAGTGGGTTCATGTAAATCTGTCTTTTAATGTTAAAATTAAAACTTATGGGTAAGTATAATATGTTGCTATATAGGGCAGATATGTAAATTTAACTAACTAATTATACTTGTTCCCTTGCTAAAATTGGATTTTAATTATAAATGTCAATTTGAAACTTTTTGCCAAAGAGCCTTAGCAGTTCCATGTGTAATTATCATATTTTTCCACGTGTTTGATAGAAGTATGGAACTGTGGGAGAGCTTTCCCAATCAACAGAAGGACACTGATAGCTGTACAGAATCTGTGAAGTTTGATGCTCACTCAATGACCGCTTTGCTTCCTCCGAGTAAGTAGAATAAGAGTGGGGTGCTCGTGGAGATTGTCCTTAGAGTTAGTGACACTATGTAAAATTATGGTCTTGAGACTTACCCTAAATGTGTATATTCCATCTGCCAGGTTGGATTTCAAATTTAGTCACCTGACAGATGGAATATCCCATCTTGCTTATAGTGTGGTTGCTTCTTCTCTTTTAAAAAAATTTATTTATTTATCTATTTATTTATTCATCCATTTTTGGCTGCGTTGGGTCTTCCTTGTTGCGCATGGGCTTTCTCCAGTTGCGGCGAGCAGGGGCCACTCTTTGATGTGGTGCGCAGGCTTCTCATTGTGGTGGCTTCTCTTGTTGTGGAGCATGGGCTCTAGGCATGCAGGCTTTAGTAGTTGTGGCTCGCAGGCTCAGTAGTTGTGGCCCACAGGCTTAGTTGCTCTGCGGCATGTGGGATCCTCCTAGACCGGGGCTTGAACCCATGTCCCCTGCATTGGCAGGCGGACTCTCAACCACTGTGCCACCAGGGAAGCCCCACTCCTTCTCTTTTTTCCTTCAATTTTCCCCCTTTTCTTTATTGTTTTCTTCTCTTTACTTAATTCTTTTCTCCTTTTTTGTTCAATCCCTCATAGAACGTTATTGAACAATGTCTAAACTTTTGTTTTAATTTAGGAGTTTACAACCTGAAAACAAAATTTCCTTCTTTTTTATTAAACAATAAAAACAATGGCCATAGGAAAGAAATTTGTATTCACTTAATCAGAGAAATATCTTCCTTTGCTAGTAAGTTTCCCCTCTACATTGAGTTATCTTTTCTACAGTTAACATCCCATTATGTGAATTGGTGTTCCATATAAACAAATAATACTAAAATATTACTGTGTTCTGAAATATCCAGAGAATGGGCTTCATTGATCCATTCCAAAGTTTAATCAAAATGTGAGTCATTTTATTTCATTTTTTTCACATTATATTCAAATCATAAGAAGCATCCAAATACAAAACTATTGAGCTGGAATTAGGAGAGACAATTTGCATAATTATTATTCACAATAATGTTTCTCTTATCTCACTTAAAATATGAAAAAATGGTATAATTACATAGTTGCATGAAGAATTTTATTTTCACCCAGAATATATTCCCATGTGAAATAGAAGAATGAAATTTAGGTTTGCACGTATGTTGATATGGTATCAATACTAAAGTTTTCCAGCTAGTGCCCCCAAATGAGACAAGTACAACTTGCAGAGAATAGTAACTTTGTCCTGGATGATTAGTTAATGGATAAGGCAATCAAATGTCCATACTGATGCCTGTATTGGCTTTTTCTGTGACTGTCCCTTTTGCTTTCTACTGAATAAATAAGAACCTATTTTTTTGTTCCCTTTTTATTCCAATAGGTTTGATACTAGCAATATAATTGGAGATTTCAAAAATTTTAAGTAAGAAGAGTAAGTTTTCTAACAGTAGGTTGGGCTTTTGTTTTTCAGATCCTAAAAATGGCCCAACTCTTCAAGAGAAAATGAAGTCTTTCAGAGCTGCACTGATTGCCCTTTATCTCCTTGTGTTTGTAGTTCTTGTACCTATCATCGGAATAGTGGCAGGTACAGTATTCTAGAGTTCTGAAACTCAGCAACTCATCTTGTGAATTAATTATTGCAGGAGGAAAAAGAAGCATTCAGTCTTTTGTATATGGGAGATTTATAAGGGTGACTTCACATCACAAAGTGTTCCTCAGAGTTATTTCGTGAAAAAATAGATTCTGCAAAGTTATTAAGTAAAATAAAATGCTTTTAAATAGTATAGAAAATGCAAGTTTGAGATAAAAATATAGATATGGAAAGGTAAGATGGAAAGAATTAGACCACTTCAAAAATATTACCCCCTGAAGTCCTATATATTTCTAATGGTGCATCATAAATTTCATGGTAAGTATTCTAGTTGCCAATGTGAGGATATAAACATAATCATTTACATTAATGATGCCTAAAATATAAAAATAAGCCAGTTTTTCAAGAAATACACTTCTACTCCTAGTATTGAGAGCAGGAAGTATTCCTGTGAGTCTTCAAACAGAGGAAACCTCGTAAAATAATGGCCTATCCCTCAGTAATATTCAAACAGTTTATATGGCCACATATTTCTTAAGGGTATTATTTAAAACATCTCTGAAAGTAACCTGCTAGCATCCTTTCAAAGAAAAAGAAAAATAGAACACTTTGCTTGGGTTCTACATGATGTTTTTCAGGTACATTTTTTTTTTTTTTTTTGGAGAGTTTGGCTTTAATTGGGGATAAATTTGAGGATTTCTGCAGAGGTGGATGGCTTGCATATAACTCAAGTAAATATGTAAATATTATTTTCCTCAGGAGCATTTTTGAGGGATTTGATTGGCATTTGAATTTATATGCCTTGTAGCTCTCCTCTTTGTGAGTGGCAAAATGGACATATGCTCGAACAAGAGATAGGCTGGGAGGAAGATGTATTTTTATGTGCGTACTAATCAGACTAATAAGAAGATTCTCCTAATAAAGGCCAAACCTCCACCAAGAGACAACCTGAAGAATGTTCCAAGAGAAAGCCAAAAATTCTACTAAGAAAGAAATGATAATGAAAACAACAATAACTGTAACATTTTTGTAATGCTTCTGAGCATGTACTATGTTCAGGCACTAGGCTATACATTTCCCACAGATTATCTCAATACACCTTACAGTTACCCTTGAGCAGATGTATGCTTACCCTCATCCACAAAAGGAAACTGTTCAACAATGGAGTTGGAGTTCCCACCCATGGCTCCTGACTCCTAACTTCTGTGGTCTGTTATCTCCCAGTGCAATCGGGGTTTTAGAACAAAATATGGTTGGCCAATAAAAAACCAAAACAAAACAGGAAAATATTTTGCATATGTAAAAATCAACTCCTATTTTGAAACAAAAACATTAGCCAACCACAACAAACGGAACCAATCAGCCTGTCAAACCAACCACAGCCATCTAAGTAAAAGAACCTGATATGTTTGTCATTAAACAACTAACTTCCTAATGAACTGAGATTATCTGTGTGCTGTTTATGTATATGCTTATCTGTAGTTTGAAATGCATAACTGAAAGATGTGTCATTGTTAGGGATCATTAGCTATCAGCCAGTTAGAATTTGGTACATTTCATCACTTTTATACAAACCGTGGCCTACAGAGCCAACCTCAGGGAGTGCAGCTTCTTTCTACTAGGCCCAGGCAGAATACGAACTGAAGTCCGGAAAGACTTCAGGGTTCTAACCAAGTTCAAAAATCTCTGGGCTATTAGAAAATACTACCAAGTCAACACATTTTTTCTATGGTTGACAATGATTGATTTGAAGTAGCTTTGTTTCCTAAAGCTGTAGCGTGTACCTATTACGACTGACAAAAAGCTAAAACTGTTCAAATCTTATAAGTTCAGATTAGCACCCAAATTCACCAGAATTTGAAACAGATCTCCCTGTGTCTATCATACTTGAATATAAACACTGACAATCCATTTACAGCTGTAAGTTGTAGGTCAGAATATTTTCCAAAAGAAAAGTAAAATGCAATACATATCTCTACTTGATATCCAAAACTTTCAAATATAGACAAAATGTATCCCTGAAATGATAGAAATTACTCTGTTTTGGCAAATGTAAATCAGTAGATAAAATAAAGTGTTAAACATGAAAACTCTATTTAAAGTGTCTTATACATTGAAAGATATTTCTTAATTATAAAATCTTCTCCATGTGCTACCTTTTCTTCAAGAAGCTACTAGATCACTATCACAGTACAGGGACATAGAATAATGTCTCTGAAGAATAAGATATAATCTAAGATTAATGTATATAAATTGTTACTGATACATTGAAGATCCTTTAGCTCAAAATAATATAAATTTTTGGTAGAAGAAGGTTTTGCCAACATGAAAGAGCAAATGTGATCTGTAAAATCAAATATAACTCTCTCCCTAGGTCTTTGCACAAGCCATAAAATTTGTCTCCTTTCAAATGTAAAATAGAAAAGTCACAAAATGGCATCTCTCTGATGATAATGAAAGAAATGAACATTTGAAAATATGAACTCTGTCATTCTTTACCTAGATTTCTGATACAGTATTAAATTTTTTAAAGAAAGTAAGGATTAAATTAGTTTTCATTCAAGATTTGGGAAAATAAGCAATATTGTGTTTTTAAATCTATAAGCAAAAAATAGCCTTTATTGTCAGTTCATGTTGAACTTCGTATTAAAGAAAAATCCTTGGTTACATGACATTTTGTTAAATCAAGTCTTCCCTTTCTATACTGTGAAGAAGTTTTGCTTTACCCATATGAAATAAAAACTATTTTCAGTGAAAGTAAAAATTATATGGTTGAGTAATTAGATCAATATGTCTGTTAAAGCACATATGTGCATTAATATATGATATTTGTTTTTCTCTTTTGGGATTGACATATATATACTACTATGTATAAAATAGATAACTAATGAGAACCTACTGTATAGCATAGGGAACTCTACCCAGTGCTCTATGGTGACCTAAATGGGAAGGAAATCCAAAAAAGAGGGGATATATGTATACGTATGGCTGATTCACTTTGCTGTACAGCAGAAACTGACACAGCAGTGCAAAGCAACTATACTCCAATAAAAAATAAATAAAGCACAGATACTACCTTTGTCATGGGATACTCAACGTCCTCCCAATTTTTTTATATTACACATTAATTCCCCTTGTTATCAGTATTGGGCATACAGATATTGAATCTGAAATATTAATAATAATTAAAATATTGAAAAGTATCAAATGTGTATTATGTGCCAGGAAAAGATCTAAGCACTTTGCATATATCAGCTCATTTAATTACTTAAACACTGACTAGTAGTATCCCATTTATACAGATAGTGAAATGGAAGCATAAACCAATTAATTTGCTCAAAGGCACAGCTTATAAAGGAAAAAGCAAGAATCACTAGTCCAGGCAGCTCTCCTCCAGAACTTAGATTATTAACTGCTACCTAAAAAAGCAGTAATTATCACAAAAGAAAAATTTTTAAGGGACAAGTTTGAGATAATTTTGCAAATATTGTTAGTTTAGATTTCTTATTGTTAAAGTCAAAATCCATTCCCAGTCATTTTCTATTCCCAGAGTCGCTCAAGCAGTGCTTTATATATAGTAGGTGCTTAATAAATAAATCATAGAATTGATGACTCCATGAATGAGGCTGTCAATCCAAAACTTGCTCCCTACACTTAATTTAATAAATGTGATGAGATCCAAGTAAGAAGTATACTATTTTGTATAATTTATTGATAAATTTAGAAATGTAAAATAATGTACATGCAATATGGTCTCGGTTGTGGATTATATCAAAATGTAGTTACATATTTTATTAATTCAAATAAGCTAATTTTAAAGAGAATGTAACTAGGAAAATATGATATAATGTGTTTTATTTTTAATTGGGATTTAATTGCATATGTAGTTTAATACTTAATATAATCATAGCTACAATGACAGCCATCATCAAACAGCTTCTTTAAGTAAAGGTGGTGAAGACTCTGTAACTAAGATAAGATCTTTCAAGGATAAGGCACCTTAATTTGTGTAGAGTTTTCACACGTGCCATCTGTGTGCTACTTGATTTACATGCCCTATCACATTCATCCTCAGCACCACTGTAAGATAGTTATTACCTTTAGATCACTGGGGAAACCTAATCAAGGAAAAGACAAATAATTTTCTGAGTAATCCAGCTAGTAATGGAGGAATGTAACTAGATTCCAGAACCAGGCAGCTTGTTCCCGTGCAAATATCAAGCTCTTATTTGTGTAACAGGTACCCTGAGCTCAGGGTGGAATATAATGTTTTTCATGTGTAATCTCATTTAAGTCTCAAAAACCTATAAAGCTGATACTATTGCCATATCATTTTATTAAGAAAACTGACAGATCAGATATCACTGTTTATGTAGATATACTTTTAAACAATATTAAGTTACTCTTTATTGCTCAGTAATGGTCAAATATGGAAAATCTTATGCACTCAAATTAATATGGATCAGACTGATATATACATAGCTAAAAGGTATAAACAATATAGATATATAAAGAGAGATGAAAGAAACAATAAAATCTTAACCGCCACTGATTATATAAAATGGTGTTTAACATTTTCTTCATTGTGTATAATTATATATTATTTTTATCTGCAAAAGTAATGTTTATGCTTTTCAGTTTTTGAAACTATAAACATATTTCTCTATACCCTTTCAGAAGGATAATTAGCTTGTTTAAAGAACATACGCCCATTTGGAAATATATATCAGCACTTCCGTATGCCTCCAAATACCATTTAGTAGAATTTTTTTATTCAGTAAATAATTACTTATAAGATTGTTCATCAAAGTGTTCAATATATTAGTAGAAACAGAGGCAAAGTAAAGGTTGGAGTTTTGTTAAATAAATCTGGTAGAATCACACATAGAATACAATGTAGTTATTCCAATTATTTTTGTAAAACAATATTAGATAATATGCAAAAGTCTATGATAGAGTACTAATTAAAAGCTAGTTTCCAGATTGTATATAAAATCTGGCTTTTGTGATGATAATATGATAGTGGGAACAGAAATTTGATAGGCATATACCAAAATGTTAGCACTTAATTCAGGACGGTGAGACTAATGGTAAATTATTTTTCCTTATTCCTTGTCTTTTCTAAATTTTCTGCTATAAATATATGCTTTATAATAAGTAAAGAGGAGTCTTATAAAAACAATATTTTTTAAAGTGAAAAAAACTTCTTTTATCCAGTTTCCTGCTCTACCAACAGTAAATTAGTTCTGTGGAAACTGAAAATGATAACTCTCTGCTAGCTTAGTGACAGGATAAGGAAGATGAGCCAACACTTTGTTCGTACAGTGGATAACACTAATATTTCTACCTTTATTGATACCACGTATTGTTTCTGTCACATTATCATTTGTCTTCATAATAACTAACCTACTCAACATGTTTACTTCAGACACTGTGTTAAGCATTATCTCGTTTCACTCTAACAGCACACCTGAGGACCAGCATACAGTATACTTCATGATCTCTAGAATTTACTCTTACTCTCAGAGCCGTGTGCCATGACCCAGAAGATTCATCTAAGCAGCAGTTCAGAAAGCGTGACTTAACTGTGGGATAAACTCTAATGTAAAGTGGGAAAAGGAGACAGTTTCCCTCTCAGCAGTATGCCTACCTTGGTTCATACTTTGTATATTTAAAATACATACCTGATTTAGGATAGCATGCAGAACGTTAGAATGGGATGAAGTGTTGTGGAATGGAATGGTGGATGCATTGAAGGTTACAGGGCGTGACTCTGTTTATTTTTACTTAAATACGCAGCTCAACTCCTGAAATGGGAAATGAAGAATTGCACAGTTGGTTCAGTTAATGCAAATGATATATCTCCAAGTCTCGCAGGAAAAGGAAATGACAGTGAAGATGCAATGAGATTTCGAGAAGTCGTTATGGAACACATGAGCAACGTGGAGAAGAGAATCCAATATCTTTCAGATAATGAAGCCAATCTCATAGATGCCAAGAATTTCCAAAATTTCAGTGTAACAACCGATCAAAGGTTTAATGACGTTCTTTTCCAGCTAAGTTCCTTACTTTCCTTCATCCAGGGACATGGAAATGTAATAGGTGAAGTCTCCAAGTCATTAATAAGTCTGAACACCACACTGCTTGATTTGCAGCTCAGTATTGCAACACTGAATGCCAAAGTCCAAGAGAATGCATTTAAACAACAAGAGGTAAGAGGTTTGTATTGGAAGGTCATACCTGGGATTGAATCCATCTAGATCCTATCTCCTCAGGTAGTCCACGGAAGAGAAAAGTTACGAACCCTGTTTCAACACCATTCTACTTAACCCTGATTCCTCTTGCAATCTTACCAGAAAGTTTCAAATGGATTTACCCACTGCCTTCTCCAGATTCCCAGCAAAAGGGGAAATTTGTTTGTTTGTTTGTTTTTCATTGAATATAGACTCTCTTAGTGTATTTTAATTTTATAAATACTGTTAGAATGCCTCTTGAGACTCTTGAAACCAATTATAGTTGTTAGATTATCTTAGCCAATTTGGAAAGATAGATACTCTGCATTTGCAAATTTTATACAAAACCCAAACTTTCTTCATCATCAAAGGAATGAAAACCTTATTTACATGGGCGAAGTACAAAATCTAAATTTTAAAATAGTTTGTCACTCCCAAGAAGCATCCATAAGTTTTTATGTGTAAAGGTAACTATAATTAAAGAATTAAAGTTTGAATAATGTGTACAACATCTTATTACCATCACAGGATCAAATACACAAGACAAGAGAGCAAAGCATCTTCCAGACCAGTTGCTAGCAAAAGTTTCTTTTCAAAGGCCCAGGTACAACCCTTAGGCTTTGGGGGCCACATGGTCTCTTTTGCAACTTCTTAACTCTGCCACTGTAGCACAAAAGCAGTCGTAGACAGCACATGGACAGATGAGTGAAAATGTGATCCAAGAAATCTTTCTTTTCAGAAAAAGACTTTGACCCATGAATCATAATTTTCTTACCTTTGCTCTAAACTATTCTGTGGCCAACCCTCTGGGTCACTTTGTTTTGATGAGAAAGAAATTAAGAAGCAAGTTGTTTAGTTCAATATTGAATTATTTTTTGTTGTTGGGTAATTATAATTGTTCCATTCCATGAAAAAATAAGCATATGGATAAAACTTCATTACTCATGTAAAAAAATAATCTTCATACTACTACAATCTTCAGTACTAAAATCTATAAATTTTCCACCATTAGCTCAGCAAGGCTGGCATCTTTGTAGAAGGTTTTACTTGAATAGACCACTTCTTAATTAATGAGGTTGTTTTCTGTATAGATACAGTGTTATGCCATAGTGATTGTTAAAAATGGATGTCCCTTATAGAGAGCAAAGGGAAGCCTCTGAAGTTGTAACATCAGGTGGCAACCAGCTAAATTATTGACTAGAGAATAGACTAAACAGGTTAAGAAAGAACACCCTACATGTTTAGTTTTTGTAAGATGCAATCACTGAGAAGACAGTGACATTGCTATTTAAATATGGAGACTGTTGGTGAACCTCATCCTAACACCAACCTTGATATTCTCTCTCTGATCCTTGTCACATCTTCCAAAATCTGACTGTTAGTGTTTCCCACACGGTTAATAAGTACCCAAGCATATCAGATGCTATTGGAATATCAAGGACTCAAGCTATGGAGGAGTTAGAGAAAATTCTCAAAGAAGCAACTGTCCCCAGGGCTGAGGAACAGAGGAAAGTAAAATGTCAGCTATGGGAGTAGAAACTGATTAAATTGGAAGGAAAGAGGAAGGGAGAAGAAATATTACTTTGTGTGGAAACAGGATCAGAGGAACAGTGAGACAGGGTGTGGAGAAAACGAAGATGGACACGATGAAAAAATAATATATTTGATATTAGTAATATCCCCAACTCATTAGAGATTATAGAATATCTGTGAACCCATGTAAATGAGGAATTGAAACCAAAGTGGAAACCATTTGGAAGGCAGTAGAAGTCCTGAACCTGTTTGAAGTGATACTTAATAGAAATAACCAAACTCTGGTGATCAGTGAGCTATTCGGACAGATTGCACTTACATTTTGGAAGGGGTCACAGTATTACATGTGGAGGTACAAGGGAAAGGAGGAACTTCCAAAGTTAATTATTTTTTCAAAGCTTTCTTTTTTTCTAAGACAGTAGTCATCTGTGGAGATTTGGAATCTAGGTCAGTGCTAGTGTGTGTGCTTACTCACTGAAAACAATATTTGGAATCTCATTCTCGTCGCTTAAAACAACTGTATTCATCTTTGAATCTTTAGCCCAATGCAGGAATAAGTAAATTAAATGAATGCCTCAATCAGTAAATGCTGTTTGAGGAAAAGGCTTATAAGTAATAGCAGCGTAATGTTTAGCAAGGACAGACCAAGCATTAATTTGAAAGAAAAGAGAACACTGACACAAAATCAAAGAGAGATGTGGGATTTATCCTCTCCATTGTACGTACAAAGGACTGTAAGAATGCAAAAATAAATGCCTGTTTCTAGCAGTGCCACTGGTGATAGACTGTGGACCGTGTGTGTAGGTGCTGTATAGCACTTTAAAAAATATATCAAATGCATTTTCTCTCTTCCTAATAAAACTTATTTCAAGTGAAATATGGGTAATGTGAGCACCACATGCAGTTTTCAAAGGAGGGAAAAAAAGGCAGCCGCAGCTTTAGGTATGAAAAACATCGGCGGCTCCCAGGGCTTAGGTAGCAAAATCACCAGCTAGTCCCCTGACTTTTGCTCTGTGGATATCAGGAACTACCTGACAGCTGGAGCAATTTGCAGCCACCTAAATGACATCGAGCATATTTACCATGTTGCTGCACTCTGCAAACATCCATGTTCACTATCCCACCTTTATACCATAGTGTACGGAAAATGCCAAATAGGGAGGGAGGCGGTAGAGGGTAGAGAAATTCTAATCTAGAACAAGGTTTTGGATGGGGAAAGCCATTGGAGCAGTAAAAATGGATGTCTCTCTGCTTGAGTACACTGCTATTGTAGAGGCAGATCTGGTACATGTTCATTTCTTTCCAAAGGTTTTACTTGACTCTCTTGATCCTCTCACTTCAACTTGTCCAGTCCAGTGAAGGGAGGTGAAATTTTCTCTTCATACCTGGATTAATTAACAACCACTGGTTTATTGCTTTGTGCAAATGGGAGATGAGAATCTATCAACAGTTAAACCTAGAAGTCCTTAGAAAAGTATAGAGCATACCATGGAAACAGAGGATGCAATAAAAGAACAGAGAGACAGAAAACATTACCAGGATAGATGAGAAGGTTAGGTACACTGGAAAGAGAAAGCCCAGCACCCAAAGGAAAACCAAGCAAAAGACTTGAAAGGAAAGGCAATAAAGAAAAACATTGTCAAAAACTTTATGACTAGATACTTAATTTGAAAAGCAAATTAAACAAGGTTTTATTATGTTTACTCTTACTCTACAAAGTTAAATATATTGATGAATGCCTAGGATTTGAGTGCAAAAGTAAGCATTCATGTACACTGAGAAAGATTTAAAAAATGGTCCCATATATTTGGAGGGTGGTGTGGCAGTAGTGAACAAAATTTTAATATTTAGTCCCTTTGATCAGATCCACTTCCAGGAAGCTGTCCTATAGAAGTGCTTGTATAAATATGTAGATATATATAAAATGGTGTTCATTTCAGCATTATTTACATGCAGCTCAAAACTCTATCAATAGATATCAAATAAATTATGAAAAATGATGCAATACAATTCCACTAAATTATAGAAAATAAGGCAGTCTCTAAGTATTTTAATAGGTAAATATTCTTATATTATTGAGTGAAAAATAAAAGCATAATCCAGAATGTAGTACAATCTGTCTTGCTCGGTCTCCAGATCTGCACGCACGTATGTAAATGCGCACAAAATATATATGCATTTGAAACCGTAAAATAATAATGAAATCTCAATGCAGAGGCAATAAAAAAGCTGAACATAGGGTATTGTTAATGCTAGTTGAGTTTTTATTGAATCTGAAAAGCTATCCTTAATGTTCATTACCACTGAGAATTATGACATTAAACTTCGTTATTGCTATAAAGCAGTTTAATATACAAATCTATTTAATTTAAGGAACTGTAATTAAGTACAGTGTAAAGAATTTCACTTCAGATAAATTAAAAAACATATGACAAGTTTTTAATTTTATTTTTAGCATTTTGGCATGTATATATTTGGGAATAGAAGCATACCTTAGATATATATTTAACCAATTTTTTTCTGGCAGAGGGTGTGAAAATTCAGCCATTCAGTTAAAAGAGGAATGCTTCAAAACCAAAGAATTACTATTTTAAAATTGTTCTCTAATTTCTATTTTCTTATTCCATAATATTACTGTAATATTTTACATTTTTTAAAAACCTGACTTGTAGAGCTTCTTAAACTTATATATTTGATAATTATGTGTGTAACAAAAATTGCGGACGTTTGCTTATGTTTCACAGGAGATGAGTAAATTAGAGGAGCGTGTGTACAATACATCAGCAGAAATTAAGTCTCTGGAAGAAAAACAAGTGCATTTGGAACAGGAAATAAAAGGAGAAGTGAAACTGTTGAGTAACATCACTAATGATCTCAGGCTGAAGGATTGGGAACATTCTCAGACACTGAAAAATATCACTTTAATTCAAGGTAAAATATCCTCTCATTCTCCAGATGATGATGTACTAAAATGCACTGATATATGCAGAAATTTGATATTGGAAATTCTCTGGTTTTAAAATAGTTTACTACAAATTTTACCACAAAGATCCAGAGGAAGGAGCCTTGAGATCATATCAAGACATGTTAAAATGGCAGTATCTTGGTATCCTTTAAATGGTGATTTTAAAAAAAGCACAAAACAAATGAAATTGCTCTTACGGTTTAATGAATTATTGTTCAGAATTTCTCATATGTACAAATACAAGTTTTCTGTGAGGCACAAAGTTCTCTACCTGTCTGTAAATCAAGCTTGTTAATTCTGTTTTTATAAACTTACAGATTTTTTCTTCTTACCTGATCAATTGTATTATTAATTAGATAGGTCTTTTGAATTCTCCAAAAAAACAATGAGTTTGTCAATTTCTTCTTTAGTTCCTGTGAGTAAAACAAGGTGAATTGAATCTTACTGACTTCTAAATTAGTATATATATCATATATATTTCTATACTAGGTTTTAGTCATTATTTACATTTTAACTTTTTTTTCATATTTTACTTTCAACCTTTGTTATCCTTTGTATTAGACTTGTCTCTTGTAAAGAATAGTTCTTAAAATTTACTATGCAATCTAGCCATCTCTTTTCACCATATTTATTTCTACTGTCATTTTATGCTCCATTTCTGTCCAGTCCCATGTTCCTTTTGCTTTCCTTCCATGTCAACTTTAGGATTATTTGAAATTTTTCTCATTAAACTTTTCTCTCTATCAAGGGCACCAAAAAGATTTTGGAAACCTTATATTTATTTTTATTTTGCTGATAGTCATCCTTAAAGTTTATCTTAAAGTCACAAGTTGATCAGTATCTTCACCTTCATCCTCAAATATACAAGGAACTTAAAATGCTCTGATGACCCTCTTCCCTGGTTTCCTGCTGTCTTTGAGTATAGCTCATTTCTATTTTATGTATTTTTTAAACCAAGAATTAAGTCAAGATTGTTTTTCTTACATGATACAGACAGTATTTATATAGATTAGCCCATGAGTTTGCCAGTTTTTCCTCCTCCTAAATGTATCTGTGACATCTCTTCTGGGATCATTTTTTTCTTCCTGAAGTATTATTTGGAGATTTGTTTAGTGAAAGTCCATTGGTGGTGAGATGTTTTGATTTCATTTTTTCTATTTTGTCCTTGATCCTTAAAATTGTTTTACCACATACATATTTCTTAGGGTAACAGTTATTATTTTTATTCGTATTTTCTTCTGGTTTATGGCCTTTCTTATTGCTTTTTAAATGATTATGACCACATTGCTTGCCATTATCTTTGTCTTTAATACCTACAATTTCACTAGTCTGTGTTTTTTATATTGACAGTTTTTCCATGTGGCATTTGTTTTACTTCATTTTCTTCCTAAATCCACTTATATTTGTGGATTAAGTCTATCATAAATTTGGGAACATCATCAGCTTCAGTCTCTTTGAATATTGCCTCTTCACAATCCTCTCTATCCTTTCCTCTGTAACACTAGTTAAATTCATGTTGGATCTTCTTATTCTAGCTACCATGTCTGTTAAGCTCTACTTTA
Source organism: Phocoena phocoena (assembly GCF_963924675.1). Lineage (NCBI taxonomy): Eukaryota > Metazoa > Chordata > Mammalia > Artiodactyla > Phocoenidae > Phocoena > Phocoena phocoena. The sequence continues at coordinate 17,886,982 of NC_089239.1, read as the reverse complement.
CACTTTCAATTGTTAATTCTTATTAGAACAAGAGAAACAGAAACCCATGTGATTTTCATCTTACATAACACTAGTTTAGGATAATTGAGAACTCTTAATATCCAAATTTTTACAAGAAAAGAAAAATTAAAAAAATAAGTCCCAGAGACTATTTACAGTACGATTTTTGTTTCTAATGCTCATGATTTAGTAAAAGTAAATAATGTATATTCACACATACACATTTAATGAGAATGGTTGTTTTTAAAATGTAAGAAAATGAGAAACACAAAACTCAGGTTAATGATGGTTTTTGAAAAGGAAGAAGATGAGCGAGATGGGAAAGCGGCTAAATAGATAGCTGTTTGTTGGGTTGTAATGTTGCAGGTATATTTATTATTATGTTTATAGCTAAGTGGTATAGAATATATTGCATGTATTCTTTTTTTAATAAATTTCTTTCTTTCTCTCTTTCTTTCTTTCCCTTTTTTTCTCTTTCGTTCTGTCTTTCCTTCTTTCTCTTTCTCTCTCTCTCTTTCTTTCTTTCTTTCTTTCTTTCAGTTGGGTCTTTGTTGCTGCGTGCAGGCTTTCTCTAGTTGCGGCTAGCGGGGCTACTCTTCTTTGTGGTGCATGGCCTTCTCATTGCATTGGCTTCTCTTGTTGTGGAGCACAGGCTCTAGGCGTGCGGGCTTTAGTAGTTGTGGCACACGGGCTCAATAGTTGTGGCTCGCAGGCTCTAGAGGGCAGGCTCAGTAGTTGTGGCGCATGGGCTTAGTTGCAGTGCGGCATGTGGGATCTTCCTGGACCAGGGCTTGAACCCTTGTCCCCTGCATTGGCAGTTGGATTCTTAACCACTGCACCACCAGGGAAGCCTCTACTGCATGTTTTCTTTAAGTATTACATTGAAACCAATGATAAAGAAAAATTGAATTAATCAGCTTTCACTCTAACAATTGGACATTCCAGTTGGGATTTCGAATTCCACTTGGGATTTCAATTAAATATCCCCAACTTTACAAATCCACACCCAAACCCATAGTTCTGTTTCTCTCTCTCTCTCTCTCTCTTTTTTTTTGGCCATGCCACACAGCATGTGGGATCTTAGTTCCCTGACCAGGGATCGAACCTGCACCAAGCCCTTAGTTCTTGAGAGCACCTACCCTCATCCACCCCTCAAATCTGTTGGTTTCCTAGTCTTATCTGTCAATTGAGTCATTGTCCAACTAGTAACTCACTCCAAGATCTTGGAAGCAAGCTTTGATTTCTCTCTTTCTCTCACTCCCTGTATCCAATCCATATATGAGTCCTGTTAACTCTTCTTCCATATGATAAAACTCCTTCTCACTGTCTCCTCGCTATGACTGTAATTCAAGCAACTATATTACAGCCTGGTGTACTACATCAGCTTCCCAATTGTTCTCCCTGATTCTACTCTTAATCCATTCTACAGAGAGCAAAAGAGTGTTATTGAAATAATAATAATAACATATGATTAGATCTTTTATCTCTTAAAACCCTCCAATATCTTCCCATTGAACTTGGAATAAAATCTGAACTCCTACCTGATCTGGCACCCACCTACTTATCTGCCCTCTTTTCTACTTTTCCCTCTGTCTAGCTTGGAAGAGCTGGAAGAATGAAAGTGCCATTGAACAGTATAAGTTAACAAGGAGGAAGTGCTGGTTTCACTTCTTGCTGTCATAATGTGCATTGACAGCTCTCCCTCCCTTTAAATGTTCTCTTAGCTTTCCGTTCTCCTTAGATCCACTCAAAGTTACCTTTTTAGTGATAATTTCTCCCTCCCCATTCTTATTATCTCTCTATATCATGGTGTGCTTTAACTTCCTCATAGTATTTAAAACTACATGATACTGTTTCATATATACATTTGCTTATTTGTTTATCACAGATCTTCTCGAATAAAATGCGAGTTCCATGAGGTTGGGTCTTGTCTCTCTTGTCTATCTCTCCATACACAGCACCTGTTAGAGTGCCTGGTATATGGTGGGTGAGCAAATGTATATGCCCTAAAGGAATAAGTAAAAGTAGCACTTCCCTTTTATGAAGTTACACTTTGTAATAGCAATGTCATTCTTCCAGATTTACAAGGTAGAAATTTTAATTGTTGTTGTTATTTTCTCCCAGAATACCATTACTTCTTATGTTCCACATTCTCTAACCCCTTGACACTCCTTTATATTCTGTGTAAACTATTCTTATCATTACTCTGCCAGACTATTGAAATAGTCTCGCAATCATTTCCTGCCCAGTCTTTCAGACTACAATCCTTTCTACACTCTTGTCAGAATGCAGCCTTCCTAGAGGGACACCCTAGATTGCAAAGAGACTCTCTATCACCCCCTTATTACACATACACTTTTCTCTGCAGCACTCAAGTTCTTCTATAGTGCTTCTCTTAACTACTTTTGAATGCCTCATTCCCTGTCTTTTCCCTTTTTGACACCAAATATTTCAATTGATTTTACTGTGATTCTGACATGCCCAATACTTTTTACATCCTGCCTCGTGGCTTTTCCTTCACTTGAAAGAATATCTTTCCTCTTCTATTTGTATCTGAAAATACCTTATCTGTAATTAATGTCCATAGATGACATACATGCAACCTCTTCCATGAAGCTTTCTCTGGTCCCACCATAGTAATACTCTTGCTGACATTTATATCTTGCTTACTTTTGAACATTAAGTATTCTTTCACAAGATAATTCCTAATATGATTGTCATATCTAAAAATATCTCATACTGTCTTCTATCGAAATGTTGTCTCTTACTGGAAACAGTAAGTTCATTAAAATTACAGCTATTTTTTATATCCTCTACAGCATCTAGTCATAATTTTTAACAAATATTTATTAAACTATAACCCAAGAGAGACATTGTATTAATTAATGAGTGCTTTATCTAATGTTGGTTATAGGATCAGTGTCATTACTTTGTGTCCCTCCTCTTTTATGTTAGCAATTACTAAATATTTATGAAGATTAAAGAGGTAAAGATATTTTAGTATATTTCTCAAGTAATTATAGCAATTAAAGTCTAAAGGACTAAATGAAATTTCATTGTTGAAATGGTGAAGCAGAATTTGGTGGGGAGTGGGGGATAACATGATTTAAAAAGACAAAGTTGTTAAACATTTGAGGAAGGAAGTTAAGAGAAATTAAGAGAAATAAAATATGACTCATTGCTGAAAGCAGTGGTTATGTGGAAAAATTTTAAGCATATTTTTTTTCCAGAAACTAAAAGCACCAAAAAGAGAAAAAAATATATCAATTGATCAATTGTCATGATGAAGAAGGAGAAGGGATTGATAGAATTTGAATTTGGAGATTTGTGTAATTAATTATTGGGATTTAAGAAATGAATCGTGTCTTTAACCACTATGTAAAAGAAAAATTCATCTCAGGAATAATGAAAGAACAGATGCCCAAAATGAAATCAATTGATTTTGAAAAAGTATAGCCTAGAACATCAGGAAAGAAGTATTCTAGTTCTGATTTTACCCAACTGGCTTTAAGACCTTGGGAATTCACTCTCTCAGACCTCTATAATTATGTTTGACTAAGCAAGCTTTAAGGCTTCGTCCAGATTAAACATCTCTAAGTCAGTGAGCGTGAAAACTGGAAGAAAAAAGAAAAAAATAAAGAGGTTTAAATAGCAGCAGCCTCGAAGACTTGGCATATTTTTATGGTGATCTACATGTGAGGCAAGATTGAGAACAAAGTAGGAAATTTATGATCATAATGAACACGACATGGAGAAGCATAGCTCTGGAAATTTTAGCAGATATTATTAGCGCTATGTTATCATCTGAGGATTTTAAATGATGTGATGTTCCTGGGTTTTCTTTCCCAGTAAATTGGGTAATTTTGATCTATGATATTTTTTAATTACTGAGTATTTTAAATCAGTACATCTCTGTGGCTAAGTAGATATCTTAGTTTTCCTTAAAAAAAAAATCATAGGGAGACTGCTAATAGCGGATTTGGTGGTGTGTTTTATAGAGGGAATTGTTCATGGCAAATTAGTGCTATAGCATTTATGAATTATCCCTCTAACTTTGCAGTTAGATGGTACTAAAGATGATGAAAAATAGTGTGATTCTTATGGCTTCTTGATCTAGGGCAGATCAGATGTTTCGAACAATATTAATCTAGTGTCCTTTGACATATGTTAGCAAGAGAGCTGCCAGGAAGCATTGTGTCCATTATTGATGCACAGAGGTGGTTGTTGATGTGATTATGGGACAGAATTTTGAAAGGTTAAATAGTAACTCAGAACCAAGAAGGTGACTACAATAGACTCGAAGTCTCAGACTTAAAGTTCTTCATTCTTTTTTTCCATAACGTGGCAGAATAAATGGCTACATTTCTTTACAGTTGATGCAGACATTTGTTTTTAAGCTGAAATAAATGAGTGAATGAGGGTGGAATAGACAAAATATATTCACACCAGATTTTAATAAAAAACCCTCTAGATTAGTCCAACTGCAGTATGATAAGGATGTGAGCAACAGCAGGATTGGAGAGACCAGTTTTGGAAGGTAGATGAGAGCATTATGTTGATAATGTTCTCGAAAGTTATACATAAGAAGCTAAGAGAAAGTAGTATATGATCTGTGTACTTCCATCCCTCCAAAATATCGAAAAGACACTTAAACCATTGAGATACTTTCCACATTTTGTTCTAGGCAGTAGAAGACACATAACAAATTATAGAATTTAAACAGAATGTAATGGGTGAGATTAATGTTACATGAAGACTAAGATAACAATAAAAACGTAACATCCAACACACTCAGTTAGAACTCTTGAAGGAAAGACTTTACCTCGTTTTCTTACTCTGGGATTCAAGTACCTGGTATCAGCATTTTTATATAGAAATAGACAAAGAGGGATCTTTAACTCCGAATTTTATAAAATAGCATAGATGTATTTGTTATGATTGAGTTAATGCTCCAGCATTTGAGCTGTGTACAGTTACTATACATAGTTACATGCAAAATAATTGAAAAGATAGTGAGTTCCATTTCTTACTTATTAAAGAAATGGTGAAAACTCTTGATCTCAGAGGCTGAGAGCCCAGAGCTAATCTGTGTCCCTTGTTTCTTGTCTCACACCTTCTAGTTTTTCCTGGAATGTCTGTCTTGCTTTAGAGCCCTAATCACTGAATCACAGTCTTTTCGTGTGCAATTTCTTTTCAAAATGCCATCCTGGAGTACTGTGGATTTGCTTCCCTCTAATTGGCTCAGCAAAATTCAAGCTGCAAATTGAGTCTTTCTGTCCTGCTTGCCCCCTCCATCGTCACTGTGCAGAGATGAATGAACTGCAGCTGTGTTCACGGTTGTGGGAATTAAAACCCCTTTGTTGGGAGAAACTACATTCTGCAGGAATAGAAGATGCGTAGATTCCCATTGATGTAGAACCATGACATCTCTTGTGGACACCTTAATATATGTTTCCAACATTAAGCTATAGCTTAGGAGAATTTGCTAGTTGTTACTGCAACTACTTAATGCCCAGTAGTATGCAGTTTGCATGATGATTATGTTAAAAACAAAAAACAAAAAATATACAACAAAAACAGAAAATAAATGTCAGTGATTATTCTCTTAAGATGATAGAATTATGTATTATATTTTCCTCACTTTTTCTAGGCTTTTATATTTCCTATAATACGTAGTTACTATTGTAATGAAAATGCAATAAAACCTTACAGCCCAGTGGTGTGTATGAAGGGAAGTGAATGATGTGCCATTGAGAAGAGCAATGATATCTGGAAAATTAAGTCACCAGGGAAGGAAGGTGCTAAAACCCAAGTTGGACCTTGAAAAATCAGAAACAGATCAGAAAAATGGAGAGAGGCAAGGGACAAGGATTTCAAAAGAAGCAAAGAAAATGGACAGAATGTATTTACTCATAAGATTATCATTATTTATGGAGCCCCTTCTTAGAATTTTTCAAGTATCATATCTCCCCACCTGATTAAAATTTGTAAACAAGTGCTCTCTAACCAGTGATGCTAAACAGAGTTGTGTGTTATCCTTGCTGTCCTTGAACCACGGAAATTGAAAATGACACTTTTAAAACATCACTATTTGATTATTCTATGGTATGTCCAGGTTCATTTCTTCCTTTTGGAATTGAAAAGAAATTGCTAAGTGTACTGCTTTAAAGGAAAGGAATAACACTTGTCCTGTGGCACTCCATGTAGAAGAGGGACATACTCAGTGCCATCATTCTAAAGAGGTGATCACTAGATATCTGTTTTGCTGGGCACAGAAAATTCAAATGACTAAATCAGTGTTGATCAAACTCAGTACTAGGGGGACACCTTGGTAATTGCCATGCCAGGTAGTCAAAATTTTCCCTGCAGCCTCTCCAACTTATTTTATAATGTCTATATCTATCTAGGGATTCTACATAATATTTTACTTGAAAAGTTATTCCTTTACTCATTTTCACTTTCCTGCCATTCCCCGCATCTTTCCTACTTACCCAGCATTCTCTTTCTTCTCATTCTACCCATTCTTCAAAATCCCCTTCACATCCTACCTCCTCAATTAAGTCTTTTCAACCACTGCTCCTCTTGCTGATCTGCATTTTTCTAATATCCGAGGGTATCATTTTCAATGATAGGGTTTTTGGTTGTCTACTTTGTGTGGATGTTTTTTCCCTTGAGGGTGTCACACATTACTTGACTTATACATTTCCCACAGAGCATCTAAATTAATATAGTGAAATCTGCCTGGTGGTGAGGTAACAGGGTGATGTTCCCAGAAGCTTAATCATCAACCTTCTGGTTCCAACCAGTGTGGGGTCTACATACTAGTGGTCAGCATGTAGTCACCATCCTCCACATGGGTGAAGGGCTTAGTTTCTACAGACCAACTCAAAGATATGTGTCAGATTGTTATGTATATCCATTGAGGAGGAACTAGGACTCCAAACTATCATTCTAGCTACCTTGCTTGACTGCTTCTCCTTTGTTTCTGCATCCCCTCACTTCTCTCATTGTTAACTCCTTGTGCCTGCTCTTTGGGGCTCAGGTAAGGCCTAGGAAACTAAAGCCTTTTTTCTGCAAACAAGAAACAGGGCACCTGGAGGGGTTTTGTACCAGGAAGGCCCTGCAGGATCCTGCTTGGTTTCAATCCCCCTTTTCTTTGATATTCCTCAGTCCTGAGGGGAACAGGAGTAGGTCAAGAAGGGGAATAAAATTGTGGATAGAGAGGTTAATCATAAACTTGGCAAGGGAGCTCAGTTTTAGGGGCACTGGGTTTCGTACCCAGTAGGTACACAATACTAATGTGGATTTGTGCCGTCATTGACTCACTGTCTTTCTCTGCCCCCAGCATCTGAGAACCTAGTACACTGCTTGGCACACAGAAGTATTTAGTCCATAATTAGGTCGTCTAACTTAGAGCTATCTCATTGCACTACTCAGGAGTAGGGTACGCTTCCATTCAGGAAGGTTAGTCTCATTCATTCTGTGTAATTGTGCAACAAATAAAAGGCTTTGGATTTACCTACGTAACTGTCTTGACAAATGACAAATCTATGTTACCTATGCTTTAAGCCTATGATCAGTAATTGTCATTTATTTTTTAAAGGTCCTCCTGGACCTCCAGGTGAAAAAGGAGATAGAGGTCCCACTGGAGAAGTTGGTCCACAAGGCATTCCAGGTCCAGTAGGTATGGTAACTACTCCATCATATACTGCAGGGCTAGGTAATGTACATCTGTGTATGTGTGTAGGGGGAATCAGTTATTTGACTGGTTCCCTGTGTGGCGTGTGTGTGTGTGTGTGTGTGTGTGTGTCTGCCTGCGTGTGTATGTTTGTGTGTGTTGAGAGGATATCAAATGTTTTGGTAGCCTAATCACCATCATGTTCTGAATGGTAAGCAGTGACTCTTGATTTTTAAAGAAAGTTAAGTGCTTTAACAACGTGGGGTTGTTCATAAGTCTAGAGAGTGCTGTCCATATCACTGACTGCAAACAGTATTTGGCCAACCTAGTTTTAGGTCACATGTGAAGGAAAATATGAAAACCATCTTCACATTGAATATATATCTGGTTTTTAAGATACAAAAAAAAAAAAAAACAACTAATGTAAATCAAAGGCAAATTGGATTATACTCCTTATATGGTCCTTAACTGGAATTTATCTGCTTAAACCTATGCAATCTCAATGTAAATATTGACTAGAATACAGATGACTTTTCCCTTTGCTGTCAGCCACTCTCTGTATCTTACTTAGAGCAAAATTTTTCAAATTATTTTCTTCTGTAATCCTGAAAGCAATATTTTGAAAGACAATAATAGAAGACAGAAAAAGAGAAAGAGCATGAATTTTCTTTGCTTTCAAAAAAATAAAGATAATAACAGTAACATGATCACCATGTTATTCATGGCTAGAAATCAAATGCCTGCGTGCTTTCTGAAGGTGGGGAGTATACTGCTCCGTCTAATGATAACTAGAATAGTTTGTGCTGCCAAAGAAATGTCTAACCACCAGGGACTTGATCTTATTTTTCTGTGTTTTGATTATATAAACTGTTCTTCTTTCTGATCAATGTATCAACCAGCCCAGGTTACATCAGAAAAACAATTTTTAAAAATGAAAAGCATGAATTTGACACATGCCAGCCCTTTACATCATAGTGCTTAAAAAGCCAATATATAAAGTTTACCTTAAAAAAAAAAAAGCTTTTAGAATTTTATATATATATATATATATATATATATATATATATATATATCAATTGTTGGTTTGCCTTTGAAAGTAATACCAGGTAAGATTCTTTGTTCAGAAAAGTCTTTCTACTTGACTGGCACCCAGCAGATCTTAGCAATGGTGCATTAATGTCATAAGCAGGGGAAGTAACCAGTGTTATATTATCTGCCAGAGCGGCTATTGTCAAAGGTCTGTCAACTCCTCCATTACAAATTGCAATTATCAAAGCTTTATAACTCAACCATAAAAGTTCAGTCTGGGCTACAACTTGCCTTCCAAAGCTTCATCTTGGGAACATCTTTTGTAGCTGTTTCGGAATCAAATAGAAAGAGGGATTTTAAAGTTTCCGCTTTTGTTACCACCCTAGACAGATACCGTTGCAAAGCTGCTTTGATTCTTTAAGTGAGGGTTTAGTCTGCTGCTGTTGGTATTGCTCATATACACAAATAGGCATTATCTGGCCCATCAAAAAAGAGAGGTAGATTTCATTGTTGGAGTGATAAATTGACTCTTTTAGATTTTTAGGTTGCCATTTGAGTTGGTGCACTGCAACAAAAATATTCAAGTTACTAGGCATCTTTCCCACCTGATTGCTGCAATGTTTTGTTCTTTGCCAGATGGCCTATTTGCCCCACGTTTGGTAGGGAATCAGGAAGTTAAAAGTATATGATGGACTGTCTTGATAATTCTACTTCCTGATTTAAGCAAGCTTACTAAAATCCCACCTGTAGGGACTTCCCTGGTGGTCCAGTGGCTAAGACTCCGTGCTCCCAATGCAGGGGGCCCAGGTTTGATCACTGGTCACGGAACTAGATCCCACATGCTGCAACCAAGAGTTCACGTGCCTTAACTAAAGATCCCACGTGCCACAACTAAAAGATCCCATGTGCCGCAACTAAGACCTGGTGCAGACAAACAAATAAATAAATAAATATTACAATGGGAGTGTTTAAAGAAAAGACAAAAGAAACCCTGTACCAACAAAACAAAACAAAAACAAACAAACAAAAAATACCTATACATGCAATTGAGCCCACTAAACTCAGCTTGACTCGAAACCATGATATGAAAATCTGAGAAGATATACGTGCTTAGTAGTATTAAATAATCAGTACATTAAATATATTACAATTGTTACTCATGTACTGGGGTGGATATTATGTTAAACTGTGCTTTATCTCAAAATAATATAATAGAAATTCATTTCAGCCTGCCATTTCCTTGGAAGCATGCCAAGGAGAATTACCTATGACCTTTTACTTTAAAAAAATGTTTACTGAATACTTTCCCTGTGCCTGGGACACACACACACACACACACACACACACACATACATATGGCTACATTATTGTTTGGGATTACAATGGAGTATGTGAAAACAAAAGCATGAGAGATAGAGTAATATATTCCTGCACTAGGGCCTCAGTATTCTTTTAATAAATATTGTTTGATATTTCTCATTGCTTGACTTGTAATTTTTCTGGGACAAATCTTAAAAGTCCAATTTTTAGCTTACATTTCAAAGTTATCATTTCAGCTATAGCAAAATTCTGCCATTTGAAGATTCCTGATTAGACTATATATAAGGCTTCGAGTTAAAACTCTAAGATTTTTTTTTCTTGTGTGTTTTTATTTGTAGTGACAATCTGTTACATATTGAATATCTACAGTGTACTAAATGCACTAATGTTTCTACTTACTGTTATTGTTGTCTATCAGTTTTTACACATGAAAGTTTAGGAAAGACATTGTTCCTCCATTTGGAGATTCACCTCCTTCATATCCATTAGTGAAATTAGATTGTTTCATTATTCTCTCAAATCTTTATGCAAAATGAATTATTACCACTGTTTTGGGTTTGTTTGTTTTTTTTCTTCATTTACCATATAGGTCCTCCAGGTCTTAAAGGTGATCGAGGATCCATTGGCTTTCCTGGAAGTCGAGGATTCCCAGGATCAGCGGGGAAGACCGGGAGGCCAGGTATTATGATAATGCATATTTTCTTCACAGAATATGTAAAATAAACACCAGATCATAGATATTCCTTTCAACTTCTTAGATAACAAAAACAATGGTCATCATAGTATGAAAAGCAGCACTCACATGCAGTTTATTTTCTGATCTGAAACATTCTGAAACTGATTTCTGTCCACCTGAGGAAAGTTTCTATGTCCAGAAGGAAAACAGTTCCGTATAAAATCACAACAGAGGATCTGTCAACTCCACACCACTATAAATCACCATGAAGAATGGTATCTATCTTAGAATAAAGAGAGTGGAAAGACTGGTAGAGAAAAACAAACAAGCAAAGTATTAACATCCCTTTAACCAAAACCACCAAATCCTGTTAAGTTACAGTTAGCAAAATACAAGCAGACCTGAAATCCTATCCTTTACAAGATAACCTGCCTGCTACTGTATATTAGTACTTAATAATCACCATGTTCGGGCCCTTTACAGTTTACATACATGATGATATTATTTCTACTCCTTATGCCGCTAGCCTAAGCTTGAATTGTGAACTGTACACAGAAATTTTAGAAGAGAGCAGGGGACAGAAAAATGCAGAAACAATTAGCTGTATTACCAAGTGGTAAGTAATAAAACATTTGTAAAGTGGGACAAAAGTAATGGAAGCTGGAAGCTGTGGAAGTAGAAAGTAGAGTGATTAACTCTGTACAGCAAGACAAGATGTTACAAAGAAAGTCGTGTTAGAGCTGGCCTAAGGATGTACAGAATTTCTTTACATCTGTGGTTCTCAAACTTGAGCAGACATTAGAATTACCTGTAGGGCCTGTTAAAACAGCTTACTGGGCTCCACCTCCAGAGGACTTTCTGATACAATAGTTTAGGGATTGGGCTCCCTGGGGAACGTTTACTCCTCACAAGTTTCCTGGTGACAGTGATGATGCTGATCAGGGACCACACTTTGAGAACCACATCTTCAGGTGAAGAAAACTGGAGAAAGAGAGACTGTAAAAATAAAAGCAGGGGTAGAGGTAATAAATCCCTTGACAAAAGATATTCTCCGGATATTACTTCCTTATTAAAAGACTCAAATTTGGTAGAAATATGAGCAGCAGTGCCTGGTACTAGTTTAGTTCTACTGCAGATTAAAACAGTGAATGCATTCTTCCTCTACAAGAGTCCAAAGCGGGTAATAAAATTAGAAATAAAATCTACTAATTGTCATTTTCTAATTAATGACACAGCCTGGACTATCTGAGTGATATCAAAGCAAAGTGATTTCAAAGCAAAAAGATTAAGAAAGAGCAGCCCTATTTATTTTCTATTTTCTCTCCTGCTCTCCTTTTCTTCCCCACCCTGCCCTCTTCCTTCCACATGTATTAAGTACTCAATATATATATACAAGGGACAATGCTTGGTACAGGGAAATGAGAAGTAAATAAGACACAGTCCTTAACTGATAAAGTATACAAATATAAGAAGAGAAAGGGAAGACTTTCTTCTTGATCCATGGCAGACCTATAGAGCATTTACCATCGGACAGATTTACTGCAGAGAGCTCGGAGGATTTAATTGAAGTGTAACCTTACATATCTTCAAAATCCCTAGAGTACCCTGAATAGAACCTCATTAAATGAACGAGGTTTTCCAGCAATGTAAATAATGTGCTTCTCTCCAGTTAGACTCTTGGAGTCCATTCAAAGTCTGATTCTAAGGGTGAGTTATGGTCTTTCTTAGGAATGTCTAAAATTATAGACCACAATGAATTCCTTTATTTATTTGACAAACAGCTATTGAACACTCTGTGCCATTCATGGAGATATTTATAGTCGAATATGTGGGTTTGGAACTCAGAGGGGAAGCCAGAGGTAGAAAGACAAAGTTGTAGCTATGCTCATATAAATGTTCACTGAAGTCAGTGAATTTTAATAATCATTGATTTTAGTAATATTTTATGGGTAGGCAACAGTGAGAAGAGAAAGGGCCTAGGATAAAGCCTTGAGTGGTTCCAGACGTACAGACTGAGCAGAAAGAGCAAAGCAGCCGGAGTGAGGAAGAAAACCCAGAGAAGGTGGTGTGAAAAAAAACCAAAGGAGTTTCAAAAGTTGGTCAAGTGAGATGCAGTCAACAGAAAGCTTTTTCCATTTGTTGCTGTGAGGATGTTGCCTTTATTGAGAGCAGTTTTGGTGGGGCTGAGTGGAGTGGGGTGGAAGCCAGATTGGGGAATGCCCAGGGGTGCCTGGTGATGAGGCTGGTAGACAGCGGGGTAGAGCAGTCTGGCTTTTCAGAGGGGGAGGAAGAGATCGGTTTTTTCATTGGATTTTGTTTTTTCTTTGAAAGTGAATTTGAATACTATTTAAATGCTGACAGCAAGGTAAAATAGAGAAGTTGTTGAAGATACAGAGGAAAGAAGGGTTAAAAAGATTGTGGAAGGTTAAGAAGAAGGTTGAAGGTGAAGAATTCAGGAAATAGAAGCATTAGGCAGAGGAGGGAAGATGTCACATCTGAATTGAAGTAGGTGAAAAGAGCTGGGCTGGGCTAAGCGTGCCTGTGTGTGAAAATGAGGAACCCAGTGCCTAGCTCATGGCAGGGGCTCTGAAAATGCTTGAAGTCACAATGATGCTATTGAAAATACCTCCTCTTATATTGATATTTAAAGTTAGAGTGGCGGTATATTACATACCAGAATATGTACTAATCAGAAATATTAGTTCTTTATTTATGACAGAAGAGTGACATATCTGACAGGAGGTGGTTAACTCCAGGTTTTGACAAAGCCCTTGGGCTCGTTTTTAGCCTAAGATGTCATTATAAAGGAGGGAGGAATCCCTGTTCTCTAGAAAGGATGTTTTTAATGTGTTCAAGTGTGAGAAAAGATTTCCAAGTGTCATATGTGAGGAAATCTCTGAATCATGCTAAAATGACATAAAACATTTTTTTTTTAATTTATAAGAAGAAAAGTGGGTCATTTGTTCAACTTTCTGGCTTGAACAGAGATCAAGGTATCGTTAAAATACCTAAGACAGGGACTTCCCTGGTGGCGCAGTGGTTAAGAATCCGCCTGCCAATGCAGGGGACACGGGTTTGAGCCCTGGTCCCGGAAGATCCCACATGCTGTGGAGCAACTAAGCCCGTGCGCCACAACTACTGAGCCTGTACTCTAGAGCCCGAGAGCCACAACTACGGAGCCCACGTGCCACAACTACTGAAGCCCACATGCCTAGAGCCCATGCACCGCAACAAGAGAAGCCACCACAATGAGAAGCCCACGCACCGCAACGAAGAGTAGACCCCGCTCGCCGCAACTAGAGGAAGCCCGCACGCAGCAACAAAGACCCAACTCAGCCAAAAAATAAATAAATAAATTTATTTTAAAAATAAAATACCCAAGACAAACTACAGCATGAAAAGACTTCCCAGAGTAATTTTACAATTATTTTCTAATTCTGAAAATAACGCTAGAATGATAAAATTAAGCTTATTATATTATCTTCTCTGAAAAGAATTAGAACTGATCAGTTACACCATTTTAACCCCCCTCCCCCAATTTTTATTTAATATCTTAGATTTTTCCTTTTGAGGAAATCTAAAACTTTGGTATTATATCTTATAAAAGCCTACTGTCAAAAAAAAAAATAGAAAAGGTTTTAGGTACTTTGTGCTAAATTAATGATTCTTGTCAATTTAATATTACCTGAAATGACTGAATCACAATTAAAAAATGAATTTAATGATGTACAGTGTAATCATATATGCAAAGCAATTAGAGACTATTATACCATGATAAGGAATGGTTGGCATTTCAAAATAAAATTTTAATTGGAAATAGCTTCAATTTTTAAGTGCTAAATCTCAATTTTCATGTTACTCATCACACGTTATTTTGTATATTTTTTAATCTGGTAAATTGGAGATCAAAATAGTCTTCTCTAAGAGGTGAATAAGGACAAGTGTTCGAAAACAAAGCATGGATAAGGCAAAGTAAGCTAGAGAAACAGACCAAAAAAAACAACAAAATAATGATTAAAACTGTAAAATAATTGTGCCATAAAAAAGTGAAATGAAATGAAAAAATCCTCTCATTCACTGAAAATAAAATTAGCTAGGTGATGTTGTAAAACAAATAAGAGCTACCATCTCTTACATGCATCTCTTAAGAGCAAGGCCCTTTATAAACATTGCTAATTTTCAAGGCAAGCTTGCAATGGAGGGTACTATTTTTTCATTTGAAAGAAGAATAAACTTCAGCTCAGAAAGGTTTAAAGACTTGTTCTGAGCCACATACCTAATAAGTGGCAGAGTAAAATAATTCAACACAAGAGAATTTAAAATTATTGTTATTATTCCAAAGCTCATGATCTTTGAACTATGCCCTTTGAGCTCTTGGATGAAAAGAGAACAGTCCTTGATTTTTCTGGAGGAAATCAAGAACATTAATGAAGATTTTGACTTAGAGATAGATGGCTCTATGGTCAGTCCTGCATTTATGCCAGGAAGGTGATTACTTACAAGACATATCTGACGACTCTTGGAAGAAGAATTGATATGTGAGAACAGCACCCTCTAGTGAGATGCAATTGTCATCGTTGAATTCTCTTGGTACTAAGGGCTTAACCTCTGGATATAGCTTTAGGAACCTTAGGTGAAATAGCAACCCATTAGCAAAGAGCAGGGTCTTAACAATGTTTCCATATAAGGTCTGTAACACACCTCTAAAGTACGTGAATGAGGTTTCTTGAAGCCAAAAGTAACTATCTAGAGGTTTAGACACCCCTCAGACCTTCCCAGCTTCCCCCAAGACTGAGGTAATTGGGATCTCACCACTCCCAGAAATTCATTCACAGCTCCATCTTTGCTAGGCTTCACATAAAAGAAATAGAAAACAAGACAGACAAATTGTAATGGGAACGGAAAAACAAGGTTTGGGATGAGATGGAGGATACCAGGCTTTCTGGGAGAGGGAGGAAGACACAAAGAAGGAGGAGAAAAAGGAGCGTGAATAATCCCAAACAAACTGCTTACACCTCAGTTTTGCCTGCTTTAGGAAAATGGAACATTTAATGTCCTGGTAAGTAATCTGAGATAATGTATGTAAAGGACCTACCCATAAAATGCTAAGTTCATAAGAGGGTTTCTAAAATGATAGCTATTATTATCATCATCATCATCATCATCAACATTATTATGTCTGAAAATCTGTAGGTTGTCATACGTTGTTATTCTAGATGACCTTGTGTTGCTGTCTCCATTTCAAGCACTGTGAATTGCCTAAATTAAAAAAAGTTTTTTTCCTTTTATTTATTTTTTTAAAGGAAATTCTGGACAAAAAGGCCAGAAGGGGGAAAAAGGGAGTGGAAGCGTGCTAAGTAAGTTTATAGTTTCTTGGTTTTTTTGTGTGTGCCTTTGTAATAAACAAGCTTGTGATAGTGGTAGTCTGGGCTTGAGGCAGAAGTTGAGAACTTCAGTGTTGATCCATGGGGATTCTCTGGAAGTCAGCCACAGCTCTCTACAAATAAACTGTGCTAACTGGTGTAAAACAAATAGATTAAATTATACTACTCTAAATCTCATTACCCATTTGTATTTAGTTTTTGTGATGAGTGTAATTTTCTAAAAATTTCACATAGAAAATTGTTCAATTTTCAAGCCAATTTCAATCTGCTGAAAGAGAATCAAGCTTATGAATAGAAACAATACAGCCTCCCTACCTACTAACTGAAATAACTGAAGTGTTACATATAGGAATTTGAACAATCTAAGAACAGGCTAATTCTCTGACAGCTGGGGTATTTTTGTGTGTTTTGTTTTGTTTTGTTTTGATAAAAACTTGAAAAGTGGTATTCGATATCCCAGACCTTCAAAACTGCAACAGAATAGATTTCACAACAGGGATCTCTGTGGGTGGAATGCTGACCTCATGTTCCAATGTAGAGAATCTGTACATTGGATCTTGAAAACTAGATATTAGATAAGATATCTTCAGTAGTCACAGTGCCATAAGTCAATGGTTGTGTGTCTAGGCCAAATCTACCAGATATAATGAAAGGATTTTGAAAGGGAATGAGGAATCCACACTTGATTTCTCAGAAACCAAGGGTTCTTCCTCTGTGTTCCCAGTTGGAGCTGCATGTAGTGTGTGTGTGTGTGTGTGTGTGTGTGTGTGTGTGTGTGTGTGAGAGAGAGAGAGAGAGAGAGAGAGAGAGAGAATAAGTGATACACACACAGCTATCATAATCTTTACCCATCAAGGGTCTGATTTAGACAGATTTTCACAAATCCTTTAATGGATCCCCAAATCTAGCAGTTTTCAGTTGTAATTATTGTTTAAAAAATGCAGTCCCAGTTTCTCTGACTTAGTAAAAATAATTATTTTTACCTCATACACTGTGTTGATGCCACATTTAGGCAACTTGGGGTCACCATTGTGAATGCCAGCCATTTAAGTATGGTTTAACCACGTGATGCTTTCTACAGTTGTTTTCATGATTGTTGCATTGTTGAAGTGTGTTTTCCCCTAAATTGAACAACACTGAGTATTGTGTGTCTCCTCAAAGTGCTTTAGTGTTAGTCAATGATTATTATTGTTGTTATTATTATATTAAGATAATAGAAACAATAGGAAAAATTCTCCTTTGTGTCCATTTATTCTTTGATGTGATCACTTTGATCTGTTGTTTTACTTTTTATTCCATTTCTTCTCCTTTCTCCTTGTCACTCCATTTATTTTCACTGAACTCCTGTGTAACTCTTCCCTATCTGCGTGTTTATTTCTATCTTTATCTCTACCTTTATCTTTGATTCTTCTTTATCTCCTTTTCTCCTTTTCCTGAGACTTTCTCTGAGCTTCTTAACCTTGACTCTGGTTAAGCTTGGCAAATAAGGGACACCTTTATTTTGTAGCCTGTTAATCTAACACCCACACTGTCTTTTGTTACCTGAGGTTATCAAATGCTTTGAATTTTTTTTTTTCAGATATGTTTTCAGTTACAGATATTTTCATGGCTGTTTTGAAGTTTACGTGCTTGCTTTCTTTGAGGAAGTATTAAGAGAGATTTCTGTGTATAAATGTGTGTGTGTGTACATAGCCTCCAGATTCCTCTCCATGTACCCAGCCCCTCATGGAGAGTATATAATTCCATAATGTTTCAAAAAGACAGAAAGAATCAAATACAGAAACATCTATACAGTGTGTTTTGTTTTCTCCTTATTTAAGTTAATATGCCAGTCATCTGCTATGGCAGTGTATGTGGCTCTTTTCTCTCAGTGGCTACACACTATTCCATTATATAGCACTACCATAATTAGCATAATGTATCATTCAGTTCCCTAGTCATGAACACTTGATGATTTTTCTTTGCTTTAGCTTGGGTTTAAGAAACAATGCTACATTCAGCACTCTTTTATGTGATTTTGTGGGAATATTTTTTAATAGAGAATTTGCTAGCAGTAGAATCAATAGTTCAAAGGTGACATGCATTTTACAATTTGACGGATTCTTACAAATGGCTCCCAAAAGGTTGTACCAATTTGTTCCCTGTGAAAGTGCATGATTCCCCACATATTCAATTAATTCTGGTATATGAAAATTTATATTGAATTATTTTGCTGTACTTTTAGAAAATATTTTTCAAGCATGATTTAAATGTAACAAAAATAATCATTGATTTCCTCTTTTATTTGTTTTTTGGTTCAGCTTTTTAAAATTAATTTTTATTAGAGTGTAGTTGATTTACAATATTGTATTGGTTTCTGCTGTACAGCAAAGTGAACTAGTTACACATATACATATATCCACTCTTTTTTAGATTCTATTCCCATATAGGTCATTACAGAGTACTGAGTAGAATTCCCTGTGCTATACAGTAAGTTATTATTAGTTATCTATTTTATATATAATAGTGTGTATATGTCAATCCCAATCTTGAAATTTATGCCCCCCCTTCCCCCTTGGTAACCACAACTTTGTTTTCTACATCTCTGACTCTATTTCTGTTTTGTAAATAGGTTCATTTGTACCATTTTTTAAGATTCCACATATAAGCAATATCATATGGTCTTTGTCTTTCTCTGTCTGACTTACTTCACTCAGTATGACAATCTCTAGGTCAGTCCATGTCACTGCAAATGGCATTATTTCATTCTTTTTTATGGCTGACTAATATTTTATTGTAAATATATACCACACCTTCTTTATCCATTCCTCTGTCGGTGGACCTTTAGGTTGCTTCTATGTCCTGGCTATTGTAAATAGTGCTGCAATGAACATCGGGGTACATGTATCTTTTCGAATTATGGTTTTCTCTGGGTATATGCCCAGGAGTGGGATTGCTGGATCATATGGTAGCTCTATTTTTAGTTTTTAAAGGAACCTCCATACTGTTCTCCATAGTGGCTGTACAAATTTACATTCCTACCAACAGTATAGGAGGGTTCCCTTTTCTCCACACCCTCTACAGCATTTATTGTTTGTAGATTTTTTAATGATGGCCATTCTGACTGGTGTGAGGTGATACCTCATTATAGTTTTGATTTGCATTTCTCTAATAATTAGCGATGTTGAGCATCTTTTCATGTGCCTCTTGGCCATCTGTATGTCCTCTTTGGAGAAATGTTTATTTAGATCTTCCACCCAGTTTTTGATTGGGTTGTTTGTTTTTTTGATATTGAGCTGCATGAGCTGTTTGTATATTTTGGAGATTAATCCCTTGTTGGTCACTTCGTTTGCAAATATTTTCTCCCCTTCTGTGGGTTTTCTTTTCATTTTGTTTATGGGTGCCTTTGCTGTGCAAAAGCTTTTAAGTTTAATTAGGTCCCATTTGTTTATTTTTGTTTTTATTTTCATTACTCTGGGAGGTGGATCAGAAAAGATCTATCACATCTTGCTGTGATTTATGTCAGAGAATGTTCTCCCTGTGATTTCCTCTAAGAGTTTTATCGTATCTAGTCTTACATTTAGGTCTTTAATCCATTTTGAGTTTATTTTTGTGTATGGTGTTAGAGAATGTTCTAATTTCATTCTTATTTCCTCTTTTACATATGTGTCAGGACCAGCATAACTCCCTGATCATATTAGGGCAGGCCCCTTTGAAGATCAGGTGGGTTGGGCGGGACACCCTGTGCTACCATCTCACTAAAAGGACCTTCACCTCTGGACAAGTCACAGCACAACTGATTCCAAGATCCCTTTGTGGCTCCTCCAAACAACCCTGGTTCCCGAATGGTGCCTGGCTTCCGCATGCCTTCCTCTCCTGGTCCTTGGTACTGTTTGGGTCTCTGCTCCCTTGCTCATACCTCTACCCACTCTAGCACCCCACCATCACCGCCATCCTGAGCTGGGACGCCTCCCAGGTACTGACTGGCGGGCTGTTCCTACCTTCCTCAGAGCTAGGCCAGGAGCCCTCTGCCACCCACTCATCTAGTGTCTTCTGAACCCATCGGGTTCCAGGAGAAATCTCATGGATACCGATTATATGTGCATTCTCTACCCTCAAAAATACCAGTCTCAACCAGAGATAGGGATGCCCTAAAAATAATCCGTTTGTTCATTCAGCATATGTTTATTGTGTACCTCCTGGAGCTGGACTAAACTGCTTATAAGATAGCTATTGTCCCTGGACTTCCTGAACTAATCGTCCCAGGAAGACATAGACATGGAAACAGGCAGTTATATAATAGAGCAGAGGTATATGGTGGGAAGGAACAGGGCTCCATAGGTGTTCAGAGTAGGTCAAGATTTTTTAATTCCTTAGAATTTTAAAAAGGTAAATTGACTTTGATTTGCTTAGTTTGCATTTATGTCTTCTTATTCTCCAATTTATGGCATATTTGTTTTCAAGTTTTATAGTGAGGTCTAGTGGAGCTGGGGCAGTTCATTCAACATTTTTGAACCAAAAAACAAAACTTGTTTCCTTAAAATACCAAGCTGTTTCAAGCAACAATATTTTGATCATAAAAAAAAAATGCTGAAAAAAATGATGAAATTGTTTTAGTCTAAAAAGATCTTTTCACCAGCCTGCTGCATTTAGTATCCTTGGTAAAAGCACGTGTAAAAAACAAAGTTCCTAAGTGTGCTAGTTACGTTATTGAATAAAAACTGTAAAAAAAAATTTTTTTAAACACAACTCATTGTACTTCATGCTTTAAATATCCAGTATAGATCCTGGAGAAAAATAAATATTTCAGTAGAACTGGAGATATTTTGTGTAGGTGAAGAAAGGGCTGACAGTGAGAAAGGAGAAAACGTAAGAAAAGGCAAACTAAAAAAAGGAAAAACGTGGGATTCCATGTTAGTTTTGAATGTCTCTCTATTAATCAACAGATTGAATTTTCTCAACTCTCCCTTCCTTCAGGGTTTAACACATAGTCCCAGGATTCACAACATTAATGTTCTAGTAGAATTCTCAGTAGTGTCCCTATGTGTGTCTCCCCACTTCCATTCATTCCCCAGTGAAATGGGCATCGTATTGCCTGCCTCACTGGATTGTTGTGAGGGTCACATAAGATATTGTGTGTATGCAGATGCTCTGTAATACTATAAAGTGCTTTACACTCATAAGGCATAGTTCTCAGTGGTCGTGGTCTCTCTGAACTGGAGCTGCTCTTCCTCACTGGTATAATGCAGACATTTAAAATCTGTAATCGGGACAGGAGTGAGAGCCGAATGAAAATGCAAGAAGCTAAATAAATGTCATGGACAAAAAGAGGTGCTGGAGAATCAGATAAGATTTTACATTAGATAGAGCAACGCAAGTGTGACCAGATCACAAATCAATGAGTCTGAGCCAAGCAAAAGAGCATAAGTTATAAATAGAAGGAGTGACTAAACAGAGTGCACGCCAGAGGCCAGAAGCTGTCAACAGAGGTCAGAACAAAATGTCAGGCTAATAAAACGGGAATTCCAGGCTCTGAGGAACAAAGTGTGAGCCCAAGACGCTGTTGATGAAAAAGCTCCGAGAAGTGTTGAAACAAATTAAAGTTGTCAGTGGTACTCTGGGTCTGTGCTGGCTTGACACCAAAGTCTCCAGGAAAAAAAGGGGCAGAGAGGAATCAGATCATCCTCAGTAGGAGCATACTGGCAACGATGACGAGCCAGTTAAAGCAAACATCTGAAGATGAGTTGTATCTTTTTGCCTGTGGTTTAATTGGGTAGGACTTCCTACCCCATTCTGTACCGGGGAACAGGCAGCACCTGGGAGCCCTCTTCTTCTGCAGCAGTATTTGGTCCACACTTGCCACTGACGGCCCTGATCCCAGGGACCCTGGGGGACAATGCCAGGGGGTTCGGTTCACCAGTTATCTGACACCCCAGACTGCAAAGGGATTCTTAAGTGTGTCAAATACGAACCTGAACTTTCCAAATTAGGGGAGAAAGGCTTTTTTCTTTAGACAGAAGTAGAGGCTGAATTGCCCAGTTCAAATGCACAAATTACACCAAATTTAATAACATACAATAAAAAGAAAACAAGTCTGCACCAAGTTCTAAAGCTTGTCCTAATAGTTTGCTGTGTTCTCACCCTAACTTGAACGTGTATGTGTTTCAAGCAAACAGAATTCCAGCCATACAATGAAACACTTTGTATGAGGTTCTGTCCTCAATATACCAATTACTAATGTGTCATTTGTTAGTGTTTTCTACTGTGCTTTTTACCCAATAAGACTGTAATTAGGATGTGAATTTAGAGTAAATGTCTTATTTTGAAACTCATACAATGATACGAAATATCTGTGTGTCTTTCATTGAATCTCTGCTGAGGACTCAGCGCAACCTTAAATGAATTCTGGTCTTTCTCTAAGCATTCAGTTGACCAAAGTAAAGGCTTCTCTTCCAAACATGAAATAAGTATAATAATGAGCTTTTAGAAAATATTTACTCTCTAATGCAGGGACTTTAATGCGTTATCTCATCTGATCTTCAGAAGAGCCTTTGAGGTAAGTCCTATCATCATTTCCATTTTATAGATTAGAAACTGAAGCTCACCACTAAGTGGTAGAACAGAATCACAAAGCCTGGTGTATTGATCTCCAAAGTCCCTATTTGTAACTGTGACTCCATTCAACACTCCCACAGCTAGCTTTATGTATTTTTTGTATATAAATACCACAAATATGTCATACGGAAGGTGTGGAGAGAGAAAGAAGGAAGGGAGAGAAAGAGATTTGTAAAGAGCAATTTGGTTTTCTAGAATGAGCCTCATCATTGAAAGACCTTAACATAAGTGTTCTTACAATATGAACTCCATTAGGTCAAATTCCCCAAAAATATTCTCAATTAATCTCTGTTAGTTTATGTTTCTTCCTTCATATCCCATTCCAGCCATTGCCTCCAGTCTCTTCCCCCAAGTATATTAACTCAGAAACATAGTCTTTCTAGAATGCTTGCCTAGCCTCCATTATTGTATTGAGAACTACTCATATGCACAAGGGGAAGAAGCTACCTGCTAATATTCTACCTTTATTTCAGTAACTGGGTCAATTTGAACATTTTTTTCCAATATAATGTGATTGCTTCGATGTCCTCTTCTTTTATTGTGTCTCTTGTTTAACTGCACTGTCCTTTTCTCAGTAGCCCAGCTAGGCTTCAGCAGAGCGGAGTGTGTCTGAGCAGTGATGTCTCCAGCTCACTTAGACAAATGCTGCTCATTCCTGACAGTTATGTGGTGTTTCAAGCTTTATCTGATTCCATAAATGGGCACTAAAAACATATAGTATTCCATTAACACAGTACATGTGTTCCTTTGTAGTACGTATAACTAATATGTCTTGTAAATTGAAATAGAGATTTAAATCAGCAGTGAATCCAGTGGTTAGCACTGGTCCTGGTTAAGAGTTATCCCAGCTGACTTACAGCCTGATTCTCACAAGAGCTAATGAGATAGAAGAAAAAAAAAAAAACAATACGATTCCAGCCAGGTCTTTTGCATTAGCAAAATTTGAAATTCCTTCAGTTATGTGCCGGAATTCAGATAGAGTAGAGAGACCCAACACGCCACTCCCCATGCCTCCATGACCTCGGAGGACCAAATGGCTTTTTTCAGAGAACCAGGTCCTGGCTTCCTGTTCTGCAGTACATGTAGTCTTACACTAATACAAGATTGTTTCTTTTGTTCCAATTCAAGCACTTTCCGAACATAGGTTATAGGTTCCAGCCTTTTTTTTGGCCACACCAGGTGACTTGTGGGACCTTAGTTCCCTGACCAGGGATTGAACCCGGGCCCTCGGCAGTGAGTGCATGGAGTCCTAACCACTGGACCACCAAAGTATTCCCAGTTCACAACCTATCATTTGCTCCCTTAACCTGGCTTCTCTGGCCATGCATTGCCCTACAATGTGAGTCTCAAGACGAGATTCCCTAGAACAGCAGTTACTTGCTTGCACATGAAGTGTCCCAGAAATATCTCCCACTGTGGCTTAACCTACAGGTCCTGACCCTTTCCTGGGGTACTACAGTTATTTTCATCCCCTGCTTCACCTGAATTGTCACTCATATCCTGCTTAATCCACTGTGAAGTAAGAACTTTTAAGTTATAATAGATTTACTCAATATCATCTGAGGTTTAGTACAGTTTATTTTGATGCAACACATTCTCAGTCTTTTAATTATTCAAGTCGCTGAACTATGGGTGTTCAGTGTCATCATGGTTAACTTTGCTAAGTCACTAATTTCCAGTGTAACCAAATGTCTACTACCCAGCTATTCTGCAGTCCTCAAATCTTGGGGGTCAGTTCTTTAATATTGAAATAAAATTGTTTGAGCACCAACCTCACATTCTAAGGCAATTCCAGTGCCTCCTGTCTGAAGTAGATTGACGAAAATATGGAAAAATTATATTCCCCATGTCTCCTCATTCAAATCCCTGCCACGGCTGTGATAGTGGGTTTAGTAGGGTTTCTAGAAGTTCATGTGCTCCTGAAACCTCAGGATGTGACCTTATTTGGAAGTAGGGTCTTTGCAGGTATAGTTAGGCTAAGATGAGGTCATGTTGGATTCAGGTGGTCCCTAAAGCTAACAACTGGCGTTTTTATAAGAGGAGGCCACAGAGACATGGTGAAAAGCTGGAGACAGAGGCAGGGATTAGAGTGAGTCGGTTACAAGCCAAAGAACACTGAGACTGGCTGGAGTCATGAGAACCTGAGACAAGGCAAGGAAGGATTTCTCCCCAGAGCCTTCAAAGAGAAAACAGCCCTGCAGACATCTTGATTTCAGACTTCTGATCTCCAGAACTGTGAGAATAAATTTCTGTTGTTTTAATTTGCTGCATAAATTGTGACCATTTAATATCGTAGCCCTAGGAAACTCACATGCCTGTGCATCTGTGATCGCTCCTTTCCCCCACATCACTCATTCCAGCACAGCACCACACCTCTCCCTTCATTTCAGGATGTTCCCTAGGTCCACCTGGGCATCTAAGAGAATTTTACTGAAGACTTATTCATAACAGGAAAAAGTGAGCAGAAGAGTCTACAACTTTCAAGTTGAACCTTAGACTTTACTTTGTCAAAATTCCTGGCTAGATTAGACTCCATATTTTCCTCACTGGCTACTCTCCTCGGTCTCTCCCCTGCCATCAAAATACTGTGTGTACTCGCGCTCCACTGAAATCTTCTCCCTCTGGTTTCTCCTCTTTACCCTGTTTGGGGGCTTACAGAATACTTGTTTTCTTTGACTGCTGGAGTAAGATTCAAAATCTGTTAAATTATTTTTCCAAGAAATTCAGCCTATTTCTCCAAACATCTGATATCCAGTGTAAAAAAATAATAATAATCAGTCAATCTAAGAAAGAAATGGAAAATTTTATTTGGGCCAAATTGGAGGATTATAACTCAGCAAGAGCATCTCAGGTCTGAGAACTGTTCTGCCCATTAGAAGTCAAGGCACAGTTATATAAGTTTTTTGAGGCAGAGGGCTGTACATCAAATGATGTATTATTGACGGTTTACATAATCCAGATCTAAGGGTCATCGTGGTAAGTCATGTGATCCCGTACATGATCAAGAAGGAATGTTATCTTTGAAGGAGTTGTCTTGCTAATGCTAGGAGAATGTTGTTCTTTATGGTTGAGCAGGTATTTCTGCTGATGGGGGAGGTCTGGTCGATGCATAAGTCAGATACACAATGCACAGTAGAAGGGAGAGTGGAATCCAAAGGGCAGAGAAAATTTTTTTATGTTTAAATTTTTCTTGTCTTGCCATAAAATGAGTTTTATTTCACACCAGGATGTGCCTTTCATAGTTAAATACCTCATTAAGCTAATTATCTTAAATTTAAAAATCAATTCCCTTTCTAGAGGAATTTTGCCATATTGCAAGGACTTCTGGGTCAACTTGCAACCAGACTTTTAAAAAAATGTTTGTTACATTTGAAACTCAAATATAATAATTACTATTGAGTAATAAATTTAACCCTAAATCCTAATTCCAATAAATGATACAAAAAAAAGAAAGCATGACCGTGAGGTAAACAATATGATAATAATTGAAATGAAATGGCTACACTCCTCAAAAGTCATTTTACATTTTAACCTCAGTTCTTTACTTCCACTCAAGTAGCAGTGATGGGCACAATGCAAAGACACCCCATAGTCCACATTCTTCCTGACTTCACCTTTCAAATTAAAATTTTGTCTACTAGAGCTTGTTGCAAGAAAGAAAGTGGGGCACGAGAGGATGGTCACGTCCCAGGTCTCGCGTGAGTCCGTGGGACTACCGCCAAGTGTGGGTTCTTGGCTTTGCGCAGGAAAGAATGCAAGAGCGAGCCATAGTAAAGTAAAAGGAGTTTTATTCAGGGAGATACACGCTTCATAGACAGGGTATGGGGCATCTCAGAAGGCAAGAGTCCCCAAAATATGGGTGGTTAGTTTTTATAGGCTGGGCAATTTCATAGGCTAATGAGTGGGAGGATTATTCCAACTGTTTTGGGGACGGAGCGGAGATTTCCAGGAATTGGGTCATCGCCTACTTTTTGGCCTTTTATGGTTGGCCTTTTATGGTTGGCCTCAGAACCGTCATGGTGCCTGTGGGTATGTCATTTAGTATGCTGATGGATTACAATGAGTGTATAATGAGGCTCAAGGTCTAGTAGAAGTCAACTTGTCCGCCATCTTGGACCTAGTTGTTCTAACCAGTTTGTTGTGTCTTCAATGGCTATGTCATTCTTTTAAGGGTTGTGCCCTGACCCCTTCCTGTCTCAAACATAGTAGGTTCATAATATTTTTTCCTAACTTTCAAGAAAAGACTTGTATATGAAGCATTTTTATAATTTATTTTGGGCTCATAGATGGCTCCATCAATGTCCCCATGAACATGGGACTTTAAATAAAATAGATTTCTTCTTTAAATAAAATAGATTTCAAATATAAAGAAAAGAAGGAAGAACATTTACAACAAATAGCTAATACATAGTCATGTACACACCACCCGCATTTTAGAGGTGTTGTCCTTTTACCATACGGACTACACATATTTCTCTTTTAAGAAATGTCATGTTAACTAGCACAGATGAAGCCCCATTTATACCTGCCTCCCTTGCTTTTCCAGGTTAAACTTCTATCATGGAGTTTACATGTGTCTTTCTATTCGTGTTTTTATATATTTACTACATATGTATGTTTGCATAAATGATAGATGGTATTATTTTCTGTGTTTTATATAAAGGACATTATACTATATCTCTCATTCTGAGCTTGTTCTTTCCCTCAATTTTATGAATTTCAGCTTAACTTGAATCATAGACCCTTTAAAACAGTAAGGACATCAGTGACTATCTGGCCACCACTTATTTTAATTAAATTAATCTTAGTTTTAAAAATAGTATAATTTCATAAAATAATAAAAAGATTTTATATTCAATTTCTGTCCCCTGTACAAAATTACTGTCAATATGCTTGGATACTTCCTTCTAATCTTTTTATATATCAATTTTTTTGGCATATTAAAATGAAACATTAATGTTAATATAGTCACTTAAATTTTATATTATAATTTTTCTCTATTTTCTGTATGATTCTTTTGACAGGAATGTTTAATGAGTCTAAAACTATCCATCTAATGTATACTATAATTAATTTAGCTATTCCTCTATTCTGACATTAATATATGTTTTACTTCCTCCTTTAAAAATAAGCCTTCAATAAACAAAACAATAATAACTAGTGAACTTGTTAACTTTCACTATATTTGAAGTTATTTTCTCAGATTAGATTAGAAAACCTTTGTAAATTATCTACTCTATTATTTATTTTTTGTCTGGTATCTTATAAAAATATGAATGAGCTATTTGTGTAATAAATATTTTATATATTTTAATATTACACACAGGCTTTTAAAAATATATAGAAATTATCCGTACTCTACACTTTCCTCCAAATCTAGGGAATAAGAGTAAGATTGCCTTTAGAAAGTTAAACTGCAGTGAATCAGAGCAGAGGTATGTCCAACCACCTAACCTGATGGAATATATTAACGTATATAAAGAGAACGTGTTAAGTAAAGAGCGCTGGCCAAACCCAGAGGCAAAATCTCACAGCCGTGTCTCATTGTAAATTAATAAATTAACTAAACGAGTAATTCACTGATTGTGATTTGACTTCTTGTGCAGATTGCCCACAGAGAGAAAATGGCCTTGTCAAGTAGTTAAAAATATTCCCGTTTTTGAGGCAACTACTTTTCTGGTTGTAAATTGAATTGACATTTAGTCCCGAGAGTCTGTTTAACATTAGTCTGCCACTAAGAGATAAATCCTCTAAACCTACAAATAATCAGGTTTTGGAATATGTGAGGTTTCTGATCAGACCCTGCCACCAGACCGGTCCACCTTGGAGGGCTCTTCGTGGACAGACACATGGTTTTTTCCTATAATAGACTCATGTTTAAATCAACCTCTCCTTCACAACTTCCTTTACTGCTTCTACACATAGAAACTATATTCTCTCTAGAGACTGGTGACATACTAAATTCTACTTCTAATACTACTGTTTGAAGCATTTTCCAATTTAATCCACTCAGGTAATAGAGATGGCGTATCAAGAAGAGGTCAAAATTCATTCATTCACACCATAAACTCTTCATCAAGTGACTTCATCAAGTGATATTTGGTCAGGTATTGAAAAGATAATGGGAAGGACCTCAGCCTGGGAGAGAAAATTACCTAGTTTACGGTGCTTTGTAGGGCAGTAGTGCTATGAGAGCCTGAGAAGGGATACCAATCCAAACTGGGGGCTGAGGGTGAAGAAATGGGAGGTGCCAGTGGTGGGGAGGGGAGGAAAGGGTGGGGGGGAATTGAGGAACAAAAGCCCCAGAAATAAAGGAGAGCAAGGCTTATTTGGGAATGTGAGTAATTATATAATTGAACTAAAGGGAGCAAGGAGAGGGGGTGGAGAGGTTTTCAAAGGGTTAAACTGGAGAAGTAAGTAGAGATTAATCATGACCTTATTTGTTCCAGGGGTCACATGGCAGGATTTTCCCTACTGAAATTCTCTATCATACTAGTCTTGTGTTTTCAATTATATCAGGGGTTGGCAAGCTTTTTCAGAAAAGGACCAGCTAGTAAATATTTTTGGTTTGCATGCCAGAAGGTCTCTGTCACACTATTCAACTCTGCTGTGTAGCCTGAAAGCAGCCCTACACAGTATGTAAACTAATGGGCATGGCTGCATTCCACCAAAACTTTATTTACAAAATAGATAGCAAACTGAGATTGGCTTAAGGCCATAATTTACTCATTACTGGTCTCCAAGAGTCTCTTCAAGATTTATCATGTTTGGAAATAACAAAGGTCAAATACACTCACATCTGAAACCATAGGGTAGGTTTTGTCTATCTGTAAAATGTCATCCTACTTGGTTAAGATCTCCTCTTTGAGAAGGATAAGTATTAAATAGGAAAGTAGTTAAAAAATTAATAAGGTGATTAATATCAAGATAATATATTCATTCTAATGCTTTCTCCACAAAACGTAAACCTCAAAGTTTTCAAAACTTGTAAAAGTAAAACCTTTACATTTGTACTTCATTTTAAAGAATTAACTATTTAACCTTCAAAATAACCTCAGAAATACTTGAATCTTGAGGGCAGGATACATGCTTTATTCAAATAATTTCTGAAACCAAGGAAAATGCCTGGCACAGAGAAGTTGTGTTTAGATGCTTTAACTGAGAGCAAATATCATTTTCTCTTTTTTAACAGTTGGGAAATTTGGTCCTAGAGAGATTGAATAGTTTAATAAGCTCACATAAACAGTGTCAGAGGAATAAGTAAAACCCAGATTATCTAACTCGTGGATTTTTAATTTCAGTTATATTCTACAGTCAGGGATATTAAAAGAACACCAGGCTAAACATATAGTATAATAAATATTCATAAATACACGAAGATTATTAAAATGTCTGATGAACTGGGCTTACTGTCTTTGCTCAAAACTCACCTTCAACAAGGAAATGCCTCTCCCCTCCCCCCATTCCAGGAATGGCATGTGAATGTAACTGACCCTGTCTTTGGCCCAAGCTGTTTAGTCCATAGATGGGCATCTCGCCCAAACTAGGTCATAGGAGGACTTCCTTGGATATTTTAGAACTGACTCTGAGAAAGAGACTGTAAAACATAAATTTAGGAGTTGTTAATAGACATGTTCACTGGGGAACAAAGATGTCCAGCTTGCAATCAAAGGAAAGAATGAAGCAACTTAACAGAGAGGCTCTTGGATAAAATTTGGAGAGAGAATCCTGAGCAGATTCAAGTGGTGATTCAGCTGCTCCAGGTGACTAACTTAAACCGTGCATCTCAGCTTGGGACTTGAACCCACAGTCTTTTAACTGATACCACACACCTGGTCTCAGAACTTAATGAAGCTCAGGTTCCTGATGTCTCATCACAGAAAGAATTCTGTGAGAGACAAAGTGATAGGTAAGAAGTGGATTTATTTAGAGAGAAACACACTCCACAGACAGAGTGTGGGCCATCTCAGAAGGTGAGAGCAGCACCAGGGTACAGGGTTGTCAGTTTTTATGGGGGGCGTGGTGTGATTTCTTAGGCTAATGAGTGGGAACAGTGATCCAGCTATTTTGGGGAAAGGGTGGGGATTTCCAGGAACTGGGCCACCACCCACTTGTAGACCTTTTATGGTCAGCCTTGGAACTGTCAGCGAGCCTGTGGGTGTGTCATTTAGCATGCTGATGTGTTACAGTGAGCGTATACAGAGGCTCAAGGTCCAGTGGAAGGCTCGTCTGCCATCTCAGACCTAGTTGGTTCTAACCAGTTTATGTCATGTCCTATGGCTATGTCATTCTTTTAAAGGTTGTGTCCTCTATTTACAATAGCCAGGACGTGGAACCAACCAAAATGTCCATCAACAAATGAA
This sequence comes from Phocoena phocoena, assembly GCF_963924675.1. NCBI lineage: Eukaryota > Metazoa > Chordata > Mammalia > Artiodactyla > Phocoenidae > Phocoena > Phocoena phocoena. The sequence goes on along the minus strand of NC_089239.1, from coordinate 17,855,938 downwards.
TGCATAAAGAAGATGTGGCACATATATACAATGGAATATTACTCAGCCATAAAAAGAAATAAAATTGAGTTATTTGTAGTGAGGTGGATGGACCTAGAGTCTGTCATACAGAGTAAAGTAAGTCAGAAAGAGAAAAATAAATACTGTATGCTAATGCATATATATGGAATCTAAAAAAAAAAAATGGTTCTGAAGAACCTAGGGGCAGGACAGGAATAAAGAGGTAGGCATAGAAAATGGACTTGAGGATACGGGGTGGGAGGGCGAAGCTGGGGCAAAGTGAGAGTAGCATCCACATATATACACTACCGAATGTAAAATAGTTGGCTGATGGGAAGTAGCAGCATAGCACAGGGAGATTTATTTTTGACTTCTGTAAAATAATTGGGAGTGGCACTAGTTACTATTACATGACTGTAATGTTTTAAAACTACACAATCTATTCCTGGATTATTATTTCCTATTTTCTTAGGCATTTACAGTGAATGATTGGGTCACCCAGGTATTTTACTTAGTAATTGGAAGTTTGACTACTGCAATAACAAATTATTTTCCTTTTTAAAAATGTTTTTAATGTTTGTAACTCATGTTTATTAAGTGAGGAAGGGCTTATGCACCTGGACATTATTACATTAATTCAGTATTTAGCACTGAATTATATTTTGGACGAATCAAGAAAATAATTATAATTGTAATACTACATGTTAATGTTTGCTTTTCATGTTTCTGAGTGGCTCAGTCAGGCTTGTAGGAAATTGTTTATTTTGTTTACGTATTGTTGGATTACTGTTCCAACAAAATTTGCTCAAATTAGAAAACAAAAGTTACTATTTCTTTAGTTAACTGAGTTCTGAAAACCCATACACTAAAACTCCATTTTCACATTACAGAGATATTTCTGTTGTAAGAATTGCATCTTGCTTTTTTATATTATGGTGTTCTTCAAACTCATATTTGAAAAGATATATTTAAATAGAACTGTGTTTATTCATTGGCTTTTCTAATTATTAGAGAATTTTTTATTTTATTTAGCACTAAGCAAATTTTAAACATTATTTTCTGTCTTTGCCTTTTTCTGTTCTTCAGCCAAATGATTTTTTAACAAATACTTACTAGAGTAGTTCAGGCTGTTTAAAGAAATTTTCTAACTCTAAGTGAAATTTTTTGTGATACTATTTACGCACTTTATCTGTTCTTAGGTTCAAAATGTGTATGTTGGTTTTAAAAATGGGAAAGAGACATTTCATATTTATGTAAATCACTGCACATGATCAAAGTTTTATAAAAGTTTACCGTATATATGGCAATTTTGATTACTTAGGCATTGCAGAACAAAGTTACTTTGTTGTAAACATGGTATATTTCTTCCCAAAGTTTACCGATTTAGCGATTTCTCAAAATAAATGAAACTTGTCTGATTTCTATCTCATTAATCCTTTTTCAAAACAAGAAAAACACCTTGGGACAAAATCCAGGGAGTTTATATCAAGGAATATCTTTGCTATTTCTGAATTGATTTTGTCATTATAGTTACCTTGTTTTTCTTGGTAAAGAACAGGATGTTTGGTCTATTTTTATGTTTATGATATTATAAAATATCTTCTCCTCAACCTCCTGTATCACTGAAAGTCACTGAATGTATGTTCCAGATTGTGTGTTAGTGCGTCAAGAAAGCAATCACTTCTTAAAATTTTTAAAAATAGTATGAAAAATCTCTATAACATTCACAGACTTGTAGCTGTAAAATTTTAAAGTCACTGGAACAAAATCATTGCAGTGTTTTCATAGATGTAACTTATTAAAAAGCAAGAGTAGATTTACTTTTCAGATCTGACCAATATGTACAATGTTTGCAATTAAACTCTTTACCAATAGGTGGTGCTAGAAAGTTTAATATTTATTCCAATAATTGAACTTGCTGGAAAAATGCGCTCAAATGCTTTTTTTTTTTAAAGCATAAAGCAATATGTACATATATGTAAAATTAAGCCCTGCTTGTTTCTGTGACAGCACCGTCTAAGACAGTTCGACTGGTTGGTGGTAGCGGCCCTCACGAAGGCAGAGTGGAAATTTTCCATGATGGCCAGTGGGGTACAGTTTGTGACGACCGCTGGGAATTGCGTGGAGGACAGGTCATCTGTAGGAGTTTGGGATACCAAGGTGCTCGAAATGTGCATAAGGGAGCTTATTTTGGACAAGGTAATTTTTTTTTTTTTAATGAAATGTAGGCATTCTCCAGTACATACAATCAAGTAGAGACAGGAACATGTAGAATAGGAAGCAGGATTCTTTTTTTAAGGCCTTTCCTAGAAAGTAGAAATGAAAAGATAGAGATAAAAAAAAAAAAAAGATGCTCTCAGACAACATTTAATGTCTAAATTTCGTTTAGACTCAATCAGTTAGTTGGACAATAGAGGAAAATATGGAAAATTACTGGTAAAGCAGATCAACAGGAGCCAGTGAACTATATAGACAAGGCATGACTTCCTGGGAAACTCATTTACATATCTGGGTCTTGCGGGCAGCTGGGCAAGTCCACGTGCTCCCCCATTTTCTCTTCTGTGGAACTGGAGGGTGGGTGGTGGGTACCAGCTTCTGCATTTACTTCCCAAACCTTAGTCCACGATGGAGCACCTCTATTCTGAAAGGACAGTGAAAAACCATGAAAGAGAAAGAGGCGATTTTACGGGGTTCTCTATGCCTACTAATTGTGACTTCTCCTTTAAGGAACTTGATGAGAAATAAGGGAAGAGAAATGTTACTTTCCCCTCTGTTTGAGGTCGAATCGAATAATTTTTTTGCTGCATGTGTATCTGCATATTTTCATCTGGATGACTCAGTAACTTGTTCTGTGAATGTATGGAAAGAGCTAGGAAGAAAATTTGCTGGGGACAAAATGTTTGCATGTTTACCCATGATATTTTTATTACCTCATTTTTTTTTCTAAATTGGCACCTAATAATAGGTTTTATATATAATTAAACATATATATGTGCTTCAATTCTGAAGGAAAGATTAGGAAAAAATAGCCATATATAGGTAAACTAGAATTTTATAGTCAATATTTCCTCTTTATTTATTCTACTGTCCATATGTGATAGATAATTGGTATCTCTGAAGTTCATGTTGACCAAAAAAAAAAAAAAAAAAAAGATTTGCCCATCTTGAGTTTGTGTTATTCTCCTAGATAGATATGGGCAATAGGAAATTGTATGCAAAATAATAGAGATAAAATAACAGTATTACCAGATAATCTTGTGTATGATGATAAAATAGTGGAGTATGTCAAAAGACTAAACAAGATAAGATAGAGTTCTTAAATTCATAAAATAGATTGTTAAGTACTATTATGCTACAGTTTATTGAGTAATAAATATGTGTCAGGCATTGTGCTAAACACATAAATAGTATTAATAATAAGATAAGATAATAAGATCACAATTATATCCTTTATTCCTTTACGAAAAGAATTCATTTTATCAAATTCAAGAGATGAATTTTAGCAGGGATCCAGGTTCTAAAGTCTTTAGAGACCAGAAACTTTATTTAATTTCATAAAGAGGCTAAGCACAAGACGGAAGAGAGTGATGATGTTGAAAGTTTCTGCACCCAGGTTCAAGCCTCCAGCTGTCAGTTTTTAATTTGTGCCTTAGAGTTTTGAATAGAAGAAACAAAGGAAATGGCAAATATCCATAATTTGCCATCATCCAATAGATCTTTGGAATTTCCAAATTTTCCATTTCTACTACATTTTCAGAACTTCTTCCCCATCTTGAAAAGTGTCAGACCAAAATCATCCTTGCAGCTGTAAAATTTACCTCTTAAATGAATTGTTTTAAACAGCAATAAGCTGGATTTTTTTTTTTTCCCCCACAGAAGGGGAAAAGAAAAAAATCCCTAACTCTTAGTCACTAGAAAATCAAATGAATCAGTGAATTGTTTAGGAAGACTAAACTGCCAATCTGGGTTTCTACAATGTTCCGTGAGGAAAAAATCCATTTCTATGGTAACTAAGATCCATAGCATGAAAGGCCATTTATTTAAAATACATAATTGTATAAAACATTTCAAATACAATCTGTGGTGGGAAAGTGAATAAGACATTATATGCCAGCTCTGTTCTTTTTACGAATATGAAGCCTTGCCATAGATTTCAAAGCTGTTCTTCAATTGAGGTTCTAAACCTAGATGGTAAACACACAATTGGAGACTATTATCTCAAGATTCCATTAACTTGCAGGCCTAGTCTCACAAGTAAAATATTCTTTTCCCCACAGCTTTTATTCATTCTTGCTTATACCTCTAGGGATTTCTAGTCTAAAACACTGGTAAGAAAGGAATAAAATACATATTCTGAAGTACTGGCCAAAAAGAAGAAAGTTCATTATTTATATAAGAAACAATAGAGTTTAGTCTCATGTGAAATGAGTCATTTGGCTATATGGAGACGATTCTCTCAAGTTTTCTTCAGGTAACAGACTATTTCTCTAAGATGAGTATCCATTTTCAGTGAGGCTTTGTATTTATGGTAGCTGGTGATCCTATACATTAAACTAGAGTTTTATTATAATAAAACAATGAGATATATCAGAATTTTGTTTTTCCTCTCACATTCTCAAATACCTACCAAACTGAACTGGAAAGACTAGAAGTTTTATAATATAAACTAAGGAGATAGGAGTTGAAACCTTAGCTCTGATACATCTCAGACTTTCAGTTTCCTTTCCAATAAAATGAGAATAATAATAACAACCCAGCAGATTTATTTTAATCTGAAATGAGCTGCGTATAGAAAGTGCCCATTACGAAGCCGGACTCATAGCATTGCTCAAGAGTGACAGAGATCACTGGTAGCAGCACTGCCAACTGTATAATTACAAGTTTATTTGCAATCCTAGTTGAATGGTAGGAAAGTCAGATCCATGTTATACTGTAGAGCGATATTCACGATGTTCCAAGGGTGGTAAAGTTGAATGTGGTCTTTCCCACAGTACAGAGGTGTGATTTAAGAAGCATTCTGTGTAACCTTCTCTTCTAATCTTCCCACTCTGCTCCACACACATCCAGCTCTGTTTCAGCTCTCTGCATATTCAGTCCCCCAAAATTGAAGAATGATGATGAGAATTTTAAAATAATAAAGCAAGATGAGCTGGGAGAAAGAATAGAACTGAGGTGATTTGTTCTGGAGAAAAAGAATCTAATAAATAAAGTTCATGATCTGCTTCATTGTACATTGTATTTTAAGAAACAGGCTTGCATCGTAAACTGATGTTGGATTAGTCATGGTAAACCACCTTTTCATGTAAAGCTGTTTCAACGCCTCCTTTTTCCACTCCTCCACCTTAAATTTGCAGTTTTATTCAGGAGGAAAAGAAAAAGTAATTTTGAATGCAGAACAGAGACTGGAAAGGAAACCTAGAAATGTGAGTGGAGGGGTAGAGAGAGGAGGAGGAATGCACTAGAGTTTTAATTATGTGTCATTCTCATAGGAAAGTAAGAAGAATCAGATTAATACTATATTTTGCATTATTATCAAAATTGAAACAAGAAGATAAAAGTTTAAATTTATCTCCTTTGTATCTCTCCTCCCATTAAGGAAAGAATACAATTTTCTGGACACAGTTTCCCCCTCTCCTTTTTTTTTTCTTTCTTCTCATTTTAAAATAGCAAACCTGGCTTATCAGAGATAATCCTTATTAGCTTTAAGAACAATGAGTTTTGCAGTTACAAAGAAAATGAATTATAGGAACAAAGCTTAAAGCACACTCCTTTAAATGGGTTCTTTCATCTGGTTGCACCATTTGCATAAAGTGGAATGTTCTTTCTTTTTCCTGTGTAGACAAAAAGGTTAAATTAAGGAAGCACTGAGAAGCTTCTGGTGCTTGCCATTGCACGGGGCAGGGAAGGGAGAGGGAGACTCTTCTCTCCCTATGCAAGCTTTCCAATCTCTCATCCTGGTGGTCTCCCTGAAGCAAACTTGGATGAGCTTTGTCAGAGGACAGTGGTAGTCCGGGAGTTTGTTCCAGGCATATCTGAGCCTGTCAGCTGATGCAGGAGGTAAGAGCTGGATCTGGAGCAGCTATCTCATCTTCTCCTAAATTTAAAGGAGTTGGTGCTGAAGCTCTGAACTTAAAAGCAGAAACAAAAGAAAATTCTAAACATAAATGCTATCTTTTATTCATTACCCCTTTCACATTCCACAATCAATTTTCTGAGTGGAATTTTTTAAAAATTACAAGAATAAACTGAAGGAGATCAAGAATATAACTCTGCATCTCTGAACTATCCGTTAGTGATTGGAAGTAAAAACAATCTCAAAGATGAATAAAATGTATCAATAGGTCAGAACTCTAATTCTTATGTACTGCTCCCTGCGCACTGAAAGTTTTGAAATGTAAATGTTTAGATGTTGGGTATTATGGAACCTGATATAGAGTTATAATAGGGTTCTTAACATGTCTGTTCTGTTACTTACAGTAACAAAGGCAATAAATACTAAGTATTGAATAATACTGTTTATCAGGTGTTTACTATACGATCTCATGCAGTGCTTACAGTGCCTGTGAGAAATAGATATTACAGCCCCACTTTTCATATAAAATTAAGTAAAGCTGACAGAACTGTCACAAAACATGCCCCATTTACATAGCTATTGTGGCAGTCGTGGGGAGAGCACTCAACATCCATCCCTCACCCTGTCTCTCCACTAAGCAGACTGTCCTAAGTTCTTTAACCTTAAAAACTTCATTTCTAAAGAGGTTGCTTCTTCAGAATCTTAGGATCACAGAATTTTAAAGGGAAATGAAATCTTAAAGCTCTTTCGACCCCCCACCTCTCTATTCTGCATATATAATAAAACAGGGAAAATGAGTGGCTTCTCCAGAACCACAAAACTAGAATCCAGAACTATAGTCTAAGTTTACCCATTCTCTATTCTGATTCCCATTTCATTTTTTTTTTCTTTTTTCTTTTTTTTTTTGCGGTACGTGGGCCTCTCACCATTGTGGCCTCTCCCATTGCGGAGCACAGGCTCCAGACGCTCAGGCTCAGCGGCCATGGTTCACGGGCCTAGCCGCTCCGCGGCATGTGGGATCTTCCTGGACCGGGGCACGAACCCGTGTCCCCTGCATCGTCAGGCGGACTCTCAACCACTGCACCACCAGGGAAGCCCCCCCATTTCATTTTTAACATTGATCCAAAAACAAAAACCCAGAATGCTTTCTCAAAGAAGAAACTGTTGACAAAGCAGTTCCCAACTAGAAGTTTTAAAGTGATATAAATGCACGTCACGCAGCCTTGACTGGATGTAATTAAAATTCATTCGGAGACTTTAACCATTAGTGATTTTTGCTTCCCCACTTATCCATTCAGGAGCTAATCTCAAATCTCATCGTGTCAATGTATATCTGGCTGATGTTTGAAATATGATTATTTTTTAAAATAAAAGCAGTGTTACCGAAGATTAAGGAAACTCAAATCCCTCAAAGAAATATCAATATTTGTCTTTTTAAAAGAGAGATTAAGAGGAAATGGTATCATCTGTCAAGCATACTCTTAAGCATCACAAACCAAGCTCATAAAATTCCAGAAGCCATGGACAACACGGTTATTGTTGTCTGCTTTTGGAAACACAAAGTTGGTCAATCTGTCCTCCTTATGCAGCCTTCAAATTGTAAAGGGGATCGTAGATATATAGATGGTTAGGTAGATAGATAAATAGATGATAAACAGGACTAGAGAATAAAAACATTTCTAAAATATATACATCAATTTTGCATAGGTTTCCACTAGTAGAAAGGATAACTCAGAGGCAAAAAATAACAATGACAGCAGCAAGAAAAAATATCCTTGAGTAACAGTTATTACCTAAAGAAATAAAAACAGATCTCTTTTTTAATCTTTGAGGTGCACATGAAGATAAAATTTTAGGCATTTTATGCTACCTTGGCATTAATTTTTAATGCAGAAAACAATTTGGAAGGAGATGGGACATGAGTATTAAATAATTTTTTTCCTTAGGCTTGATAGTCCCAAATATATTAATATAAAAATAAAACAGCAAATCCTTGAAAATTATTTTTATAACTATCTGGGCTTCTTTGTAGTCAATGAATAGCTCTAAGTTTTAAATGTCATCATGTTCTCTTGCTTGGCTCTATTCTCTCTGTTGTTTTGAGAAAGTCATGCATCCTTTCTGAGTCTCAGTTTATTTACCTGTGAAATGGAAATAATTGCCAATATTTTACAAAGTTATTAGAAGTAAATTTTTTAAATTATATGTGAAAAGACCTAGCGTGTTCACTGTGTCTGAATCTTTTCCACATAGCGTAAGACCAGAGTTACTGAATAATACAATATATTTATCACATCCATATGCTCTTGGTGAGAAAAACACTGAAATATGAGTTAGGGGTTCTCAATACAAGAATCAGCTTTGCCACTAATTACACATGTGACCTCAGTTGCTGCATTTATCTAAAACAGAAGCCTTCACTAGAAGGTCAGTCCAAGAGAGAATGGATTCTGATTTTTGTTCACTCACATAGGCGCTCAAAAGAGATTTGTTAAATGACCAAATCTAATAATGCAGGAGATTGCAGTAAATCTTTGATTAAAGGCACTGACACTAGGCAGATCCAGGGTGGGAATACTGGCTCCATTAGGCATTAGCTATGTGACCTTGGGTGGAGTTACTTTTTCTCTCTGATTTTCACTTTCCTCAACAACACTATAATAGCATTTATTAACTTTTTAAGGTTGTTTGAGAATTCAGTGAGATAACAACTCAAAAGTACTTTGAATATTTTCTGCCCCATAGTAAATTCTTTAAAAAGTGGGCTTAAATGTTCATTGTTATTACTACAGCTTTGGTATTCTAATATTCATGGTTTTCTCTACTATGGTTTCTAAAAACTTGTGCTCACATGTCAGCACATTGACTGAATAATATCTATCTTGTGCTTCCCCTATGGGGATGCCCTCTGGATACTTCAGACATTGAGAGGATTGTCACCCTTAATTCTCTTTTCCTGGATTGTAAAAATTCTGCACTGCTGAGACATAAATCTGGTGACTAGATCTACAAAATGTAGAGTGAAAGCATCACTGTCCCCTGGGTACAGAAACCATGGAACCATACTGTTCTCATGCTCCCAAACACAACAGATTTTTGGCTTTCACCAAAAGTTTTATTTATGTTTATTTATACAATTTATAAATGTTCATAAATGCAATAAATATAATACATAAATGTCCCACTGTTTTGGTTCCTTTACATGTTAAAATGGAAGTAGTTTTATTATTTGTGCAATTGTTATTATTTGCCTATGTTTTTTTATGAAGGTTTTATTTATTTATTTATTTATTTATTTATTTATTTATTTAGCTGTGTTGGGTCTTCATTGCTGTGCGCAGGCTTTCTCTAGTTGTGGTGAGTGGGGACTGCTCTTCATTGTGGTACACAGGCTTCTCACTGCGGTGGCTTCTCTTGTTGTGGAGCACAGGCTCTAGGCATGCAGGCTTAAGTAGTTGTGGCACATGGGCTCAGTAGTTGTGATTCGTGGGCTCTAGAGTGCAGAGTCAGTAGGTGTGGCACACAGGCTTAGTTGCTCCGCAGCATGTGGGATTTTCCTGGACCAGGGCTCAAACCCATGTCTTCTGCATTGGCAGGTGGATTGATTCTTAACCACGGAGCCACCAAGGAAGTCCTTGCCTGTGTTTTTTGAATAGCCCTTTGGAGCAACTTCCAAAAAGTTCAGATAGACTTTATATATTTAAAATAAACACACATTCACAAACATGCTCATACATACAAACACAAACAGAAAAGGGACCATGATATGCCTAGTAAGAGCAATTTGGAAACCAAAAAGTATTCCTGGCAAGGTTTCTGACTTTGAGATCATATTCTCCTAATCTTTTCCTTTTTATCTGCCTTAAAATTTCAAGTTGAAAAGTCTTAATACTCTTATAAACATTTCAGAAAACACTTGAGCTGTCCAAGTTACTACTCTTATAATTGGTCAGCCCAGGAAAACCTTTGCTTGTCTAATAGAAACATTGTTTGGATTCTATTGATTTAATTACTATTATGTGAAATGAAAAATACAGTATTTCCAGTTACCTTGATAATGTAAACCTAAATATAACTTTTCTTGTATTTGGATATTTCTGGTGAAGGTACAAATTATTCAAGAACTAAGTGAATGAACCTATTTATTTTCTATGTGGAAATCAAAATTTCCTAGTTCTAAGGGTAAAAAGAAACATGTCTTCACAGAAAATATCTATATAAACATCCTATTAACTGTTCTTTTAGCTTATAGATTTTTTCTTCTTCAATCCAGCTTCCACATTTCTGCCAAACATACAATTCTAAAATATAGTTCTGATGATATTTCTTTTGGTGACTCACAACATAAAATTCAAAAATGTTTATAGCATGGTCCCAGCTCTCTATCCAACCTTCCCAAAGAGTCCTCCTCCCCTCATTAATATACTTTGTGTTTTAGATTCCAGGAGACCATTAACTGTTCTAATACATCAAGCATTTTCATGCTGCCCCCACTATATGGCATGACTTCTTTTCCATACACAGAAAACCTCCATTTTTTAGGGTTCAGTCAAATGTTATCCACATTGTGATTACAAAATTTCCAATATCTTGGAAATTTATTCATATATTATAGGCACATACTGCTATACAATTATGCACATTATTAACCATGCACATGTTGTTAATTTTTATTTCTTGAACTGACATAATATTTGAAAAATCAGTTAAGAGTAATGTAATTATATGTGCCATTATTTATGCCTCTGTTTAAAACAAGTCTTTATTTAACTTTTAGAACTACACAAAGGTATGTTTCTAAGTCTTGAAGACATTTCCAAATATGCTTTATATAGCTCTTGTGACTGAAAGAGAACCTTTTAACATATTGATTCAAATGGAAAAAAATGCGTTGTTGATTATGCTCACAGTATTAAGATATTTATTTACCATCCACCAGTTTTGCAAAGGTGTTTATTGAAATTTTGCTGCTAAATCATCAGTTTCTTGACAACATGAAATGTTCTTGAAAATTCATTAGGAGGTTTGCAATATTACATGTTTAACAAAACCCAATGAAATCATTCATTTAGAAGTTTTTCAAAGGTTCTCTCCCAAATGTCTTAAGTATAAAAGAACAAACTTTTATAGTGATACACTTAAAAAATCTTTAGAGAATAGCAGAAAAACATTTCCAAACACTCATTTTAAAGTAATCTTTTCCTGCCATGAATTCCTTTCAGAAAAACAGTTGTTTTCTTATTCATTGATAAAATAATGTCCTTATCTTGAAAGTGGCGGTTACGTTTATTTAGTTAATTGTCTTCTAGGTAGCCTATGCTGACAGGCCATTTTTCCTTCTAATGTGTCTGAGGAAGAATTCGGACAAAAAGAATAAGTGTTAGCTGTGCCATTTTCTTGTTGTTTGCTTGCGTTTGCACTTAATAATCTATGATGTTCTTGCAGGATATTTTATAAGCCCTTTGCTGATCATATTACTCTTGGTTTAATTAAAAATAGATAACATGTCTGGTAAACCAGACACATGCAAACTGAAATACACTGGAACCTAAGAAAAGAACTCCAGGATTGCTTATGTTCTAGATATGCCTTGTACAGATACATATAGATCATTAAATCATTACATATATCCATTATTATTAAAGTTTATTTCCTTCCTTATTTTTAAAAATAAAACTATTAAATCATTAGAGGAAACCAATAGTTCTTTAATCTATGATTTCATAGAACTCTGTATACACCTTTGTTACACCTCTTATTACTTAGTATTTTAGTTGGTTACACAGTGACAGAAAATAAAATTTTCTGGGGCAGGGGGTTAATTTTTGGATCTTAATACAGAGCACAGAACTTGTATATGGATAATGATCAACACATTTTTTTTGTTAAATTGGTGAATAAATTAATGGCTCTTTCCCACTCAAACATAAACACTAAACTATACTTATTAATACAGTTGTATCTGATTTTTGCAGGTACTGGTCCAATATGGCTGAATGAAGTATTTTGTTTTGGGAGAGAATCATCTATTGAAGAGTGTAAAATTAGACAATGGGGTGTGAGAGTCTGTTCACATGCTGAAGATGCTGGGGTCACTTGCAATACATAATGCACCATATTTTCATTCACATTTATGAAATTGCTGCAAAATGATTTTTATTACTTTGCTTCATTAAAATCAGCTTAATGAATATTTAAGAGATTAAGAATTTTGTCCACGGAAAAGGAATATTTAAAAATCAGTGGATAAACATATAAAATACCTTCATAATTACTATATGTCTATATCTGAACCATTCTAACTTCTCTAAGTTTTCAAATGGAATTTTCTAATATAATGACTTATGTATTGAATATATTGAAGTTTAAAACTTCTAGATTACAAATGCCAGTGATAATGGAAACACATCCCAATCACTGGCTACAATTTATATCTTCACAAGATTACAATTTTTGTCTCCTTTGTAATCTATTTAGTTCATTTTAATGTAATTACTTTCTGAATAATGAGAGGGTTGGAAAGTCTTCTTTTGTGCCAAGGTGGCAAAATCTCTAATCCATACACATTTCTAAAGGAAGAATCTTATCCAGCTCTCAAGATCTCTGTGCAATAACTTAGCTGTTAGATAGCAATGTTCATGATATGTTTTGGCCATGATGAAAAACTCATCATGTTTTACATGCTCATATATTGAGATGGTCATTAATAACGTGGCTAATAGCATGGTCATTAACAACAATATGTTTATTTGACATGGTCATGTATTGACAGGTTTTTTTTTTTTAACTGCACTATAAAGTTAGTTGAAAGCAGGACATATGGGAAAAGGCACAGGCCCACCATTGCTATATGTGTCCAGCTAATTAGTGGATCAAAAATGTCATTTTCAGCATGGAGCTCAGTTTGCTCCATGAATAATTACTTTGTTACAACTTAGGACACTGTGTTTAAACAGTAAATATATTTACTTATTCCATTTTAACTAACAGCATGCAATGCCTTGAGTGCAGAAGGAGGTTTCAACAACCCTCCTCTCTAGTCTTTCATGAAGTGAGTCAATATTTACAACCAGAGAGAGAGAGAGGCATCTTCAACCCTAAAGGGTTGATGACCCTGAGCATGCCAAAATAGTGCCAAGTTCACCCTGGAACCCGGTGATTGTGCCCTGCTGTCTAGGTGTACAGGCAGAAAGACCAGTGATTGCTATTGAAATTCAACTAAATCTAATCTCAGCCCTGAAAAACATAATTTTCAAGTTTCCTAAGCCCAACTCAGAGAAACTCGTGATTAGAAAATAGTACTAGTACAGAATGGCTCTACTGTTCTTTCCTTAATGGTGATAAGCAAAAGCATGGGCTTAAGCATTTTCTCATACCCTGAAGTCTCAGCTCACAGATAGTAACCAGATTATAGACTCCCTGCCCTCTCACTTGCAAAGGCAAAATTGTTACCTTGGAATTGGGACTATTGGAAATGGTCTGCTGAAAATGCATTTATTGTGGTACATTCTTCTACTTGTTGAACGTAGGTGATTTTCTCCAGTGGTGTATTTTTGTGATTAAGTGTTGAAGGACTGCCTCAGCACAGAGCCAATCTACAAATGCTGGGAGAGGTGGGTTTTGTTGTTATTGTTGTTGTTTTTGTTTGGGTATGTTTGGTTTTTTGTAGGGTTCTGTTTGTTTGTTGTTTTAGCTCCTAACGTTCAAAAACACTAGCTGAACACAAGCTAAAGAACAGAGTCTTCAGTGACTACCCACAACAAGGAACATAGTCTTTGCAAAATTGTTCAGGGAAGTAACTTTACAAATAGACTCTACAGCCTTCAGCAAACAAATAAACAAACAGAATAATCCCCAGCAGATCTTTGGGAAGGGGGAGAATCTGCTTTTCACAATTACTGCATTATAATATTCTTATGTCCAGTGTCCAACAACAGCAGTTAAAGAAAAAAATCACAAGGCATATAAATAAACAGGGAAGTATGACCCATTCAAAGGAACAATATAACTTGACCGAAAAAGTCACTGAGGAATTTAGGTGTTGGGCTTACTTGACAAAGTCTTTAAAACAACTGCTAAAGTATGCTAAAAAAAAAAAAAAAAAAGACAAACAATTAAAGGAAACTGAAAACAGTGTACTAACAAAATCAGAATATCAGTAAAGAGAAATTTTTTTACAAAGCCAAAGTGAAATTCTGGATCTGAAAATTACAATTACAAAAATGAAAACTTCACGTGAGGGATTTAACAATACATTTAAAAAAAAAAGAAGAAGAATTAGCTAATTTGAAGATTGGACAATTGAAGTTATTGAGTCTGAGGATGAAGAAAACATGAAGAAAAGTAAGGTACCTGTAGGTTGCCCAAATATGCATTATAGGAGTCCCAGAAATAGCAGAGAATGAGAGAGAGAGAAAGGAGAAGAAGGAGAAGGAGAAGGAGGAGAAAAGGATGGGAGGGAGGGAGGGATGGAGGAAGGAAGGAAGAGAAGAAAGGTGGGAGGGAGGGAGGAAGGAGAATATCTGAAGAAATAATGTGCAAAACTTCTCAAATTTGATGGAAGATCCAAATATACATATCCAAGAAATTCAACAATATCCAAGTAGGATAGATTCAAAGTACCCACAGCAAGATATATCATAATAGACTGTTGAAAGATAAAGAGAGAATCCTGAAAGCAGCAAGAGAGTAGCAACTTGTCACGTACAAGGGATCCTCAATAAGATTAACAGCCAATTTCTCATTAGAAACCATGAGGCCAGAAGACAAGGTTTAAAGTGCTGAAAGGAAAAACCCATTAACCAAGAATTCTATATCTGGCAAAACTGTCTTCAGAAATGAAGGAGAAAGTAAGACATTCCCATATAAACAAAAACTAAGGTAGTTTCTTACTACTGGACCTGCCCTATAAGAAAAACTAAAGAGGTGTCCTTCAGGTTGAAATGAAAGAACACTAGAAATTAACTCAAAGTCATAAGAAATAAAGCAGCAGGAGTAGGAAAGTAGCTCTTTTTTTTTTTTTTTTTTTTTTTTCCTAACCAGGAGATGCTCTACTAATCACTGATAATTGTGCTAGGAACTTTGAATTTCTTATACTAAACAAGTATTAGTTATATAACCAGACTTTTTAAAATTGAAAACTAATAATTTTAGAAACTATCTTGTGCATTATTTTCCCTTTTTTCAGATAGAACAATTGCAGCACAGTAAGACAGATTAATTGCCAGAGATTACCCAGTTTTTACAGAGAAGTCATTCCAGGTTTCCCTATTCTCAAGTCATTGTTTTTTCAACTAAGCAGGAATGCTCTGACTTTCCCATAGACTTGTAGGGGAGATTCTGGGCAAATCACCTTCTATATAGATTTTGTTTCTTAAGTGCAATTCTACAGGTCAGAAATTACAACAGTTGTATAAAAGGGGAAGAAAAATAAATAATCTCTATCTCTTTCACAAGAATACTATAGTAAAAAAAAAAAGACTTTAAGACAAAATAAAAAACAGTGTCAAATCAGTGATATATGACAACAATAATTGGTGTGGTAGTATTACCCAACTTTCTCCTCCTCCAACTTACTAAAACACAAACACAAAACAAACAGACAAAAACCCCTATACTAACTAGGCCAAATCCTTCCTGCTGCTGGATTTATATTGCATCGATGTAGCTATGGAAGAACTGCACTTTCCAGGATTCTTTCTCTCCTATGTTGTTCTGGTTTATCATGGCCCACAAAAGACATTTTTGCATGGGATTGAGAAACTGAGAGTTTAGCAGCAGCCATGGTCCTTTTTATGCTCAGAAAGTCGCTGAGGGGCAGCAAGGCATGGACACAGCATACCCAGATGGTGCTGTGCTGATGGCTGACTGGGTTTGCAGGACAACAGAGCCTGTAGCTCCTGAACTTCCCCGTGGAGCCTCCTGCAGTTTCTCTCCCACCTGAGCCAGGTGCACGTTGAGCTCTGAGATGAATTTACTACCTTCTCCTGCATGCCACCTGGGTCATCAAAGTTGGAGGAGTGAGAAACTAATTCAGGTTCCAGCTCATCCATAGGGGTTCCATTTTGTCCTCACTCTCTTTCCCAGTTCACACCCATTGTCCCTCCTAAACAGCCACCACCTGACTTCAGACCCAGGACCAGGCACAAACACAACACACTTGCCTTGAAAACTTAATCATCAGCCACAATCCACAATTGCATAAGATTGAATCTCTTGAAGGGAACAAAGGAACAGTTGCTCTGGATTTTGAGACTGGTCTTAGGCAGAAAAGGGGACCGGAGAATAGAGGACATTTAATCATTGCAATGGGACTTCACTGGCAGTCCAGTGGTTAAGACTTCGCCTTCCAATGCATGAGGTGTGGGTTCGATCCCTGGTCAGGGAGCTAAGACCTCATGGCCAAAAAACCAAAACATAAAACAGAAGCAATATTGTAACAAATTCAATATAGACTTTTAAAAAATGGTCACATCAAAAAAGAAATTTAGATTCTCTTCCGGTTTATAAAGCATACAAGTAAAACATGGAATTATTTTGAACTACTTTGGCTGTTGAACAAGCTTTCTGAAAGCAACACTATGTTGAAACTGAAACACATGGGCCCAGGTTTTAAAAGTGTTAAATAACATAGGAAACTGTTGTGCTGTAGGTTTTTCTACAAAAATGTCAAGCACCCAAAGAATTTTTAAAAAGGAAATTACTGTATTATTTTTAATAACTCTAGAATTGACTGTAACCCTAAAGCTCTTTGGAGTTCCCTGAATGAAAAACTTTAGAATTACATGCCTAGAGTCATTTTAGGTTAGGGCGAAAAGAAAAAAAAAGATTGAAATACCTTTGTTAATCATCCATTAAGAATCTCCCTAGGGCCAAGTCAATTCAATTAAACCTACTGGAAGACATTTGAATTGTTTCAAAATATGTCTTTGATGTTTCATGCTTACATCATTTCCCTAAAAAGACTGATAAAATAATGACATAAATTTGCTCATTTATTTTCTTTCATTAAATGGCATAACATTGTCCTACTGTAAAGATTCAATGGCAGAATAAAGAGAAAACACAGCTGTTATTCTGAATAAGGGCCTCTTCAAGAAGGCAAGGCTTGCTGACTTAGAGAACTATTATCTCATATCCAAGTCAGCTGCCAGAGTGATTATGGGGTAAAAGGGATAACCTGAGAGTTCAGTATAAAAGGAAGGAAGGACGGGAGGAGGGGCAGTAGGCGTGTAGGGCGGTAGGAGTGAAGGGCGGTAGGAGTGGAGGGAGGGAGGGAGGGAAGGAAGGAAGGAAGGAAGAAAGAAAAAAAGGGAGGAAAGAAGAAGAGATCCAAGGAATAGCAAGTCTACTAATCACCACTTCATTATACACCAAAACTTCTGAATTAGAAGGTAAGTCGGTTTGTGATATTTTTAAACTTCTTATGCTGAAGAAATGAGGTAACAATTTAATTGGAGAAAAAAGGCTCTTGGGACTATGGTAATATTAGACAATTATTTTTATCTTAATATTCAGCTTCTAAAGTTGACTTCCTACCTAAAGACAGAGCTTCACTCCACATTGCAGGTAGTAAGGGAACCAAGAAATACAGGGGAGCAAATTTAGCATATAAAAACTTCCCACCAGTGGCCGTGGACTCCAATTACAATTGGGAGAAATCTCCACCCATAAACTTAGGTTCACAGTGGGACAACAGAACAGACATTTCCTATGCTAGAACACCATTCGTTGTATGTTTCATTTTTCAATAGAATTACCATATATTGTCTTTTAATCCTTAACACTGAGAAAACATATGACATTAAGATGAAGCACAAATGCATGATGTTCTCTGTGGATTATGCGTTTCTCATAGGGGTGAACAACTTAAGCAATTCGTTGTAATTTACCAAGTGTTTTCTCCACCAACAAGGCATTTCATTTTCGTCGTTTCACGAAAAGGCTACTGTTTATTAGGAAGCCCTGTGATACGGTCAGTGTACTGGGCTAGAAGGGAAAACCAGGCTTTCTCTCCTGGCTCTGCTTCCTGCTGGCTGTACGTTCTTTAGGGAAGTCATTTAACCTCTAAATTCTCAAACCTTAGTACATAAATGGGAGTAATTGCATGCGATTTACCTAAAACTCAGGGCGTGCTTGTGAGGAGTAGATGTGAACATGAATTACTGACAGAAGTGATTCCAGTACCCCTAATAATTACTAGCCCTCGCGCGTTTGATGGTGTGAATACTAGTAAAGAAATGGAATGATTTTGAAGTTTCTTTTGTTTTCTAGACTGTGCCCTTTTCATTGGGACATGACCCTGAGATCCACACACACATAGTATCACTGGGGTTCAAAATGTGACAGTGTTCTGTAAATTCGAATAGAAAGTTTACTGTGTATCTAGAACTTTGAATTGACTCAGATCTTTTGGGAGGAGAAATGTGGGAATAAATTTAGTTTAATCTGGTAAAGGAATTACCTGGTAAACTGAAAAACATAATAAGGGGGACATTTCCAAGGCTGCCTAGGGGTACGTACCTTGTCCCCTACAGAAGCAGCTTCAGGCCTGCACAGGAGTCCAGAGAAAGAAGACAGGAGAGAGACAAAGAAATTTGCAGACTGATTCTGAGCCACAGCAGAAATCTCAGATGAAGAAGCCAAAACACTCCCCAGGTGAATCTCCTTCCCTCTGCCTTCCAAAATGTCAATCCCTTTACTGAGTAGTTTTCTCTCCATATCATTTCTCTCTTATCTCTGCTGTTCCTTTCCTTTCCTCTCTCACCCTTGAAAAGGCCTGGGGTTTTATTGAAAAGCCACTAGACAAACACTGGCCTGTCCTAGAGAAGGCCTGCCAAGGTCTCCATCCAAACCACTTAATAAATTAAGTGAGTCAGCCAGCATCTGATACAGCACACAACCATCCGAGTCAGGCTGGGGAAAGTTACAGAGACTTAGGAAAACAAGAAAGAAAGAAGGAAGAAACTTGGGCCCTTCTTGGGAAGTGGTTATGGTCTAAAGAAGAAAAATGTGGTTTGGTACGGAAGAGGTTCTTACAAGCAGGGCCACGAAGGGGTAAAACTTTTAACAACCCGAGAAGAATGCTAAGAGCTGAAGGAAATTCCTAGAAGGAAAAGAACTCCAGCTCAGGAGTTTTTAATTGGATTTAAGAAGCATCTGGGACCCATTGTAAAGCTGTGGAAAGGAAAGTCGTATCTAATGATTGTGGCTAGAGAGAAGCTGGTTATCTGCAGGCTTGATGGGCTGGTGATGCAAAATACCAAACATCTGTTCAACTCAATAATGGGCTCGTTCAAACTCAGTGATTCTGCTCTCTGCTACTCCACAGTCCCTGAGAGCAGCTCCCAAAACTGGATTGAGCTGCAGAAACCCCCTAACGCGTAGTGTGAAATTAAACAGGGTGATGGCACTTGTTATGCTTCGCATTTATTCATCTTTAAAATAAGATATGTACACCTGCAACTCCTACTTTACAGTGCCACTGTCGCAATAATATCAGACTCCTACGAAAGTATGGGTATGCTGTGTAAATGTTTTAATAACATTTAAGTTAGCTTTATTATTATTGCTGTCTAGGAGGAGGAGGTGAGAGAGAGGCAGAGAAAATGTGCTACTTTTTCACTCCCAAGGAGTGAGCCTGGCTTGGGATAATTCCAAGTATAGAATTATACGTGTGTAGGATAAATTTTTAATATATGATAATATAAGTTTCTTAGTAGTTCTGATTAATCATTTTGGCATAATTGCCTTGCTTTATTATATAATTCATGTTATGACGTTGCCAGGTGCCAACATCGTTAGTAATAGCGATTCTGCTTTCGTTTCCATATTTTTCTTAAATGGTTTAAGCAAGGCCCACCTTTGGCCTATATAAGGCACAGTGCTATGTGCAAAGTTTTGGGAACAGACCATGGTGGCTGGACTCCTACCTCACTTACCGGTTCCTCCTGTTCTCTGATGGTCAGATGTGAGTTTGGTGCTGGTTCCCATATACAAGTTTAAACTACACAAACGTCAATCCATGACTGTCAGTTTTCTCATATGTGTATATGGTGAAAATAAAAGTACTTACAGACTTGTTAAAATCAATAAAATAATGTGAGGAACTGAGGGTAATTTTTAAAGATTAGTATTATTTAAGAAGTCGTTTAGAAAGAAGGATTTCTCAAGGTCAAAAGACAGTGCTGAAGAGGACTTTATTAAAAGTAATGAGGACAAGGGACAGGGTTCTATAGATCCACTAATTCCTGGGTGTTGCAGTTCTAGCTCCGTACACCTAGAGTCTCAGATAGACTTTTAGGATATGAAAGTACACAGGAGGATGCTAATTTTAGAAATGCATTATCTTGAAGGATTGTAAACGTGTTTTTATAGTGATCAGAAGTTCTTTTAGATCTGAATATATGTATTTTTTTGAATATATGTCTTTTTAAATGCTAGATGCATACTTAATTACAAACTGGAAAGATGAGTAGAGAATTTCTTTTTGCTTTTGTTGTCTGGAACTGAAAACTCCTGTAAAATTAAATCCAAACATTAAACAAATTGATTTCCCTCCCAGCCAGCAAAGGGAGACTTAGGTCCCTCTCAGATTTACTGGAGGGAACCAATTAGAACTGATGCTTCACCTGGTCAACCTGGGATTCCCATGCCTGCTTCTTCTAAGTTAAATTTAGGGTTCAGCTTAGTGTTTCAGGAGTACATTTCTTTTTCTGCATTGCCTCATTATGGACACCATTCGAATTCCTCTGTGTCCAAAATAAAACATACGAAAAGCCTGAGGATTCAAAGAATCAGATAAAATTCCCAATAATGTTAACAATACAGGACCAAATATTAAGCATCCCTGTTGTTGAAGCCCCTACCATCGGGAATGTCTCATCGAACCATCTTACTTCCCCTTTGCTTCTCAGATACCTGCCTGTTTCCTCAATTCTTTCCCATTCTTCTTAGGCTCTAACCCAGCATCCAATGCCTATTACTGCTTGTGCATCACAGATCTTCATCTTACTTTTTCTCATTATGTATGTCCTTGACTAAGGAGGCTTACTTTCCTCCCCTAAATCTACAGACAAACATTGACCTAATAGTTTTCCTTCTCTCTAAGAGGACCTGTTACAAGCTACTGAAACAATTTTCTTCCTTACCTTATAGGTTAGTTTCAAAGAGAAAACACAACCATGCATTTTCTAAGAACTCAAACTAGGCAAGCATTTATCTAGCTACTATGGGGCCAAAAAATGAATAAAATATAATTGGTGAATAAGAGGTGGACAGGAAGAATTACCACATAGATGTACTGAGTTTATTATTCATACTCTGTAGAAGGCTGTAGCAAATAAACAGGCTCTGTTATTCAATACTTAATGACTCAGTCTGGCCGCTTCTTGCAATAAGACTGAACACATTGGAAACCCAGTTCCCACCAGCAGGTGTGATCTCTGATGACAAGCATAGTCATAATCCTGATATCCATCCTGTTTCCTGAGAATGCTGAGTGTCCTTGTACCTCCAACAAGAGGCTTTCTTATTACTTCTACTACATAAGCTGGCCAAATGACTGGATGTCTTTCTCAGTACCAGATTATCACAGAGGTCCCCCACTGGCCTGGAGGACTACAGGGTCTCTGCTCTGCTTGCTGGGGTCTTATGGTCCCATTTAGTCCACGTCAGCACACTCTCCCTTTCAGTCAGCTGGGTTTTCTTGTCCTGTAAACCCTAATGTACCCCTGTGTATGTTAAGAGAGTCCATGAAAATCACACCCCCATCCATCCTGATTTCTTGTTCTGTGACTTACTATTTAGACCCAACTAAAATATCAACCCTCTACATATCCTAGTCAGCATTTGAAAGGGGTGGAGCTCCCCACCCAACTCCCTGTGTTTCCTATACACCAAACTCATTGATCCCGTAGTATCTCTCCAGCTATCATTTGAAAATAGTTCAACTCTTCAATCGCTTTATTCTACTGATGACATCATTCCTAATATCACAGTCCAGTGCTTCTCAACAATGCTCCATTTAGAAGCTAATGGGTGTAACTACTAGTTCAAGCACAGAACTGTTAATAGACCATAAAAAGGTATTTGTTCATGTAAAGTGTCACTCATTGCTTTCCCATCATATCCTTTATCTAAGCACTGTGTTGATGGCTCTGCAGTAATAATTTTATTTTTGAACTTTAAAATAAGCCTTCAAATGACTTAAGCATCTCCTTAGCTGAGGCATAACCTTCCCTGAGTGTTGGTGTCAGTGCATATTCAACATCTTCTGACTTCTCGTGGCATATTTTCATAAATTAAAGCTAATGGAAAGCAATTTACAGCTTAGAAAATATAGTAAATTAGTTTAAAACTTTTTCTTTAGCTGAGTACTCTCTCAGATAATAAATCTGGGATCTGAGAATCAGTAGCTTTTATCAATGGAAATAGATAGAAGGGATTAGAAATAACAAAATTTTGTAATAGAAAAAACCATGATTTCTCAACATTTATAATTTCTGAGGATTTATCAATAAAGTAGAGTAGTAAGAGATGGTGAGGGGTAACACCCCCGTTTTCCCTGGACAGAGTGAGACCCAGGGGGAGCCCGACTGAGAGAGTTGTCAAGGTTTAATTACACACTTTACACTGAGGCATCTAAGGATATGCAATAAGATGACCCAGCCTGGAGACTGAACACAGAGATGGGGAACTGAAGTGCATAGCACGGTAGGTGAAAATGCACCACAGTAAGGGCACAGAATCTGAAGTCCAAGAATCCTGGGTTCAAATCCTAACTCTGCATTTTACAAGTTTACGTGTAACCTTAGGCAAAGTACTCAACCTTCCTTAGACTCACTGTCTTATCTCTCATAGTCATGTAATAAGAATTATCATAAAGAACCATGGTCGTCTTCTAGCTCACTGGAAGCCTCACTTAATGTTATCACTAGTCTGGCTCAGTCCTTGGGAAAGCAGACCAGTGATTGCCGTATTTGCTGGTAAATAATAGGATTGAGGCTTCCGGACCAAAAGGGAAACAAAAGGATAAGGTCTATTGAAACTCAAACTGATGTTAACAATGGAATGAAAACAGATGACTCCACCTAGGAGCCTGCCAAGTTGGGGCAGCATCCAAGTGGGATGACTTTAATCACCCCAAGGAGGGCGCACAATTTGGGGTCCTAGCATTCAGCCTTGGGACAAGAAGCACTGTAGGCAAAGTGCCCAAGGCAGCCAAGGATGTGGCCGTGTCCCAGCCTCCCCTAACAGAGGAGCAGCTGAATTCTAAGAGAATTTTCTATTCTTCTGCCTGTAGGTTGTTTCAGAACATCCTGCCTCAAGGTTAGATTGGTTTTCAACTAAAGGCTGTTCTGTCAGAAGAGGAGGTGACTCATTCTTGACTTCTCTCCTGGATTTATGGATAAACTCATCCACTATTTATCAAGCCCTTAGCAAGTGGTCTTCATTACTTAGGGGTCCATTGATAGCAGGTGCCTCCTGGGCTGTGTTACCCAGCAATGGTTTCTTGTCTAGGAAGCTGGGTATTGTTGAAGTACCACGTCCCAAATCTCAGAGATGGAAGCCATAGGACCTGTCTCACTATAACAACATCCCCAAACAGAGGCTGAGAGGTTGAGAAGCCAAGAGTGGGTCTAGAACTCTGTTTTTCAGTTTCAGGTTTACAGAACCGGGTTCATGTGCCGTCCCTGAGCTCTGCTGCTCTGCGATTCCTTGTTCCTTAGTCTCTTTTTGCAGGCAGGGGTCAAGAACTCTGCTCTTTTCCCTTTATTATCCCTGCAACCTCAGTCTTAGCTATGAGGTAGAAGATGGCCAGTGTGGTTCCACAGATTTACAGGTTGATGAACATGGTGTACTCTTTCTGCTGCTTTTCTAAATCTTTTAGGTAGGGAATAGCATGAATTAGGCAAGTCCTCAAAGATATATGCTAGTCCCTATGTTCAATCTCTCTACCCCCAATAGCAATCAAGAAGTATGATTTTTAAATCTTAAATGTTTATTTAAAAAATCTCATAAAAGTCTGGAAATAACTTTGAAAATCACTGTGTTTGGGTGATTTGCAAGAGGCTGGCACCTAGATGTAATTAGCAATGAAATAGATTGATTAGAGGGAACATCTGGAGGATAAAAGGGAAAGAGTGAACCTTAGACTGTGATGTAGGTTTGATACTTCGGGAAGAAATGAGGGAAGGAAGGATGCTTGGGTAGGAGAGGACCACAAAGCAGTTATAAGAAAGTTTCTGCCAAGCCAATGGGGAGTCTCTGAGTCAAAGTTACCTGTCAGAGGAGACTTGAATTAAGTAGGACTGGGCCTGAATTTATTACCCTGTGTGCTCCAACACTGTCTGGGAGCAACTTTGAACAAGTGCAACGTCACCTGCCTGAACTTGATGATAGATCCAGAGAGATGTCAACCAGGGCCTTCATCCACTACGCTTTCTACACTAAGAGATCAGAGAAATGCATTTCCATAGTCACTACAACATTAAGAAAGCTACAAACAAGGAGCAAGAGATTCTATCTTCATGAATAGAAAGTTCGGATATCATTTTTAAAATCCCCAAATGACCTAGAGTCAACACAGTTCCAATTAAAACGGCAACGGGATTTTAAAATTTGTTTCTTGTTTTTGTTGGTTTGTTTTTTCAGTAGAGCTTGACAGGTGACTCCACAATTCTGTGGAAGAGGAAAAGTGGGGGGAAAGACACCCTTGAAGAAAAAAGAACTGGATAGGAAAATTTGCTTCTCCAAGTCTCAAGTATCATCACACTACACTAAGAAAAGATGGTATTGGTTCTGGAATAGACAAATAGCACAGTGGAATAGAATTTAGAGCCCGGAGTAGACCAACTCATATTTGGAAGTTTGATATGTGATAGAAAGTTGAAAAAGATGTTCTCTCTTATGCTGTGAAAACGAGTCATCCATGTATAGTAAAAAATGAAATTCGTTTCTGACTAATACCAAGTACAAAAATTAATTCCTGGATAATTAAAGATCGAAATGTTTAAAGCCAACCTGTAAAACGAGGAGAAAAAAACACAGGAAGACACGTTGATGACTTCCTAGCAGGGAAATATATCTTGAATGGGACAAAAATTATGAGCTATAATGAAAAGATTGATGAATCTTACTACATTAAAAAAAAATCTTTATAGGAAACTAAATATATAAAATGGAGAAAGGAAAGACAAGCCAAAAACTGAGATAAAATATTTGCAATGCATATAATCATTTTTTAAAAAATGGTTTACATGAAACTCCAGAGCATCTAAAGTCAATGTAGAAAAATACAGACTCAGTAGAAAAGTGGATAAAAGATAGGAAGAGCAACTGACAGAAAGCAAACCAAGTAGTGACTACAAAAAGCAAACTGAACCATGGTATCATTTAAATTTGGGGAAAACTTTAAAAATCTAACAGTTGTAAGTACTGGCAAGAGTGTGGACAGAGAATTCTCATAAGGTTCTGGTGGGAATTTAACTTACAGCAGTGTATTTGTAGAGCAAAGTTTCATTGTCTAGTAAACTCTAAAATGCACATTCCTTATAACCATTTATTACACTTTAGATTTTTTAATATTAAAAAGGAGTATTATAGCATCGTTCACAGTAACATTGAAAACAGTTGATAGAGAAAATGGATTTTTAAAAATTGTGGAGAGAATTTAATCACAATTCCATCATGTGTTAAACAATCCTTTTCTGCCCCGTAGTTAAATAAAACTGAGCCGTGTTAACAGTGGTCCTATGTTACGCAGTATTGAGAAAAAGCAAAATAAATTAGCTTGTTCCAAGAAATACTTGCTCCGGAAATAAGCCTATGCACCATCTAAAATAACCTACTTTACAAACTAATAATTCTCCTGTCATCTCACGACTATCAGACTGAGCAAGATGCTCTTCAAAACCCTTGCTCCAAAGACATAATGCCATAAATCCTGTTCAATCTCAAACTGTTTCCTCCCTTGTAAGGCCCACCTGAAAATCACGTAGCCCAGTACTTCAAAATGCAGAAGTATTCGCCCTGGTTTGTCCCTTCTGAAATACTTTTAAAATTGTCAATGTTGTTTCTGCTTTACTACAGTAAGTCTAATAAACTTTACTTGATTAGCAAGTTTTTCTGGTGGTCTTTTGGGCAGTCAGCAGTAGTAGATTTAAACAATGAATGTGCTATAAAAAGAAATGGTCTATAGCTATACAAAGCAATTTGAATAAATCTGACAAACAACATTTAACTTAAAAAGTAACAATAAAACAAAAACTGCTATAGATATAGTTTAGCTCCATTTATATAAAATTTAAATAAATGCAAATCAACAGTATAAATTATTTAAGGATACATACAAATGTGATCCAAGTTGAGAAAATGAAGATAGACGATATTGACCATATTGAGGGTTTGGGGAATGGAGAGAGAGAGAGAGGCTTGCAGTCAGGAAACACGTGGGAAGTTTGAACTGTATTTGTTATGTTTTAATTTTCTTGAGTTAAGGTGGTGGCCTCAGAGGTGTTCATCATAGTGTCATTTAAACTTTTTTTGCAATTTTCATTATTCCACAATTTTAAAGGAAAAAGTATTGTAAGGCACAATATTTGATGGAGATTGTTTTCAGAAAGTGGAGGTGATAGTATCACGCTGCAGGGCATTTTAAAATGAAAAGCAGAACCTAGCAAATTCTTGTTGACTTGGGGGAAGGGGAGAGGGGTGGTAGCAATGGAGATTGAGAAGAGGTTGGAATTTATCGAGGTGGAGACAGGGAGTATGGACAACTTTTATGAAAGAGATATTTACTCCAGTTGAACTGTTGTAAGATGGTCTGGGCACAGTTCAAAAGCAAACCTACCATGAAGAGATTTACCATGCATGCTTTTCTCTGCATATACCCTTGTCACACTTTAAACCAACAGACATTGTCATTAGTTCCTCTACTGAGAAGCATCAAAAGCACAGCAAGTGTTTATAGTCTTGCATTTTTCAAGAACTTAATTGCTTTGAGTGTAGGCCACTTTTGAAATGAGAAAGAGCCAGAAAAGGTCAACAGGATGGGGGCACTGGAGTAAAGTTACCTGAGTTTCCAGTTGTTGGCGCAGCTGTCAGGAGAGCTGGAGACAGATCCACGAATCAGGAAGAGACAAGAGAAAAACAGGAGAAATAAAATAGCATGAGAAGAGAGCATTAGGGAAAGCGTTCCTCAATTTGCAATTACTGACCCATGAGAACACAGTTAATACTTCCTTTGCCTCCAATAAGTATATTCACAATTAAAAACGCATTATCTGTGCCTAACACATTGTAAAACTATGTGCTCACTTCTTGAAGCAGCCAAGCTCAAGTATTTAACGAAATGCTTACAAAGATGTTAATCCTGTGGCAATAATGTCCAGAAAAATTGTAAACCAAGTGAAGTCAGAAACAAATGATCACAAGTGAAGGTTAGACCAGAACACCATACTCAAATGTGAAGAATAGTGATGGTGTAACTCAAAGGAGTGGTCAGAATCTGGACTCATAGCACCTTAATGAAAGAACAATAAATTTGTAAAGTCACAAGGCAAAGGCAAAGGACTTCAAGTTTCTAAGGGTAGAACGTATTTTAATACATTGGATTTTTCTAAAACTTTCCTTGTTTTATTATTGTACTTGAATATTTCTATTTCCTCAAAATAAACAACTTGTAATCAGTACTTTGATTTTTACTGAATACAACCTATTAACATTTTTAACGTTTCTTTCTTAAGGCAAATAGCTTTCTTCTGGTAAATAACAGTCTATTCTTTTCCCAGTGAGGTGTATATAATATTATTGATTATATTAAAGTACGATAGCTTCAGCCTTCCCAATATCACCAGAAGAAGTACAAGGTTTTGCAGTAAAACTAACATGGAACTTAGTCCTAGCTTCAGTACTTTCTGCTGTGTTATGTTATACAAGCCACTTTAGTTCTGAATTTCAATTTCAATTTTTGTAGAAGTGACCTAAATAGAACTACAGTACTTCATAAGGTTGTTGTGAAAATTAAAAAACACTAATACAAGCAAAGCACTTAACAGTGTCTGGCTCATTCTAAGTGTCTGGTAGCTCTTGTCAGTGGCGAGTCTTAAATCTGATCCTTTTTCTCAATTTTAGGAAGCACTGACTTTGATCACACAGGCGTTCACCGTCATTTGGGGTTCTTACAACTTCTCTGTAGAAGGGAGAGCACAGAGCACGTAGCAAAGTGGAAACAGTTGTCCTCAGGAAGACTTCCTGTGCCTGTCTCCTTTCTTCCTCTTTGTTTTTGCCGTCTTCTTCGTCTGTCTTAGCTGTTCATTATCTTTATGTTGTTCCCCATTAGATGTGTCATAGGAGGATGGGCAAATATTTTTCTTGGTAGAAGATCACTTTCCCAAGTATCCTACAAAACTTCTATCTTCAGACCTACTTTCTTGCAAACCCTACCTCTGGTAGCATTTGTATGAACAAATCTCTCTTACCTTTTCCATTGTGGCACAGAAAAATAACATGTATCAAACCTATTTGCTTTCCTCCTGGGAATGCAGTGGCGGAAGTTATGGCCATGCTACTGAGTTCTGACTAAAGGAATATAGGAAGATACTATATCTACCTCTCACAGGCCTTGCCCATAATATGTCCTCCTGTCTTCTCTCCCTTCTCTCTCTCCCTCCCTCCCTCCATTTGCAGTCTGGAACACACCCCCAAGATAACCTTCAAAACCATATTAAAAAGATAACAACATCTGCCAACCTGGGTCCTACTCGATTGTGGGAAACTTACCAACTAGTAACATATCAGGGACTCTTATACAAGCGAGGAATGAACAGTTATCGTTTATAAGTTGTGATTGTTGAGTCACTAATATTTGGGGGTTTATCTGTTAGAGTACTTAGTGAGCATTTCCTTAACTAATACACCCATACAACACATGATTTAACGTGAGTTTTAAATTAACCACCCAGAAAAGACACCAGTAAAATTTGGGACAAAACAATGGGATTTTGAGGTAAAGGATACTTTTAGGTGACCTCCTTTGGTCATATCATCTAGTTAGATCTTTAATTCCATATTAGGCATATCTAGCCGGGCGGGGGGCGGGGGGGGGAGGAATTACACTCTTTCCTCCATGCCACAATCTAGCTGATACACTCATTGACATTTACACTATGCCCATGAAGAGATACGTATCATCTCTGGGGAGGAGGTAAGGTCCAGGATGTTGGTGGATCAGGAATGAAAGATGATAGATTACTGTACCCTATAGCATCTCTCCCCCCGACCCATTAGATTTAGGATGGGAGCCTAAAACTGAGAGGAACGGTCTATTAAAATCCTTATAAGCATCAAAATTTGTATGAATAAAATAAAATGAAGACTTGTATGAATAAAGTAATATGGTTGTAGATCATATGACCTAATTAGTCAGGGACATCTCTGGGGTGTTTTCTCTGGGATCTGTGTCTATAGAAACAATCTGATTAAAAATGCATTAAAAATAACTGAGGTATAGTCTTTTATTGATAAGATTGAGAATAATATGTAGAAGAGAGGGACCCATTTACTTACTGTCCAATCTGTACATGTGACAACTCTTTCTAGATGTCCCCGCTCCTATCCCATCTTCCTCTCTGAGCAGAATCCCAGTCCTTCCCTGTCGTCATTAGTGGGCTTGAGTGCATTCTGTTCTTTCCATCTGTCCCCTTCCAAGGACTTCCTTTCTATTCCATGTGTCCAAAGTAGAAAATAACCTGACACTCTACAGAACTTCAGGAGTTCTGTTAAACTTTTAAGTATATATCTCTGCAAATGGAAATTATAAAGTAAAAAGTTAAACATATATACATGTATATAGCCATAAGTTCATCTCTGTAAGAAGTCTAAGTTGATAGTAAAGGAATGAGTTTAAATAGTTACAGATAGGGTAAGGGCTGAAATAGTGATGAGAAAAAAATTATATTTAATATTATGGTAGAGCCATTTGTCACAGCATAGGGCTCAGAATCCTGAGAAGATGGGTAGGAATATTCGTCCAAGAGATTTGGAATGAGGATGATCTGATAGCTGGGACTGATAGGCCAGGCTTCTAGCATTCATTTCTTTTGTCACAGCTGCCTTCAAATGAATGGGGAGAACTTTAATCAGGCCACCCAGGATAAATCAGTCTCTCAGACCACTACAACCTCAGTATTTCCTGAGGAGACCTCATACTATCTTTCATCTGCTTACAAGTCAGAAAAGTGCTTGGACCCAACTGTAATCCATATAGGGGCACACCTTTTGTCACCCAAGAGCAATCAGAAAGCCCTTTTGGCCTTCTTTCCTTTCCAGTACCTTCTTGTTCTCCAGGTAAAATTTGGTGAGAAGATGGGGAAAGAATGATATTTTTTGTAGAAGTCCTCTGCCTTGGGTTTAGGATCATACTTAAGAATATGTCAGGACAAAATTATCTTTTGTTGACAATTTAATAGAAGATGAAAAAACTAGACAGGATAAATGTCACTGAAAAAAGGACATTTTATTTTGAGTTTCAGAATTAGATTTTAAAAAAATAGGTCAAAGCCTAAGCTACATGCTATCAAAAATGTGGAGGTGCGAAGCATGGTGAAAAAGCGCCCTTCTCTGCAGGCTCCTTATGTGTGGTGCACCCTTAAACTGCCTGCAAGGTGCATACAGACCTCAGGGAGGAAAAAAAAAAGCTATATTGAGTGGCTGCTGCTGGAGTGATTATGTGTGGACTGTAAACTCTGCTGACTCTGCTTGGTAGAATGGAAGCGAGAATACTAGTCAAATGGCTACAACATCTCTGTTCCAGGGGGCAAAGCAGGACCCATAGGGAAAGAAAAATCCATTCCTCTTTAGCTGAAAGTACAAAAGAACAGGAGAGTAGCCAAACATGGCAACTTCCTAGGGCTGCCACGTACCAAGTGCTTTCTCGGGAGTACATCATCCTCAGTAGATGGGAATAATGTTTTTTCCATAACGTCAGCTGTTTTCTTCCAGGAGGCAATTTATGGTTAAAAACTTTGAAATGGTTGATACTTTCTTTTTATTTAATTACAAAGTTTTATTGAGATCTAATCAACCTATGACATATCGATTTCCTATGTACAACAAAATGATTTGACATTTGCCTGTGTATCTAAATCATCACAAGTCATTTACCTCCATCACCACACATAGTTAAAAAGTTTTTTCTTTTGATGGGAACTTTTAAGATCTGTTGTCTTAGCAACTTTCAAATATACACTAGAGTACTATTAACTAGAATAGAATCACCATGCTATACATTACATTCCTATGACTTACTTATTCTATAACTGTCAGTTTGTACCTTTTGACTCCCTTCACCCATTTTGCCCACCCACACCCCACACCCCTGGCAACCACCAATCCATTCTCTGATTCTGTGAATTGCTTTTATTTCCTTTAGATTCCACATATGAGTGAGATCATATAGTATTTATCTTTCTCTGTCTGACATATTTTACTTAGCATAATACCCTAAATGTCCAACTATGTTGTCATAAATGGCAAGAGTTCCTTCTTTTTTATGACTGAATAATATTCCATTGTATATATTTATACCACATCTCCTTTATTCATCCATTGATGGACACATAGGTTGCTTACATGCCTTGGCTGTTGTAAATAACGTTGCAGTGGACATGGGGCTGCAGATAGATATCTTCTCAACTTAGTGTTTTTGTTTTCTGTGAATATGTACCCAGAAGTGGAATTTCTGGATTGTATGGTAGTATTTTTAATTTTTTTTGGAACTTCCATACTGTTTTCCATAGTGGCTGTACCAATTTACTTTCCCACCAGCAGTGCACGACAGTTCCCTTTTCTCCAACACTTATTAAGTCTTGTCTTTTTGATAATAGCTATTCTGACAGGTGTGAGGTGATATCTCATTGTGGGTTTGATTTGCATTTCCTTGATGATTAGTGATGTTGAGCATCTTTTTATGTGTCTGTTGGCCGTCTGAATGTCTTCTTTGGAAAAATAGCCATTCAGATCCTCTGCCCATTTTTTTTTTTTTTTTTTTTTTTGCAGTACATGGGCCTCTCACTGTTGTGGCCTCTCCCGTTGCAGAGCACAGGCTCCGGATGCACAGGCTCAGCGGCCATGGCTCACGGGCCCAGCCGCTCTGCGGCATGTGGGATCTTCCCGGACCAGGGCATGAACCTGTGTCCGCTGCCCATTTTTAATTGAATTTTTTTTTGCTCTTGAGTTGCATGAGTTTGCTATATATTTTAGATATTAATCCCTTATCAGATACATGATTTGCAAATATTTTCTCCCATTCAGTAGGTTGCCTTTTCATTTTGTTGATGGTTTCCTTTGGTGTGCAGAAACTTTTTAGTTTGTTGTATTTCCACTTGCATACTTTGCTGTTGATAGATTTAATTGACTCTGCTCTACATATCGTATTTTTAATTGAGAAATTATCTCTCTATAGGGGCAAATTCTGCTGGACAGAAAGTATATTCAATTCTATTTTTTGCATTAAAATATATAAATATTTTAGCTAAAATATTTTCATAGGTACTTTTTTTTTGGCTTCTTTCAGAGGACCTTTCTACTATAAACATTTTTGTAAGATAAAAATAGTTTCTATTTGATACTTTTGAATGTTTTGTGAACTTTAGGTACTGTACAATCATAGTGCTTCTTATTTCATAACAGTACAGAACTAAGTATAAATATATCCAATTATTAAAAAAGAAAAGCACCTTCAAAATACTCTTCCCACATGTTAAGATACCCCTAAGCATACATATAATTTGAAAATTATATCTTTTGCACTAAGCTTACGTCAATTAATTTGTTCATTTCCACCCTTGCTCTTGTTGGGATAACATTCAACATATTTGCAACCATTGTCTTCAAGACATTTTGGCATTTGTTGATATCTTTAGCCAATTGTTACAACAGCCTTCACAAAATCAGGTATTTCACCTTTGACAAGGAAAATCCTGAGTTATTGACATAAATGGTTATGGGAAGTACATCTTGAGAATACAGAATCATTCAAAATTATGAGGAAACAGCTGAAAAGAATAGCTATAAAACCTTCCCAGAGATCAGAAAAGGATACATAATTTCCTATCCACCTATTTTCCATATACATTTAATATAGGTGCAGAAAAGAATTACTGACTTATTCATTCAAACTCAAATCATCTTCTCATTGCAGGCTTCTCATTGTGGTGGCCTCTCTTGTTGTGGAGCACATGCTCTATGTGTGTGGGTCTTCAGTAGTTGTGGCACACAGGCTCAGTAGTTGTGGCTCGTGAGCTCTAGAGTGCAGGCTCAGTAGTTGTGGTGCATGGGCTTAGTTGCTTCCCGGCATGTGGGATCTTCCTGGACCAGGGCTCGAACCCCTGCTGCCTGCGCTGGCAGGCAGATTCTTAACCACCACACCACCAGTGAAGTCCTTGTTTTTTGTTGTTGTTTTGACTCTTCTCTCAGGAGTAACATCAGCTCCTTTTCAATATATATTTTGTTTCACCTGTATAGTTCTCTTAGTTCTCTAATATCCCTGACTGATTTATAAGACATTATTCATAATTTATAAGTTCTAGTTTTTTAGCTCTAGGGTTAAGGTGATGATTTTTTCCTTACTATGACTACTTCCTTTAGAAGGAATATTTTGTTGGCATCTACTCTCTAAATGATCAAAGATCACTTTCAATTTCCTCCAGTTTGTTTCTAAACTTACTCCTTTCCTATAAAAGTCAGCCTTGAAGTCATTTCTTGCCAGAATGAATTATTTTCCTTTCTCTCTTTTCTTCTCTTTCTAGGCTCTTCTCCATTTTTAATAATAACCTTCACATCATCTCTCACTTACCTATGTTTCTGCCTATTTTTTAATGTTTTATTTATTTTTAATTTATTAAAAATTTTTTATTGGCATATAGCTAATTTACAATGTTATGTTAGTTTCAGGTGCACAGCAAAGTGTTTTTTAGATTCTTTTTTAGATTCTTTTCCCATATAGGTCATTACAGAGTATTGAGTAGGGTTCCCTGTGCTAGACGGCAGGTTCTTATGAGTTATCTATTTTATGTATAGTAGTGTGTTTGTGTCAATCCTAATCTCCCAATTTATTCCTCCCCCCCTTACCCCTGGTAACCATGTTTGTTTTCTACATCTGTGACTCTCTTTCTGTTTTGTAAATAAGTTCATTTGTACCCTTTTTTATAGGTTCCACATATAAGTGATAGTATATGATATTTGTCTTTCTCTGACTTACTTCACTCAGTATGACCATCTCTAGGTCCATCCATGTTGCTGCAAATTCTGTCTATTTTTCTACACTGCATTACATCAATTATTTAAAATTCATTATAGGTAACTCTTTAAGGCAGATGACCCCCATTTATGTATTGGAAAATATAATTTTTCCCTCAATCTACTTTCCCATTATTTGCGGGAGTAATTGTGCTCCTCTCTCACACAAAGTTGAAAAGTCTCAAAGCAAATGCGACTATGAACTATAAGAGGAAGGAAGGTAATAAGCAAATCTACTTTCTTGAGTTGTGTATTAAATGTACTAAAAGAGTAGAGGCAAATTTCTCCTCAAAATATTTAATCCTGATGGAACATTTTTAACGTAGAATATGCCAAGTAACATATGAGGTTTTCTGGGGGTTTGGGGAGCTAGAAAAAAATGGTGTACATTTCATACTTTCTGGGAGCTTACAGTTTACTTGTAAGAATACTTACGACACAATATTTGGACAAGTAGACAAGAAAATAAGAGGTAATGCAAGGTCATATTTGATTGAGGCAAATAAGTAGACAAAACCATTACAATTCTCAGTCCAGAGAGGAGAAAGGAGTTTTATTTCAAAAACCAGAGGCTTGATTCTATTGCATTATTAATTTTAAAAACTCTCAAATAGTTCAAACTTTCCTATACGTTAAAAAGGTTTTTTCTGTATACAAATATTGAAGCTAATAGTTCTTATTGATTAGTATAAACCAAACCTCTGTAGTTAATTTAAAAAGGAGGTCAGATTGTCAGCAATAAAAAGGGAAACCATAAATAAGACCAAAAGACAGAGTGGGAAGAAATATTTGCAAACGAAGCAACTGACAAAGGAGTAATCTCCAAAATTTATAAGCAGCTCATGCAGCTCAATAACAAAAAAATAAACAACCCAATCCAAAAATGGGCAGAAGACCTAAATAGACATTTCTCCAAAGAAGATATACAGACTGCCAACAAACACATGAAAGAATGCTCAACATCATTAATCATTAGAGAAATGCAAATCAAAACTACAATGAGATCATCTCACACCGGTCAGAATGGCCATCATCAAAAAGTCTACAAACAATAAATGCTGGAGAGGGTGTGGAGAAAAGGGAACCCTCTTGCACTGCTGGTGGGAATGTAAATTGGTACAGCCACTATGGAGAACAGTATGGAGGTTCCTTAAAAAACTAAAAATAGAACTACCATATGACACAGCAATGCCACTATTGGGCATATACTCTGAGAAAACCATAATTCAAAAAGTGTCATGTACCAAAATGTTCATTGCAGCTCTATTTACAATAGCCCGGAGATGGAAACAACCTAAGTGTCCATCATTGGATGAATGGATAAAGAAGATGTGGCACATATATACAATGGAATATTACTCAGCCATAAAAAGAAACGAAATTGAGCTATTTGTAATGAGGTGGACAGACCTAGAGTCTGTGATACAGAGTGAAGTAAGTCAGAAAGAGAAAGACAAATACCATATGCTAACACATATTATGGAATTTAAGAAAAAAAATGTCATGAAGAACCTATGGGTAAGACAGGAATAAAGACACAGACCTACTAGAGAATGGACTTGAGGATATGGGGAGGGGGAAGGGTAAGCTGTGACAAAGCGAGAGAGGCATGGACATATATACACTACCAAACGTAAAATAGATAGCTAGTGGGAAGCAGCTGCATAGCACAGGGAGATCAGCTCGGTGCTTTGTGACTGCCTGGAGGGGTGGGATAGGGAGAGTGGGAGGGAGGGAGACGCAAGAGGGAAGAGATATGGGAACATATGTATATGTATAACTGATTCACTTTGTTATAAAGCAGAAACTAACACACCATTGTAAAGCAATTATACTCTAATAAAGATGTAAAAAAAAAGAGTTTGGAATGTTTGCAGTTTAAACAAAGGAGAATAATCATAAAATACGTGCATAAAATGGCAGTCTTTAATAAGCACTCATCCCCATTTAGAGCTGGAGACCTGAATATGTAACTGCCCAGGTGCCTGGTAATCAGGAATGAATATATGCTCACTGTTGGGATGCAGGATGCAGGAGGCAAGGGAGTCTTAACACAAGGGAGAAAATCGAAAGTGAAATTTAAACTAGTAGCTAAAACCATAGATTAAATTAAATAAATGATAAATAGCAGGGTTTGAGATAGAGGTTGTCAGTAAGTGTGAACCATTTTAACTGCTTTTTTTAAAACAATTTTCTGCAATTTCCCACTCTTTCTGCTAAAGCTGTCAAAGAAGATGACCGCAATTTTGTAAGAGATGTTCCACAATTTTCTTATGGCATTGATCACTCAATAGCAAATGTTTCGAGCTGCCCCCATGTGCACTTGAAAATGGATCACAATCACAACAAAATAACCAAAATCTTTCTCAAGAAGCAGCGGCATTTTGGGTGAATGGAAGAATTCATTGAATGAATACCTTTATTCTGATACTATGGTGGATCCCGTCTCCTCCTGCCATTTTAGATTTTGATAAATAGGATGCTCTCAAATTATATGCTGAAGGGAGTGGACTTGAGCTTTGAGAAACTCCTAGCTAGAGGTTCCAGAGCAGCTGTGAGTGAATCTCACAGACCGTGCATCTCCTCCTTGAGCAGCACTGGGTACCGCAGCCTGACTTGGGAGGGTCCAGTGAAACCATGGGCACTCCCCCGGCAGGAGGTGCTCCTGGGTTCACAGTTCCAGGCTATTTGCTTATAAAATTACTTGGGAAGGGATCACAGATAAGAGATTTTTTTGTTTATAAATTTCTTTGAAGAGTCTGTAATCCACTATATGAAAAAGTGATTTTTTAAAGTAGAATAAGTCGCTCTATTTACTATCTTGAAAACCCTTAAAGGAGTGAATTGCCTACAAGATCAAATTCACAGTGCCTACCACAAATTTAAACAAGGTGTGGTATATATACACAATGGAATTTTAAAAAGAATGAAAAAATGCCATTTTCAGTCACGTGGATGGACCAGAGATTATCAAACTAAGTGAAGCAAGTCAGACAAAGACAAATATCATATGATATTGATTATAGCTGGAGTCTAAAAAAATGATACAAATGAACTTATTTACAAACATAAACTCACAGACATAGAAGAGAAACATTACCAAAGGGGAAGGGGAGGAGGGATAAATTAGGAATTTGGGATTAAAATATACACACTACTATATATAAGATAGATAACCAACAAAGACCTACTGTATAGCACAGGGAACTATACTCAGTATCTTACAGTTTTACCTATAGCAGAAAAGAATCTGAAAAAATATATATATAGCTGAATCACTTTGCTGTACACCTGAAACTAACACATTATAAATCAACTGTATTTCAATAAAAATTTTTAAAAAACAAAATCTTGCCTTACAACTAATGTTCCCCCTACTGCAAACACTACCACTTCCTCTCTGGCATGAGCTTGCCACGGCTACTCACAATTCCATAAACATCCTGTGTATTTTTATATCTTTGTACACTTGTTTATTTTTCCTTCTGCTTAAAATGTCCTCGTTTCTTTGATAGACTCTTAAAAATTAGAAATTAAAAACATTTTCAATCATTCCACCCTATCCTTTGCCCCTTCAAGGAACTGCCCCTTCCTTTCTCGGTTTTCCCACAGTACCCGGGACATAGTCCCTTCCATAATCCCCTGTTGCAACACTGTTTTAGTTTGAGCTCCTCAAGGATGGAACTGTGCTGGAATCGAGCATAGTGGTGGCCACATAGTAGAAAGTCATCACATAATTATAGAAAGAAAAAACCAAAAAAAAAAAGGATAGTGGAAGGGTGGGAAAGAGAGAAAGAAGAGGTAGAGAACTGAGGAAAGGCGGGAAGAAAGAAGAGAGGGAGTCGGGGGAGGGGCAGAGAGGTGGAGAAAAAGAAAAAGTAGAGGATGGAGACATTAAATAATTAGAAAATAAGTCTCCAACCAGCTGAGTAAATTAAACATGTCCCTACTCATCAAAAATGAAAAATCAAAATTCAAAATGTGTTACTTTATGATATACAGAACTAAGAAAGTAGTTAGCAAATCCCTATAAGAAATATCAGGGTAGGTGACGCCTAGCCAATAGATATAAGATTGATTTTATAAAATTTTATTCCAAATTGTCCTGTACTTGAAGAGACTAAGCTTTTGTCAACATTGGTCTACTTTTATTAGAATAAAAAAAAGAAGAAAATCAGTCAGCTGTCATCATGTAGAGGTAAAGAGAAAAGGTCAATTTATCTGACCCTGAAATAAACACTTTTTGAGAAACATCCTAACAACTTGTATCTCTGACCATCATATAAGGACTAATGACATTTATTCTAAGCTAGCTACTTTTTAGAACTTACTGGCAAGAGTAGAGTGATGATGGTGGAAATAATAGGGTATGGAAAAGACAGGGAGAAGAGAAAAAAAGATACTTCACCCTAATAGATCCACTTCTATACCTTAAGTCTATTTAAAATACTTCATATAACAAACATGTATTGGCCCATCAGGAATGAAAAATATATCAAGGGGAACACCTATTTGAAGAGATGCAAACAATTCGGTGTGTTGTGGTAGATCCCAAAGTTCTCTTGTATTTCAGTAGCTTTTACTTTAATTGTCTTGGTGAGGAGTTTATTGTGTCACATTAATGGAGGAAATCAATTTCTGTCTCTCAATACAGATGGTTACTTATAGATTAGTTTTGTTAAATTGGCTGTACTTTTTATCTCTTTCTAACCTGCAGCCCCCTTCTCAGTATTTGCCTAATATATCAAGAAGACACACTGCATAATCTTGATTTTTCCAGACTGTGCACTTCTTTATTTAACTTTCTGTCTGTGATGAATAGCGTATCTTAATTCACACCCTGTAAAGGGTCTAGTCGTGTTTGCCCACTACACCGAAGTGTAGTGACATTTTGCTCAACTGAGATCGGACTTAAGAGGGGAAGAAAGTGAAAGAGGAGTGATGTGCCTTTTTTCTTTCCATTGTTCGTCTCTTTATTCAGTCTTTCAGTAGATTGGGTTGAGAACAGGAAAGACAGAGCCATCTGGATAAAAGAAGAGAAGATTGACAGGCAGTCTGAATTACACGAGGGGAGGGAATTACCTCGAAAACACCTTGCTGCAATTTTCTGCCTGGCAAACATGAACTTCTGTTTAGAAGCACGGTTAGGGAACCACAGTTTCTTCCCAACATTTTCAAACAGTTGCCTTCTTCTTTCAAGACACCAGTAGTTAACGACTGGTTCTGGAAACTGTAATCGCTTATGGCTGTCATTGGAATCACTGTTAGTGGAGCACCGGTGGAAGGTTCCAGACAGTTTCCAGAGACCAAACAAAGCATTAGCTTCAGTATTTTTTATAAAGCTTTTGTGGATGTCTCTAAATTCAATTGTCTATTATTTGTGACACAGGTTCCAAACATTTCTATCAAATGATACTGTGAAAAAAACTTGTTTAACACTGGCAAGGTCTCCTTGGGAATTCATTATTTTAACAACAAACTCATTTTGAAAGTTATGATCTGAAGTGAACTTGCAGACTCTTCCATTAGAATCCAGTTACAAGCAGTGTGTACTTGAAATTGTTTTAATTTCATTCCTTCCTGCATTTAGTTTTAAAAAATCTACTCATTCAATTCCGATGATAGTTTCTCTGTTCTTTTCCCATCTTAAACAAAAATATGTCTTAGTAGACCTTAGTCCTCCGATTGGTTGCATTTCCAGAATTTCTGATTTGCCTGAACCCACTCATTGTCTCATTAACTTAAAGCAAAGCAAACAAATAATGATTTTAACATGATAACAGTTCTGTATATTGGAGAAGCCTTTTGCAATCTTTAATATAAAAGAATAGAAAAACATAGGATCCAAGGCCAATCAGCACATGGCTGTGAGAAAGCTCCAACTTTATTATTCATGGCAGTGAGGGGAGAGGGGAAGTTAGGCTGAATAGTTTATATCACCACATAATCCAAGCTTCTCATTTTGTCATTACTCCCGACTGCCTCCTCACCATTCTTATTTATGGGCAACTAACAAATAGAAAAACGGATGGATTTGAATTCCATCTTTTTCATTTCCATATGCTCTCCTTCACGATACTAATATCCAGTGAAATGGTTCTCAGAGCACAGAGGTAGTGTAGGTGAGGGAGTGTTATTAAACCACAAGACTAGATAATTAGACCCTGAATAAATGGGCTTTCTGGCCTCCCATGGAGATCTTGAAACCCCCGGAGTTGAATTTAATGGGTTGATTGCACATTTCTTCTTGCCAGTAGTACAGTTAAAGACACGAGGAAGAAAATTCCTTTTGGATACAGCATTAGCAGAAAGAGGACCTCAGGGTATGGTGGGCTGCTCAGGGGGAAACGCTGCTTCTTGTTAAGAAGTCCCTGACTTATTAGGGACTCGAAAAGAGTGATGAATAAATTAACGACAGGCGATGAGCAGGAATAAGA
Source organism: Phocoena phocoena (assembly GCF_963924675.1). Classification (NCBI taxonomy): domain Eukaryota; kingdom Metazoa; phylum Chordata; class Mammalia; order Artiodactyla; family Phocoenidae; genus Phocoena; species Phocoena phocoena. Next base: position 17,815,129 of record NC_089239.1, on the reverse strand, counting down.
ATTGTATTCGTTCCTTGCACAGCCTCTTACTAGCTATGAACGTGAGCACGCCGTTTCACTTTTTCGAAAATCAGTTTTCTCATCTAAGAAGTGGTAACAGAAATAGGAGTTCTGGCTGTTTGAGTTACTCTGAGCTTCACATGACAGAATGAATGCGAAAGCACTTTTTAACTTAACCTATTACTATTGGAACTTGAAAAGTGATGTACCATTTTCCTCAAGACCTGCTTGCATGATTTATACGTACAGTCCTCCCTTCATGATCCTTTCATTTATCTCGAGCCCACCAGCCAAGCTGGATTGGTTTGGTCCTTAATGGACCCATATTAAAGCTCTAGTAAAGCCAGATTTGGAACATCCTCACCCGGTCCTGACTTGCGTATAGGTCTGTTAGACTTTGTCTGATGCACCAATTTCTCAGAATGTTGATGCACCTGTCTCATCTCCCTCTGCTCTGTTCTTTAAAGCCTCCACATTAAATGGGCTCTAAACTTTCGGCAAATCTTTGACAAATAGCTTTTGGGTCCTGCCCTGGAGCTGGTCTATCTGTGGATCCTCCCTCAATCCTTGCCATCAACTCTGATTCAAGTGTCAGACTTCTTTTCATCATATAATCTTGGACCAGCCCCTACATACTGCATTAGTGCCCACAAATAGGCACTCCTGACCCTGGGTCTGAGCATCGGCTAATCCTATTACAGTAGAGAATACCAAATCACAGAATCCATTCCCCCTTGGATTTGACGTGGCTGACTTGGAAAGCCCTGGACTTCTGTTTCTTTTTTAAAATACATATCTACAAAATCAAAACTTTAAAATATATAATTAGATTTTTTGGTATATTTTTTGTGTACACTTTACTTCCCCGTCCTCTAATATTTTTATTTATGTCTTTACCTGTCCAGTGTTTCTCTTCAAATAGAAGCAAATAAAAAGCTACACGTGCATATTATTTCTCCCACATTCTTACATGAAAGTCACATACTACACACTTGTCTTCCCCAAGAGTTTTTACTCAACAATACATACCTATTAGTGTATAACAGTATATAGATAGCCTCCAAAATATTTTTCAACTGCTTGACCTGCAGTTTCTGGAAAGCATAAGTTAAATTCTCAGAATATCTTTTGATCCATTTATTTTCCCCTGGGATTCTGTCAGGTGTTGCCTTTTATATCACGACTATATTTTTCTGGCCCAAATGTTTCTGATCAATTGTTTTTTTGATGGAGTATCACCTTTATCTGTATATAACTTCCTCTTCATTCCTTATGAGTTTTTTCCCCTTAATTCTGTTTGATTGGCTCTTGAATTACCTACCATAGCTGCTGCTTGTTTCCATGTTTGCCTTTCATATAAATGTCCACTTACATTTATATGGACCCCAAGGAATCAAGACAGACATCAGCCCTGGTGCTAGAACAGGGTCCTGAGTATCATCTCTGTGTCAGGAATTTGAGGAGCTCCCCAGCGAGAGAACAGGGTGGCCAGAGTAGTGGCCAGTTATGTTATTTTCCTTTTTCACATCTGCTTTTAAATAATGTATGTATCGTTCGGTTGGAAGTCTTTCTCTTATGGTATTATGCTTCTCAGATATTTAGATATTTAGTCCCTTAAACTCACATTCCCTTGGAAGAATTGGCTAATGCGTTGTTGGGGGAAGAGTAACTGAGGCGAGGTGAAAATCTGGGTCCTAGCGTTTGCCCTTTCTGTCTATGTGGAGATTGCAGTGGAATTTGCTTTAGGGTAGAGTTTATGACATTCGATATAGTTCTAACACTTCCCCATCACACTTTCCCTCCTACCAACCACTCTTATCTTTTGGGGAACCTCTTAATATCTCAACAGTAGGTCCTGCTCTTTTCGAAAAACGACCCTGGGTGGATTCACCCACATGCGATAGATAAGGAAGAATCCATCGTGGCCACCCTATTCACACAATGTAGAATTTTATAGTCCATTAGCCAGCATGTCTTTCATGCTATTCTGGTAACTCCAGTCAGCACTGAACTGCTCCTGATGCTTTTCTGCCACCAGATAGAGCTGGAACAAGAAATGATCCAACCAGGGCATAATCAGAAGAGCTGCCAAGGGGATCTATCCATTCCTTTCTACCCAGACTATTATTTTCTGAACTTATATTAGGACCCAATCACCACCTAACTGGTCAGAATATTTAAATATTAGGTTCTGGGATAAACCAAATGTTCTCTTCTGTGACATCTACAGGGTGGTTTTGAGGGGTGGGAATCAGTAGCTATTAGTTCACTATCTTATCATGAATTAGACCTTTCATCACCCCCAGCCCCCAGTAAATGCATATTGCACAATTTACGATTAATTTCAGAGTATCTATCCTGGGATCATTGTAGAACATATATGGTTTTTTTTTTTAATTCTCTAAGCCTTTATTGCATCTCTATTTTATAAAGAATGCAAACACATAGGCTTCTTGAAAATTGAGATATATGATTGATTATTGTATTTTTCCAAATATCTGCCAAAGTTCTTTGAGCATAATAAGTACACCATAAAAGTTATCTGATTTAAGGGACATCTTCAACATAACTGAAATTCAGAAAGATAGCTTTCACACGAGGACAAAATGTATGGAAATTCATGCCACCTCAGATATGCCACCTAGGTTTTTTTTGCCTATGAGAAAGATATTCTCTATCATGCGGTTTCTGAATGAAATGTTTCCATGGCTATTATAGCTTGAATTATCTCCATTTTATTAGTTTTAAAGGCCCAGGGCTTCCCTGGTGGCGCAGTGGTTGAGAGTCCGCCTGCCGATGCAGGGGACACAGGTTCGTGCCCCGGTCCGGGAAAATCCCACATGCCGCGGAGCGGCTGGGCCCGTGAGCCGTGGCCGCTGAGCCTGCGCGTCCAGAGCCTGCGCTACGCAACGGGAGAGGCCACAACAGTGAGAGGACCGCGTACCGCAAAACAAAACAAAACGCCCAGTGTGGAAATCTAGTGTAAACTTCCTTCACTGCAATGTTGGAGAGTTATACTCTCCAATTCCTTTACGATCTAAAACAACCTCACTACATACTGAGCCCAGAAAATGCAGTCATAAACTCAGTTTTTGGAGAAGAGGTAATATTATCTAGGGTTTAGAGTTTTAAGACATGGGTTTTCTGTAATCACATTTTTGCTTTAAGAAAAACCAGTAGGGGAATTTCAAGATGTCAGTCCAAGATAATGGACTAAAAATGGGATGTGAGAGAAAAAGTAGGGTCTAGGATAATTCAAAGATTTGGGCCATTTGTAAAATTAAATTAAAATTAATGATCACCCACATGCCTGTTGGAAAACTTGCAGATTTTGTACTATACTGTATCAAATCAACCATATGTATTTTTGTTGCTAGGATCTAGGTAGCTAAATACAACTAGAGACAATTATACGAGATAAAAGCCTCCCATTATGAATGCACAATTATTGACTCTGAAAACTGCTTATTATATTTCTTTAGTTAGATCAGTTTTACGCTTCCTGCTATGACAATTAGGGCTAAGCATAGTGGGGTATCTAGCCCCAGTTTGGGTCTTAGTTATCGTGTAATCAGGATATGCTAAAGTCACTTTGGTAGTCTATTTTTACTTTGATTATGGCTTTTTACAGCTTAATTAAGATTTAACTTTATTTTTTATTACTCTTTAACACGATTTTCGCCGTATGACCGCGGTGGCTGGCGCGAAATTTACCAACCCTAATTAATATGGCTTAGTCGAACTTTCGTTTATGGCTTAATTTTTATCACTGCCGTCTCCCATGAGAGTGTGGTTGGTCAAGATGTTCTGAGTTACTGGCATAGGGCGCTTGATACCTGCTTCTTTTAATCTTAGTGATTAGAGGGCATCCTCAGCAGAGTGCGGAAACTGGCACGTGTAATTCTATTAAAAATTAATAGAAAGGCTGGGACCAAACCTGTGTGTTTATGGGGCTAGGAAGCCCATCTAGGCATTTTCAGTGTCTTGCTTTAGAGGTTGTTTAAGCTACATCAACTTGCTGTGTACCGGTGGTATTTATATGGCTGTATTGTGCAGTTTGTGTCGGATTTAGTATTAAATTTTTGATAAAATGGCTAATGAATCGAGGGGAGATGTCAGTCTATATGGGTGGTGAATAAGTAGTTTATTGGTATGATGGGGGTGTTTTTGAGGTTAATCTGTTTTGTTTTGTTTTGCGGTACGCGGGCCTCTCACTGTTGTAGACTCTCCCGTTGCGGAGCACAGGCTCCGGATGCGCAGGCTCAGCGGCCATGGCTCACGGGCCCAGCCGCTCCGCGGCATGTGGGATCTTCCCGGACCGGGGCACGAACCCGTGTCCCCTGCATCGGCAGGCATACTCTCAACCACTGCGCCACCAGGGAAGCCCGAGATTAATCTGTTTTGATGGGTGTTTGTTTTAGATAGGAGAGGGGAGACTGGAATGCTATGTCTATTGTACGTGTATACACGTATAATATTGTTATATCCTGTAACCACTGGCTGAATTACACACCATGAATTGTTGATGCTGGTAAATAATTTTCAGTTGAAGTCCATCTACAATTTGCTTGACTGTGTTAAGACCTTTTAAGGTCATAGCTGTGTCCAAGTAACCCCCCTAAAAATTAAAAAATGCCAAATGCATGAAATCATTTGTGAGCCTGGGCTGATTAGTCATTAGTCCATCGAGATGTTTTATTTAAGGGGAAAGAGTGAGTGATTTTAGGTGAGATGGCCCTGAAGTAAGAACCAAGTGTCTGATAAAGTTCATCAATAGAAGCCCCCACAAGTTATGGGCCCAGAGCGAGAAGAGGGGTACATGCCAAACAGGTTGATGGTTTTACGTGACCTGGTGATTAAGCTCGTGGTCTAATGGACAGGATATGCATGTTGTCTAGAATTGATTTGACTTAATGTACCATGTACGATTGATAATCTATATGTACTATGTAATACTAATAAGATGTACATACTTATAAGCATGGGGTAGATAGTGTAATGTACAATTATACATATAATGTACTATGTACATAAAGATGTATGTACTTATTAATGTGGTAATAGAAGTATGCGTGATGTACATAGTAGTTTGTGATAAAATGGGCTGTTTTGGTACTGATATAGTACTTAACAATTCTGTAAATGTCTTATAATTTCAGGGAATAGTTTAAGTTGAATTTCAGCTTTGGGTGCTGGCAGCGAAGCTTGGGGCTTCTTCCTTGAGTCTTAGGGAGATGTGTTGTTCTCCTCTTCCAGTTTACAAGACCAGGGTAATATGAAGACTCTTCATTTCAGGAGATTGTTTTCAATGATGCTAGTTACTGGTATTAGTACTAGAATTAAAAGAAAGTATAAAATAGATGTGAGTTGGCCGACAATGATGAAGGAGTGTTCTACAGGTTGTCCTCCAATCCATGTTAGTGTTAGTAAGTCTGCCCCTAGCACTCAAAATATAAATTGGCTAAGGGGTTGGAATGCTATGCTTCATTGTATGGATGTGTGGAGTATTGGGATAAATGCTAGAATTAGGATTGAGAGTAATAGGGCTAAGACTCCTCCTAGTTTGTTGGGGATTGATCGTAGAATTGCATACGCAAATAGAAAATATCACTCTGGTTTAATATGCAGTGGTGTGTTGAGTGGCTTTGCTGAGGTGTAGTTGTCAGGGTCTCCTAGCAAGTCGGATAAAAATAGGACTAGTATTAGGCTAGGATTAGTAGTAGAGTGCCTAGGATGTCTGGTTGTGTGATAGGGGTGGAATGGAATTTTGTCTGTGTCGGATGGGATTCCTGTGGGGTTGTTGGGTCCTGTTTCATGGAGAAATAGTAGGTGGACAGCTGCTAGCACTGTGATGATAAAGGGGAGGATAAAATGAAAAGCAAAGAATGGCGTGAGTGTTGCTTTGTCTACAGAAAAGCCACCTCAGATCCATTCGACAAGAGTGGTGCCAATATATGGGATTGCTGAGAGCAGGTTTGTAATGACTGTTGCCCCTCAGAATGACATTTGTCCTCATGGTAGTACATAGCCTATAAATGTAGTAGCTATAACTGAAAGTAGTAGAATAATTCCGATGTTTCATGTTTCTAGAAAGGCACAGGACTCATAATAAAGGCCACGTCCTACGTGAATGTAAAGGCAGATAAAGAATACGGAAGCTCCGTTTGCATGTATATATCGAAAGATTCACCGGTATTTAACATCTCGATAGGTGTGTGCTACTGATAAGAAGGCAGTCGCTGTGTCTGGTGTGTAATGTATTGCTAGGAATAAGCCTGTTAGCGTTTGCAGGATCAGGCAAATTCCTAGTAAGAGCCAAAATTTCATCATGATGAATTTTTAAAAATTTATTTATTTATTTTTGACTGTGCTGGGTCTTCGTTGCTGCGCGCGGGCTTTCTCTAGTTGTGGTGAGTGGGGCTACTCTTCATTGCGGTGCACTGACTTCTCATTGTGGTGGCTTCTCTTGTTGCGGAGCACAGGCTCTAGGTGTATGGGCTTCAGTAGTTTTGGCACACAGGCTCAGTAGCTGTGGTGCACAGGCTTAGTGGCTTCGTGGCATGTTGGATCCTCCCGGACTAGGGATCGAACCTGTGTCCCCTGCATTGGCAGGCAGATTCTTAACCACTTGCACCACCAGGGAAGGCCCATGATGAAATGTTTGATGGGGTTGGGAGGTCAATAAGTGCATTGTTATTAGTGGGTGTGTTTTGGGGATGTTGGTCATTGGTGTTCTTATAGTTGAATGACAGCGATGATTTTTCATGTCATTGGTCGTGGCTGAGATCCGTGTGAGGATGATGATGACATATTTTGTATTTATTTTAAATGTTTTTTTTTTGTTTTTTTTGGGGTTTTTTTTGCAGTACGCGGGCCCCTCACTGCTGTGGCCTCTCCTGTTGCGGAGCACAGGCTCCGGACGCGCAGCCTCAGCGGCCATGGCTCACGGGCCCAGCCGCTCCACGGCATGAGGGATCTTCCCAGACCGGCGCATGAACCCATGTCCCCTGCATCGGCAGGTGGACTCTCAACCACTGCGCCACCAGGGAAGCTCCGTGTATTTATTTTAAGTGTTATTTTTGTGATCAGTTTTGCAGGGTTTTCTTCAAAACCTTCACCTATTTATGGGGGGCTCTGGGTTGATTGTGAGTGGTGGTGTTGGATGTGGGATCGTGTTGAACTTTGGTGGTTCATTTTTAGGTCTGATAGTGTTTTTGATTCATTTGTGTGTGGGGGGGAGGATATTAGTTGTGTTTGGCTTTATCATGGCTCTGTCCACTGAGGTTTGGGTTTCTAATAAGACTGTCTTGGGGGCGTTTCTTTCAGGGTTGACAATGGAGTTTTTGATGGTATTATATATTTTAAAGCATGAGGAGGTGGAAGTTGTGTTTAACTTCAGTGGGTTGGGAGACTGAGTTATTTATGATGCTGGTGACTAGCTTTTTTAGTGAGGAGGCTATGGGGATGGCGGCGTTGTATAGTTACGGTACCTGGCTGGTGATTGTTACTGGCTGGTCGCTGCTCGTTGGTGTCGTGGTTATTATGGAGATTACTCATGATAATGAAATAGAAGCACGCCAAGGGTGAGAGTGATAAGGAATGATAGGAAGTATAGTTTGATAAGGCCTGTTGGGCTTGAGATTGGCATGGAGAACTTTAGTTGAGTAAGGGATATGGTTTTTGGTAAAATGTTTTCTAGTCAGATTAAGCCCAAGAGAGGATGCTGGTTTTTAGCTTATTGATAGGTTTAGGTAAGGAGGTAGACGATGCATGATGGTGGGGAAATATCCTAAGAGACTAGAGAATTTAAGGGTGTTTGAGGGGTGGATAAGTTTTAAGTTCTGTGTGTTAAGGTTAACGTTGAGTGCCAATGCGAAGCCTAGGATGGTCACTGCAAGGGCAGTTAGCAGTTAGTTCTAGATGTAAGGGTATGGTTATTACGGGGACTCTGGCTGGGGGGATGTTGTTGGAGATAATGAATCCAGCAGGCACTTCCAATTAGTAGGCATTTGATGGAGTTAATTAAGAGGGGGTTGTTTTCACTGATAGAGGCTGGGGGAGAAGCCAGGTTGTCCTAATAGAGCGAAGAGAATGTGGGTACTATAGGCAGCTGTGAGGGAGGCGGCAATTAGACTCATTAACAGGGCTCAAGCGTTGGTATAAGACGTGTTAGCAGCTCCAATGATCAAGTCTTTAGAATAGAAGCCGGCGAGGAAAGCATTCCTGTCTACGCCAGACACCCGATAATAAGGGCTGTTGTGAAGGGTAAAGCCTTGAAAAGGCCTCCTGTGTGTCGAATATGTGGTTCATCGTTCGGGCTGTGACTAATGGATCCGGAGCATAAGAATAGCATGGCCTTAAAAAAAAAACGTGTGCAGATGTGTAAGAATGCTACATAGGGTTGGTTGATTCCAATTATTACTATTATTCAGCCTAATTGGCTTTAAGTGGAGAAAGCGATAATTTTTTTAATGTCATTTTGGGTGAGAGTACATATAGCTGTGAATAGGGTGGTGAGGGCTCTTAGCACAGCGATATTGCTGGAGTAAGTTTGTTGTTTTCTCTTAAAGGGTAAAATCGAATAAGTAGGAAGACTCCTGCCACAACTATTGTGCTTGAGTGGAGCAGGGCTGATACAGGGGTGAGGCCCTCTATTGCTGAGGGGAGTCAAGAGTGGAGTCCAAATTGGGCTGATTTTCCGGCTGCAGCTAGTACAAGTCCTATAAGGGGGAGGTTTGAGGGATTTAGGTCGAGTATAAAAATTTGTTGCAGGTCTCCTGTGTTTGAGTTAAACAGGAATCATGCTATTGATATAATGAACCCGATATCCCCAGTGAGGTTATATAGGATTGCTTGGAGGGCAGCTGTGTTTGCGTCTGCTCGCCCAATCACCACACAATAAGCAGGAAGGATATAATTCCAACCCCCTCCCATCCAATAAATAGTTGGAAGAGGTTATTGACAGTAACAAGGATTAGCATGGTAATGAGGAAGTAGAGTAGGTGCTTGAAGAACCGGTTAATGTAAGGGTCTAAGTGTAGGTACCATATTGAGAACTCCATAATGGACCACGTAACAGATAATGCTACTGGTGTGAATATTATTGAGAAGTAATCTATTTTGAAGCTAAGTGTTAATTTAAGGGTTTGGACAGTGATTCAATGTCAGTTTGAAATAACTATTTCTTGGCCTGTGTGGAGGAATATTATTGTTGGAACTAGGCTGGTAATAAAAGCATATGAGACCGTATTTTTTTTTTTTTTACAAATGATGGATATTTGTCACTTTTGTAGAAATCCGTGTCAGTTATTATAATTGGGATGATTGGTATAAGTAGTGTGACCAGAGCAAAAAAGGAAAATAGGTTTATTATTTTTACTTGGAGTTGCACCAATTTTTTGGCTCCTAAGACCAATGGATAGCTACTATCCTTTAAAAGCCTGAAAAAGCCATACTGTTAGGCATGAGGACCTGAATTAGCAGTTTTTGCAATACTTTCTCAGTAAATAAGAAGTCTCAGTCTTCTGTTACTAGATTCACAATCTATTGTGTTTTTTAAACTGTATTTACAATACAGGGGGCCTAGGATGATTTTGGGATTTAGTGACAAGAGTAGGAAGGGTAGAATGGGGGGGGCTCTAAGGGCATTTTCTCGTGTAAAAAAGAGTGTAATGTTATTAATATGGGGTGTGTATTTACCATGTTGTGTCATAATTAGTATACATATGGAATATAGGGCTGTAATTACAATGTTAGTTCCTATTAAGATAATGGTAAAATTTGATCATGAGAAGGTTGATATAACTACGAACAGTTCTCCGATTAGATTAATAGTTGGGGGTGGGGCTAAGTTTGTCAGGCTCGCCAGTAGTCCTCGAGTGACTATTAGTGGGAGGAGGGTTTGTAGGCCTCGGGCTAAGATTGTAGTTCGGCTGTGGACTCGCTCACAGTTTGAGTTTGCTAGGCAGAATAATATAGATGACGTGAGGCCGTGGGCGATTATTAAAGCGGTGGCTCCTATGTAACTTCAAGGAGTCTGGATGAGAATAGCTGCGCTAACAAGTGCTATGTGGCTGACGGAAGAATATGCAATAAGTGAGTTTAGGGCTGTTAGGCGCAGAGAGATTGAACTGGTTATGCTTATCCCTCATAAAGAGAGCATAAGGAAAGCGTATGCTATGAATTCGGTCAGGGGGTTGAGTATTGCTGTAATTTGTAGCACGCTGTAGCCCCCGAGTTTTAGTACCACGGCTGCAAGGACTATAGAGCCTGCGATGGGGGCTTCTACGTGTGCTTTGGGTAGTCAAAGGTGGAGGCCATAGAGGGGTATTTTTACCATAAAGGCTATTATGCAGGCTAGTCATATAAAGACGTTGGATCAGGAGTTGGGTACTGCTTGGATTCAATATTGGACTACTAGGAAATTCAGAGAACCTGTGGTGTTTTGCATATATGCTAATACCACTAACAGCGGAAGTGATCCGTTTAGTGTATAGAACAGAAAATAGAGCCCTGCCCTGAGGCTTTCTGTTTGGTTGCCTCATCGAGTAATGATGATGGGTGTAGGAAGTAGTGTGTCCTCGAATAATGTAAAATAGAATTAGTTCTGTGGCGGTAAATGTTATGGTTAAAAATATTCGCAATATGATTAGCATAGTGACGTATAGTTTTTTTCAGGTCAGCGATTCTTTGAGCAGGTGAGATTGACTACTAATATCAGAGGTAAGAGTCATTATCAAGATCAGTAGTGGTGCAGATTAGGGAGTCGGAAAAGAATATTAATGAGAAATTAAGGCTACTATCATTAAACTGGTTAAGAAGAAGGCTTGTGAGGCTAATTAGCAGGCTACGGGTTGTAACGTTAATTCAAATTATATTATTTTTTGATAATCAAGTCAGGGGTATTATCGTAGGGATAATACATTTTAGCATTGGAGTAAGTTAAGGTTTTGTACGTAGTCGGTGCCTATAATTTCTTCTTCCAACAGGACTACCATCACCTCTTGCCAGGACTATGGCCTCCTAACTGGTCTTCCCAATTCTACTTTCGCTTCTCTCAAGTGAACTCTTCGTGTACAGCTACGGTGAGCTTTATTTTTTTAACTTTTTATTAAAGTATACCATACATGCACAAAAGTTCACATATTATGTGTGCTATTTCATAAATTTTCATAAACCAAAAACACCCACAGAGTCATTACCAAGTCAAGAAAGAGAACATTGCTGGCCCACGGGAGCTTGCCCTGTTCTCTCTTCCAGTCACCAGCCAGCCGCTGCCAAGAGCAAATACTTTTGTGACATCCACCAACATATATAGTTTTGTCTGTTTGTGCTTTATATAAATGGATTCTTGGAGAAGCATTCTTTGTTCACTGGGAATTTTTCCTTTTTTCACTGAGAATTATGGTTGTAAATTTAGTCCATGTTGTTGTGTGTAGTTGTTGTATAGTCTATTGTTGTGTGAATATACTAATATACACATATTAACCTATAAATACCCATTTATGTGGTGGGCATTTGGTTAGTTTCCAATTTAGGTCTATCACACAATTGAGCTGCCATCAACATTTCTGTTGATAACTTTTCATGAACATGTGTATGCCTTGCTATTGCATAAGTACCTAAAAGTGAACTAGATAATGCATGTGTTCAGGTTTACTATATACTTCCAAATAACTTACCAAACTTTTGTACCAATTTACACTAACAAACAGTATATAAATGAGAGCTACAGTTGCTTCAAGTGTTTGTCAGCACTGTATATGGTCAGTCTGTTTTTTAAACCTTTTTTAAAATTCTTGAGGATGTGGAGTTGAATCTCATTGTGATTTAAATTTGCATTTCCCTGAAAACTAATGAAGTTGAGCACATTTTCGTATGGTTATTGGATGCCTGAATTTCTTATTTTGTGAACTTCTCATTTTTCTATTGAGTTGACTGACTTTCCTTATTGATTTGGAGGAGTTCTTTGAGTACGCATTCTTTGTCAGACATATGTATTGCAAATATCTGCTCCCACTCTGTGCATTGCCTTTTCAATCTCTTAATGGTGACTTTCTAGAAACAAAATTTCTAAATTTTAATATAGTCCAATGTACCATTTTTTAAAATTTATGGTAAATATTTTCTGTTTTTTGAAAGAAATATGGGCCTACTCCAAAGTCACATTTTTCTTTTTCCTCTAAATGCTTTGTTGTTTTACCTATTACACTTAGATCTATCTAAGAATTGATTTTTATGTTTGGTGTGAGGAAGGGATCAAGATAAATTTGACTTACATATGGATATCAAATTATTCAACACCATTTGTTGAAAAGACAGACTTTCTGCCACTGCATTGAAATGTTACCTTTTTCGTAAATCAGATCAGCCTATATGTGGGGGTCATTTCTATAGTCAGCTTATCTGTCTTGGATCCAATACTACATTGTCTTAATCACCATGCTTTATAATAAATCTGATTCTTGATATTCGGTACTATTCATATTCCATCTGTTAATCCTTCTTCAGTATTGCAGGACTATTTTTGTACCTTTGCATTCTATATAAATTTTAGAATCAGTCAATCAATTTCTTTAGAGAAAACACTGGAATTTTTATGGGGATTGCACTGAATCTATTAAGTCGTTTTTGGATTAAATCTTTCACTACAAGAATATGATATAATCTTTCATGTATTTACTTATACTTTAATTTTTCTCAGCAGTGTTTTGCCATGTTAACTAAAGATGTCTTGCACATCCTTTGCTCGATTTATTCCTAAATATTTGATTTTGTAAACTGAAGTATAGTTGACTTACAATATTATATTAGTTTCAGGTAAACAACATAGTAATTTGGTATTTTTATAGATTATACTTTATAGAAAGCTATTTTAAAATATTGACTATATTTCCTACACTGTACATTACATCCTTGTAACTTATTTATTTTATTACCTAGTAGTTTGTATCTCCTAATCCCCTTCACCTATTTTGCCCCTCTCCCCTCTGGTAACCACAAGTAACCATAAGTTTTTTCTCTGTATCTGTGAGTCTGTTTCTGTTTTGTTACATTTGTTCCTTTGTTTTACTTTTTAGATTCCACATATAAGTGAAAACATACAGTATTTGTCTTTCTCTGCCTGACTTATTTCACTAAGCATAATACCCTCCAGGCCCATCCATGTTGTTGCATATGGCAAAATTTTATTCTTTTTTTATGGGAGATTAATGTTCTACTATATTTATATATGCCACATCTTTTTTATCCATTCATCTGTTGATGGACAGTTAGGTTGCTTCCATATCTTGGCTATTATAAATATTGCTGCTATGAATATTGGGATGCATATATCTTTTCAAATTAGTGTTTTAATTTTCTTCAGATAAATACCTAGGAGTGGAATTTAAATCATATAGTAGTTCTATTTTTAATTTTTTGAGAAACCCCCATAGTGTTTTCCATAGTGGCTGCACCAATTTACATTTCCACCAACAGTTCATGAGGGTTCCCTTTTCTCCACAACTGTTGTTATTTCTTGGTTTTTCTGATGATTTCTGACAGGTGTGAGATGATATCTCATTGTGGTCCTGACTTGCATTTCCCTGGTGATCAGTGATGTTGAGTTTCTTTTCCTGTGCCTGTTGGCCATCCACATGTCTTCTTTGGAAAAATGCCTATTCAGTTCCTCTGCCCATTTTTAAATCATTTTTTTTTTTTAGAGTTGTATGAGTTCTTTATATATTTTGGATATTAACCCCTTACCAGACATATCCTTTGCAAATAACTTCTCCCAATCAGTAGGTTGCCTTTTCATTTTGTTGATAGTTTCCTTTGCTGTACAAAAGGTGTTAAGTTTGATTAGGTCTCATTTGTTTATTATTGCTTTTGTTTCCCTTGCCTGAAGAGACAGATCCAAAAAGAATATTTCTAAGACCATCATCAAAGAGCATACTGACTAAGTTTTCTTCTAGGAGTTTTATGGTTTTATGGTTTCAGTTCTTTCGTTTATGTCTTTAATCCATTTTTAGTTTATTTTTGTATATAGTGTGAGAATATTTTCTAGTTTCAGTCTTTTACATGCAGCTGTCCAGTTCTCCCAACACTGCTTATTGAAGAGACTGTCCTTTCCCCATTATATATTCTTGCCTCTTTTGCCATAGATTAATTGACCGTATATGCATGGGTTTATTTCTGGGCTTTCCATTCTGTTTCATTAATCCATGTGTCTGTTTTTGTGCCAGTACCATACTGTAGCATTGTAGTATAGTTTGAAATCAGGGAGCGTGATAGCTCCAGCTTTGTTCTTCTTTCTCAAGAAGATGTTTTGGCTGTTTGGGGTCTTTTGTGGTTCCACATGTAGTATGGGATTATTTATTCTAGTTCTGTGAAAAATGTCATGGGTATTTTGATAAGGATTGCATTAAATCTATTGATTGCTTTGGGTTGTATGGACATTTTAACATTAATTCCTCCAATCCATAAACACAGATATCTTTGCATTCAGTGGTATCAGCTTCAGTTTTCTTCATCAGTGTCTTATAGTTTTCAGAATACAGGTTTCCACCTCCTTGGTTAAATTTATTCCCAGGTAGTTTATTTTATATTTTTGGATTTGATTATAAATGAGATTGTTTAACTAGTATTAGAAGTCCTAGGCTATTAGAACTAATACATAAATTCAATAAATTTGCAGGGTACAATTTTAATATACAGAAATTTGTTGCATTTCTGTACACTAATAGTTAACTCAGAGAAATCAAGAAATATTTGATTTTTTAGTGTTGTCATTCCTGGTTTCTTTTTATAGTTTCCTTTTCTTTATGGCTGGCATATAGAAATACAATTGAGTTTTTATATTGACTTATATCCTGTAACCTTGATAAATTCATTTGTTCTAATATTGTGTCTGTATATTCTTTTGAATTTCTCGAGTACTCTGTCATCTGTGAATAGTTACATATGCATTTCTTGCTTTCCAAAATAATACCTGTTGTTTTATTTTTTTGCCTTATTGCACTATGATCTTCAGTATAATGTTAAGTAGAAGTGGTGGTAGTGGGTATTCTTGTCTCATTCCTGACCTCAGGAAAAACTTTTTTATGTTCACCACTGATTATGTTGCTCGCTGATGATTTTTATGGATAGTTTTATTAAATTAAGGATATTTTCCTATTGCAAGTTTATTAAAAGTTTTATCATGAATGGGTGATAAATTTTGTCAAATGTGTTTTCTGAATCAGTCAAGATACTCAGTTTTTTTCCTTATTGTGTACATTTGATTAACATACATTGCTTGGTTTTTATAATCTTTAGTGACCTTTACATACTTTAAGTAAACCTCACTTGGTCATGGTATCTTATCCTTTTAATACTGCTAGGACTTCCCTGGTTGTCCAGTGGTTAAGACTGTGCTTCCACTGAATGGGGCATGGGTTTGATCCCTGGTTGGGGAAGTCTTGCATGCTGTGCAGTGTGGCCAAAAAATATATATATATATATATATATATATATATATATGCTGCTAGATTCTGTTGGTAATAATTAAAGGCTTTTATGAGATAGAGTGGTCAGTAATTTGCCTTTATTAAGATATCTTTTTTAAATTCTTGAATTACAGTTATACTGGTCTCATAAGATGATTAAAAATTGTTCATTTTTTTCTGTTCAATGGAAGAGTTTGTGACATTGTTATTGTGTGATATTCTGTGATATTACTTTCTAATATATGTGGAAGAATTCATCAGGAAAGCCACTTGGGCCTGGAGCTTTCCTTACAGGAAGTATTTTTAAACAATATATTCAAGTCTTTAATAGAACTATTCAGATTTCCTACTTCTTTTTGTCACCTACAGTAACTTGAATTTAACAATTTTGTTTAAACTATTAAATAATCAACGTGAAGTATTTGTAATACTTATAATTGTGGGATATAGAGAGGGAGTTTTAAAAAATAAAACTATGATTATGTTAAATATTTCAGTGATATTTCTGGCTCTTAATTAAAGATCACACTGTTATCTTGTCCGAAAGGCTATGCTTAATATCGCCCTAATTCCTTTGTTGGTCTTTTCTGGTGCTACTCTCTTGCCTCTGCTCATGGATTTCTAGTCAAAATGAGCATTTGTCTGTTTTTTAAACATTACATTCTTCATCTTTTCATGTTGTCCTGGAACATGCTATTTTTCCTACCAGCATGTTTTTTCTTATGACACTCCCTTTATGTAGTCAACACTCATAGTTATCTTTCAGGGTTCATCTCAAGCATCACTTTCTCAAATATATATTCTTAACACTCATGTAGTTCCCTCTCCCAGTGAATCAGAAAATCTGGTGATGACTTCTAGAATTTGCACTTTTAAGAGTTCCTCAGGTACTTCTGTATTCTGAAGTTTGAGGGTCTCTGGTTTAGTACTTGGATTGGGAAAAGCATATCCACATAAAAGTGTCTGGTTACTAATATTGGACATGGAGCAAAATAAGGTACCATTTGGAGGGTAAAGAAACATCTCGTACATGCTTTCTGGGCTTTCTGTTCATCCTTTGAGTGATTCCTTTTATCTTTTGCTAATGAACACTGGGTCATAAGGAGCCTAGTATGAGGGACAGCAACTTGTACAACCCGTGTAGGGTCTCTGAGAGGTATATATTGTGCCAGAAAGAGCACAACCTTTAGATTAACGAGAAAAACTCAGCACTAGTAAGCCCTACTCTGCCAGTCTTACAGGGTCATTGTTAGAATCAAATGAAAGAAAATGTGAATAAGCTTTGTAAACTACAAATGGGAAGGTCAACCACAGATAAATAAACAATAAAAATCTAACTCCTCTTGAAGCCGTTAGAGAGCTGAGATTACAGAACAGTCAAATTGCCTGTAATCTAAGGAAAGACAGACACCTTCAAGGAGGCCAAGTGAGGACCAGCCTCAGAAACAGAGAAATCAGCTGAATTTATAGGCTCTTCTCCATGGTCCCAATAAGATACTAATAACAAAGACTGGGAGCAGAGTGAGAGTCAAGGGGTCTCCCTTCGGGTGTGTGTCTAGAGAGGTGAAACAGCCTCTGTAGGAAAGGCTTGAAGGCCTCACTGTGTCCTTCTTACCTACCTGCCTCCCCAGGGGCAAAGCTGCCAATGGGCTCAGTTTAGATCAGCTCACCTCCTGCTGGCTGGGTTCTGTGGCCAGGGGGTGATTAACTTTAACATTGTATCTGTGATATAATAAAGTATATTTGACCTTTGTCCCTGGTTTCTGGCACAGAGCTACAAAAATCATTGCAATCTCCTGTGTGCTCTTTCTTTGTTTCTCTCTCTCCCCCTATCATGTGTACACGTAGTGAGAAGGTGACCAGAAAGAGAGCTCTTAATAGTAACCAAATCAGCTGGCACATTTATCTCTGACTTTCCAGCCTCTAGAACTGTGAGAAGATATTTTTTTTTTCTTTCAGCCATTCAGCCTATGGTTTTTGTTAGAGCAGCCCTAGGAGACTAGGAGACCTGGGGACCACACTTGCATCTGGTGTCTGAAGTAGGAACAGTCTTGTGAAGGACTATGCCCTCAATTTGTGGATGTCTGCCTTTATAACTTTTAAACTGCTTTCAGTTCCGTTGTCTGCATCCTCAGCTATATCCCTAGCGCCTAGAACAATACTGACACATCGTAGATGCTCGATAAATACTCGTGGACTCAATCAATGAATGAACCAATAGCTTTCTTTTCAGAAAACTGATGTGTAAGTGCCATCAGAGTTTAAAAAAATATTTTCCTAGAAATTTTCCTAGAAATTTTCCTAGAAATTTTTTCTAGGAATTTTTCTAGTATTACATACTTGCTAGTTAGACTTAATCCCGATATAATACGGGGTCTTCTCAGTTCATTAAATGTCAGTAGGACTGCCTCCAATCCCCCAATTTCACAGTTTGGCAAAGCTCTAAAATCTTCTTCCTTCTAAAAAATTGTGCTAATTTATATTAACTATATTTATATAGTTTATATAAGGTTCCCCTCAATTTCCATCCCTTTTTCAATATGCATGCTTTCTGTTGTATCTCATCCTGCCCCTTATGTAACACTTACTCCCATTTATCAGTACACTGCCCCCCCATACCAAGCATTTTGTAAACTTAATAACTTTACCATAGATTTGGGGGTAGAGGTCAGAGAGCGTCACAGGACACAGCAGGTCATCCTTTTCCTTGCGCTGTTCCTCTCCATCCTCCCGCCTCTGACTTCCTGATACCAGGTGGGGCCCATATCCCAGAGACTCGTTTACCCAAGTGGTCTAATCAAGGCATTTTCCAAACAAAGGCAGCTTGATCCCTAAGTCTCCTTTTCCTACCAGCTTTGAGAACTCAATTTTCTCCCTCATTACATTCTCCGGTGAGCAGCACAGTTAGAGCTCCTTGTGAATTTATTTCCTAAATTCTCTCCTTGAACCTTAGGTGGGGAAAAGAAAAGGAGCACAGTGACAGACAGGTCCACTCCCTTGGCCCAGCCTCTCTCCTTTCTTTCTAATCTAGAGCTCTTCTTTGAGGCCGCAGAGGGTATTGCTTGCAGAATTTTCCCTGGTTTTGACTAACTTCCTTCTGGGGGCGTTAATTACCCCAAGCTCCTCCTCTGCATTCAAGCCCGGCAGCAACTCCCCTCACTGCAACAGCAAAGTGCCGGGTAGGCCACGAGGGTGGCCGGTAATTGTACAGGTGTATTTGATTCAAACAAGAGAGCCTTGAGATTGTTTAGGGTCCCTTTTAGGTTTAAGCAGAAATTTCAGTGCACTATAAGAAAGAACACAGTTAAAAAGTAGGAAAAAAGTTTACAAATTGAGTATCTTCAAAATGGACAGGAGGGAATGCCTATTTTTTTTTAAGAAACGTTTTCTCTGAAAAAAATTGTCCCAAACCTTTTTTCTTTTTAAGTAGAATGGACAAAGAATCAGAAATCATGACATGAGTCTCTGACAGATTTCATCTGAAGCATGGCAACTAAGCCCTCTACAGATACTCACTGCAAACCAGTGGCAGAATTTCGTGATACTTGTTTTAGTGAAAAAGGAAATCAGATTGCCGGAAGCAGTTCTTCTCTGGACTAAAAAAAAAAATATTCAAGGGAAAGTGATCTTTCGAAAGCTATAGTCACCAGAGAATTCCCCTTTTTACAGACTCTAAGCATTGAAATCTTGGAGAATCTAAACACTGAAAGAATAGGCTGCCCATGATCTGAGTTTTGGGTCCACAAAAATGTTAAAATAGTAAACATTTGTACAAAGACACTGAAGAATAGTTTACCAGTTACCTCAGAGATCTTCCTGTACCTCGCTGTTATTGACAAATGTAAGAACTGCTTTCTTCAGTGTGGACAATGTAAGGTGTGTGTGTGTATGTGTGCGTACTGCTCTCATTAGACTAGAGGCAGATAGTAAACAAATAATCCCAGGAACAGGTATGCTTGAAATAAGAGCTATGTAGCAAACTTCAAGTATAAATTCTTATTTACATAGGTTTTCAGACTATAAATTTTTGAACAAATGAGAAGTCTATTATGATATGAAATATGTAGAAGAATATTTTTGTAAGCCTCATGCACACAAATATGCCCCCCAAATATTCTATTTTTCTATATTGAAGGAAGATAATGAAGATCAATTATATATTAAAGTTTTAGACTATTTAATTTTCACCAGGGAGGAAATAATGTTTAAAAATGCTTTTACGTTAGGGAAGTTTTTTATTTCCCTAAGGTTTGATTTGCTTTTTCTCTTCCAAATTGAGAACTCTATAACAAGTTAGGTTTCCCTTTTTGTAATAATTTTGAAGAAACTCAGAGTCAAATTTAAAATTATGTCGAATACCATGGCTGGCATTTGTATGCCCAGTTTCCTTTGTTCTGGTGTTCTATTTCTATTGCATTATTACTTGTGTTTATCTTTTATTGTAAGCCATTTAAGAAAACTTTATAAGAAAATAATTGCGATACATAAATAACTTTGAATAACTGAAAAAAATCTGTAATTATGTGAATATATATCTATATAGATGTTTAAAAATGAAATTTCAATAATCCATAGATTCCTTAAGCACCTATTTTGGAAATTACCCTTTGAATACAAAAATTATTAATAAAAGAAAATCTATGATAGCCATCCATTCCTTCTGTTTATCATATACTCCAGGATATAAGCATTTAAACTAGCAAAATGTATTATTTTTTTCTGCAATATGTTAATGTTTCTGAAAATCGTACATGATTTTTACAAAACACTTTTTCACATATTGTACCTTGTGAATATACTTCTCACTTGTCCATAAATTTATCATCTGAGAACCTACATAAACAAGAATATATACTTGAGGTTTCCTACATAGCTCTTACTGTAGTCATACTTATCCTGTGGTTATTTGTTTAATATCTGCTTCTATTCTAGTGAGGGCAGGAACTGTATTTATCTTTTCATCAGTTTCCACATTCCTCTAGAGCAGTGGCCAGTAGACATTTTTTTTGTATAGGGCCAGATAATAAATATTTTAGCTTTGCTGACCATAAGACCTCTTACAACAAGTCAGTTCTGATGTCCTAGTGTGAAAATAGCCATAGACAATAAGTAAACGAATGGTTGTGACTGATCTCCAATAAAATTTGATGTACAAACACTAGTGGCAGGCCATAGTTACCCCTGCTTACCCCTGCTGTAGAGTTAATAGACAAGCAATATTTTTGCAGCTGAATGAATGGGAATCTTAAATTCAACGTAAGATCTGGAGAAAGGACAGATGCCATATTTAATAGCATTAATGGTGGAATAGATGTTTGTTCCTTTTTTTAAAAATCATGTATTACTCCTGAGTTGAAAATGATATTAAATATTCTAAAAGAAATCAGGACCAAAGTTAACACGCTCACCGTTGGTCAACTCTGAATGGTAACATAGTCTAAAGAAATATAATTTTGGTTGTTTCCAGTATAATTTCAGTGGTTTGTCATTATGTTTTTCCCTAAAAAGAGATAATTAGAATAACAGCCCACTAACAAATATAAGGTATATGCATATTGATGTATGTGACAGCTATCATCCCATCAAGAAATAACTATAGTTGAATGAGTTTAAACAGTGAGAGCTTCTTGAACTATTTGTCTATTGAGCTGTGTTTTTCAAGGGAAAAAAATGGACTAGCCTGGAAACAAAGGAGAGGACGTCTCAGACAAAGCTTAGTGGATAATGAATACATGGTAGGGCAAGCCTTAATTCCCCACTCAACTTTGCTAACTTAGACCTCCCCTAAATAAAGAAATATTAGATGAATGCCTCCAAGTCATTTAGCTCTGAAAAGTAAGGCTAATTTTTCCTCAGACACAGCTTTCCAGTATTTTGCCTAAAAGTAGTTTCTACTGCTTCTCCCACAGACTATAACATGCCATTGATTTTTGTAAGCTTTGTAATTTTTATTTTTTCTGTCTATCATCTCTTTCATGCTCTGCTTTAGAACTTATCTCACTGGCTGGGCATACTGCTGGTGGACATTTAATCTGAACTTTAGCCATTTTCCATCTGGGTCTCGAAGAGAAGAATTTTTTATTTCTGTTCATTTATTTATTGGAAAAAATGAGACACACTGCAGAAAGAATTAACCCAAATTATGTGGAGATAGCAAAATAGATCTTAATAGGTACCTACCATGTTGCTGGTTTAATATGCTTTATGGTCTGTGTGCTCAGATTGGTTTCTTTGCAAATTAGCTTGTAGAACTTACAAAGTAAAGAAAAATAAGATTTTTGAGACTAAAACAACAATTTAAGTGAAATTTTATAGAATTAGGAGATAATTGTAACAAGGTGTCAGAAGAAAATCAGAAAATGAACTTCAGTGTTGTTTGGGTGGGAAGCATCACTGAAAAGAATCACCTAAAACTTTTACATATAAAAGAAAACAGATTGGGAAATACCTTCGCAGATAATACAAGAGTGAATGCATGTATCATATTCTATGAAGGGCCCTCTATAAAGAGAACGTAGTAAGCAACCAATATGTAAATGAAGAAAAGAAATAAATGAACAGAAAATGTACAAAAGACAAGTAGAACTTGGTAGCAAATATAAGGACACAGTTCAACACTTGTAAACAAAGACTGCCATGTAGCAACATTTTGGTCAAATTCATTAATCCGTTTTAGGAGCACTCCCCAATGTTGGTAAAGATGCAGTGAAGCTAGTTGGGACTAAACATGGTGGCATGAAACCTTTTTAAGAAGCAATAAGATAGCTGGTCCTATTTGCCAAGAGGAGAAAATATGTTAACACTTGGGATAAGTCATCCCTCTTCAGGGCAATCATGCTGGAGAAATAATCTAAATGGAGAAATGTACCTATCTAAATATTTTCATAGCATTTAAAAAATAATAAAACTTAAAAAACCTAACTACTAGTAATGATGGCACATGCAGACAATTAAAATAGCAATTGTGAACACCATATACCGCAAGAAAAATGCTTCTATAGTATTAAATAAAAATCTGAATACAAAATTATGTGTACATAATTACACACACATATATGTGTGTGTAATTATGTACATAAACAGTGTTTTCTATATATATATATATAGAACAAAGATATGTAGTAGAAGTGGGAATATGGCTGTTTTATAATTTTAATTCTGTTTAATGATAGAAAAATGCAATTAAACATTTGAACTTAATACTACAAATGTAATCTTCAATATAATAGAATCATTTAATTAAAATATTAAAGTTATCAAATAACTTTTTAAAAAACTCACCTTGTTTATAGTTAGAGAAAGAAAAATTTGTTTTTCTTAGTGGCATAATTGCTTTTACTTCTCAAGGATTTCTTTGAAGTTGGCTCATCTGCCAAACTTCACACAAGCCCAGTTTCTGCTATGAGGTGATGTAAACAACCTGAGAAAACTATTTTGGTGAAATTAAGATTCCATAGATTTCTATCCCCAAAGTGACATCTATTCCTTTCTAGAAAGGGCTAGATTGTACGAATATGGAGTGTCTGAAAACAACAATGTTTTCTCTTTTTCAAGATTATTATAAGAATTAAATGAGATAGACCTAGCTTCATTAACATGAATTTATTTCATTTCCTATTTTGAGTAATAAAGTGGAAATCAGAAAATTATATAAGAAAATTCCCTGCCCTGAGAAGCAAGAGACCTGGTTCTAAATGCGTGCTGCCTGGATAATCACCCTGTTTCAGACTCATTTGTCTGATCTATGAAATGGAGCTGATCTGGATGACTTATTGAGGTTCTGTCTCACTTTATTGCCCCCAAAAGTGAGAGTTCTGCAACCACATGCATAATGATAATATTTTTCACATTTCATCTTAATAAAAATTTACGTTTAGTCACTAGGAATGTTTGTCTCTAATTAGGAATATTCTCAAACCTCAGATTTATAACTGGAGTGGAACGCTTAAAGCAACAGATAGCTAGGTAAAAATTGAAAACAGCACTGCCTAGTTATAGCTCAACTTTTGTTTGATTATTGGACATGAGTCACAGGCTACGCTAAATCAGGTTGGATTATAATAAATCACCTCAGACTATGCTAAATTTGCTCAGGCTATGGTGAGTCTGCACAGAGTGTGTTGAGTCCGCTTGGATAATGCTGAGTTAGCTCAGGTTATGCTCAGTCACCATCAATGTAATGGTCGAATCCATGTGAGGGATCCCTGGTCCCTCCTCCAAATCTCCCAACTCCATTGTCTTCTTTATTTAAAGCTATTAATGTACCATATGTTACAAACAATAAGTTCACATAATGATTCCAATAATATTAGAAAATCCCTCTCCATGATCATGTCAGTGCCTTGGAAATCTCAACCACCTTAACCATTCTGCCCTGGAATTTGATTACAGGCTGTTGTATCTGGTTGTAAAACACAGGATTGCCTTGAAACTAAAAGCAGAAGCCTGAAAGGAAGGCAAAACCCATTTTCACAAGAGATTCATCAACCTGAGTAGTAAACACTCCAGCTCCACTTGAAGTCAGGCTTTCTCTACTAGTGGGAAAAACAAAGATGTGAAGAGGGAATAAAATGTAAAGAGGATACAGAAAGGAGAGTGAGGACTCAATCAGATGCCAACATCACAGAGAGAGAGAAGGGCAGTGTGCACCATTCAAGCTGACCTGGTCACTGTGTGACTGCACCTGTAAGCCAGAGCCTCACACAGAGAGCTGTGTATTATAAAGCCTGACCTAGATTAGAAATTCACAGGAGTTTTAAGAGCACTCTCCATGTTAGTGAGAATGTGATTAAAAAATAGGACTGAAGAGAATGTGTCTGCTGGAATAGGTAAAGGGAAGATTTCATGCATTTATTTGACACTTACAAGACTCTTTTAGGGGACATATCCCTGGATCAGCAGTCGTTGTAGCAGCAGACTTATCAGTGGCAGGGTCTTCCAGAGTGCACAATATTATGTTTTTATGATTTCCTTTTTTATAGACGGTATCACCTAATTAGGAAAAGAGATTTTATTGCAGATTTTATTTTACTGTAAAAGTCAAAGCACTTTCCGGAAATGAATGTAGCCTTTTCCCAACGTGCTTAGCTAAATGAGAATTTCAAAAAGCGGCAACTGGCAAAATCTTCTCCTTTTCTGTGAATGATCGGTGAAAAGAGAAATAATGGAATAGTCTTCTGCCTGAAAAACATAAATACCTGTTAATGTAGATTAAACCTCTAGTATTGGAAGTAAAACTGTTCAATGAATGTTATACAAATATCAAGCTTCAAGGGAGTGGCAAATTTGAACTTATATTAACTCAATTTTGATTCTTTACTATGCACAGCATTGCACTGGATGTTACAGATTTAAGGTGGCTGCACTAATACTATCCTGTATTCAGTTCTGAACCCATTAAGAAATAGGACAAAAAAGAGACCTATCCCTGGATATTCATCCCTTTAGAAATCCCCATGGAGACTATCAGTAGTTCAGCTAGTACACACCAAGTATGGACCATGAGTTTTTCACAAAGATACTGTTAAAGCACAATTAATACAATAGGAAGGGTTATAAAGAAGGGGAAGGAAGAAGGATTTGGTTGCAAGAGTTTCAAACTGCTATGCAGCTCTAAGAAACTTCCGCAAGGCTGATCCAGAGGGCTTCCTGCACAGGACAAGGCAGAGGAATGGACTGTAGTGATACACCCGCTGGTTTCAGTCATTTGCTGGGATCAACCTGGCATAGCAAAGCCTCAAGACATAGTGTCATCCCGAGGGCAGCCCTGCATGCTGACTGTCTATGACCCCAGCTGCCGGAGACCAGGATGTTGCAGTTCCAGCTGCCATAACTGGTATGGTAATAATGATGCTTCTCCTTTCTGACTAAAGTCCAGTAAGTATGGTTATATATTGGTAAAAAATTGTTTTTTTCATCTGCCAACATCTTTGTTCCACCTTCGTGCTTTAAGTATGTTCACTGTGCCACAATACTGTATTGACAGATACTACTTCAGCCCTTGGAAAATAGTGCTGCGGGGTTTTCTGTCTTTCCTTTTGTATTAGTAAATCAGCTTTCAGTCTAATTCTCTATTTTAAAGTAAATTATTTTCATTCTGGTTACTTTAAGATCCTTGTCTTTGATGTTCTTGTAATTTCACGACAGTGCGCCTAGGTATAATTTTGATTTACTTATGCTAACAGATTTGCTTGCATTCCTGAATCTGGGTATTCACTTCGATTACCAGTTCTGGAGGTTTAAAATTTTTTTCTTCCACCTCTGTTATCTCTTTCTGCCACTCAAATTAGACTTATATTCAGCCTTCTCCCTCCAATTGCTGGAAGGTACCTGGGGATAGATTTTGCTAAATCAAAGGAAGAACTGATTAAAATTTAGATATTTCTAGAGATATCCTACAAAGCTTAAGGATGTAGTGATAGTGTTGTTTTTGGTGCTAGAAATATCTGAGCAGAGTCTGGGCATGCTTAAAGAATATCTTCTTGCCGATATCCCAACATGATAAGTGTGAATTTATAAGACGATTTTTAAGTTTCTTCAAATCTTAAAATTCTATTATTGGTTTAATAATTTTCAAATAATTTTATTTCTAAAGCCTCAAGGGTTGTTAAATATAGTACTTTAACCTACATCCCATGATAATATGTGCAAAAAGGGCCTATTTTGCCACTCTTTCAAGGATGCTGAAATGAATTTAAAATGTTCTACATAGTTGACCTTGATGTTCATTCAGCATGGATTAATGTTGACATGAATAGTACAGTTACCTGCCAAAATTATTCTAGATTGCCTCAGTGTTCTTTTTTTTTAACATCTTTATTGGAGAATAATTGCTTTACAATGGTGTTAATTTCTGCTTTATAACAAAGTGAATCAGTTATACATATACATATGTTCCCATATCTCCTCCCTATTGCATCTCTCTCCCTCCCACCCTCCCTATCCCACCCCTCTAGGTGGTCAAAAAACACGGAGCTGATCTCCCTGTGCTATGTGCTGCTTCCCACTAGCTATCTATTTTACATTTGGTAGTGTATATATGTCCACACCACTCTCTCACTTTGTCCCAGTTTACCCTTCCCTCTCTCCGTGTCCTCAAGTCCATTCTCTAGTAGGTCTGTGTCTTTATTCCCGTCCTGCCCCTAGGTTCTTCATGACCTTATTTATTTATTTATTTTTGTATTCCATGTATATGTGTTAGCATACGGTATTTGTTTTTCTCTTTCTGACTTACTTCACTCTGCATGACAGACTCTAGGTCCATCCACCTCACTACAAATAACTCAATTTCGTTTCTTTTTATAGCTGAGTAATATTCCATTGTATATATGTGCCACATCTTCTTTATCCATTCATCTGTCGATGGACACTTAGGTTGCTTCCATGTCCTGGCTATTGTAAATAGAGCTGCAATGATCATTGTGGTACATGACACTTTTTGAATTATGGTTTTCTCAGGGTATATGCCCAGTAGTGGGATTGCTGGGTCATATGTTAGTTCTATTTTTAGTTTTTTAAGGAACCTCCATACTGTTCTCCATAGTGGTTGTATCAATTTACATTCCCATCAACAGTGCAAGAGTGTTCCCTTTTCTCCACACCCTCTCTAGCATTTATTGTTTGTAGGTTTTTTGATGATGGCCATTCTGACTGGTGTAAGGTGATATCTCATTGTAGTTTTGATTTGCATTTCTCTAATGATTAATGATGTTGAGCATTCTTTCATGTGTTTGTTGGCAGTCTGTATATCTTCTTTGGAGAAATGTCTATTTAGGTCTTCTGCCCATTTTTGGATTGGGTTGTTTGTTTTTTTGATATTGAGCTGCATGAGCTGCTTGTAAATTTTGGAGATTAATCCTTTGTCAGTCGCTTCATTTGCAAATATTTTCTCCCATTCTGTGCCTCAGTGTTCTTGTGAAGCTTTAATCACGTTTAAAACGTGTTAAAGAAGCAAATCTTCCTTCTTTGGCTACAGTTCCCATTCATTGTTCTGTAATTCTTTTAAAAAAGATTCTTGCCTATCGGGTCTTTGAAAGCAAGACCAATACTTGTATTTGTCCAAATGCTTGTCTTCAGAAAGCACGTCCACCACCACTCCAGATTTCTTGTACTCTTTAGGTTCATCATGTAATTCCTATCAGCCTACTTTCCCCCTATACTTCTAAGCTGTCTTTATCATTGCTTTCTTCTAAATCAAACAAAAATTAAATGAATTAATAAATGTAGAGCATTTAAAACAATGCCTGTAGATAAAAGAGAGAGTGGCATGTGAAAGCCCCCAAAGGAATTGTTTATGGCATTTCTTGCCCCCTTCATGGTCATTTGGGTCATCTTTTGCATTGCCATCCACTATGACTGAGGTACAGCCCTCACCTGTTTCCTGTCCGGTCCAAAGGACCATCTTAGTTATTGCACAGAAACATAATAGTAGGGGCTCCCTACCCACATGGCAACTGGAAGTCCTGTGTTTCCTGGACTGAGAATCAGTGTGCTGGGAGTCGGTGTTTTCTGCAAGGGTTGTGACCTGAAACTTTTTAAAGAACCATCCGCCATCTGGGGCAGCATTTCTGAATTACCCGTCACCAACTGTTTCTTCCTGGATACCCCCAGGAAATAACAGTTTGCCAGTTAGAGCTGTTATTTAATTTGATGCACCTCTGGGTGTGGATGAAACATTAAATTGTCTTCCCTCCCCCCCATTAGGTATATAGTTTTTAAACTATTAATGGAACTTCAAGTCTTCAGTAAACAGTGTGGCTGTATGTGCACGGTCCATATCACAGTACAAACAGCATCTAGTAACGGTTTCCATTGTAGAATATTTTCAGTTACTAGAATAAATCAAATCTTTAATTGAAAAAAAGTTGTATTTAATAACGTTGTTTTCTACTTTACCAGAATTTCCATATTATACAGCTTCTGAGGGTGTCCATGTAAAGAGCAAGCCCTTGGTTTTATGTAGTACACAGCCTGCATGGCTGTAGAAAGCGGTCTTGCACGCTAATGTAACTGGCAAAAAGTTATCACACTTTTTTGTAGAGATGAGAAAAATGTTCCCATTGAATTGGTCATAAGGAAACTCAATAACTATTATGACTACTCTGAACAACTTCCCAGTAACACTGATTATTAATATGCATCCATTCAAATCAACATATTTATTGGTATATGTACGTATGGTAATTTATAAGTTTCAAAAAGTTAAAACAATGAATCTCATGTAAATGCAAATTAACATAAGCCAGCAATTTTTTATGTCTGTAATTTTATTCAACTCATGAATTAATGAGCAAACTAGTAAGGTGTAGACTGACTTAAATCGAATTTGAGGAACATATACATGTGTGTGCACACATGTGTGCATGAAACAAACATACAATACTAAACTGACTAGTATTTCTTAGGGCAGTAAAATGAGATGTTTGTGGTTATCCTGACTGCATAGCAGAAATTACTTTTATCTCCACTGAACGAAATTTACTGTATTACTATGGACAAATACCTTTTACAATACTAATAGTTCTGTACAAGTTAATTTCTAGCCCACTAATTATAAACCAGCCTACAAATAGAAAATCAATTAAATATACACCCTCATATAAGATGAGGCAATCTCTGGGAGGTTTCATAGACAATGCCCACCAAAATCCCTTGCTCATTTCCAAGTCTCAACTCAGAACTACCAAGTAAATTAAGGATGTGAAAAATGTCAGTATGGTTGAAGATACATGAATTGTATTGTCCTGGGGCTGTTTCTCTGAACCTACTAATGAAGACTGAGCCTTTTGAGTTACTTACTTTTACATTTATATTGGAGCTAAGTATAGTATTTATTCTTGAGAAACAATTTTTTTTCTTATGTAGTCTTTCTGGGTTAATCCTTCGGGTGTGTGTATATGTGAATACTTATATCTTTAATATATTGCATGTAAAAATTTTAAGGTATATAAGATCAACGGATACAAAAAAAAAGTCTTTATCATCAAGCCCAATGTTATCTTTACTTTTTAAGCAATTCAAAATAAGTTCATCCATTAATACCATCTGCTGAGATGGTTTATATAATGATTTATATAATGAATATTGTCTCATAATTGGGAAATTTTTCTTTCAGATACCTAAATAGTTAATTTATTTGCAAGGTCTTCTCATAGAGTTAAAACATGATCCATGCTAGTATATTACCTTCCTGCCAATTGAGCTTTAATTTTTTTAAGTGGTCTTAAAATGTTGGTCTTTTAGTAGGGTGAGATGCTCTGTTCCTTCCTTCTATCACTTTTTCCATTCCTTGATCATGTACTAAGGCATTGATTAGTCTGTATTATCTGTATTAATGGGTAGAATCGCTGCAGCCTGAAATGCACACTTGTGTGTGTACCTCTCACTCTAGCTTCCTGTCACCTCCAGGTGAAATCAGAAAGCCAACTAATTCTCCCTTCCTGCCCTCTTTTCCTTGTACCCACAGCTAACGCAGACTGGTTATCCCTTCGGATTGCGCAGCCAGGTAGAAGGAAGTAGGCTTATGGAAGGATATTCTGTTCTCTTCCAGTAAATTGCATGTTCCCAGTGTTTTACCAAGACTCTGCTTCACTAGCCCAGCTAGTCACATAGGGGCTGCTTTTTGCCCCAGCGGTGTTGCTGTCCTCTGTGTTCTTAGTACCCTTGGGAAGCCTGAGTAGAAAAGGAATGATTGGGTAACTTCACTTGTACACCTAATAGTTGTCACTATTGATTCTTTCTGTAAAATGCATATGTTGGTTAGTGTTTGGTATAGATGGTTGTACTTTTATATTAAAGTTCTTTACGAGACATAAAAAGAGGACAAAGTTTTTCATTAAAAAGAAGAAAAATGGAAAAGAGGTTTTCTCCAGTACATTTTAAAGTCTATTTTTCTCTACTCCACACTATGCCAAAATGACATTAAAATTAATACTTAAAATAGGGGAAAGAAAGAAAGCAAAGCAAAAAAATAAAAAAATAGAGAGGGAAATTAAAGAAAAGGAAATTGGGAGTCTTCAGTGAATTTCTATTATGTATCAGGGGCTCTGGTGTTCCTTGAGAAGCAGCGTGCTGTCATGATGAACAGACTGGGCTCTGAAATCATACTTCCTGGACTCATAACCTTCCACCATCTACTGGCTAAGTAACCTTGGGCATATTATATAACCTTGTTGCTCCTCAGTTTTCTTATCTGAATAATGGAAGTAATAATGGTTGCTGACAGGATTAGGTAACTTACTCTCTGTAGAACACATGCTAAGAGATGTGATTTGTATCTTTGCCTTCAGTTTTTGCAGTCACCCTGTAAGAAGTACTTAACATTTCAATGAGAAAAAGTAATCAACATGAAAGATCACATCTAAATTATTAACACTTTGCTTCTTACTGAAATGCAAGGTATAGATATATGTCTGTATTTTAGAGTTACTACAAACAAAATACAAGGTTTGGCCCAGTTTGGAAGTCATCAAGAGTTAGCAAAGTTTAGTCTCTAAACATTTAGTTTTATCTGTTTTTCTCATCAACACAGCACTAAAATTATGGCAAAGAGTAACACACTGATGTGACTTTCTCTGTTTTTAAGGAAGACTGACAAGATGAGACATTCCCTTTGGAGAAAAGTTAAGTCCCTTTTACTAAATTTCCTTTGCATCGTGGCCACTACTTACCTTTTCCAAATTACTATCATTGTTTCTGACATATCTCAATTCTCCAGGCAAATAGCATTAATTGCTTTTTCCCATACATGCGCCGTTATTTCTTGTCTCTGTGATAGATACCACAGTATTTGAGTTGACTCTAAAAAGCATTCTGTCCCTGAATTATCTTAATCATACCTCTAGGTTAGCCAAAATGTGAACATTTCCAGGACGTCTTGACTGAGTCCCCCAAATAAATGTAACCTCTCCCTCCTCTAAACACACTTGAGACTTGACCTGCCTGCGTCTTCTGATACTGTTCATATTATTATTATTTTTGTGTGAAGAGAAGGAATTGACAGTTGCAGGCTAAGTTTTGTCTCAGTGTGCCATTGACTATGTGTGATATGTCTGGGGAATTACTGAGTCCATTCAGCCCAACAATTCCTTAAATCTCAGAGTATGTAACTTGCAAGGAGAACATCTCTGCAAAGAGGAAAGAGCATTAGACATAATGAAGCGTTATTTTTCAGGGACGTGGTGAGAATTGCTTGATGTCTTTCACTTGTTGTTGGATATGTCTGTGTCTTGCATGTTTAAAAAAAAGGGGCAGAAAGAAAAAGGAGGTTGTAAGTTAAAACAGGAAGATGTTTTACTAAAACTCCATGGGAGGTTGGGAAATAAACAATACACTTTGGTATCCTAATTACAGCGCATTAAAATGCAAAGAGGAAAGGGGTCTTTTCCACTTCACGCTTTAGAACTTTGATATCTTGAGAGCCACAGTGCATCCGTGGTATCACCTGGCAGAAATCTAGGAATCGGCATGGATGGGGGGCATGGATACCCCGTGGAAAAAGCTAAGGTGCTTTGTAACAAATGTGTACCAAGAGAGTGCCACAGAGTCCCGTGAAAAGGCAGGGATGCCCTCAAAGAACCACATGACCTGCAGGGGGCACCAGTGGCCAGCATCTATTGGATAAGGGACAAATCCTGTTGAAGCCGAAAAATATTTGGTTGTGAATGACTCCACAGTCGGCTGAGGTACTAAACCTGGAAACTGAAGGAAAACGGCAGCCAAACATGACGTGTTCCACCCAGTGTTAGTATGTTCTATTCAACTCTGCTCTCTCCTACTAGGATTGTAAAGAGGAGACTACACATAGAATGAATCCCCACAATGTTAGCCTAGTATCCTGTTTGAAATAATGTGAACAAAAATTCGAGAAATGAACAGATGAAGATGGAGTAGTAGTGTAATCCCATTAGTTAATGGGATGAGTTATTTTTAGATCCCTACTATGTGTCTGGCAAAAAAGAAAGACGCATTATATATTTATTGTGTACAAATCACACATGAGGAACTGTATTAGGTGCTGTGAAAGACACAATAATTACAGCTGAACATGTGAAAACAATACAGTTTACTTAACAAGGTGACAGACCTGAAAGGAAGTCAGAAATCCAGCAAATTAGATGTCTAACACTATTCTTATATAAACAGCTTTGAAGTTGGCCCTAAATTTCTTTCAGTTTTTCAGTATATGGTATATCTAGGAAATATGTGCTTCATATTATACGAAATAAAATACAAGTAATTTGAAAACTGTTTAACCTTTATCACTGATCGAAAGAATAACGACTGTTATATAGCACTATTCACAAAGTGTGATTCATTCATGAACAAGGCTACTTTTGAGAAAGGATTCCATAGCCAAGTTCAGAAAATATCACCTCATATTTCATTTTCTTAAAGATTCACAGAATATGAGCATGTTAAAGACCCTGATAGCAGTTACAGTAAATAATCCTGATGAACTAAATCAACAATTTCAAAGTTACTTGAGTAAAAACGTCTGTTTTTTCATAGTACACCGTTCTGCCGAAATGAATTTGAAAAGTGCTTACTTTTCAAAAAAATTAGAATAAGCTAAAATAGCATTAAAATATGGGAACTAATCTTATTCTTTCCTGTTTCTTTTTGACTATTAACCAAAATTGAAAATATGTGATAAATTTCTTAAAATATTTAACTGTTTATAATCAATTTTCCCAAGTAACTACAAACTTCATGACTACAAAAGATTACTTAGTGTTTATACCTTGCCATATAGATGATAAGTCAAGACTTACAAATTACTGTGGGTGGGCTGAATTGTTCAATAAATAAATCAAGAAAATAAATTGAAAAAAATTATTTAAATAATTGCAATTATAAATACACATGTACAAAAATGTGTATTTTAGTTAAAACTTTAAAAAAGCCATAAAAATTTGAAAAAAATAGTGGAAAATGTTTAGCTAGCACATAATTATAAACGAATTTGTAGACATATGAACAATGAATACATTTTTAAGGTCAGTATATGTGACTAGGCAGATATAAAAATATCTGTGCCTTGAAAACATCATAAATAGATTGAAAAGCAAACAGCAAGTTGAGAAATACAACCACATGGAAAGCACCCAGCCTATTGTTGCTGACTTTGAAGGTACAGGAAGGGCATGTTAGCCAAGGAATGCAGGGAGTCCCTGGAAGCTGGAAAGGAGAAGGAAAAAGATTCTCTCTTAGAAATTCTAGGAGGAATGCAGCCCTGTCAACCCTTGGACTTTAACCCAGTAAGATCCATTTCAAACGTCTAATGTAAAGAACTATAACATAATGTGTGTCGTTTTCAGTCACTAAATTGTGGTCATTTGTTAGAGCAGAAACAGAGAACTAATAGACCAAGAATAACTAAGTATATTTTACTATTATGATCTCATCCTTATACTTCTGAAGGTAGAGAACATATATTCAAAAGAAAAAAGAGTAAAGAAAAGTAAGAGTCCTCTTATATTTCTGACATAAAGTTTGATGTTCTCTAAATCCTGGGCTCTGTCAGGTGCTCTGTCAGAAACTCTGTAATTCCATCTGAAGGGCATCTCTCATTAATGCTAATTTAGTTCAAAGAAGACTTTATCCACTGGGCAGATGGCTGTGAGGGAGAACGGAGAAACAAATCCACTTTCTGAATACTCAGAATCATTGTATTTCTATTTCGATATTAAATTAAGCCATTATTTTCTGTATAGTTATCTTTTAATTGCACCTTTTGGGATACCTCAGCAGTAGAGACATAATTATAAGGTTGATAAGCACAATTTCATTTTCCTTTCTATTTATTCAGTGACTAAGAATGGTTGAAAATTGTCCTCTTATTTTTCTGGTGTAGTATTCAGATATTTAATCTGAGTTGAATACAACTGCAAAAGGGTTTCTGAGCAATTACTTTGCTCACACATTGAAACCACGGCCCTCATTACAATATAATCATCAAGTTCTGTTTTATACAAGAATGGAAACACACAATGCATTCATTGTTAATTTACTCTAGAAGAATAAAGGAGATATTTAGGGAGAAAACCTGCATCTTTAAGAACAAATTACTGATGGCTTGTAAATCTACAAATGACAGTGCTCTAACAACTATCCAGGTCTATGAAAAAGTTTAAATTGATAAAACTGAGAATGACTCAGACTTACTTTCAAAGCAATATAGCTATTTGCTTGGGTAACATACCTAAGCATATAAACTCTTGGGAAAGAGAACCGTGTTTTTTTGAGCATCACTGATGTACGTAATATATTGATACAATAAGTGCAGCCCGTTTTATGTGCTGAGGTTCACCAATGTAGTTCATTGCTTGCCTACTTCAGATAATAAGCTAGATGATCCTACAGGACTTGTAGCAGTGTGACGAAGATGTCAAACACCTGAGTGTTCCAAACAGTAGGTTCTCACAAGATCCCTCAGGTGCTTAAAACAATAGATGACTTCATAAACATGTAACTGCCTTGAGTGCAATTTAACACTTTGAACTGAAGACTTCACTTTGGTAAACACTAACAAATATACATATATGTATATGCTCACACATACACACATGAATTCTGCAATTACGATTAAATGTGATCAGCGATTTTTTAAGACGAAATTCATTCTAGTCATTAAAATTCTATAATTGGAGAACAATAAGGTCATATAGTTATCATCCTAATTCTATAAAAGGAAATCTAAGACGCCCAAATGTTACGAAATAAAACTGTACACAAATCAGGGCTAGAATACGTCTCCTCACGCTTAGACCTCTTTTTATTCCTTTGCTTTAATATCACTCTATAAATAATATGCGTGAACTTTCTAAGTATGTTCAGATTTTACATTTTTTTTATAGGGAGACATCTGGCTCAAAATCTTTCGTTTAAGAAAGGATACCTACGTAGTCTCTGTTATGTGTGTGTATGTGTATATATACATATATGTACACATGTACAAATATATAATTTGAAGATATATAAAAAGTCTGCCAACTTTGTGTTTAGAATACCTGGCTTAGCTGATCAGTGCATTTACTTGGAGTTTTCCTAGGTGTTTCTAACATGATGTATTTACCTACTGAATAGTTTGATCTTTGTGTCACCTTTCTTTCTTTCTACTATTTTTCTCCAGGCAGATATTAAGTAAAAATTAAGTGAATTCACACAATTGTAGGTTTTATGCAAATTATTTAGAAAACTGTTTCCTAATATTCTTTTATCTGTTTTAAGCCTTTCAAATGAATCTCACCTAAGACAGATTTTAAAAATTTGAATATTTTCTAGTGTGCTTTAAAAAGCAAGGCAAGATAAATCTTTCCTGATTTTTTCCTGATCTGCCCCCACTTAGTAGGGTAAATTATGCATTGTGCTCCAGAGAAAGAGAAACAATATCCTTTCCTGTACCTCTTCAAAATTTTTTCTTCTGGAGTTCCCATTCCTTTCTTTCTTTTGTTTATACCCATATAATACCCAATTTAAAAAAATTTTTATTTATTTAAATTTGGCTACACTGGGTCTTCATTGCTGCGTGCAGGCTTTCTCTAGTTGCAGTGAACAGGGGCTACTAGCTATTGCAGTACGTGGGCTTCTTATGGCGGTGGCTTCTTGTTGCAGAGCATGGGCTCTAGGCACGTGGGCTTCAGTAGCTGTGGCACGCAGGCTCAGTAGTTGTGGCTCATGGGCTTCAGTAGCTGTGGCACATGGGCTTCAGTAGTTGTGGCTCGCAGGCTCTAGAGCACAGGCTCAGTAGTTGTGGTGCACGGGCTTAGTTGCTCCGTGGTGTGTGGGCTCTTCCTGGACCAGGGATTGAACCCGTGTCCCCTGCATAGGCAGGCGGATTCTTAACCACTGTGCCACCAGGGAAATCCCTATAATACCAAATCTTTAGAAGCATGTTCCTCCCCCGCAAACACTATAGTTGATGTAAGTGCATCTATGTATCTTGTGAATTTGATTATTTACTAAGCCTGTTTCTACTACCAAACAATTTGAAGTTTCAGGCCAAATCTGTGATTTGTCAGTGTCACCACCATATGAAAGTGTTTCATTAGCATAGATTGATTACACATAAATACAGTAATGCTTTCCTTTTACACTTGAAATCATATAAAAATCATATAAAGACAGTCGGATCATATTGGTAGTCTTATTGAAGCCAAGGTCCAGAGAGGAATGTTGTAGAAAGAAAAAGACAACAACCTTAGGAGATCTCAACATTTTTCATGTACTTCTGTGACATTTCTTCAATATGTTCTCCATGGCAACGTCTTTTCATCGTTTGTTCCACTTCTATCCATTTCTCTCACACTCTTACAGCTGCTCTGGTCTTTTCTTCCCAAATTAGCCTCATTCCTTAATTTACTAACATTTCAGAAATAATTGTGGAACACACAGTATATGTGCCAAGCACTGGACAGAGAACCAGGAACCGCGCAGAGCCTTGGCCCTCATGGAGCTCTTATTCTGATGAGACAGTCAGACAATAGACATCTAAGTAGGTGACCTAATAAAAATAGAGCAAGGTAAAGGATGAGAGAGTAACTAGTGAGCAAATGACTTCTGGGCCCAAACACACTGATAGCCAAGAAAGGTCTGGGTACCTCTGGGGTCCTAATAATGATGACTAGGGAGAAACTTTGTATCCTTGGCAGAAAACTGATCTCTCTGGCCCTAAAAAGGCTTCTAGGGAGGTAGAGAAGTGGATTGCTGAGCAGGTTATTCCCAAGGCTGGGAAATACAAGGAAATCTCCATTTCTGGTGACTTCCCGCATGGGCCTTTGGAGGGCATGACAGCCTATTTGTTTCTGTGCTGTCCGTCTGTAGGGTGGAGATGGTGTTGACTTCTTCTGCCTGTGGGGATGCTCTCATTTGTGGCCTGAAACATTTTTTTGAACAACAAAAAAATAGCAACCTGTCTAAAAGAGACCAACATTCAAAGAAAAATGGCTGGCACAATCAGGATGCATATCCAGAGAGGGAAAGCTACTGAGGGATACAGATGACCATTTGGTTCAAAAGAATAAGAGTTTGTAAGGAGATCCACGTATAGCAAATGCCTAGAAAAGAGATATTTGTGGGTGAACAATGTGACTGATGAACTAAACAATTCAAGAATGAGTTGAAAGAGAGAATATTTACTACTGAAATGTGTGTCCTAGAAGATCAAACACAAAACATATTTCAAAGCACGGAGGAAAAAATAACAGAGAAATCAAAGCAAAACCATGAGAGAACAGAAAAAAGAATCTTGGAGGATACAATAGGCAACTTAATGTAAGATTAAGAGAACTACCAGGAAGAGAAAAAAAGACAGGTGGTGTGGAGTCAATAAAAAGACAAATAATAGGACATTTTTTCCCTGAACTAAAAACTTGATGCCACAGATAAACTGGGCTTTATGAGCGCCAGGTCAGATTAATGAGATAAGAGATGACACGTAGAGACATTCTGTAAAATTTCTGAACTCTAAGGGGTGGGAAATAAGACAGAAAATGTTAAAAGATTAAGTGTTGAAAAAAAAAAAAATTCTCATCTACAACAGTGGAAGCCAGAAGCCGGTGAAAGAGCAGCTACCAACCGCTGTGAGAAAAATGATGCAACTCAAGAGTACTAGACAAAGACCAGCCAAGATTCTTTATTTCGTTTCACGGTTAAAGAAAAAATGTTTGAGAAACTGCAAGGGAAGCTTTCATCCAAGTACCCTATATGAAAAAAAGTAGCAATGTAACCTAGCAAAACAAAACAGAATAGAAACCTAAAGGTGGCAGAAAAGGAAGAGCCACTGGAAATTAATCAATACATCTTTACATATAGATATAGAAACACACACAAAAACGTCAAGGTCAAGTGTGTAATACAATTTTTTCTTCTCGTTAATGCTGTCTTGATCTAATTTTTTTAAAAACATCTTTATTGGAGTATAATTTCTTTACAATGGTGTGTTAGTTTCGGCTTAACAACAAAGTGAATCAGTTATACATATACATATGGCCCCATATCTCTTCCCTCTTGCGTCTCCCACCCTCCCTATCCCACCCGTCTAGGTGGTCACAAAGCACCGAGCTGATCGCCCTGTGCTATGCAGCTGCTTCCCACTAGCTATCTATTTTACATTTGGTAGTGTATATATGTCAACGCTACTCTCTCACTTCGTCCCAGCTTACATTTCCCCCTCCCTGTGTCCTCAAGTCCATTCTCTACATCTACGTCTTTATTCCTGGCATATCAGAACCATTTAATCTTTTTTCTTTTATATTCCATATATATGTGTTAGCATGCAGTATTTGTTTTTCTCTTTCTGACTTACTTCACTCTATATGACAGGCTCTAGGTCCGTCCACCTCACTACAAATAACTCTATTTCGTTTCTTCTAATGGCTGAGTAATATTCCATTGTATGTAGGTGCCACATCTTCTTTATCCATTCATCTGTTGATGGACACCTAGGCTTCTTCAATGTCCTGGTTATTGTAAATAGTGCTGCAGTGAACATGGTGGTACATACCTCTTTTTGAATTATGGTTTTCTCAGGGTATATGCCCAGGAGTGGGATTGCTGGATCATACGGTAGTTCTATTTTTAGTTTGTTAAGAACCTCCATACTGTTCTCCATCGTGGCTGTATCAATTTACATTCCCACCAACAGTGCAAGAGGATTACCTTTTCTCCACACCCTCGCCAGCATTTATTGTTTGTAGATGTTTTGATGATGGTCATTCTGACTGGTGTGAGGTGATACCTCATTGTAGTTTTGATTTGCATTTCTCTAATGATTAGTAATGTTGCACATCCTTTCATGTGTTTGCTGGCAATCTGTATATCTTCTTTGGAGAAATGTATATTTAGGTCTTCTGCCCATTTTTGGATTGGGTTGTTTGGTGGGTTTTTTTTGTTTTTTTGTTTTGATACTGAGCTGCATGAGCTGCTTGTAAATTTTGGAGATTAATCCTTTGTCAGTTGCTTCATTTGCAAATATTTTCTCCCATCCTGAAGGCTGTCTTTACATCTTGTTTATGGTTTCCTTTTCTGAGAAAAGCTTTTAAGTTTCCTTAGGTCCCATTTGTTTACTTTTGTTTCTATGTCCATTTCTCTAGGAGGTGGGTCAAAAAGGATCTTGCTGTGATTTATGTCATAAAGGGTTCTGCCTACGTTTTCCTCTAAGAGTTTTATAGTGTCTGGCCTTACATTTAGGTCTTTAAGCCATTTTGAGCTTATTTTTGTGTATGGTGTTAGGAAGTGTTCTAATTTCATTCTTTTACATGTAGCTGTCAAGTTTTCCCAGCACCACTTATTGAAGAGGCTGTCTTTTCCAATGTATATTCTTGCCTCCTTTATCAAAGATAAAGTGACCATATGTGTGTGGGTTTATCTCTGGGTTTTCTATCCTCTTCCATTGATCTATATTTCAGTTTTTGTGCCACTACCATACTGTCTTGATTACTGTAGCTTTGTAGTATACTCTGAAGTCAGGGAGCCTGATTCCTCCAGCTCCTTTTTTCTTTCTCAAGATTGCTTTGGCTTTTCGGGGTCTTTTGTGTTTCCATACAGATTGTGAAATTTTTTGTTCTAGTTCTGTGAAAAATGCCAGTGGTAGTTTGTTAGAGATTGCAGTGAATCTGTAGATTGTGTGTGTGTAGAGTCATTTGCACAATGTTGATTCTTCCAATCCAAGAACATGGTATATCTCTCCATCTATTTGTATCATCTTTAATGATATTTGATTTATGATGTTGTGTTTCAGGTGTACAGCCAAGTGATTCAGTTATACATATACATATGTCTGTTCTTTTTCAGACTCTTTTCCCATATTGGTTATTACAGTGTACCGAGTAGAGTTCCCTGTGCTATACAGTATGTCCTTGTTGAATGTGTTTTTAAATATACTTTACTAATCCAACAGGTACCTTGAGGTAAAGATACACTTTATTTACTGC
Organism: Phocoena phocoena; assembly: GCF_963924675.1. Classification (NCBI taxonomy): domain Eukaryota; kingdom Metazoa; phylum Chordata; class Mammalia; order Artiodactyla; family Phocoenidae; genus Phocoena; species Phocoena phocoena. Next base: position 17,774,730 of record NC_089239.1, on the reverse strand, counting down.
AGAGATGGTAAATAAGTTATCATTCTGGTCAAAGTCCAGATGTCTGGTTAAACAGCTCTCAGATTTTGAAGGATGTCTTCCAAATGCTAAGATGCATAGCGTATTAGACTGTCTTCCTAACAAGCCCTAACCTTACTTTCTACGCTTTGCATACATTTATCCACTGCATCTGTTATCATAATGAATAAAACAAGTGGGTGACAGTTCAATTATGGGATATAATAGGGCCAAAGAGGGGTAATTTGTAATCACATTGGAAAGTTCATTTTTTTGACATTTGATAACATCCTGAACCCACTTGCTTGTTGATTGCCAAGCACTTTTCTAACTTAAGCCATATTTCTCTCAATAAATAGTAGAGAAAATGAAAATATCAGGGGAGAATTAAACTTTGGTTACTGCAAAGTTTTTCTGTCAGGTCTCATAAGCATCTAAGAAAGGAAGCAAAATTTAACCAGTCTCTAGTTTTCTTGGAGAGAACACATGTGTTGTTCAGAAGTGCTTTAAATGTGTCTCTTTGGATTAAGTGTTCATATATATATATATATATATATATATATATATATATATATATATACATACATACACACATATATATACATATATACACATATATGTATAAAATATTAGTACATTTTTTATTTGATAGAATTAGAGCAATTGATCTAATTCAGGGCACGAATCATGGTAATTATAACCAGAGTATATTTGGAAGAAGCTGATTGATTAATGTCAACACAAGTGTGGTTCCATAGTTTATGACCGGCACTGGGCTTTCCTCTGTCAGTTGTGTTAAAATTACTTGTACATATTTTTATTTTGAGCTCAACTTAAATGGTCTGAAGGTGGTAGGGAAAAGGGACAAGAAAATAAGGGAATGAAACACTTACTAAGCTTACCACTATGTGTCAGGTACCATATTAAGTGTTCACATGTATTTTCATATTTATCTGCCGTAATTAATTTATAAGCATGTTTATTAACCCCATTTTGTAGATGAGAAAAATAAAATATTGACAGAATAGGAACTTTCTCAAGGGGCTTAATTGTTAGAGAAGCATCTGTGTTGCCCAAATCAGCCTGGTTCCAAAGACTTTTCCCTTTGTGCTCTATTACACCTGGCGTTGGTTTAAACTGTTACTTCCTCAGGAGTTATGCATCCATTTATTTTGGGCAAGAGCTCTTAAAAACAAGGTACGGACTGCAGGAAGAAAGAGGAAATGCTCTCCTCAGCAAGGGTATAGGAATTTACCTCCTTTGGAAAGTGAAATAAAATCCCAGAACTTGGTAGATTTTGAGCTGGCGTGGTGAAAAATGACACCACTGCAGCTTCTGGGCAGGGCTCTGTGGGTTCTGGGGGCTTCTTGGAGTGTATTTTTTAAATAACATTGTTTCCATGCAGAGGAATAAGTGAGTAGTTGATTAGAACAGAACAAGAGAAAAACTCTTGGTAGATATGCTTTGGGGTTGGTGGCGGTGATGCAGGGACTGTAGGAATTTGGACAGCGGCAGAAAGCTGAAAGTGTACAAGTAGAATGAGCAGTTAAAATAACTGAGCACTGTGGAGAAAAGCAATGAATAAGCACTTCTGTCACAAGGTGAACTTGCCAGGAAGCCACTGTGGACTAGGCCCCAGCGTCAGGCAGAGCTTCTCTGGGCCTCACTGAAATCTTGGGTCTTTGGATTAAATGTATATACTTTAGAAGGAGTCTGAGCACCCCGTCACTATATGCGAACCTGGAGGTACGTGGACTGTTTAAGTATTTAAATGGTTTTGAATTCTAGCCAACCTGAAGTAAGGGGACCAAATGTAACAAATACGGCTTCATTAGTCATTAGTGGATACACGCACACACACACACCACTCTCTCCCGTCTAAAAGGATTTTGCTTTCTAACTCCCGATCTCCTGTAGGGGGAAAAAAGAATGAATGAAAAAGTGACCCAATCTCTGTTGGAGAAAAAGCATCACTCATCTCCATTTTGTCCTTGCTGCCTAATTGGGCTGTGTGTGAGGAGGTAGAAATAAAGAGAATACGGGCCCCAAATGGTCAGGTCACTTCCTTTGGGATATCCTGCTTATCATTATGCCTTTTAAATTCTAGTTCTCCAGGAAACCACTGTATACTGAATACACCAAATTGGTTACTTTGATATTTCCTTTTCCGAGCAATTTGAAACGAACTCATTCCTCATCGTATCTTTGAGGATTTCATCTATTTCCCCTGTCTCTCTAGTTTTCATTTTTTTTTTACAGGAAGCCCATAATGAAATAAGTGAAATTGTTATGGGAAATATTTAAGAGTGATTGTTTCTATGACTCTGTATATGCAAATCATCTCTCAGTCTGCAATAGAAGATTAAGGCAGCAACGCTGCTTACTCTACTTGGCTCAACAATTTCACAAAAGTGAATGTATCAGAATGAAAGGAAATAGAAAAGAATGTAATCAGTAGGCACATTTCCTGAGTGCCTTTTTCCTCCAGGGTATTGGACCCAACACTGTGTGTGGAACAACTGAAACTTAAAGCTGGATATTTTTACCCTGTAGGAGTAAGTACATTTTATTTCCAGAGTAAGAAAACTAAATATTTAAGCAGTTTTCTTCAAGACAGAATATTTGCTCTTACTCTTAGCAGGAGGAAAATTTACTCCCAGGAAATCATAAAGCCTCAAACATGATCTGGGGAAATGGATAACACAGCCACGCTTTATAATGCTGTGAGCTCCCTCTTGGCATGGTAATTCTCAGTCTTAACCACTTGCAGATCCATTGTTCAAAGCAAAAGGCAACACAAATCCTATTTCCATTTCCTCATAACAGAGGAAAGTTGGGTGTCTGATTTGGAAAATAGAAATCTTTGGAAAATAGAAATCTTATTTGGCAAATAGAAATCTTATGCTGGGAAAGAGACAAGCCAGCATATGAACTGTATCTGTCACCTGTGGTAGAAAGAACATAGGGGTGCAGGAAAGTTGGGTGTCTGATTTGGAAAATAGAAATCTTATTGGTGGGTCTTGAGCTTGGACTTGGTGAATGACTACACGTTCCATCAATGAAATGAGCTTCTTTCAAAGTATTATGAAGTGGGCACATAGTTCATTACTGTAGACATAGTGACACTGAACCCCAAATAAATCCTGGTAAACCAAAGACTAGCTCATTATAGAACACAGGAGCAGGCAGGGGATTCTGTATCACTCAAAGTGTGGAGTCGCACACACACGTCCTTAAACTAAAATCTGTGTGTTAAAGGATTCACTAAGTATCCACTAGTTTGTCCTTTCCTGCTGCCTTTTAGCTCCAGACTCCATTCTTTGAAGTTTAGATTAGCTGAGAACTCTTGGGGAAACCCCGAGGGAGATTTTATATCTTTGTTCACAATAACTGATGGCTTTCAGAATTTTCTTCCCAGGGGAGGACTTCAGCTTCAAGGTCTTGATCCTCATAAGCGGAGAATAACCATCTTACAAACTTATTTATCATATTTTCATCTGTTCAAAAAAGAAATACTATTTGATCACTAACAAATAAGTAGTTAGTGCAGTATGTCTGGATCTGTGCTGATCCTTAGCCTTGCCCTTGAAGGTTTTATATGCTTTCATCTTTGCAAAACTTTGAGCAGATAATCCACAGAATGTAGTATAAGGCAACTGGCACAGCAGAGCATAAACAGCCTCTTAGGAAAACGAGATTCAAGAAACACTGCACAGAAGAGGTGACATTTGAATTCTGAGTAGAGATTTGCTGGGTGGGGATTGGAGTGCACAGGTGGGAAAGGCATTACAGAAAGGGAAATCAGCATTTGCAAATTAGTTGGAGTATATTTGAGAAATGATGAGCAGTTTAGTTTGGCTACAATATGGCAGTCGTAGACAGGAACGGGCAGAAAATGGGGCTAGAGATGCATGGAAGACCCCCAGGGTATGAAGGACCCTGGCAGACATTTGATGCAGCACAATGACTGGTTTCCATGGGGACAAAGGCACCATCTCTTCCCTACTGTCTATACTTTGTTTCTCCCTCCATTTTCTCTTTGTCCATTCAGACCCTTCATTTCCATTATTCAATAGAGCCAGATTTAGAATGGATAAGCAGAGATGCCTAACATCTTTGGAGATAAAAATCTCATCCTTAAAGTGCTAAGGGCATAAATAGCAGAATTCATGGAAGCTATCTGCACTATGCATCATTGTTTATAAGCAGACTAAATTTTATTGAAGTACCAGAAACATAGTCTAACAGATGAAGATAAATTCTTAACTTTGTACACAAAGAACTGAAAATTTTGCTTCCATTTAATACGTAAAAACCCAAAAGGAAAGTTACTCCCCGTCAACTATGAAAAAAAAAGCCATATAAAATACATAGCCACATGAAATACTCATAAAAGAAGTTTTTACGAGCCCATCACAGAGATAAGGTCACATGGCATACTCACAACCTGAATTTCAAAGAGAGACAAGCGTTTCCCAGCATATGAACTGTATCTGTCACCTGTGGTAGATCACAAGGAAAAGATCTAATCCCCATAAACATAGGAAAGGAGAAATCAAAATTTTAAAAAATCGTTAAAGGATAAATGTATATTAGTGTGTCAGTTTGGAATAGCTGGAGGCCCCAGACAAAAGGGAAGTTCGTACTCACCCTGGGCAACCACCACTCTGTTCTCTATGAGTTTGGTATTTCATGTTCCACATATAAGTGAGATCATACTGTAGTCATCTTTCTCTGTCTGACTCCTTTTACTTAGCATATCTTTAAGATTCATCCATGTTGTCACAAATGGCAGAATTTCATTCTTTTTTTTATAGCTGAATAAGTGTGTGTGTGTGTGCGCACGTGTGTGTGCATATCTATATACATATCTTTTTTACTCATTCATCTGTCAGTGGACACTTAGGTTGTTTCCATGTCTTGGAAATAATGCTGCAAGAACATAGGGGTGCAGCTATCTCTTCAAGGTAATGATTTCATTTCCTTCAGATATATAGCCAAAAGTAGAATTGCTGAATCATATGGTAGTTCGATTTTTAATTTTTTGAGGAATTACCATTCTGTTTTTCATAGTGGCTGCACCAATTTACATTCCCACCAACAGTGCACAAGTGTTCCCTTTTCTCCACAGCCTCACTGGCACTTGCTATCTCTTCTTTTTGATAACAGCCATTCTAACATGTTTGAGGTGATATCTCTGTGATTTTCATTTCCCTGATGATTGATTAGGTTTGCACATTTTCATGTACTTGTTGGCCATTTGAATACCATCTCTGGCAAAATTTTCTTTGTATGAGTACCAAAACATATTTTGAATGTTAGCCCCTTATTTGATATGTGGTTTGCAAATATTTTCTCCCATTTAGTCAGTTGCTTTTTCATTTTGTTGATTGTAACTTTTGCTGTGCAGAGCTTTTTAGTCTGACGAAGTCTCATCTCATTTGTTTATTTTTTTCTTTTGTTGCCTGTGTTTTGGGTGCCACATCCATAAAATGATTGCCAAGACCAAAGTCAAGGAGTTTTTGTCCTATGTTTCCCTCAAGGAGTTATATAGTTTTAGGTCTTACATTTAAGTCTTTAATCCATTTCAAGTTAATTTTTGTGAGTGATGAAAGACAGAGGTACAGTTTCATTGTCTTGCATGTGAATATCCAGTTTTCCCAGCACCAGTTATTGAAGAGATTATCTTTTCTCCATTGAGTAGTATTAGCTCCTCTGTCAAATATTAGTTGACTGTATGTGCATGGGTTTATTCCTTGGCTCTTGGTTCTGTTAAGTTGGTCTATGTGTCTGTTTTTATGCCATTACCATACTGTTTGATTACTGTAACTTAGTAATATAGTTTAAAGTCAGGAAGTATGATCTCTCCAGTTTTGTTCTTTTTCCTTAGGATTGCTTTGGCTAGCAAGGGTCTTTTGTGATTCTATACAGATTTTAGAATTGTTTTTTTCTTTTTCTGTAAAAAGTGCCATTGGAGTCTTGATAAGAATTGCATTGAATCTACAGATGGCTTTGGGCTGTAGGGACATTTTAATAATAGTAATTATTCTGATCCATGAACATGGGGTATCTTTCCATGTATTTGTGTTTTCTTTAACTTTTTCATCAAAGTTCCAAAGTTTTCACAGTAGAGGTATTTTACATTTTTGGTTAAATTAATTCATAAATATTTTGTCTTCAATCTTATTGTAAATGGCATTATTTACTTTATTTCTCTTTGGATAATTTGTTATTAGTGTATAGGAAGGCAACTGATTTTTGTACATTGACGTTTTATCCTGCAACTTTACTGAATTCATGATTATTTCTAAAAGGTTTTGGTGAAAGCTTTAGGATTTTCTGTATATAAGATCATGTCATCTGCAAACAGAGACAACTTTCTTCTTCCTTTCTGAATCAGATGCTTTTTATTTCTTTTACTTGCCTGATTGCTAGGACTTCCAGTATATGTTAAATAGGAGTGGTGAGAATGGCACCCTTGTCTTATTTCTAACGTTAGAGCAAAAGCTTTCAACCTTCCACTCGAGTATAATGTTAGCTGTGGGCTTGTCATATAAGGCCTTTATTATGTTGAGGTATGTTCCTTCTGTCCCAATTTGTTGAGAGTTTTTATACGACTGGATGTTGAATTTTGTCAAATGCTTTTTCCGCATCTGTTGAGATGATCATGTGATTTTTATCTTTCATTCTCTTAATATGATGTATCACATTTATTAATTTGCATATGTCATGATAAAATTTTAAGAGGAGTGCTTAAACAGACTTAGAGATATACTGCAATTCCATTGTAAACCCCAAGCATATTTTAGACAGATATAAGACAAAGCAGTGCCAAAGTTATTTGGAAAAATAAGTGTGAGAAAAGCCAAGGAATTTTTGGACTTGCACTACCAGATATCAATACATGTTGTAAAGGAATAATTAAAGAGTGTGAAACTAATATAAGACTAAAGTGGTCCAGAAAAGAAAACAGAAATTTTGGGAACATATTTCATTATATAAAATACTATAGTTTAAGGTAAAGGTAACATTTCAAAGCAGTAATGAAAAGGTAAATTATTCAACAAATGATAATATGTCATTTGTTTATCAGGGGAAAAATAGAGTATGACTTTATGTGAGCTCACAATATAAAATGCAGATAAATTGGATTTAATTTCTATACAATGAAACCATAACTGATTTATAAGAAAGTAAACATATGTATCTGATTTCAGAATGCAGCATATTTGCAAGATAAATGTCTAATATTAGAAATATATTAGTTAAAATGTCTAATATTAGCAATATGTTAGCTAAAAATACAGGTAATAGAAAGCAAATAAGTATAAAATGACTGTCCCAGTTAACTTGGAGAAGGGCTTATGTAGACAAAACAATAATAAGAAAAAAACAAAAATCCAATAAATTTCATATTAAGAGAATCAGATTTATTACCATATTCACATTCATTAGATATCAAAATCAAATTAATACAGTAGTGAACTAAAAGTTTCCTAATACCTAAACAGTATTTTTAAAATTATAAACTCTCCACTTGTCAAACAGGTGATAGAAAGTACCTGCCTATATTTTAATGAGAAGGGTATAAGTTGATTCTGCCTTTCAAGAAAGCAAATTAGGAAAATATATCAAAAACAGTAATGCTCACACCTCTTGACCTTGTAATTCTATGTGTGGATTTATTCTAATGAAATACGGTAAGAGATGTTTACCAGGATTTATGTACAATGAAATTTGTTGTGGTCTTACTTATAACAAATAGGGAAACAATCCAATACTAAAGGATAAGTTAAGTAAATATAAATATAGCAGTTGGAATGGACTATCATTTTATAGTAACTAAAATCTTACTTATGTAAAATAATAACTCAGGGAATGTTTATGGTACAAATTTCTTTAACAATATACACACACATAAGCAAAATATATTAAAATAACCATTCTTATTATTAAGTAGAGGTAAAATTTTTAAATGCTTTTTGTTGATTTTGTATATATTCTAAGTCTTCAAGTAATTGACTAAATTTAGACTCTCCAATGACACTCTGTCCCTTCTACTACACTGCAATCAAGATTTTCCCTATATGAAACTCCATGAATCCATTTTTAATAAGTTCAACAGTGATGTCTACTTTACTAAATCTAATAGTTAACATTTAGTTTTTATCTTAACTTGAACTACTGCAGCTTTCAACCCAGTTGATCATTCCCTTGTCCTTGATATACTTTCTTCACTAGGCTTACAGGACGCTACATCCTCTTCGTTTTCTTCCAAACTATCTTCCCATTCTCACTCACCTTTGCTGATCCCACCTCTTCTCCCTGAGTGCCCCACAGCGCAGTTCTTAGTCTTTTTCCCAATCCACTTATATTAACATCCTTGGTGATGTGATGCAGTCTTACTGAAATACCATGTACAAGCTCATAACAGTCAAATGGACATCTGTAGCCTAGACCTCTGTTCTGTACTTCACAATGATATATTCCACTGTTTAAATCTATGCCAACTACTTAAATATTAAATAGTAGGCATCTCAAAACAACAAATCTAAAACTGGACTTTGGTATTGTCCCCCCCAAATCTGCTCTACTCACCTTTTATTCTCCTTTATTCCCTTTTTTCTCACTCTTCATCTCTAATTTTACAGAATAAACCTGGCTGACTCTATCCTATCAACTATTTCTCATCTAGTCCACATCCTACCATGATATGTTTCCTGCATAAGTGTAAGAGTCCACTAATTAGTCTCCCAGATTTCTCCATTGCTTCTGAAGAGTCTATCATCAAGACAAGCATCAGAGTGAACTCTGAAAATTCAGGGTGGACCATCTTACTCTTATGACCTACAAAAGGTTACTTATTTCATTTAGTAAAAGGAAAGTCCTCCAATGGCATATGAGTTCCTTGTACATATGCATGATGTACATATGACATCCTCATCTCCATTATTTCTCTGAGCTCATCTTTTATTCTTCTCCCTGCCACTCACTCTGTTCCATTGTACATTGCCCTGCCCTACGCTTTACGTTTAGAAGACACCACTCTGACCCTTCTCCAGCTGATCCCTCCTCATGGGGTAAGGAGGATTCCATGATCCTAAAAGATATGCCCACATGAAAGCACAAACCTTCCCCTTCTAGACTGAGATCCAAATAGCAGGAATTCAGAAATTTCTCACCAATTATGCTTTGAGATCCTATTCCCTGCACATGTCCCCAGAACATCCTATGACACTGGTGTGTGCATCCCTGGGGGCGAAGTGGCCAAGGGGAAACTGATGAGGGAGGGATTGGAATGGAGTGTGGAATATGTAAACCAGAGTGTACACAGAGTATTTCATAGATGTGCATAAAACCTTCTCACAGTAGGATGAAACAGGGTGGGAAGAAAAGAAGGCTGGCCCAGCTCTTCACTTGCTTCCACTGTCTTGACATGAAATGATTGAGAATTATAAGTTGGCTTTTGGAAATCGAACATGTAATGTAGCAAATCTGCAGTCCATTCTTTCCCTTTAGAAAGTAGTTAGAAAATTCTTGGTGAAAAAAAGTAAGCTTGCTTATTTCACGATTCACAACTGTGTTTTGCTTTCATTTAGAGCTTTCTTTTTTCCTTTCTGCTAAGCCAATAACAATACTCAAATATACACAGATTCATTTTGACAAGAAAGGCATTGTCATGTGTTACTGTTGAGCATTATCTGGAAGATAACTTGTCAATAAGTATCAAAATTCTTAAAAATGAATAGGTTTTTTTCTATCATAAAATACCACTTCTAGAAATATACCCAAAGAAAAGAGGCATAGATGACATTAATATTTTCTAAAAAAGAGACTGACACCAGTAGTGTATCACAGAAATATTACATACACTATTGTATTGATAAAGTAACTTGTTTAATAGTTCATGATAAATCTACACAGTATAAGATCATACAGTTCCTAAATATAATATAATAGCATAAGAGTTTGTGACCCAGAAGTTTATTTATGCTATATTTAGTGGAAGAGAATAGGTTAAAAGCAAATTTAATGTAATCCTTTTTCAAAAGAGGATAGTTGTAGAAATATTTGTGCATGTGTAGAAACATTTCTATTAAATATATGTCTACATATAACAGTGGTTGCCTCCAAGTGGAAATAACACAAATGAATTTTTTAGTTTTTAAAGTCAACATGTTTTGATAATAAAGTGAATTAGAATACCAATATTTTTATGAGAAAGCATCTCAGCATTCATTTTTTTACTTTTAAAATTTATTTTATTATGTTTTCCGGTTTTATTGAGAAATAATTGACGTACATCACTGTGTAAGTTTAAGGCATACAGCATGACAGTTTGATTTACACATATTGTGAAATGATTACCACAGTAGGTTTAGCTAACATCCATCTTCTCATCCATCTGTTTTTTTATATGATGAATTATGTGTTGAATACTTCATAAGGTTTTAGAAGACTCAAGTCTTTCTAGTTGAGCTGTGCTCACTGTAATGCCTTTAAACAGAATTTTAATAGTCTTGTTATTTTTCTTTGACCTTGGCTTTGTATTATACGTATTGTTAGTTTTTATGAGAAAGTCCACATTGCCTCATCTATAAAGTGATAGTCCCTATTCACATGGTTGTGAGGATTGAGTGACATAATACATGAGTATAGCCAAATAATGAAGATTATTATTTTTAATTTAATTCTTAATTTTTAATTAGAAAATAATATATTTGAATGCTCTCGAATAGAGTACATACTTAGATTTTGTTCAATAATAATAATTTATAATTCTGATTTTATATGCACTTTGATTGTTCTAAAAATAAATGAAGTATCTTAGAAATGTTCTAAATGTTTAATGTCCTGGCGTTTAAAATTCATGCTATTTAAACTATTTTACCATAAGCATCACTTTTTAAAAACTTTGTTTCTTGCCACCAATCTTGAAATAGTCATAATATTGCTAAGCATTTTTGGACTCACTTCATCAAAAAATGGAGTAGAGGGCTTCCCTGGTGGCACAGTGGTTAAGAGTCTACCTGCCAATGCAGGGGACAGGGTTTCGAGCCCCGGTCCGGGAAGATCCCACATGCCGCGGAGCAACTAGGCCCGTGCGCCACAACTACTGAGCCCGCGTGCTGCAACTACTGAAGCCCGCATGCCTAGAATCCATGCTCCACAACGGGAGAGGCCACCGCAATGAGAAGCCCGCGCCCGCAACAAGGAGTAGCCCCCGCTCACCGCAACTAGAGAAAGCCCGCGCGCAGCAACGAAGACCCAACGCAGCCAAATATAATAAATAACTAAATAAAAAAAAAAAAAAAAAAAAATGGAGTAGATAATATTTAATTGCCAAGAAAAGAGCTATTTCCTTTGAAATATTTTGAAACCCATCAAAATATTTTACCAATGTAGGAACAAGGTTACGAGACAGTTTTTCCGAATCAATATAAATAATTTATGTTCAAAGAAAATCTGCTTTGCAGGAATTAGAAAAACAAATGCCAGAATGCCTATTTTTAAAATGCTTCATCATTTCACGGGTAGGTTCGAACATTTTGGCTGTGTCTCTTATTTAATATGGAAGGCTTTTCTCTCTCTGAAAGATAAACTGCCGTCATCAAAGGAAATACCTACTGAGTGGACGTTAACAATACTCTACTCGGGCCCAATACCATCTGCACACAAAACACTCAAAAGAGAGAGGATTGTATACCAATACATATTACTAGTCCACAAAACTCCCATGAGGGAGCCTCTAATATAAAATTCAACCCATAAAGCCGCATCAGCTATGAGTTTTCAGTAAGATCCGTTACACTCAACTCCACCCGTCATCTTTGAAAGCAATATTTTATTATAAAATAATGTGTTTTATTAAAGAAAATCTGGAAAAGTAGAATCAAAGGATCATTCATTTTCCCAAGGTCAGAAATTCTTTGAGTGTTTCAGTGTGCTAATCACTCCCAAATCCAGGCGAACATTTAAAGTAAGTAGACCACAATGGAGGATACTCTTCAGGATGAAATTATCTAGTATTTGATCTACATAAAAGATCCTAATATTATTTTAAAGGTATGTTACTCTATCCAGGTTCCTAAGTGCAGGCTTAACTGCTAACGTTTGCCCAAAATGCAAAGTGTTCTGGCTTGGTAAGAGTACCTAAATCCTAGTCCTGGTTTTGGCTCTCTAATTTTGAACAAGTCACTGTAGTATTCAGAACCTTGAGTCCCTCCTCTGTCATAGGAGGGGATTAAACTAGATATTCTTTAGGGTTTCTTTCCAGCTCAAGTTCTTATGGACTTACTCTAGGTCACAGGATATAGCTGAGCACTCCAGAAAAGACTAAGTCATAATCTTGACCACTCATTATTGACTATGAAGTCTTGGGTTACGGTTGCCAGAGATGTTAGAGCATGTTGAAAAGAAAATATTTCTCTACAAATGGAAGATTCCATTTTCAATCTAGGAGGTTTTACTTCTACGCCTCCCAAATCCCCACACAATTCATGTTCATTGCTCCTGTTATAAAGAAGGCAACTGTCACAAGAATCTCTTAGGAACTTATACACCAGAAAGGACTTGAAGGATGTGGAGGAATTTCAAATATTTTCAAGTGAAATATCTTTACCAAAATCAAAACCTTCAAAGAAATGAGGCTCTTTTTCAGGAATATTTGGCAATAAGCAATTAATGCAATTGTGAAATGTGAAAAAATTTTCCATGCACGTTTTATCATAATTTAAATGAATAAGTTGTTCATTAAAAATGTAAATCTGAGGGACTTCTGATTCAGGCAGTGATGGAGTAATGAATAAGTAGCAGACTTACCCTCCCATCAAAAACTGTGAAACTGAAACTGGACAAAATATATGTTCAGGCATCAGACAACAGAGAGTGTAGCTCTGGAATCCATGAGAGAAGGAAGCGTGGAGGGGGAGCTCCACATTCACCCTGGCTTTCTTCCTGGAGGCATTTTCAAATCCCTGACACAGTCGGGGGGCCTAAACAGAGAGCAGTGTCCTCACTGGGTACAGGAAACAGAGGCAGGAGTTTGGCGCTGTGGACATAGCTAGAATTTGCAGGCAGCCTACTGGAGAGGAAAGAATTACATAAATCTGCATAGGGGTGGCCTTGAGTCTTTGAATGGTTACTACTTCTGCTTACACAGAGTGAAGTCAGGCAGAAAACAGTTAAGCGGGGGCTGGAAGCTGAATGAAGGTCTCCCGGTGCTGGAAGAATCTGACAGCCCAACCAATGCAAGTCACGTGACCTTGCTGAACACCCTGGGAGTTCAGTTAAAGAAGTGAAGATGTCAATCTTCTAGCTCCAGACTCAACCTGATAAAGCCTAGAACTGTGCCTTGACAAGATCAAGTCGATCTGGCAGTACGTTAACTCCCTACCAGAATGAAAATGCAAATTGGACTGAATGTATAACACATAGTACCTGGCATGTGTCAGATGGAGAACGCTACCACACCACGGCTAGGCATACCCTAGGGAGCATTATGAAGTTTGGAAGTAAGTGTAGTAGCAAGAGATGCAGATTTTGGCAGACAGGCAGCACATGTGAAAAGAAAGGTATGCTGCAAAGGAAGGTAGGCAGGTGGCTGAACTCAGAAAACCCTGGTAACAGGTGAGTATTCCTGCAGGAGAACAAAACAGGGAACAGAGCAGTCTGTATGATGCAAGGCTGTCAATCCAGGTAAGAGGTCTGTGCATTCAGGGAGGTCTGATAGCAGGAATTCAGATCTAGGTTTTGGGTTGGGAAATAGGACCATGTTTGGGAATCTGCAAGAAAGTCAGATTGGCAAGAGAGATGCCCAGTGTTGACTAAAGCAGGGGCAGAAAGCATTAGCACCAGCAGCAAGGCAGGCCTGAGGTTTCTGACATTCCACTTGAAAAAGAAAAGATTGGTTCCAGTGTTACAATGCTCGTGAGCCACAGGTGAGGCACGGTCTATAATTCTTGTAGAGGACAGAGCTTAGGCCTCTAAGAAAATCGAAGTGTCAGTCTGGGATTCATCCTTTACTGTGCTTGTTCTCTTAATCATCATTTGCCTCTGCTTCCAAAATATATCCCATATCGATCCACTTACCTCCACGTGCACACCGAGTCCCCTGTTTGAAGCCATCACCACTCACCTGGACTTCTGCAAGATGGTCTCTTCATTGGCCCCCTGCTTAATTCTTGTCCAACTTGTGTTCATTCACCATACAGAAGCCAGAAAAATTTCATTGAAATCAGATTACAGCAAACCCTTGCTTAAACTTAGATGGCTTCTAAGTTTAGATGGCTTAGATGACTTCTTACTTCTCTAAGAATAAAAACCAAGCCCTATTCACAGTGTATAAATCCAGACACCATTTGGCCCTGCCTAACTTTCCAACCTCATCTCTTTTCTCTCTAGTCTACACACCAGTGTATCACAGCACTGATTCAGATACACTGAATTTCTTTGTTTTCCTCTAATGAGTCAAGCTATTTTTTTATATTGGGTCCTCTACAGTTGGTGTCCTCTCTGTCTGGAACTTCCTTCCACCAGATCTTTGTCTATCAGCCTGATAAAAGGGCATTTGTTCACATATGTATGAAAGCAAGACTCACTTTAGTCTCAAACCTCAATGGGAGGGACTTCCCTGGTGGCACAGTGGTTAAGAATCCGCCTGGGGCTTCCCTGGTGGCGCAGTGGTTGAGAGTCCGCCTGCCGATGCAGGGGACACGGGTTTGTGCCCCGGTCCGGGAAGATCCCACATGCCGCGGAGCGGCTGGGCCCGTGAGCCATGGCCGCTGAGCCTGCGCGTCCGGAGCCTGTGCTCTGCAACGGGAGAGGCCACAACAGTGAGAGGCCCGCGTACCGCAGAAAAAAAAAAAAAAGAAGAATCAGCCTGCCAATGCAGGGGACATGGGTTTGAGCCCTGGTCTGGGAAGATCCCACATGCCGCGGAGCAACTAAGCCCGTGCGCCACAACTACTGAAGCCTGTGCACCTAGAGCCCACGCACCACAACAAAAGTAGCCACCGCAATGAGAAGCCTGCACATCGCAACAAAGAGTAGCCCCCTCTCGCCGCAACTAGAGAAAGCCCACGTGCAGCAACAAAGACCCAACACAGCCATAAATAAATAAATAAATTTGTTTTTAAAAAATAATAAAAAAAAGTCAATGGGAAATTCTTGGTTCTGACCACCACCCTTTCGATTTGCCCCACACAGAAATATATATACATATATGTAAACATATGTATATATACATGCTCCATTCTAATTTAAAAATAGTTCAAGGTAGCAACTGACTTTTTAGTTCAATGAGGTTATTTAGATCTCAGCCATGATGTCTCAAGTCTTCCCAGGCCCTCCTACCTAGAATGGTTACCCACTGTCACCAGCAACAGCGTGTTCTGATACATGACTTTGCATGGTCTTCCTATTAGAACTTTCAAAATGACCTCATTTATTAGTTTTTTTGTTTATTGCCTGAAAACATATCTCCATCCCCTAGAATAAGAGCAGACACAGTTTCTGTTATGAAAAAGCTATTTCTTTGTGCCTATGTGTGCATATTCCGCTCATCAAGACATATAATATTTTAGCTCTAAATATGGGTTCTAAATATTAAAAAGGTGAGCATGCTGTAAAAGTGGTTTTCTGATGAATACATTATTTGCAAATGAAGGGACCCCAACTCTATAAGAATCCCCCAAATAAAGTGCCAAACATAAAGTGTTTGAATATAGAAAGGTTGGACCATTGCCAACTTGATTTACTGTTGGAAGTTCTAAAATGGCAGCCAGCTTTGAGTTCTACCAGCAAAAGTTAAAAGATCTAAGAAAATATTATGATTAAATACCTGGCTAAGGATTCAGGAATCCATGAAAAGTTTCTCAAATGAAAAAATTAATTTGCATCATTTATATCCCAGCATTTACTACCAAAGCATACTTGAAAGATGAAGTGATATGGTATTTAGAATAAAAAAATGTAAATGCTATTTAGAAAACGGGAAAGGTAGAAAAATTATTCCTGTATGACAAATTTACAACTAGGACTTTTGTAAGGCAAAAATATAATATTCTTTATTTGTAGGTAGCTATATTCTTTAGATATTTCCGCTACAACAATAAATTTTATGGATTTAATAAGCTGCCTCAGTTTAAATAGCTATATTTTCTTTTCCTTTGAAGACATCTCTCTTTTTTGATTCATGCTTAAAGAACAGTAAAACAATTTCTGCCCTAATCTACAGGTTGCTAGGAAACAGCAAGTGGGAGAGCATGATGCAAATTTGTAAATTAGTCCAAAGTTCAATCCTCTTTGGAACTTTTAGGCAATAAACAGGAGGTTGTTATGAAAAGAAATCAAGAAAATCTCATAAAGTGTTTTCTTTTTAAAGATCTATTAATGCACTGTGGTGTTAGTACAACTTTACAGCCCAGCATATCACATTACTGGGTGAAGAGGAAAAATTCCCCCTCCACAGAGCCGTGAAATGATATTACAGAGCCTTTATTACATGATTATTAGCTCATAAAGCCATCACCACCTTATTCTTTTTTTTTTAATATTTTAATTTTGTTGGAGTATAGTTGATTTACAATGTTGTGTTAGTTTCAGGTGTACAGCAAAGTGATTCAGTTATACATATACATATATTCATTCTTTTTTAGATTCTTTTCTCATATAGGTTATCACAGAATATTGGGTAGAGTTTCCTGTACTATACAGTAGGTCCTTGTTGGTTATCTATCTTTTTTTTTTTTTTTTTTTTTTTTTTGCGGTATGCGGGCCTCTCACTGTTGTGGCCTCTCCCGTTGCGGAGCACAGGCTCCAGACGTGCAGGCTCAGCGGCCATGGCTCATGGGCCCAGCCGCTCCACAGCATGCGGGATCCTCCCGGACTGGGGTACGAACCCGTGTCCCCTGCATCAGCAGGCGGACTCCCAAACACTGCGCCACCAGGGAAGCCCTCTATCTTATATATAGTAGTGTGTGTGTGTTCATCCCAAGCTCCTGATTAATTCCCCACCCACACCCCACATTTCCCCTTTGGTAACCATAAGTTTGTTTTTGATATCTATAAGTCTGCTTCTGTTTTGTAAATAAGTTCATTTGTATCTATTTTAAAATTAGATTCCACATATGAGTGACATCATATGATATTTGTCTTTCCCTGTCTGACTTACTTCTCTTAGTATAACAATCTCTAGGTCCATCAATGTTGCTGCAAATGGCATTATTTCATTCTTTTTTATGGCTGAGTAATATTCCCTTGTATATATGTACCACATCTTCTTTATCCACTCCTCTGTTGATGGACATTTGGGTTGCTTCCATATCTTGGCTATTGTACATAGTGCTGCAATGAACATTGGGGTGTATGTACCCTTTCGTATTATGTCTTCTCTGGTTATATGCCCAGTAGTGGGATTGCTGGATCATAGGGTAATTCTATTTTAAGTTTCTTAAGGAACCTCCATACTGTTCTCCATAGTGGTTGTACCAATTTACATTCCCACCAACAGTGTAGGATGGTTCCCTTTTCTCCACACCCTCTCCAGCATTTATTGTTTGTAGACTTTTTGGTGATGGCCATTCTGACTGGTGTGAGGTGATACCTCACTGTAGTTATGATTTGCATTTTTCTGATAATTAGAAATGTTGAGTATCTTTTCATGTGCTTTTTGGCCATTTGTATGTTTCCTTTGGAGAACTGTCTACTTAGATCTTCTGCCCATTTTTTGATTGGGTTGTTTGGTTTTTATTGACATAGAGCTGCATGAGCTATTTGTATATTTTGGAGATTAATCCCTTGTTAGTCACATCATTTGCAAATATTTTCTCCCATTCTGTGGGTTGTCTTTTCGTTTCAACAATACCTTATTCTTAAGTAAAAGCATGATGGTGTTACTGTTCTGAAACAAAATGATGTGTTGCTGCCCATTGGCTTTAATAAATTCACAAAGTGATGTATTAAAAGGTAACAATGCTAAGAAGCATTGGCATCCATAAGAGGGACATTTTTGTTTGTAAAAGCAATACCGCTTTCATTCAAAGCCATGACTTAAGGAACCTAGCATGCATTCTTCACCTGTAGAATTTTTTCTGAATTTACTTGATGCGTGATTACAAAAAAGAAATGGCAAATGAGTATATGTCCTCAGTATCTGTGGATAAACTGGAAAGTTGGATAACTGACCTTTTCCGATGTTTTTCTTCTACTCCTACTCCTCCTTTCTTTTTAATTAAATATATTTGAGTGTTCATGAAAGTTCATGGACTGACAGCTCTGGAGGTAGTAGCTCCTCAAATATCTACAGGTACTGATTAGTAATTGGCAGTATGTACTCTGCCTAGGTATAAATGGCTTCGATCTGTGCTCAAACAGCTGTGGTTTTGCCAGTGAAGTTGTTGACAAGGATGGCAGTTAGCATCAGAGAGAGGTCAATACAACACAATCTAAGAAAATAACGTTGTGTTTAATGCATACAAATATAACCTTAGGAATATAAATCAAAATTGAGAAGCAAAAGGGAGATCATTCTTTTGTTCAGGTCATATTGTAAATGGCAGACACTATGTGTCACATTGTCTTTTTTGATCTTTAAAAGTCATTTTAGTACTGGTAGATAAAAAGCATGTCCGGGGAAGAATAGAATAAATATTTTATTCTTCAGGTTAAATCAACAATTGGACTTCTGCATATCTTTTTTCTAATAAATTTATTTATTTCAGGCTGTGCTGGGTCTTCGTTGCTGCGCGCGGGCTTTCTCTAGTTGCGGCAAGCAGGGGCTACTCTTCGTTGCAGTGCACAGGCTTCTCATTGCAGTGGTTTCTCTCGTTGCAGAGCACGGGTTCTACGAGCGCAGGCTCAGTAGTTGTGGCTCACGGCCTTAGTTGCTCTGCAGCATGTAGAATCTTCCTGGACCAGGGCTTGAACCAGTGTCCCCTGCATTGGCAGGCAGATTCTTAACTCCTGCGCCCCCAGGGAAGCCCTACTTCTGCTTCCCTGGGGGCGCAGGAAATCTGGAGAAATCTGTTCTCCAGATTTCTAACTACCATAGACATATCTTTTTTAAATACACAAAATGTTAGGGAAAAAAAGTAATAAGCACGAGGCAATCAGAATCTATGGACACCATAATCAATCTGAAATGATGCTGACTGTAAACAACCAATATGGTATTCCAAAAAGTCCTCACACCAACCTATGATTATTTTGTTCATAGGCTCCCATCTCCCTCATAACCTTTTTGTCAACTCTCCTTTCCTACCCATATCTATCTTGTACTTCTAAAGATGTCAACTTATTAAAATTTTTGAGCCCAATAGTGGAGAGTTAGGAAACTGTTGTCAGTGCGGTGTATTGAAAAGACCTCACAAACTGAAATCAGTACTAAGACGTGTGTTTGTTAGACCTGATCTACTCATCCTCAACAAATGATCTTGGACAAAGTATCCCACCTCCATGAGCATCTCTTTTCCTAGATGGAAAATGAAAAAATAATATACAGTTGTTAAAAAATCAAATAGCTGTGGAAAGTGTAGTCATCCAATAGAGGGGTTTCTAAATATTAAAAATATAATTTGCAATCTAATCAAAGTCTTGGGTAGGCAGCATATACTAATAATAATGAGTTAAATCTTTGTATCTGATCAAATAATGATTTTAAATTTGACTACATCAAAACTAGGAGAAGGGAAGTCGTTAAGACAGGCCAGAAAATTTTGAGGACAATTGTGTCCCTTTAGCTCTTCAAAGTACCACATATTACCTCTATTCAAAGGTGGTTATGCAGTGCTTATTACATCTTGGTGGATTTTCTTTAGGAAATTTTGGGTTACCATCAGATAATGTATGATATGAGTCAGTAAGCTAACTATAGGGCGTGATAGATATATATGAGGTAAGAAATGTTGGTTTCAGTACCTTCAGCTTTACTCTGATGATCCTGTAATCAAATGATATATAATCTCTTGCTAGCTTCACCTCAGAACCTGAGCAATAATTTTGCTCTGCTCAAAGGGCCATCTGTGCTCTTTTTCTCCCCTGGTAGAACTTGTTGAACAAGTCATTGTATAAACTTCTTCGCTGATTGTTAAGAGATGTCTCACTGGCTTAGACTGAGACCAATAGGCATGGTATAGAAATTGTGCTCTACAAACATTTTTTGAGAAATGCTGTATTAGTGAAAATTATATAGTATTTGTATCGGTGGCTTTATCACCAATACTAATATTTAATTTTTATGGTTTTACTTGAATTTTAGAAATTGAATGACATGGAAAGAGAGAGAAGTCCTTTGCAGTAACTCTAAAATAATATGAAATTTGAGATCCATCCCGTTTATAAAATTATCCTGATTAGTTATGCCCACTTAATAACATTGAACCCTCATTATACTGAAATTAACAATCCTTTCTTTTAGCTCTTTGAATTATTGAAAGCAATTCAGCAGCGTGATCATGAACCTTAAAGATACTCATTATCATTAACACAGTAATTATACCTCTAAACAGCTTTACAAAGGGAATAATCTAAAATATAGAAACAAAGAATCTTTATGCCAATATATTTATCCCAGAGCATTTATGTTGGAAGCAACATAAATGGCCAGCAATAGATAAACAGTAATATAAAATCAGGCTTATTTGTAATATGGGAAATTATACAGCCAATAAATTTTACAAAATTTTATAGCACAGAATATGCTGATATTACAGTGTTAAGTGAAAAGTCACAATAGAAATTTTTATATATACCATTTTTCAACTGTGAAAAATATTCAGAGAGAGAAGCTTGAAAGAAACACATCAAAATACATCAAAATGTTGATTTCTTATGGAAAGAGAAGTTTTTCTACCTGTTCTTTGAACTCTCATGTACTTATTACTATAACATATATTCCCTTCATAATCAGAAAACAACTTATAGAAAATAATATAGGCATAATTTAATCTCAGACGAATTGACATTTCAGGGAAATTTTTAAAACTTTTGTCATTTAAAGATTAGATCTCAGAAAAAAATAAACTTTCTAATAGTGAAACTAAAGTTTTAGCAATGAATCAAAAAGATTTTTTTTTTGGCTGAGTTATTCCTCCTATATACCAGTTGATCTGATAATAAGACTCTGAAAGTCTTTGAAGCTTCTATATCAAAAGCATCTTTGCACTTCCTAAATCAACCTGAAATTGGAAGAAAACATGTTGGTGATTCCTAAAAATGTACCAAAGTATGTACGACCTTTAGAATGCTTGCTACGGGCGTCTGACATTTGAGTAATATATCACTGTGATGTGTCATCCAGGGAAGTCATCCTTGAGAGATCACTTACAAAACATTGCATAGCTTCTCTAATAATATGCTGCTTGAGTATATCCTTCAGAAAACTGATAGCTAGAGAAGGAATTTTCCAGAACAACCTCTAAGAATCTCATGAGGAAAAGAAAAACACGGTGTAATTTTAAATTATAAATTATCTTAAGAGGGAGGGATGAGACATTGGCATGAACGTGTATAGCGTATAGGGGATACTTGATAATATAAGGAATGTCCACCATGGAAGCATGGCTCTGAAAAGGGAACTTAAGGTATGACTCTCAACTGAGTAGAAAGTATTCCAAGTAGAGGAGAAACAGTTATGAATAGAAAGGAATTGCATTGCTACCTAACCCATTTTAGTCTGAATATACCCAGTTGACAGAAGTTATTCCTTAAAAAAAGGCAGTCAGTTTTGCATCGTGATCCACACTGTCTCTCATGCAGGACAATAAAGATACTGCAATGACTGAGAAATAATATCTTTTTCTAAGTGGATTAAATGTGGGGAAAATAGCTTCCAAAGTTAATATAGATAATATTTGTAAGATCATATGTCATAGGTGGGAAACCAATTTGGCTACATAAACTGTTCTCAGAAACAACAAATCAATTCGTGTAGATAATTTTTAATATGAGACCTGATATATATCTATATTATAATATATATAATGTATATAAAATATGTATAAGCATATATAAAACATAAATTTATATAGCTCTATATACATAAACATATATATTAAAATATAAATATTATATAAAATGTTTATAGATACATACATGTATAATATATGTATATATTATATGTGTGTTGTCCCCTGCCAATCTCATGTCCTGAGAAGTGACAAGCTAGCGGAATCCAACAATTCATGTAACTATTTGTAGCTCCACTAATAGCTGTCTATCCACAAGGACACAATGGGAAGAAAAGAGGAGGCCTTTTCCTTTTCCAGAGGTAACTGGAAAGAATCCCAGTCATTGCCAAGACTCTTGTCTCTGCTTCTTTCTGCCTGGGTTTTTTTCTGACTGCAGACTGGCTTCCTCAAATTGTGGACAGCGCGAAATCCAGTTGTCCCCAAGCCTCCCCCACATGTCCCACTGCCAGGTTTAATCTCCCCCCTTAGTTTTAATATTCAAATTCATGGGACAGATTCATACTGGCCCAAATATTGTCACATATCCCTCTCTGAATTCATCATCTGTGGTATCTGAACCAAATTGGCCCAAAATAAGGCTCTGGAATATTTTATTTGTAAATAAAACCAAACTAAGTATTGTAAACACCAAAGCATCTGTTGAGAGTTCTTGCCCATCCCATTCAAATATTATGGTTTTTCAGAGCTCGTGTAGCTTTCATAATAGCCTCTTTACCTGTAAAAGCCAGATCACAGAAGTACGTTACAGCCCAAATTGAGTGCACATTTCACTAAAAATTGAGACTCTAGAGGCGTTACTGGACTTTCCACCGTATTCTTGTGACATACCTTATGAGTAAAGTTTTTATTTGAGATTATTATAGAGGCACATGCGTTTGTCAGAAATGATACCGAAAGATCACACGGGCACTTTATCCAGATACCCAGTGAAACTCTTGCAGCACTCTGTACTACAATATCGCAATTGTTGACACAGTCGAAACACAACACGTTCATCACCGCCAGCCCTTTCAAACCCACTTCCTCTCCCCCAGCAGCACCTGGCAATTACTGGACTCTTCATCATTTCTGTATCTTTGTTATTTCAAGAATGTTATATAAGTGGAATCACATGCTCTGTAACTTTGGGGATTGACTTTTTTCACTCAGCATGATTTTTTTGAGACTCCTCCAAGTTTTTGCATATATTACTATCTGTTCCCTTTTACTGTTGAGTAGTGTTCCATGGTATGGATATTCCACACTTTGTTTAGCAATTTAACCAATGAAGGGCATTTGGGTTTCCAGTTTGTATATATTACAGATAAAGCTTCTATAAACATTTGTGCAGTTTTTTATGTGAACACAAGTTTGTCATTTCCCTGGGATAAATGCCCAAGTGTACAACAGCTGGATCATATGGTACCTGCCTATTTACTTTTATAAGAAACTGACAAACTATTTTCCAAAGTGACAGTAGCATTTTATTTTCCCACTAGCAGTGTACGAGTGATCTAGTTTTTCTGCATCTCTATCAGCATTTGTTCTCTTTTTTTTTAAATTTTAGTCATTCTGATAGGTACACAGTCAATGAGGAGTATTTCATTGTCATTCCAATTTGTATTTCTCTAATGACTAATGATGTTAACCATATTTCCGTGTGGTTATTTGCCATCTGTATATCTTCTTGGGTGAAAGGAATCTCATGTCTTTTAACTCAGTCGCTAGTTGAATTTAGTTTTAAGTGTTGAGTTTTGGGAGTCCTTAATATATTCTAGGAATTAGTCCTTTGCTTGATGTGTCATTTGCAAATATTTTCTCCCAGTCTGTAATTTGTCTTTTCATTCTTTTAACAGAGTCTTTCACAGAGCAAAGGTTCTTAATCTTGATAAAGTCCAACCTGTCAATTTTCCCTCATGCTTTTTGTGTCAAATCTAAGAACTTTTGGACTGAACCCAATGACTTTTCCCTGGTTTTTCCCTAAATGATTTTTTTTTTTTTTTTTTTTTTTTTTTGCGGTATGCGGGCCTCTCACTGTTGTGGCCTCTCCCGTTGCGGAGCACAGGCTCCGGACGCGCAGGCTCAGCGGCCATGGCTCACGGGCCCAGCCGCTCCGCGGCATGCGGGATCCTCCCGGACCGGGGCACGAACCGGTGTCCCCTGCATCGGCAGGCGGACTCTCAACCACTGCGCCACCAGGGAAGCCCTCCCTAAATGTTTTATAGCTTTACACTTTTCATTTAAGTCCATAATCTGTCCTGAGTTCATTTTCGTATATGGTGTGAGGTTTAGGTTGGGTTCTTTTATTTATTTATTTTTGCCTATGGATGCCCAATTGCTCGAGCAGCATTTGTTACACAGGCTATTCTTTCTCCACCAAATTGCTGTTGCCCTTTTGTCAAAAGTCAGTTGAGCATATCTGTGTGGATCTAGTTCAAGGTTCTCAGTTCTGTTTCATGTATCCACGTCTGTCTAACCCTCTGCAGACACTACGCTGTCTTGGTAGCTGTGGTTACGTCGTAGGCCTTAATACTGGATAGGGTGATTCCTCCCACTTTTTTTCTTTTCAAGATAGTTTTAGTTACTCTCTGGCTTATTTCTTTCCATATAAATTTTAGAAGAAGCTTTTCTGTGTGTACACAAATCTTGCTGGGATTTTGATCATGTTAATTTTTTTCAACTTGTTTGGAAAAGTAAACTCAGAATTTTTCCAAAAGAAGCAAAAGTAGAACACAAATGTTTTTAAATGGAAATTCGTTACCACTCTGTGTAATCAACATGCTCATCGTTAGAAACGCTTTTGTGGATTGAGTGTTCTTTGCCTTAATCTCTAAATGTACGCCCTGTGAGAGAGGCAGGCAAACTTTGGCCCATGCAGCCTCTTTGTAACAAGACTTGTAAGCTAAGAATGGTTTTTACATTTTGTAAGGGTTGAAAAAACCCTTAATTAAGTGTGTTAATACATGTGAAGAGTATCGCAGTGGTTTAAAGAATAGTCTATGAAGATGTGTATCCTAGCAATATTATTATTATTTATATGCTACAGTATTCATTGCAACACGGTCCAAAAATTAGCAACTTACTCCTATCATCAAAATCTTAAGAAGCCGATTCTTTTCGTGGTAGTTTGTACTTGTAATATTGAAATTAAAGAGTGTGAAATCATTATTCCTTCTACAGGTATGGGTTAATAAGCTAGCACAGTTCTAAGCACTGTGAGTGGAGGTTATAGTAAAATAACAGAGGACTTACCCCCATGAGGACGTTACAAAGGGTATCCTTAAAAGTTGTACAGTGACAGACCTGCAAATATTACTCGATATAAATACAAGTAAATAATTTTCTGTAAAATCTACTTATAAGCGACAATATATTTAAGTAAACATAGCAACGTAATGGATTTTTATTACCTATAAAGCAGAAATTGTGAACATATACGCAGAAAACTAAAAATAAACTGCTTTACTAATATACAAACTTTAAAAGGTTAGGCTTCTTTTTGCAACATGAGACATTACCCCAAGCTCTGTGCTGCAGAGATAAATCATGAAACTTTCTGGCACAAACTTATTGCATACAATTTTTATGTAATAGTATTGAAGTGGACATGCAAAAGAATGTCTTATTTGTCATTATCTAAATTGCATTTATATAGAAAAAGACATTTATGACTATTAGAGGCAAAGTTACACTGAACTGATAAATCAGAACTGGAAGGCAACTAAATTTTTTCAGTGCAAGTTAGATTTTCAAAGGTTACCCAACTCAGGCTAAAATGTAGTTGAACACAGGAAAAAGCTTTTCTTTCTGTTACTCACATCTTTAGTATAGTTGGTTGCCCCTCAAACTCAGATTTGATACCTATTTTAAGCCTAAGGTCATTACTTGAAAAAGATGAAGTGCTGTGTCTGCTTTATGTAAGAAAAAGGGAAAACTCTTCTCTCAATTTCCCTTCTTAAAACCAGTGTTATGTCTGTTATCCAGTCTTATGTTATATGCAACATCTTTATATTAAACAGCTGAAAACCTTTCCTCCCCCCAAATCTTTTAATTACTAAACTGTAGGAAATACAAACATATACTAATTAAAAATTTTTCAAATGAATTTCTCTAAAATGTCCTACAAGAGATTAACCTGTTTGTGAACCAATGAATGAAAGGACATACCATGTCGTGACGCTATAAAATTTCTTCCATTCCAAGTAAGATAATGCATTAGAAGTACCTGAAAGACTTAAGTTCCTGAAGTGTGGTTTTCTATCAATTACATATCCTTTGTCACTATAACATGTAACTTCTAGAATAATTTGTGTGGTCAGAAGACATGAGGGTGCTGACACTAGCATATAGTCAGAGATAAACCAGATGGAGAGGATGTATAAGTGTTTCATATTTTAAGCAGTAATACTCCACTTGAGATACCCTTTGCTATGTACTTCATAAATACTTCGTTAAGGTATAACAGGAATCCTAACTTCTCTGTATAATAGGGAATACCTCCTTACCTACCAAATTGCTAAACAAAAGTCACTCGATCTGGTTTTGCTTAAGTGCAATATATTTAATCCTATACCAGAGACACACCATGTTCACTTTCAAGGCCTCAGGGAGAATAACACATGGAGGAGTACAAATAAAACGTTTCATGGTTAAATATGCATCACATTTCACTTTGCTTTCAAAATAGCATTGCAGGTTTCTAAACTTGTAAAATGAGTTTCTGGCCCACGTCTCAAACAATTTTTAAAAGTAAATGAATATCTCCATTAGACACAGAATCATTATTGAGCTGAGTTCTCAAGGTTGGTTAGACATTTAATGATGAAAGTTCATTTGACATTTGACCCTAAATGAACTACCGATGGGCATACATTTAGCTAAAAAAAATTCTGAAGATATCTTTTTTACTGGTAGAAGCATCTTCTTAAACCCTGAGTCTCTGAGAGATCTTTTTCTGTCCCCAAACTGGAGGTAAAATAACTATGTAGTAATTTGTTTGTTGAAACATCTGTATACATTCAGAACCATAAATGCAGAGAAGCATAACACAAAGTAATTACAGGCCTGTATTTACATCTGCTTGTGTTAAGACAAAGCATATTGTTCAAGCCGGGGTAACTACACAGTTTACATTTAACAAGTTATCTCTCAGGCAGCTGTCATTCTGGGTAAGATAAGTGGGCTATGCATCAAATGTAAATTACTTTCCACCTCATCAATCAGAGTCAAAAAGAAATGCGTAAAAGTAAACAAAACCACCTCAATGCGCTCGCTCCACACGATTTAAGTCAACAGTTGGCATGAATGCTGAAGGGAAGGAAGGAATTAAAAATACATGCAGCTCATGCTTCATCCCTAGAGAAATAACTTTCAGAAATTTAATTCAATCAACCAAATATTTATTAAGTCCCTACTATGGTGAACGAGAGCAGACCTCCCTGCATTCACAAGGCTATAATCTATTAAGTGGGGAAGGAAATAGGCTACAGGGTAGAGAAAGGGAAAGAAGGCAGAAAGCTACTATGAGAAATCAAACTACATGATGAGATAACACATACACAATGCCATGAAAATTCAAGGGAAGGAGAGGTCTTGTCCAGTACTCAAAAAGTAATGGCCAAAGATATACAGCTAAATTAGACCCTCAGTCTGAGGGAAAATAAAGGTAGTGTGGTATAAAAGACCTGGCCTTTCTTGGGAAGGTCCAATCCCAACATAATTTAATCCCGAACTTCAAACAGTATCAATCAGGACTCCATGGTATGTCTGCTGACTACTGAGTTAATGATTTAGAATGAACAAAACAGGTCTTTCCATCTGGGGATAATAAAACTTACTCCCAAGGTGAGGTGCCTGACAATTGGCTTGTTAACATTGCTTCAAGTTTTTTGGTTTTATGAAATTAAAATTATTGACTAAAAAATAGAAAAATTAGGTGGTGGTGTGATGAATTGGGAGATTGGGATTGACATATATACACTAATATGTATAAAATGGATAACTAATAAGCTGCTGTATAAAAAAAGAAAATTCAAAAATTCAAAAAAAAAAGACAAATTAATCACCCAGTCATGTATGTATGCATTTGATCATCTGCAAACACTGATATAACTAGAGCAAGTTTTCATGAGGATGGAATTAAATCCCACAATCACATCTCTGTTTAATGACTTTTAATTTCAGAATCACCGAGTACAATCTTCCTTTTACTGAAATTCATTCTGGGTTTTAAAATTCTCTTTATTGTATGAGTTGAAGGGGTTCTTTTTTTAAAATTTTATCTTAGATTGGAGTATAGTCGATTAACAATGTTGTGTTAGTTTCAGGGGTACAGCAAAGTGATTCAGTTAGACATATACATGTTTCTATTCTTTTTCTGCCAGGCATCTAGCTGAAAACAACTTTCTAAAAATTACAATAAGACAACAGTTGTCTGTATCAGATGGAGTTAGGTTGAGCTACATGTAGCAGAAAGTCAAAATTACAGAGGCATGAATAAAAGAGAAGTTGATTTCTCTCTCATGTGAAATCTAGAGGTAGCAAACCAAGGCCTGGAAAGGTGGCGCTGTACAGGGACCCAGGTCCTGCCAGATCATCAGCCTAGGGCCCATGTCCTTATGACCTCAGATGGCGGTGATCACCAGCCAGCACAAGTTCCAGCGAGCTCAAAGGAAAAGGAGTACTAGAAAGAGGCAAAGGGCATCTGTAAATTATCTCCCAGAAGCTGCCACACAGCACATTTGCATGCATCTTATTTCATCTTAGATAGGGCTGAGTCACACAGCTACAGCAGCTGAAAGAGAGCCTAAGAAAGGTAGCTTTGCTTCTGGGTGGCCCTGTGCCAGCTAGAAATCAGGGCTTCTACGAGAATGAAGGGGAAAACGGATACTGGTCTCTTCCACACTGGCTGAAAAACTTATCATAAAATGGCACCCTTTATAGTTCATGGCTTCTTCATAATCAGCTAAAGTGTATTGGCTAAGTTGACAGTGTATTTGGAAATTTTTATCCAGCAATTTCACTCCTGGGAATTCCTGAGCAAAAGTAAAGCATAGAAAATGCCAAACGCACAAAGAAGTCTATCCCGGTGTTAAAATATGAAAAGTAGGAAAGTTAAATGACCAACAATAGACAAGTAGTTACATAAATATTGACAAATCCATGTAATAAAATAACAAGCAGCAGTGATATATACACTTATGAAGTTTATGTAGACCCAAGGAACGTATTAAATGAAGTATATAAAATGACTATAATATTGTAGCAATTCAATAGGACTATATATGCATGGAAAAAGAATTGGGAAGATATACATCAAAATAATACTAACATCTATTTTGGAGTGGTAGAAGTAGGTGTGATTTTTTTCCTTTCTCTTCCAATGTTTTACTTACAGTGCAATTTAATATCAAAATAAAATACAATTCAAATAATGATTAAGGGCTTTCCTATTTTTTATATTTTTTCAATCTATAATATACTACTTTTTGTATTTCATGATTCTCTCTAGTCATATTTATGTAACTCTCCATTTGTATGTGAAGCTTTGTCATATTAAGTATTAACTTTGTCACTTGACATGACATAATTATAGAACTTTGACTTATACATATTGTATTCACTACACTATTCAACCACTATTTAAAGAATTCTATTATTTAGAAACTGATTGTTCCTGATAAATATTTTGAATTTCTGTGATTAAAGGTTTTATGTTTTTAGTGAGTGCGATAAGTATACTCTGTAAAATATGAATAATAAATTTTGCCGATTGATAGCATACCAACTACTTAAGTTTATGCAAATCATTCATGGGAATTGTTCTATTTATTAGGTACTTACCATGTATTATTCAGTATTAATGGCCATAGTGTATTTGGATTGTATGGAGAAGATGTTTGTAGCCAAAGTAAATCCAGGAAGTGATGGGAACTGTTTAAATAATTCAGAGCAAATGATCAATTTCCTGCTTGCTAGACTCCAGACCGCCCTTCTCTGAGCTGTATGGATACTTGAATGTGTCTTCCAAAAACAATAAGAAAACAAAAGTCACTCATCTTTTCCATCTTTCCGAATGACCAGACAACAAAGTGTACTAAAAGTAACATGCTATCAAAGATCAACTAATATTTAATTTTACTAACGATTTTTTTGTAATTTTCCATTTGACAGTAATAGTATACAGAGAGCAAATTTTGTTTACATTAGAAAAATGATGAAAGAAAAGCAAGGAAAAATGACTCAGTTCTAGGTTCAACTTTCTCTTTGTAAGCACACTGACGAATTTTTATGATTCTAATAAATTCACACACAGAAGCCTTGTCCCCTATATAAGAGTTCAGGCACTCTGAAGACAACCTACAATGTCCCTAACTACCTACAAAATCTGACCACAAAATCCTTAAATTGAGAGAAGCAGGTTTGTTAGAGGAGCAGAAATTTAGGGGCAAAGTGAATCTATCTAAAAAAAAAAAGATAAGCACTCACATACAATACTATATGCTTGTCACAGACTCAAACAACTTAACTCTATCGAAGAAATGATTGCAAAAATACCGCAGATTTAAGAGAAAACATTCTCAGTGCTGTCATTGAATTGACGTGTATTCCTATTACTTACTGTGTAAGTAATCTCTGTAAAGGCACTTTTACATCCTATTGTTAAAACTGAGAGAAATTTCTCCAGCATTGGCACAAACATCATTATAGTTACTCCTGTAAACAGAGGGTATTCACAGGGGATTTCCTGTCCAATTAGTTAGTTAGCCACCTCACACCAAGGAGAGCATACGTGTTGTATGTGGGACACAGCCTGACATTATGAATGCATATCGTTGCAGTGCCAATTTTCATGCAGTTCATTTTACAGTCACTCAAATTTTTAACTATGCATTTTAGTAGTGGACTGCTTAAACGACTCAAGCAAGTTCATAAATGAAAGGTAAGACGATTTTGGACTGACAGTTTTGCCAAAGGAAGAAAATCTGTAACTATCAGGGAAATATGTTCAAAAATGATACAGCAGGTAAATTAAAGAGACAGGCTGCTATAAGCAGATATGTTATTATTAGGATTATATTTAATGGGCAGGGAGGAAATGCAGGGAACATAATGATATCAGAAAAGTATGAGGACCAGCTTGTTAGTACTTAATGAGGAAAATGGTTATATTCCCCCGAAGTCCTATTATACCACTTTCAGGGACTCTAATTGATTGGCTGGGTTAGTGAATGAGGTACTGTGAGCTAGCAGTTTGAAGCAAAGACCTCTATTCTTACTTTATGATAGCACAGATTGATTGCACAGTATTCACTGGAGGCTGGCAGATGTTTCTGGATGTTTCATATGTTTCATTTTCTATCTGTGGTGCTGAGATACTGTTCTATGCTTGGAAAATTGACATCGAATACTACTTTTAATAGCAAATGCAAAGATGTCTTGAAAATTCTAACTTTATGATAGCCGTACAGTTCCTTACAGTTCCATATTTAGTCTAAAGAGAAAAACTTTTAAGTAAACATACATTTAATAGAAGTCAGAAACTTGTACTGAGATGAAGAAAATATGGCATGTAGTATCTAAGAAAAATTAGCATAATCTATTTTCCCATTCAAAAATTAAAAAACCATAAGTGATGTATTTCTCAGGCAAAGGAAAAATAAAACAGAAATCTGATTCCAAGCCACGTCAAGAATTCACAGCTTGTTCAAAAGTGAAAGCTCATTGCTTATTTGTTGATTAGAATACCTCCACAAAAATGTCCTAATAGCAAGTAACCTACTCAGTCTTTGTTGAATATGGCCGTACTTTTAATTCACTTGGAGTCTAATAAAATCCGTATGTCTTAGCTCAGGCTGCCATACAAAATCCCATAGACTGAGTGGCTTAACCAACAGAAATGTATTTCTCACAGCACTGAAGGCTGAGAAGTTTAAGATCAAGGTGCAGGCCAATTTGCATCCTGATAAGAGCTCTCTTCCTGGCTTGCAGACTGTCGCCTTCTCCCTGTGTCCTCACATGGCTTTTCCTCAGTGGAAACACTAAGGAGTGGAGAGAGAGGAAGCAAGCTCTCTGGCATCTCTTCTTTTAGAGCATTAATCCCTTCATGAGGGCCCCACCCTGGTGACCTCATCTAACTGTAATTAACTCCCAAAGGCTCCGTTCTCCAAATAGCATCACAGTGGGAGTTAAAGCTTCAAAATATGAATTTGGGGGGATACAAACATTCAGGGCACAATATTATATATTTTCAGAAAGGTGTTTTTTTTTTTAACCTTCAAAAAGGAAGGGTTCTTTTTTTGTTTTTTTTAACTTGCTCCAGTTTATTTTATTTTTAACTTTTTATTTATTTTTGGCTGCATTGGTTCGTTCCTGTGCACAGGCTTTCTCTAGTTGTGGCGAGCAGGGGCTACTCTTCATTGCAGTGCGCGGGCCTCTCGTTGTGGTGCCTTCGCTTGTTGCAGAGCATGGGCCCTAGGCACGTGTGCCACAACTACTGAGCCCGTGTGCTTCAGTAGTTGTGGCACACTGGCTCACTAGTGTGGCACATGGGCTTATTTGCTCTGCGGCATGTGGGATCTTCCTGGACCAGGGATCAAACTCATGTCCCCTGCATTGGCAGGCTGACTCTTAACCACCGCACCACCAGGGAAGTCCCCAGAAAGGTGGTTTGTGACAACTTTAGTTCTAACCCCTTTAGAGTTAGAATGCCTGACTTTAAATTATAGACTCTTTGTGCTTGCTATGTGGCTGACATATACAAGGTATTCAAAATATACTTGCTATTTAAAATCAATTGCTAATATGAACTATTAAATTTTTCAAAAGGAGAAAGTGTAATACTATTTGTACTGGACATAAAGACCAGACCTAACATATAGATTGGGTATAGATTTCATTCAGCCTCAGTGAAAACAAGAAACTTGCTTTAATAGAAGCAAGGAACGTAAAGAATAATAACTTCACTGTCCAGATATTTTTGTTTGTTTGTTTATAAATTTATTTATTTATTTTTGGCTGCATTGGGTCTTCGTTGCTGCACACGGGCTTCCTCTAGTTGCGGCGAGCGGGGGCTACTCTTCGTTGCTGTGTGCAGGCTTCTCGTTGTGGTAGCGTCTCTTGTTGTGGAGCAT
This sequence comes from Phocoena phocoena, assembly GCF_963924675.1. NCBI lineage: Eukaryota > Metazoa > Chordata > Mammalia > Artiodactyla > Phocoenidae > Phocoena > Phocoena phocoena. The sequence continues at coordinate 17,741,654 of NC_089239.1, read as the reverse complement.
GGGCTCTAGGTGAGAAGGCTTCAGTAGTTGTGGCGCACACGCTCAGTAGTTGTGACCCAGGGGCTTAACTGCTCGGTGGCATGTGAGATCTTCCCGGACCAGGGCTCAAACCCGTGTCCCCTGAATTGGCAGACAGATTCTTAACCACTGCGCCACCAGGGAAGTCCTCCAATATTTTTTAAACACTCAAATTAAGTGGCTAACTTTCTAACAATTCATCGTGCCTAAGTGTAATATATGTATTCTTGTACAACATCATTTAGCACTGCAGATATATATAAATAATAATTTTGTTCCACTTTATAACTGCTTTAAAAAAACAGTTATTAATCCACTTTCTTCTTTTTTTGAAGTCACTTGCTGTGTTTATTCTTAGCTTTATAAATCTGCTTATAATGACACATGATGTTACAGCAATTAAAAAAATTTTATTGGAGCATAGTTGATTAACAATATTGTGTTAGTTGGAGGTGTACAGCAAAGTGATTCATTTATACATATACATGTACCTATTCTTTTTCAAATTCTTTTCCCATTTAGATTATTACAGAATACTGAGCAGAGTTCCCTGTGCTATACAGTAGGTCCTTGTTGGTTACCTATTTTAAATATAGCAGTGTATACATGTTGATCTCAAACTCCCAGTCTATCCCTCCCCACTACCCTTCCCCCCTGGTAACCATAAGTTCATTCTCTGACTCTTACAGCACTTAAATGTAAGTATTATCAACAATTGCTGTATTTCAAAAATACATGGGGAGATGCTTTTACTTCTAGAAGTTTCAAAATAAAATGTCTTATTATCTATGTGCCTGGTGGAGCAGAACCCTCACAGATAAGTAAGCAAATGTAGAAATAACAAGACAGCCTCAGAACCCCAGAACTCAGGTCCTAGTGTTATTGTCACCTGGCAAAACTTCTGGGCCCTGAATAGAATTCTGCTTGCTGTGATGGGATGGGGCAGGACAGTATATGTAGAGCTTTACTTCGTTCAGTGCCTTTGGATGGGGATGCAGCTCAGCAGAACTATCACCAATCAATCCCTAAGAGGCTAATACCCTCCCTTTCCCTAAAGCACTGCTCTAGAGTTTTCTGTTAAATCATTCAATTCTATTTCTTCCTAGTAAACCAGATTAGAAGTTGCCTCATACATCAGAGTCCCTTAGAAATAGATTCTGAAAATTTTCCACATAAGGCTTTATTGGCGAGTGCTCTTAGAAACACCTGTGAGTGTTGAGGGCAGCAGGATCCAGCAGAAAGAAGAGTAGACCATGGTGCAGTTGCATTGGAGGCCACAGCCAATCCCTTATGGGGCTCTCAGCAGCATTGTGAACTGAAGCAAGGAGATAACCACTGACCAGAATGGGGAATATAGGCAGTGAAGCAGGGTTAGAGCTGAGGGGTAGGGATGGCACTGGGTAGTAGTAAGATGTCAAAGTGGAAATTTACAGAAAGCACCTGTAAATATAGGTTGGGAGTTTCAGGGTAAAGTCAGATTTGAAGATATTGATTTGAGAAAATGTGAAGGGATTTTTCAGGGAGAGCTTGAAGAAAAATAGAGTCAAGGGATGGTTGGAGGGCTAATAGCCAAATGGAGAGAATGACTAGGACTCATCAGAAATGGACAAGGAGACTCAGGAGGGAATGAGGCTGTAGACATCTAGGAAGGTGATATGATAGGGCTGGTAAATGGGAGAAAATGTTGTCATCTGGCAAACAGAATTAGGATTGAAATATGTTCATTTGAACTGAAAATTTTTTAAAAATTTTGACCTCATTGAGGACATTTTGATAGTGCCATGGTGTGTGGAATTAAGATTGGGATAAAAAATGAAGCCATGGGATAGCAAATATTTAATTTCAAGAAATTTGGTGCCAGCCAGGAAAAAAAAAGTCTGCATATAGCAGATAAGCAGTGAGTATTTGTTGAAGAAAATAAAATAGTATATAGGCATTAAAACCCAATAGAAAATTTTAAAAGGAAGGAGTTTTCTGAAGTTGGAAAAAAGTATACCCCCTTTAGTTTTGTGTGACTAATCTATCTATCTATCTATAATTTTTTTCTCTTTCTTGGGAGGCTTGGAACTAGATTGCAGTTGATTATATTTAATTTTTGGCTATTGGGCTATTCACTTACTGTTCAAGGGGCAAAGGCAGAAAAGTGCCATTTAAAAAAAGCATTCTTCTTGGAAAAAAAAGTATCTTTTTTATGATGTAATGTGCTAAGAGGGATATTCCATTCTGTGGCATTCCTGCTCAGAATGCATCCTTTGAATCTCATTATGAGGAAACACCAGACAAACCCAAACTGAGGGACATTCTACAGTATAACATACACTCCTCACAAATGTCAGAGTCAAGAAAAATAAAGGTTGAGGAAACTGTTACAGGTTAAAAAGATTAAAACAATCTGACAAATATATACAATACATGATGCGGGTTTGGATTCTTCAATGAAAAAAATAGCCACAAAAGTCATTTATGGTACAATTGATGATTACTTGGATATGGACTGTGAATTCAATAACATTGCTGTACAGATGCTCAAATTTCTGATTTTGAGAATTGTAGTGTGCTTATGTGAAAGTCTTTGTTCTTATGAAACACATAATTATTTCAGGGTAAATAGGTACAACATCTCCAGTTTACTCTCCACTGACTCAGAAAAAAAATCGTAGCTAGATATAGGTCAATAGAGTGAGAGAATGACAAAGTGAATTGTGCAAAATGGAAATAATTGTTGAATCTGAGTAAAGTATATATGAGATTTTCTTATACTATTCTCGTACCTTTTTGTAAATTTGAAATTGTATCAAAGTAGGAAGTTACAAAAAATAATCCTGGGAAATAAAACACAACATTTTATTTCCAAAGGTAAATCTCCGTATTGGGAATTCTTATGAAATTCAAAAGATCCCAATGTGCTTCAATAAGGATACTGCAGAGCAAATGTAAAAACAATTCTGAGGAGAACGGAAAAGGGCTATTTAAAGTTGTAATGGGCAAAGGGAATGTAGAAAGGAGTACATTTCAGGTGAACAGTGCCCGTGCAGTCTACTGAAACTGTCAAAAAGTAAGTTCATGAGACACTTTGTCAGAAAATTCATCCACATAAAAACTCAAACTACCACAAAGGTGAAATGAGATCAGCTCACTGAGTTTATGAACCCCAATATTTATACTGATGCTCTTTTCAAGAGAGGCACAGTCAGGCATGTTTTTGTTTTCTTTGACTTTGTGGCCTTTGGAAATTGATGCTATTCAACAGTACATTAAAATATCTTAATGGTTTGAAGAGAGCTAACATGAGAAAAGACATGGAGAGAAACAGAAGAAAGCGGTGTTGAATAGCATGGGAATCTCTGTCCAAGAATAAGAAATTGACAGCTTTTCCAGAGATCAGCCTGGAAGGTCCCATTGACAGTACACGGTATCGCTAATGTTCGCTGGTGTTCGTGCAAGTGTCTTCTTTCATGTATTTAATGTATTTTTATTCTCAAAGACTACTCTACAAAGAAGCTGAGGTCAGTTCATTTGTGAACTTATCGCCACAAATAATAAGTTTGTTATTTTTCAACAATCAGCTTCTTCTTAAGCATCCAGGCTCTGCATGGCTATTTGGCAAAAGCTAAAGCTTTTGTGAAGACCTGACCAAGTCTAATTCAGCAAACTTGGGCCCTGGCATGTTGTTGCCAATATTACCGCCTTACTTTTGCAAAAAAAGACACACACACACACACACACACGCCACTTTCTAGTCACCATCTAATATTGTGTGGACATCACTCCCATGGAATCAAGTGCTATTTAAGTTATTCCTGTCAAGGTCCTAAAATGAAATGCCCTCCTTGTATAAATTGTTCAAGAACTAAGGAACAGCAGGTATTTTATTATACAGACTGCATGAAAAGTTATACCCATAGGTATCCTCATATTTTTCTCATGAGTCTTTAAATTTACTACCAAAAGATATATTTTTCGGAATAACCTGGCAGAGGCAATAACACCTGACATGTCATAACGTTGACCAGTTCCATATGAAGCTGAATGAACAAGTGTGTGTGACTTTATTTTCTCTGGGAACTGGTGTGAGGGTTGGGAAAGCAGAGTCGGTGACAAGCAAATTTAAAAAATAGATCAGCTTTAATTTCATTTTTTGAGAAGATACAATTAGTACTAATGACAACAGAAGATAGTACCTGGTATTTCAAAAGATTTTTAATCCAGTAAATGAAGAAAATGTGGGAGACATCGGTCTTTGCTGGCTTGCATCCTTTAATAAAGTACAAAGCCAAGATTCAAATGATTTGGCAGGTTAATATTTAGATTTTAAATTCCTTATCTAAAAAATTTATACTTAATTGGATGAAAAAAATTTGAACGGTTGCATTTAAACACTTCTAAATCTTCTCATTCCTCTAACATTCTATGATTATCTGATTCATTATATCCTCACTGTCTTTATAAACCTAAATGATTTTTTAAATTCCCAACTGTGGGAAGTGTTGCTTTACACATCATGAAATTATGTTGCATTTTTCATGTTTATTCTCTGTCCCTCAACATTCTAACCGTGCCCCAACCAGAGATAAGTAATAATTATCACTTTGGTTGAAAAATTTCAAAATAGTCTTCTTTCACTTATATGAAACAAAGCATCTAATGAGAGCACTAATTTTATCTTTTATTTACTTGAAATTATTGCAGGAATTTTTTTTTTTTAACCTACAAGTGTTGACTCCTAGGTAATTCAGGCTGCACTATAATTTGAGGACAGAAGGGAAAGGAATGTATGTAATGATGTCTTAGGCTTGTTCTTACCAGCTTTTTCTATTACTTTCTCTAGGGAAGGCTGGCAGAATAAAATAGATGTTTTTTCCTGCTGAGTTTATGCACTTGGATCAACCCTGTGTTTCAAAGGCTCTCCCTACATTTTACTGTTGACAGAAAACAATGAAAAAGGTATTAGGTAGGAGTGAAGATATAATTTGGAGGGGTGTGTTTTAAAAAACCATGAAAAATCAGTAATAGGGTAAACAAGGGATGTTACTTTATGATCCTATCACAACACAGAGGTATTATTTTCAGATATAAAATTTAACTCTGAAAATTAGTAGCAAGCAATGTATTCCTATTATTATACTAAATGGTCATGAAATTGCTGGATTACTAACTTCAGCAATTAATGCCCTTTTCTCAAAGATCATGTAAGCAGTAAAATATACTCAATCATGGACCAAAACATTGATCATTTTGGAGGCTATCTAGAAAGAATCAGAACATAAATTCCTTGCTGTAAACTGGGGGATACTCAGCTTGGTTTTTTTTGCTTGTTTGCTTCTGAGACTGCCACCGACTTCATTGCCATGAATTGGGGTCCTAGGTCTTGGACAATATTCTCCAGTACATTTTTCAGAGGCCAGTGAAATGAGCTATTAACACCACCTTTAGCATCTTGTGTTCTCTGATTTCACACCAGTTTTCTTGCATTAGTATTTCATTTCTGACCGGAATCGACCTGCTGTGTCATAGCCTTCTGTGGGGAAAAGATAATATTTTATGAATGCATTGCATGAGGGTTGAAAAATTCAGAAATAATGATGAGTGCCCAGGGCAAAAATTCTGAAGCAGCTGTAGTTCATTTTTAGAAGCTACCCCTCCTCTTTTTAATACCTCTTCCTACTTCTTGGTGTCTTCTGCCCCAGATTCAATCACACCATACTTTCTTCCTGTAGCTGAGTTATACTCAGTCTAACACGCACACCTCCGAAGTACCCTATTTTCATTTCTTCACTAACATCAAACAACCCTTTTCAGTATGTCATTAATTACTTCTCAGCTGGCTGTCTTTTGGAGAGCAATCTGAAGAAATCATCATCCAAAATCATCTAAAAATATGAATGACTAATAATACCTTAGTCTTCCAAAGGTATTTGCCTTTTACAAATTTCTCTTGGAAAAATTAAGTCTGAATCCAAATAAATTAATCACTGATGATGTAATCTTATCCGGAACTAAGAGCTGCTAAATCTGGGCCAGAAAACTTTTTTTTTTTTAATTTTCTGTCTTAAGTTATACTACTCTCAAGTCCACCTAAATCTGCCTGAGCAAGGCCTAAATTATTATCTCTAATTATTTTCTTATCAGTTGGACCTACAGTTGGTTATCACATTGCTTGGCTTTGGGAATGCTGAAATATTATATACACATGCAGAAAGATGACCTTGTACTACATTAAATTAACTCACAAGTATTTTATTGAGTACCATTGTGCACCAGAAACAGTGCTAGAATTTTTAAAGTAAGGATGTAAAAAAGCCAACACCCTAAAAAGGGCTTCTGTTCTCATGGAATTCACAGTCTAGAGAGAAGTCAAGGAGCAAAAATATGCAAGTGCAGCATATCTTGTAAAGGAGTATAAAGGAGAGAAAGTGACAGTGATGCCACTTGATGAGAACTGGTATTTGAAGTGTAGGAAGAGAACTCTCGGCAGAGTAATATTTTCATTATTTGGATTATGTAGATATGTTACAAGAAAAAGTCCATATGAACAGTTTGAAGAAGTCAGTGTCTCAGTCTTCTTGGGCTGCTTTAACAAACATTACATTACCAGCATACATTTATCTCTCGCAGTTCTGAAGACTGGAAGTCCAAGATCAGGGTTCCAGAAAGGTCAGGTTCTGGTAAAATCTTTCTTCGTGGTTTGCAGATTGCCATCTTCTTGTTTGTTGTATCCTCACATGGTGGAGAGAAGGAAGCAAGCAAAGTCTCTCTGGTTTCTTCTTATAAAGGCACTAACCCCATTTATAAGGGCTTCACCCACATCACCTAATTACCTCCCAAAGGCCTCACCTGCTAATACCATCCAACTGGGAGTTATAATTCAACTTAAGAATTTGCAGGGGACAGAAACATTCAGTCTGTAACAGTCAGTACTTGCCTTTAGTGGATGCTGTAATGTGCTGCCCAGATCACCCTTTAGGAAAAATGAACTTAGTGCCCAGGTGCTGGGAGTACTACTAACAGATAGTCTTCAGCTAAAGACTGCCTGTTATGGTGCATATGAAATTGGCATGTGTCATGTTAGTGGTCTAAATACTCTTATGTACGGTTTTAACCCTGTAAGAAAACTTAAAAAGGAAGAGACAAAAAAAAAAAAAACCTTATGGAAAAAACTAAAGCAAATTGTTTGTAGGAAAGAGTAAGGGTATTCAATTATACAAAAAGATAATGCTTATTTAAAAAAAAAACAAAAACCTACAACAGCAATAAGAAAAATTGTGTCCCCTCCCAATTCCTTCATTGAAGCCCTAACCCCCTGTACCTCAGAATGTAACTTTATTTGGAGATAAGGCCTTTAAAAAGATAATTAAGCTTAAATGAGGTTACATGGGTGAGCCCTAATCCAATATGACTGGTGTCCTTACAAGAAGAGGAAATTTGGACATACATAGAGACCCCAGGGATGCACATGCACAAAGAAAGGGCCACATGAAGATAGACATCTGCAAGCCAAGGAGAGAAGGAGACCTCAGAAGAAACCAAACTGGTCAATATTTTGATCTTGGACTTCTAGCCTCCACAATTGTGATAAAACAAATTTTTGTTGTTTAATCCACTCCATCTATTGTATTTTGTATGGCAGCCCTAGCAAATTAATGCACTGCCCAAAAGTACAATCTCTTCTCATTGGAGCCTCCATCTAATAACTGGTCGATGTGGGGACCATCCCAGGTTCAGAGCTCCCTACGGGGTTTGCTGAGGTCTCTATCAAGACTGCATTGTAGGCCAACATCTCCCTCTTCCCGACTCGGCTTCCCCTCCATCCCTTCCACTAGTATTGAATGAGAGCGCTCTCCCTAACAAACTTCTGAGAAGCTGATCCCTAAGCCTTAATTTTCTCCCTAATGATCCCAACCTAGGAGAGCTGGTGGCAGAATTGGTCTGAGAAAGACGACCCTCACATAGAATTTGAGAGCTGGATCACCCCACCCAGCTGGTGATGCTGGAGAGAACCCCATCACTGGTGGTGAATAGAGAAGGTAGTCCCTGCCATGGTGTTGGGCTGCAAACCCTGTACTTGCCCATCCTCGAGACCAAGGAAAGAGCCCAGAGTCAGCAACAGAGACATCAATGGTTTAATGAATAGGGAGATCAAAGGCATCTGAAGCAGGGTCCTGGAGCAACACCCCACCGTGTGCAGGCAGGACACGGTGGCAGTCTTTGCTTCCAGGGAGAGGAGGAGGTTACCAGTTTAGGGGGAGTTGACATCAGATTGGCTCATTGGTTACCAAGCAAACCAGCAGAGGTGCACGCCCCTCACAACCCCTTGATAAGCTATCATGGAAGAGATGTTCTTATCTAAAGTTAGAACAATCATTAGCTGGGCCCAGGGGCAAGTATGTAGGAAGGTTAGTTATGTGAATAAGGTGTAGGTGAAGCAGGCGAAGACCAGCAGGTGGATGTACAGAGAGCAAGAGAACAGCCATCTTGGGTAGCCTGACCAGACACATGAGTACCCAGAAATTATTAAAACTTTCACAGACGGTGAACTGGGATGGGATCACAGTGAAAGAAGACGCACTAGAAGGTAAGATGCAGCAGGCACTTGAGGTTAATGATGGGGGTGGAGGAAGGGAGTATAGTAATCTGTCATCCATCCTATCGACAGGGGATTGGCTTCAGGACCCCCCACAGATACCAAAGTTTGCGGATGTTCAAGTTTCATACTCAGCTCTCTGAATCCGCGGATGCAAAATTCAGGGTTACAGATGGCCAACTTTAGATTTATTGAAAAAAATCCGTGCATGAGTGGACTTCTGCAGTTTAAACCCATGTTGCTCAAAGGTCAGTTATGCAGAAGTACCACACCTTTCTCATGTATCTCTGCTCTTCTTCAGTGGAGATTTTCTACTTCAAGGGGAGGCACATTGGATTAGTCGGTGAGTATTGATCGAAACTTCCAAGGGCAGCTTCTAATAAAATTCCTGCACGCTCACCTCTCTTTCAGAGTCTGCTTCTCAGAGATCAGAATGTGTGACTCTGCCTTTTATCACTAATATATGACTCTCCCAGAACCATACTTTGTCCGTGAGTCTTCTCCAGAAAGGCTAATCATGAACCTTTGGACAGAAACCCAGAAGTACAGTTGACAAAAATTCTAAACATAGGTCACATTCCCATTTATTCACTTCACCATTACTCCCACCCTTCTCCCCAAACCCTTGCAGTCTCCTGGGGCTTGTATGCTCAATAATCTAACTTGTTTCTATCTTTGTGACATTAGCTAAGCTTTGATTACCCTTAGTATTAGGAGACCAAAGAGAGTTACAGAAACACCTTCAATTCTTTCAAACATTGCCTTGGGGAGTCAAATAGTTCCCTGACTTCTTCAAGGGTGGTCTTTGACAAACCTTGAGAACAAAAACCCCCAAGTAAATGTATGACCTCATCATGTCTTTTCCATATATCTCTAATATTCTTCAGTAGAGATTTCTACTTAAAGCAAGAAAGTATTGGGTTTTTCAATATTCAAGAAAGAACATTGATCAAATTTATAGATTTGTCTAAGTCTGCTTATGCTGAGTTCTGCAAATAGTTGCCAACTCTACCCAGTTTTTTCAAGACAATGTTGGCAGAGTATTTGATGGCATGGCTGACTTTTTGTTCCCTTTATTTCTGTTCCTTTTGTTTTTATGTACTAGTAAACATAAATTACCTACTAAATAATAAAAACTTGAAGATTTCTTAAAAGAGCAATATTGAATGCAAACAAATATTTGGCAATGATGTAAGAGAAATGAGAAAAAAAGAAAGGCATGATAAAAAGGTTAGCAAAAATAAATCACTGGATAAAAATTTCACTTCTTGAAAGAGTGTTTTTAGGTGACAGTATTCCCAGGAAACAAACTTAGCATAAGTGTGGGGTGCCTCAGTTACGAACAAAACAGGAAAATGAAAGGGGGCATTTAAGTATAGCACACATACTGTTTACTTATGGAAATAATGTAAGTTCAGAGAAGATAAACAGCACAGTACTAACACCATTGCTTTTATAAATATCTCTTTTAAACAATTTCTGCTAGTGCTGACAGAGAACCAAAGAAAGTGTGTGCTTAGAAGCAAAGCAATTGTGAAGTATCTGACCCATCTCACTACCTGTGTTACATCAAAATAACCCAGTAGGTATGTGGGACTGTGACTGCAATTTTGAGCAATAGTATATGGGTCCACTTCATAAAATTGCTGATGTGCAACCTGAAACATTGGAGTAGAGATGTCACAACAGAGGAGAGACCCACACATCTTAATGCTTTTGTTTTTAATCAACAACTCCATTCTTAAAGGAAAATGACTGCCAATCCTGCTAATCCCCAACCAATAACCAAGGAAATCCTGCGTCATTAACGAGAGGATGCATTAATATATGGTATTATTTGTGACCGTACCATAACATGGGATTCTTGCCTCGATTGCAAGAATGATCAAAGACAAGAAGCACTGACCTCTCCTGGCTCTCTTCTTACTTTCCTGATAACTTATTTCTAACTCCTTTCACAGCTCTTCACCCATAAACAGCTCTTGATGTTTATGTCTACCCTGGGTAATCTCATCCCATTCTCGTTGGTTCAGTTTCTACATGCCCAAATCTGTATCTTTCACTGACCTCTCTTCTGAGGGCAAGATTCAGACATTCAACTGCTGGCTGAATACATCTAATGGAAAGCCCCATCGGTAATTCAAATTCATCGTGTCTAAAAGAAAACTCAGGACTTCTGATCTCTTTTCCAATTTATCTCCAAACTTGCTATTATTCATGTATGGTCTATTTCAGTTAGCAACATTAAACCTCTGAATTATATCTCCACCATTTTTCTCCACCTTTCTCTTCTTACCACACCAGCTGTGTCTGTTCTCTGTCGATCCCTCCCTACCTCTCACGTAGAGCATCGCAGAACCCTTCTAACAGGCTACCCTCTCTGCAAATCTCTTCCTTTTCCAGTCCATCCTGAACTTTCAGATATATACACATACCCTGCAAAAGCACCCTTGATGTTTTTACGTCACTACAGAATAAAGTCCAAAGCAGAAGCTGTGACTGACAACACCTTTATAACTGTGTCCAGTTGTGTATCTGATTGTCTTTTGCCATCCTGTGTCAGGCCCCTGCATGCAACTATGAGCCTCTGTGCTTCTACTCTGGGTTTTCTCTCTGCCTGTAGTATTTTTGTCCTTATTTTGTCCTTATTCTGCACTTGATGAACTCCTTAAATTATAGTTTAAACCTTAAGTTACCACCTCTGTGAAGCCACGGTTCTATACAGGCTTAGTCGTTATCCACACGTTCCATCCCATAATGCCACACCATTTTGTACTTCTGTATCATAGAGTAGTTGTCATGTTATAATATGTTTATGAACCCCTTACTCACTTATTAGAAAGACAAAGATCATGTCTTACCCATATTTGCATCTGCTCAACTACACTAAAAGACTATTCTTTTCCCCAATTTTTATAAAGTTGAAACTCTATTTTGAATACTTTTCTTTATCAGACCTTTGCTCTGAAAAATTCTGGGGACCCAGACTTTTCCAGCGTTGTATCATCAACCGATAGCATTTATCTTCTCTTCCCAGGCTGTCACCTGGGACATCCATGCCCCTCGACTGCTTTCCCACAACCTATTCAGCTCCCATCCCCTATGACACGCCACCTGCAAGTTCATTCCAAATACAGTTTGCTGTTTGTGGTACTTAACACCAGATTAAAAAATTAATTTCTTCACGATTACATTCATCACATAAACATATTCTCTCACAAATATGTATTTTGCGGTAAATACATTTCTTGAAATTTTAACAACCTGAAAAAACAAAATCATAGGAATATTGAATGATGTGCATGTAACGGAAAATGATAATAGAGCTCAGCATTTGTATTTCTAATCTTTATAAAGTGAAAGTTGTTTTGACGGGGTGTTCCTCTCTTGATTTTTGGCTTCTTCTGAAAATGTTCGTTGGTGAATGTGTGTCACATCATTTTCAGGGTTGATCTACACATTTAGCTTAATGTCTTTGTTTTTACAAACAAATTTCTCTGTCTTCATCATACTTTTCCTGTAATAAAAATCATTTTTTCATAGTTCTCTAAAGTTTAGCATCAACCACTTTCACGTGATTATGTCACAATTAAGGAAATTAAATTTCATACCTCTACCAAAAATAATGTACATTCAAAATAGTAATTCAAAACAGAAGTCAGTATTACTTTAATCTCTTAAATTATAAACACCTTAAAGCACTTCACAATGTTCAATTTTCTGTTTAGTGATGAGTGTGAAAGTACATTGTCATTTATTATTTTGCATATACCTCTTAAGTATGAACATTTCTAAATATATTTGTCTAGAAACAACACCAAAAGTTAATATAAACTTTATCAGTTTATGGAGGAGTATTATTTCAAATAATGCATAAAATATCGGACGATTATAAGAATATTAAGATAGTACATATGTAACTCGAGAATCATAGCCATTTTCATATAAACTTACGATAAATTAATAACGTTAAGATTACCAAGCCAAAAAATCTCATCTTACATTATAATGGTTCAAATGTAAGTAAATATAAAACATTAATTCTTATAAAATATGCAAGCATTTCTAACTAGGGCAATAAATGTCTCAAAGTAATTGCTTCATTGTAAATCATTATACAATCATGTATGAATACATGCATAATTTGAGTTTTATAATTGCCTTTTAATCGAAATAGCATCTTGATATTTAATTTCTTTTTCAATCTGCATATGCCTAAGGATAGCAGAATGCATTTGAAGAACTTCTACCTAGGGGAGTGGAGCTTCAACTTTATAACAACATGTGAAAAGGTTAATGTGATACTCTGTGTTTAATTAAAGCAGAGTCCCCGGTAGTCTACTTCTTAGAGGAATGTTCTAAATAAGACATTCATTTTTACCTTTTTTTAGTTATACCCATTGGTCGTGGTTTGCCAGCCTAAGGGTTGGAGAATAGATTCTCATCATCCTTCACTCCATGTGCCTTCATGGTCAAGGAGAACTTGCTCTTCATCCACAAACAATGCCCTTCCTCTGCAATCAAATGCTCATCCATCCCAACAAAATCACATGGACCTAGAGCACGTTTGGGAGTCAGGGTGTACATTCATAATTACATCTATGGGAAATTAGCTGGAAGCTTCTTGATGGCACAATTGTGTTCTTACTCATCTCTTTAGCACCCTGGCCCCCATCCTCTGTCCCACAGAAGGCATTATGAAAATATTTCTCTCAATTGATTAGATAATATCCTGGTAACACAGCTCAACTCATTTACTTCCACATGTAAATACTACCCCCTAAACATATGAACACGCTTTACTTTAGACCCCTTCTCTTAACTCTTAGTGCCATAAATTTGTTGGCCATGTGTCCTGGTTTACCCCTATTATTGTGACATAATTATTAATAGTGCTCCTTTCATTCTCAAAGGTGATCTTGTTTGAACATTGTGATAGGCTGAATAACGTCCCCCCAAAGATGTACATGTTCTCATTCCTGTAACTTGTATGTTATCTTACATAACAAAGGGATTTTGCAGATGTGACTAAGAGTATAGACCTTGAGAGGCAGAGATTAACCTGGTTTAGCTGGGTGGACCCAACTAGTGCATCCTTGAAAACAGAGAATCTTTCTTGAGTGAGTCAGAGAGATGTGGCAGAAAAGAAAGGAAGACTCCAAGCATGAGAGGATCTCAGACCATCTTTGCTGGCTTTGAAGATGGGGGACAGGAACAAGAGGCAAGGAATGTGGGTGGCCTCGAGATGCTCGGAACAGTCCTCTGCTCACAGCCAGCAAGGAAAGGGGGCCCTCAGCCTGACAAGCTTGAGGAACTGAATTCTGCCAATAACCCAAGTGAGCAGGGAAATCTATCTCCCCCTAGAAGCTCCAAATAGGAATGCAGCCTGATGACACATTTGATTTTAGCCTGATGAGACCTATGCCATATTTCTGATCTACAGAACTGTAAGGTAAAATAAGCTTGTCTAAGCTACTAAGTGTGTAGTAAACTTTTAGGGCAGTATATTAGCTTGGGCTGGTATAAAAAATATCATAGACTAGGTGTCTTAACAGACGTTTTTTTCTCACATGTCCAAGATCAAGTCTGGCAGACTTATTTCTTGGTGAGAATTCTCTTCTGGCTTGCAGACAGCCACCTTCTCACTGTGTCCTCTCATGAAGGAGAGAGTGGATCTGGGGTCTCTTTCTCTTCTTATAAGGACAGTAATTCCATCATGAAGACCCCACTCTCATGATCTCCCCTAAACCTAGTTATGTCCCAAAGCTCCCACCTCCAAATACCATCACATTGGGGGTTAGGGCTTCAGCATGGGAATTTTGGGGGCACAAATATTCAGCCCCCAATAGGCAGCAGTAGAAAACTAATACAGACATTAATTACATGGTCACCCTGGTCAGAAAGCTGTGTCAGAGCAGTGAATACAAAGCCTGCATAGTAGGAGCCCGAATTATAAACCCACTTCAATTCAAGAGTCAGACTGAGTGCAGGGTGTAGAGAAAGGCTGTCGCTCCATCCTCCGCAGTATCTGTTGCCACACCCTCCAGGATTCCGGAAGAGAATGGGAGTGTGTATTTCATATACAGCGAGCTATCAGGTGGTGCTGGTTTTATGCTATTAGAGGTTGAAATTTAATTTCATCTCTTCAGAAGAGCTGAGCTAGTTTATAGATACAGAATGACCATGTTGATATTTTTGAGAGCATCATAATACAGCTGAATGAATGAGTTTTATGAAAGAGGAAAGCACTTAAGTGTTTGAAAAAAGCTGCTTCAGCTGCTGTGGATTTCCACTGAGTGAGTGCTGCCTTCTGCAACTGCTGTTTCAGGCTCAACTGCTGCCTTGTCTTTCGACATTCCGGAAATCAATTACTTTGGTTTTAACCAGCTTGCTTACTGTTAAACAATAAAATCCATTTCTTCAGGAAATCAGTTTTCTCCTTAGGGAGAGAAAGTGCATAAGTAATATGAATATACAAAATTGGAAACTGAGTATCAAATTCTCCTATGTTGAAAAAATAATAAAAAATTAAAGATAAATTTTTCTATGTTGGTAAAACCTATAAGGTCCTGAAGAAAGATGCTTAGTTACCTTGAGAGGTAGATTATATGGGAGGAGATGTGGGGATGGATGGGGAGTGGGGCTTGGGTAGAGATGAGGCAAATGTTGAAAATGGGGTAAAACGTATCAGAAAGTGAGCAAGCCTGGGTCCTGCCCTTCTCCCGCACTGCGGTTTTCACAGTGTGGTCCCTGGACCACAACATTGGCATTCTCTGGGACCTGGCAAGAAATGGAAATTCTTGGGCCCCAGACCTCTGGAATTAGAAGCTCTGGGGGTGGAAGTCCAACAACCTACATTTTAACAGTTCCACTGTGTGCTAATGTTTGAGAAAGTGCCTAACAAAAGACACAGCAAACCCCAACCATTCACCTTCCAAGTGGTTCTCTTAGCTTTTGCTGAAGTTACCTTGTGAGGTGTCTTCAGGGATATAAACGGGGTCCACTGAGGAGGCTCCTGCGGCTGGAAGATTGTTTTGGGGGGAACTATGTACTCCTGGTAGAGGTCTTAACTACTGTAAGTCAAAGGAGATTCTTAACCCAGCACGTGCTTAATAAATGCAAAGTAATAATTAAAATCGATATGTTAACATTTATAATGGGTAGGAATCCAAAAGAAGAGACAAAGTAATTATATTTGTTCCATCTTCTCTCTACATTCTCATTTCAGACTCTATTTACTTGCATGGTAACAATATTGTAGTGAAAAATAGTTTGTAAATGTACAGAGATTCGTATGCCTGTTTCCTTTCCTGCAGGTTAATGTATTTAAACACAACATAAATTCATCGACCGATCTATCATCTACCTATTTTCCTGATAAAAAAGAAAAACTGATTTTACCACTTGTACCTAGAACTACAATAGTCTCCTGAGTAGCTAGAAGAATATCTTGAAAATAAATACCTAAATAATGGAAGGCTAATGGCGTTAAACCTAAGAAATTTAGCACTTGAAAATAACAAACCATAGTTACAGCATTCTAGCTTTCAGGGTATGAAGCTTATCAGACAAAATGTTAAAGAGGAAAATAATAACTCAGCATGACATTCTTAATGACTGTATATAATTAGAAGAGGATTTTTAGAAAGAATGGCAGCATATAGGACCTATCCAGTTACAGATTTTATTTTAATATTTATTTATTTATTTATTTAGGCTGTGCCAGGTCTTAGTTGCCGTGTGCGGGCTCAGAGTTGCAGCATGTGGACTTCTTAGTTGCGGCATGCATGTGGGATCTAGTTCCCTGTCCAGGGATTGAACCCAGGCCTCCTGTATTGGGATCAGTGTCTTACCCACTGGACCACCAGGGAAGTCCAATTAGAGATTTTAGATACAGCTTAAGTCTCTTGCAACATTTGTTGGTATGAGTGTACTTTAGGCTGAGATATTGTTAATGTAAGATACTGCCCTTTCAAAACATTGTCTTGCTTCACTGTATACCTTTAATAATGACTGCCAATTCTTTTTGTTGTGTACAGTTTGATAGATTTGACTATTTTAATTTTTATGGCTAACCAATGTTCCTGGTAGATCTTAGAAATATCATATGTAATTAAAACAATGCCAATGGTAAGTGAAAAAAATATAGGAAAGATTTGGGTCTTGAAATCCACTGACAAGTCCCGACAAGTTGGAAACGACAGAGGAGAAATTAATGAGAAAGTGGTCAATTTGGAGTTCTCACATACACCACAGCATTATAATACTCAGGTTAGTATAGGACAATATTCACCATCTTCAAAATCATTAAAGGCTCAAATGTCAACTCTCAGGAAGCCCTCCCTGAAATCAAGTCCAATTTAGATGACACTCCATATACTCTCATGTATCTCTCTGCTATAGTATATAACAAAGTACGTAATAATACTCACAAGTTATTGTAAGTGCTAGGTGACTTCTCTGCTTTGACTACTGCTTTCACACACCCAGTATTTCATGATCACTTTTGTCTTCTCTTTCTAGTGTCTAGCAAAGTACTTAGTATGTTGTATATTCTAAATAAAATAAATGTGGAATGGGTAAATGAATCAATGCTTATATGTAATGTATGCAAATATGGTTAACAGTTGAAAGCAAATATAGATGATAAGAGAGTCGTTGTCTCAATTTTATACTAGTTGCTTTTGACATTTGTATTGAGGCTTTATAAAAACATGGTGATTTGAAGAAGTAAAAAAAATCTAATTTTTTTATAATCATTCATAAAATAGTAGGTTACTTTATAATTATATTGAATTTTACTCTTTTTAGTAAAACAGAATTTATAAATGGGAGTATTCAACAATCAGTACAAGTAAAACCCTACCTCTACCTGCTACCCATCTTTGTTTTCTCAATTTTTTGCTCAGTCTTACTTTATTAGAAGATGATTCTGTGCTATTTAAATGACTGACTTACTTTGTTTTTAATGTAATTTGTAGTGATAAATTCTGAAGTAAGAACTGAGGTGCTATGTTTCTAATACCGAAAGTTGGCTTAAAGCAATAAGAGAAAAGTAAAGCTTATGTTGACTTTTGTTTTATTCATGTCTGACACTTTCCCATATATTTTCTACCATTTTCTTTTTTGGTTTTTTAAACTTTTTATTTATTTATTGTTTTGGGGAAAACAACAGATGGTTTTATATCATGCCTCATGACTACTCAAATTATGAGTTACTCTATTCTCTATTATTTGTATGCAAACTTCTTAATTTTTTGTTCCTAAAATTAAAATTAGCAAAGAGAATATTTTTCTCCTCAACTCCACCCCCGTTGATTTTTTTATTGAGGTAAAATTGACATATTGTATTAGTTCAGGTGTGCAACATAGTAAGTCAACATCTGTATACATTGCAACATAGCACGATAAGTCTAGTGACCATCTTTCACCTTATAAAGTTAATACAGTATTATTGACTATATTTGCCAAGTTGTACATTACATCCCCATGACATTTATTTTACAATTTCTGTCATTTTATAATAGCATTGTCATTAAAATATTTTCTTTTTTTTTAATGCGGACAAGGTTTTCTTGACATATATATATATGTACATAAAGCTGGGAAAGAGAAGGGCCCGTTGAGGCAAATGCATAGGGGGAGAGGAAGCATCTGAAAGCAGCAGTGGGCATCCTGCCAGTTCCAAGTCTAGGGAAAACTGGCCCGGAGCTTTCCGCCACGTTAACAGTCAAGCCAGGGATGGCACAGTGGGTGATACATGCAGCTCTCTTCCATTCTCCTAACTGGAACTTCTCAAGTCTGGTGTAGCTCTGAAGTGGGCTCATATTCTCCTCGCCCTCCAACATGCACACGCACAGATGTGCGCACACACACACACACACACACACTCTCTTGCACACCCCTGAGGTATGGTCCTTTGGCTTGCTGTAGGAAGAGAGGAGATTAGGTTTCACCTAAAGGGGCTGAGCCGCTTTCCAGTGAGGTAAAGTCCATTAATTGTTACACAGTTTGCAGAATAAGATGTGCTCTTCATTTGTTGAGTTCCTTCACAGAAGAAAGGAATTAGCTGATGGCTCCTATGAAGCCCTGGGCAGGTTATGAGGCTGCCAGACTCCTAGCACAGCTGCCCTGACCAGGAGCCTCCAAACACAAGGCTGGCTCGTCTAAGTCAGAGGGGTGTCCTGACTTGGGGGCCCCAGTGTTCTTAGAGTAGAGGTTCCTCTCTAAATATGATGGTGCCATCCCCCATGGCACCCCCTGGGTTTTGGCTAGGGGGTGCCCCAGGTGCTTTGTATGAATGCGGCACCAGAAGTGTATCCAGTCACAGCAGGTGTGGTGCTGTCCCCCATCACCCGCCCCCCCCCCCGTTCTCTGCACAGATGGGTTCCAAGTCTGATGGCAGTTATTTTTTATTTTATTTTGTTGCAATACGCGGGCCTCTCACTGCTGTGGCCTCTCCCGTTGCGGAGCACAGGCTCCGGACGCGCAGGCTCAGCGGCCATGGCTCACGGGCGCAGCCGCTCCACGGCATGTGGGATCTTCCCGGACCGGGGCACGAACCCGTGTCCCCTGCATCAGCAGGCGGACTCTCAACCACTGCGCCGCCAGGGAAGCCCTGTTGGCAGTTATTGACACAGGGCCTCCCGGCACCAGTGAGATGCTGTTCCCTCCATCTGCACCACCTGTGTATTGGCCAGGTGGGTCCCAGTTGTAAGCGGGAATACCAGGTCCTCCACGCATGGGAATGATGTTGATCCCTCCTAGACGGCCACCACCTGGATTGTGGGCAGGTGGGCCCCTTGTGTTTGGACATAAGGTAGAACTAGAAGTGTGTTGAAACCCACGGGTGGTACCCACACTTGCAACTCCAACAGATGTGGTGTGCTCTGATGGAAGGTGGAAACTGACATGTCCCTTGACACAGATTTCTTCTCCTTGGTGATGGAACTTTTAAACGTAGATTTTCTACGTCCAGATGGGCCCTGGGTCCAGTGACAGAAAGTGGAAACACGAGGACCTCCCATCGTGGGGATGGTGTTGTCCCCTGCCATCACCGGACCACCTGTATTCAGCCCAGGTAGGCCCCAGCTATTTGGATTTAAGGGCGAATCAGGTCTGTTCCCAAATGCTAGGATGGTGCCTGCCCCTCCTACTGCAGCAGCCTTGCTGTGGTCAGGTAGATCGTACGTTGTCTGGCTCAAAGCAAGAACAGAAATGGTGCTGGGTGCCCCACTTAGTCCTGCCCCAATCTTAAGTGGGCTGGATGCCTCTGAATGAGTGAGGCCTGGGGCTGACACACCGACTCCAAGGCTCCCACCAGCCATCGGGGCTGCAGGTTCCATGAACAGTGGGCCCGGTGTGGTGTCAGCAAAGAGCGAGCTACTGTCCCCAGTACTGGGCATCCTGGTGGCAACTCCAAAGCCAGTAGCAATGGATACAGCCCTGGGGAGAATGCCTGGGTTGTCGCCAAAGGCCGGCTGCGTTTTGACGGTGGTGACAAATAGGGAACCCGGCAATCCTGACTGCACCGTGCTGACTCTTGGTGGCTGGGCCGCAGGAAAGGTTAGGACTTTATCTTGTGCTGGGGTTACTGGGTTTCCCAATAGAAAATAATCACTAGACCTCTGCCCACAGTTGGCCCCAAATGTGGCCTGAGACAGGAGACCTGGGTCCAAGAGAAGCTTGAAGTGTTTGTCTATCTGTTGGCCGACGTTGCAGGTAAATGAGTCAAGGCATGGGCTGAGGCATTGCTGTCCCTGGGTGGTGTATTCCCAGAACTAGGAACAGCCATGTGAAGTGGGTAGTGGTTCTGCCTGGAGACAGGGGCAGACTGGAAAATGACAGCCTGGGAAGGAGATGTGGTGTCCATAGCTTCAGTGTCAGAGGTGCCGCCTGCTGAAGCACTGATGACGGCCGAAGCCATAAATGGGGGGCTGGGGAAAACAGGGGCAGAATGGAAAATGACATTGTTATAAAGCAGAAACTAACACACCATTGTAAAGCAATTATACTCTAATAAAGGTGTTTAAAAAAAAAAAGAAGAAGAATGGAAAATGACAGCTTGGGAAGGAGGAATAGTGTCCATGTCAGTGACATCAGGATCTACAGTAGGCTGGAAGGTCAAACTTCCAGATGCCATGACCGTGTTGGTGGAAGGGATTGCCATAGAAGTCATGGGCTGCCCAGTTAAAATAGGGGGATTAATGGTAGGGACTGGAAGAGGGGTAGGTAAGTATAAAGGAGGGGTAGAAGCTACACAAATGGGTGTTGGGGGTTCCATCCCACATTTCTAACTGAGGCTTGCAGCCCAGACTTTCCCTTTGGTCTAGTTTGAAGGATCCAGATATGTAAAGATTATATTCTAGATAAATCATGGGCTATCCTGAAAGAAATTTACCAGTGAATTATTCCGTATGGATTAAAAGCCAGTTTCTCTGGCCTTCCTGGAGTATATCCAGTAAGGCATCTCATTCATCTCTAGAAAGCAAATATATCATTTATTGCAACTTCATCGTGGAGCAATGTATTAGTTTAAAGTACGATCGACACAATGTGGTCATTGTGAGTATGCCAGCTGGGTCCCCTCTTTACTACACATACGTAACTCTAGAGATTCTTATGCCCAAGAGAGGAGACCTACTCTTGGGTGTCTAGGACAAGGGAAATATATGTTGTTATTCAGGAGCTGGAAGCTTCAGCATGACAGGAAAGAATTGAAAACTCCTGGTCTACACATCACTTGACCTTGTTTGAATCTTGTTTCTTTGGCTTGCTTCATTGGAGTGTTTTCTGTCTCCTGGGGCTGACATTGTGTGTTATGTATCAGGCATGTGACATGTAGAAGTTTCAGAACCCAGAATCATATAGAGCAGTAAAAATTTATTTATATATTTTAGTTTAAAATCTATTTAAAATAACACTGGGCATAATTCATATATTCCAAAATTAGTTTGACCCTCTGCTCATGAGATTCTTTTTATGGTATGTCAAAGCAAATTTGACTTCCATCCCCAAGAAACTTTGAGGTTGGAGAACACAAAAGATTTGGCTCAGACCTAAATTCTGTCTGAAAAAAAAAAAAGGGTAAATATTATAAGCCCTTTCTAACCTCTCCAGGAGCAGAAATGATTTACAGCTGTGGCATTTAACCATAATTCCTTGATCTCATTTGAGGAGAGTTCAGTAAGAAACAATCTCTTGATTTTTGTTTGTTTTGTTTGTTCCCTGTTTTCTTGTCTTGCTTACCAACAATCCACTGTAATTCATGAGTGAGTATGGCAGCAGGCTGAGTGTTCCCTGGAGCTCATTAAATGGACTTTTTCTCCTAAAATGACTTTTGTCTCCTTGTATTCAGCCCCTCTTCTTTCCTCTGCCCTTTACTATA
The DNA here is from genome assembly GCF_963924675.1 of Phocoena phocoena. Classification (NCBI taxonomy): domain Eukaryota; kingdom Metazoa; phylum Chordata; class Mammalia; order Artiodactyla; family Phocoenidae; genus Phocoena; species Phocoena phocoena. Next base: position 17,719,668 of record NC_089239.1, on the reverse strand, counting down.
ACCAGAGCTCAGCAAAAGCTGACTGGCTTAGGGTAGGCCTAAGGGTAGACTGGCTTAGCAGACCCTACTTAGGGTAGTCTTTTCTTAATTATTTCATTCATCACTTGGAGGATTTCATTGTTTGCCTTCTCTAAATGTGTTGAAATCTTTCTGTGGTTGATGGCTTCCACAGTCTCTTAGCTTTTATTGGTTTATTAATTTTGGTATTTCTACACTTTTATTTAAATATGGTTTCAGGAGGAAGAGAAAGTAAATATGTTTCCTAGTCTGCCATCTTAAGCTAAAAATCCCTGTTGATTTTAGCACCCAGTGTTCCCATGGAAAAAACCCAACCTTGGCATTAATAGATGTAACACTCAAGATTTCAGCTTTTCTTGAGCAATCACTAAGGATTTAATATGTGGTCATTTCTTTCTTTCTTTTTTTTTTGAATTCTTGAATTTTATTTTATTTTTTTGTACAGCAGGTTCTTATTAGTTAACCATTTTATGCATATTAGTGTATATATGTCAATCCCAGTTCATCACACCACCACCTAATTTTTCTATTTTTTAGTCAATAATTTTAACTTCATAAAATCATAAAAACTTGAAGCAGTGTTAACAAGCCAATTGCCAGGGACCTCTCCTTGGCTGTAAATTTTATTAACCCCAGATGGAAAGACCTGTTTTGTTCATTCTAAATCATTATTAGCCATTTATTAGTCATATTATTAGTCAATTCTTTTTTCTTTAGTTCAAAGTTTTATCTGTCTGAAAGAAAATATACCTATGAATGTGAAAATAATTTCTTTTTACGCAGTGTAGGAAATTATTTATTTTTAAAGACTTTGTGCTGCTTGCTGACTAGTGAAGGGAAACCAGATTTGCTCTTCAATTCTTTAAAATGTTGGATAGTCATTAACTGAGGAAGAGGTGTGAAGTAACCCTGGACCACTAACTCATTGTATGACCCAAGGTCCCTCTGGGCTTCATTTTCACATCTGAAAAATAAGAGATTTGCACTTAGACTTTGTCGAAGGGCTCTTCTAGCTATGTGTCTGACCACAGTGACGATGTGCCTACTTGAGGTTCCCTGACACCTGGCTCTCCCCAGGTCACACAGTTCCTCCCAGAGTGTGTGATGGTGTCACCAGTTTGTCCCTGTATCTCTTAAGGGGCTCTTGAATGACCTAAGTTCATAAATTGCTACCTTGCTGACTCCCAGCTGTAACATCAAAACTTTTTTATTTTCATCTTCAAAAGCTTCCTTTGAGAGTATTTTCAGTAAAGTTCCGACACTGCTTCCTTGAAAGTTGGGATTGCAGGTGTATGTGTGAAATATGAGGAAATTTTCAAAATATAAAAATTGCAGGAACCACCCTGTACAGAAGCTGAATGCAGGAGAAATTTTTGTCGGAACGGTTTTGATGGATGCATCTCAGCCTTAGGCTTGTATGCATTTTATATGAGACTTCACATTTGCTGCTTATGGGACCAAATAACTTCTCCCAAACTGAAAAAAAAACATTATATATTTCCCTTTTAAAATATACATGTTGGGCTTCCCTGGTGGCGCAGTGGTTGAGAGTCCGCCTGCCGATGCAGGGGACACGGGTTCGTGACCCGGTCCTGGAGGATCCCACATGCCACGGAGCGCCTGGGCCCATGAGCCATGGCCGCTGAGCCTGTGCGTCCAGAGCCTGTGCTCCACAACGGGAGCGGCCACAGCAGTGAGAGGCCAGCATACCGAAAAAAAAAAAAAAAAATATATATATATATATATATATATATACACACACACACACGTTGACAAAACTGGGAAACATTCGCTTCTCTCTTTATGTGTCTTCTAAGTTATAAGCAAAGGATCTTGAAGTAAATCCATGCCATACCTTCTTTAAGGACAAAAGTTTCTTTTAACTCTTTTAGATTAGATATACATGAACAGCTCTGTTAACCCTCTTACGTATCATGAGATCTGGTCTTGGCCAAAGGCTTTAGAAAGGGTAAATTTCTTTTCTGTTCTTTGTCTTTGCTTCTCACCAGAAAATGCCTAACAACTATTCTTTCCTGGAGGGAACAGTCCCAGAAATATTCTTAAGGCTCCATCAATATGCCTATTTTGGTTGCTACACAGAAATAGAAAGAAAATGAGGTCAGAAATATATGTGTTGCAGCCTCCATTTTCCATAAGGTCTCCCTCCCTCCACCAAAAAAGAAAATTTTTATAGGAAAACAGAAGACAAAGCAAGAACACAGTTTTGTAGTCAGAGGTGGACTCAAATCCTGATTCTACCACCAACGAGCTATGTAATTCTGGCAAAATATTTAACATCTCTAGGCCTTCATGTGCTCAGTTTCACCGTAATACTTCCCTTTCTGTGTTGATGTGGAGTTTGAATGAAAACATGTATGGTCTCCCTTTGGGGAAATGTCTATAACTGAAGATATTTACCATTTCTCCTAACGCTATCGAGTGCATGGCCTGAATGAGATTACAAAGGGGATGGAGTCATACAGAAATAGCCTGAGGATGACAGGATTTTTTTTTCCTTTAAGAGAGACTATGGATTACACTGCAAATTTAATTCTACTTGTAGAGAAGACAGTGAACATCGTCTTGAGAAGTTGTGACATATGAACAGGGTGCTAAACAGGAGGGCCTGGTTGTATAAAAACTGAATATGAGGTGTATGTGGTAATAATACTCAGGAGTATAAAATTAGAGAGTGGAGGTATACAATTCCATTTTATTCTCTTGGCCCTGGGCATTTGTATTCTCTGTCTCCCTCTTCTTTCTGCTGAATCCAGCTCCCTTTGTGAACGATCTTTCCTGGCAATATGTGCCTTCCTTGAACTGCTAGTGATGTTCTATCAATAGGTGTAGTAAAGGTTAGCCCTTATTTTCCAAATAAGTATAGCACTTTTGAGGACTAACTCATCTATTTATCTTCTTATATTGATTTTTGCCAAAAATAGCCATGCTATTTGGCAGAAAATCTTCCTACAAGCAGAAATCAAAATGACTTCTACTTAAGCCTTTGTCTCCTTGAGTGTGTAAATCCTGACCCTTTTAGCATCTTTTTCAACCCTAAAAACTGTTTTATTTTGTTTAATGTATGTCTTAGTGTTAAGGCCTCACTCTGACAAGATAAGCATTTCCATCCATCCTTTGTTCAGCTCAAAGCAGGTTTCTAGGCTCCATTTCCTTTGTACATGAAATGATCAGGAGGAAAGACTTTGGGTTGTTTCTAATGCCCTTAGGAGACTCTGCTTACCCTGTGTTATCAGGCGTTAACAGTTCCAATTATAGGCTATGTTGACAGAATATCTACAGTAATATGAAACATGAAATATTTGAAGATAAATTTAACAAAATACAGGCCAGACCTCTACCCAGATAACTGTAAAATATCACTGAGATAATTAAAGATAAATAACTGGAGATATACCAGTTTCATGGACTGGAAGGCTCAATACTGTTAAGATGTTAATTTTCTCAAATATATCTATTGATTCAATGCAATCTCAGTTAAAATCCCAGTAAGCTGTAATGTATAAATTAATAAATGGATTATAAAATTTACTTAAAAATACAAATAACTTAGAAAAAAGAAAAAAATTAAATAAAAGCAAGAGGTGTACTATTTGTGCAAGAATAAAATATAGATCAGTAGAACAGTCTAGAAATAACCCACATGTATGCTATTGATTGATTTTTAAGAGTGATCGAATTCAATAAGGAAATGATAAACTTTTCAATAAATGATGCTAAAACAGTTAGATATCCATATGGAAAAATTATGAGCCTTGACAATAAGTTTCATAGCATATCTAAAAATTAACTCAAAATAAGGCATAGATAGGATTATTGTAAAAACTAAAATTATAAAAAATTCTAGAAGAAAACAGAAGTAAATTTTTACAACTTTGGAGTACACAGTAATTTCTTAGGACACAGACCATAAAAAAATAATAAATTTGACCTTACCAAATTAGAAATTATGCTCTTTGGAAGACACCATTAATAAAATGAAAAGGCAAGGTATGGATGGGAAGAAGTATTTAAATACATGTGTCTGATATGTATTTCAGACTTGTATCCATAATATAAAAAGAACTCCTACAACTCATAAGACAAAAATCCACTTACAAAACTGGCAAAAATTTGAACAAACATTTCACAGTGAAAAACATACAAATAATTAAGCATATGCAAGGATGACCATTATCATTTTTCAATGGAAAAATTAATACTAAAATGATAAACTGTTATAGACCCATTAGAATGGCTAAAATGAAAAGGCTTATTAGCAATACCAAGTGTTGACAAGGATGTGGAGGGACTGGAATTCTCAGACATTGCTGGTGGGAATGTGAAATGATACAACTACTGTCCAAAAACAATTTGGCATTTTCCTATAAAGTTAATCAAACTCATTATTCAACCCAGAAAATCCAGACCCATGTATTTAACCAAGATCAAACCTTATTCCAAACAATACTTGTACGTGAATGCTTCAGTAGTAATACCCCTGAACCCAAAACAACACAAATGTCCATTATTAGGTGAATGGCTAAGCAAACTGTGGTATATTCAAACAACAGAATGCTACTAGCCATAAAAAGGAACAAAATACTGTTACACTAAACAAAATGTGGGAATTTCAAAATCATTATGAGAGCGAAAGAAATCAAAGACAAAAGAGTACATATTGCTTGACTCAATTATATGATATTCTAGAATAGGAGAAATTCTACCGTAACAAAGAGCAGATCTGTGGTTGTCTGATTCTGGCTTTGGGAGAAGCTGTTGATTGCAAACGGCATGAGGGTGGGTGATGGAAAACTTCTGTGTCTTGATTCTGATGATGATTACTCGGGTATGAACTGTTGTCAGAACTCACTGAACTGATTACTTACCGTGCATTTTATTGTTCACAAATTACATGACAATAAAGTTGATGAAACAGAGAAGATGAAGGAGGAGGCAAAGGAGAAGGAATGGGAAAAGGAGAAGAAGCTCATGCCAGGCCCTGCTCTGTCACAGAGGGAAGCTGTTTGTCTCCTGTACTCAGTATAGTATATAGTTTGTGGAGTACATTTAATCAGATGAACCTGGGACAGTCACAGAGGTTCATGTGGCCCAGCATGGCTTGGAAGCCACAGAATTGTCCCCTGCATGGAGGGTTACGGTGGATTAGAAGCCTTTCACCAACTGCACAGACAGTTATGTAACTCAGTGTGGTGCAGAAGGAGATAAATCCCTTGCTGAGTAGAGGACAAGGACCTCTCTGACAGGAATGAGAAGTGACACAGTGACAATCTCTGTGTGCTGACAGTTAGGGGTCAGGTGTGATGCCCGAGATGCAAGTGTATCTTGGTCCACAGCAAGGACCAAGTCCTCTAGGTGCCAAAGACTTGGATGATGAAAGCCTTTCAGACCTCAGACAAAACTCTTGGAAAGGGAGTGGGGACCCAGAATTGTCACCTCACACAATGGGCTGAGGTACATAATAGAAATTCAGATGAGTTAGACAAAAATAAAGAAATTGTAACCTTCTCACCTCTGAGGTTTAAACTGAGATTTGTGCTTCGTATAGTTCTATGACCTTCAAAGGAATTTTTATTTGTAGATCAGTTTTTTCTCCTTTTTCTTTTAATGAAGAGCATGATAGAAGTCACTAATATTCAAAAAGTCATCCTCCTAGCTTAGTACTCTCATTTAAAAAAAACCCTATACAATCAGTAGACAGTACTAGGACCTTTTAAATGTATTTTTATAGCAACAAGAAATCCTGTAGGCCCCACTCATTTTCAACCCCAAGGTGGGTGCATACCTGTCACAAAAAGATTTTGTAGCACAGTTGGCCTTATGCCAGCAAACTGGGAGTCCTCAGGCTGCCTTGGGAGACTTCATGCCAGTCAGGTACAGCTAGGACAGAACAGCCACCGCCAGCCTGTTGCCACTGAAGCCCTTTGACCAACCAAAGGGGCAGCTTTTTGAGAAGAGGTGGCAGGAGCAGGCAGGTTTTACAGGACTTTTGAGGTGAATTAATCCTTTCACGTCTTGACTGTCAGCCTCCAAAAGGAAAGCCAAAAATCTATGTTAATATATGTATTTCCTACTTCACAAGACAAGTCAGATCCTACAGGGAAAATGCACAGAGGAAGTGACATAACTTCCCCAGGATATTTCAAATGAAACGTATCAGAACTGTGTGTAAGCAGCTACGCACAGAGCAGGGAAGCCTCAGATAGGAGGCAGGATTAACCCTGGCATTTGATTAATTGTCCATCAGGGATCGTTTGCTTCTGCTCAACCTTGTTTCCAAGCTATTTCCATATATAAAATTATAGCAGCTCCACTGTGGCTACATGTGAAACCTATTTCTGTGCTCATATCAATTTCTGGTTTCTTATTCCTTATTCTGTAACTTATTGCCTAGTTAATAATGGATAAACAGTATTTTCTTCCTTTCTGCTCTATTTCTAGTGAGTTATTTCACATATACCTGGAACTATGGTGTTTTGTAGAAAAGCAGTCCTTGAATTGACTGCAAGTATTTTATATAATTTATTTTTCTAATAATCATGCAATGCTAAACATGATTCCTTTTCCAAAAAACAGTAAGGTTGTCTTAACATTTGTGACATAAAATAGGAGTCTTAGTCAATAGAGACCAATAGAATATGATTCTTGTGATTTTAAGATTTACTTTTTTTTTTGCTGTACGTGGGCCTCTCACTGTTGTGGCCTCTCCCGTTGCGGAGTACAGGCTCCGGACGCACAGGCTCAGCGGCCATGGCTCACGGGCCCAGCCGCTCCGCGGCATGTGTGATCTTCCCGGACCGGGGCACGAACCCGTGTCCCCTGCATCGGCAGGCAGACTCTCAACCACTGTGCCACCAGGGAAGCCCAAGATTTACTTTTAAATTTGATATGCTTAAGAAATTTAAAGAGTGACAGATGTCCTAAGGTAGATGATGGATTAGTCCAGAATAACAACATCGTTGCTGTTTGAATTCTCTCATTTAAGATCCTGAGATCCATTTTTTTAGAGAAATGGTTCTCAACAAGGAGACGTGGTTATAGGGGACCATGAGTCGGGCATCACCAGAAAGATGACATGTTATTATCCTTTGGAGAGGTTTTGTAGATTTCATGCATTCTTTCCACCTCACTGAATTCTAATTCGCCTACAGGGAGTGGGTCTTTATACTGAAAACTCCTCTAGGTGAGTTTAATACATATTCTCTACTTCTACTCTGAATCTCCCCATCAACAGAGTGCTTATTATTAGATAAGTCTGCTTACCCATTAGAGGGACTTCACTTAGCAATGGGCAGGGTAAAGGGGAAGGGAACTAGCCTTTATTGAGCCCTGTGTATGTGTCAGTCACTGGACAGCAGCCACTTTCCATACAGTGGGGTTCTGGAGGGTCTGCAGCAGTGATAACCTTGAAACCTCTTAAATTTTATGCCCTCAAGTAGGATTTAGGGAATTAGAATTCAGTGGTTCTAACAAATTAATGATACGTTGTCCCCAGGGTTACTGGAGGAGGGTATGATCATTCCCCAAACGGTCTCATTTTGCAATGTGTTGTATAATGGCATTAAGTCTGACTGGCAGACTTAGGGAGGATGGTTTGCTCAGAAATACATTTCACAGCAGAAGTGCCTCACAAGCTGTTTACTAACTTAAATTTGTTATTACTCAAAAGCACTATAAGACGTAAGATCTGGGAAAACATTCAACAAGACCAGCAGTTAAAGATAGAGTTTAATATTAAGCAGGTGAGAGGGTGGTGATACTGTATTTCTCTTTAAGGTTCGATTTATGTATCTCATATTCTCCAAGAGAAAACGGTGGCCTATGTATCTCTATATCTCTTCCATATAATTAAAATATACTAGTGTTTAATGATAATGAGAAATAAATTAAATTAGTTGCATATATTCTTACAGATCAGAAGTTGCATACTGCAGTATACAAGCCACACCCGGCTCACAGACACATGGCATGTCTGCTGAGTATTTTGTTTTTTAAAATGTGAATGCATTTCTAAAATTCCATCTGTGGATATTTTTATAGGTATCTCTAAAGATTAGGATGATTTTCTAACATGACTGCATTAACCTTATAGTATTTTTAAAAATCAACAATAATTCCTTGATAGCAAATATCCTGTGAGCATCTCATAAATGTTACAATTTTTAAAAATCAGGATGTATACACATTGCAATTGGTTAATGTGTCTTTTAAACCTCTTTTGGTCTATAAATTCCCCCTCCAGTTTTTGTTTTTTTTTTTCCTTGCAATTATTTCTTGAAGAAACGGTGCTGTGGGTCCTGCAGTTCCCTACAGGCTGGATTGTGCTGAGTGCATCCCGATGGTGTAGTTTAACGAGCTCCTGAGTTCTCTGTATTCTTGTAAATTGGGAATTGGATCTAGAAGTTACGTTATGTTCATTGTGACTTATTTATTTTTTATAGGATCACTCCATAAGCAGTGATATAGTTTGCCATCCTCTTTTTCTTTGTGATGTTACTAGTCATTGATGTTTGATGTCTAGATACTATAGCAGCTTTTTTATTTTTTCGCCACGCCGTGTGGCATGCGGGATTTTACGCGCCCCTGCAGTGGAAGCGTGGAGTCTTAACCACTAGAACGCAAGGGAAGTCCCTAGCAGCATTTCTTTAAAATCAAAACTTAACAGAAATATCTGGATACATAACCTGCTTGGGAAAAAAATCAAATAATCCATTAAAAATTAGCAAGAGCTAAGTAGCAACTACCCACTTTAGATGTTGTACGTCTTGTTTTGACCCAACAGTCCTCACAAATCCACTTTTCCCACGGGTCTATACTTGGCCTACTCTCTCATTTATATCACCTGCCAAGCTTCTGTAGGGATTTAAGTTTGTAGCCTCTAATGTAGAACTTTCTGCTTTGATGAAAACAAAATAGAGACTTGAAGGTGTTTTTGTTTGTTTTTGCTTTTTTAATGAAAGCAAGTACACAAAGAAGAATAATTAGTGTAGAGCAAGGAAGAAAGAAGTTATTGGGGAAAATATTTGTATTGGAAGAATGGAGATATTTTTTGATGGTAGAAAATAAAAAGTAATAAATATGAACCACTAGTAACTCAAATATATCAAGCGTAGTTAGGGGTTTGTAGTTTGAATATTTACTCTGTCAGAATGACAGCTCAAGGAGAATTTAGCAATCTCTCAAACATTTCTCTAGCAAGGACTGAAATATTTTATGTACAGGCTAAAATCATGATAGGTTTAATTTACTCCAGTCTGGTAGTATCAAGGTATCATTTTCCAAATACAGTGTTACTCTGCTAAGGTTTAAATTATTTTGGTCTAACTAAATTGCTTCTCCATCTGTCTTCCCTTCATCCTTTAGTTATGAATCCCCTATAGTAAGATGCCTTTGGGTTTTATTTTGTTTTGTTTTGTTAAGATATTCGCCATGTATTTCTTCTTTAGGTCTTTCTTAAAATTTTGTTTATTTATTTTTATATTTATTTTTGGCTGTGTTGGGTCTTCATTTCTGTGTGAGGCCTTTCTCTAGTTGCAGCAAGCAGGGGCCACTCTTCATCGCAGTGCGCGCGCCTCTCACTATCGCGGCCTCTCATTGCAGAGCACAGGCTCCAGACACGCAGGCTCAGTAGTTGTGGCTCACGGGCCTAGTTGCTCCACGGCATGTGGGATCTTCCCAGACCAGGGCTCGAACCCGTGTCCCCTGAATTGGCAGGCAGATTCTCAACCACTGCGCCACCAGGGAAGCCCTTAATGTTTTATTAGATAGAATGTGCTTGCTACTTTTTTTTTAATCAATGAAGGATTGTTTTTAGATGCCAAACTTGCTTAAACTGGATGTGGAGAAACATGAATTCCTCTAGGTAAAGATATTATTTAGAAAAAGAAAAGTGAAAGACATCGCTTGGTCAAATAAGTTTGGCAAACACAATGCTACAAAAAGTTAAGCAAGTATTTTTAATGAACAGATCTGTACTGTTTATTAGAATACAACGAATTGTGATCCTCCAGAGATGAAATGTACTATGTAGCATTTCTCAAATATAGATGACCAAATTATTTTTATTTTAAAAAATATTCATGAACATCTTACAGAATACTAGGTCTCAGAAAATGGCTTGTAGGAATAGCTAGCCTTATCTATTATAAAATTTTGGTATTTTCAAATCACTTTCCATTTAGAAAACACTTACACCAAAGGCAGTGCCCACGTTTTCATCTCCATTCACAGATGGAGGAACTAGACTAACAGGTTTAGAGACTTGACAAAATCCACACAAGCAAGTGTAGAAAATGGAATGATAGACTCCTCGTTCCTGAGATTCTTAAGAGATATTAGTAACATGTATTTTAAATGCTTGCCTTATATAATTTTCCTTATTATTTTATAATTATACAAGATAAACATATTAAAAAGCTCATTTGTATATCTTAGGATTCTATTTTAATTCCTATTTAAGAAATTCTAATATGACCAAGGTCATGTCTTTTATGACCAAAAGACTAAAGAGCTGTAAGACTGAAGAATATAACCTTGGACATGGTGGAACTTTTTAATACAGGAATTAAAACAGAATCTGAAAATATACAGATGGGCTTTTTGATATTTTAATATGTAATTAAAAAATTTTAAATAATAATAAAAACTACCTAAAGTTAGCATTTAAACCACAAACAGAGGGAAGTTGAGAAAAACACATGTATCTGAGGGACTATAAGTAATTAAATTGAAAAGAGTTCAAATAAAAAAGTACAGCTGTAAAAAACTAGAAAGGTTAGTTGTTACCTTTTACCTGCAAATGTCCATTAAAAGATAATTATTTACTGAATAAGTGTTTATGTAATGCTTTCCTTATCCACTATAACAGGTATTGAAGGGCTATAGAGATGGATTGGATTCAGGCTCTCCTGTGTTCTTGAACCTTTTGGGTTTATAGTAGAGATGATGCATGCATGTAAGTGATAAGAAAACATGAGAAACTTAGGTGTCAGAAAATCGTAAGAAAAACCGTGCTCTGTGACTTTGGTAATGGTAGTGTCTCAGTTTAGTCATTGGAAGAGAGGGAAACTGAAATTAGGTAAGGCATCATCAGAGGTCAGACATGGAAAATGAAGAAGTATAGGTGGTGGCTTGATTCTCAAGGTGCTTGTCTACCATCTGGAAGACATATCTAAATCGTGTAAGCTAAGCTATCAAGTGAGGTTGGGTTGAAAGTCTCTGAATTAAAGTGACACATAGAATGCCTTTGTAGTTGAAAGAAATGTGATATTACTTCCAGGTGGAGGGACCAGAGAAAGTTTGACTGATCAGTGTAGCATTTGAATTAAGCTTCAAAGATCTCTTTGGCTTGTGGTAGGAGAAGAACAACTGGAAAAGCATTATAGGTAGGTGGAATAGCATTTATTCATTCAATAAGTACTTTTGAGTACCTACTATGTCCCTACAGTGTTCAGTCATTTAAATACTGAAATGGATAAGACATAGTCCCTGCCCTCAAAGAATTCATAGAATATTAGAAGAGACAGAATCACAAATAGAAGAAAATTGATAAATGCACGTATATTTAAGGGAGTATAAATAATTAAACTGGCAAGAATTCAAATTAAAAAGTACAGCTGTAAAAGTCTGTTGTAAAAGTTGGTTCAGACTTCATATTCCTTGCTAGAAAGTTTAGAATATATGAGGAGCCACTAAAATTTTCTGAATAAAATACCTGTAAACCTAGAAACCTCCCTTTTCCTCCATTAATATATTGGGTTCAGTAGATATACCTCAAGCAATTATTCTGTTCTAAACACTTTAGAGATAAGTAAAGCATACTCTCTGTTATCAAATTGCTTATCCTACAGTGTAGAATTCATTCCGTGTACACAAGAAAAGCATCAGAAAAGTTACAAGGAAGTTGAATATTGGTGAGATTACACTGGATCTGAGATCAGGAAAGATTACAAGGAGAAAATCATCAGATTTCAAGTGAACGATGTAAAGAAAGTATCCCAAGCAGAATTTACCCATTAAGTAAGGTCATAAAGAAAGGAAAACTCAGAGTAGGTTCATGGAATAGGTTAGTAGAAGGTAAGACCAACAAAGGAAATTGAATCATTGTGGAGGGCTTTGATTTTCAGAATAACTTTCTATTTCATTGTGGAGCAGTGGAGAGCCAGCCACGGCAGCCACTGAAGTTTTGTGGTTACAAAATAATATATTGTTAGTGGGTTTAAGAAGATCAGTAACTTCCTAAAAGAGTTGCTGTGAGGATAAAGGACTGAATACATATCAAAAGCTTAGAACACTACTTGACATGTCAGATGTGGTATATAGTATTTAAAATTTTTTATTATTAGAAATATATTTCCAAGGTTCTTTTTTTTCTCTTTTTTTCTCCAAACTTTAATTTCATATGTATGTAGGAAACCTCCATTTCTGTATAGAAATACAGTATCTATCTCTACATAGACTTTACATATTGTTTTTTTATAATTATTTACCTTTTTAGAGCCTCTGGATTTCTTTTTATTTTTTCTTATTAGTCATCCATTTTATACACATCAGTGTGTACATGTCAATCCCAATCGCCCAATTCATCACACCACCACCCCCAACCCCCACCGCATTCCCCCCTTGGTGTCCATACGTTTGTTCTCTACATCTGTGTCTCAACTTCTGCTCTGCAAACTGGTTCATCTGTACCATTCTCTAGGTTCCACATTTATGCGTTAATATACGATGTTTCTTTTTCTGTTTCTGACTAACTTCACTCTGTATGACAGACTTTAGATACATCTACGTCTCTACAAATGACACATTTTCATTCCTTTTTATGGCTGAGTAATATCCCATTGTATATATGTACCACATCTTCTTTATCCATTCATCTGTTGATGGGCATTTAGGTTGCTTGCACGACCTGGCTATTTTAAATAGTGCTGCAATGAACATTGGGGTGTATGTGTCTTTTTTAACTATGGTTTTCTCTGAGTTTATGCCCAGTAGTGGGATTGCTGGGTCATATGGTAATTCTATTTTTAGTTCTTCAAGGAACCTCCATAGTGTTCTCCATAGTGGCTGTATAAATTTACATTCCCACCAACAGTGCAAGAGGGTTCCCTTTTCTCCACACCCTCTCCAGCATTTGTTGTTTGTAGATTTTCTGATGATGCCCATTCTAACTGGTGTGAGGTGATACCTCATTGTAGTTTTGATTTACATTTCTCTGATGATTAGTGATGTTGAGCAGTTCTTCATGTGCTTCTTGGCCATCTGTATGTCTTCTATGGAGAAAAATCTATTTAGGTCTTCTGCCCATTTTTGGATTGGGTTGTTTTCTTAATATTGAGCTGCATGAGCTGTTTATACATTTTGGAGATTAATCCTTTGTCCAATGATTCATTGGCAAATATTTTCTCCCATTCTGAGGGTTGTCTTTTCTTCTTATTTATAGTTTCCTTTGCTGTGCAAAAGCTTTTAAGTTTCATTAGGTCCCATTTGTTTATTTTTGGTTTTATTTCCGTTACTCAAGGAGGTGGATCAAAAAAGATCTTGCTGTGATTTATGTCAAAGACTGTTCCTCCTATGTTTTCCTCTAAGAGTTTGACAGTGCCCGGTCTTACATTTAGGTTAGGTCTCTAATCCATTTTGAGTTTATTTTTGTGTATGGTTTTAGGGAGTGTTCTAATTTCATTCTTTTACAAGTAGCTGTCCAGTTTTCCCAGCACCACATATTGAAGAGACTGTCTTTTCTCCATTGTATATCCTTGCCTTCTCTGTCATAGATTAGTTGACCGTAGGTGCGTGGGTTTATCTCTGGGCTTTCTATCGTGTTCCATTGATCTATATTTCTGTTTTTGCACCAGTACCATATTGTCTTGATTACTGTAGTTTTGTAGTATAGTCTGAAGTCAGGGAGCCTGATTACTCCAGCTCCATTTTTCTTTCTCAAGATTGTTTTGGCTATTCGGGGTCTTTTGTGTTTCCATACAAATTGTGAAATTTTTTGTTCTAGTTCTGTGAAAAATGCCAGGGATAGGGATTTTATTTATTTATTTATTTATTTATTTTGTGGTACGTGGGCCTCTCAATGTTGTGGCCTCTCCCGTTGCGCAGCACAGGCTCCAGACGCGCAGGCTCAGCAGCCATGGCTCACGGGCCCAGCCGCTCCCCGGCATGTGGAATCTTCCCGGACTGGGGCACGAACCTGTGTCCCCTGCATCGGCAGGTGGACTCTCAATGACTGTGTCACCAGGGAAGCCCTGGGATAGGGATTTTGACAGGGATTGCACGGAATCTGTAGATTGCTTTGAGTAATATAGTCATTTTCACAGTATTCATTCTTCCAGTCCAAGAACATGGTGTATCTCTCCACATGTTGGTATCATCTTTAATTTCTTTCATCAGTGTCTTATAGTTTTCTGAGTACAGGTCTTTTACCTCCTTAGGTAGGTTTATTCCCAGGTATTTTATTCTTTTTGTTGCAATGGTGAATGGGATTGTTTCCTTTCTTTCTCTTTCTAATCTCTCGTTGTTAGTGTATAGGAGTGCAAGAGATTTCTGTGCACTAATTTTGTATCCTGCAACTTTACCAAATTCATTGATTAGCTCTAGTAGTTTTCTGGTGGCATTGTTAGGATTCTCTATGTATAGTATCATGTGATCTGCAAATGGTGACAGTTTTACTTCTTCTTTTCCAATTTGGATTCCTTTTGTTTCTTTTTCTGCTCTGATTGCCATGGCTAGGACTTCCAAAACTATGTTGAATAATAGTGACGAGAGTGGACATCCTTGTGTTCTTCCTGATCTTAGAGGAAATACTTTCAGTTTTTCACCATTGAGAATGATGTTTGCTGTGGGCTTGTCATATATGGCCTTTATTATGTTGAAGTAGGTTCCCTCTGTGCCCACTTTCTGGAGAGCTTTTATCATAAATTGGTGTTGAATTTTGTTGAAAGCTTTTTCTGCATCCATTGAGATGATCATATGGTTTTTCTCCTTCAAGTTGTTAATATGGTGTATCACGTTGATTGATTTCCATATATTGAAGAATCCTTGCATTCTTGGATGCATCATGATCCCACTTGATCATGGTGTATGATCCTTTTAATGTGCTGTTGGATTCTGTTTGCTAGTATTTTGTTGAGGATTTTTGCATCTATATTCATCAGTGATAATGGCCTGTAATTTTCTTTCTTTGTAGTATCCTTGTCTGGTTTTGGTATCAGGGTGATGGTGGCCTCATAGAATGAGTTTGGGAGTTTTCCTTCCTCTGCAGTTTTTTGGAAGAGTTTGAGAAGGATGGGTGTTAGTTCTTCTCTAAATATTTGATAGAATTCACCTGTGAAGCCATCTAGTCCTGGACTTTTGTTTGTTGGAAGATTTTTAATCACTGTTTCAATTTCAGTGCTTGTGCTTGGTCTGATCATATTTTCTGTTTCTACCTGGTTCAGTCTTGTAAGGTTATACCTTTCTAAGAACTTGTCCATTTCTTCCAGGTTGTCCATTTTATTGGCATAGAGTTCCTTGTAGTAGTCTCTTAGGATGCTTTGTATCTCTGTGGTTTCTCTTGTAACTTCTCCTTTTCCATTTCTAATTTTATTGATTTGGGTCCTCTCCCTCTTTTTCTTGATGAGTCTGGCTAAAGGTTTATAAATTTTATCTTCTCTAAGAACCAGCTTTTAGTTTTATTGATCTTTGCTATTGTTTTCTTTGTTTCTATTTCATTTATTTCTGCTCTGATCTTTATGATTTCTTTCCTTCTGCTAACTTTGGGTTTTGTTTGTTCTTCTTTCTCTAGTTCCTTTAGGTGTAACGTTAGATTGTTTATTTGAGATGTTTCTTGTTTCTTGAGGTAGGCTTGTATAGCTAGAAGCTTCCCTCTTAGAACTGCTTTTGCTGCATCCCATAGGTTTTGGATCATCGTGTTTTCATTGTCTTTTGTCTCTACGTATTTTTTGATTTCCTCTTTGATTTCTTTAATGATCTCTTGTTTATTTAGTAACATATTGTTTAGCCTCCATGTGTTTGTGTTTTTTTACATTTTTTCCCTGTAACTGATTTCTAATCTCATAACGTTGTGGTCAGAAAAGATGTGTGGTATGATTTCAATTTTCTTAAATTTGCTGAGGCTTGATTTGTGACCCAGGATGTGATCTATCCTAGAGAATGTTCCGTGCACGCTTGAGAAGAAAGTGTAATCTGCTGTTTTTGGATGGAATGTCCTATAAATATCAATTCAATTTATCTGGTCTGTTGTGTCATTTAAAGCTTGTGTTTCCTTATTAATTTTCTGTTTGGATGGCGTGTCCATTGGTGTAAGTGAGGTGTTAATGTCCCCCACTATTATTGTGTTATTGTCGATTTTCTCTTTTAGAGCTGTTAGCAGTTGCCTTATGTATTGTGGTGCTCCTATGTTGGGCTAATAGATATTTATAATTGTTATATCTTCTTAGATTGACATCTTGATCATTATGTAGTGTCCTTCCTTGTCTCTTGTAACATTCTTTATTTTAAAGTCTATTTTACCTGATATGAGTATTGCTACTCCAGCTTTCTTTTGATCATTTGCATGGAATATCTGTTTTCCATCCCCTCACTTTCAGTCTTTATGTGTCCGTAAGTCTGAAGTGGGTCTCTTGTGGACAGCATGTATATGGGTCTTGTTTTTGTATCCATTCAGCAAGCCTGTGTCTTTTGTTTGGAGCATTTAATCCATTCACAACTAAGGTAATTGTCGACATGTATGTTCCTATGACCATTTTCTTAATTGTTTTGGGTCTGTTTTCACAGGTCCTTTTCTTCTCTTGTGTTTCCCACTTAGAGAATTTCCTTTAGCATTTGTTGTAGAGCTGGTTTGGGGTGCTGAATTCTCTTAGCCTTTGCTTGTCTGTAAAGCTTTTGATTTCTCCATCGAATCTGAGTGAGATCCTTGCTGGGTAGAGTACTCTTGGTTGTAGGTTCTTCCGTTTCATCACTTTAAGTATATCGTGCCACTCCCTTCTGGCTTGTAGAGTTTCTGCTGAGAAATCAGCTGTTAACCTTATGGAAGTTCACTTGTATGTTGTTTGTCGTTTTTCCCTTGCTGCTTTCAGTAATTTTTCTTTGTCTTTAATTTTTGCCAGTTTGATTATTGTGTGTCTTGGCACGTTTCTCCCTGGGTTTATCCTGTATGGGACTCTCTGTGCTTCCTAGACTTAGGTGGCTATTTCCTTTCCCATGTTAGGGAAGTTTTCGACTCTAATCCCTTCAAGTATTTTCTCGGGTCCTTTCTCTCTCTCTTCTCCTTCTGGGACCCCTATAATGTGAATGTTGTTGCATTTAATGTTGTCCCAGAGGTCTCTTAGGCTGTCTCCATTTCTTTTCATTCTTTTTTCTTTATTGTGTTCTGCAGCAGTGAATTCCACCATTCTGTCTTTCAGGTCACTTATCCATCTTCTGCCTCAGTTATTCTGCTATTGATTCCTTCTAGTGTAGTTTTCATTTCAGTTATTGTATTATTCATCTCTGTTTGTTTGTTCTTTAATTCTTCTAGATCTTTGTTAAACATTTCTTGCATCTTCTCGATCTTTGCCTCCATTTTTTTTCCAAGGTCCTGGATCATCTTCACTATCATTATTCTGAATTCTTTTTCTGGAAGATTGCCTATCTCCGTTTCATTTTAGTAGTTTTTCTGGGGTTTTATCTTGTTCCTTCATCTGGTACATACCCCTCTGACTTTTCACCTTGTCTGTCTTTCTGTGAATCAAGCCTCTGGATTTCTGACTTAGTTATGAAGAATCCTCCTTCCCAGGATTGTACAAGTAGAGTCTCAGTTTTTTTCCTAAAGTGTTTTGCTTTTGTTGTGTTATATTTTGCATTTAAATCTTTAAATGTAAGAGAGAAGTAGATTTATTTTCTTCCAAGTGGAGATAGAGTTGTGTCGTTATCATCATTACATAACCTGTTTAATTCTCTCTGAATCAATATGACATGATTTTTATATGTTGCCTTCACATATAGGGGAATAGGCTGAATTGTCTATTCTGTTAATCTAGTATCTATCCCTAGGCTAATAATATATTGATTTCATTATGGTAGATTCATAATTCTTTCAAATACCTAGTAATGAATGTCCTTTAAATTGTTCTTTTCTTTCATAATTCTCTTAACACTATGATTGAGCATTGATCTTTTCATATAAATTTTAAAATAGTGTCCAATTCCAAAAAGAATCATTTTGGGGGAATTCTAATTGAAATTGCATTAAACCTAGAGATTAATTTTGGAAGAAATAACGTAAGATTAAATCTTCTGCTCTGAAAACAAATATATCTTTCCAGTTCTTTCAGAATTTGCTTATTTACTTCAGTATTATTATTTATGTATAGCTTTCTTCCTATGAATCCTGTTAACTATTGTGAATAAAATGGTGGTTTATTTTATTTTATTGCATTTCCATTTTCAGATACTTACCGTTAGTAGGGATAAAATGTATTGGTATTTGTATGTTGTATGTTATAACGTTGCATATTAATCAGCCTGGGCTTAGTTAAATGGAGCTCCTCCTGAGCCCAGCTGTGCTCCCACCATGATTGCAGCACCTGGGCAGCTCTGCTTCAGCATGTTGGCTAATCAAAATCTCTTATTAATTATAGGAGATTTGGGTGTTTTTTTGTCCTTTTATCTGTTTGTTTCTAACTAAATGTGTTCTGGATATGCAAACATATCATCAGCAAAACAAAACTTCTCTCTTCTGATTTTTTTGTTTCTGGCATGCTGAATTCACTGATAGAGTTAGAGACTAGTGCTTTCTGTGTCCTGATTTTAATGACATGCTTTTACTGTTACATTATTTGCTATATCTGTGGGCCCCATTTGTCAACTCTGTGACAGTGCTGTCTATCAGCTAGATATCACTGTAAAAATCACACCCAAATTTAGAAACTTAAAACAGTACCATGTATTTCCTTCACAGTTCTACAGATTGTTGATTTAGGCTGGGCTCCGTTGGTTGGTTTTATCTACTGGATCAGCTGGGCTCACACACATGACCGTAGTCACCGAGAGCTCTCTGCTTCTAGGATGTGCCTGGGTGTGAGGTGAGGTGGCAGGAGTTACTCGCCTACACACCTCTCATGATCCAGCAGACTAACTTGGGCTCATCCCTATGGTAGCTTTGGGCACCAAGGAAATCCACAGGCCAGCCTCTCTGTGTCACATTTGCTAATGCTCCTTTTCCAGAGCAGATCATTAAGGATAGTTTGGAGGGTATGTGTGAGCACTACCACGGGGCACCAACAGAAGGAAGAGAAAAGTT
This sequence comes from Phocoena phocoena, assembly GCF_963924675.1. Taxonomy (NCBI): domain Eukaryota; kingdom Metazoa; phylum Chordata; class Mammalia; order Artiodactyla; family Phocoenidae; genus Phocoena; species Phocoena phocoena. The sequence goes on along the minus strand of NC_089239.1, from coordinate 17,700,347 downwards.
TGTGGCCATTTTTGCAGTCAACTACACGGTAAGCCCTTTAAAGACAGAGAGCAAATTGGAGGGCCTGCAAATTTTTATCTTGGGCCAGGAATGCTTAGAACAGACCCCCTGGATCTTTTAGGGTTTGGATGGAGAGTCTGCTCTCCTGTGAAAGGTGTGGGGAGGAGGGAATGGCTGTCTCCTTACTACAACAGGGGAGAAGCAACAGGTGAAGAACCAGCTTCTCTCATTATTCTCACATAGCACTTACTAATTATGAAGTTCTCAAAGTTCTAGGAAAATTAGAAGACTGAAAACTACCTTCTCTTTTTGATTAACCTAGCTCTTGCCTGCGTTGTTTAAAAGGGCAGGAAAATTGGAAGAGGGGAAAGCATCCTCCTTTAATTACCTCGCCTTTAGTCTGCTTTCATTAAAAGGGCAGGTGCTTTTTTGGTAGTCTCAGCTTATTGCAAACTGAGGCAAGGTTGAAAATTTGACATGCACGCATGTCAGGCCAATGCAAGGGCAGCATGGTTTATGGGATGGCACATGAATAGGGAATAGGCTCTTTTAAGAATACCAAAAATGCCCTGGAAGTATGACCAGACTTGGGGCTCACATATTAGGATTTTTCTCAAGTCTTTCTCTAAATGTGTATCTCACTTCTTTTATAACCTGAAGAACAACCTCAACAAAAAACTCATTGTGTATCTCCTGAAAATTATTCATTATGGTTTGCTTGAAAAACAGAAACCACAAGGATTTTTAAGTGGTTAATTTCTTTAGGGATACTGCTTTAAACAAATATTGTTCTACATTAAAAAGCACAAACTGTTTAAACTTTAAGGAATTTTAATATATGTATATGAATATTTTGATATGTATTGAACTTTAACTTCTTTTAAGTAACTCCTCCATGCTGACTTTGAACACGTGCTTCTGATACAGGTTTCCCATCATAGTAGTTTACCCTAGTGCCACAGGGATGAGACCCAAATGGCACCCATCTGTTACCCAGTCGCTTTGATTCAAAGAGAAATACATTCCAGGGAAAGAGAGTCCCCATCCATGTCTTCTTAAGCTATAACAATGATAGATTTCAAGATCGCTTCCTTGTGAGGTCTTATAGAGAAGACAGTCTATGACAGTGAAGCCAACTGAACAGAAGCAGCCGGTGTGGGAGATGCTGAGAAAGCCTTTATGTTGTTGGAGTCCTTGGATCAGGGGTTCCTATATCCAGATCTGTCCCCACCTTTTTCTGTGATCTGCTTTCTGATGGATAAGACATTAAATTCCCCATTTTGCTTAACTAATTCAAGTCTCATTTCTTTCCTAGGCAATGGAATTACTCTGAATAACATAATGGACATGCCAGTGTGCTTTAAATGTGAAAAAATTTTTCTACATTTTTCCTTTCTGAGGGAGTGATTGGCTGTCCTTAAATCTATTTCCATTTAATTGGTGTTTGTCCTTTCTAATTTGGGAAAGAGCTCCTGCACTGTACATTTCAAGGTCTTCAGGAGAGTTGTGTTGACACAGAGTCTCCTGGTACCCACTCAAAATCTACAGCTGTTGAGAACTTTCTGTGGAATACCTAGTTTCAAAGATGCTTGTTTACTGTTAATTTATCGGTCCTTGCATAAGGCTGAGAAAAATGCAATAGTGTCTCTGTGGCAATTTACCCCTTTGTGGAATTGGTTTTGTTTTGCAGGAATTTGTCTCTGGAAGACTTTTTCCCCTCCTTATATATTAAGAGGATGAGGCAGTTAGTAAAGTCTGCCAAAAGTCCAGATTACAACTACTAAAGTTTCAGAGAGGCAGGCATGGCAGTTCCTCAGATACTCTGAACTAGCACTTTCCATTTGGTTTATTGTTTGTCAAACAAGTTTTTGTTTTTTTCTGTTTTTTAAATAAATGGCATGTTCATAATAGGGAGTTTAATTCTTCACAATTTTGAAATTTTCTTACATGATATTATTCACTGGATCATGTGTGCATTGTTATTTTGTAGCCTAAATCTAAGTGGCTACATGGTTTATTTCCTTAATGGTTGTGCAAATACATCAATTTGTTTCATAGGCGGATATTTTATTCCATTAAAGAATTAGTGCATTTTCACTAAAATTAATATGTCTGCAACTTTTTGGTTTTTGTTAGTGTATTTGTTTGAACAACTCTGGAGTTGTAAGAAAGATAGCTGGGAAATAATTTTAATAACATTGGGCACGTAATATGGCACTGTAATTAGGACGCTATAATCAGGAATATCCACCAGTGATCCACCGGTCTTTGGGCTACTGATTGATTCTTGGGGACCCAGATTTTATGTGAAGATTTCATGGGCCTCTTGTCATTGTCTCCCAGAAGTTTCTGAATATGAGCGATCCATTTGTAAATTTGGTAAATATTTTGGTATTAATTTTATTCTGTTTCATTACATTCTTGACTGGCTTTGGGGAAATAGAGAAAATATTAAATTGGCGTAATAGGTATTTCTACATACCCAAAGGCCTCTGAGAAATTGGAATTAGGTTAAAATGTTAATCGGGAAATACTCAGATACTAAAATCATCCATTTGTGACTGGTCTATTATTTCCAAAAGTAAGCCTTTTTTTTTTTTTTACCTTAATCCTTTTGCATCCCCAGGGAACAAGCATTTTATTTTGGACCTCTTTTTCCTATGGGTGAAAGAAAGATCTTTAAACCATTTCTTACAAAAATTCCTAGAAGTATAGATTGGCATAGATCTGGAGGCGGTAAAGAAGGAGGTTGTCTGCATCAATTTGACACAACACTGTGCAGTTTGCCAACGGGATATTTGGTTAAGGTTAATAGATACTGCTGTATGCTATTAAATGGGGGAGAAAGAATTAGCACTGCCTGTGACAACAAACTGAGCAATGACACAATGACAAAAGGAAATAGATTCAAAAAGTAGGGCTCAAACAGAGGCACCTAAAGACCCAGAAGTCATACAGAGGAAAGAAGGTGAGAGAGAACTTTGTTTTCCTCTAAGGCCAGTACTTGACTAGACATGGGTAAATCAATTTACTTGTGACGCTAGGAGATTTCTGTCTTTGAATTCTTAGGTGTTTCAATAAGGGAATGGCTGAACATTCTTTATATTTTCAGGAAGTTTGTGCAGTTTCAGATGATATAGATTTGTACTTATTGGAGCCAATTTGATCACCCTTTTTTTCTCAAGGTCCTGCTTGTTCAGCAGTTCCAGGATTCCAGGGCCAGTGTCTCCACTGTTCATTTGGCATTGCCTCATGTTCATGGAGTGGCTGCCACAGCTTCACCCATCACTTCTGCCTTCAAAGCTGGAAGGAGGAGGATAGGCTTTCTAAGCAGTACATTTAGAAAGCTGAGATAAACTGGGCACTTTCCAAGGACAAAAATACTTTCCCAGAACTTGCACTCTCCAAGAGAGTTTCACTTATTTTTACTGGCAAAAATTAGGTCATATTGCCAGCCCTGGCTGCAAGGAAGGCTGCAAAAGTGGGGAAACTGAATGTCATGATTCCCACAGCCCAATCAGGAAAAAGCAGTGCCTAAAGTGGAAATCTACTAAGGAGTATGCAATACAATACGTCTATCATATAACATCATGTACTCATATATATATATATATATATATATATATATATATATATAATATGCATATATTTACCTTAAGGTAGGATATCTTTAAATAAATTGACATCTGCCTGATGACTAACCTTGGTCTGTTTCCTTCCCCGTATTCAAGTTAGAATGTCTCTGAAACAAACATGGCCCCAGACCCAGGTTTGGCAAACGTTTTCTTTAAGGGCTGCGTAGTAAATATTGCAGGCTTGGCAGCCACACTGCCTCTATCACAACTACGTAATCCTGTTGTAGTGCAAAGCCACTATGAGCAATATATAAATGAAGGAGTGTGCTATAAAAAAAAAAAACCCACTTCACTTATGGAATGAAATTTGAATTTCATATAATTTTCTTGTGTCCTGAACTATTATTCTTGATATCCTTTTCAACTATTTAAAAATGTAAAAGCTATTCTTAGTTCTCAAGCTTTACAAAAGCATGCTATGAGTTATAGTTTGCTGACCCTTGCCCTGAACTATACACTTAGTAATAGGTCCTCTAAACAAGAATGTAAGTGGAAAAGTGGGAAAATGTTTTCAACTGTCTATTATATAATATCTAGAATTCGATGTTTGGCATGAAGCAGCAAGGAATGTGGCTGTGGCCCTGAAGGATCCAGAATACTCCACTGTGGCATAAGGATTATTTTGAGCTGAAGACATTTGAAAATCAACAGCTGCAGGAAAAAGTTGTTATGGTTGTCTTCTGAATGCCGCCTCCCATCTGCCTAAGAGCAGAGCCTCCCTAAAGAATTCAACTGTGGTAAATCCCCTCCCCAGGTGTTTCTCAACCAAGGAAGATTGTCTCCTATCACTGAATAAGAAGTCCTCTAGGGACTTCCCTGGCAGTCCAGTGGTTAAGACTCTGTGCTTCCAATGCAGGGGGTGCAGGTTCGATCCTTGGTCGGGGAACTAAGATCCCACATGCCGCGTGGCGCCGCGGCCAAAAAAAAAAAAAAAAAAGTCATCTAAACAGATATTCATTTCTCTAAACTATCATATCTCCCATCTATTCTCCCAAGGACCCATTTATCTTCCCTAGAAGTCACCTGTTTCCCCATAAATGCTCTTTCTTAGACTCCCCTTCCCCTATTAAGATGGTAGATACGTAAGCTCTAAAATCTAACTGCCTCTTTGAGCTACATTTTCTGTGAGCTCCCACATAAATAGGTGAATAGACTATGTCTTTTCTCTTGTTAATCTGCCTTTGTCAGTTTAATTCACAGGCTCCCAATTCTGAACCTAGAGGGTGGAGGAAAAATTTTTCCTCCCTGACAGCTCACAGCAACAGCAAATCTAAGAAGGGATTACTGGAACAACATCTAGATCCAGTCTTTCTCCCTGCTGTTGAGTGAAAAAATAATAATAATAATACACAACCTAAAAGTTGAGAATTATGTTTTATTTAGCATGCATACTGAGGACTTAACCTCAGGAGACAGCCTCTCAGATAGCTCGAGGGACTGTTCCAAAGAGGTAAGGGAGAAGCCAGGATATATAGGAGTTCTTGCAACAAAAATCAAGTAGTCAGAACATCATAAGATTACTGTTAATTAAAGAAAAACAGAATATCTCAAGTTAGTGAATTTAGCACTTTATATATGGGAAGATGCAAGAGTCTGGGCCCATTGGAATCATTCCTTTGATACGTACCTCAGCTATCTGGGGCCAGTATCCTGCTTACCTCCATCCTGAATTCCCCTCAGGGTGCACAGCCAGGGTGGCTACAGTGACTGATGGCTTGATGCCAGGCAACATTCATTGTTTACTGGAATGGCAGGCAACGTTTTTTGTTCCCATATCCATTAGCTGTTATTTTATTAATTTTTCTTTTTTCATGAAGGGTGGTTGAACTATATGAAATTCCCTTTTAATATCAATGGAGGAGATCAGGTCATTTATTTCTCCTTAAATCCATACGAATGATGTTCTATAGTAGATTTCCTACATTTCAAACACCCTTTGATTCCTGGAATATATTCTACATGTTCGTGTTACGTTTTTACGCACATTTGCATTCTGTTTGCTAACAATCTATTTAGGATTTTTTGCACTAATATTCACAAGTGACATGGATCTGTGTTCCTTTTATGTGCAATCTTTACCAGTTTTAGAAATGAGTTTTCCCTGATAAAAAGGGACTAATTCTGAGAGATGACTATAAAATGTTACAAAGCATAAAGTTCTTTTTTTCCCTCTTCCTTGATAGTATGATATCCCCTTTGAGCTAAATGGGAGAAATGCATGCCCTTCGCCCAAAGTTACCAACAAAGAATCATGCCAACAGTAACATCACTTAGTTTTATAAGGTGGAACAGGGCTTCCCTGGAGATGCAGAGGTTGAGAATCTGCCTGCCAATGCAGAGGACACGGGTTCGAGCCCTGGTCTGGGATGAGCCCACATGCTGCGGAGCAACTAAGCACGTGCGCCACAACCACTGAGCCTGTGCTCTAGAGCCCGAGAGCCACAACTACTGAGCCCATGTGCCACAACTACTGAGCTTGTGCTCTAGAGCCCGTGAGCCACAACTACTGAAGCCTGTGTGCCGCAACTATTGAAGCCTGCGTGCCCAGAGCCCGTGCTCCGCAACAAGAGAAGCCACCACAATGAGAAGCCCTCGCACAACGAAGGGTAGCCCCTTCTCGCCGCAATTAGGGAAAGCCCATGCGCAGCGACGAAGACCCAACACAGCCAAAAATAAATAAATAAAATAAATAAATTTATAAGGCGGAACAACCTGTCTGTCTTAAGTTCCCTCAGGTCCCACATGGGCCCCCCAGAATATCTCTCACAAAAATAACGTAATGTGACGTCAAATGCTAAAATGGATTTATACACATTTCCATCCTAATGGAAGGAGGTATCCAGCGTCTCAGTACTCGGCAGTACTGAGGCTTTGGTGTTGGCCTTGCTCTTCAGATAAGCTGTGATCACTGGACCATGTTCCATTCGTGGGACATGGGAAAGAGAAAGGAATATTCCTAGGCGTTAACATGACAGAGGAAGATCAAGATTTTGGGGTGTGAGGAATTAGAGCTATTTTGCAAATGTACCTAAAGCAATTCCTTTTTCTTAAATTATGTCAATTATTTCTTAAATTGTGATTGCTTTCTCATGGACAAATTATTTTGCATCTATGGACTCATTTAGGATAAGCACTAATGAAATATATAGCATGTTACAACCCCAGTATGTTCTAATCATGCATATTTTTGTCTTAACTTAAATATAAGTTCCATATATTTTACAAATGGTATTTCTTCCTTTTCCCATGATGAGCTGTTTTCATGAGAATTCCTAGTTTAAAAGCTAAGTTTACAGTAATTGACTCATTATATTTTTGTACCGCAGAGACACAGTGCAACTTTATTGTTTATACACAGCTCTTTTTCAGCTGTGCCTGAAGATAATGTCATAATCACTGTCTGTAGGACCATCTTATAATAATCAACAATATTCAGTAAGTGTTCAGTCTCAAGTTGTTTACATGGTAATAAAATCAGTGAGGTGATTTCAAGAAGCAAGGAGTTGCTATGACTACTGTTTCCATAGTTAGATGATATTAACCAAAAATTGATACCTTTTTCTCATCCTTTTAATCTTAGCCATATGGTCAATAAAAACACAACGATTAAACAAATATTAGAACACAGATAGATACAGAAGAAGATAGATTTGGACAAATTCCTCCTGCCCTCCAGGACTGACTTGTGTAACTGGCCAAAATGTATGTATCAGGGATATCCCAGGACCTGTAAGTGTTCATCGAAGGAAATTTCTCAGAAGAGAGAGAAGGCAAAGTAGTATATCCAAGGATATAATACCTCTGGCTCCTCACAGAAGCTCGACCCAGAGAAAGAAGATAGAACCAGTGGTGTAAGTTACTGATACAGACTATCAGTTAGTGTTACTTTTTGTATTAAAAGACAGATGAAAAAAAGTATCTGGTTAATGTAGGGGAACAAAATTTGCCACCCCAGAATGTCTGTCTGGCATGCCGATTATTTTAAGCAGAAAACAATCAAGGCCTGAAAGACTCAGGAAGAAACTTTGACCTTCCCCCTAACTGCCTAGAGAATGTACATAGAGGACCTGTTCCAAGAAGGAAGCATCACCGTAGACAGCTATAGTATGAACTAGGTGTGTAGACAGGGAGGAGCCCACGAAAGTCTGCTTGTTAAAACGCCTGTGTCCCACTGTCTCTGCAGGCCCAGCAAACATTTGTGTACCAAACATTTGCTTTTCCATCTTCAAGTCAGTTGCTTCATCCCCTTTGAAGTCCCAAATCACTACTCCCAACATCCTCTTTTGTCTTTAGCTGAAGATGGTGTTCAAGGTGACGTCCTCAGCCATTTTGGCAAGTTACTCAGTTTTCCTGGGCCTCTCCTGTATATACATGCTATTAATCTTTTGTGTGATTTTCTCCTCTTAATCTGTCTCATGTCAATTTAATTCATAGACCAGCCAGAAGAACCTAGAAGGGTAGAGGAAAATGTCTTCCTCCCCAACAATGTCATGAAAAATCAACTCCAGTTATTTATTTATTTATTTTTAAAGGAATTCCTTTATTTTTATTATCATTTTTTATTTATTTTATTTTATTTTTGGCTGTGTTGGGTCTTCGTTTCTGTGCAAGGGCTTTTTCTAGTTGCGGCAAGCGGGGGCCTCTCACTATCGCGCCCTCTCTCGTCGGAGCATAGTTTCCAGACACGCAGGCTCAGTAGTTGTGGCTCACGGGCCTAGTTGCTCCGCGGCATGTGGGATCCTCCCAGACCAGGGCTCGAACCCGTGTCCCCTGCATTAGCAGGCAGATTCTCAATCACTGCGCCACCAAGGATGCCCTCCAGTTATTTTAAAATAAGTTTTAGGTAGGTTTTCCAGGGAATATTTACTTCTAATATTAATGAAAGTTTTAAACTGAGCAGCGTTTGTTTAAAAGCATATTTAAAAAATAATATGCAGGCATACCTCATTGTGGTTTGCTTTACTGTGCTTTGCAGATACTGCGTTTTTCTTACGAAATGAAGGTTTGTGGCAACACTGTAGAGCGCGTCTACAACAAAATCGGCACCATTTTTCCAACAGCATTTGCTCACTTCGTGTCTCTGTGTCACATTTTGGCAATCCTCACAATATTTCAAAGCTTTCATTATTATTATATTTGTTATGGCGATCTGTGACGAGTGACCTTTTTGTACTGAAGTATAATTGATTTACAATATTGTGTTAGTTTCAAGTGTACAGCAGTGATTCAGCTTTTTTTTCTGATTATATTCCATTATAGGTTATTGTAAGATATTGAATATAATTCCCTGTGCTATACAGTAAATCCTTGTTGCTTATCTATTTTATGTATAGTAGTTTGTATCTGTTAATCCCATACTCCTAATATTACTGCTACAACTTGCTGAAGGCGCAGAGGCTCGTTAGCATTTTTTAGTAGTAAAGTATTGTTAATTAAGGTATGTACATTATGTATTTAGACATAATGCTACTGCACATTAATAGATTATAGTGTAGTGTAAACGTAACTTTTATATGCACTGGGAAACCAGAAAATTCATGTGACTCACTTTTGCTGTTATACTCACTTTATTGCCGTGGTCTGGAACGGAACCCGAAATATCTCCAAGGTGTGCCTCTATCAATGTTGCATTGTTCTCTAATTAAGATACAAGACATATTTTAAAGTAATGAAAATCATGTTTCTATAGGCTAATAGTTCCTTGACTCTCTCAGTTCTAAGACTACTTGACTCCATCCCAGAAGCCCAAATTAACAGGCACAACCTAAGCTTTGTTATCACCCGGAAAGGACTTGCTAACATGAATATCCCAACCTCCATCCTTCCAGATTTTTGCCTCCTTACCACTACAGCTATTCTTCTACTTTAATTAGACTCTTAATTTCTCAATTTCTCCATTTTCATCCTATCACTTCCCTTTTATCTTCACTTCCTTCCTAATCTATTTGGTCTATCACCTCTACTACACCCTTTCCAATGTCTTGATTTCCCTTGTTTTCTGAGCCCTTCATAAAACCTGGCCTAGAAAAACACTCCAATCACAGATCTGCCTTCTGTGCATTCCTCCTGGTCTCCAGGCACTGCTGAAAAACTGTACATTCACAAGATCTGGTGCCACTGAAGCCAACAAGTCTAACTGGGCTTTTTACACTTCCCATCAATCCTTCTATATTTTCCTACTCAACTTCCTCTCAAAAGTGGCTATTTTAAAACTTGTCTCCTCTTCTCAGGCCCTCTATCCTCATCAACACCTCCTTTCTCTTGCCCTTGTTCGGCATAGACCCTAATCCTTTTTTATCTGTAGTTCAAGAACTTCCTAACTGGTCCCACGGCTTCCTGCCATGTCTCCTTTCAAACATATTGTTTCTAAATTTTCAGTGGGATCAGAGTTAAAATTGCTCAGTGATTCTCCATTGCTATGGTGATAAAAATCCAAGTTTTCTAGGATGTGAAGAATTCTCTAAGTTACCTGCAGTTCCCAGATACGCCATCAATTTTTTTCTTTCTTCTTTTGCCTTCAAGACATTGAGCATACCTCTTCCTCCGCCTGTCAAAAATGAAAACAAGTTGCCCTAATCATCTGCCTCTTATTTAGGATTTTATTCAGATGTTACTTGTTTTAGGAAACATTTCCTGATCTTCCTAAAGCTGGGCTGGCTCTTCCTTCTATTTCACCACATGCTACCATGGAATTTTTAAAAGGGAGATATTTCCTTTAATATACGATGTGCCATTTCTCCAAGTTTCCATATGCAAAATAGCCTTTCTAATTTTAGAATTCTGTCCCCAAGTAACTTTTAAAAATTGAAGTATGGTTGATTGACAATATTATATTAGTTTCAGGTATATAATATACTGATTCAACACCCAAGTGATTTTCAAGACTCTCCGTGGAAGGCTTACATGTCTGTAAGCAGTCCTGGTGACTGCTTGATACTTTTGCCAGAAATCCTTCCTCCAAACCAAAGAAACTCATGTTTTCTTCTAACCAACTTCTTCAAGATGCTCTAAGTGTAGGCAAAAGCCACTCATTTAACTCCTTTAAAATAGAGTCAAGAATAATTTATGTTTAACAAACTTTACAAAATATTTGGGAATTAAAAGAAATGCTTTGTCAGAAAGAGACTCCGATTGCTTGTACTTCCTTTGGGGATCACATGCCCAGATCCGAACTCAAAGGGCTCTCTGACTTTCTTGCCTTTGATTTCAGGCCTCACTTCCCCACAGCTCCAGAGAAAAGGACCTTCCTCTTTTTCCAAGCCAGGGTCAGCTCCTGTCCACCCCATTGTGATTAAAATGTCCTTTTTGTGTGACACAGTCTCCGTGGTCCAAATAAGGCAATCAGACTGGCTGATGGTCATTTCCAGAAGTTTTTTTGTTTGTTTGTTAAACAGTCAGAAATAAATTAATGTATGTGTAATCAAATGCACTGAACCAATTTGTGTTCATAATCCTCCCTCTAGTCAGGGAAAAGGAGGTCATATCTGCACAGCTTTTAGGACATGGTTGCCGTCTCATCCTGTTCTGTCAGTAAATATTTGAACGAGAGATATGCTCACCGCCCCCCATCCCCCGAGAACAAGTAAAAATTTTCAGAAAAAAACACACGTAAATTCACACTTAGGGGAAGAGGAAGTCTCCAACTCTACAGGGCTTTAATCCTTTCACAGGAACTCCTAGTTACTATTACATAAGATTCACTTTTAACTTCTCAAGCGGTCTGAAGCATCTTCATTGTTTCATTGCTGGTTTCACAGTTTTCTAAAAATAATGAGTAAACCTTTGTATGTGTTTGTGTAACACTTTCTTATAATTTTCTCAAAATAATTTTGTTCCAATAATGTCTCCACTTCTAGAGAGGAAAAAAACCAGTAAGCAATTTTAATAACTCTCTAGCTTCAAAAACTTGTCCCATTAAGTGCTTCATTAATTATATATAACACAGTATTATGACTTATTTGTTACTCTTCCACCTCTTACATTTTCCTGAGAACAAGGACTGTCATCCTATCTCTTATCGTATCCCTCGCACTAGATATGGGGCTTGGCATATACTGTGTTAAATAAATGGAAGGACAAATGGACAAAACTTTCAACTGCCTGATGTTCTAATGATTTATTTTTTCCACCCACAAATATCTCTGCCTCAGCTTTTTCTCCTCTTCTAGTCAAAGAAGTTGAGTCATCTTTCCTTCCTCCAGTTTCGAGCTAATTCTTCACCTCATACTCTGGATTCTCTCCTCCCTTGCTTCTCAGCCACTCGGATCCATCAGTGTTCCTTTATCTCACATATTTATACGGACTAAGTAATATACAGAATTTCAGCTCTACTGGCTCCTTCTCTTACTAGAGACTCTCGCTAGAGTCTCCGCCTTCCTTAGCCCCTTCCCTTTTACTTCGCTCGTGAATTACATCCAGCCTTTCTTTCCTGTCTTGCAAAAGTAGACACCGTTCTCTGCATCTGTCTCCTCACTTGATTTTTACTCCTCAAGCCACCCCTGGAATTTGTTTGTTTTCCATTATCACCAGAGACTTCCTAGCAGCCAAACACAGTGTGTATTTTCAGTCCATTTTTTGCTCAACCTGTCTGCCCTATTGGGCGCTGTCGATTATCCTTACATTTTTCATAGTCTTCCCTCCTTTGGAACCCATAACACCGTGATGTCTTGGATTTCTTACTACGTCTCTACCTGCTCCTCCACAGCTTCATTTCAGGCTTCTCTTCTGACTGACATTTAAGTGTCAGTGTCCCCAAGTGTCCCCTTCTTGACCCTTTTCTCTTTCCATTCTCTCTCTAGCATAATTTCATCCTGTCACCTCTGCCTGTGGCTTCCATAGGCAGCATCCTTCCTGAACATATATCCAGTTCCCTTCTAGCAGTCTCACATGCTTTGATAAACCACAACATCTTCAACTCAACTCCTCTGCAGCTGAGTTCATTATCATCCTTTGTAACCCCACAGCTGTATCCCTAAATTCTGTCTGTTAGGTTTACATGCTCAGACACTGAAAGAAAGGAAAATAAATAAAACCCAGCATTAATTTGGGCTCTCACCTCTCTGTCATGATCTCTTTATTCCCTCTCAAATCGAATCCACTTTTCCAACATTCTAACTATTCCTCCAATGTACCTGTGTGTTCTCATTGCTACCCCTTTATCCACGCCCTCTTCGTGGTCGACAAACATTGCAATATCTTGCTACCTTCTCTCCTTGCTTTCAGTTTCACTACCTCTAATCAATTCTTCACTCTTTTGTCATTGCAACTTTTCTAGACCATAAATCCTATGAGGTCGTATTCTTTCAAGAGCGCTACAAAATGTCGAGGATAGAAGCTGGCATACGAAGCTGTTTATGATCTGGTCTGACTACACACATCTCACACTTCACCCTCCTCCACGTTCCCCCATTTCTTGCTCTTCAACCAGACCTCCTCTCCCCCTCAAAAAAATCCACTGTCAAGTCACGCCAAACTTTTTACCACCACCCATCCGCAGCCCCAGGAAGTCTTGCTGTCCTTTGTCCACAGATTTTGCTCATGCCCATTCCTCTGGCTGTTCTGTCTTTCTACCTTTTTTTATCTGACAAACTAGAGATTCAGCTCGATATTTACTTTTTCCAAGTAACCTCACTGACTCTTGGAGCTATATTAGGTGACATTCCACCTTCTTTTAGAGTACCCTATGCATGTTCTAACATAATATTTACCACAAGTTTTTACAATAAATTTTATTGTAATTTTCTACTTCCCAGTAGAGTAGGAGTTTTTTGAGCTCAGAGGCTTTGCTTTTCCACTCAATATTCATGATGTCAAATACAATGATGGGCACATAATAGGTACCCTGTAAATACTTATTGAATGAAAGCAGACTTGTCTGGACCAGCAAATCTACTTAACTAGCCATACTGTGTAGCATATTGGGAAGGAGCAAAGACGCTAATGTTTTATTTGAGCCTTTGTTCCATTTTCCATGGAGAAATCCAAGGCTAACATAAGAAAAGTGCCACTAGTATTTTTGTGATCCTTTATATTTGGAGCAATCTTGCACAGGCCATTTAGAGTTCGAAATGTAACCCACCTATCCTCAATAGGGGATGTCGAGGGAACAGGGCTGGAAAAAAACAGATGCATAAAGAATGTAGAATTCTCTCAATCCAAATTATTTCTCATTGTTTATGGATGTACTGATTCACTCCTTATTCATTATTGAGCACCTACTGTATGCCAGATGTTGGTAAATGCCATGGTCCCTAGGATGAGTAAGACTGCCGTAGAGAAATTCATGATAGAGTAAAATATACTTACAAAGTAATTATTTAAAAAATATATATATGAATTAATAGAGACATTATTCCTCATATTCTTGTGAAAGTACAGTGAAAAGAGCACTCAACTAGATGACAAGACCAAGTGGAAATTAATTGTTTAGGAAGTTGTCACAGGGGAAGTAATATTTGAGCACCGGAATGAGGTTGCCTGAAACACCACTCCACTAACCTTCCCCAAAACCACATCCCTCCATTTGCTCTGCTTACTGTTGCAGGCCCATGTAGCAAGCAGCCCTTATCCACACCTTTATATCCACATCTTCAACTCACCCTTATAGTTATGTTTATATACTTGCAATTTCGTTAATTTTGTGTTCCCATAATTAGATTTTACAGCACCTTAAATACAGGATCATCTTTCCATAATCCTAATACTAAATTATGTCCCTATGGGTGCTTAATAAATACTTATTAAATACTTAATGTTCCTACCATCATTAAATTGGAAGAATCAGGTTCTACATTTGGTAATTTTCACTTTTTTATTAATTTATGAAATGGTAAATTATATTGTTTCTAATGTTCTCTAATTCATGTTCTGCTTTTTGATACATAATTATTCATTATAAATTATCTCTTCCTTCATAATTTCAATCGTTTAAGGTTACAGTATATAAATAGTATCAGCAAATAGCTTCTTAATTTGTTTCATATGTCAGGGGAGTAGGAAACTGCATTAAGATTTCTTAAATCCCAACAGAACGTCTACATAGAATAGACTGTTATCCTGTAAAGCCCTTAGTATCCTTCACAGTTTAGTAGGAATAATGAAGAAGCTGTAAGAGGACATAGCATAATAATATCAAAGAACTGGGTAATTAGATCAGATTCTATCAGTTGCTTTTACATGAGCTTGAGAAAGTTGTATAAATTCTCTGAGTCTCAGTTTTCTCATCTGTAAAGTAGGATGAATATGAAGATTAATAAACCAATGAGCAGAAAGCTCTTGGCAAAGTGCCTGGCACACGTGTATTAATGGCTAGTTATTGCTATTAGTGTTGTTATTTATAAGCTGAGATTTCAGTATGATATCGTAATTGTTGTGAAAGAAAATATAGGATTAAAGAGACTGCATACCTAATAGCACATATACTGCTTGTTTCATCATGAAATGCTACCT
Organism: Phocoena phocoena; assembly: GCF_963924675.1. Classification (NCBI taxonomy): domain Eukaryota; kingdom Metazoa; phylum Chordata; class Mammalia; order Artiodactyla; family Phocoenidae; genus Phocoena; species Phocoena phocoena. The sequence goes on along the minus strand of NC_089239.1, from coordinate 17,685,264 downwards.
CTGCAATCATATCAAGATTATTTTCATTCTGCAAAAGAAAAAGAAAACTTGGTTGCAAAACTGACTGCACACCTTTACAGAGAAAACCACTTTCACCTGAGGCAAGTGAATGGTTATGAAATGTTTTGTTCACTTTAACAATTTCTCTACTAATGAAAGTGGAGTCTGGTGTATATATATATATATATATATATATATATATATATATATATATATAAACAGATTAAAGTCAGTAGAACTTCAGTGAACAGATATTTCAGATGGCCACATCATACTTTTAAAGGAATAACTATTTTGTAACTACAGTTACAAAATAGCAATTAGAGATATATGCTAGATTAGGGGGAAAAAAGGAGTTAAGAGAAAACTTTACAAAGATACTTTTTCAATATGAGGTCAATCAACAACCTGTGAGTGAATCTTCCAACCTTTGATGGCACATTTGGTACAAGTCAGACTGAAAAAAATAGACACCTCAACAGATAAGCTCTATAATTTTAATATGTTTATAGTAATAATACCTTTATAGATTAGATCATTTTATTAGCAAGGGGGAAATATAGAAAATCAATTTTAATTTTTGTAGAAAATCACTTTCTATAGTGGAATAAATCCCAACTCCATGGCTATCTGTTTAGAGAGCTCATTACAAGTAAGATGAGGATTTGCAGCCTCGGACAAAGAGATCCTGGTTCCTATTAATCTTACTAAGGTTAACATAAGAATATCTAGACTTTCCCTTGTATGTTTTCTCTAGGGGAATTACCTTTTAAGTTCTTAAGGATCATAGTTTCTCTTCACACTTTTAAACTTCAAAAAAATGTTTTTATAATCTTACTTAAAGCTTTGGCCTACTAATTCACAAGTTCTTTAGAGCCTTTTCGTATCTAAATTGTTCCATACCTAAACTGAAATGTATCTTCTTCTCAACTTTTATATAACAAAGTTTTATTTATCCATTAGATCACAAAGTTCAGAGAAGCTGACAAATTTTTCATATGCTTCCAGAGGAAAAAAAATCTAATTATGTAATTATGTCAATATCTTCTATTTTTTGTAAGCTATTTTAATGACATATTACCTAATATTTAAATTAGTTAATGTGGGAGAAAAGGCAAGCATTTAACTTCAATAAAGTTAATTTTTAATTCAAATAAAGCTTTACTTTTCAGAGAGAGTACATTTAACTCCAAATGAGTATTTGAATTATTATGGTTAAGGGGATGATGACATTCTCCATCCTTAAGTCTTCACTAAAAAATTATCAAACACTTCACTCCCAAATGCCAAAATTATATTTATTAACAGTAATTAGTCATGATCAGGGTTATAGCCTTCATTTAATGAATATAAAAGTACAGCTCTTCTCCAGAACTAGTTTCTCTTCAAACCGTTATTTATTCAGTATTTCTTCAACATTTCTGTAAAAGAGAAGCTGAGGTCTCATGGAGGACTGGAGGGGGAGGGAGAGGAGGAGAGTTGGCGGTGGGAGGGGAGGGAGGACGCCTACTAAAGATAACTACACTCATCCTCTCTAGAATCCCAGCCACTCTGATTTGGTCCCCAAACTTGAATACAACAGCTTAGGAAAACAAGGAGAGTTAACCAATCCCACCCTTTAAAAAGGTTAGCAAACATCTCCTTTTATCTGAGCATTGCCCGAGACTCTGCTTTCTACTTCCCTACTCAAATAGCTTGTCAAGGAATGCCTTCCCACTGTGTATACAGCACTGTAACTAAAGTCTTGGCAAACCCTTTTTCCTACCTCCAGAGTCCAATGATGTTGTATTCCATCAACAGTGCTTTAGTGACACTTATGGATGACACCATGAAAACTTACACAGCTAGCCCATCCCTTAATCCACTGCAGCTACATTACTCATTGACTTCCTAGAAACTTTCTCTACTTTGGCCACCATGATACCATAATCTCCTTATATGACAATCCATTTTGGGTTCCTTCACTATTTTCTATTCCCAATTTCTGAATGTATTATTATATTCACCAACATTCTAATTCTAAACAAAATCCCCCTAGATAGACAGTCCGCAAAGATCTGGGTTCTCCTCTCTTGGCTTTCTCTCCCCTTTAGTAAAGCTCATCTACTTTTTTTTTCTTGGCTGTTATCAACGCTTCCTCTGAGTTCTTAAGCTACAGACTTAATATCCTTTTCTCTGCTGGATTTTTACACTTGCATTCTCTGAAATGCCCCAAGCTGAACATGACAAAATAAATTCATAAACTTCCTTCTAAAACCTGCTTCTTGCCTTATTCCGATTCTGTAAATGGCTTCGACATCCCCAGCAGACTCAGATCAGGGTGGCCTCATACCCCTCCCACTATCTAACCTCCTGCATCCTATCCACGCCCAATGTACTTCCTCCTTTTCATTTCCTCTACCTACCTGTGCTATAGCTTCAGTATTTCTTACCTATAGGCATTGTTGTCAGAATGCCTCCTTTTAACCTCTTCCTTCCTTTAATCCCTTCTAAACTGCTGTCCAAACAGTCTCTCTAAAGTACAGCTCGTTCAGGGATTCTCCACTGTCTACAGATTAAAGTCTAAATGCCATGTTGTTTCTAGCTGACACTTCCGTAGTGTGGATTTACCTGTATTCACCACCACTGCTCATTTCATAACCTAGGCTTGAGCTTTGAGAGAAATCCCTGCACTTTCCCTCCCACAAAGTTCCTCTTGCTCAGGCTAGATCCTGTAGCAGGAATGCTTTTCCCCGGCTCTGAAGGCACGTTGAGGCATTTTTTGATCATCCTTCCTAACTCACCCCACCACAACCATTCAGTTACTCGGTAGAACCTGACTATTATTTGTTCATTTATAGTTTTTTTACATTTTGCAATTCTCTCTGAGTGTTCATTTGTTTATTCTACTTTCAGAGTTAAAGGAACTAAAGGGTTTTTTTGTTTTTTGGCTTGCTTTTTGATTTTTTTAAAATCACCAATATATTTCCAGTATGAAGCAAGCTTGAAAAAGATGAAAATGTGTATTGTAGTTCTACTATGTGCTAGGCGTTGTATTCAGTGCAGTGAGATAATCTGGCTCCATGGTTTGGACTTTCAAACCATTTTTAATATGGTATTTTAATGATATTATATTGACGTTGATAAACTTTCATCTAGAAGTCATTTTCTGGAAATAAGCTCCATTTAGCCAATTTAATTTTTTAGTAATTGATGCAAATTTCTCAGATTTTTCATTTTTATTATCTTACTAAAATTATTTGTATCAGTTTCAATTTTTTTCCCGCTGAAGTTTTCTAACTAATGTTCGATTCTTATTCAATTTTCTGTCCATATCAAATTTTAAAGTATTACAGTTTTCTATTATACATTTGTTGGCCATTTTCTTCTGCTAAGTCCAACTCCTCTAGGTCATATGTAGCAATTTAAATGTTGTCTGGATTATTTGTTTCCTCTATTTTTCATCAATAACAAATATTAAAACTTGTAGTTTTAGCCATGTTTAGTTTAATTTTGTGTTGATTATTACTACTAATGATATTTATCATGGGTTGGAAATAACTGATAATTTTACTGATTCATTAGGTAGGACATGAGAAAATATTGATTAATTTGGTGAGAGAGAAAGAGGGGGGGAAAGGAGAGAACAATCTGGAGACATTAACAAACCGACTCACAGGGAGGGACTCATCTACACAGAGAGAGGAAGGTAGGCTGAGACATCTCTGGTCGCCTTGAACTCTCATCTCCGTCTCCTTATCTCAGCAAGTCCACTGTGTTGGTTTGAGCTCCTGGCTTTGTGTGTGTGTGTGTGTGTGTGTGTGTGTGTGTGTGTGTGCACACACTATGGTCCAGAAAATACCTCAGGCTGAAAGTCAGGGCAATTGTGGTACTTGCCTCGTTTGTTTACTTTCTCTTAGGGATCACAATCCTGCATTGCCTATTGTCCAGTGTTTGAAACGCTTATTTTATATATTTCATCCTTTGCAATTCTTTGCCGTGGAGGACTAGTTTGAAACTGGTTTCTGTAACATGGTTGAAAGCAGAAGTCATTTCCTCTTTGTCTCTGCCATGTCTTTTGCGTTGGAGTCAGACTCTAGAATGAGTCTCAAAAGAGCTCATGGGAGCTTTGTGTGCGCAGAAAGTTGAGTGGAATATGTGGTAGATTTCATGTCATTCAAATGGGTGAGGCTCAGCTAAGTGGAACAGTTCAGTCTATTTAGAGAAAATGGTTGACTCTTCTTAGGATGTGAAGATTGGCTGCCTGCCTTTCACTTTGGGGAAGACCATTGAGGGAAGATGGTGAGAGTCTCTCTCTACTCAGTACATCATTTTTCACTTACTCCCCTGTTTTCAGTCCATTGTTCCTGCTTCCCCTTGTGCCTGGTGTCCCTGAGTTAAGAGCCTTTCTGTTTTATCTTCTCTAGGGAATACTCCCCACAAATCCTACTACTGAGGGGGGGTATAATCATCTGGCTCCTTTGGGGTAGAGGAGATGTCTGTTGGCTCTACCTTCCAAAAATACCTAGAAACTAATGACATTCCAACACTTCCACAGCTACCAGTCCAGTCCTAGCCACCTGTCATGGTTAATGTTATGTGACTACTTGGTTAGGCTATGGTACCCAGTTATTTGGACAACCACCAGCGTAGATATTGCTGTGGAAGTATTTTTTAGATGTGGTTAAGATTTAAATTAGTTGACTTTGAGTAAAGCAGATTACCCTCCATAATGTGAGTAAAGCAGATTACCCTCCATAAAGACTGTAATGTAGAAACCCTGCCTGATTTTCTACTTGATCTGGCCTGCCCTTCAGAATTTGGACTCAAGAGTGTAACATCAACTCCTACCTGAATGTCCAGCCTGGCAGCTTATGGATTTTGGAATTGCCAGCCACTATACTCATGTCAGTCATTTCCTTAAAGTAAATCTCCCCCTTCCCCCTCCTTCCTCCCTCCTTCTCTCTATGTATATGTATGTATCCTATTGGTTCTATGTCTCTGGAGGACCCTAAGAGCCACCATCATTCCTCACCTGAATTTTCTTAACCACCTCACAACTATTCTCCCTTCTCCCTCGCTTGATCCCTTACTGTCTACTCACCACTTAGCAGCTAGAATCATCTTTTTCAAACACAAGTCTCTATCTAGACTAGATGGGATAAAATGTAAACTCCTGACATTGGACAGAAGGACTTGCTCTAGCCCCTGCAAGCTGTCCAACCTTACCTCTCATTATTCTAACTTCTGCTTAACCCACGCCAGCTATCCTGGCTTTCATCCATGTCTCTGCCACAGGAGATTTTCACTGGTTTCCATTGCTTAAAATGTTCTTCATCCAGTTCTTTACCCCCCACATCCACTCTCTGCTCTAATATTATCTCCTCAAAGAGGCTGCCCCTAATTTACCCACTCACTGACCAAGCCCCTTCTCCACTACCACTAACCATCACTCCTTATTCCTTTATTATGCTTTATTTTGCTTCATGACACTTAATACAACCTGAAATTACATCACTTAGTTGTCGATCTACTTTCTGTTTTCTGTGTTTGTAACCAAAATGAAAGCCTCACAGGGGCAGAAAAGATGTCTATCTTAGTCCCCATTTACTCTCAATGCCTAGAAAATATTTGGTATATAGTGATGGCTCTAATAAATATTCATTTAAATGAGTAAATGAATAGTCTTTGTCTGAAATTTTGTAACATGATGCTTTAATAATATAGTTATAGGGTTATTTCACCATCATTAAGCTGAATATCAAATTAAAGATAGTCTCCACTTGAAGCATATGTACATTATACAGAATGTGAATAGTTTAACATAAAATTATGTAAGAGAATTATTAAAGGAAATGCACCAGCTCATCGAACTTATCCCACATTCTAGGAATCTGTGGGCTTCAATGATTTGACAAGTTCCCTGACATCACATAGTCACAAGCACTTTATAAACCCACCAGAGCCTTTTCCCTCATTACATTTTCATCTCTCAGCAAGGGATAGAGTCCCATGTCTAAGTAACATTGAACCCAATTCTCCTTAAGGCTTAACTCAAGCCTCTTGTTCAGCTGAATAATTATGCCAGTCTTATCTTGATTTGCTGTCTATATTATCCAAATTGTCAACCAGTCAAGTGATTCCTAAGGCAGAATGTTTAGTGGTGAGAGAATGGGACTCAGAATCAAAATACTGACTCTGGTCCACACATTACCCTGGTAAGCCATGCAAAACCAGGCCTCACGGAGCAGAACATGGTAAGTATAACCATTTGATCCATTCGAGTTGAGTGTGTGTACATGTATTAGCATGTGCGTGTGTGTGTGTTTATGTGTAAAAGAGGAATAAAGAGAAAATCAAATAAGATACAAGGCACAGAAATACTTTGACAACTGGTACTTATAATATCAGAGTGGATCATTCCTGTTGAAGAATGAAGGACTAACACTCATGGAGGAACTCATATTCTAGGAACTTCTCTACGTGTTGACATCCATTATCCCAGATAATCCCACAGAAGCCACACGTGGTTGGCGTGACTGTCCTCATCATTGTGTATGTGAGCACACCGAGGCACACGGAGGATGATGTGCCCGAGGAAACCCAGTCAGACTTCAGACTGAGCCAGTCTGCCTCCGGAGTCTGCCAATCTGCCACCATATTATACTTTGCACAGACACAGCCTTAGAAGACATTTTGGATAATTTTTCCTTTTCAGTTCTCTATGAAATGAGATAAGGATGTGAGGTGCATGCAGCATAGTGGCTGACTCATGGTAGGGTCCTTAAATATGAAAGTCTTTCCTTCCTTCCAGTTTACAAACCCGCCTCTTCTGAACTTGTTTCTCAGTAATCACGCAGGTTCTTCCCACAGGCACTGTTGGCCCCATTTGGTCACTCTACCGAGTTTAGGTTTGTCATATGATAGAGTTGGTGTACATATGTTTCGTCTGAAAGAGTGGATAATCCTGAGAATAAATACTACTATTTTTGTTGTCATTTCTAATAACCAGGACCTGTGCTAAGTAATCGTTATACATAGTAACTCATTACAAAAAGGCTCAAAATTCCTGTGTTAAACATTTTTTCTTTATCTTTCTGGAATTGTTTTGATAAATGTTCCAACACTTTTTTTTTTTTTAAGTAGGAGTTTATTAATTAATTTATTTATTTTTGCTGTGTTGCGTCTTCATTTCTGTGCGAGGGCTTTCTGTAGTTGTGGCAAGCGGGGACCACTCTTCATCGCGGGGCGTGGGCCTCTCACTATCGCGGCTGCTCTTGTTGCGGAGCACAGGCTCCAGACGCGCAGGCTCAGTAGTTGTGGCTCACGGGCCTAGTTGCTCCGCGGCATGTGGGATCTTCCCGGACCAGGGCTCGAACCCGTGTCCCATGCATTAGCAGGTGGTTTCTCAACCACTGCGCCACCAGGGAAGCCCTCCAACACTTTTGTCCACCTTCTGGACTTGCTGATTGTCATGGGATGAGGGTTTGACAAGCAGAAAAGGAAATCTCTGCCGTCATCCTGCCAGCCCTCACTCCCCTCCCCAAACAGCCTTCAAAGTAAGCCAAAGGTAGGTTTATCCTCAATTCTTATTCAAAATGCAAGTTTTTACTTTTTTGTCGTGAACAAAACTAAGCATTTATTTCTCCCTGCCTACACCCGAGGAAATGACTCACCGGGGGTTAGATCATATGTGGCCCCAAATCCCTTTGATCCCTTTGGTCATAGCTATTCCCAGGGAAAGAAAATCAGAGTATTAAGTGAGTAATCTCTTCTTGGAGTGGGGTCTGGGAGGAGGGGTGGGGGGAGCAGGGTTTGATCTTCTTGGATGTAGGTAACCTTCTTCAGATTCATTCTTTCTGCAAAAAAAAAAATTGCAATAATGATTTTATGTTTCCCATTTCCCCCTTTTTTTCTGTGAAGTTTATTATTTCCACATTAAAAGATTTTTTTGAGGGGACTTTTTTTTGCATTAACCATACTGTGATCCTGCAAACCTGCCCAAAGAAAGACACCATCAAAAGTCATAAATGTGCCCTATGAGTCCTGATTAAACAAAAGCTACGGAGCCCTAGTTATATACAAATATCTTAGGCAATAATGTTTATAAAGCTGTATGCAATAAAACAAATATAAACCGTAAGTGCAGCATGGGAGTGATCAAAGGCTGCACAGGGACGACCACGTATGGTCCGTTTGCCCCCAGAAGCCAACACCAGCCCGTCCCTGGAATCAGGCCACTTTTTTATGCTCAGAAAAGAAAAAAGCTGAGGGAGAATAAAGCATCATCTTGCACAAAGCACATGACGGTCTACTATCTGTACAGTAATTTTGTTCCTACCTACATCTGGAAGGGATTTGGGACTCTGATTGTAGGATTAGATATTAAGCTCTCTGAGCCAAGATCTGGTCCCTACCTAAGTCGCAAAGGCCAGGCATGCCCAGCACAGTGAATCTTAACCCAGGCGGCTCCATCAGCAGTCACTGGTGACAGCTTACCACAAAATCATAAGCAGCATTTTCTTTAAACCATGGATTTTAAAAGGACATCCAGAATCCTAGCAGCTTGCTCACCACTTACAAGAAGTCTAGAGAAAATGGAGGCGTTTTGAACCAAATCCCTACCTAGGAAGCCCTTTAGGGATACACAGGTGCATATGAGCCCTTCGAGCCACTGAAATCTCCAATTGGTCACAAACACCAGATTAGCCTCCAGCTTTGACATAGTGACCAAACAGAAGTTGTATAAAGTAACATCTTGATGTGAAATGACACTGCTGGGCATGGCGAGGCCCCTATAATATATCCAGTTACATAAAAAATAGGAAATAGCAGGTTCTTATTGTTTTTCTCTAGGCTGAATGATTATCTTCTTTTATAAAAAAAAACAATATTCTGCATTTCTCCTTTGAATTGTCTATTATTTTAATTAGAGAACTGGGGAAATTTCTCTCCTGCTAAATCTTCCCATCCCTGTTGAACTCTAATGATTAGCTTTAAGCTGTCAGTACAGAAGTGATATTTGCCGCTGCCCCTGTCACGTGGGTGGTTTTTTTTCTCCACATCAAATCCAACTCCTTTTTTATTTTTGCTCTCAAGTGAGCAAATTAAGAAGAAGGTAAAATGCATAAATCTTCATTACATTCCAGAAAAGGAAATTGTACACTTATTACTTAAGCTCTACCAGGCCAATTAAATGGAAGGGAAGTCCTTATTACACCAGAAGGTTGGATACCTTTAACAATTGAGAAGAGTCCCTGAGAGTGTAAATACTCTAATTTCATACCTGACCCAAATATGTCAGGAGTGATATACCTTTTACATTTGAAGCATCACTCTGTCTTATTGTAGAATGGAGTAGGCTGTATTTGAAGGCAAGTTTTAAAATAAAACTTCCTGGTGGACTCCTTAAAATTCTGCTTTCTCATGATACATATGAGCTTGCTGTCTTTTCTTTAAACTTTTTTCTTCACCCACATTTCTCTCTTCTGTATATATTAAGTAGAATAGGTTCATTTTCCTAAGGGTATTTTTATTCCAAGTTTTAAACTTATAAATATTAGGTTTGACATTTTTTTTGCCACAATTGGTGGTCTGAAAGCAATTATATGACAGAAAAAATTGTCAGTAAAGTGTCAATGGCAATATTGTATCATCTTCCCCCAAATAAGTTCAACACACCTTCTATCATCTGTAGCTATGAGTATTGTGATAAGGGCACGTATGCAGGCCACCATTACACAAGTTATTTTTCAAGCTCTCTCAAGATTGGTACAAGATTTTATTCAGCAAAATTCACGTTGCCAACCCTTCTTTAGAAAACCTGCATCATATAAAATCAGTGTGTGCCAGTGACGTTCACCCACATTCTCCATCTGTGCATCTAAGTACCCTTAGTTAAGAGGAGAATTCTACAGAATTCAAATGTAATATGGTATATTTTATTACGTGGACTTTTTTTTCACATATGAGTTTATGTAAATTTAAAAGAAATACACTGAATTATATGGTTCTTTAAAACATAAATTTGCCTGTGTTTTGTACGGATTTTTATTTTTTAACGTTTTCCCTGGTGGGCATCACCATAGGCCATTTTAACTCGTGTTATATTTGTGACAACATGTATTCAGAGGGTAATGCTAGCTCAACTTCCAGCAGCACGTTAAATTTTAGAAATCTTAAGGAATTTAGTGATAACCCCCATTATCAAAAGAACTACTTAGGAATTATTTTTACTTCGTATATGAATTATTAGAGATGGAATCTGGCTCTCCAAATTGTTAACTGTTGACATAGTAATGGTAGAAGAAATAAAACCATTTCATGCCATTTCATTTTACATTACTGTCTCTCAAGATCCACAAATATTTATATATGCCAATACTATTCACCCGAAGATATATGGAGTGAAAAAGTAACTCAACAAGTTTGTGATGTTTTATCAATATTTGGGAAGGTCTGATATGGAAATATCTAGAATAACCTTCAAACTGAAAACTCTTTTATATTCAGTTCCCATAGAGCCAAATCAAACTTACCTTCATGGCTCCTACTCTCCTGTCTTTTTTTCTTTTTTCTAAACTCCAAGATCGCAGTAAGGGGAACAGGGGATCCTGCATAGAACACAGAGACCAGGCTCCTCCCTGCTGTTGGCAGGAGTGTTCAGGCCTCACTATGTTCTCCAGACACTTCCTGGACTCTCACTCCACAACCCTTTACCTTGTTGTAAACACTTTCTCTTGCAAGTCTGGGTGCCGAGGCTCCAGTTCCAACTAGCCCTTCTGGAGAAGGTATTGGTCAAAACCAATAATTTTTTGTTGTTGGTTTGTTGTTTGGTCATTTTGTTTTGTTTCAATAGGGTGAAATTTATTTTAGTCATCTGTCTTATTCAACTCACAAACATAATATTTGCTACATCCATACATTTTAGCAAGAGACATAACAAACAAGAAATATGATTAAGCAAATTATATAACATTTTGTAGGGTAAAAAGTGCTATGAAAAAAAGGTAAAAGAAAAGCTAGTTAAAAGGGATCCAGACTTCAGGGTGAGGAGGTTACAATTTTTAATAGGGTGGTGAGGGAAGGCCTCAATAAAAAGTGACAGTTGAGCAAAGACTTCTTTTTAGTTATGATTCATCAAAGAAGGTGAATTCTGAGGTATGATAAACACCTGCAAGAAAACAGAATTAGTCAATTAGCTGGGTACAGCTAAATTACGGAATGTTTGGTATTCTGTGAGTGTAGACGTGGTTTTTTGATATGCTATGACAGGATACAATGAAACCATGCCCAACACATGCTCAGTACTAACTCCAAACAGACAGCGCCAGGTGACCAGAGCTAGTCACAGCACTTATTTTTAGGGAAGATTGCTCACCGAGAGAAAAGTTAATCTGTTGGCTCTAACTTGTAGATTTGACAACTAACTCCTTCTTTTGGTAAATACACACTTACTTTGGAAGGACCCAAGCAGATTTTTCTTCTCTTTTTTGGTACATTGTCCATCACTGAGAACCCCTTTCCTGTGTATTTAAAGATATAAAATTAGTACCTTCATCTCAAACCCACCAGATTCAATAATGGGAGCTACCACCTTGCAGAAGTTTTCCTCCGAACTCCTGTGGTTCTTCACGTTTTCTCCCAATTAAAAATTCATATATCTGTATGCAATTTTTTTAGCAAGTATACTCCATTGAAAAGAAAATATAATCAGCACTAAAGTTACTGGAAATGGACAGGTCAAGTGAACCTATTAGCTAATACATTTCTAGAAATGCATGCTGTTTTGGATGAGTTATTGATTTCAGCTGTAAACAGTCTATGGCTAACTTGCTTGTTTCATTTCTTAATGCTAACAGACTCATTTGTTAGAACCAGTATGCCACTTTAAAAAATACATTTGGAGGTGACTTTTAAGCACTTGTCTGCCAGGTCTGTAAGTGTTTGGAGCATTAATTACAGAACTCATGAACAGCTATTAATGGATTTTCTCTCTCATAAAAGGAAGAGTCTATAGTCATATGACAAAACAATTACAGTTATTGTTATACTGACATCTCTAAAAGTATAGGGATGAGATGAAATGATGCTTCCTACTCATCAAAACAGACTTAAGCTGTGCTACTTTCTCTTCAGTTGTCCTTTACTATTCTTTTTATCTACTGACATGCCCTGGCATGAAATCTACTAAAATGAATTCGAATTGCATTTATTTATTACCCTGGGTTAGGAAATACTGCCAGTCAGTAATAAGATCAAGATTAGAGAGAGACTTTGTTTTAACCTTTTGAAGTTTTTACCACCTGAAGTTTGGGGAAGCATGTTTCTGCTGTATCGTTCTGGTGACTTACCAGTCTCCTCTATGACTAAGATGTGTTGCTTCTGGCTGTGGAATATAATGTAATGCGTTTTCAGCTTGTATGAAAGGTAAAGTCTATTTCTTGAGGACTCTTCCAATTACACCAGGTAGTGAAAATTTCAGCCTTCTATCATGTGTGCATATGTATGTATATGCATATCTACACTTAAAAGTATTCTGGGTTTTGTGGACGGGATCGTTTAATTCTTCTGAAATAGTCTGTTTTGTCTTTTAAAACTATAGGTATTCCCCACAACCAATGTTTGCTTTCATTGCAGTGTCTAAAGAAACTCAGAAGATTCCTGGTAACATCCCAGACATATGAATTGATGCCATTTTAGCAAGTTGGTAAATTTAACTAGAGTTTAGCGTGTCTGTTCAAGTAAAATACATACACTGTACATTAAGCATACTTGAGGTCTAGAAAATAAAAGCCAAGAAAAGTACCTCAAGCCAGGCAGTAGTTTTCTTTTTACAAACGTTTTGCTTCTTCTGCTCTTTTCTAGAATGGAGTCTGCAACTGGCTCAAGAAAAGGTATTTAAATTCACAATCTCAGTGAGCAGTATTGCTCTAAAATTGAAAGGAATGTCTCTGAGGGGGCAAACTAAATATTGTGTGAAGAATTTATCTCTTGGGCAAATATTTCCCATTTTCAGTTTCTTACAGCTCAGTCCTCTCCAAGAAAGTTTCCTAATACTTCCATTTACAATTCGAGGCTATTTCTGGCAGCATATCTGCCTCCTCGGACCGCACACTTGTTCCTACCTTCCCGTCCATGGGGTCATAGATAGCAGCATGAGTGGACAAAAAGTTTTCCCTGAATTTTGGACATATTATTATTAACTTGAGTGCAATGTTGAACAAGTAGAAAAAGAACTACTTCCCACTTACGTATTTAGTGTTCTCGTAACTCGTTAATTTTTGACCCTTCCTTTGGGTGCTCAGTATTGCTGCATCATGAATTTTATTGCTACGGTTTTTGTGTGTGATCGTATTTCCAGGACAATGTGTATTTCAAGAGGTTACACCTAGTAAGACCGTGCATTTGTAAAGTTGCATCAGAGTTTACCAAAGCAGTGTCATGTGTTCTTCACATGCATTCAGCACAGGGAATCAGGAAAGGAAGATATTTTTACTTCCATGTTACAATTGATAGTGGTGAGTCTAGGAATTCAAAGCTAATCCTTTTACTCCAAGTCTAAAATGCCTTCTACTACTTAATACTCTCTGTTCTGATAATATATACTTTGCTTGATACAAACCAAAAAGCATTCAGTTATAGACTGAAATGCAGTTAATTTTCATGGCCAAAAGATCTCAATCTGTAAACTCAATTCCTGTTGAGATTACTTTCCTGAGATTCTTACTCTGGGAAAAAGCCAGCAGTATGCCTAAGGCAATATTTATTTCCAGTACCTCTTCAGAAGTGTCTTGCCCATCACTGTAACTAGTTACAGTCCCTAAAAGCCAAACCTAACAAAATTCACACAAGACCAGATGATAAGGAATACAGGCAGACCTCAGAGATATTGAGGGTTTTGTTTCAGACCACCACAATGAAGTGAACATTGTAATAAAACCGAGTCACATTAATTTTTTGATTTCCCAGTGCATATAAAAGTTGTTTACACTATACGGTAGTCTAGTAAGTGAGCAATAGCATTATGCCTAAAAAAAAATGTATCTACCTTAATTTTAAGGTATGTTATTGTTAAAATTCTAACCATCATCTGAGCCTTCAGCAAGTCTTAATCTTTTTGCTGGCCGAAGATTTGAAAAATTGCGAGAATTACCAAAATGTGACACAGAGACATGAAGTGAGGAAGTGCTGTTGGAAAAATGGCACAGATAGACTTGCTTGATGCAAGGTTGCCACAAACCTTCAATTTGTAAAAAAAAAATTTGCAATATCTGCAAAGTGCATTAGAGAGAGGCACAACAGAGACTAAAAATTCTCAGGCAAGAAGCAAAACGTGAATCACAAAGCCAGTAGCCCGTCCTGAAGGAAATACAGAAGATGAAAACCACAAAGGAATTACATCCTTATAATGATTATGGAATTTTGAGAGATTTTTCAAATGAGAATACGGATTTGTTTATTTTGTTACACCTTACATTATTAAACTACAAAGCAACAAGATAACACATATAAAAATAAACATCAATGAAATTTTAAAATATCAAATATAGGAAAAAATCTATTTGAGAGTTTTTTATGAAACAACAACAAAATAACTTCTTTTTTAAAATCTATTTATTTCATTTAGTTTTGGCTGCATTGGGTTTCCTTTGCTGCACGTGGGTTATCTCTAGTTGCGGCGAGCAGGGGCTACTCTTCATTGCGTGCGCGGGCTTCTCATTGAAGGGGCTTCTCGTTGCAGAGCATGGGCTCTAGGCACGCAGCCTTCAGCAGTTGTAGCACGCGGGCTCGGTAGTTGTGGCTTGTGGGCTCTACAGCACAGGCTCAGTAGTTGTGGCACGTGGGCTTCAGTAGTTGTGGCTCGCAGGCTCAGTAGTTGTGGCTTAGTTGCTAGCATCATGTGGGCTCTTCCGGACCAGGGCTCGAACCCATGTCCCCTGCATTGGCAGGCGGATTCTTAACCACTGTGCCACCAGGGAAGCCCCCAAATAACTTCTAAGCTTAAGAAATTTAACAGTAAAGAACACCAGTCTATCAAGCAACAATATCTATAAAAGCTCTTTTAAACCTCATCAGGGTGGATAGTAATAAAGAGACAGAATATTTAATATGCCCTGAAGATCCTGAATAGGAGAAGCCTTGGCTGGAATATGTCAGATGCAATGTCGCTTCCGAGGAAGAGTGTGTGAGGTCCCAGCATGTGGAAGTGGCTGATAGACTCCCATGCACCACACCTCCTGCTGTTCACCCCTTGTGTCATCCCCTCCCCTTGAGTGTGGGCAGAATCTGTGACTTGTTTCTAACCCATAGAAGATGGTAAAGGAGATGTGATGCCATTCCCGGGATTACCTTGCATCCTCTTGCTAGCAGGCTCTCCCTAGTCTCTGCTCTTGTTAACTTTGAAGACGTAAGCCACCACGAGTAACCCTACAGCTGCAAGGAACTGGATGCTGCCAACAACCATGCAAGAAGGGAAGCAGCTGTCTCCCTAGATGAGCCTCAGATGAGAACCCAGCCCTCTATGATAACCTTGATTACAGCCTTGGAAGATCCAAAGCAGAAGACCCAGCTAAGCTGTGCCGGGACTCCTGACCCACATAAACCGTGAGATAATAAATCTGTGTTGCATTAAGCTGCTTTATTTGTGGCAATTCATTGCACAGTGATAGATAACTAATATAATGGTATCTAGTCATTATAGGCATTAAAACATCTGTGAGAAAGAATCTACCTAAAATGTGTTATTCCAAATAATATTCAAATGCCTCCAGGTCTTACAGGCTTTGGGAGAGAGAGAAGTGACATAAGTGCTAGTTCAATTTTTTTTTCATTTAGACTTTAGTGAGCTTTGGGCTATACGAAATTCTGTCCCATTTCCAGGAGACAGAGGAGGACAGACTTGGGCTGCAAAACAGCCACACCTTGTCCTTCACGTTGCCCTTCCTCCCTCTCCCCACCAGCTTGCCCTGTGTCCTCCGGGTGATGGGGCACTAAGCTGTCCATCTTCTTCCTAGCTTTTGCCTAGCTCCCTGGGCTCTGGCTCGCATGTTAAGCTCAGCTCCTCTAAACTTCATTGCTCATCAGCAGACTCTTTGGACAGAACAGGTAAGTGTATGGTGAGGTGTTAGAGAAGAGCAACCAAAATATTCAACAGTACTGCCAACCTGCTGACCTCCGGAAGACTTCAGGTGTTTTTTTTTATCTTTAAGCCTCCACATCCTGAATCACACGTTTACGGAACCCTAGCAGTAGCTGGAATGTCTACGGAATTGAATGAAAGATGTCACAGAGATTGATGGTAGCATATTTTCCCTTGTATGGCTTCACTGATTTTAAATCAAGTTGAGTACCGACCAGACTGTGATGCGTGTGTCTGAGTTTAGAGGAAGCAGGATGGATGAGTGGACCAAGAAGACAAATGGAGAGAGGATGAATAGAATGAGGTGCTGAGGTGAAATGATGGACAAAGCAGGGTTGATCCAGTCCACCATTCATACCTTCTCCTGTCTGTGTGATTCACTCAGAGCCCCTTTGATCTTCACTGAGGCTCGTGACCCAAAGTTTGAAAACCTACTGGGTAATAAAGGCCCGCATATCCTGAGTGATTACCAGATGCCAATTACTGTACCACACTCTTTAAATATATGGTTTAATCCATTTAAACCTTGAGAAATGGTTTAATCCATTTAACCCTCACTACAGATTTTTAGCCTAACTTGACATGAGGGAATTGAGACAGAAAGAGGATTAAGAACAGCCTGAGCACCAGAGCTCCTAAAATGAGGAGCAGACAAAGAAACCCAGGCAGTTGGACTCCAGGGACCAAGCTCTTGACCACATTCTATGACAATCTTCAGGTTTCTCTGAAATGAGGGTTCCATTGCCCTCAAAGCTGTACATGCTTCCATTGGTTATTCTGTTTTACAAGACTTTCCTAAGACTATTAGGTTTATAATTTTCTTAAGGCATTAGCCTTGAAAATATTTCTGCCGGCGAAATTGTTTCATGCTTCTTGCACTAAAAACAGTGTACGTTTCCATTTATTTTCATTATAAGGCATAGCTTAGGAAACACTAAATGTAAGTGTCTTTATACTAAAATGAAATTACATCAGAATACCACAGTTACAGAAGTTGTTCTCATTTCATTTTCAGGAAGCAAAAATTCCCATTATTCTAAAGGACATGGTCCTGAGATTGGGCACAAAAGTAAAGGGGTCCTAAGGCATGTTACCTTTTCCTAGATGGAGCTACAGGTAAGTGCCTTTTACTCATACTTACAGCACCATTATTTACCAAAGATTTAATGGCCAGGTAGAAGATCCTGAACAGTGGTGACATGCTTTGCTCATTTACTTATGAGCTATCTGCTAATGCCAACAAAGAGATCGGACTCAGTGGAGAGAAAAGTGGTTGGTAAGATGAACAGGTCACACCACTGGAAAAGAAGATGTTGGAAGGAGCTGAGTCTATTTTTAACAGCTTCTGTCTCTAAAACACCGCTTCTCTCATCACTGCTGGACACAGATTTGCTAAAGAAGCCACAATCAGAATTGGTCAAAACTAATGAGTTTTAGTGGATTCATTTGGATTAGAAGAAAAATGGTTTCGGAGACATAAATCTGGGAGAGCATCGCTGATTTCCAGATATTACTGAGCTGTGCCATGGATTTAATGCAGTCAAAAGTTTTCACCCCAGATTGTCTGTCTAGAGGTGGATACATTATCTGATTGATTCAACTGTCCCCAAAGTCTGGTATTGTGAGACATTTCTTCAATAGTCATTATTACCATTAATCACTGACAAATTTCTGTGAAATTCCTAGCATTTTAAAATATGTATATAGCATTACAATATACAAACATTTCCAATAGTGCTGTGGACTTTCTCATGACATATATTTATTTATATACATATAATTCTGTCCAAGGTTGAAATATAACTATGCAATTATAATAAAATCAGAGAGCTCTTCAAGAAAATTTTCTAAGTTTCCTTTTAAATCTAATTTGCATCATTATTATGGAAATTAAAATTTTACCAGTGTTTTCCGTTATTTATGTCATAGTGCACGGTGTACATTTCCCCATGAAAATCTATATTCTATTTTCCTCCTTTCAAAGACAAATATATTTTAATAAAAAACTAGACTTTAAATAATAATAGTTTTATGCAAGAGAGCTAGCATATAAATATACTAGAAAGAATATTGATCAAAAACTAATGAATACAATTCCCGTGGCAATAAAATGTCAAGAAACTGGTACTGTTGATAAATGCTTACGAGAGGAGCTCTCATTTCTTTTCTGCAGCCAATAAAAAGATGCAGTTTCTTTAGAGAGAAATACAGTTTTCCCCAAGAACTCAAAGATTGTACTATTTTGTTTCTTATTTGTCAAACAAGCACTGAAGGTTTCAGAGTAGGCACAAAACGAGTGAAAGTTTAAAACTGACAAAAATCACAGGAAAAAGGCTTGAGACAATAGGACTTAATCAAGTAACCAGGGACCTGGTAATACTCTGGGCCTAATTGTGGTCAACAGGGAGAGACTGGTTATTGAAGAGCTTCCATAGGAACCATGAGGAGAAGCCGTAAGGCTGTGCCTCCGTTTGTGAAAGCAAAGAATGGGACCCGGTCATCTGTGAGACCTACAATTTGGAAATGTTGATCTCAAAAATTTGAAAAGAAAAGGACCATAAATCCTTGGCAAAAAACCCTTTAATGAAAACCCAGTAAGATTCAAAGGCTCTCAGACATTTTAAACATTAAAATTAATGTTTAATTTTAACCAAAATTGAAAATACTCCTGATGAAGGATGATACAAATATATCTAAAGTAAGATGCGCTGGCATCAGAGTCTTTGATGACTTGGAGTTTTAATGAACATGGGGAAATTTAAAGGAAAGGAGAACAATAACAAATGACTAGAAAAATGTGAAACATATTGGTGCTTATCTCTGTACGGCGAGGGTAATCTTGTGTGTGGTTTTTAATCCAATGGTCTTTTCTATCTAAAAAATTTTCTACAGGGACTTACACCGCTTTTAAACTTGGAAATTAACAATAAATGTTATTTTTAAATGGAACTATAAGATCATCACCAAATACAGAGGGTGACACAAACATACAAGAATTGTACAAGGAAAGCTGAGATCCAATATGAACTTCTTTAGAGAAGGACAGAAGAGAGGGAGGGAAGGAGGGAGGAAGACGTTAATCATAGAAATAGCAGGAAATAATAAGAAAAAAAATTAAAGCCAACTATCCACAGGATTGGGAGACAGATATTTGTTGGTGGGGAAAGAAATAGAAGTCCTCAATGCTTACTGTGTCTCTCTTTTTCAGTAAAGGAGATTGATCTTTGTATTAGAACAGGAAGAATAAATATTGAAATGAAGGCCTGGTCTGAGAGAAGAGACTCTTTCAAATGAGGTCAAGTCTTCCATCCCAAGGAAGGTTAATACTGATCAGAAGACAGTCTACTGTATTTGAGCAGAAAAATGAATCAGATTTAGTTATAGAAATAGAATATAAACATGTAAATGTAGGGGTACTATTGAAGGAAACAGGTAAGTAGATTGGACTATATTTACAAGAATGAGATTCAATTGGCAGAGTTAATCTGATTGAGTTTATGTTTCTAAGACCCTCTCACATTTGCCTTGGCAATGAGGCTCTTACTCACGCAGAGAGGAGAAAAGCAATGAACAATAATGTGGGCTTCAGCAGTGCACGTTCTAGTTAATTCTATTATCTCAGAATGTCAGAAAAAATATTTGGGAGAGGTTTGTGCTGTGGACACATGATGAGTTCAGGAATAAATTATAATGGATTCTAAATAAAAGAGAGTTTAGGGACTTCCCTGGTGGCGCAGTGGTTAAGAATCTGCCTGCCAATGCAGGGGACACGGGTTCGAGCCCTGGTCCGGGAAGATCCCACATGTCGCGGAGCAGCTAAGCCCGTGCGCCACAACTACTGAAGCCCGCGGGCCTAGAGCCTGTGCTCTGCAACAAGAGAAGACACCGCAATGAGAAGCCCGTGCACCACAACAAAGAGTAGCCCCCACTCGCCGCAACTAGAGAAAGCCCACACAGCAACGAAGACCAAATGCAGCCAAAAATAAAAAATTAATTAATTAATTAAAATTAAAAAAGAAAGAAAGAGTTTACTGAAAAATCTGCCATCTGAAAAATCTCAAGTGCTCTAAATCTGTTCTGTCAACTGCAAGCGTGGTCATGGCACTAGTAAACTAGGTCTTCACTTGTCTCTCTTGCCTCTGCGAGCCCTCCTTGCTGTGCAGTGTTGTATGGGAAGGAACCTCAAATCTGGAAAGGGGTAGAGCTTGTTGTTTTTTTATTTTTTAATTTTTATTAGAGTACAGTTGATACAATGTGTTTCTGCTGTACAGCAAAGTGAATCAGTTATACATATACATATATCCACTCTTTTTTAGATTCTTTTCCCATATAGGTCGTTAGAGTATTGAGTTCCTTGTGCTATACAGTAGGTCCTTATTAGCTATCTTTTTTATATATAGTAGTGTGTATATGTCAATCCCAATCTCCCAATTTATCCCTCCCCACTCCTTTCCCCCCTTGGTAACCATAAGTTTGTTTTCTACATCTGTGACTCTATTACCGTTTTGTAAATAAGTTCATTTGTACCATTTTCTTAGATTAAAAAAAAAAGGAGGGGGCGGGGGTAGAGCTCGTTTTACTGACAGCTTTGGATAACAAGCTTGAGTTACTTGCCAATGGAGCAACTAGTTACCTTCATTTCTTTTCCTGTCCTCACTGCCACAAAGGAAGTTCAAAACCACCTAGAAAGATTTGGAAAAGGAGTAATCACAGAGCACTTATAAGTGAGATCTCACTGTCAGTTATTTTTGAGAAATCTTGGCAAATAAGGGAGGCACTTGGAGGCTGCACATTAGCAAATTTTAGTCCAATTTTACAAAATGGGGAGAAAAAATGGATTTCACAACCTGAGACTTCACCAATGACAGCTGTTCAAAATCTGTAATGGAATATCAAAAGAAAAGTGGATTGGAATAATCTGAAAGAGAAAGTATAGTGATGAGAGAACAGTTTGTGTCATACTCACTCATTTCTTTGTTTTGCTATCTAGCAGATAAAGAAAGTACTTTCTGTACTTCACCAAAATTTTGATAAGGTTTCTCATTATTTTCTTGTACACAAAGCAGATTAATATAGCTTTGTCCGGGACTATTTAGAAACATTAAATAACTACATTCATGGAGTTTTGATCTTTGGAGTGATGTCAAATTGTATAGAGATTTCTAGATGAGAATCCCATCTCCCTGTTCTCAGCCTCATATCCTTACATTTGTATTAAGAGAGATAGAGTAGGTTCATCAATATAAGAGTGGCATAAAGCTAGGAAGGATAGTTAATATATTAGAAGATCAAAATCTGAAAATACCAGTAAAATTTGCACTGATAGGTTAAATCCCATAAGATGAACTTTACACATGAGAACAAAAAGCACTTGAATCCAAAAAAAAATGATCATTACATTAAATAGATGAACAAGACACCATTTAGCATTAGCACATGTGAGGAATAATAGAATAATTTTAGTTAAGAGTAAGAATCATATGCATTAACAGGACTATTTTTAACCAGATATAACTTGAGAGACTTGAGAGAACTATAGTATTTAAGATATACCTCTTTTCACCTGCCTAGAGAAATATGCCTTTTATTTCTTTAATCGAACTATAGTTTCTGTACAATATTATATGTTCCTGGTGTACAGTATAATAGTGATTCACAATTTTTAAAGGTTATGCTACATTGTAGCTTATTTTATACCTAATAGTTTGTATCTCTTCATCCCCTACCCCTGTATTGCCTCTCTCCAGTGGTAACCACTAGTTTGTTTAGACGAACATTCCTGAAAACAGGCAGAGAGATGGGACAGTGTCTAGAGGGAAACCACCAAGTGGGATGAAGTTTAAAAAAGCCATGAGAAACAAAAATTTGCTTGAATTTGGATTGTTTATTTTGGAGGAGACTAAGGAATACATCCAAGTCATCTCCAAATATGCAAAGAATGATCCAGAACAAGAGTTAGACTTTTTTTTTTGACTGCTGCACAGCAAGTGGGATCTTAGTTCCCAGACCAGGGATCGAACCTGTGCCTCCTGCATTGGAAGGCAGAGTCTTAACCACTGGACCCCCAGGGATGTCCCCTAGACGTTTTTCTTTTTCTTTTTTGCCATAAATGATAACTGAGATCTGTAAGTAGAATCAACAATGTAGTAGATTTCATCCAATAGAAGGAAAATCATTGCAACAGAGAGGTCAAAACAGAAAATCATTGCTTGGAGACAGAAAGTTCTATTCAATCACAGACCAAATAATTTGGCAAAGATGTTACAGAGAGGATTTAATTCTTCAATGGATAATTGTCAAATCTGGCTCATTTATGGAATCATCGTGGGGTATATTTTAAATGACAGATTCTAGATTTCTGTCCTCACCTACAGTATCAGAGTTTCCAGGGGTGGGGAGGTTCGTATTTTTTAAAAGCATCCTAGGTGACTCAGATGATCATCGCAGTTTGACAAGCACTCGATCTCACTAAGGTCTTTCCCAGTCAGATTTCATGATCAAAGCAATCAAGTTAGTTGGCTGCCATCAAAGTCTGTGGTTAAAAAAAACAAAGTAACCATTAATGAGAATGAAAATGAAGGGCATGAATATTATCTTCCATCCTAGTTTTCTTATATAAAGTTTGACAGTACCCAATAACATTTTAAGAAACATTTTTCAAATCTGTTTAGTGATAAAGTTTGTCATGTTTATGTTTCTTCCTAGATGTACATGTACAGGTAAGTAGGCATATGTATTTGTGACAATGATGTGGGTATTTTTTTTTAACCATAAAGACTTGAATAAATTGTCCAAAGCTTCTATTGACATCTTAAAATAAACCGCTTTTATAATAGCCCATTTTAAAATGCGGGCTGTGGTCCATATATATTAATGCATTTAAACAAATGTTCAGGAAATTTAATGTTCTTCCAAAGGAGTAAAATTAATTGGCAGCTGAAATTCTCAGTAAGAATTCTATGCAAATTATGATTCAGGATTTTGAAATGGCAATTTCATGTGAAACTTGTATTTCTATTAGGAGTTTCACAGAACCATATTTTTAAAAAAAGAATTAAAGTACAAAATAAAAGCTTAGCCAAGGAGACCTCTTAAACTTACTTTAGAATATGACAGTTCTCTAAAATATTTTAAAGCACATGATAACATGCATTATTTTCTTTACTTTAAAAATGTTGCAGAATTCCAGAAGCAGCCTAAGTGCTTCCTCTTAATTTGCATCTCCATAAACAAGGCAGATGGGTCAAGAGATGGAACATGTTTACGGAAGAAAATTGTGATAATTAGAAGAACTCAAGGGAAAGAACATTTTCAAGACTTCAGCACCAGAAAAGGCACATTTTTGGCCATGCAGCACTGTGGGTGAGGAAGGGCACACCCTGGTTTATTGAGGGACAAGATACTTCTGATTCACTGGCCAAGCAATAGAATCGGGTTTCCCTTGAGAAAATGAAGTGCACTTAGAATACACCGAGGGCAAAATAAGGATTTCAGGGTGCAGAGACAAAGATGTGAAATTCAGTTTTTAAGGTTTTGTGTTTGCTGCTATCAGATATGTCATGGTGAACATTTTTACGGCAGAACAATTATATTACCAAATCATTGACGGTCAAATAAAGGGGAGGAGAGAAACATTGGTAATAGCTGTTACCTACTCTATGGTGAGAACTTTATAAACTATCAATTTAATATCCACAACAGCTCTTAACAATAGGAAGTGTTAACCTCATTTTACAAATGGGAAAACTGAGGCCCTGGCAGACCCCAGGATTTAGTTTTCAATTCAATCATAGAATTATGGGTTGCCAATCAATTACCCTTTTTCTATCACTGTGGGATCCCACACAGCTGGTGGCACGTTCTAGTCCATTCTAGATACTTGATTAATTCAAAGCATACATAAATGTGCTGTTAATTTTAATGTTATAAACTGTGGACTTGGACAGCAATAAACTCTTGTATGTGAGTTTCCTTATGCTAAAATACGGATGATGATAAACATATTCATTTATATAAGCCTAATTGATTGTTGCAACCCTACAAAGTGTGCATACTTATTATTCTTATTCTAGGATAAGGAAACTCACATACAGAAGGGGTAACAGCTGCCCAAGTTCACTTGGCTAAGGCGTGGAGCAAGATTCTGATTGTGAAAACCTGACTTGAGAACCTGCACAAGGAGCTACTTTAATGTGTTGCCTCCTTAACACGGGTGTCTGCACAGGTGATATAAATAAAAGAAGCTGAAACAGCAGTTTTTTCAAAAGCATCTCTGAAGAGATAAGTGTAATTCAATATTTTATATCCTATGATGTCACCTACATATATATTGCATACATATATGTATATAAGATTTTAGTGATAAACCAATAATACAATAGTTATCAAAAATGCTAGTTTCTTCATGTTTATGTCACCTCATTCTCCCAGCCCCTAGCTTTGCATACTTCCCTTTTATTCTCATTCTCCTGCTCTGTGACATCTTTATACTAAGTAACTAGAAATGACAACCAAAAGGCCCTGTTGGATATGAGGCTTCAGAAGGGATTTTGAAAGGTTATTGGCCCATAGAATTGGAGAATTTGCACCTTATCAGCGCTGATGATTCGAAGGTGCTGCAAAGCCTGAATGGACTGGATGGCCAGCAAGTATAAACTTATTCAAGATTTAAGACCATTGGGTCAAATAAATTATTCTGAGGCTTTATCAATAACAGAAACCACTGTAAATAGGTAGCTATTTAATCTCCCTTCTTTCTCCTCTGCTAATCTTACCAGGCTAGAAGTTTGTAGTCTCATCTAAATGCCAGTCAGCTAGAAAAGCGTTGCCAACTGTGCCATGCTACAGTATATATAGCTCAAAGGCATAAACAAGTTAAACAAAGCATCCTTACGTGTCAAAATTTAGAATCACAGATTTACCTGAAGTATGTTTCGTTTCGTGTTTTTCTATTCAATGCACTGGGGACCCTAATGAGCAAATTAAAAATTTTCACAGCTGAAATCGCTTTACTGGTTCTTTCCTCTGAGACTAAAGAAGAAAGCATTTTACTGGTATGCCACTGCCATCTTAAAGCGTGCCCCTGTCTGTGAGTGGTCTCCAAGGCCAGAAGCAGGACCACGCCCTGACTGGGCTATTCACAGGGAGGCTGACTCCACCCTGGCACCCAGGTTGCCGCAGAAGCCCTACCTGCAGGGAAGCAGTAGCCTCTGGGTGGCACATCCTGAATCACTCCTGCCCGACCTTCAGCAGAATTTCACCCTTGCTGAACTTCATCAGACATCTTTTTAGTACAGACTTTGTGAGCTCAAGGAGACCTGTTTACTCAGCAGAAGGTATGGCTTGTGAGGATGACTGATCATTTCTCTTTCGAAATGTAATGGAAAATGTAAAAGGGAGCTGTAATCTCAAAAGAAAATCTGAACAGGAACCAACACGGTGAAAAAGCCACAAGTTTATTTGATCAAATCAATCAAACACCAATTCAGTGGGGGAGAAAAAACAACAACCCAAATCTAAAAAGCATCTGGCATATAAATTTTTTAAAACAAATGTAAACACCCACAAACTAAAGTTGATTGACTCCAATAGGTAACTTTTCATTCATTTTTGCTAGGGACATATAAAGGCAAGCTAATAAGAAAGAAACACAAATTACTCTCCTAGGAAAATAAGAGTCACAATGAAGCACGCAACACTACTTAGAGTCTTACCTTCAAAAAACTGAAATTGAATCTGGTCAGGAATCTAGATCCAACTGCCAGTTTATAGGAAATGCAGAGGACAGAGGACCGTATTAAATATATCTACCTATAGAGATGAATTAGCAAAATCCAGATTGTGGGACTCAACTGAACCTAGTTTCTTCGTCTTGTAAATTGCAAGGGGAAAACATGAAGGAGAAACAAAGATTCTTAAAAGCTAAAGCAAGCAATTTCAATGTATGAAACTTATTTGAACAACCTGTGGGAAAAATATCTAAGATATTGGAATAAGGAAATGTTGACTGGGTATTTGATGCTTCTAAGGAATTATTGTTTTAGCATGATAATTGTTTTCTTGGCTATGTTTATTTTTTTTCTGACACTGCATTTTCTTCTTTGTAGCATTTCCATTTGGCTTTAAATATAACTGTATATATATAGTTTCTTTCTTTATCTTTGCTGAAACTGCCCAACTGTTCACACATGTTGTCCATCCTCTCCATTTACCTTATTTATTAGTCAATAAAGGTTTATCTATTTATCATTTTTAACCCTCTCTGATAATT
The DNA here is from genome assembly GCF_963924675.1 of Phocoena phocoena. Taxonomy (NCBI): domain Eukaryota; kingdom Metazoa; phylum Chordata; class Mammalia; order Artiodactyla; family Phocoenidae; genus Phocoena; species Phocoena phocoena. The sequence goes on along the minus strand of NC_089239.1, from coordinate 17,658,874 downwards.
TCAACATCTGGGCAGCCCATCCTAGGCTGGGCTGTAGCTCCATAGACCCTCTCTTGAGAATGGGTCTCTTTTTATTGCTTCTTCATGGTGTCTCATAATGTTTTATTGTATGCCAGACACTGTATTTAAAACAGCAGTAAAAACTGAATTAAAGGCATCCCCTGTCTTGGGTTAAGCTTGCCCGTGTGGGTGGAGGGGATGTAGTCGCAGCTGAGTTGATCTCACCTGTGGTTGAAGTGGGTCTGGGCGTTCCTGTTGTCCTGGTTAGATTCAGTTCCTCATTGGCTTCAGACGTTTGGTGGGCAGTGTCAGAACCTCCTCTTAGGCAGGACTTGAGATCTGATTGACCAGGGAGTTTTTCTCCGTCCCTTTGCCCGGCCGTCAGCCTTCAGCAGAGCCAGGATGTAGAGGGAGGGTCCCAGTCAGCTCTCCCTTCCCTCTCCCAGTCACTCTGAAGGGATTCTCTCAGCTCTTGCTCTGCCCCAGTTTTCCACAGGCCCAGTGTGGCTTAGAGGGCTCCCTCTCAGCACCACTCTTCCCCTCCCCCATTCTCCCCCCGACCTCAGTCCCGCGCCCCGCTGTCATGGCAACTCTAGCTCCTGCTTTGGAAGCTCTCTCTCAGTTCACCTGCCCTTCCTCCAGTCTCCTGAATGAGCCCTTGATGAAGAACCATGGGAAAGAGTTGACAGGTGAGTCCTTTTTTTAAAATTTTTATTTTATATTGGAGTATAGTTGATTTACGTTGTTGCGTTTCAGGTGTACATCTAAGTCGTTCAGTTATACATATATCCATTCTTTTTCGAATTCTTTTTAGGTTATTATAGAATATTGGGTAGAGTTCCCTGTGCTATACAGTAGGTCCTTGTTGATTATCTATTTTATATATAGTAGTGTGTGTATGTTCATCCCAATCTCCTAATTTATCCCTCCCCCCAACCCACGTTTCCCCTTTGGTAACTGTAAGGTTTTTTCCCCCGAAGCCTGTGAGTCTGTTTCTGTTTTGTAAATAAGTTCACTTTGTATTATTTTTTTTTAGATTCCACATATAAGTGATATATGATATTTGTCTTTCTCTGTCTGACTTATGTCACTTACTATGATAATCTCTAGGTCCATCCATGTTGCTGCAAATGGCATTATTTCATTCTTTTTATGGCTGAGTAATATTCCATTGTATATATGTACCACATCTTCTTTATCCATTCCTCTGTTGATGGACATTTAGGTTGCTTCTATGTCTTGGCTATGGTGCTGCTATGAATATTGGGGTGCATGTATCTTTTCAAATTATGTTTTTTTCTGGATATATGCCCAGGAGTGGAATTGCTGGATCATATGGTAGTTCTATTTTTAGTTTTTTAAGGAACCTCCATACTGTTCCCCATAGTGGCTGCACCAATTTACATTCCCACCAACAGTGCAAGAGGGTTCCCTTTTTCTCCACACCCTCTCCAACATTTACTGTTTGTAGACTTACTGATGGTAGACACTCTGACCGGTGTGAGATGGTACCTCATTGTAGTTTTGATTTGCATTTCTCTAATAATTAGTGGTGTTTGACTGGGCTTCTAGGGATTGTAAACCATCAAGCAAGATTACATTCCGCCTTTAATAATTTAGTTGAGTCGTCAGCTGATATCTTTTTATCCTGTCTATGGAGGGTTTTGTTTTTTCCCTCCTCCCACTGCTCTGCCAAAAATCAAAGTAACCTTGATCTCTAAGCTTCTAAAGGGACCATTTTAGATTTTAATACCATTTATCCATTTTGTAGATTTTATTTTATTTAGATTACTTTGCAACCTTAGATATAACTTTTAAAATAGTTTTACAGAGTATGTAGTTTGCTCTTCATTTTAGAATAAGAGCCACATTGTCTGACAACTTTCTGTGTCTCCAGTACAAGTGGAAGTTCCCTGGTTGAATCTTTATTCTTTAGAGATACAGACTGAAACAAATGTGGAAGAAGTGTCATAATGTCTGGGAATTGCTTTAAAATAGTCCAGTGAGGGGACTTCCCTGGCGGTCCAGTGGTTAAGACTTCACCTTCCAATGCAGGGGGCACGGGTTCAATCCCTGGTTGGGGAGCTAAGATCCCACGTGCCTCGCAGCCAAAAAACGAAAACTTAAAACAGAAACAATATTGTAAAAATTCAATAAAAACTTTAAAAATGGTCCACATCAGAAAAATCTTTAAGAAAAAAAAAATAGCCCAGTGAGGTAGGAGGTGAGTGGGATGCAAGTGAAATGAGCCAGTGTTGGTATCGCGTTGAGGACCTGGGTGTTAGGTAAATGGATGTTGATGAAACTATTCTCCCTACTTTTGTTTATGTTTGAATATATTGATAGTTTCCATAATAAAAAGCTTTTTAAAATGGATACTATAAAATTTTAATTCCTTGCCGGTGATGGGTCACAAAATTATCTCAAGTTTTCCAGTGGCAAACACATAAAAAAAATATAGCCAGTTACAGAATTCAAAGTGTCAACAAAGAAATGGGGGGGAGAGAAAATTTTCAAATGTTATCCTTTGTTTTAAGGCTACACAGAAATCTTTACTGAGGGTTCTCATAAAGAGAAAACTGGGAAAGGTAATAACAAAAAGATGTTCATAACAATGTCCTCTCAACACAAACAGTAATGAATTTCTTAGATCTTTTATTATAACATCTTTCAATAAGGGTAGATGACATCACACAAAAGTATAAGTCAGCAAAGATAATTTAACAGATGGCTCATAAACTTGCTGCACTTGCCCAGATTATCTGGGAAAACACACCAAGTTTCTTTCCTTCAACTGCTCCTCCCTAAATATTGTTTTTTTTTCCCTAGACTGAGCTCCCAACTAAAGGTGCTTACGTATTCTTCTAACCCTCTCTTCCATCTCACCCCAGGACAGCCTCTGGGTTCATAGGGGAAATTTATGTAACATCATTAGGAAGGAAACAGAACATGTGGGCCTCCTGCTATCCTCTGGCTGCCATGGTGATATCTCATTCCTCTGTCTTCCACTCCTAATGTAACCCTTTATCCTTTCTCTGGCGGTTAGGATGATTGCTTTCAAACAACTCAGCCCTTTTATCTCTTGCTGGTTCTGTGACCTTATACCTGTATCCTGTAGACTTAGGCATTCAGTGGTCTACTCCTTTGACTGTGTTCCAGGTCCTCTAGCTCCAGGCTGCCATCATCATCATCTAGGGAAAAAACGTTGACTCAATTCTCAACCGCTGTCTCACCCCCATTCAGAGAGCATCTCTTACTGCATCTCTTTCCCCCTGAACCTAGCAAGTCCCCAGTTGGAAAAGAGAGATTTATCCCACGGCTTCTCTCTGTGGGAGCTCTCCAGATACCACTCTTGCTCATTTGAAGTGATGCCATGGATTTAGAGTACCATGGAAATGACCAGAGAAGCGAGACAAAATTCTTTTTATCCCCTTATCTGCAAACATTGTACTCCTATCACCTTTGCCTCCTCCATCTTCTAATTCAACTCTGCTAGGAGGCAGGAACAAAATCCTTTCAGAGTCATTCTCTGCATGTATCTCCTCTCCCTTAGAGCCTTTCCCATCCCCAGGCAGGATTTTCATTTCAACCATAGATTTAATTCTTATTCTGAAATCTTTTCTACTCTATGATTAATTTTTTAAATGCTGTGCTCTAGTTCTCTAAGCCAAAGCCCAGTCATTCTGGACCAAGTTTAAATTTCCTGAATTTGATGCATTTGACAAACATATTAAATGGTGGAATTCTAAAATATTTCCTTTTAGATTGGGAGTGAAACAAGGATGGTCATTATAATCAGTTTTTTCAACATTATACTGGCAGCCCTAATCAGTAAGGTAAGGAAAGAAAAGATAATAAAAAACAAAGATTAGAAAGAAACGAAAGAAACTGTATTTGGAGATGATATGACTGTGTATATAGAGAATCTATTTTTTAGAGAAACTATTAGAGTTTATTATAAAGTTTAATATGATTGTTGGATGTGTGGTTAATATACAAAACTTAATTGCATTTTAAGCACTAGAAACTAATAGAAAATAAAAATGTTTTAAAGTAGTATCAAATTTATAAAATAACTATCAATAAATCTAAAGAAATATGTGCCAGACCTCTTTGCAAAACACTATAAAACATTGAAAGGCATTGAAGAAGAAGAAAATAAATGGAGAGATAGTCCATACTCAGGCATTAGAAGTCATATTGAAAGATATCAGTTCTCCTCCAAATATATTTATTGCAATCCCAAATTCCCAACAGGAATTTTGCAAAAAACTGACAAACTAATTCTAAAAATTATATGAAAAAGTGTGTGGGTCAAAAAAGCTGAGATACTCTTTAAATAAGATAGCAGTGTGTGAAGATTTGTTCCACTGGATATTAAAATACAATAAAGTTACAGGAATGAATATTGCATTGCACTGATGGAAGGATAGACAATTAGACCAATTTAGTAGTGATCAGAAACAAACTCAAATGTGTATTAACAACTTATTTATGATAAAGGTGGCACTGCAGAGTAGTAGGATAGGGAGGACTTTTAAATAAATGATCCTGGAATAATTGGACATTCATAAGTGGGAAATTTTGAAAATCAATGCCTATCACATACCAAACACTAAAATCAATTCCAGGTGGATTTTTTAACCTCATAAGAAAGACAAATCATAAAGAATATCTTCATAAAATAAGCATGCTCCTTAAAAGAAACATTAAAAAATCAATAAACAGAATGGAAAAAATTGTTATCTTTGCCATATTAAAACTAAGACTTTGTATTCATCAAAAGACAAAGTAAGAGATTTAAAGGGCAAGCCACATATAACTGACAAATGACCTCTGTCCAGAAGAAGACAAACAACCAAATAGAATGAACAAGAGACTCAGTCACTTAACAACAGTGGGTATCCAAACAGTCAACAAACATATGAACAGGTGCTCAATTTCACTAGTCACCCCAGAAATGCATATTAAAATTCCATGAGATACCATTACACACCCAGAATTAGTAAAAATGAAAAGAACGACAGCGAAAAATGTTGACAAGGATCTGGAACAAAAGGAATTTCCTACACTGTTGGTAAGATTATATAAATTGGTACGACTATCTTGCAAAGTTGTTTGGCAGTATTTACAAAAGCAGAACATATGTGTAGTTTATAATCCAGCAACTCTATTCCTAGGTATGTATCCAGCAAATTGCTTGTGCCTGAAGGAGAATGATAAAAATTTTCATAATGGTATTTTTTGTAAGCTAAAACCAGGAAACATCCAAGATGTCCCTGAGCAGTAGAATGGATTAATATGTGGTGTTATTTTTATCAGTAGAATATTATAGAAGAAAATTACATATGAATGAACTACCATTACACCCAACAAAGTGAATGGCTCTCACAATCATAATGCTGAGAGCAAAATCAGCCTGCTACAAAAGATCAAGGTCACATACTACCTGACTCCATTTAACTATAGGATTTAGGGATACATGTTTGGGAGATAAAACTGTAAAGAAAAGCAAACGTTGTGGTTGCTTTTGTTGGAGAAGAAGGTAGGTAGTGATTGCAAAGGGGCATGAAGGGAGGTTGTCTGATGCTGGTAATATTCTCTTTTTTCATCTATCATTGTAACCCAAGTGTTTGCTTTGTGGTCACCTATTGAGTTATGCATTTTTGTTTTGTAAACTGTTCCATGTGTGAGCTATATTAAACACACACACAGACTAGTGATTAACAGGAAAACTACATACTTGAATGAGTCTTTATATTTTGGTGAAGAATTTAGCAGTGGGAAATTGAGTGAGAATAATGAAGTACATATAATACAACCATTTGTAGTAAAGTGTATAATCAATTAGCCAAAAGTTCAATGAAAACAAACTTTACCATAGTCAGTTATGATTGAGACTTGTTCAAGTATGAGTAAAGCAAATATTACAGTTTATCCTGATGTTTTATAAATATATAAATATATGTTATATATTCAATAAATTAATGTTATAATGAAAGTGGGCATTCACAAAAAGGAACAGTTAGCATTTTAACTTGGAGAATAGATTCCATGAAGTCTTCTTGCAATGAAGGCAAATCCTTTAAGTAAATGCCAACTGAGTTAAAAAAAAAAGTTCCTGAATGCAAATGAAAATAACCATGAAAATGTTAAGTATAACCTGGTTTCATTTGGGAGAAAGGAAAGGAAGGAGAATATCACAGTCATTGAACATTCAAAAGAAATAGAAATATTAAAAGTGATGGAGTCTGAAGACATTTTCGGGCACATCCAGATGGAGAGCATAACTTGTGTGTGCAATGAAAGGAAGATGGGAGAACACAGCAATAAGATATTACGTTGAAAAGAAATTTATAAGGCAAATCCAGCAAAACTTGTCAAGAACATGTATCAATCAAGAAATTAAATATTTATTAAGTACCTGCTCTCTACAAAGCACTATGCTAAATGCTAATGGATACAGAGATACATGTGTGTATGAGAGAGAGAGAGAGAGAGAATGTGTGAACCACCACAGAAGCCAGGATATAATTATTCTGTTGTGAATATAAAGGAAATATGCTTTACTAGGACTTATCTGAGGTAAGCAGAGAGAATTAGTGGAGAAAGTGAGATTTTTACTGGGCCTTTAAGAGAAACAGTAGAAGAGGGGCAAAAGCATGAAGGCAGAAAAGAATAAAAAAATAACAAAATGGAGAGAGATAAGATTGGAATGGTAAATTAGGAACATATATAAAAGGAATTTGTCAGACAAGCAATGTAACTTCTTTCTATGGGAAGCCATTGAAGTTTTTGAATGAAAGTGTTATAAAATTCTTTTGGTTTTTATCTAATTATTTTTATATCACTAGATCTATTCCAAGACTAAATTATTTAGCAATGTTTCTTTATATATTTTGATGCTAAAAAACAGTTTTGGGTGCATAAATATTTGTGACTGTTTTTATTGTGGATAGCACATTTTACCAACATCATCATAGCTCTTTTATAATGCTTGGCCACAAATTCTATTTTATCTCATACTATTATTGTCAACCCAGCTTAGTTTACTGTATATTTTTCTATTTTATATTTGTAGATACCTTTATCTTTAGCCTTTGTTTCAGGAGTATTTCTTTAAACTATACAGTTTCACTTGTTGAAGTACATTTGAGTCCTTGTGGTTTAATATTTAATAAACATGCCTAGTCATGTGAATAGTTCAGTCCAGTTTCTTAGCTGTATTTCAACATTCCTGGCTTTTTGTAAATGACTCTGCCAATTCCTTTCCCCCCCACTGTTTTTCACTAGACTGATCAAGTTGGTTTTCTTTTAGGGATTTCCTATAGGGATTTAAACTTTTTACAGTGACTAAACAGAAATTTGGATGGATGGATGGATGGATGGAAATATTTAATATCATAAATATTTTTGACATTCCTCATGTTAATTTAAAATACAATCTTAGTATAAATCTCTATGAGATAATTTTTGGTGGGATGGACCTTGATATTTTTAGAAAGAAATTCCCCCTGAAAAAAAGTAAATGTACTAGTATAGAAAAGAAAATGTTGAAACAGAAGAAAGGTGCTTTACTATTTATAATATTAAATGTATTATGCCTAAGCAATTGGAACAAAAAAAATTATCTATCTTTAAATATAATTCCCAGGCAACCACTAATCTACTTTCTGTCTCTATGGATTTATCTATTTTTGACATTTCATACAAATGGAATCATACATTATGTGGCTTTCTGTGTTTGCCTTTCCGTTAGCAAAATGTTTTCAAGGTTTGTTCTCATTGTAGCAAGTATCAGCACTTCACTCCTTTTCATTGCTGAATAATATTGCGTTGTATTGATTACTACATTTATTTACCCATTTACCAGTTGATGGACATTTGAGTCATTTCCAATTTTGGCTATTATGAATACTGCTATAAACATTCATGTACTACATTCGTGTGCTATAAACATTCCTGGGTTTTTTTTTGTTATTGTTGTTTTGCGGTACATGGGCCTCTCACTGTTGTGGCCTCTCCCATTGCGGAGCACAGGCTCCGGATGCGCAGGCTCAGCGGCCATGGCTCACGGGCCCAGCCGCTCCGCGGCATGTGGGATCTTCCCAGACCGGCGCACGAACACGTGTACCCCATCAGCAGGCGGACTCTCAACCACTGCGCCACCAGGGAAGCCCCATTCATGTATTTTATGTAGACAAATATGTTCAGTTTCCAAGTAACTTGGGATATACCTAGAAGTAGAATTACTGGGTCATATAGCAACACTATGTTTAACATTTTGAGAAACTTCCAAACTGTTTTCCAAAATAGGTACGTCATTTTGGAATCCCAACAGCAATATAAGAGGGTTACAATTTCTCCAAATCCTCACCAACACTTGTTATTGTCTATCTTTTTTATTCTGATCATCAGAGTAGATACGAGGTGATATCTCATTGTGGTTTTGGTATGCATTTCCCTAATAACTATTGACGTTGATCATCTTTCTATGTGCTTTTATCTATTTACATATCTTATTTAGAGGAATGTGTATTCAAATATTTTGCCTGTTTTTAGATTGGGTTATTTGTGTTTTTATTGTTGAGTTGTAGGAGATCTTTATATATTCTGAATATAGATTCCTTATCAAATACATGATTTATAATTATTTTCATTTCATGGGTTATCTTTTCACTTACTTGGTAATATCATTGAAACACAATTTTTTTTAAATTTTGATGAAGTTCGTTTATCTGTTTTCTTTTGTTACTTATGTGTTTGACATCATATCTAAAAAAGAAAAGTGCCTATTCAAAGGTCATTGTCCTTTTCTTTAGGCTTAAGTACTCCCTTTATATTTCTTATAGGGCATTTAATATGGGTAACAGATTATTTAAGTCTTTGTTCACCTGGGAATCTTAATTTCTCCCTTCATTTTTAAAGGATAATTTTGCTGAATGTAGGATACTTAGTTGACAGTCTTTTTCTTTCAGCATTTTGATTATGTCATCTCATTGTCTCTGGCCTCCACAGTTTCTGATGAAAAGTCAGTTATTAAGGATGCCTTTTACATGCTGAGTCTTTTTTTTTAAATAATTTTATGATTATCTGTGTCTTTTGACACTTTAACTTTTTGCCTAGTTGTTATCTTTGAGTTTATCCTACTTAGAATTTATTGATCTTCTTGGATGTGTAAATTAAGGTTTTTCATCCGATTTGGAAAGTTTTGGGCCATTATTTCTCCAAATATTCTCTCTGTCCCTTTCTAGTCTCTCTTTCTTGGATTTCATTATGTGTATGTTGGTATGCTTGATGGTAACCCACAGGTCTCTAAGTCTCTGTTCATTTTTCTTGGATAATTTCAATTAATTAAAGTTCAGGTTTGCCAATTCTTTCTTCTGCCTGCTCAAATCTGCCATTGTTTCCTGTATTAGTTTGCTAGGGTTGCTATTACAAAGCACCATAAACTAAATGACTTAGACCACAGAAATGTATTGTCCAGAAATCTGGGGACTAGAGATCTGAGATCAAGATGTTAGCAGGATTGGTTCCTTCTGAGGTCTGTTAGAAGAATCTTTCCCATGCTTCTCTTCCCATCTGGTAGTTTGCCAGAAAGCTTTGATCTTCCTTGACTTGTAGACACCTCACCCCATCTCTACCTTGATGTTCACACAGGTTCTATAATTATGTCTGTCTCCAAATTTCCCCTTTCTATGAGGAAACCAATCATATTGGATAAGGGCTCACCCTAAGTCTCTTATTTTAATTTGATTACCTCTGTAAAGAACTTATTTCCCATTAAGGTTTCATTCTCAGGTACTAAGAGTGAGAACTACAACATATGAATTTGGGGTGGGAGCATGAGGGGATATAATTTAACCCATACCAAGACCTTCTAGTGATTTTTTTTTTCATTTCATTATTGTTCTTTCCAACTACAGAATTTTCTTTGGTTTTTTTTTTTTTATAATTTTTACCTTTTTATAGAAAATTTTCTTAGACATTATTCTTATATTTTTACATCTTTAGATATGGTTTAGTTTAGTTCTTTGAACTTATTTATAGTAACTGATTTAAAGCTTTTGTCTAGTAAATGATTACTCAGTTTCTATTGACTGTTTTTGTTTTTTTCCTCACTGTGTATGGGCCATAATTTCCTGTTCCTGTGTGCTTCATAATTCTTTTGTTTGAGAACTAGACATTTAAAATAACACAATGTGTGGACTCTGTAGCAGACTCCTCGGCTGCCCCCACCAGATGTTGTTGCTGTTGGGTCTGTTTGTTTAGTGACTTTCCTGGATTAATTCTGTAAAATCTGCATTCTTTATCATGAGCATCCACCAAAGTCTCTGCTCAATTAGCTTATGGTTATCTGATGATTGGACAGAGATTTATGTAAATGCCTTGAACCCGTAAGCCTCCCAGGCTTTGCCAAGGGGCTCTGCATCTGTGTGTCTGCATGTGTTGGGGCATGCCTTCCATGCTTCTGCAGGCAGTTTACAACACTGTCTTAGCCTTCATATCCAACCCGTGCAGAGTCTCATGGTCAAAAAGAGCTGAGATTTTAATGCCTTATGAAGTCTTCCCTTGGCATTCACATAGCCCTACATATGTGCATGGCCTTCAATATTTCCAGGAATATGACGGAGCTTTTCAAAGCCCCCTATCAACATTTCATTCCCCAGTCTGTCTTCTTAGGATTTTTTGGGTCAGTCTTCTGCTAATCCCAGTTGGTATTGCTCCCTCAGGCAGCTGTGATATTAAGCAGTTGCCATTGATACTTTTCAACAAATGCTCTAAGGATAGGGCTGTTCTCACAGAGTGAGTCTTGAGTCAGATCAAATAAAGACTCCAGGCTTTTCCAGAGAGCCACCAGACAGGGAACATAGTAACAAATTTGTGGATATGGGCTTTTTGGAAAACTTCAGACCTATTCTGTTCCATCCTGTGGCTGCTAGACTGCTGATTTTCATACCTACCATGGTTGTAGGACTATTAATTTTCTCTTTTTATTTTTTAAGCTTAATTATACTTTATTCTCCATTTATTTTAAAAAAAATTTTTATTGAAGTATATGTAATGTACAATGTTATGTTAATTTCTGCTGTACAGCAAAGCAATTCAGTTATATATAAGTACATTCTTTTTTTAAGTATTCTTTTCCATTATAGTTTATCATAGGATATTGAATATAGTTCTCTGTGCTATACAGTAGGACCTTGTTGTTTCTTCATTCTATATATAAAAGCTTACATCTGCTAACCTCAACCTCTCACTCCATCGCTTCCCCAACCCCCTTCCCCTTGGCAACCACCAATCTGTTCTCTATGTCTGTGATTCTATTTCTGTTTCATAGATAGGTTCATTTGTGTCATATTTTGGATTCCACATATAAGTGATATCCCATGGTATCTGTCTTTCTCTTTCTGACTTACTTCACATCATATGATAATCTCTAGTTATGTCCATGTTGCTGCAAATGGCATTATTTCATTCTTTTTAATGGCTGAGTAATATTCCATTGTATATATGTACCACATCTTCTTTATCTATCCACCTGTCTATGGACATCTAGGTTGTTTCCATGTCTTAGCTATTGTAAATAGTACTGCTATAAACATAGGGGTGCATGTATCTTTTTGAATTATAGTTTTGTCTGGTTATATGGCCAGGAGTGGGATTGCTGGATCATATGGTAATTCTATTTTTTAGTTTTCTGAGGAACCTCCATACTGTTTTCCATAGTGGCTGTACAAATTTACATTCCTACCAACAGTGTAGGAGGGTTCCCTTTCCTCCACATACTCTCCATCATTTGTCATTTGTAGACTTTTTAATGGTGGTCATCCTGACTGCTCTGAGGTGCTACCTCATTGCAGTTTTGATTTTGCATTTCTCTAATAATCAGTGATGTTGAGCATCTTTTCATGTTCCTATTGGCCATCCATATGTCTTATTTGGAGAAATGTCTATTTAGGTCTCCTGCACATTTTTGTGTAGGGTTTTTTGTTGTTGTTGGGTTGTATGAGCTGTTTGTATATTTTGGAAATTAAGCCCTTGTCAGTTGCATCATTTACAAATATTTTCTCCCATTCTGTATGTTTTCTTTACATTTTGTTTATGGTTTCCTTTGCTGTGCAAAAGCCTGTGAGTTTTATTAGGTCCCATTTGTTTATTTTTTTTATTTCTGTTGTCTTGGGAGACTGACCTAAGAGAACATTTGTACAATTTATGTCAGAGAATGTTTTGCCTATGTTCTCTTCTAGGAGTTTTATCATGTTATGACTTATGTTTAAGTCTTTAAGCCATTTTGAGTTTATTTTTGTGAGAGGGGGTGTTCTAACTTCATTGATTTACATGCAGCTGTCCAACTTTCCCAGCACCACTTGCTGAAGAGACTGTATTTTTCCTATTGTATAAAGTTGCCTCCTTTGTCAAAGATTGACTGTAGTTGTGTGCTTTATTTCTGGGCTCTCTATTCTGTTCCATTGATCTATATGTCTGTTTTTGTGCCAATACCATGCTATTTTGACTACTGTAACTTTGTAGTATTGTCTGAAGTCTGGGAGGGTTATGCCTCCTGCTTTGTTCTTTTTCTTCAGGATTGCTTTGGTGATTCTGGGTCTTTTATGTTTCCATATGAATTTTAGGATTATTTGTTCTAGTTCTGTGAAAAATGTCATGGGTAATTTGATAGGTATTGCATTAAATCTGTAATTGCTTTGGGTAGTATGGCCATTTTAACAATATTAATCCTAACAATCCAAGAGCATGGGATATCTTTCCATTTCTTTGAATCATCTTCAATTTCCTTTATTAATGTTTTATAGTTCTCAGCATATAGTTTACCTTTGCTTCCAGTCAGTTCTAGGACTCCCTAATCTTAGCTAGCTTCTCAAACAAGGACACCAAAACAAAGATAAAAATGTCAAGATGCCATTATCATATCAAAGCACCAATTATCCTATTTGGAATTTAGAGGTGGCTGTTTGCATATGCATTCTACATCCAGTAAATCCATGTTTATTTCCCTGCTCCCATATTCTATCCCTTGTGCATGTGTCTTTGCTTCTAAATCCTAAACGTCTTTGATAGTAAATAATATATACCTAATACCTAGTTTAAACTCGGTCATCTAAGAACTTCCCCTAAATACAGATATGTGCACACACTTAATTCTTTTGAGTGTGAAGGAGTGGAAAGCTATATTAGCTGGAGTTCTCAGTAGAGGCTTGATAGTGTCATTGAGGCAGTAACATACAGCTGGGTCTTGAACAATTAGATCAAAATATCAATGATCAATTTTAAAAGAGGGAATTCTAGTACAATGAAAAAAATTCAGTGTCAGAAAAATGGTTAAGAAAACAATACTCAGGAAGTAAAAAGAAGAAAGAATTTTCACTTGTCCAGAGTCTGACTTTGCTATTCAGAATCCTCTTAAAAGTAATTTTCACTTTTTCATTTTCTATTCATGGCTCTAAGATATTTGGTCAATCATAGGTTGTCATCAGAAATGATTTATTTACATATAAGTAAGACTTATCCATGAAAATTTTCAGGCCTACTTGTATAGAATCTCTAGATACTTGGAGTTACTTAAAAATAGATTGATAGGGACTTCCCTGGTGACGCAGTGGTTAAGAATCTGCCGGCCAGTGAAGCGGACACAGTTTCGAGCCCTGGTCCGGGAAGATCCCACATGCCGCGGAGCAACTAAGCTCGTGAGCCACAACTACTGCAGCTCACACGCCTAGAGCCCGTACTCTGCTACAAGAGAAGCCACTGCAATGAGAAGCCACTGCAATGAGAAGTCCGCGCACCACAACGAAGAGTAGCCCCCTCTCGCCGCAACTAGAGAAAGCCCATGCACAGCAACAAAGACCCAACACAGCCAAAAATTAAAAAATAAATTTATTTTAAAAAATACATTGATAAACAAGTGTTAGAGATGATTAATAGGTAAATAAGCTTTGACTTTTTGTCAAGCTTGGTTTTCTATGCATTCTATACATAGTAAGGAAATGAAGCTTAAACACTGGAGTCAGTAAGAGCTGGAATCATATCTCAAATCCACCATGACCTAGCAGCAGTAGGACTTTGAAAGAATTAGTAACATTTTCCTCAGTTTTATAATTTGTAGAAGCTAATATCTCGGTTGTTTTTAGCATTAATAAAATAATGTATGCATATAATACATAATTCATATCTAATTAATGCTAGTTTTTCCCAAATGGTATTTAATGCCCAGTATTATCTCTCATAAGGCAAATTTGCTTGATTTTTGTCTCTAACTATACAAAAATATTAACTTTAAAATGTATTATGGCTATTATAATAAGCTTCAAGTTTGAAATATGTTTTTTAGATAGTTACATAACTTTGTGCAATTGACTACTCCTCTTCAAGTCTCAGTTCATTAACCTGAAAAAAATGGAAGGATTACTTAAGAGTATTTCAAACTGCTTGCAAGCTGAGAATCTTTATCACGGTTCTCTTGGTTGCCTGAAACAGAAAACCACATAAATCTAGCTTAAACAAAAATATATTTTATTGAAAGTATACTCTGGTGTATCACAAAACAAATGGAATGTTGAAAAACAGGACTAAGGAAGGGTGGAAACCAGGGAGTTCTAGAATCTCAGGAGAAGAAACCTGTAAATCTTTATTATTCTGCAGTTAACATAACTCCTTGTTGTGAATCTTTGTACCTCTCAATTCAGACTTTCTTGAGAAAGAATCTGATTTTCTCATCTTGTGTCTACCTCAGTTTCAAAGAGTATTGGCTGAGAGATTAGTATTAAGATAGCACAAATATAACTATTGATATCTACTCCTATGGGAGGTGGGGGATGATTTTCAGAGAAGAGTAGTGAGCTGAATAGATAGTCCTAATAAATTATCGTCCTAATAAATTATCTTCTACAATTCACTTCTTGGATATCCAAAACAGGTAGGCTCTTCTTCCTACACATGTGATTCTAAAAATGCACTCACTTATCATGATTCACCTCTCCAATGTACAAACAGAAATGCACGTGTCTCCTCCCCAAGAAAATACAATGAAAGGCCATTAATATTTTGCATCCAGAAGAGATGTCATTGAACAATTATTATTGGAGTCTATGATTTCCAGGTGATGTTCATTATCCCTTAGTTCCATTGCCGGCTGCTTTATTATTTTGTAATCTATGGACTCAATAGTAAATTTAGTCAAAAACAAGGGGAAAAAAATACATGTGTGGCTTATTTGTGAAGAGAGTTACTTTGTTCTTCTATAATCAATTTAATTCTCTCAAGTAATAAAAAATAAATACAATGTTATCCATTAGAATGTTTATGAAGTTTGACTTTCCAGTTTCAAAATATTCTGAAAAATACATCTATTCATTTATATTTTAATATACTATACTAAAAAACTTTTAAAAATAGATCATATTGTATAGTCATAGGAAATACCAATATTAGCACACTTGAAAATAAAACACTACTTTAAAATAAACCATTTGATCATCTCTCCATCCCCCCAATATTATATTTAAAGGATAAAATGAATTAAAATAGGTGGAGAAAAACTTGCTCAGAAACCAAGCAGTAACAATTGAAAGACTCTTATCTGAAGAAAATCAATTATTAATTTTTCAAAAAAATAAACCTCCCTACTATCCATTTCTCATAGAGTCCTTGAGTTCTCATAAATTAAATTCAGATTTTTCCCTTTATAAAAACTATTGTCAACATTATCATCATGATCAATATAAACTCATAATAGCAAACACATATTGTGCTAATGTATACAACATATATTGGGCTGGTCAAAAATTTGTTCGGGTTTTTCCGTAACATCTTAAAGAAAACCCCGAAGGAAATTTTTGGCCAACTCAATATATGAATAAATGCATTTTGAGGTTGAATGATAATCAACCAATCAATATTCTTCCCCAGTCATCATCAATCTTCCTCACTTTTCTAAACTGTCACCTATCCAGGATTCTTTGACCCTTGGCAGAATGGATTTCTCAGAGAGCCTAAACTCTTTGCCAGTAGAGCAGTTCTTAACATTGGCTGGACACTGGACTTGCTCTGAGAGGTTTAAAAATTACTCATGCTTGAGCCCTATCTGTGGAGATTCTAACTTAATTGATCTAGAGTGTAGCCTGAACACTGGAAGTTTTAAAAGACCTTCAGCTGATTCTAATACAAAGATAAGAATGAGAACCATTGTGCCAGGGGACAGTAAATTTGAAAGGTTAGCTTTCAGTTCACCCATTCTTACAATGAAGAAATTGCTGGGGTTTTCCCCTGTGAGTTGCACCTGGTGGGCTAGCAGCAATGTAGCCAGAATCTTCAGAGGAAAAGGGAGGGACAAGTAGGGTATTAGAAAACAAAAACAAAAACCTTATCAGGGTGGGTCTGAGTGTCACCCAGATCAGGTATTATCATTGGCACCTTGGTACTTCCTGGGGCCATGATAGCCAGAGAAATTTGTGCCCCTGGTTGTCATTGCTGCCATGACTCTTACTCTCATCTGTGTATGGTAGGTACGTTCTTGTCCTACATTGAAGGAGGCTGTCCCCTTTGCCTGTATCTGCTCGTATGTTTCAGTCATCATCACCAGTGTGACAGCTACCCACTTATTCAACCTCAGACTTTTTTTGGCTATATTTCCTACCAGTCTTTCTACTGCTTGGCCATGTGTATGAGAGTAGCCATAGGTGACCGAAACATGAGTTGTTTGATTCAGTCACGTCTGCTTTCCTTCCTCTCAGAGATTGGCTCAAGTATGAGCATATGACACATTTCTAGCCAAAAAAAAGACCTGAGAGAAATTTGCTGAGGGGCACAGAGGTTTCTTGGAAAGGTATTCTCCGTGAATAAACGAGATATATGGAAAGTCACTATTTTCTTTCACTGGACGTTTTCACACCAGCCTGTGATTTACAGCATGTGGTAGCCGTCACACACCCAGAAAGAAGGTTCAGTCCTTAATGATATTCTTAAGCTGCTAACTTCACCTATGCTGAATACTCTGTACATTAGGAACTTTTATAATATGGAACAGTAATTCTTCTTTATTGCTTAAGCCATTTTAAATATGAGTTTTCTATAATATGGAAACAGAAGCATCCTAAGGGATAAAATCACTTTACAAATGGCATTACTAAAAAAGTGTGAAAAGTAGCAATAAATTAGCTCCATGATCTGGCTCACTAAATGATTCCAATTTTCTGTTCTGTTACATATTTACATTTTAAACTTTATATTAAAAGCACAAAGACAGGAATTCTAAGTAAAACCTGGCCCATCACCTCATACTTCATTGTATTATACTTCATTTGTTCCAAGTGTTTTCCTAATCTTTAAAGTTCTTCACAAGAGAATTCTAACAGTTCCTCTGACAGCACAGTACAACCTCATTACTGTTCTAATGTTGACATTCAGGAACTATTTCCAAATCACGAAACAAAACAAAGAAGCAAACACAAATATACAAACAAGACAAAAATAAAGAAATCCATCTTGCGTGGTTTCTACTTCCCAAAAGGGCAATATCTTGACCATCCCAATGAGTAAATATCTTATTTGAGAGAGTCCTAACAAAGATCATTTTATGATATCCTATAGTCACTACGTGATAGGAAGTCAGTCTTTTATCTTCCTACATTTTAACTGACTTCATTATAGAATGGAAATACTTTTGCCTATATGGGTCTTGAAAAGGAATATAAAGTGTTTTCCTTGGCTGTGCTATTAGATATGAAGCTGTCTGAAGCCTGTCAGTCTCTTGGGAGAATGTGACATGAAAAGCTTATGGGATGTATATGATGTGATAATAGGTCTCCTGCACCTGTGTAGTCCTCTCAATTCCACAGAAAGCTCAGAAAGACTCTACTTCCTTCAAACTTTCTGAAAAGTGCAGACTAGATTTTAAGAAAAAAATATTTGTGATTCCAGATCTTTTTGAAAATTCTTAAACAGGGGTAATGGATAGGACTTTGATAAGTTTATCTTGAAAACAATACAGAATAAGGTCATAGAGACCTAATGTCTTTAAAACCTTACGTACCCATATTACTAAGTAAAATTCTTTAGGCTTAAGGTGAATGATCCCAGATGAAGTTCATATCTTCAGGAAGGTGTGAAGAGCAGCATAAACAGCAAATATGTTGATAAATGTAACAAAAAACAGTTATTTTTAAAGTTTCTTTAAAATACTGTTATTAACTGTTTAAAGCAAAAATAACAATAAATGGCAGGGTTTATAATATAGAGAGGAAATACATATTAAATAGGTAAATGACAAAAGGAAATAAATGAAGTTATACTGTTGTACAGTTTTTACTGTGGACTGTGATAAGTTGAGGCATATTTTAATCCCTAAAGAAACCACCAAGATTGTTTAAAAAACAAAGGAATAACTAAAAATCCAATAGAAAAGAAAAAAATTGAATATTAGAATTAAAAACACCTGTTTAAAAGAAGTCAGGAAAGAAAGAATAAAGGGAAAAAGAGCGGATGAGACAAATAGGGAACAAATAGCAAGATGGTAGACTTTAAACCCAGTCATGGAACTCTGAAATAGGAAATTGGTACCCAGTTCACATTTATATCAATACAGTGGTGGTCTGCTATGAGTATTAGATCAGTGATAAGCAGTTAGTGCTTTTCTACCCACATTGTAGCAGCAATATTTTATTCTATGCACACCTTTGTAATTGTGTATTTCTTCTGGCAGCAACCCTTCCCCTCACTGTTACCATCTGAGTAGAAAAGCTGTCACTAATACACTGTTATGAAAAACCCATCGGCTACACTACCCAGCTTTCCAGAGAAGTCATGTTCTGATCCTTAAAATTTGAGAAGGTAGAAATGGAAGATTCTGATCTACTGTAGCCCTAAGTACAAGGAAATTTTAATTTGACCATTGATACGTTTCTACAAATCAGATTTGCACAGACCAGATGTTCAGCTTCAAAGTAAAGTTATCTCCCTAAGAAAGAACCATGAAAAATGGATGCTACATACATCTGTAAAAGGAACACTAGTTACCAGTTCTCTTCTGAGAATAAAGTAGAGGATAGAATAAATTTCAGTAAGGAAACACATAACTTTACTCTTGTTATACTAATATTTATTCCACATTAATAAATTATTAAATTTATTCAAGTTGAACCTGGTTATTCTACTATAGCAAAAAACAAATCAAAAGGTATGTAAGTGATTATTAGTCAAATGTCAAATATAAGAAAGTCAAGCTTGCTTTCCTGGTTATATGTATTGTAGTCTAAAAACATATTTACTTTTTCTAGCTTTTAGATCTTGCTTGATCATATTGGACTTTATGTAAACTAGAAATAATACTTTGTTGTTTTTAACCCATTGATTTTGGCGGGCCTGTTTGTTGGAACAGTTAGTTCACTCTGATACTGCCTAAATAATGTTTACTGATGGTAGACAATTTCACATTTTACAGTATGATACTAATATATCAACTTGATTAAATATGAATTGATCATTTTCATAAACATGAAGTAGCTTTTCAAAAAAAGTGTCATCAATATTTTTATAAAACCAGCATGAATGAGAGTAACAAAGGAGATATGTCAGCTTTTGATGGGTAGTTCCTAATTCTCAACAAAGTAGCTATTGAAATAATCAGAATATGGGAGCCCATGAGTGGGAAAGGAGTGAAAAAGTTCTAATTTAATAAGAGAACTATTTTCTATGATTAACAAAAGTAAAAGCAACAAGGTTTATTATGATAGTTTTTAAAGTAATGGGTGATGGTAATTTGTAAAAAGCTCAAATCTCATTGCTTGAAAAAGCCTATTATTATGGCGGCCAGGTGATTGCTCCTCAGATATCATAGACTATGTATTGAGAAAGGAAATAAAATTCAGCAATATTCAAGTCTGTGATTTTAGTTCCTCTAAGAAAAACTTTCTTCTTCTAAGAAGTGCTGTTTGAAACGTTCTTCTTCCTCTTTTCTTGGCTTGTAACACATGACTATCAATGTGCTAAATGATAATAATAATGAGTTAAATAATGCCTCACTTTTGCAGGATTCTTGACCATCCATCCATTCATTTTGTCTTAGAAACGTTTTTATATGCTAGGCCTTGGGAATTTAGAAGCCAAAGAGACACTGACATCAGGTGG
Source organism: Phocoena phocoena (assembly GCF_963924675.1). Taxonomy (NCBI): domain Eukaryota; kingdom Metazoa; phylum Chordata; class Mammalia; order Artiodactyla; family Phocoenidae; genus Phocoena; species Phocoena phocoena. The sequence goes on along the minus strand of NC_089239.1, from coordinate 17,638,732 downwards.
CTAACAGTCTACTGGCAGGTAGTAGTTATGAAAAAAGTCAGTATAAGGCATAATACTGGTAGTACATACTGAACAGAATATGCTTTCTCTATATATGGGAATGTACAAGATGGAGGGATTAATACTTCCTGGGTAGGAGTGAGAACATTGGAGAAAATTTTACCTTCACAAAATTGTGCTTTCCCCTTCTGCCTTTGGCATCTAATTCTAGCCCTCTTATGCTCTGAGTTCTTTCTGAAAGCCAAATCACTAGACAGATATTTTAAATACATTAAATTATTAAATATTCTGCTGACAATGTTTAAACCTCTGGTGAATTTGGAGATAATTTATGTAATTTTTCCCAAAATGCTTATACCTACAAATGTTACTACTGGCCAATTCCTCAGACCCTGGGGATTTTATTAGGTGTTCTAATCATAAGTGAGCAGAGGAGCTTTGCTCAAAGCCACTCAGTTTTGAGGGCTCAGAACATCTGATGAGGGTGGTGCTCAGAATCACCCCCAAAGATGCTGATGGAGCCAGGAGTGAGATTTTTATGCATTGATTTTCATCTCAGTTACAGCTTTTTCCTGGCCATCAAAAAATAAACAAACAAAAAAACTGGAAAGGAGAGAGAGAAGTGGGGGAGAGACAGACAGTGCACACACATCATCGTTTTTAAACTCTACAATGTCCATGTAGGTTTGATATCATTATTGCAATGCTACAGAAAGGAAAGCATCATTTAAACAATAAAATAATTTAGGAGTGGCACAGATTAAACAAGTGGCAAGGACAAAGCTAGAACTGAAAGCAGAGGAGTCTGCCCAAAAGCCTCTTTCCAGGACCTTGGCACCATATTGCCTCCAAAGTGGCAGTAAATCTGCCAGAAGTCTGTGAAATCTGATGACAAATAAACCATCTTTGTCAATGCCATTGCCAGCCTTCTAGATTTCCATGCACTTGTCAATAGAAACACTGCCGAATTGACTTTATTCCAATGGCATACGTTTTTCATAGTAAAGCCAACTGACCATGCATGAATATCTAAAAATCAGTGTCATCTTGAGTGTCTGATGCCAATCCACCTTTGTAGTCTTATGAAGAATAATGTATTGGTTAACTCTTTTAGGTGATTTAGATAAGGTTTGGAAAGATTAAGCACTTTGTTCAAGATTACAGAGCCACTGACTGACAGATCCCACACACTGTTAGATTCCAAAGTCTATATTCTTTCCACTGTATTACATTCCCTCATTCACTACAGTAAAAATTCTACAGATCAATATTTAAGCCAGTTATCACAAACAGCACAACTGCTAACAGCAAATAAATTTGTATGCAGTTTTGAGTAACCCTTTCAGTTTCCTTCTTTAATAATGATTTGTAGTTTATACATGAGGGGAAAGTTTGTTTTATTTTGTTTTAATTGCCAGTCTGGGTAGGGGCCACAGTTGCAAAGCTCATAGAGCACGTTTGAAAGATCAAAATCTGGGGCTCAGAGAGGTAGATGAAAGGAAACTTGTGAACCATGACTCAGCTAATTCACATCCAAGGACATTCGGTAGGAATGGTTGTTTCTTATGTTTACTGATGAAGTAGTCTGTCAAGAAAAAGAACGTGAGCTTCCCTAGCATCTGGCTGTTCTCTGGAGTTGAGCCTGCTTGGAAGCCCTCTTCAGATTGGAGGAGGGAAATAAATCTTGCGCAGAAATTTATTTGTGGACCCTGCCAAATAATTTTTGCCTTTGGGTTCTCCTATAGCATTAAAAAACCTGAAGCAGTCCTAAAACTTTATTCCTTTTCATATAATTTATATTTTAAGAGGATTCAGAGGATTTCCTTGAGCCAGTTTAATTCAGCGGGGTCCAAGAACCAAAGAGGAGAGTGTCAGGGACATCTTTTCTCATGGAGCAAAGCAGATGGGGCAGGTAGGGATTTCTGAATCCCAAATTCACCCTGCCACCCCATGAAGGCAGTCAATATGAAGTTGAGGTAAATTTCAAATTAATTTTTCTTCTGATCTACCTAAAAATGCCACAGGAATTTGCATTAGACTGTGTAAAACAAAGAAGTAGGGTAGTGCTCAAGCTGTTCATATATTTCAGTTTAAAGCTATCTCATTTGTTTTAAGGTGATGTTTTCTGCAATCCCTTTCTTATTAATGATGTGATTACTTTAAATGAAGACCATGTACAGCAATAAATGGAAAAAATGAATACATATACTATTATTTTGTTCATTGGGGAAATTTGTACTAAATTTGTGTCCATTTCTCTTTATAAAGGTAACATTTACATGATCAATTGCTATATTAGCAAGTGACATTTTGTTTGAGAAGAGAACTACATTATATATCTTTTGGTTATGCAAATTCCAACAAAAGTAATTTGACGTTTTCTAATTCTCACCATTATATTTTTAAAAAAATAATTGTTCAGCAGTGAATATGTATGAATAAAATTATTTTTCCCTATCTGAAAAATAGAGGTGGCTGCATGACTGTTTCAAGGTCCTTTACTGGATTTATTTTTATTTTCTTACTAAAACATCTATTGTTAGATGACAATTCAGTTGCTTGTTAACTACTTGAGGAAAAGGCTATGAAAATATTTTAAATGGATTTATAGTTTTATATCCTAAAATGAAGAGGTGAACAATTATAACTGTGCTGAGGAGAAGGCTGTGTCTCACTGGCTCCTCTTTCCTTCTCCTGCCAACTCCGGCATCTTGGACTTGGTGGTGATGCCAGACACTCGGCCTCTGTGCACCAGTGTCAAATCGAACCTCGGAGACAGAGGTTTACGTAAAGTAGAATAGAATAGCTTTATTGCTTTGCCAGGAAAAGGGGGACACAGGGGGCTCCTACCTCTGAAAAACTGTGTGTCCCAACCCAGGGGAGTTTGGTGAGGAGTTCTATGGCAATGGTTGAAGGGTGGGGTTGCTGATAAACTGAGGGTATGTGCAGGGCCTGCACTCCTTTAATCTGGTCTCAGGTAATCTCTTGATGAGCTTCTCTGGTTCCTTTAATCTGGTCTCAGGTTGTCTTCTCTGAAATGAGGAAGCTGACATCTTCCATTTGTTGGGTTTTAGATCTGTAAAGAGCTCAAAGATATTGTTATGTGTATCCCTTGAGGCAGAACCAGGACCCTGTCCCAAGGCTGCACTATTGTTTCTTGGCTGCCCCTCCCTTGTCTCTGCATCCCCTCCCTCCCCTGATTAGCAGATGTTCCAATCTGCCCTTTGGAACTCAAGGAAGGTAATGGAGACTGGAATCTGTTCCCTACAAACAAGGAACAGGGGACACAGGAGCCCCACAGGGTCCTGCTCGACTTCACTGGCACTAAATGAAAGGGGGCTGCATTGACATGAGTGTTTCCTGTGCATCAGCTTGAGAGCAAATTCAGAATCTCACGTGTCTATCTTTCTTCTGTGAGTGTGAGGACAGGCTCTGACTTGACCCCCTAATAACCTACAGCATCTGTTTGTCAAATGATGGCCAGGTGAGAGGGCAGAGGGAAGTCAGCTAAAGCATGGGGGAGACATCTCTCCATCAAATCTAATAAACACCAGCATGGGTTACTGAAGGTCTGTGGTGTTTAAAGTTGTTTAATGGGAGAGAAGAAATGTTTGCTGACTTTATTTTTCATAAACTTGTTTGGACCCCAAAGGGCATTTTCTGTAGATGTCTTGTGACATAACAAAAATATTTGGCCCATGAATTGCCTGAAATAAGTTTCTAGACAAAAAGTACTAGAAACTCAACCTATCACAGGTAAAACATGGAGTGAGGTTTTTTGTTTGTTTGTTTTTAACAGAAGTGGAACTCTGTCCTCCCAGGCATAATGGTGACTCCCATGGCCTGAGGTGAGGACTCTGATGGGGGGAGGGTATGGGATGGATCCCTCAGAGGATCAAAGAGTGAGAAGTTGTAGAAACACCTAGGAACATTGCTTGTCCTAGACAGTCATTTTCTCTTAATGTTCCAGGGATGGACTTTTCTTCCTCCCTTTTTTCTGGTGGTTGTAGCATGGAGAGCCATAGCACAGAGGACCAGGGTCCTGGCTTTGGGCCAGATTGTCTGAGGTTTTATCCTGTTGCTTAATATGTATGTAATAAGAGGCAAGTTTCTTAATCCCTTATGCCTCAGTTTCTGCATCTATAAAAAAGGAATAATAATAACACCTACTTCAGCAAGTTATGGTGATGATTGAGTTAATACCTATAAATGCTTAGAACATTGTCATATTGTTAGCACTCAGTAAGTGTTATCACCTTCCCCTCTTGCCACCTCAATCAATACCGGAAACAAATGTTTACTTCTCTTTGCTTTTTAAAACAGTAGATAAAATCAAGGTCATACGTGGATTTTTAAAAACAATTTCACTGTCCTCTTAGCTATGTCTGTATGCCCTTCCTCCACAAGGCAAGAAAATGAGACTTGGGCTAGAGTACTGGCAGGTTTGGTGCAGTGAATCAGATTTGAGTCAAGCCCGGGATCAGGGGAAGGAGGGAGAGTAGATAGGATGGGGCTGGGGATCACGGCAGGAAGTAGAGAAGCAGTGACAGAGTTGCAGGGCAAGGAAGAAACTCATGAGGGCTTCAAGTTTTCCTCCCCTTGTTCCTCATCGCCACCTGAACCACCCAGCACAGCTTCCTCGGACCAGCGCTAGGGTGAGATGAGAAGTAGGAAAATCAGGTGGTGGGATCCAAAACAAAGTAAGGCAGGGGGCAAGGGGAGGCATAAAATGTAACATATTTTTTTAAAAAATGAAAGTATAGCAATAAGAAGAGAGTAACTATTCAGAGGCCAAGAAATTTGAAGAGTGTAGTAAAGGGCAAAGAGGACGATGCTATAGCTATCCACTATTCAGGTTGGCCTTTTATTCAGAAGCATCATACCTAAGTCTGGCTTATAAAATTTTGGAACTTATTGCTCCTAAAATGATATCTTGCACGTAAGTCACAATGTAAACTGAGTTATGTAATAAACTTTGAGCTGAGAGAGACTGTAAAAGTCAAAGTGAACCAAGAAGGTTAAAGTGTTTATGGAGCAAGGGTGCTTAAACTAGGTTTTAAACAAAAGAATTCTATATGTGTGAACCAGACTCAAAAGCTAGGATTTTCGTGTTGTATTTGGGAGAACTGAGAATGGTAAATATTGAGTGGAAATTCCGAATATGGTGAAGACAAGATAGGAAAACTAGACGCAGGTGACACTGAAAAGAACTTTGAACTGCAAGATGAAAGTTTCAAAAGACAATCTGTACACATGGAAAGCTGCTGAAATCTGAAGAAATCATAATCATTAATTAGCAACTGTTTGAATCAGCACTGCCGTAGGATATTACTTTCAATGCAATGGGGAGGTTAGATCAGAGGCAGAAGATGCTAGAAATACGTGTATTGAGGGAGCAATCAGAAAGCTAATATTGAAATGCTAACTGTAAAAATGGAGAGCAAGGGTCAATCCAAGGTGTCAGAGAAACATAGAAATGAAGAAGTCAGTTAACCTTGAACTGAGAGGTGGTGAAGAACTATATCTATAGCTCCAGGATTTGAGGTTAGAGTGGTCAAGGTTCAATCCTTGGTCAGGCTGCTCACCTGTTCTTTGTCAGAAAAGTAGAAAATTACTTAAACTTCTCTGAGCGCAGTTTCTTTATCTGTAAAATGAGTCTAACAGCGTGCACCTCACAGTTGTTTGTGTGTGTGTGTTTGTGTATAAAAGTAAATATGTAGAATTCACTCACTGTGACCCCTGATTGCAGTAAATTGCTCAACAAATATTTATCATCACGTCACGTAATGTCCATAAAATAATGACCTGTTGTATATTGTCTTTCTTCTCTAGAATGTAAGATCCACAAGTGCAGGGATTTTTGTCATCAATGCACAAAGCACCCAGCACCTAGAATAGTGTCAAGCACAAAGCAGTTACTAAATAAATAACGAGTTGAACGAATTACCGTTATGATTTGACGTTGGGAATTGGAAAAATAACAGGACTTTGGTCAAAATAGAGAAGTCGAAAGAGGAAACTATTTTGGAGGTCAGATGATGAAACATATTTTTATAGATAATTAATTTTGAGCTGTCGTGAAAGCATTACCTTCCAGTAAGCACCATCCATTGCCTTATACATGTTACATCTGTTTACCGGGAACAATCAGTGAACCTTCCAGTGTCACCAGGGTGTGGGAAAGAATGTGCTTGCCAGCTCTCATTACTCAGAAAGGACAGAGCTTCCTCAGTGTATGCAGGATTTGATAACAGTGAGAACACAGAGAACAGGAATTCGAGGGTTTCAGTTCACAGAAGCTAGTTTCATAGAAACGAAGCTGACCTCCTTCTGAAGAGTATCTGCCCCTTTCTGTCGCTTACAATTTTTTTTTTGTCTCAATGTTATCTCAAGATTTTTGTTTAAAATTTTTTTTACCTTAACCTTTTCAAATTAGTTGGTTATCACTCTCTCATCTCTTCCTGAATTGCTTCATTCCATTCTTTTAATTAAGGTTGGTTGACAATTCAGGTCAGACAAATAGAATTTTTTAAAAGCCAATAATAATTCGTGGCTATTTAATTGAAATAGTGGGAAAGATTTGATAAGCCTGAACTTTTTCATATAAGGCTGAAAACAATAGATGAGAAATGAGCAAATCAAAATAATACTTAAGCGATGAGTATGCTAATAGAAAAATATCACCAGTGAGTAAAATAAGTAGGAAATAATTACATAAATATCAACAAGTAACATGTGTTATACATTGAATAATATAACTAAACTGAAACAGCCATTTATATAACTAACTGTGGGAGAACAAACCCAAAATGGAGAGATTTACTGAGAACAAATATTCACTTTGAGGTTAAAGGCACTGCCTCAACATTTCTGAGTGAAATAATACATTTTGTATGGCTACTAACATTACATAAAATAATTGATTTACTATTTAATTTCATAGTTTCAGAGCACCATAAACCTTATTGAAAGAGGCAGGTTAATTTGGACATTTCAGGGATGTAATGTTTGAAAAACAAGCTATGGCCAAGGATAAACAAGATCTAACAGCCTGATAAATCACTGTCACCGCTCCAGTGGCACAAAGATAGCAGATGTAGAAATAGAGGCCCCAAGGAGACAGAGGACATTGAAAATGAATGGTATCAAATGTTACCTTTAATGGAAAACAACTTAGACGGAATGCTTTAAGCACTCTGGTTGCTTTATTGCAACTTCCTTGAAACCCTTGTCTTGCTTTGCTTCACCACTTTCAGACTGATGCACCAGTCTGTACTCCACTGCCCTGGAGCTCAACACGGAGGTGAGCCACACAAAGTCTATTTTCCAAGATGTTTTGCTTTCTGTTTGAAGGCTTCAACCAAGAGAAGGCTATGGAATCAGAACAGTTCATTGTTTCAAGGCAGAGGGCAGTCACTCAGCTGATGGACACCAGGCTGGGCTCTGCAAAGCCCTGTTCATTACGACCCTCTTCATCCTCATCCTCCGGGCTCTCCAACAGCGTTTGCAAGTGTGAGAAGGAGACTCAAAGATGCAGAAGACCCTAGTCAAGGATGCCCAGTTGTAATCACACTTTGTTGCAGGGAAGATTGTACCTCCTCATGGATTTCTGAGGCGTTATATTTTTTATTTTATTGTACTTTATCTCCTACAAACTTAACACAGTTCCTTTTCCCAGAGCCAAGCACATTGAATTGTCAGGTTCACCATGCAGAAACTTTCTTGTTTGGAAGCTAACAGACCTTTCAAAGAAAGGTGTATGTCTTTCATAAAATGAATTCCAAGGTGATAAAGTTTATGCTTGTACAAGTCTCCTCTGCGAAATAAATGTTATTCTCAATGTATGATTTTAGAGATAAAATGATATATGCAATATAATCAACCCCAAATATTTTGCTAGAAGTAGAATAAGTTATATTACAGTTTCTAAAATGTCCCAAACTGAATGTTTGATTCTTGACCAAATGGAATATCTTTGAGTTTTAAGCCCTGGAGGCTGTTACACAAATCTGAAATATTCTGTATTCCTATTGCTAACTAAAGAATAAAGATTTGACCTGTCACTTCATTAAAGAGTGTTCTGGGCATGGGAGGGATATAGAAATACCTGTCATCATCTCTGCTTATAAAAAGCTTTCCATTTAGGTAAAGAGATAAGAATTGATATAAAAGAAAATACTGTGTGGTGCTCTGTGAGGTTAAGTGCTAGGTAAGTTCTAGGATTTAAAACAGGAAGTACCTTAGAGATCAAATAATTCAACCTCCTTGTTTTATGGAATATACATTTCGTCCCAGAGAAATCATCTCCGCATGGACATGGAAACCTACTCAAACCGATTTGTCCTAACCCCAGGTTGAGAGCTCCTGACCCCAGCTTTGCTCGTTATGCTGGCATCCTCTGGTTCACCAGAGACAGAGAACTCGCACTTACTTCACTTGTAGAGTAGCTGAGGATGACCTTACAACAGGCCAGGGTCGACAAGGAAAGTAAGAGGTGTGCTCCCAGCACCCACCTGTATTGAGTCCTAGAAAGGGAAAGGAAGGAAAAAGCAAGTTTACAAGTATTATCTGTCCCCTGTGTCCCACCGTACTCATCCGTGCTTTATACTGCAGCCATTAATATTTGCTGAATGAAAGAATCAGTGATCTCATTTATTTCTCACAACAATCCTGCCAAGTGTGTTCATTCCTAGCTTCAGTAAGGACGTTGAGGCTATTTGCTCAGTCAGCAGCGTTTGCTCGTAGTCTCCGGAGTACCAGAGCTTGTGTGAAACACAGTGGTACAGAGAGACCGAACCACCACCTCAATCCCTACTCGATGAGAAAGCAGACATGCCGGAGAGTGAACTTCAAGAGTTGTGTGTACGCTCTGCCTCGGAGCTTTATTCCGACAAACTCAGAGAAGTTATGTAACATTTTCAAGGTCACAAAGCTTAAAAGTGGAAGTTAGCTTTCCAAATCAGAGCTTTTACAAAATACTTTAAAATCCCTGCTCTTTCTGTTACTACTCAGACCATGCCCTGTGAAAGGGCAGCAGATAGAATCAGTTTGTGTTAGAAAATGCAGTTGAGAAGAACAGAAGTCAGTGGGGACAGGAGCACAGAGGACAGAGGAAGAAATAGCCTGTATACATACTGTGTCCAGGACAAGGACATAGGGACAGCTGCTTAAAAGGACTCAGACCTGGGCTTCCCTGGTGGCGCAGTGGTTGAGAGGCCGCCTGCCGATGCAGGGGACACGGGTTCGTGCCCCGGTCCGGGAGGATCCCACATGCCGCGGAGTGGCTGGGCCCATGAGCCATGGCCACTGAGCCTGCGCGTCCAGAGCCTGTGCTCTGCAATGGGAGAGGCCACAGCAGTGAGAGGCCCGCGTACCGCAAAAAAAAAAAAAAAAAATGGACTCAGACCTGAACACCTTGAGTGAGACATCTGTACCCAAAGAGAGAAGGTTGGAAAATGAGAAGCGGCTGGGAGAGCAATGGATACTATTTCTAGCAGCCCCAAAATAAGAGAAGTGAATCAAGCATATGCAAGGCAACTTTTTCTTTGCTGCAAAATTGATATAAAAACACACTCTCTTCTCTCCTGTCTCATACATACCTCACATACATGCCAGAACCCAGCGATTAAAAATTCTTCCTGTTTCTCCGTCCTACCTTCAATCCCTGGCAATCCAGGCAAACCTGTCTAGAAATCTCTTTGAAATGCGTGGGATAGAATGAGGTATGAGGATATACGACTTTCAAAAATCATGGGCTTTATTCTGCGCTTGGTCTACACTGGGGCTTACGCTGGGGTACCCCAGCAGTTCCTCTTAGGGGTCAGGGCCTTCTCCTGTGAGTCTGAGAATTAAGCAGGTCTATGGACTGTGGAGGAAAAAGCACATATTACATCATTTCCACCCCCCCAGCTTAAATTTGTGAGTGCACAGGCTGTCTGCTGATGTTTCCTATGCTTAGGTGAGGCACTCTTTAAAAAAACTGAGGCTTGTGAACTTGTGTCGGATGTCAATGCAAGGGTTTCAATTGTTGTGTCCATAAGAACCACCGTGAAAAAGGAGTCTTGTCCTGAAGGCAGTTGTGTAACTCTCTCAGATGAGAACTGAAACACTGGCCTATAATGTTCAAATATATACATTCGTGTAGAGAAAGAAGGAAAATGGAAAAGAGTAGAGGGCTCGTGGGTATTGTGTCCACTTTTCCAGACTCCTAGAGCAGAACAAAATACTGCTTCCCACTAAACAATGACAAGTCAAGACTTCAAATGGATCAGTTATTTCAAGGGATCCAATTTGCTCCAAACACGTCCTGTGCCCTGAGAAAATGTGACTAAAATATGAAACTGTAAAAATCACAGAAGCTTCAAGTAGTTTAGACAGAAAGGCGGATTTAGAGATCATCTGCTGGTTATTAACCTTTCAGGGGAAGAAGAGAACCTGATAAAATTTGGGGACTCACTCCCTGGGGAAAAAAAACCCACAAATGCACATTAATTCAGTTTGCATGCAATTTCAGGGAGCTCAGGGATTTCTTTAGCCCTTGTTACCAGAGGCAGAATTCTTGAGCTAGTGGAACCCTCAGTTAAATTAGAACCCCTCACTTTTCAGAGCTCAAGTGCCTCTCCCAGGGTTACCAGGTAACTGGTGCTGGAGCAGGACAGGGGCAGAGTAACCTAATACTTAGCGCACATCTAATTAGAGCTACCACGCAGATGACAGGAAGGCAGTATCTGAGGGACGTAAAATTGTCTCATAAATTAACCATCAGACTTTTTCTTCTTGTAATTCAAGACTATGCCCTACTGACACCATTTTAACCTTCTAGATGAGTTCAAATTACAAGAGAGTTTTAATTAGTTGCCCTAATTTCCATTTCCTAAGTTAGATATTCTGATCTGCTGTTTCCCTTGTATTTTTTATTTTATTTTTGGTTATTTTGAAATGTCAAGATAATATATCTCTTTAAGGTAATATATCTCTTTAAGACTACTCATGATCACTCCAGGGACAGTTCTCAGGGTTTTAGGTATTCATACTGCTCTGTTATTGCTTTAAAGTAAAATGAGATTCTAGAATAAATAGGCTTTAAAATATCTGAGCTGATATCACTTCTATTGAAATTCATAGGATGCTAATCTAAAGTTGATGTTGTCAGGCTTTCTGATGAGGGATGTGTGCTTATCTTAACAGATTTAAGGAATGACTTTCCTAGGACCAGTAGACAACTGGAGGTTATAAAGTTAGGAACATTTAAATAGTGGAAATTATTAGTATAACAACATGTAGCCATAATCTCTGCTAGTTTAGCAGCATCAATGAGCAGGAAAAAGAGACAGAGTCCTGAGTTATGGGCATGTGGTCTACCTTCCTCCAACTTCCTTCCTCTCTCATGTTCTTTGTCGGACAACAGCTGGGTTCATCACACCTTCCCTGTTTTATCCCGAGCGTGGAGGATTCTGCTAAATTGGGAAAAAGAAAAAAAAAAAAAAAAAAAGAGAGAGAGTATTGCTCCTTTAGAAATAGAATACATTGGGAAGATGAAACATTTACAGATTCCTTGAAATTGATTAGGACATTTGAGAAGATATACTAGAAATTAGATGTCCTTTCTATGCCCCAACAAAACAAAGAAATTTATTTACTAAACACAAACACCATAAGTAGTGCTTAAGAGAGGATTATCCTGAGACTTTATGCAGTGTTTATGGAAGATTTGAGTAACGGTTTAAGACAGATCTTACGAGTACCTCAGATATTCAAGGGTAAAGCCGTCTCTCATAAGACATTTTGGTATCCTCAATGTTCAGTGTGAAGTCTGGCACCTAATAGGTGAGATATATATATATATATATATATGGTGTTGAATTGGTGTTTACCTGTGTCAGGTGATTTTGGAGGGGTGCTGAGAAGGCCTTATCTCTTCTGTGCAACTGCCCCTCAGAATCTGAGACTCCACTGCTATTCGTTCATTCTTATAAGTTTTGCTTCTTGCACTCCTAATGTTTTTTTAATAATTAGTTAAAAAATAATCCTGAAAAACTTAGCATGTGTAACATGGTTTTGTCTTGTGACTGTCTAAGAGTGAAGATATGTGCCATAGCTTTCTCCAGGTTTATTTGACCCAGAATCATTTTTCAAGAAACTTATTTCTTTGACGAGTTTGTACAGAATACCCCTTGGTAATGGATACTATGAACGAATTCACTCTAATGTATTATGGTTTTATGTCTATAACACGGCGGGGGCAGGAGAATGCCTAGATGTAGAGAAACCACATAATGATGTGCTTGAAATAGTGAAAGGAAAGGAAAGGAAAGGAAAGGAAAATATCATGAGGATAAACGCCATCATTTTGCAGAGGATGGGTCACTTCTCCTAAGCCCTCTCTCCTGGGACGTATACCAACGTCCCTAGGCGGCAGTGACTGCCAAGAATGTTAACAACAACCATTAGAGCTTATGAACAGTGTCACAAAACAGTACGGATCTTTTCTTGTTTCTGCTTGGTCAGGGCCTTCCGATCACACGTTGCTGGCAACCTGGCTGAAGGGACAAAAGCCCTGAAAATTCATGACAGTTAAGTCCCCTAGGGAGAGATACAGGTTTATCTCTCTTGGAGCCATTTGTTTACATTCCAAAGGGTTGTAATCTCTTAAGGACTTTCCCTCTTTTCTTCCTTGAGGGGATCTGTTTACTTTCTAGAGCAAAGGTTTTCTCCGTCTCTTAGGAGGGCATCTAGTTCCTACATAAACTCTGAGATTGATCATTTCGGGGCTTCTCTCCTGTGCGCAAATCCTGCTTTTGCACGCACAATATCTGCCCTCATCATGTTGACCTATGAAGACTGGAGCACAGGAAACCAATGCTAAGATCACCAATAAGTAAATAATCAGCCTGCCTCTGATCCAGAAAGCTTGTGGTTACTGTCAAGATAAAATAAGTAAATATAGATAATAAAAGGCATCAAGCCTTTATTATGGCAGGGTACTGGGCTAAGTGATCTATGTAAAATATTGTACTTAATCTTCACAGTAACCATATGAGGTAAGTATTAGGAATGATTTACAGATGAAAAGATTGAGGATCAGAACTAATATGTAATCAGCCTAAGGTCACTCTGCTCTTAATAATTGGGATGAACTTAAGTCACACCGACGACGCTTAATCACTCTGTTAGGATGTAGCTTCTTGAGAGCAGGGATTTTATCTGTTTTGTTCATACATGTATTGCCAATGCCTAGAAGAGTGCTAGGCACTCAGTGCATACTCGAGAAACATTTGTTGAATGATTGCTCCATTGCTGTCAGGAGTTAGGAACGTGGGTAACAGTCTTGAAAAGCGAAATTTCAGGTGGCAATTCGCTTACAGCCATCCTACGGGATAATGATTTAATTTAACTACGCACACTCTTTTACAGTTTTCTCAGAAAAGATTAGGAAAATGTTTAAGACCTTAAAATAAGCCACAGGTAGAAAACACTTAGATTTGGTGTACATGGCTTACGTGTAAACTGAATTCATTCCAAATGGAGTAAAGAGAAAGCATTTGCATTACACACCAAAGAACAATGTTGTCTCATAACAGAGTAAAGATTAATTTCTTTTCATCATAATCAGTATAACAGTTTTCTAAAAGTAATAAAATTTAGTTCAGTTTGGCTGATTATATTAGAATAAAACTTACATGAACAAAATTTACATACAAATAGAATTAAAGGGAGAATTTGGACCTCGGGTAGTAAATTTATTTAGTGCACATTTCCATGTAAATCCATTAATTACTACAATGAATTGCGTTAAAATGTGTAATCCAATCCCCGGTCTGGTCAACCTATAGAATCCTGAGTTTGGAACCATATCTCTGCACATATAGAAACTGAAACAAATGGAGTTAAAATTTTTTTGAATAGTAAGGTATAGCTCCATGCAATTTTAAGGTTTACAGCAGCTGAAGAGCAGATGGACAATAAATTGGGACACTGGCTACGTGGCTGTGATAATTAAACTAAGGAACAACAACTGCAGCTAATAAAAATATAAACAGAGGTTTTAATTGTACTAAAGGGACTCCTAGCACTGTTAGTAATGGATCTTGAAACACACAAAATAAATGTCTTCTAGCAACCACTTTCAATAAAACAGTAGACCAAAAAGAATTTTTTGCTTCAGCCTAATCCATATATGCCCACTGTATTTGCATTAAATCAGTAAACTTACTTTTTAATTACATCCTTAACCAAGCTCAGGGACCTACACACATTTTTAATGATCACTTTAGCATTGGCATCCAGTTGGATGTATGATTGATTTAGAAAAACAGAGCCATTATTGCTTCTTTCAAATAGTGAAAATCATGGGCATGATGGAATTTTCTCTGGATAAATATTCTAAAATTATTATCACATTTATTCTGATTCTATTTGAGCTGGATCTATTTCTTAATTCCAGACTGTAATTCAATCCAGATTGTAAAGCTATTGAGTGTTAACTAAAAATAACCTTACGAGACTTTAAAAATTAGAAACCTCTTCTACCTTTCTCTTCTTCCGTGCCTTGTTACAATCTTCTGCTTTCACTGTAATTACATTTTTAAATAATTTTGTCTATCAAATTTCTATGCTCTTTACTCCTGAACTTAGAGCTTATCTCTTACCAAATCTCTAACATTTTTCATTCTTTGCTTCTGCTCTCCTGAATTTTGTTTTTAAGTAAAGGTTCCCATTGAATGACATGTCAACTTCCTGAAGCTGTAAATGGGTCAAAATTTGGGTCTGAATGTGGACGTGACTTTATCACTCAAAAATCTGAAGAGAGGTGATAGAAGGAAGTTGTTCATGGTCATTATATACAGCTGAGTCTGGAAACTGAACTATCTTGGCATTATAATTGTGGCTTTGATTAACATAGAAATCATCTAAAATTCTGAACCATGAAATATCTGAGATGGCTTCCAGGTACTGATAATCTAAATGGGGTTATATGATCAAAGAGAGGACACACTGGTTGTATGTACCTACAAATGCATGAAAGTGTGTAAGTCTCAGAGGTAAGTAATGCACTCTGAGGTGCTAAACCAAATTCTTTGTTTATAATAATAGACAAGAGTGCAAAGGCCAACAAGATATTTTCAGAGCACAGACAATGGGTTTTTTTAGACAATCCACATTTGCAGGAGGTAGTCTGTTGATGAGGCAAGAGGCACACATAGAGACTTTACATCATGAACAACTATAGAATTGACTAAATCTATCCACTGGCAAAGAAGTAATACATAGGGCTTCCCTGGTGGCGCAGTGGTTGAGAGTCCGCCTGCCGATGCAGGCGACACGGGTTCATGCCCCAGGCCGGGAAAATCCCACATGCAGCGGAGCGGCTGGGCCCGTGAGCCATGGCCACTGAGCCTGCGCGTCCGGAGCCTGTGCTCCGCAACGGGAGAGGCCACAACAGTGAGAGGCCCGCGTACCGCAAAAAAAAAAAAAAAAGAAGAAGTAACACATAAAAGAATAGCAGCTCATGATTAAAATTCCCACTAGTCTGAAACACAACCCTAGACTCTTCTTTTATACAAACTTCTGATAAAGATTTGGCTAAAGAAACACTGATTTTATTCAAAGATGAACAATAAAATGAGCCCCAAATAAGATATCAACCAAGATACTACAGAAAAAGAAGAGGGTTGAAAAAACAAAAACAAACAGCAGGCAATAACACTCACCAAAAAATGGTTTTTACTGAGCAGATAAAAACTGCAATAAAATATTTCTCATGAATTTAAAAACAATATCTCTGATGCAAGAGTACCAAGTAAAAACAGTATTTCAAGTAAGTGATAACAGGACACCAGAAAAAGATTAAATGTAGGCTGGGCTGGCAGATCTCAGAAAAGAAGTAGAAAAGGGAAAAAAAAAAATCACAGAACTAAGGGAGAAATTGGAAGTAACCAAAGGATAATTGACACTGCTGAACACAGTAAGGAGCATGAAGGAAAAAAGGAGAGAATCAGCAAAATTAAGTAGAATTTAATAAAGAATTTAAGAGGGTAAAAGAAAATGATAGATTTGGAAGACAGGCAAATGAAATCCAATGTATATATAATTGATAAAAAGAAATAAGGACAATAATAAAGAATATATATTTAAATATGTAGTACAATAAAACTCTCCAAAAAAAAAAAAAAAAGAAGAAGAAGAAGAACAAGGCTTAAATTTATAGTTTGGAAAAGCCTATTGTGCCCTAAGGAAAAAGTGAATGAGAAAAATGACTTCGATAAATATCTTAATAAGTTACTTAATTAAAAGATATAATCATTTTTCAAATCTCAGTTAAAATCAAAGTCACTAACAATAAAAAAAATGTATTGCCATCCTCAGACTTATCCATCACAGCATTCGATGCTAGAAGGCAAGAGAACAATAGCTCCTAAGTATTTGTCAAGAAAATTCCTCATAGACTCAGAGAAACAATGATAAATGAATGAAAAAAATAAGACCTAAGTTATTGAACATACAAAAAAAGTTGGGTCAGGGGCTTCCCTGGTGGCGCAGTGGTTGAGAGTCCGCCTGCCGATGCAGGGGACATGGGTTCGTGCCCCGGTCCAGGAAGATCCCACACGCCACGGAGCGGCTGGGCCCGTGAGCCATGGCCGCTGAGCCTGCGCATCCGGGGCCCGTGCTCCGCAACGGGAGAGGCCACAGCAATGAGAGGCCCGCGTACCGCAAAAAAAATAAAAATAAAAAGTTGGGTCTGTGTACCCTTCTTTCTTCCAGAATCAAGAAATGGAGAAACTATGACAAAAGCTAATTGCTAATATTAAATAAATTCAATTCTAAGATTCAAATAAATATAGATTACAGTTGCATAACAGAATGCATGTCTTATAAACTTTTTTGATCTAGAAGTGGTGTAGATAAAAAATGGGGTGGGGAAGAGAGAGAAAGTGAGAGTCAATATAAATATACAAATTTTTTAATCTTTTACAACTGGAATGAAAAATAGATTATTTAAAGTTAGTAAATCAAGTAATAAAGGTGGAAGTAAATGTGACAATAAAAATGTAAATACTTGGGACTACAAAATGAAATAAAATGTGATTATTTAAATGGTGGAAAGAGAATATAAGTAAATATATTAATATGCCATAAGAAGTCAACTAAAAGACTTTTAAAACCTTAAAACTTTAATATGCCCTGCAAAGTCAAGCAAAGGAGTCTTCAAAGTTTTCAAGAAGAAATCTGGATTAGAGGTAGTGGGAAAGAGTGCGACAGGACAAGACAGAAAAAGTGACAAGTGAGTGGGCCAAGCTTTCTGTCTCTGGTATCACAGTTGAACTGAAAAGTCAGATAGCAGATAGTATCTTATACTTTGTTTTCCTAAATTTTTCTAAGGAAAATATCTCTTGTTTGATAACATCTTATTCTTTTTTTGATCCCAAAGCAATGGTAAATGCATGCCTGGGTAATTTAGGTTCTCTAGGAAATAAGTAAAAAAATACAGTTCTCATTTGTTCACTATTTAATAAAATGAAAGCTTGGTAGCACATTTCAGCAACTGGAAAAGTTGCAAGAGCAGCATTTGGGGGGAAAAAAAAATCTAGTCAGCAGCCCAGAGTCAAATAGCATTCTATCAAATGGTAAAGGAAACCAGGACATTAACTAAAAGGTTTAAGAGTCTATGGGCACCTACTGATTTTGAATTGTAGATTCAAAAATGGTATCAAAATCTGTATTAGTTTCCAGGAGGGCTGCTATAACAAGGGACCACAAACTAGGTGGCTTAGGACAACAGAACTTCTGGGGACAAGAAGTCAAATTGACAGCGGGGCCCTGCTCCCTCTGAGGCACCAGGGAAGGATCTGCTCCAGGCTTCTTGTCTGGTTTCTAGTAGCCTCGGGTGCTCCTTAGCTTGTAGGTGGCTGTCTTCTCCCTGTGTCTCTTCACATCATCCTTCCTGGAGTACCTGTCTGCCTCTGTGTCCAAATTTCCTCCTTTTCTGTAAGGACAACAGTCACATTGGATTAGAGCCTTCCCTAAAGACTTCATTTAAACTTGATTAATTCTCTAAAGACCCGGTTTCCAAATAAAGTCTCATTCTGAGGTACTGGGTTCTAGGACTTAACTATATATTTTGGGGGATACAATTCAATCTCTAATAGTCTACCCACCCCCAAAATTCATGCCCTTCCCATGTGCAAAATACATTTACCCCACTCCAACATCCTGAAAAGTCTCCATCATTCCAGCATCAACTCATATCTAAACTTTATCAACATCATCAGCTCAAATCCCAAATTTCATCGTCTATATTATCCAAATCAGGTATGGGTGAGAATCAGGGTATGACTGGTCCTGAGGCAAATGATTAAGTTTACTGATAAAACTTATGAAGGACAGTCTGGGTTAGAGAAGAACTAAGCCTAAAAACCAAATGTACAAATTAGCAAATTCTGGGGGTAAAAAAATATGTTTTAAGTGCTAGAATGGTGAAGCTGTAGCAACAATTTCAAGCCTAAACTCTTTTCATCAAGATGAAACCTATCATGTTCTAGTTTTCAGAGGCCGTTTTTTTACTCATATTAACCTAGAAACAAGGTTTTATCTGTATACTAATCAATGAGATCAATGAGAAAAATGTCATCTATCTAAGTATCACACAACAAAACCCACCTTCAACTCTTAGCAATATTCACTGAGCCCCTCTCAATCCACCCCATCCAGGCTGTTTCAAACTTGCACTCAGTGGTCTTCAAGCTTTTTTACAGAGGAAATTCCCTTCTCCTTTTTAAAAATAGAATATCTGTGAATATCAGGTATCACATTAGAATTTGGTGGAATATAATTTGATAAATATTTTTCTG